>NW_027130204.1:9332500-11732500 GCF_026122565.2 Emydura macquarii macquarii | reverse complement strand
ATGATGTGAGGGAGGTCATGCTTAACTAATTTTGTAGAGATTTTTCTTTCCAGTGATATAGCTGCTATGGTAGACAAGGGAAACATATTGTATACGTGGATTTTCTAAAAGCATCTGACATTTAGTTCCACACCAGAGATTATTGGCTAAAGTATGGAGCCATTAAGCTGGGGAGAAGACTGCTTGTTGTATAGGAAATTGCCTCAGAATTTCTTTTTGCAGCAGCTTTCTTAGTAAGAGATTAAAAGGAGTGTAATATGAGGTCAACCTAAGGACCTCCCGTTTGTAATATGCACGCATGATTTAACCAAAAGGATTCAAGTTGAACAGAGGTGTGAAGTTACTTAAGATACCAATGTTCAAGATGTTTGCTATATATACACATGGTTTGGAACAACAGCAAACACTGAAGGGGAAATCAGTCTTTTTGCAGACAAGGCCTGCAAATGCAGTTTAATGTTACAGATAAAACGCAAGATGTTTGGACCCAAAAATATCTTCAGAAGGGGCATCATGCATGCATTGGAGGGAAGTAGGTGGGCCCAAAGATATTCTGTGCACTTCTATACCGCTGTTCATCCAAGGATCTCAAAGCATTTTACAAAGGTATCAGATAGAAAGAGAAACAGACACAGAGGTTATGTATGTTCAGTGAGTTAGTGGCAGGACGGGAAGTAGAATCAGGGAAGGCATTGACTATTTGTTTTGAATTAAACATATTATGAACTTTATTGGCTCGTCAAATAGGTTCTAGTTCTGAGTTGACCCTTATGTGCCAGTTTCAGCTATGCACTGTCACATCTCATCAGCCTTCAGTAAACATACTCCAAGTCCCTTGACTCCCAGTCTCCTGCTCTAGCCATGGTCTCGCAAAAGGTTTTATAAGGGGTCTAAATATTCAAGAGAAGCAGCAACATCATTCCCTAGAAACAAGAAGCATTTTACTCCACTGGAGGGTCATGAACAGAGGGTTAAGACGACGAGGTGGTTTACCATGCTTTGTCCCATTTTGACGGACCTTGACCACCTTCCTTCCTTCTAACTATATTTTTCTCTAACTTCATAAATATATTTAGTTCTCTCCTAAACCCATTTATTATGATTATGTCTAACTGGTTACCAGTCACTGTTCTTTCCTATTACTGTATCATATATGATAACTGTTAAGGCTTTAAAGCAAAAAATGTGCCTTTTTTCACTATCTATTGAATAAAAGTTTTGAGCATAATATGTCACTTGTTTAACTTCTACTCCTAACCTTAAGGCTGTTTTTATTTATTATCTTCAAATATTGGGACTTGGACCGTATCATTGTTTCGATAATGAATTTTCATCCCTCTCTCTATCAGTGGCATGTAGACATTAAACAAGAGAGCCGTGAAAGATGGTCATAAAATCCAAACCCAGGTAAAATTTGGCTGGATTAGAGATGGACTATGAATTTGAAGCTTGGCCCAACTTCAGACTAAAACAATCACAAAAACAACAACGAATGGAGTTTCAGGCAAAGCTGGTTATGTTTAAACAAACCCATTCTTGGGTTTTCCTAGTGGAATTTACAGTCTGTCGTCACAACCACCGAAAACAGCAGTTATACAAAATTTTGACCTAAAACAAACAAACCTTAGCAGCTTCGGTTTCATTTCACTTGGAATTTCTAGGTGTGACTAAGCCTAGCCATGCTACAGCTAGGTCCTGACTTTGACCATTGCAAAATGCAGGGTACGTCTACAGTGCACACGACTGGTGGCAGCGTGGGGGATACGTGTAGCAACACACCACAGTGAAAAGCAAGCTGCATTCACGTTGCACTGCACAGCTACACACATCCATGAAAGGCTCTGGCAAGGGGGCAGCTGCAGGGAAAGAGTCTTTCCCCACTACTGGAGCCTTTTGCTGCAGCAGAGAAAGGCTCTTGCAGTGCCCAATGGTGGGGAAAGGCTTGGCAACAGGACACTATGCTGCTAAAAAATAGCGTAACAGTGGGTGGCACTGCTTGGGGATGTGGAAAGCTGTGTAAGGTACATGCCTACATGTTTCAGCCAAATGTTTCCCAGCCTAAGCAGTGACTCACTGCCTACACTGCTATCTATGCTCGAGGTGGTGGTGGGTCCTGCAGTGTCTGAACTCTACACGCCACCATAAGGGATGTGCAGCATAGATGTATCTTCACAGATCTCAAACCACTGTATTTTAGACAGATATTCATTGAATACTGAAAACAAAAAATATAAAAATACGCAGAGATACTGAATGTATCAGAGCCAACATCTTCACGTCAGCATCCACTACTACAGAACAGGAGTACAGAAAAAAATCTCTGCTGTCCCTGCTCAGTCACACACTTTCCCCTCAGTTTTACAAACAGCCATTTTATAATTCCTAGAGATCCCCCCCAGTATTCCTCTGACACACTGCTGCGCTTGTGGATAACCCTAAATCAGCTGTAAGCACTTAAGAAAATAAATGGCTATCAGCTGTCTTGTTCTGGGGCTATTCATTTTCCCACAAGGGTTTCTAAAAACAAAAAACAGTGAAGACCTCAGGAGTTTATTTCCAGAGG
Source organism: Emydura macquarii macquarii (assembly GCF_026122565.2). Lineage (NCBI taxonomy): Eukaryota > Metazoa > Chordata > Testudines > Chelidae > Emydura > Emydura macquarii. The sequence continues at coordinate 11,729,937 of NW_027130204.1, read as the reverse complement.
GTGACATGCAGTGTGTCTCCTGTTTCTGTCCCTTCCAGCTAGGCAAGAATTTGGTTGTATCCCTTCCATAATCTGGGGGACAGAGAAGAGGAGAAGTTCCCACACTCCAATTCATAGGAATTTATTATAAATGAAGAGTTGTAACCAACGTCAAAGAAACCTGACTCTGCTACCTGAACCCCCAAGAGCTCTCCTGAGAATGTGGTTCTTCCTTCCTTTGAGCATCTCCTGAAATACAACCAAAGGCTCTTCCCTCCATCCCGGTGGGTCTCAACTCCTACCTCGAACCTGAAATTCAGAGTCAAACACAGGGGGTTACAAACCAGCTGGAACCAAAAAGAAAAAATCCATTAATTGAGCCTCATGCTATCTGGGAAAACTGGATTTGGCAGAGCTCTAGTTGACTGGTGGAATTTCTCTGCTGTGATCGGTCTCTGATGAGTCTGAGAAGCAGGAAGGACCAGATACTCAATAGTATTTGGGCACCTAACTCCCATTAAAATCAAGAAGAGTTAGAGACCTTTGAGGATCTGGCCAAAATACAACTCCATCCTCCCTGACCTATGGCCCCTTAGGGTGAACATGCAGATATGCAGGCCGGCTAATAGGGAGAGACGGCAGAAACTCTTCATGACCCAGGATGCAACTTATCTTTGGTAGTAGCTGCATGGCAAGCCAGGAATGGTGCAAGGCAGCTGACTGCAGGCTGAGACAGCAGAAGGAACTGGAGCAGGCTGTGATTGATGGATGTTGCAGCTGGATTCAGGTCTCTGCAGAACTTGGAGATACTACAAGCTGCAGAGACTGGACAGAAGCCCTGTAGCCCAAAGACTGAGCAGAGAGGGGCTGGAATGAACTCTCTAGAGACAGAGCCAGCAGCTAGCTGAGGCTCTTAAAGTGATAGGAACCTGAAATTGAGATTGCAAGCAAAAGTGGGGTTAGACATGTGGGGTTAGTTTGTACTCTGACAGGATGCTGGATCCATGGGAAGTGGCTACTGTGCTTGTAGAGGACAGCTAGACAGAGCTAGAGATTGTGGGTGGGCCTAAGACCCTGAAGCCACTGTGTCTGCAACCTCTCTCTTTCCTGCCAAGTGCTAACCATAATGAAATATCCCTTTACTCAAATTTGTGTCTGAATGCTTATTGGGGCCCACCAGGCCTAGTGCCTGGCATCTGATGCGTCTTCATTGCTTGCATCCAAGTCATGGTACACCTAGTACTACTGTGTATTTTAAGAGGTTTTGTGCACCAGATCACTGAGCTGTATTAAATATACGGTGTAGCCTGATCTATAGATTATATTGATTACTTAAGAGTCTCCAGCTATCACTTTGAGGGTTAACAGGCTTTCGTTCCAAGATCAGGCTCAGTATTATTCTAAATTATTATATAGTTGGGAACTTCACTGTGCAGTTACAACACTCATACTGTAGGAACTCTCCTATGATTAAAGAGTTTATTAATACATTTAGCACAGTCAAACACTCCAACTGGAATAAGGTAGAGATACTATAGTAATGTACATCCACAAACCCCTATAGTCACACAATCCCTTGTAGAATAACCTGAAATGTTAGCCATCATCTTCCTCATCGCCATCACCTTCCCCTTCATCACCAGTGGCCATCATTCTAGCACCTCCCAAAGACTACATCTGTCTTCTACTGCCCCAAAGCCGGAATGTAACTTTTAGAATATGATACATTGATGCCATTATGTTTTATGTATATTCAGTAGGGGATTTACCCCTTTTCCTTATTTGTATTTTCTCAGCTGACTAACGGAGTGTTCTTCTCCTATAGGTTAGTATATCAATGATCTCAACTTATTAAAGTATAAGTCTATTTGTTAGCATGGCTTTCTTGTGATTGGATCATGTACCTGTGGTTAGAAAGTCAAACTATTTTCAGCTCCCCACTACTTGGAGGTTCTCTTTGGAACCATTTATCTTTTCAAAGTTCATAGGCCTCAAGATTTATGCTAACTTCTTGAAGTTAACGATCTTCTAGTAGACAGGCCTATAGATTCCTTATATTACTGCTTAATATAATAGAAAACACTGAATATAATAAAGACAAGCTGTAGCCTATAGGGCAAGACCCCCCCCCCCTTTGATAGGGTTCATTAACAGTCAGCCTATCACATAAGTTGACCCTTTAGGTTTTAAACCCATGCTTTACATAACATAATAGAGAATAGATAAAGGGAAATTGCCACCTGTCCAATTAATATACATGTATATATATGCCTTTGAGATTTGGCAAAAACGTTGGCCTTGCCAAATATATATTGATATTTGGTTATTACAATACTGGAATACTGGCCATTTCCACTATACGTCACCTTCTAATAAGAATCTCTTACCCAGTTAGCCTGGCAAGCTACCGGCAACCATGACGACCGATTGCGCTGGTACCTTCCTTCTGGCCACATACTGGCATGTTCACCTCAAAAAACATATCGCCTCTGCCAAAGTATTGATATCCCTTTTCAGAGCGACAGGCCATTGGGGGAATTTCCCCATGTGGGTGATAAACTACCAGAGGAGGTACATAGATGTGTTCATTGTAGACATGGTCTTTAAGGTGACCTACCGAGTGGATAACTGCAAAGTGACTGAACACATGCTCACTGGATTGCACACAGAGAGACAGTGGACAGGACACACAGGTTTTGCCATGATGTACTCTTAGTTAAATAAAAGTCAATCAGGACGCAGTGTGTCAGACCCCATACATGAATTGCTTTCAGTGTCACTTTTGACAAGAATTAAATAAATGGCTCTTCCTTTTCTATGTTTTAAAAATAAATATTTAAAATACAGCTACTGCTAATGCTTGATTAAACTTGAGACCTTTCAATTTTCAAATTATAGGATGGTGTTGTGTGTGTATACTGTATGCAGAACTGATTTATGCCATACTGTTCCCATTCCTACACCTGGTATAGATGTAGCCACTCTGGAGTTATTGATTAGAAGACAGTCTGTTTTCCAGGTTACTAAAAGGTTACACGGTTACATTCACTAGCTTATAGCTGCGGGTCACACTTTCATCCGGTATGTCCTTTACAGTATGCCTCTTTTAGATATACATGCACTAGAAAACAATATGTATCACTGACACCATCAGCGTAATCAATGAACTCCATACTGTTCATGTTTAGTTTTTTTTCAAGTTCTGTATATTGTCATCTGAGGATGAGATCATATTGCGTCAATGAGGATACCACTGCATCCAAGTGTTTCTTTGCACCGGGCTGCTGCCATTGGCTCCAGACCACAATTACTACAGAGTTACAGTTCAATATTTGGAAGTTTTCTCCAAAGTCTGTTTTCTCAGCTTCCTTCACATGGTACAAACACCATAGTTTGCATTTAATTGGCCAGGTGCCTCCCTAAAACAACTGGTTAGGACAACAAGGCTGCTGCAGAGGAGGAACAATGCTGTTAACTACATAGTGCTGAGAGCCAGTTTCGGCCTGGGTCTCCTCTGAGGATTTTGTATTGTTGCAGAGTACTGTAAAGACATGACCCTTTCCTGATACAACATTGTGGGACTTGTGATGTTATGGGCATTTATCAACTTAAACAAAATATCAGAAATTCTACACATTCAAAAATCAAATAATTAAAAGACTGTCTCAGTACAGACATATGCACCCCCCCTCCTTTGTTAGGGTGATAATCTTGATGATTATCCCAACACCATAGTACTTTAGCTAGAACTTGATTTTGTAATTTCAGTGAGTTTGATTATGAGAACCAAACATTATGTAACCCTTCTGCCAGACCACGTCTAGGGGTCCCTCTCAATGATACAACACCAAACTGGCTCGAGCCCCCACCCAGTCACCTGGGAAATTACACACTATTCCCTGGGTGCCCCAAAGGGCAATACTTCCCCTCTCGCAAGCACAGAGTCTGAGTGTAGAAAGAAACCTTTTAATAGCAAAAGAGAGGTAACACAGCACTGGTTTGGGGAACAGTGCAAACAGAGTTCATGAACTCAATGAACCAACCTCCCCCAGAGTACGGGGCGTGTCCTTCGTCTCTCCCTTCCCCCTGTACTGACCGGCGTGGTTGCAATGTCCACCTCTTGGGGGTGGCTTCATCCCCTATGCCGCTCCTGTCCGACACAGGCTTGACCAGGACCCCTCTGCTGCTGTCTCCTACCGCCTTCAGGCCTTGCTGAGTCCCCGACTGCTGGCAGCGACCACACCTGTTTCCCACCGACCGTTGGCTCCGACCGCACCTGGCTCCCGCTGACTGCACCGGGCTGGCACTGACTGTGCCTACCCCTCTGCCAGTTGCTGACCCTGCTGACACCGACTGTGCCAGCCTCTCTGACAACCCTGACCGCACCAGGCTGGCACCAACTGTGCCGGCCTCTCCACCGACTGCATCAGGCTGGCACCAACTGTGCCGGTCTCTCACCAGAGTTGCCTGGTGCTCACTCAGCTCCGTTAGTTTTCAGGCAAGGTTTCCTCGATCCTCTACTGGTTCAGCTCTTAGTGATTTCAGCTCTTAGTGATTTCAGCTCATGGGTAAACCTTCTGCTGACATACAGGCAATGTCCCTGCTTTCAAGAAACAAAAGACTCTAAGATGAGTCATTAATTCTATCTTTTAACAATGGGGAGAGAGAATCACTCCATGACTGGAGGCAGCCTTTTACCAGGGCCAGTGCAATCCCAATAGGCAACTGCTCCACCTCTCCCCCACATTTGGGGGCTGAAACATCTGTCTGCCACCCTTGTGGAGCTCTGTTTAGTTTAGGGTGCAGATTCTATCATAACAAACTAAGCACAGTTTTGCTGACATCTGTTCATACAATTGAAGGACAACATTTCATTACCCCAGCAGTTAACACAAAAGTGGTTTGTAGCCCAAAACCAGCCCTGCTAACCATTTCCCATTATGCTCAGCACCTAGGTAAGTTATGCTAAATACTTCATTGTACTTATGCAGATACAAAGCCCATGCAAATAATATGCCCCCCTTTCAGCTGCTGAGCAGGGAGAGTGCCACTGAGACACTCAGACCTGGCTTACAATTATATATATTATTATAGCGACAGTGTTTTATAATGTAAGTATAGCACTTACATGTAGAATTCTACATTAATATTATGGTGGTTTGCTCAATTAAATTTTGAATTTCAGTCTGGATTCTGCCAAACAATTGGTCACATTGCCTGACACACTCCAAATCAAAATTATATATACACATTATCTCATTAGTTACAATTAAATTGTTCATTGACAAACACACCTATATTTCTGACTAATGTTTGCAAAGATTGAACCAGCACCACCATCTTATAGGGACACACTCGGGGGGAGAGGGGGTGGGGGGGGGTTAAGCCCTAATTATAGTATGGAAATAGAATATTTCCACAACAAAAAGTGTTTTCCTATGAATATCTTTATTTGCACACAAGGGTATGAATAGAAAACGTGGATATAACAAAAGCTCCCTGCTGGGGAAAGGTACCCTGTTGGGGATGGATCATCATTAGCAAAAGCGACTATACATTTCCACAGATGCCAAGGACAATTGGCCCAGTGGCTTGAACAGTGATCTCTGTTCCAGTGGCAGCATAGACACCATTCAGAAAAATACCATACCAGTGTTGATGCCCTGTCCAGGTAACTGAACCCAGGCAGTGCTAGTGAGAAGGCTGAGACTGAGAAATCCAAGAAGTACAGCCTTTATCAATTAAGACCAAGTTCACCCTAATTTAAAGGGACATCAATAGTGGGGCAGAAGACCCACTGCAAGATTAAAGAGAGAACTTTGAAAGAGGTACAAGCAACAGACCCAGTACATTTCCCCATGGAGGAATTGCACAGAAAAAGGACCATAAGACCTTCCAGAAGAGAGACTGACCCAGGTGTATGCCAATGAAAGAAGTTTGGCCTGACTTATGCTTACAAGGATGACTACTGGCTAGGCACCCGAGGGCAGTGGAGAACATGGGCACCTGCCTTTGACATTCTGCTTACACCTTGCTAGATAACTCAACGTTCCCCATCCCAAATTTTCCCAAAATGGGGTGCTCTACAATGTCCAGCCCTTCCTAAACCATTCAGAGAGATATTAAAATGAGTTTGTCCCTTTAAAGATACAATATCCAGCAGTTTGCCACATTAACTGGAGTTAACATCCACTTTAAATTAAAAAAAGCACTGGATTGGTTTAGATTAAAAGTAGAACCACTGTATTAACAAAAGGAGATAATATCTGAACTAACTTAAAATCTTAAGGATAGAATTAGAAATGGTTACAAACAAATACAAGTGAAAAATGCTTTCTAGAAGCAAAGATTTAACAAAACAAGCTACAGTCTTGTTCCAAGCAATTTCCTGACTAACCTAACCTATCTTCCAGCAAGACAGCTGACCACCCGTCTGGTCAGGATCTTCCACGAAGTCCGAAGTGCTCATTTCCTTTGTCGTCTTAGGGGAAGATAACTTCGAGTTTTCTGCCCCTCTTTATAGTCCAGTGAACCTTTCAAATGGATTCTTCTGAATGTTATCCCCCAAAGTAAAGTTCATTCAAGTTGTGAGTAAGGGAACATGGAGTTAGTTGAAGGCAGTTTCATGCTGGCTTCTTCCCCCACTGGTGTTCGTTAAAATGACAATTTATCTGTTTCCTGTGATCTTCCTCCCCCTCCTCCATTCACCTTCTATGTAATTTGCATTCCCATCATCTTGTAACAGTCTCGGTGGCTGAACCATGTTCCTTTCTCTAGTGGAGTAACTTTAGCCCTGCCTGGCAGACACACTTTGATAATAATTTCCAATTTTGAATTTGACCTCTGTACATACACCATACAATATTATTAATGGTCAATATGCTATTTGCTTTCTACTGATATCTTAGATGACATATTTTAGATACAAGTTATGACATTAGTGAGTTGGATTACATTTACTGTTCAGGTCAGCTGAAACTAACTTCCAGATACCAATGAGTTCTTGCCTTCTTGCATTAGGAATCAGATAGGGTCACAGTCAGTCCCTGAGATTGTGTTGTTACACAGCTGGGGAATGGGGGTGGGGAAAAAGGGACACCTTGGGACAGAGCAGCTCACCCAATAGCTTAAAACAATGGTATTACAGGCCTGCTTGACAGTTGATAAAAATCTTGTTATACTTATGGGGTGCCCATAAGATGGTAACCATAGGTGCTCAGGAGGTGGGGGGAGGAGAGTGAGCCATCCAGATAGCTGTCCTCTATAATGGATAGCTATGGATATTCTGGGACCAGTGCCTGTCACTGATGTCAGTACAAGCTCATGATAGATTCATCACAGATTGCTCCAATACTGTTCTTGCTACTACATTATTGTACTGACTCATTACATCAGCCTCTCTGGTTCCTGAGGTTTCCTTTTATTCAAAAGGAAAAGGAATGAACTAATAATTACTTATTCTAGAAGGAGCTGAAAGTAGCTCTTCTAATAACTAACCCCTCATTACTGAATTACAAAGGATTCAACTTCATACGGCGGTACACAAGGCAGGCCTGGCATCAACCGGTTTTTAAATGGGTCTTATCTTGAAAGGAAAAAAAGAAACGAGGACTTCATTGTTGTTTTTAAACAGAGGTGATATTGCTTTGAATTTCACTGTGAAAATCCTCTGTCTTCCTCCCACCTTTTAAATGTGTCATCTCACGTAGCACCTGAGAGCTCACTAATTTCCTGTGCCAGTAGAACTAGCAAGAGCCTAAAAATAGGAAGATAAAGACGAGCATCATGCAAACTGTTGCATTCGTGGACAACAGATCACACCTCGAAACAACGGTGCTTGAATTAAAAACAAGGTCCAATGTGGTAATTAACATTTCTTAGAAACAAAGCTAGTGGCCCAGATGCTCACCTGATGTAAACTGGGAGAGCTCTTTCCGTGCTTCCTCTTTGTTGAGTATATGACCTAAATTATTTTGTAACATATCAAAACTGACATACCGGCTCGGACACTTCCAACAAGGGCCAGCAGCATCTCATGCTTCAGCAGAAGATACAGTATCCCACAGTGGGCTGACGTGGTATCAACTGCCTGCCACGAAGATCTCTTCCTAATAAATCAGAGATCGTTTTAAACCTTGAAGCATGAGCTTAATCCCTAGTTGAATTTGTTTAGGCACAGAAGTGACTAGTTGATTTGTTAGGACAATATGAGACTAGAGGAAACATTCCATGTGCAAAGCAAGCAAATTACTTCTCAGAGGAGAACTGAAGTCTTATCATTAGAGTAGAAGATCAAAACCAATGACTATGTTACTCTGCTTGTATGCTGGTGTAATTTTAGAATTAAAACCAAGACCAGTGACTTCTCCCATTTTAACCTCATCCATTACCAAACCCACCTTTTTTATTATGCATGAATACAATGTGTAGAATTTGGGGGTTGGTTTTGGCCCAAGAATAAGGAGAACTTGAAAATACAGTGGCTTGTTATTCCTAAAGCTTAGCAAACAGACAGTATTGCATTAGCAGGAAGGAACTTTTTGACCTAATTAAATCTACTGACCATTTTCACCAAGAGAAAATCTGAGGGCAAACTTGTGACACACACAAATGGACTGAGAAGACCATGTTTGACTCCAAATCCAAATTAGACTGGGACAAGGGTTTAAATTCAGGTTCAATGGTGCTGAAATTTGACAAGTTGTTTTCACATGATTTTGGCCTGCAAGGCAAACATTTTCTAAGATCAGCTGATTTTTGTCAGAGTTTTGCCAGAATCCAAACAGGATCTGGAAAATAATGAAGAGCTAGATTGCACCTGTTTGTCCCAGCCCTTCCTGGGTGATGGTGGAGAGGGCTGGAGACATTCTGCCTCTCCTATTACCTCCCTGGAATCCATCAGCTATACTGGCTGGTTCCCCTCCAGGAGAAGAGAAAGGGAAGCAGACACCCTCCTGTGTGTCTAAGAACTAGTTTGGTTTTAAAATGAGAAGAATTGTTTTTGGCTGAGAATGACCATTTCTTTGCTACGGAGAATTCCTCATGGGAACACATCAGTTTTCCAACCAAAGGGAGTCCACACCCACCCCACCCACCCCTCTTCCCATATGACACTTTGTGATATCTGCAACTTCAGGACCTGAACTTGTGATCACTAAAGTCACTGCCAAAATCCCACCCATCCTGGTTTCAGCAGAGTACATGCTCACTGTGATTTGTCCACCCTTACTCTATTTCTCAGGTTTGGCTTTTGTTGTTTAATTTCAGTCAACAACAGAACACACGCCAGTCTAAGCCTTCTCCTCAAATTTCATTGTTCCTAAGGTTTTCCCTGAAGGATCTCTTCTATCTCAGCCCCTAGTCCTGTCTACTCTGAGTGGGACCCATCAACCACTCTTACTTCTTGGTTAGCATTACTGAGATCCACCTGCTGGCATGACTCACCTGAACTACTTCTGCATCTCTAGAGAGACAATGCACCTGGAACTTGGACAAAACATAACATTAGAAGAACATAAGTAGATAAAGAACAAATAATTTATGAGACAAGCTGATCTGATAAACATATGCTTGCAATTCCAGCTTGCAAAAGTCACCCCAAACCAGGGCCATAACCAGGATGGGGCAAGTGGGGCAGCCGCCTAGGGCACAAAGCTGAAGGGACAGAAAAATGGAGTGGAAACAATTGACAGGTTGATTATGGGGGGCACAATTTATAGGTTAACAGGAGCATGTGACCACCCCACAGAGGTTTTCGAACTGTGGGGCATGCCCTTCTAAGTGGATGTTGAGGAACATTCTGGGGGGCAAGCAGTGACTCTAGGTGGCTTGGGCCAGCGACACCCGGTGGCTCGGGGAAGGGACGCGACCGCTACTCTCAACTCAGTTCAGCAGGCCACCCAGTTTGCCTGACATCACAATAGGAATGCAGCATACTTCTGTTGAGTCAACCAGGGCCTTATAATCTGCTACCCAGTTATATCCTCAGTGGTTTCAATGGCAGGATTAGGAAGTTAGAATGAAACAGGAACAGGTGATGGAGTGTTGCACATTCATTCCCCCCCCCCCCCACCCCCACCCCAACATCACTTGATTAGGTAATAATGCATGCTTCATCTATTCAAATGATAAAAAACCCTATCTATTTGGAAATGAACAAATAGGGCTACAGACAGTCTCACAGTGCTGAGCTCCTTAGTAATTGTTAGTGCACATACTGACAGAGTTATGATTCATTTCAGATTGCCTGGTTAAAGCAGGTCATTTATTGACAGAGGGCAGAAAAAGCAATTTCTTAACATCCCACCATATGGAAAGCAGTCAGGAATAAAATAATGAGGCAACATCTCTCTACCGTAAATTCTGTTGCAAACAAATGTAGAGCACCTGCTTAAGGGTCAGGCAAGGCTACCGGAATGAAGAATTTCAGTGGATGATGGTTTGTTCAAAAGATTCAGCCCCTTTTTCCTTGGCAAATTCTCTCAGACTAGGTATTTTGAAATCTCAGGGCAACTTTTTGAAGGGTGGCTAGTTATTTTGGGTGCCCAATTAGAGAAGAGTCAAAATGATTTTCAGATAGTGGGATCTCAGCCCCGTCTAAAAAAATCAGGCCCCATTAGGATGTGTTGAGATGGGCACCAAGTCATCTCAAATCTCTAGTGACTTGTGAAATCGTAACCCCCAGCTGTGAGGCAGGAGACTACAAGAAGTGCTGTTTATAGATCTGCTCCTGTTCCATTGAAGTCAACGGAAGTTTTACCATTGACTATAACAGGAGCTAGATCAGGCTTTAATTGGACAATTTAAAAGGTGAATGTTTAGTTTAAGTAATCAAGAGCGATTTTCATGTACTCTAAAGGCCCTTTTACATCATTCTGCTGGTGCAGAAGTACCTTACAGTCTGTGATACGCATATAATTGACTTCAAGGCCACCATATAATGCCAGAGTAATGTAAAGGGACCTTAGTTTAAATAAGAAACAGGCCCCAACTGTGGTCTTGTTTTTTTGGGAGGGGAAAAAGGTAGCTTTCCATATCTGTAAGAGAGTGTAAATTAATAAGGCCTGGCCTGACTTTATGTTCATTGTGTACTCATGCAAATGCACCCTTATTTAAAATTCTTCTAATTTTTAATAATTGGGGAGTAAATGAGCGCTAGGTTATATTGTTCAAAAGCCAAGAAAGTAATTAAGCTTCAGTTAATAAAATCATCAAGGAGAGGGAAGCATTAATGACTGCTGCTCCTTTTCTGTAAGGGAAGGAGGATGTGCCAGTACACAGGAGCTCATGTAACACTGTGATGGGCATAATAGAAGTATAAAACTGGAAGTGCTAAGGTAAGTAGTAGACCACAGACGGAAAGCTTCAGACTTGAGATCCCAAGCTGTGACAGTAGTCACTTAAAGCTCCTAGGAAATGGTGGTTTGTCTAGCTGGGGAGGGCAGAAACATTTAAAAGTATTTTCCATCATCCAAGATGGAAAGGGTGCACACTCTATTTCCAAATGGAGCTGACCCACAGCATTTGAGAACATCTGTTTGAATTCTGAATTCCCGTTCACTTTGGCCATGCTTGTGCCCCTCTTTATTCTATATTCACAAATGGTTTATTTTTAAACAAATGTTTGGGGGCTGGTTGATATTTATATGAACACCCTTATTTGCACATGAACAAATATATCCATTTTTACCTATTTAGAGATTGTCAGCTTTTTGGGGGCAGGGATGTCCTTTTCATTCTGTGTTTGTACAGCACCTAACATAATGGGGTCCTGGCCCACGACAGGGCTCCGTAGGCATCTCCACAATACAAATAAATAATGCTATCAATGAACATGACTATTGGCTATTGACTTTTTGCTTTTCATTTTCACTAAGACAGTTGTCATTCTCCTGTTTTCTCCTTGGTTTTTGAAGCAGCTTACCATCCAGTCAGGAAGTAGAAATAATACCATGCGAGTTAAACTACCAACTGCGTACCACAACTGTCAACTAGCAATAGCCACATATCAGCATGCAGAACTAGCACATTGAGAAAAAGATTTCCTTCTTCACTGCCACAAAAAAAATGTGCTCCAAACCTTTTTCTGTAGGTATGAAGAGGTGCTAAGGTACCCCTTGATTAGGGTGGTGCAAGAACCCAAAGAGAACTGATTCAGATCCCATTGGTAGCAAATTATTTCTTTTTTATATTATCTCAAGGTTGTGGGGCTCTATGGCCTATTTATTCTTTCAGTTAGATTATGCTTATCAGATGATGGATGACAGTAAAGGATATTTACATCTATGCCAAAGGCATGGGGCACTTGATTATATACAGAAAATGAATATTATAACTAATATAATACTTTTATTATATATATTTATATATCAAATATAACAGCTGGCCTAGTGGTCCATGGGAAGGTTCAGGAAAAAAAGGAAAAATTCAGACCTACTCCCATGCTTCAAGTAAAATGCAGCTCTCTTCCATTGGACACTAATTGCAAAATGGAAAAAGCCCCATGCAGAAGGATACTACACCATCTTTAGTTTGACTGCAAAACCACTGATGAAGAAGGAGCCATCTGTTGTCCTTTCAGGATTATAGAGTGAGACAACCAGCAGCTCCCCCTTTGCTGACTGCAGTTGCCATGCTGGGATATAGTTGCCTCAGATATTATTAAGACCCAGAGGAGTGCAAAGTGAATAACAGATTGCCAGTGGAGGTGTGCAAAGGCATTTGAGAAGTTTTATTACCAAGTGGCACTCAGATGGTTCCCAGATAAAATACATAACAAGCCTAACACATTGCAATGGTCACAAAGGCATATGTCATCCTGGCTAGGTGCATGTCTGAAAGAGAGCTTGACTTCTAATATTTTGTAGATAACACAGCCACCATTTGACCACTGTGAAAACCTGGACTTCAGTTCGTGATGAAAAAGCCAATAACATTTTGCAATACATCAGCTTTCCCTGGGAATGGCCCATTAATCGACAAGACTTGATTAAAATAGCGAGATCCTCTAAGTTTTTTCTCCCACCTATAAGACGGCCTTGTCTTATCTGGGTTCAACACTAACCCATTTTTCCACACTCTCACAGCTATCAGATGCTCAACCCTACACTTTATGAACAGTTCCAAGCATTTAAAAACTAAATGATGAATCTCAATATAACAAGCAGAAGACATTTATTGCAGAGAACAAGTGGTACCTGAATTATGAGAAGAGACTTTAAAATGATTTCTTAAAAAAGCTTTTATGAAAATGAAATGTTGATATTTATGCTCCTAAGATGTTGAAGAAACATCAATACATTTGACATAGATGTGACCATTAAGAAAATGTACTGAGACTGTGACATACATCAATGTTCTGTGTGATACATGTCAATACAATTCTTCTTATTTCTGGCCAAATGGCTTAATGCATGTTGCACAGCTGGTGCATCAGGTATGCTATTTTCTGTCACATGGTGCAAGAGATCACACTCAGAGGCCAATGGCCAGATTCTTATGCATACAATGGAACAACTCTGCCGACAGCAGTGGAGTTACTCTGGATACGCGTCAGAATGCCTGAGATCAATATCTGTCCCTATAAGTGCATCAAGGGATGCTTTTCCTTCACTTGATGTGCAAAGCAAAAGGGGTCATGCTAGGAGCAACGGTTTCCCGAGGGAAGGTAACAGCAAAAAAACAACAGCAGGGAAGCCTTCCATCTTGTAGCATTAAGGCGGCACATCAATTTGCTTAGCACTAGTTGTCACAGTGCGGAAGCCGGCTCTGGTGCCATTGCTTATCCAAACCGATGCAGCTTATTTTGTGAACAATAAGGATTCTCACAGCACTATGGGCCCCATTCTGTATTCTGAGCAATCTATTATGTCTATGAGATTAAATCTCTATTTTAAGTTTAAAGTATGTTGGATAAAAGTAAGGACTCAGTTCCAGGATTCCTTTCTCACCTGTTTTGAGAAATGATCGTTTGTCCAAGGAGGATGTCTCTGAATAGAGAAGAGTCAAAGCCCATTCTTTAGCAATTTGGGATCTGGAATTAAAATCAGGTTTAATGTGGAAGGCAGGAAGTTAGTTGGCTGGAGAAGACTGTCCGATTGACAATGGGACAAACCCTTCATCCTGCCTCTGCACGGGCAGAAAGACCCAATAGACAAATGTGGATCCATATCCACACGTCCATGGCTTCACTGGCTGAACTCCGTACAAAGAGCAGATACGAAAGGACATGGTGAGGGAGCTGTGGGGAATGGCCCCTTTGTGATTGTACACAGACCATATAACCAGAACAAAACTGCAATGGGCACAGACTCAGATTTACATTTTGGTTTAGACTCACAGTGACTGTAATGACTGGACCTCAGATACCTCTCTGAACTCTTGGGTCCCACTCTGTCTTCCTGGCCCCCGACGTAGAAGATGATGAGGTGAATGGACTGGTATATTTTCTATATCTTTGCCTCTGCAGCCCCAGGGCTGTGTACTGGCTCTGCCTTTTCACTAGAGGAAAACCATGCATTGACCTCTTTCAGAACAAGTTTAAAACCTTTTTATTGACACAGGTCTTCAGGCAACCTCATTGGTTTTAATCTGTGGCTTTATGCTATTTTTAATTGTTTTATTCTTCTACAGTTAGGGTCATTTTACCTTTATTTGTTTTATTGCAGAGAACCTAGGATGGCTTAGCAGACATGTACATTTCTGGCATATAAATAAGACTATTTTTGTTCATATCAGACATTTTGATTTTGCTCATTATAACCAAAGGGGACATTTGCAAAATTCAGAACCAGATGTGCATATGGATTCAACCAACCCATCAAATTTGTATATTCTCAGCTGCTGGGTTTGGTTCAAAGCTCTGATTACTACTGATAATTACATACTATTATTGAAACCACAGACTCAGTAATGAAATATTTTATTTACCATGTATTGTGTTTTAAAGTGTTGGGAGAAATTAACGGTTTAAAAGCAGCTACTGGTTAATTCAGCAGCACCTATGGAGCTAATGAGTTTGGATCCACATTCAAAATTGGGTGGTGTTTAGACCTGGTGTTTTTATTCCACTCCCATCTCTGATAATACCTAGTGGATTGAGCACTGAGGAGCCCAGGTGACCTGGGTTCTATTCATGGCTCAGGCACTGGCCTGGTGGGTGATTTTAGGGACTTAACCATTTTGTGCCTCAGTTTCCCCATTTGTTAAAGGGTTATAATGCTACTGACTTCCTTTGTAAAAGCACTTTGAGGCCTATGGATGAAAAGCACTATAAGAGCTAGGCATTCTTCTTATTACATACACATGTGCAAGTGTGTATTATGCACCGCTTGTGTCAAGATACATTTCTTAAAAAGTCCCCAAAGCAAACAATCCTTGTGTTATAAAATAAATCCGAAATTCTCATGTACATAGGGCCAGAGTTTGCTTACTGGGACACTGGAGTAAATCTCTAGTAATTTCATCAGATTCAGTGGAGTTACTTTGAATTCACCAGATCAGAATTTGGCCTGCTGTGTTAAGTACTGCAAATGATTCCTGTTTTGAAATAGTCCTTCAATAAAATTGTATTTAACGCTCCATATTTTATGAAGTGCCTCCATATACCTATCTCCAATTTTACTAAATTAGTTAGATAAATATTACAGGAATCTGAGGAATGCAGACTATAGACTTTAAAAATAGCAATGAAATACATAAAACCCACCACTAAAAAGACTATTCTGTTACTGCTAAGAGTTTGACTTTTCAGAAACTCCTTGCTTTAAGTCTGAAGCTCTGTTCTGACACACTGTCCTTGACTCTGCCCAGGTATTGCAGCACATATGGTATGCAAAAAATCACCTACTGCTTGGAGACTTCTACCATCTAGACTCAACAGGGGACCAAAGGACGGAACGTCAGAACAGATAGATAGCTTTAACTTTGTAATTCTGTGCTTCTGTGGGTAAGGCTGAAATCCACTCTCCTACCCCTATCTGTAAAATTCACCACATTGCACCTCTTGCTATGTTTTTCAGAGAGCGATCTTAATGACCATATGTGCTACAATCCCTAAACACTGTGAGGCACATTAAGGATGGAGTATTAGATGGAATTTTCAGTCTGAACTCAGTCATCTTGTTTCTATAGGTTCAGGCTAGACCCAAAATGTTACTTTGGTGTTGCGTTAGGAGGGTTTTTACCCAGATGGCACAGAGTTAATCAATCGGGAGCTTATGTGCAATTTCTCAAAATGACTTTTTCAAAAAGTTGAGACAGTGACAACAACCTACCAAAATATGAGGGTTGAAAGCAAATCTCAGTGGGCTTCTATTCTACTCCATTTTAGATCACTGAGAATTTAACCTGTATAAATCACTGCTGAATCAAGTTATTGTTGAGGAAATCACTTCCCTGGAACAGCTCGGTGTAAATTGCAAAATAAAACTGAGGAATTTCATGAAGTTTTCCATTTTCCTTCTCCTGAATTGACACATAGATGCAGGATACCTACTATATAGTATTCACTTATTGTAGGGTTGTATCCCAGCACACAATTGACCAAGGGCACAAAGTGCCTGTGGCTTTGTACGGACCGATTTAAAGAAATTGGCTCTAAAACTGAATGAGGCTTCACAGGAATATTTCAATCTGCAACCAAACAGCTTCAGTTACTTTCCATAAGCTTTAGAGAAATCCCTAAATTGTACCAACCTCTCTGAACTGACCTTACAGCTTGAATATTTTGAGGTTTGCCTGCTCCTAATCCTATCTTTTTTTTTTTTTTTAAAAGGAAAAAAGGATTAAATGGACTATCAACTCTGGAGATAGATGAATATCTGCTCCAAGTTTAAAAATAGAGCCTTAACACATGTGCACACTTCTGAGGGGGGGCGGAAATCAAAATTCTAGTAAAAAAAAGTTATTTACAAGATCAACAGGGGATTGTATTATCAATCAGTTATATTATAGTAAATGTGCTAGGTGCTGTATAGCCCTATAGCAGAACATGCTCAATAAGAAAGGCTTTAGGTGTGTTTAGGTGTGCACTGAACACACCTAAAGCCTTGCTTATTGAATATGTTCTGTGGAAAGCATTTCTAGGCACGATATTAGGGTTCTCTTACTCTTTTTATGAAGTGCTTTGGGATCATTACCTTCCATCTCAGACACCATGGTTATGGGGGTGGTATAAGAACTCAAATAGACTAGAATTAGGACTCTTGTTCCATGGTTCTTCTGTAGGGATGCATTCCTATCAATGCAGAACTACACTAGGATTGCCTTCTAACATCCACACAACATATAGGAACTGAAGAAAACCATATGACCAATACGCAAGAGGGCCATCAGTTGAACTACGGTGCCCCAAACCATACCATGTCTCTTGTTTTTGCAGCTGCATACAGGGAAATTTGATAAAGCTGTTTCAGTAGTCCAAAAGTGTCATCCTAAATAAAGCCCTTAGTTTTTACCATTTAAGAACTCTACTGTGTGCTCAATTTTTTAAATGATGATTCTACCCACTGATGAAGTGTGCAGATATAACCAGCATCCACATGGTTATTACTGAGCATTGTGGGAATTAGTGCTATAGAGCCAATCAAATCTACATACAGTAGACAGTGATCTAACAAGTGACATTTCTCTCCAGCTTAAGCATTTATAAGGCATCTACCCCTTCATATCTAAGCACTGCTTAGATATTTCTGAGTCCGTCTTTTTTTTTTTTTTTTTTTTTTTTTAAAACAGAAGTTGCAATGCTAGTTTTGCTGAATGCATGCGTTTTGACAAGATGCCTCAGATATTCTGTATCTGACCCTTCCTTCCTCCTTGCTCCCCAAAGGAGGGTGGGGGGATTTCACTTTTCCAGAACAGAATGCAAAAATCGAATAGATTGAACATTAAGTACAATTATTGTTAATCATTAAATCAAGCTTTTCAGGCATGCCAACAGAGTGCTCAAAGAAACAAATAAAGATACAGACCATGCCCCGAAGGATTTACAGTTTCAGGCCTCAATCTGCAAGCTGCTGTATCCTCATAGCCACACGCAGCTTGTTGGTATGCAGGCTTGCCCTTGTAGACTGGAGCTTTAATTCAGACATCACACAAAGAAGAATTGAAATCTAGATGGAAGAAACAGGGGAAAAAGAGTGGAGAGAGAGAGGACAATGGTATAATAGTACTACATGGTTAATCATAAAGCCCTGCATACATCCTGACAATTCCATTAAGTTTGCTATAATTTTATATATAAACTTCTTGAAGGGAAAAACAAAAGTTAACTTTCGAAAACAGAAGTTAGCCCTACTTCAGCAAAGCCCTTAAGCATGTGCTTACATTCATTAATATTAAGCAAAACACTTAACCATGTACTTAAGTACCATGGAAATCAATAAATGGCTGTCAAAGTCTTGGTTAGGTCAATGGTATTTGAGAAGGTTTATGGAAGGCACTCCACACATAGGACTGCAAGGGAGAAAGCATAGGGTCTGGACAAGGTGGATTTTAAGGTACAGTTCAGTTTTTATATTCTATGGTATTTTCATAAGCAATTTTTAAATTTAAACTGGATATCCTATAGAAACAGATCCACTGGAGTCAACATGGCTAGGACTATTTACACCAGCTGAAGATCTGCCCTATATAATAGGTTGAAACTAGATACATTCAGACTGGAAAAAGGTCTAAGTTTTTAAACAGTGAGGGTAATTACTGTACCAGAAGTTGTGCTGGATTTTCCATCCCTGGCAATTTTAAAACCAACATAGGACATTTTTTCTAAAAAGGTATGCTCTAGAATTATTTTGAGGACATTTATGGTCTGTGTTATACAGGAAGTCAGACTAGATGATCACAATGGTCCCTTCTGGCCTTGGAACACATTTTGCTATAATATCCATGGAATATTCAAAACTATTCTGCTTGGGTTTTTACTTTTAGAACAATGGCTTGTTACAATTCTCGTAGGAGTCAGCAGGCTCCCCTAAGCCAGGTATGGTGAATAAATGGGAACAGTTTAAGGTTTCCAACCTGTGTGATAAATAACACTGAATTAATAACTCAGACAGAAATGCAATGGTTATCTTATTCTTCTGCTTCAGGGGGAAGTAGTGAGGTAGCAGATTGCCATGAAAATGCAATTTATTTTTCTTGCAAAAGTCATTATGACCCATAAGAACAAACAAACCAATCTGAAAACCTAAAAATGAGCAACAAGTTCACTGAGATGACAATCTGGAGCCCAGGGTGCTAGGCAAAAGCAAAAGGTGATGATGAAATCTGGATTGGGCTCACACCATGCTTTCAGTCTTGAGGGTTTAAAAACATTCCTTTAATATTACAAAAATTCAGTGCTTAGGTGCAACCCTGGCAAGCTGGGAGAAAAAAATGTACACAGAATTATTCTGATTTGATTTATAGTGCTTTTTCCTATTGGAAAACTTTACCGTGAGAAGCTTGCCAAGGTCAGTGCTTCTGTTTTCAGATTTCGTTATGAAAAAGGAGGAATCAAGCTATATTTTCAATTTTAAAGACTTTGGCACTATGCCAGCCAGTAGGCATTCAAGAGGCATTCTACAATTCATTCAAGTATAACAAAGTTTTGTTAAGGTATGCTAGCTGAGTCTATGCTAGGCTGTGTTAATAAGTAATGTTCCATTAAATCGGCCCGTCATGTTAAAGAACAATCTACGTGTTCCGTACACCCTTGTAACAATAATACTTGACAATAATTATAGTGACACCTAACTGTAGGTGGTCCAGTTAGCATGAATAGCACAATATTTCTTTTTTTTAAAATAGATGCTTGATCAATCTTGGGAGAGCATTTTACTGAGGCTTGAAAGAGATCATGATAGGCAAAAATCTCATCTGTTTTCAGTGCTCTTTTAAAATGATTGTTCAAGAGAATGCCAATTCCTGCATATAGCTATACACACACACACACACACACACACAGCGCCCATATATGGAAAGAACTGCAGAGGCAAAATGCTCAGCCCAGTGGGAAAATGGAATGTGGGGTCATGCTTTGTAATGAATGTACGTGGTTGTTTTTGAAACACAGTCAATAAACGAGGGAGCTGTGTTAAATCCTCCTGTCTTCAGATGCAGGGGTGGTTGCTCTGAAGCTAAGATTTTAGCAGTATGGGATTGCAAATCAGCCTGGGGATTTTCAAAAAGGGAATTAGGCACCCAAATCCCACTGAAGTTCAGAGGAAGCAGGGGTCTAATCACCCTGTGATGCCTTCGAAGTTCTCAGCCCAAATTCTTAGGACAGCCATGTTATTTGTGCAGTCAGTCGGCTAAATTCTTCTCTGGTGTAACTGGTTTCAGTGGAGTTACACCAGCAAAAGAATTCGGCTCAGCGTTTAACTGGTGATGCCTATGGTCCTGATCACATCTTCCAGTAGATCTATACACAGAGGGGACCTCCTGCATGGACATCTTGGTCCATTTTGGCTTTCAGCCATGTAGGACAGCTGCTTAAGAGGCACTACTACTAGAGGCTTCTGAAAGGTGCCAAGAGACAGTGCCACCAGGAAAAAATACCACAAGGGGCTGGAGTGAATAGTGGGGGACTCAGGAACCAGTGCAGCTCCTAGGGGGAACCATAGATTGAGTACAGAAGCCCTTTTAGATTCCATGTTTTTTGGGGGGGTGAGGGGTGAACCTTCCGTGCCCAGGGTAGCCACCTGAAAATGCCAAGGTCAGGGCAGGCTGCAAAAGGAGAGCAGATTCTCCCAGCACTGGTGGGTGACACTGAAGTCAGGCTTCCCAACCAACTACAAACAGGGCTTCTGATTCCCCACACCGGTTATCAAGCCAGTACACAAATACACACAGCCCCCTTTACTCCATTCAGTCTTTGGCTCCCAATCAGCCACTAGGTCCAATAAAGAGACCAGTTATTTAAACTCTATGCTCTTTACCCAAAAGGTTCCTCCTGACTCCAAAGGGTCAGCCACAGTACCAGATCAATACAAGTTTAGATCTTACCCAAAATACCACGCTGCCAGCCAATCCTTCAGTAACTAAAAGGTTTATTATAAAAAGAAAGAAACGAACTGTAAGAGAAATGTTAAAGGATTAAAGCAATCGGATATATATGGACTTTCGAATCATTTATATGTATCAGGTTTCTAGAAGAATTGTGGAGTTTGCAGGCTTGTGTAGTCCCTCTGGTATACATCCAGTATGTGGATAGGTCTCAGTCCTTTATAACTGAAGCTGTGAAACAGAGGAGTTGATTCAGAGGGAGATAGGTGGCTGAAAGCTGAACAGGATTGAAGACAAAATGGATCCCAGGCACCTGACTTATGTCCTCTGGTTTTTTTCCATGCTGCTTGTCAATTTTTACAGGAACCAAAATGGAGTCCAGAGTCACATGAGTAAGTCCTGGTGACTCATCAGGTATATCCCAAGCTTCTCTCCCTGGGTCCCTTGCATCTGTGAATGTCTTAATGGGCCATTAAGCAGGCCATCCCTGCAGCCATCCTGTCTGGAGCATTACCCAGACACAGCACAATTTGAAATACAGATATATCAACCATATCCATGGACTTCCATTACAAACAACATATGAACATCTTACTTAGCACATTATAGCCTTTCCAACAGTACCTGACATGGCATATCTCACATGAATTACTATGATTTTGACATATTGATGTTGAATAATATAATAAATGCCCTTCCCTCCAATCCAGCCAGCGTGACAGGGAGGAAGGATTATTCTAGCAGAAATATTCAGAGGAAACCTTGAACCTGATCTGTATGGGTGCTCTGCTGATCTGTGCAGATGGATCCCTGTCTTCATTGACACTCTGCATGAACACAGGAATTGGCCAACATGGACAAAAATTGCAGAATTGGAGTCTTTTGTGAGGGGAACCAAGTTTTCCTCCAGCATAACCTTCTCCTGCAGGTTTTCAGTCTATGCATCTATGTGAGTGAAACCCTGGCCCTATTGAAAGCCATGGTAGTTCTACCATGGATTTCAGTGAGGCCAGGATTTTACAAGACAATGTCAGTATTTCTGTTATATTTCCCTGGTTGCCCAGGACGGGGTTTATCTATCATAACACTGAACGCTTATTAATTTGCTCCACCCATTCACAGCCCAGGAATGAATTTGTGTAACCCTGGTTTAAATCAGTTGGCACTTTCCATTTCAGAGAAGGAATTAAAGCTGTATTGTGGCCAGTTCCAGACGCTCTGTCCTCTTCTTAAATTAATCCTGTAACTAAAATTGGCTGTGTTGTTTGTTTAATGAAATCTTGTATTCCAGAGTCAATAAATGTGAGCATGCTGCTTTTAGCATTTTCTGAAATCCAAAACAGCTGACTTATTCATGTCATTCATGCCATTTTGAAAACTTGGTCATGCTACCCATGTGGAGTGTCTGAAAAGTTACACAAAGAAAGGTTTCCTCATTGGTAAAACAACCCCCCACCCACCAAAAAAAACCAAAAAAAACCAAAAACAAAAACAAAAAACCAACTAACTCAGAAGTCGAGCAATAATCTCTCTCTGCCGCACTCATTTTAAAAAAAGTTATGACTGGTCACCTTAATATGGAATCTAACTATTGCATGGACTTTTTATAGCAGGTTTTTCCTTCCACATCCCAGATAAAGTCAACACAGATTGTTATTAATTACCTTGCATGGATAAGAAATAACTTTTGAAAATTCAGACTTGAAATTCTTTCATACATGAATTTATAGGCAGATCCTCACGTGGTGTAAATCAGCATACTACAAACTGACTTCAATGGTGCTATTACCCAAGTGCTGGGTACTGTACAAGCACGGACTACAGGAAAACCAATTTACATCAGCTGAGGATCTGCCCCTTAAAGTCTGCACATTATGGTTATTTGTTGCTAAACCTCTGCATACATCAGATCTTGAGAAACCTTGCCACCATAAATTTCTATATGCTGACGTTGTTGCTGTACCTTACAAAGCAGGAAAAGGGGAATTAGAAAATAAACACGTTTATTTTTATTTAGATTTTATTATCCTTCCCATTAAACCTTGGCTCAGGAATAGCTTTTTTTTTTTTTAATGTGACTGTCTCCGAGAAATTGTCTGCAGATTCAAGGTCAAGATTGAGTCTACATACAAAGGCCCACACAGTGTTAGATTAGTTTCAAGTGATGAAATGTCTCAAGATGTGTAGCTGCTCATACTCTATATCTAATTACTGGTGAACCTGAAAAGGTTTGGGGGTTCAATACAAATGGGCACCCTAAATTTCTAAGCTCCAACCAATTTGCCTCCTTGACTCTGAAGAACTCGCCTAGAATCTTTGAACAACAGGCCTTTTTGTAAGATTCACTTCAAATTTCCTACTCTGGTCAGGTTGGAAATATGGACCAAATACAAGAAAACATCCAAAATTTTAAAAGGGTTAGTTTTGGAGAATCTTACTCACAAATGAGCACTACTTTACTGCTTATGGAGTCTTACTGAAGTCAATAGGATTACTTGTGGAGTAAGGATGCTATTCAAGCCCAGTAAGTGTAGCAGAATCTGACCTCGTAAGACTCAGTTTCTCATTAAAAGTTTGGACTGGTCCAACAACAAGAACAAACAAGAGTCAAATCTCCATGGGAGAACACAGTTTGCATTCTCTTGTCTGCACACAGGACTTCTGTTTCTCTGCACACAGGGTCGGATCTACACTACAGACTTTGGCTGACACAGTTATGTAGGTCAGGGGCATGACCAGGTGTGCCAGCAAAAGCCCCTGGTGCAGTACTTACTTATGCCAAAACAGCTTATTTCACTACAGGAGATGGGGAAGGGGGCTAGAATAAGCTATACTGGGAAAAGCACAGCTTTTGCCAGCATAAGCTGCATCAACACTAGATGTGCTATGCTGGTGTAGTATACTAGTATAGCTATACTGGCAAATGCTTTTAGTGTAGTCCTACCCATCGATGAAGTACACAGACAGACATCTTGCTTTCATAGCTATATGTACACAAGAAAATCTGAAAAGAATGTAGGGCCAGATTCTGCCACCTTTACTCATTTTGCACATTTACTTTTTATTGTATGGCATAGGACTGGCAAAGTGCATCCCAGAATAGACAGGCATGGTGGACCCTTGTTTGTACCCTAAGCGATGTGTGATGGCACGGAAGGATTCAAAAGAACCGATAGGCCCTTCAGCCACGGTCACTCTCCTTTAGTTACTGTGGCTCTGTTTCAGCTCTGCAATCTCACTGTTGATCAAGAGAAGCCACTTTTAAAAATATTTACTCAAGAAAATAGAAGCTGCTGAGAAAAAAAGAAACATCTATCACTCACTTGTATATTTCCCCCAGAACTGTGTGACTCCATCCCAGGTAATTAGGTATAAAACAATAGAGGCTGCTCATCTGACTGAAGTGTGAAAACATATTTACATTGCATAGTTGGGGGTGATTAGCTCTTTGAACATAAACAGGAGATGAAGAATGACAGGCAGAAACAACGTCAGCTTTTAAAAACAGAAGTAGTGTTTCATCAACACGAAGACTTAATTTTTTAGGTTATTTTGTACACGATATAAACTGTATTTGATAGCAATTCATTTCTTTGTTTCCTATTGAGTAGAAGATGGTCTCATTTAAAGTCAAATGATAGTTAGTGTAGACAGGACCTCTAAGTATTTCTTTATTCGAGAATTAAGTTACAACACCGGCTTTCCCTTGACAGTGTTGAAATATGTACTCCAGATCCATGCTTCAGCCTTGGACATGATTCTGACCTGAAGGATGGGTTGGCCGGCCAGCCTCCCCATTGAAGACCCTGGAGCTGGAATAAGAGTTGTAGGCCACTGCTATGATTTCATAATATTGCTTACGGGAAGAAGAGGCAAACCTATTCCCGGAATATTTCTACACCACATTTAGAGATTGAAGAGGTTGGTGTAAGCACCTATATTTTGGAAGTTTATCTAATGCAAACCAGAACTTCCTAACTCATCCTATCTGGTCTTCTAGATAAATTGTCAATGGCTAGTGGGGTGTATCCTTTCAAGATAGGAAGAAACACAGTACAACAACTGCTCAGCCTGGCCACTGACTGACAGGATGAAGCATCACATGTCAGTAGGGTAAAGAACTTACTAAAACTGATTCTGACTACTTAGCCTTTTTGCATTCTGCCACACAGAACGTTCCAACCATGGTTACCCCCATGCAGTCCCCCAGCTGTATGCTTGCACTCAGAACCTCTCATTTCCGCATTTCAGAGAGAGCAGGCCCACTGTTAGCAAAAGCACTTCTCCTGGATTGCAAATAGCTGCAACAGCCAATGTTCAGCAGCTCCTGTGGATTATTTTAGAACAGAATTTATTTTCCAAATCAATAGAGCCTCAACTGCCTTTGATGGAGCTACACCAGCTGAGGAACTGATCCTACATGAGAGGAGAAAGATCTCACTTGAGATTTTTTTCCTAGTTGCATCTCTGTGTATGGGATTTCTCGTGTCTGAGAAGGGACTAAAAAGGCATATAGACATGCCCTAAGAATGCCTGATGCAAGTGTATGTTGTCACTTAGCACATTAGTATAACCTACAATACGTAGAGATCTTTAACCTAAAGTTAGGTATACATTTGCAGTCATCTTGGCGAGCAGGGTGTGTGGGGGAGAGGGAGCATGGATTCAAATGGATGGAATTTGCTGCTAATCCCAAAAATTCTGTCTTCTGCTTCCCTTTCAATCCTTGTCTCCCCAAATAGCTAATTCTCCCTGCTAAAATAGCTTAAAAACAGTACAGTCACAAGACAGTATTTTCCCTCACCTGAAATTCACTTTAAAACAATACACAGCATGTAATGGGATTTATGTTCTATTATGAAATAACGTTCTATGCTTGGCAGTGGATATGGGGCAATGTACTAGAAAGCAAAAATGTAACTGTTCCCTTGACTTGTTTAGTCCCCTTAAACTTCTCCCCTCGTCACACATTACAAAGTGATTCAATTCAAAAGCTTCACACTCAGTTAGAAAATCTGACTTCCATTTATTTAGCTTGGGTGCATTTGCATACGAGCATTAGTGAAAACTGGTCAGGTGATGGGGACCAGCCCACCTGTACTTCTGCTAGAAACCCTCTGACAGATGATGAAATAGCAATTCCCTGCTGCTTGTCACCATTTCAAATGCCAAATGTTGCAAGGAACATGCTTCCCTACAGAGGAAATAGGAGATCAAGCTACCTCCCCAAATATCGATTACAGCAAAGCCCCATCCTTTTGGGCTAGCTTCAAGAACAAATTTAGGTATAAATCAGGAATACTTCCTTTGAAGTCAGTGGAGTTACCAACTGGGGCAAGTGGGAGCTGACAGAGTACATTGTGCCACCCCTACATTGTCCACAACACAGTCCAACACATCAAGAGGCATTGGGTGGCCTTATCCATGTGGAAGCTTTCAGGAAACTCTTACCATTGCTTTTGCACCAATAGAGTTCCACCAGGAGCCCTAGTGTAAATTCATCAGCTGGCATTTTTATCATTATGCTGACAACCTTCAGACCAAATCTGAATGTCAGAGTGGTAAAACTACCAGCGGCTGATCTCAGGTAGGGCTCTCATGACTGCTGGTGTGACGCTGTTGTTAATGGCTGACATCAAGCAAGTTTTTCACTGATAAACAATCGCATCTTACCAACCTAACCTCTGGTGTAAACGGTGCTATGTCAACAGGAGGGCTTCTCATGGAGATGAATCGACTACGCTGACAAGAGAAGCTCTTCCATCGGTGTAGTAGAGTCTTTGCCGCAGCATTTTAAATGTAGACCTGCCCTTGGTTAAAGCTAATGACAGTGCTAAGCTTCAGTGCTTTCCTTCAGGCTAAATGTAAGGAGCAATTAAAACCCTTTATGGAGTGAGATATCAGGAAACAAGAGAAACCACTGTCCAAGGCAATGGGACCAAATGAGAAGTCCTGATCAGAAACCTAGTTCTATGGGCTAAAATCCCCCATGTCTGCAATCATAGAGCCCAAGAGATTCTTTTGGCAAGCTGCACATGCGTTAGAGGGAGAAAGAGAGCAGTCAACAAAATTAATAGTTGTGACTATGGGTCCAAGAGTGAGCTGAGCTCTTTGGGGCACAGCACTGACTGGAGAGAGAGACAAATTGTGAGCAAAGAAAGTACCTGCTGTTTCTTTCTACTGTGTCTTGGAAACTGGACTCACTGTACATTCCTTGTAATGTAACAGGATTGATTTCTCCTCCCAATGGGAACAACCCTGCCAGGCCCCAAATACTGACTAGTTGCTGGGCCAAAAAAAGGCAACTCCAGCATCACTGGAGTTATGCCTGTTTCAGAGCAATGGATGGTGGATTCCCTAAAGCCCTATGTATTCGGTAGCCTAACTAAGGAAGCTGTTCCTTTGCAAAAGTTGAAGTTTCTGGAAGAGGGTATGCTCTTGCTGTGCAGGCTAACCAGAAAGCGTATTCCAGGGGTTCTCAAATGGGGGGTTCAGGACCCCTCAAGGGATCATGAGGTTATTATGGGGTGGTTGCAAGCTGTTAGCCCCCATGCGTGCCAGGACTGTGGCTGTCAGTCCCACGCATGGCTGACAGAGCCCTTCAGAGCTGGGTGGCTGGAGAGCAGCAGCTGCTGGCCGGGTGCTCCAAAGGCAGTGCCACCCCCAGCTGTGCAGAAGTAAGGGTGGCATGGCATGGAAAGGTGGCAAGATACAGGGCGGGGTCATTGCTTTTTTTTTGGTGGGGGGGGGGTAAGGGAAGGAGGGGTCATCACAGCCTGAAATATTTTCAAAAGGGGTCCCAGGGGGAAAAAAAAGTTTGAGGACCCCTAGCGTATTTATTTATGCTTCCTCAGGCAGGCAGGCAAGGAAAATTGAGGTGCCTAGCTCATTTATTTGGAACTAAGAATCCTGTGTTAACCAGCTGTCATTATTTCAAATAGAAAGTCTGGCCCATGGAGCTGTTTAGTAACTTGCACTGGGTCATCCTGTTTATGACTGATCCATCAGCTTGCAACCGTCTGTAAATAACGCTGCCCCCAAACCGTAGTTATATCCAACAGGGTGTTAATCCTCCAATCTTAGCACGGTCATGTCATTGGAACAGGGCTGCTCTTCCTTTTCTCGAAGGAAGAAAAATCGCGGGGTGGAGGAGGAGGAAAGATGATAAGGTTTCTCTTTTCCCTCTGGACTTATTTTTGTAAAAATGTAGTGAATTGTTTGTATTCTGTAAAACTGGCCACTGCTAGCTGGTGCAATCACTGTGGTTTGTCCTCTGAAGAGGCACTGAGCCAGATGCTCGGTCTGTGCAAATCAGGGAAGCGTCACTGAAGTAAATAGCGGCCGCTAGCTAGTGTAAGTTGGCATAGCTCTATGGCCTCTCAGCCATTGCTGAGCGTTGCAACATGGAATCCCCTGCAGATGCAGTTTGCGAGCAGCAGATAAAGCAGTAATTATCCAAGAAAGAAGATTGCAAGAGTCCCCAGTGCTCAGAGGGAAGAACCTACAGCTCAAGGATTTGTTGTGAAAGGTCTAAGAGGTGGGAATCTAGTTACACCAATGAGCTTGCTGGCTCCTAGAGAGTCTTCAAGAGGAAAAAAGTTCACATAGGGCTACTCTGTGCCTGACTGACAGTCCTGCACTGGGGGTAGGGGAGAGGGACACCAGGGGAATAACCCCTCAGAGAGCAGAATGCCTTGAGATGCTCATTGGTGCACTGAGGCTGTGGGGAACAAGGTAGTGTACAAGCCTTACCACTGTGTAAAGGGCACAGCATACTTCTGCCCATGCATGGAGGGAAGGGAAAGTAGAGCCCCAGCCCTTCCCCAGGACAGCAGATTTCAGGAGCAGCTCCGTACTCACGTAAGGACACAGGATGCACTTCTGTCCAGACCTTACATGGCACCAGGGCATACTTACTCCCTTCAGCAGCTCAACTGCCAGAGAGCTGGACAAAACCTAGCCTTCAATGGGCGTTGTTTCCCTTGGGTTTTTTTTAAAAAAAAAAAAAGTTTTTTACCTCTGTTACTAATTTCAGACTATTAAAAACACAGATAGAATTGTAAACATAAGATTCTTCCCCCCGCCTCCCTTCCCCCCCGGTGTTTGGGCTGTGAAGTTACTTTCTGTGTTTGAAGCCTGCATGCTCAGTAACACAGCCTAGCATTCATGATCTAGGAAGATACTATTGGATGGGCATTTCTAAACACTGCCAAAATTAAAATGTAGGGAAAAAAAAGATTCATTGAATTAAAAACCAATTCATAGTCATTAGTTATGCAGGTTTGCTTTCCATTAATATCCCAGCATTTGAACTTAATTTGCCTTCACAAGTGTGCACAACTGATACAGCTCACTGGATAAGATATTCACCCAAAGCAAAAGCAAGAGTGTCACAAAAGTGAATTCATAAAAATAAAAAGATATATATAAAATAATTTAAAAAAACAAAGTAAATTGTGATTTTTACCCAATTCTAGCGCTGAAACCAAATCCACACCAGGGCAGAAATGGGGCGAATGTTGCTACATCAGCCTGCTGCATGCGGTAACATGACAGTGTCATGATGTTGTATCGCAGTGTGGTGAGGCAATGTCAGTAAGTCATGATAAATGATCACACTTTTTGTGTAGCACAATGAACACAACCATAGAAATGTAGGGCTAGAAGGGAATCGCAGGAGGTCACCTGGTCCCATCTCCCTGTGCTGAGGTAGGGTAAAGTATACTGTTATGAGCCAGGCTAAACCTTATTTTGGATCAAGTTGAAACCTTGTTGGAAATGAAGTATGTTTATAGTTTACAACTATCTTAAATGCCCTTCATTTAAGATGGTTGTAATAGAGCGTTAGAGGGCCACACCTAAACCAAAGCATAAAAGGAGTTTTCCCAGAAACTAGAGACTTGTCACTGTAACTTGAGAGTATTCTTTTGTTTGATTCCTCCTGCATTCAATGAAGCAGAACCTTTACATGCCTTGTAAATAAATAAGATTGCAAAGAAAATACCAGACTCCATCATCAGTTTAGACTCCTACCTAGAACATCTCCAAAGTCCTGAACTTTGACGAGCCACTCAGGTCCAAAAAGGGCAACAATACTTAGACCATTCCTTAGTAACCTGTTCTTAAAAGTCTCTAATGATGTGAATTCCACAATTGTCCTAAGTAACATATTCCTGCACTTAATTATCCGTACAGCTAAAAAGTTATTCCTAATATCCAACCTTAATCTTACCTGCTTCAAACTGAACAGATTTCTCTCTCTTCTACCTTCTATGACCATGGAAAACAATTGATCACCATCCTATTTTTATATATTTGAAGACCCAAGTCCTATCTCAGCCCTTTCTTCTCTAGGCTAAACATGTCCCATGTCTTTCAACCTTTCATCACAGGTCAGGTTTTCTAAATCTCATCATTTCCATGGCTCTTCTCTGGACTCTCTTCAGTTTGGTCACCTCTTTTTTGAAATGCAGTTCCCAAAACTGGACACAGTTCTCCAGTTGAGGTCTCATCATACAGTGGCAGATTAGGTATTTTGACTTCAAAATATACTGAAACGTTCTGTTTGGTAAAGCTGACCAGACATTTTTTGATGGTACTGTTTTCCATCAGAAAATGCAGTATAATCAAAATTGCATCATTTTATAGGAACAAGTCAATTCTGACAAAGTTTCCAATTGGAAGAAGTTAAATCATTCTGACTCCCATTTCATTTCAATTCATTTTGTTTCACTTCTATTACATTATAGAACATTTCAACATAGCAAAATGGTTACATGGTTGAGCATGAAAAGATTGAGAGATTTGTTTTGGGAGAAACTTTGGCTTTTTGTTCCAAATCAGAGCAAAATCAACGTCTGAAATTCCCACCGAATGGTGATTCAGGTATCTGATCAGCTCTAATAATGAATCTCCCAGAAAGCTCTTTCAATTACTTCCTCTACCACAGATTTGCTGAATGACCTTGCAACATTCACATAACTGCCCTGTACCTCAGAGCTTGTCTAGACTAGAGAAATTTGCATCTCTTGAAACTATATATAGTTACACCTCTAATGCAGACAGGACATTGGTAGTGTCGCCATTAGGATATTGAACCATTAAGTCACACCAGCAAGTATTCCCCCAATGTCGATAAGTCTTCAGTTTCCCCCGCTGTAGTGAAGTGAGGATAAGAATGCCCCAGAGCTAGTCAGAAAGTTCTGATGAAAAACAAATGTGTCTAGCTGCCTCTAATTCTCTGAGCTATTAGGAGTGCACAAGTAATCTTCGCTAAAAACGGTAGATCATTTTATTTTGTCTCTATACTTTTCTGTGGCAGTACAGACCTACTCGCAAAACCTCACAAACCTACTGTACTATGTGAGAAATTATGTAAGGAAAAAGTAAGGAAGTTCAGTGACTGTGTAATTCCAGAATCAAGCCACTGAACTGGCTAATACAAAGGAACAACAATTTCCTAGCGATGGGGAGGGTGTGTGTGCATATGCACGTGACAACACATTGGGGGCTGTGAGGGGAGGGGAGGAGAACGGACAGACGCTGAATGGCTGATGGTATTTAAATACAGTTGTCAGAACGTGTTCTTTTCAGCTGCCCGTGAACCGTAAGGATGTTATAGCTTCAGCCTGCACAGCTAAAATGCACCCCCTAGTTGTTAGGATTCTCTTCTGGGCACACAGACAGACACAAGAGCTGCAGGCTTAGACTGGCTTTCCAGCTTGACTGAAGACCTCTCCTATTAAAGAACACTCTACATATTTGTTATCAAATGCACCTTGGTGAAAGCACTTCACCTATTAACAAGAGCATCAGTGGATATTACTGATGCAAAGAAAGGAAGCTAATGAATATTGTACATACATTAGGATACCCGACATTAACTACACTGAGTTTTTAATCTTTCCACAGGTTGCCCTTTTTAAATGCCTCCCTTGAAGTGGCAGGCTTCTGTTCCACAGCTATCTGACAGAGATGCGAGCAAGCAGAGACTCTTGAACTTGCATCTCAGTGCTAGCCATATGTTATTGGCAGTTGCAGAGACTTACCTATTAAAATGCAGAGCAGCTGTGTTCAGTGTTAACGGCATAAGGCCAGCATTACTTCTTTTCCTGGGAGCCATGCCACTGTCAACTCTATCAGGGGAAACAGTGGCCAAAGGGAAAGAAAGTAATAGGCAGTTGAAGGACAGACATGAAACCCCAGGGACTGGTTTCAACTGTAACATTTTTTCAGCTCCAATCAACAGGTGAAGACTCCTTAGAAATTATTTGCTCTATCTGGAGGTCCTGCCCACACTACTGTGTTAAATTAACCTGGTTTCCAGAATGGTTTTGCTTCACAGTTTGTTAAATGCAACCACTCTCAAAATCAGTTTGGAATCTCCCTTTCTAGCAGCCATGCCACATGCACTAACCTGAGGTAGAACCACATTGGGACTCTCACTATGGAGCTCTGACAGGATTCAGGAACAAGGGATAGTACAGTTTAAAGATGTCATGTGAATGCAAGCCAGGTGTTACTGTAAGGCATGCTGTCACCGCGCGCGCACACACACACACACACACGCACAATCAGCCTCTTCCTGACAAATCCCCATTACCTTCCCTATCTTTAAGGCTATGTCTATGCTAGAGCGCTTACAGCTGTACCGATGCAGCTGCACTGCTGTAGAGGTCGCTTGTGTAGCTGCTCTCTGCCGACAGGAGAGCGCTTTCCTATCGGCATAAAAAAACCACCTCCCGCTGGCATAGCTGCTGCTGCTTGTGGAGAACTGCTCCTGCCGACACAGCACTGTCCACACCGGTGCTTCAGTCCACACCGAGTCATTTAAATTACGCCAACAGAACTGGTGTAGTGTAGACAAACCCTAAGACTATAGCACTGCTGTATTCTCATCTCAACCACGCTCCTATGCTCCCTCAGTTCTGCTTGCATCTCAAAACCCACCATGCTTTGCTGAAGGCTGATCTGCTGCTGCCACCACTGCCTGAGTGGCCAGGAATGGTTTGCCTTCCTTCTGCCCACCACATGCCCCTTTTAAAAATGAAGCTCAGAACTGGAGATGGGTCCAAGTCAGAAGATTCTGATCTGGATGTCAAATCTGCTGGCATTTGGGGTCTGTATGAATCTGGGGTCCTGGTTCAGATCACTTTAGAAACAGGATCCAAGTGCAAAATTCAGATCTGGATTTGGAGATGGAGTCAAACTCTAGCCCAAATTTCCAGGGTATCTTGATTTAAGGTTCTGGCTCATCTCTACTCAGAATACACCCCGATAGATTCTGCCCAGGACCACTAAGCCATCCTCATACCAGCACTTACTGTTACTAACTCTTCACATCTCTTCTCCCTGCCTCCTCTCACACCCTCTTGTAGCATTTTCCTCAGGTTAATCAGTGCATATCATAAGGCCACCCAACCCCAACCTTAGAGCTGGCCTGCATGTGATCATTTGCTGATCCAGCTTCACTCCAATTGTGTTGTCTTCTTTAAGGACTGCATCCATTACGTGAGACAGTTGGGGACATACAGTAACCTCAACATCTCTTTTTGTATATTCCTCTTAATTCCTCAATTTACTTTCATTGAGCTCTCGTAACAAAACCACTTGGGCTTACTCAGCACTCGCAGGTGATAGATACAACATGGGCAGCTTCATTCTTGATCTGATGCAGTGTGAGACTATGAGCAGGCCAAATACTGATGCTTCAGAAGGAGATGCAAGAACCCTACGAGTAGGCAGATGTTGGATAATTTACCACTACATTAGGTCTCAACCTGACCTCTAATCTCTTAAGCAGGAGATTTTCATGATTATTCATACCGATGGGCACACAAGTGTAGTGGGACAGCGGCATCATTACTATCAGAGAGTAGCAGCATCAGAACCTTTCAACAATCACTAAAAACCATCCATGAACCATTCTCCACTCTAGCAAACTAACAAGAGTAATTTATACTTTGTTCCCACTCTTTGGAGTTAGACATCCAGCCCCTGCACATGACACCCTCCTGTACCACAGCTCCCCAGTTCCTCCAGTTTTCCCACCATAGAGGAAGCATGTTTTACATGCTGTGTGTCAAACAGGAACATTTTGGAGGTGTGTGGGGGGGGGGGGCGCTTTCTTCTATGGCTTTATTCCAACAGGCGATAGAAAGCCAAGCTGCAGATTGACAATGAAAACTCCCTGACTTTTTAGCTCTCGCAGTGAGATGATAAAACTCACAGTGCCTGCACCATTTAAGCAAGGAAAATAAGAGTCGTTCGTCTGTACCTTATAGGCAGGGCCCAGCACTGTTGCTCATACAGTGATTGATCATCAGTTCAGAGAATTTGTAAAGCAAGAGGAAGGGACTGGAATTTACGAAGGGATCAAGAAGTGGGTTTAGAGCAAGAGTAACAATAATAAATGCTAATCAAGTGAACAATTAAACTAGTTATTGCAAAGCATGACTCATGTCTGAGAATAACATGCATGTTGAGAAGTGCCCTAAGTCCAAGATATATATTTGTTGGGAAGAGAAGGAAAATGCTAAGTACAAGTTAGATCTTTTACCTTGCTTGGCTTCTAATATAAAAAACCTTGGCTTTGCAAGCTCAATAATATTCCCCCCTCCCCTCAGTGATATTTAAATGTAAGTTCTGGTTAATACTGCATTTGATGGAGGTTTGCTGCTTAGGAGGGAAAGTAACTCTGCAGCCTGCAACAAACACACAGGCTCAAATGCCTAGGACAAGTTGAAGGTACTTCAAGACTATGGTCTACAGGAATAGGTCACTTTTCTTGCAGTGAATATGTAGCAGCTGCTTCCTAAAAAGTAGAAGCAGGGTTTACTTCAGAGGACTTGATTTTCATGAGATGCATGACCAACCCAAGAAGTGAATTTTGAGGCAGCAGCATGAGAGAGAGGATGGGACATCACTCCCGCTCCCATAGTCTAATGACGTAGGATGTGGAAGACAAGCTTAAAAAAAAAAAAAAAAGGCAACAAGCTAATTATGCATGCTCTTTTCTTTCTTGGTATCTCTGACCACCAGCTTCATAAGAATGGCCCTATTGGATCAGGCCAATGGTCCATTCTAGCTCAGTGTCCTGTCCTCCAACAGTGGCCAATGCCAGCTGCTTCACAGGGAATAAATAAAACAGGTAATCGTCACACCCCATTCCGTCGGCCATTCCAGCCTCTGGCAAACAGCAATTCCTGCCTATCTGGTCTAATAACCGTTGATGGACCTATCGTCCATGAACTTATCTAGTTCATTTTTGAACCCCGTTATAGTCTTGCCCTTCACAACATCCTCTGGCAAGAAGCTCCACAGGTCGACTGTTCATTGTGTGAAGAAATACTTCCTTTTCTTTGTCATGATTTTATAGACCTGTCATATCCCCCTTAGTCTCTTTTCCAAGAGAAAAAGGCCCAGTCTTATTAATCTCTCCTCATATGTAAGCTTTTCCATACCTCTAATCATTTTAGTTGCCCTTTTCTGTACCTTTCCCAATTCTAATACATCTTTTTTTGAGATGGGGAAGACCAGATATGCACACAGTATTCAAGATGTGGGCGTACCATGGACTTATACAGAGGCACTATATTTGCTGTCTTATCATCTATCCCTTTCCTAATGGCACCTACCACGGTTAGCTTTTTTGACTGTCGCTACACATTGAGCGAATGTTTTCAGAGAATGATTCACAATGACTCCAGGATCTTTCTTGATTGGTAACAGCTAATTTAGACCCCATCATTTTATATATATAGTTGGGATTATGTTTTCCAACATGCATTACTTTGTATTGACCAGCACTGAATTTCATCTGCCATTTTGTTGCCCAGTCACTCAGTTTTGTGAGATCCCTTTGTAACTCTTTTCAGTCTGCTTTGGACATCACTAACTTGAGTAGTTTTGTATCATCTACAAATTTTGCCACCTCACTGTTTACCCCTTTTTTCAGATCATTTAGGAATATGTTGAACAATACTAGTCCAAGTACTGAGCCCTGGGGGACACCACTATTTACTTCTCTCCATTCTGAAAACTGACCATTTATACCTACCCTTGGTTTCCTATCTTTTAACCAGTTTCAGATCCATGAGAGG
This sequence comes from Emydura macquarii macquarii, assembly GCF_026122565.2. Classification (NCBI taxonomy): domain Eukaryota; kingdom Metazoa; phylum Chordata; order Testudines; family Chelidae; genus Emydura; species Emydura macquarii. Next base: position 11,693,872 of record NW_027130204.1, on the reverse strand, counting down.
ACCTTCCCTCTTATCCCATGACTGCTTACTTTGCTTACGAACCTGTGGTGAGGACCTTGTCAAAGGTTTTCTGAAAATCTAAGTACATTATTATATCCAATGGATCACCCTTGTCCACATGCTTGTTGACCCCCTCAAGAATTCTAATAGATTGGTGAGCATGATTTCCCTGTACAAAAACCATGTTTGACTCTTCCCCAATGAACTGTATTCATCTATGTGGTCTGATAATTCTGTTCTTTACTATAGTTTCAATGAATTTGGCTGGTACTGAAGTTAGGTTTACCAGCCTATAATTGCTGGGATCAACTCTGGCATGCTTTTAAAAAAAAAATGGGTGTCACATTAGCTATCTGCCAGTTATCTGGTACAGAAGCTGATTTAACTGATAGGTTACATCCCACAGTTGTTAGCGCTGCAATTTCACATGTGAATTCCTTCAGAACTCCTGGGTGGATACCATCTGGTCCTGGTGACATATTCTTGTTTAATTTATCAATTTGTTCCAAAACCTCCTCTAATGACATCTCACTGAGGGACAGTTCTTTTTGGGTGATAAATCTGAAGAATGGCTCAGGTGTGGGAATCTCCCTCACATCCTCAGCCGTGGAGATGGATACAAAGAATTCATTTAGTTTCTATACAATAACCTTATCTTCCTTGAGTGCTCTTTTAGCATCTTGATTGTCCAGCAGCTGCACTGGTTGTTTAGCAGGCTTCCTGCCTCTGAAGTACTTAAATTTTTTTTGCTGTTACTTTGAGTCTTTGGCTAACTGTTTTTCAAAATTCTTTTTTGGCCTTCCTAATTATATTTTTTACACTGCACTTGCCAGAGTTTATGCTCCTTCCTATTTTCCTCAATAGGATTTACCTTGCACTTTTTAAAGGATGCCTTTTTGCCTCTAACCATTTATTTTACTTTATTGTAAGCCACGGTGGCATTTTTTTGGTCCTCTTACTATATTTTTTAAACATGTGGTATACATGAGCCTCTATTATGGTGTTCTTAAAAAGTTTCCATGCAGCTTGCAAGGATTTCATCTTCCTACTTCACTGTTCTTCAGCTATACATATACAGGATGAACAAACAAAACAGAAAGACATGTTAATGGATAAATATATAAAATGATAATGTCTGGTGTGACAAGATCTCTGCTTTTGCAGTATGCTATATGGTAAACACACTCAGTAAAAATGGAATTAAAATCAAACAGGTAAGGTTCAGGTCTAGGACATATAACCAGTGAAAGAAGATGGGTCACCTTATTTTATATGGGTCATTATAATTTTACTACCAGTTTACTGTAATCAAGCACTGTACATCCCAGAGTTCACTCAAAGTCAACAATTGTAGAACCTATATTGTGGCTCTACTCTGTGTCAAGGATGCTCTGGGGAGGTTTTGACATGTAACCTACCGCCGTAATTAGATGCAAGTGCTTTGAGTTGAAGAAAGATTATTTCTGGTTTTTCAGTGATCTTATATGATCTGACTGACTTATTTGTTTAGTAATGTAGATGTTATGTACACAATACACTGTAAACCCCAATTTCACAGAAATCATGCAAATGCTTGATTTTATTTTATGTATTTATTTATTTATTTTTTTTAACAGTCAGGGTATGGCAGATATTGCCTAGAGAATTAACTGTCTTATCAGAAGTTAGCTATCTAGCCACCAAGGAGTTTGGGAATGAAACTCTGCTCTTGCAGATCTTTGGCCATCTTCAGAAGCAGAGTTTTGATCTCTAACATGAAGGGCATGGTCTTTGGTTACCCAGCTAGTGCTAAGTGATTGAAGTCAATGAGGGAGACAGGTGCCCAAACATGGGATAAACAATGCCTCAATCTGTGTATCCCAAAGTGGAGACACCCAACAATCAGTTGCCATTTTGAAAATCTTGGCCTTAAGTGCCCCTTGTGTCCCCATCTGTAAAATGGGGACAATAAGATCAACCCTTATTCTCCCATATGATCAAGGCCATTCACAACAAAAGTGCTGGCAAATCCATTGCTATATGGAACTTACCAGCCATGTGTCTTGGGAAAGAAAGTATTAGTTTTCAGGAGGCCAAGAGAAATTGTGGGTGTGTGTATATGGCAAACACACCACACACAAAAATGAATGAAGAAACCAAACAAACCTCCATCCTGTGGCAGAGAGTCTCAGATTCGATCTTCGGTTGCAGCACTAAGAACAGGCATTGGGCTGGGCTGGAGTGGGTTTCAGAATATGAGCATCTATCTACTATTTTTAGTGCCATATTAGAGAGCCCCGCAAGCCTGAAGTCTGTAGACCCAGGCTCGAGACTTGCTGCCACACTTTTTGTTTTGCCTTGTGACATACCCTAAGAGGACTTGTTTACCCTGGGGATTACAGCCATCTTCTGTCAGCTACTGGTGCAAGTCAGCAAAGCTGCTATACACCACAATTTGCATGGATGCAGCTAAACTCTGATTCAAATCAGAGTAACACATATGGATATAAATCATGGCATATATAGTTTTTGACCTAGTGCAGCTGCACTGCTAGTTGCCCAGCGTGGCCTGAAATCAAGGCAAATTCCCAATGTAGGTAAGGCCTTGGACTTTGCCCGCCCCCCAAAAGAATCCTATCATAGCAACCATCAGCAGGAGTTCAGTTGAGGTGTTGGTAGGAAGTCTGCGGTGTAGAGAAGGCTCTAGGCACATTTTCATGACCCAGCGTTAAAGGGCCCAAGTGCTTCCTACAGTAACTGCTTTGCATGCACCACCAGTAGCTCCTGCTGGAATATAGAACTCATTTTTCTCATGCAGGTGCAGCCAAAGGCTGTGTGTATACTAGCAGAATTGGTACCACAGAGCTGGCCAACACAGGGTGTGGCCGATGGCCGGCTCCCCGTTAGTGGATCACGTGCTTCGCTCCTGTTGGGGGGCCAGGAAAGTGCCCATCACCCCATCTTCCCTGGGGGAGGGGGTAGGGACCCGGGCCCACCCGCTCCTCCGGGTCCCAGCCCAGGGGCCCTATGACCAGCAGCTCTAGACTGCTTGCTCTGTATTTTGGAGCTGCAGCCTCTTCCCCTGGGCTACTTTCCCCCCCTCTGTCCTTGCTGCCCCTTGCTGGGCTCAGTACCTCCTTTTTGGGGTTTCTCCACTCTCCCACACTTCGCTACTCCAATCTGCTTCTGCTACTCCAATCTGCTCCGCTCCTAACTGCACAACACCTCTGCTTCCTCCAGCTTGTGCCCTGTGTGTTTGGGGCGGAGCCCTTTTATGGAGCACCAGCTGATTCCTAATTGGCCTCAGCTGGCTCCTAACTGCCCCCTCATGACTTCAGTTAGGCTGCAGGGAATAAAGCCCTGATCATCCTACTGCTGATATATCTCCCTTCGCATACTCTCCTGCCACCCTCTGCCCTTGATATATCACAAGGGGTAAAAATGTGCACCCTGCCTACACTCCAACTTCTGACATTGCTACCACCATGACCAGAGAGCCCTCAGAAAAGAGACTTTTGTTCATTAATTGTTTGACCAGCTTTAATTTTAAAAATCCTTGTCATCTATGAACGATGATCACATTCAGTTGTTTCACCAAAACTCAGGATTGCTAATCTGCTGTGCAGATCACTGTAACATGCCCTGCCCTTACTCCTAACGTGGGGCTTCGATTGACACCAGTAAAAATTCTGCACAAGGAGTAAGTGCAGCATATGCAAAGAAGACCCAAGGAACAGATTTGAGATGAGACCTTTGTTCTGTACACAGCGGATTAACTTCAGCATCCACTGGGATACATCTGCCTTGAAGGTGGAAAACAGCAGCTGCTAAGCAGAACACAGCAATGCTATACAACAATTTTAGGACAGGAAGTCAAGAAAATCTGAATTTCTGTCACCTTCCCGTTCACAGAGAGATTTCTTCAGTGCCCCAAAAGTGACACGTTTGACAGTGCAACATATTTCACAGCAAGTATCTGTGTCAAAGCCAAACACATCATCAGTCCAACTGGAAGGGCACCAAGTAAAATGGTGACTAATACAATCCAACTAGATGAACAGAGATCAGATTACTTACTGCACTATTACTCTTTCCTCTTTTTCCAGAGTGGGGCAGTTTCTAATTAAGGATGTATATATTATAGTAAAATTTGGTGTTTACTAAATGGAGGTACAAATCAGTTTAGGATCATGCTCCCTGGTTAAGGCTTGTGGTGACAAACATTTTATATCTCTGCCTTATATCACACAGCTCAGAAGAACAAATGATCTGTGTGATCTCTCTAGCATGCAGGGTAAACTCACAACATCTGGCTAAGCAATGAGATATGCTCCCATCAGAACCTCATCATGCAAAGCGCTTGCAATTTATCCAATCTGTTTTACCTCAAAACTGCCATAGTTCAGTCCCACTGATATAGCCCATTCTTTTTGTTTGTCATTTTTTCATAGTTCGTATTTAGTTTCTTCATAAAACCGAGTATGTGTATTTTGCAGATATAGGAAAGGCTTTTTTTTTTTTTTTTTTTTTTTTTGGAGGGAGAAAGATCAATGTCAGATGGCAAGAGAGCAGGTAAGTGGGAGTGCAGGAGGACAAGGATAAATTAAAATTGCATGCAAAACTGTGTTAAAAGAACATTAATAAGGTTGCAAAGTCAAGCACTCAATTGTCAGGAAACGCCATAATTAATCTGGCCCCCTTGTGTGTATACATGATGATACAGTCTTTAATTATGTGATCATATACTATTCCCCCCCTTCCCTGCCTCATTCTGCACAGGATGGACCACGCTCACTTACAAAGAAGTGTTTTAATAGTTTGTATCCTCCTCAGCGTTCAATGTGTGGCCCCAGGCTTTATTTCCTGCATGCTCTTTGAACCCTGACCCAAAGACAGAATTATTAATTTCCTCATGTCTTTTCTGTGGCACTCATCACTATAGTATCTGAAGTGCTTCACAAACATTAATGAAGTAATTTGCACAACACCACTGTGATATGCAGAAGCCTTAGTATCATCCTTGTTTTATGTCCCATACAACCCAAGTTCTCTGGCCCAGTCTCCCTCCCCAGGATTCTTGTCCCAGGCTCTTTACCCAGCCAGTCTCAGTTCCCCCACTGCACACTGGTGGTTCCTCATCAGATGCATCTTCCCTCGCAATTCACCTCTTCTCCCCTACCCTGCGGTTTCCCAGTCCCAGTCAGTTCCAATCCCCTGTAAACTCCCCAGCCTCTCTCAGTCTTCCACTACATGCTGGCTCATCCCATGTCTCCTTCACCAGCCAGTCCCAGTCTCTATGCCTGCTCACAGCTCACAGTCTCCTTTTCCACCATCCCTAGTCCCCCCAGTCCTAATTTCTACTGTTCCAAATCTGTCGCAGTCTACTCCTCCTTCCATTTTGCAGGTCTGGTTCTTCTGCCCAGGGATGCATAGGGTATAGCAGGGTAAACATAAAAAAAACAGGACAGCCAGGCTTCCTGCCCCCAGTTCAGGCAACTGGACATGGACCCAGCACAGCCCAGAGCTGAAACTGCAAAGGGAAGTCCTACTCAGCTCAGAGCTGGAGCATGCTCAGCTCACATGAAGTTTATCTGCTAAGATTCAAGTCATCGCTGAGCATAAATGAACTGCAATTTTTTCAGAATCTTAGCACTTGGTCTACTTTGGGCATATTGGCACTGGGATGGCAAAAGGTGCACCTCTGCCACACAGGCCAAGTTCCTGAAAAATATACACAAACAAAAGATATGGAGCTGTATCAGGGTCAGACACCTCCAGAGCAACCCCTTATGGCCTAGGATGGATTTCTAGCAGAGTAACTTAGTTTACCTTCTCACTAGGCTCCTTCATAATCAACTTTACACAGAAGCTTCACTCTGTGTGGACATCACTCCTTAGACTCGAGGATAAGCCCAGACCCTAAGTTACAAACAAAACTCACCCGCACAAAATAAAGTCCACTAAGTCCACCTCAATGCTCTGCTTCTGGCAGGCTACTCCCAACACTCCCTGACTGGACTCCTTCCCCTGCTGTCTCAAGTTCTTCCCATTCTTCAGTCTGCAGGAGGCTTCTAGCTCTTTCCAGCTGTTTCCTGTTCCCCTCTGGCCCTTGACAGAGACCAACTCCCATTATGAGGCACAGAGGGGCTAAATGAAATCCCTCTTAAAGGGCCCAGGCTAGACTTGAGCATTTGACCAATCCAAAAGTAATTGGTCAATTGACCAGTCAGATATTTTAAAGCACAAATTTATTAGAACACTAACAAAAAAGAGTAAGACTATGGTCCCCTAACAGGCTTAGCCTCAGAAGGATACTTATGCCTAATTATAAAAACCAAGTTACTTAACTGAGTTATTTTAATTCAGAAAAATGCAAAAATTTTTTTTTGTTTCCAAGAAAAAGAAAATAGCATAATGCAATAAAAAACAAACAAACAAACAAACAAAACCCCACAGGCCACTGCCTATATCAGGGCATTCTTGCTGGAATGTTTGACCTTGGTCAAACAACAAGCAGTCAATTGACATTGTTTGACCCATTAATTGGCCAGCTTGCCAAGCCTACCCCAGTCCACAGAGCTAACAAAATGTGTATTACTGATATCTTGTTCACTCTAGTTACATCTCCTTTCCCTCGTGTTTTGTCTTTTCAGATTCTAAGCTCTTTGGGGCCAGGATTGAAAGGTCTTGTGGTTAAGGCACTGTCTATTGATTTTAGATACTGTAGGCCCCTCCACCATAGTATTTGAGCACCTTACAATCTTCAACTTATTCTCACAACATGCCAGTAAAGTAGAGAAGTACTATTATTAACCCCCTATTACAGAGGGGAAACTGAGGCACAGGGAGGCTAAGTGATTCGTTTCAGGTCACATAAGTAGACAAATAACCCAGCTCTCCTGTGTTTCCTGCTGCATCACAGACTTCTTGTGTGTCCTTGGATAAGTCACTTCTCTGTCTCTCTCAGTTTCCCCTCTGTAAAAGGGGGCTAATAAAATCTTCTCTATTTAGATTGAGGGCAGGGACTCTCTTTTACATGTCTGTATGGTGCCCAGCAGAATGGAGCCCTGATCTCTGTGGGAGCCGTAGATGTTACTAGAATACAAACAACAGTGATAATATGGCATCTCCCTCTCAACCGTATCCCCAAATGTCAGGGGCCTATTTCTCCTTTGTTCCATAGTGTAAAAGAGAGCAGCAGTTCTTCGATCAGGTGGAACCCTTCAGTAGAGAAAACTGACCACACCTTAATACTCACGTAGATGTCCAAGGAATTAGTGGACAGCAGCAGAGGCATGTCTACAGTGGAGCTGGAAGGGATAAATTCTAACCTGAGGAGACATACCTGTGCTAGCTCTGATTGAGCTAGTGTGCTAAAAACAGAAGTGTAGCCAAGGCAGCACAAAGCAGCAGGAAGGGCTAGCTACTTCGATTTCCCCCTCCTCCACTGAAAGCTAAATTATGACAGAGCACAGCCTGAAGTACAGGGTGGTAAGCAAGCAGCACCAACCCACGATCAGAATTGGGTGCCACTGCATCTCAGAGACAAGACTCCCTTCTTGCTTTCCCTTGGGCCATTGGCAGCCGTGATATACCGCTGCCCTACACTCCATGCTGCCTCAAGTACTCCGAACGGTCCGTAAAAAATGGGGGAGACAAGGCTAAGCTCATCTCCTGCCCACCTTCAGGTGAATGGCTATCCTTCCTCCTTGAAGGGCAGATGATGACCCCGTAGCCCACATAAAGGGTCAAGGGAGTTTCTTACTCCTTCACACGGACACTTACCTTGAGTCAAACTGAGACTTCGGAGTTTCCAGTATGGTCACTATCACCTTGGGAAGGGGGAAAAAAAAAGACCGCCCCCCCAAAAAAACCTCTCCTCCATGAGCAGCTCAGCTGGACACAGAGGGTTAAGTTCATTTGAGTTCAATATTCACTTCAGCTTCGAAACCATGTTCTCTTTATGTACCCAAACACCCTGTGTATTTATAACCAAATGGGTGCACTATTCCTCTAGGTCTTATATGGGTAATTTTTCTAGGTAGTCACTGGGTACAGTGTGCTTGTGTGGTCCAATGTTAGGGCAGTAGGACTTGGGAAACCTGGGCTCAATCCCCTACTCTTATAGACTTATGTATGAGCATGGGCCATAGGCCATTTACGATAAGACTCCCATTAAAATCAGTGGGAATTGGACACCCATTTGAAAATCCCACTCAGTCTCTCTGTGCCTTAGTTCACGCTCTCTAAAATGGGAATAATAGTGCTTCCCTTTTTCATGGAGGTATTTATTCTCTCAATACATTAGAGACTGAGGTGCTCAGATATCATAGTAATGGGAGCATATAAGTAGTGATGGTAGGTAGAGAGAGAGATTCATTCTGGAAGCCCAGTGTAGACGTTATCCAATCAAGTCTCATAATACTTCTGTGAGTTAAGTATAGCAGAAATCCAATTAGCGAAACCACTTGGGCATCCCCAGAAGAACAGGTTCCAACCATCTGGATCTTATCCCCACTTTACATGTGGAGAAAGTGAGGCACAGTGGACCTAAGCAACTTTCCCAAAGATTGGAACTCAGCTGTGTCACTCTAAGACCCACCCACCAAACCAAGAGACTCCAAAATTTGGCTTTTCATATATCATAATATTTATTTTCTCCAACAGTGAGTATTTTTCTTTTAAAAAAGATTCAGTACAATAGTGTTTGAATCAGCTGGCTTAGATTCCAAAGTCTAGCACAGAGACAAGGAGGACAAACACAACACAATTATGTGAACAGAGTTGTTCAAGCAGCTGCAGATTATTTATGCACCACATTTCCAGAATCTATCATGTAGAAACACGTGTGATGCTTATAAAATATTAAACAGTTGACATTTTTTCCACTCTGTGAGCTGGGTCTGATATTTCCTGTCTAACATGCATTTGGAAGCGTATTCATAGTGTGGGCTTGTCTACAGTCACATTGCACTTTGTTACTTAAATAGGTTAAAAAAATCTGATTTAATTAAACCAACACAAACCCCCATATGGACACACTTATTTGTAAACTTGGCCTCTAGTGATTTAGCTTGCTTCTGTAAGGGCTGATCCAACCCTCGTGAGATTTGCATCTCAGTTTCTAACAGTTTTAGACCAATATAAAAAAAAGACAGGTTTAAATTGATTTAAAGAACATCCACATTCCCAGTTGCACTGATTTAAAACAGATGCGACTTCCTGTACTGACCAAGCCTATAAGAGAATCTCCTTTTGAGAGACTCCCTCTAGACTGATTATCTGGTTCATAAAGAAAGACCTGCTAACAAAGTGGTTCCACTTCAAGATTTCATTACTGGTACATGGCTGCCTAGCTTCTCTTGGCTTGAGTCCTCTACCTACAAAACCTTGTTTCTGTTCTGAGATCACTGCCAATATGCCAACCAATTGTGCATGGCCTAACCTGTATTGCAGATTATGCTACTGGGAATCCCACTCAAGATTTGGAAAGCTGCAGGATGTCATTAGCATTATAATCTACAGCCAGGATCGAATCCAGATTACATCACGGAGTGCTCCAAAAGAGCCAGATTGTTCAGGATTTAGGTGTACCACAGTCTTTGGGTAGAGATGAATGGGATGTTACCACTGACAACGAACTGGACCTGAGAAACAGGCTGGGCCCCAAAGTAGTTATTAGGAGAGTGAGATTGAAGATGTTTCTGGTGATAAAGGCTGCATAAATTGCTGGTTGGTACATCGGAGATATAAATCTGCTACGCTGTTACACTTCTGAAGGACTGAAAGCCACTGTGCAAATATGCATATTTTTCTTGCTCATCCCAGTTGTCACCCAAATCAACTTCCAAAACAAGATGAAAAGCACCTTACTCCAGCAGGTTACAACACAGTAAACACACCAGACTAAACACTTCTGTGATGGCTCTGGAATGTTTTTCTGCATGAAATACTGTGTTTTCTATGGCTTTAGTTCAACTCCATACCTGCTATGCAGTGAATCTAGGCTTAGCCACCTGTGCTTCTTTTAACTTTCCACTGATCCCAGTAGCCTCTGTTGACATACCAGGGTACAATCCAGACTTATGAGCACTGTCTCACCCCGGTCTTCTAATCTGGGGTGTCCTTTACACTGGTTTACTACTGTAGCCCTCAGCCTGGACTGCTCACAAACAGCCTCCAGCATGCAAATCACTCCCAGCTATGTCCACATGCATACGTGCGCGCTGCAGCCAGCCAACCACACCTTGGATTTTACCAGCCTTGGTTATAGTGCAGGGTGATCCCAACACACTCCCAGTCCCAGATTTTCATCTGGAAGTGTATGTCTTGTACTGCACTGACTGCTCTTGGACAATTCAAGTTTATATAAAGCCCATTTTTATAAATAATAATAATACACACACAACTTGCCACCCAAATGGAGTTTCCCAAACCAACCACACTGGATTAATAAACTTGTTTTGTTTTATCTAACAAAGTGATAGATTTTGAGTAGAAGTAATGACATTCTGTGAGACGTATCTTTTTCTATGAAGATCATGTTAGTACCTTATGAATGTTCTCTCTCTCCCCACATAAGCAATGGCTTTCAGGGACATTTCCTTGGCTAGCATGCCGGGATCGAGGAAAGTCTACTCTAATTATTATGGGTGTCATGGTTTCTCCCCTATCTAATGTCACTGGGAAATAAACTAGCCACTGGAGCAAAAAGACAAGTGCAACTCATTTGCAGCACCTCAGATACTTAATTTTTGTGACCTTGTGGGCTATAGTCCATGCAGAGTCTTGATCAAAACTAATTCAGGAAGATTGTGTGCGTGCGTTCATGGATGAAACAGCTACACCAAGCGACCAGTGTCTTATCATCAGATAGCACCTTTCAACCAACACCACATCACATAAATCCTAACACCAGAACCAAATTGCACCTTTTCATAGGGTAGACAGCCACCCACAAGCACCCAGCACAACATGGCAGGAAGGAGCCATTTTGGCCAAGAACATCTAGGTAAACTGCTACCCATAATACAAGTACCTTGAGATCACTGAAGTCTAGACTGTATCTCAGTTAGATATTTCATACCAAAAATGCTCCAACATATCCAGGTACCTGATAGGAGTTGTCTGTATTGAGGTTGATACAAGAAACCTTAACTCTATTGGCACTGCCTCACATGTCTATTAAAACGAGTCTGTTAAAACAAATAAATGTAAGCTTCAACACCATGGCAATTATGGGCCTGATCAAAAGTCCACTTAAGTCAAAGGAAAGACTCCAGCTGAATTCAGTGACCGGGCTTTAGATCCGACTCTAGGTTCCTTATAGATAAACAAATAGATAAATTCGCACACATCAAAATTCTGCCTGTGTGTCACCTGGCAGAAAAAGGTAAAAAACTCAAAACACGTCCCCCCCATCTTTTCCCCCTCCTCTGAGACTAATTCTGTGAGATTCTTGCCTCCCTCTATGGATAGCGCATGCCAACCATAAAATATGTTCACATAAAGTAAATTAACAATTTTGAATAGACACGGCATGATGTAAAAAGCCAGATACATAAACATGTTAAAGAGACAGTGTTGTCCAGTGGATGGACAGGGCACTGGACTGGGACCTCTCAGTTTCTGTTTCCAGTCTTGCTTGTGATCTTGGGCAAGTCACTTCACTTCTCTGTACCTCTGTTTCTTGCATCATCATTTGTCCATCTTGTATATGTGTACAATAAGTCTAATTCAATGAGAGGACTGATTAGAGTTAATGGGTTTTGGATCTAGCCCTTAAGGAGTGGGCTGAATTTAGCTTTGGTGTAAGCATGGGTAACTCCCACTTAAGTCAATTATAATTGTGCGTGGGCTGAAATTGACTAGCTCTTTATTTAAATGAATTGTGAGCATAAAACAGAAAGGTACTTTGTTATGCAATTTCCCTTCCACACTTTTGTTAACTAAGACAAGCAAGTCAAAGTGCACTCAGCCTCATAACAGCTTATTGTTTTAAATACCAAGGGGCAACATCCACATCTACACTCCATCAGGGGTTCCACCTCTGGCTTTGAGTTTCAGCCAAGTTAGCTCACAGGGTATGAGTAGGATTCCTAGAAAGTCTTTTAAAGCCACTGGAGAATAGAAGCCAAAACAGCAATGAATATTTTCTGCCTTTTAGCCCAACTTGTTATATAATTAATTTGATCCAGAAACTGAGTATTTACAGGGTAATTTGCAATCCGTAAACTGTTAAACACAAAATGGCACTCTAAGTCATTAAACACAATTCACTTTCATTACAAGCACAGTTGGGATCCAAGGATTTCTTTGTGTGTGTGCATGAGCTGGGAAAAAATGGTTGTTGTCACAAAGATTAACTTCTATAGAAGTTAATGGAGTCTAATACCAAGTATAAGTGATCAAAATGATGTTTGATCAACACCACCACCCACAAAATGCTTCCTCCCAACAAAAATCTGGTGTAACAAGCTAAGCTTATTAATGTACCCAGGAATTCACCTTTAAAGTGTAACTTTAGGAGCGCAAAGCAGCTAATGTGACCACAGTCAAATAGCAATTAGGTTTCATCAAGACAAATAATGGTATTTTCCTTCATGCAAGATAAACTGTTAGTTAAGGGATTATATCATTATTTCACATGCTCTCTGGTTTTAATAAGCACACAGACTCAAAGAAGCTCAGTAGTGGCTGCTTTTCAGTATGATTAAAATGTAAGCAGTAATTTCTAAAACCATGTCGGAAAAAGTACAGATACAGTACTTAACTCTTTTTGTTGCAGGATTTCAGAAGTGCAACTCTCTCTCCTCCACCACGATATATTGGTCTCTGTCTTGTGCACACTCACCAGCAAAGCAATATATTTCCTGAACTTCAGGGGCCAAAGGGTTTGATCTACATAAGAAAGTCCTTGCAGCTATGTCAATTTACCTCAGCAGAAGCTCTGGCCCAGGTTCCTAAAGGTAGAAGCCCACTAGTCTTTTCTGGAAATGTCTGGGCAAATAGGTGTCCTTATTTGTCTGCGCAAGTGCCAGGACTGCTTGCACAAATTGGATAACCACATGTACAACCAATCAATTAGCAATTTGTGCATGTGATTTCCTGATTGTATGGGCTCTCAAACTCATTTTCAGAGCAGACACTTAAGACAGGATACTCCACCATCAGTAATTCCCCAGAAAACACCACTTGTAGAAATTGTACTTATGGATAGGGAGGATAAATGCATGAAGAACAAATAAATTTGCTGCCTTAGAGAACCCTAAAAATAGCCAATTCCAAGCAAGATGATGTAGTCTGGGAATTCTCCCATAACACCTTGTATTCCTCTGAAATACCAATGGAGTTTGGATGAGAGTTTCTCATTCCCTGATAGGAAAGAGTAGATACAGAGTCTCGATTTTCCTCTTGCTGTTTTGTGACAGGGATTATTTGAGTGACCCTAGAACAAGACCATTCAATACAATTTCAAAAGTATCACCACTCCCTTTACCTCCCAAACCCCATGTTCATTAAAAAGGACAGTAAAATTACAGAGACTACATATTCACTTATTTACAGAACTCAAGCACTTAAACAGAAGTGTCTAGATTCTGATCTTACCTTGTATTGGTTTTACACTGATGTTACTTCATTGATTTCAGAGGCATTATTCCCAGTTTACACTGGTAGAAGTGAGATCAGAATCTGGCTGTTACAAACTCCTAGCCCCCAGCAGGACCAGGCATTGCTGTGCTTTATGGCAGTTTTCCCACTCCTCAGGCTCTTCCCAAACTTCCTATTTCAATAGCACCCTTCTTCAGGTGCTTTTATTATGAAAAAGTCAAGTCTACAAAGTCCTCAGAGTGCAAACCTGTCAATGTACACCTATTTGCAAATTAAGGTGGGTGGGCGGGCGTGAGCCCGCCCACCGCTCAAGGCCCTTCCCCCAGCCCAAGGGGAGGAGCCACCGGACCTAGAGAGCAACTAATTTCGTGGGACAACAAATGTAAAAACAGGAAAGGGCGTGAGGGTCACAGGTATAAATGAAGGGAACCGGAAGGGGACACCGAGCAGAGAACCCCGGACAGCGCCCACTGCTCCCGGAAGGTGTCCGTGGAGCCGGTGGACGCCGCCCAGAAGAACTCTGCCCGGAGACGTGAACGGAGAAGGGAATGGAAATAGACCCCACAGTCGCAGGACGCTTCCCCAGCCAACCTCCCCTCCCTGCCTGTCAGTGTACAAGAGACCATAACCAAGGACTCTTCCACTTTCACCAGGCTCCTTTTCCAAGCTAACAGCCAACAGTATTCTAACCATGTCCTGCCTCACAGACTACTTTAGGAGACTGTCTTCTCCTACAGTTTCTCTCCCCTTTCCTGCAGCTGTGTATAGGGAGCACCTGTCCTCATTTCAGTACCATCTGATAGCAAAAAAACTTGTTTGGCCCTTAAATGGGCAGGACACCCTGTTACATTTTGGTCTCTTATACTTACTCTGTTCAATTCATGTAGTGCATAGTATATCAGATGCATGCTCATGATAAACAGGTGGTATTTTAAAAAGACAGGGCTATAAGCTGTACTAAGGAGTTATTTATGGAGCTTGCTTCTTCATTACAAGTGTGTTTGCTATGAGCTGGACTATTGTTTACCAATAGTTAATTCATTGACCCAGCTTTGCAGAGGGAGTCCACTGCAAATAGGGATGATGATAAAGGTGGAAAGGTGGAGAAATCAGGGGCTCCGTCAAAAACATCTGTAACTGGGGTGAAATGGGATTGAGTGGGGACCCAGGAAACATGTACCAGCACCCCAATTTTCTTTCAACGGACATGACTGCAAATTAAACTAATTTCAGGAAATTAATGAAAAACAAAAGACTTGTCCTTAGTATTAGCATTTGCTATCTTCGGGTTCCATTAAAGAACTCCACTGAGCGTTAAACCTAGTTTTATCTTGTGTAGATGTGCATGATTTCCCCTTCCTGATCATCTTCTTTCCAGATCTTTTATAAGGTGGATTTGATTTCTGGTAGCATGTTTCAGTTAACCAGATCCACATAGCATAGGTACAGTCCACTTCTGTACAATATTTTTAGCAGTATACAGTTTATGCTGTTTACTCAACCAGCTCTGCCTTACAAAACAATGAAACTGTGGTGTGGCCAAAGCCGTCTGATTGTATTGCGAGTTTTACAACATTTAGTGGATTGGTTTCTTTTAAGCCTCAGCTCAAGAAGCACCTAATTAAGTGACAATTTCAGCTTTCAATTTTAATCCAGGTTTCTAGCCCCTCTGGTTGCAGAGAAAAGCTTTGAAAACCACATAGCAAATAAAGAAAAAAAATGGGTTCTCTTTCTTTAATAATCCCATAACTTTTAAACAAACCTGATGAGTTTCTGGGGCCCAGTTCATGACTTTTGAATGCGTGGGAGTGGCAATACTGAACCTGTCATGAAGAAACAGCAGCTATCCCTTACAAAAAAATATTACAGTTCTCAACACTAGCAGTTCATGTAAAAGGATGTAGTAGCACAGGAAACAATTATATATTCTTCAAATAACACTGCAGTGAGAGAATATTATCTGCTGAAGGATCACAGATAGCTAAAAGGAAGCCTAAAACCAGTGGTCTGGGTGATAGAATATGTAACTTAGAAGTGATTCTTGCTTTTGTGTTTACATAATAGACTGTTGTTGAAATTTGAAAGGACACCACCCACTTGAAGTCTAGTTAATTATTTAAGAGTGGCAAATGTAGTTTCAGCCACTACATCTGCCCCAGAATTCTTTCCTAGAAGATTACTTCAAGGCTCATAGAAGCATTCTGTAATATTTTACCTTTATACTGTGCTCCGCACATTGACTAAGAATTCATCTTTGTGAGATAAGTATAATGTTGTTACAACCATGTTACAGATGGGTAAACTGAGGCACAGATTGGATACTATCTCCCAATGCATTAGAAGTAAAACTAGAAATACTACCAGTATCTTCCATTGAATCAGTCTGCCACATTGCCTCCTTGTAGTGAAAAAATAAACTAGAGAGCTTCTTTATTCACTCTGTTATTCCTCATAGCCTAGAAAGAGATTTGGGGGAGGAACTGGTCTCCAGTCTCTTGCTATAGTTTTCTGTGATATCATACAATAAGCACAAAATATTTTAGAACGAAGTCTCACTTATATTTCCCAAGGCTGCCAATGTCAGATTAAGATCCCACCCTATTACCGTTCAGCAATCGCCAAATAATATCAATCCCCCACTCCCTCCATACATCTATAGGAGCTGACATAGAGTAGGGGAAACTGTAATATAACAGTACTTTACCTCGCTGTAGATAGGGTTTCTGAGAATGGCTTCATGCACTTTTTGTTTCTTCTGGCTACTCCTGCCACACCAAGCAATAGAAGGGAGAATTTGCTATGCTAATAAGTGGCAAAGGCTTCTCTTTAAAGTAACACATACCCAGAAAAGATTGAGCTGCCATCACCAGCAGCTAGTAGAAAGCAAGTTCTATTCATCAGCAAGTTCCACTATACACACCATTTATTTACCCAAAAACATTATTCCTAGAACACTGCTGTACAGCTGAATTAATGAAACCTAGAAATAGTCCTTTCTTAGATTCAGTTGTACTCTTTGCTATTTTAAGCCCCTGATTCAGTAGTCCATTCCTATTCAATAAACAGTGCAGGCCTAACTTTAGGCATATGCCTAAATCCTATTGAAGTCAATGTACTTTGTTGAATTGGGGCCATACTTTCACCCAATACTTTTCTAAAGGATTTTAAAAGGTGAAAGCTTGTTTAAAGCCACAGAAAAAGTATGAACTGGGTCCTCAACAGCCCTGCATACACAGATTTTTTAAAATTAGTTTTCCAGTAAACCAGACCCTGATTTTGCATTTGAATCACATTACAAGCAACGTATTTTGTTGTGCTAGCCAGATTCTAGTTGGTATAACTACAATTTGTCTGTCTGAATACTCCCTGAAGTCTCAAATGTGGTATTCTTCACTTCCTATCCTGAACTGCTGTGTGATATGTTGCTATGCATTTTTTACATTAAATGACTGCTTTTGCTCCAGTCCAGAAGTGGCTACATTTCAGCAGAGAATGAAGGGTCTCTTAATACATAACATATCATTCTGTAAAGAACTTTGGGATCCCTTGGGATGAATTATGTTAGATATTATTGTGTAGCACTAGTTCACAATATCATCTGATTCAAAGTTTAATACACAATTATAATTGTAGATTCTGTGAAAAACAGGTATAAACTCTGAAGCCTCTGTAAAGATCTCATGAACTATAATGCATCATCTGGCAAACCCTTGCTATAACCCAAATAAGTAACTAAACTGGCCATTAATTCATAGAGCAGGGCATGATAATAAAATGCTCTTAAAATGAGAGTCGATGTGAATGACTGCTTTTCACATTTTAATGAGCATCATTAACTTCTGATGAAGGGTGATATAAACATTTACTTTGCAAAAATTCCATACTAGGTTTCAGTACATATGCCCAATCTTAAATGCTTTACTCAAAAATAGTGAGCTGAACATGATCAGGTGCAGGTCAAAATTAATTACAAAACAAAACTCAGTACCATACCGAATACTGAAAAACTTCTACCCATCCTGGGTTTTAAACACAACACTTACCATAAGATGATCCCTTGCATTCACTGGATTTCACCCCACTTTAGATATTTTCTTCCTTTGTCTGCTTCAGATGATGTAGAAACTCCCCACCCCCATTTTAATGGGATAAATCTATTAGCAGTCAATCATTAATTCCTAAGGGCTCAATTCAGTACAGGAGAAATTACCTCCATGGCTGCCTGCTGTGAGAACTCCTGGATGTCTTCTGCAGCTGAAGAGTCTAATCAAAATAACTTATGTGGAATTAATAAAAAGAACATTTTGCAGTTATATAGCACTTTCTTATTTTAGGATCTTAGAGCATTAATTAGTGAAGCTTCACAACACTGTATGAAGCAGGAAAATACTATCTGCATATCATGCATGAGTAAACTGAGGCACATAGAATTGAAGAGGGCTCTCCAAAGTCACACAGAAAGTCTCTGGCAGATTTAGGAATAGAACCTTGGGAAGATTGCTGGTCTGTCTATCAAACTATTTAGTTTCTAATAAGACAGCATTCTCTGTAGCTAGCATCTGAGCAATTGAGGTCAACTCCTAGGTGCCCTGCTCTAACCACCAGTGATGCACCATTTCCTTTTGTGGCTGAAGAACCCCTGAGTAGATGTTCTGTGCTATTTTCTTCCACCTCCAACCCAGTGCAGACCCAGATTCTATCCTCCCATTTGGTCATGGCAAGTGGATGTGCTACATAGTTGTTAAAATTCTCTTCTACATATAGGTACATACAACTCTTCCAGATCCAGGTCAGGCCAACAAGGAGGCGATTTCAAGGCACATTAAGTTCACAGAATGAATTAATATGAATTATACTTATATTTATTTATTCACACGGTGCCCACCACCAAACCATGAGAGGCACTTTACAGAACAAATCTAGGACTTAGTCCCTGCCACCAGGAACTCGGACATAAATGGCAGGATTTTCAGAAGCACTCATCATTCACCAAACTTTGCTCACATTGAAGTTCCTGGTAAAATACCTATTGACTTCAATAGGAATAGAGTTAGGCTAACACTGAGCAAGTTACACAGTCTCCTACTTTGCTGTCTTTCTCTCTGGCCCAATGATTCTTTCATTATTTAGCTAGAGTGCAACACCTTTGATAACAGGCCAGAGAGAATGAGGGAAGAGAGACAGTAGAATGACTCTGTAGCCTGGTAGTTAGAATGCTCTTGTGGGAGACCCAGGATTCAGTCCCCTTGCTCCAATGACTTTACTCATATAGCCACAGTGGAACAGCTTCAACAGGAGGAACTGAGAGGGCCACGCATCAGAACATCCTTTAGTCCAGTAGCCAGAGCACTCATCTTGGAGGTAGTAGTGCCCTGTGCAAATCCTTTCTCCCCTCCAAGGCAAGTTGAACTGGAGTTCTCCCATATCCCGTGTGAGAATCCTAGCCATTGGGCTAAAAGTTATAACGGAAGTTGTCATTGGCACACTGTTTTCTATAAGCTCATCTGTATGGGACTGATCCAGTAGGTGAGCTCCTAGCACGCTTACCAGATTGGGCTCTGCAGGTGAGTTAGGCAGAGGAACGCCTATCTTCTGGGTTGTGCATTGCTCATTTGGATGCCCAGTCAGAGGCTGCAGAGTGTATCCGTAGTGGCAGAAACATAGGTGCCTAGGTAACTTTTACTGCAAAAATTAGATGCTGAGCGATTTTAGGTGTCTACAGGGTTCGCGGACAGCTCAGCAGGGATTGTGCGAATCCCACTGGGGCCTGATTCTGGGATTTAGGTGCCTAAAGTGGCAGTTTGGCACCTAAGTCCTTCTGTGACTCCAGCACCCAAAAAACCAAACTGACATAAACGGGGAAGAGGGATACCATGAATAAGATAATGCAGTAATTTAAGTTTGTTATGAATCTATCTTCATGGGCATGGCTTTTTGTGGGTTTTATTTTTGTAAATTCCACTTGCAATCCATAAGCTAATATGTTCAATTACATCAATAATTACTTATTTTTAAAATAAAATAAATAATTAGTAATGTAGGCCATTCACTCACACTGATGTCCGTCAAGCACTTGACTCACACTGGAGTTACGATGTAAACTATGGCAGTAAGACTACAGTTAGGACAACTTTTTCTTATTAGTGATAAAAATAACAATAATAGTGGTAATTAGTACCAGTAGAATTCACTGGTGAAAGGTAGAATAGTCTCTCTCTTGATGTCAGGACATCTAGGTATAGGTATTGGCCACAAAGCTAAGATCTACCTCCTAATGGTTAGATGCTGGGGTTTGCATCTAGGAGCTTGTCTCAAGCTCATCTGTAGAAAAAATAAAGCACTCAGGGCCCCATAACAAATGAATGTATCTATTTTGGGGGACTAGAATAGTACAGAGTTGGCAATGTAAAAGTGATAATTAATTTTTTGATAAAAGAAACTGTGACAGTGTTTTCTTGTTTATCTGGCAACAAACCTGTTAAGAGTCACTGTCCACACATGCTCCCTATAATGTGGGTAGCTGCTCTTGGGTTGCCAGTTTTTTTCTACAAGACAAAATTAGACAGGAATGATTTGAAAATGTTAGAGGAGCTTTAAAGAGCCTTGCTTTTCTTCTTCTCTTTTCCTTGTGGGTAAATAAGCAATGAGTCAGTTCAGCTCAACGGAATGATTTAGTGATTGATCTAAGCATCAAGTCTGAAACACCTACCATAGACTCCTTGAAACTGCAAGGTCAGCTCAGCCCTTCCTCCTTTGAAGGGAGATAAATTGAGTGCCATGCAGTTATTGTACATGAGTCTTTTGACTGAAACCTTTAGAAATGAAGTTCTGTCTGCTCTGCATGGACTTTAAAGCTTCCCTGGCACTTTCCATAAGGGTAGGAGTATTCTTGACCACATTTTTCTTCTCTTCCATGCAACATCCTGTGTAGCAGAATCTGTTTGGCTAACGCTGTCCACCCCAGGGAGGTGTACATGTCTATCTATCTACAAAGATGCACACACATACACACACACATCCATATACATATATGTGTAAAATGCTTTGGGATAAAAAGTAAAAAATATTGCTAAATACTAGTGCTGTAAACTGAGTATTTTAGACCAGTCACAGTTTATCTAAAGCACAGCCATGTTCTACAACATATACACTGTATACTGAATTCTTCCCACCCTCCCATTAGGGACTTAGTTTATCCATATAACCCCCAAACCCTTCTTTAAGAAAGGTGAGACCAAATACAGAGTGATTGTTTAAAAAGGAGGAGGACATCTACCACCCAACTAGCATCGTGGTGCAAAATGTACAATGAAGTTCCAATATTAATACATCAAAACAGTTTCCTACTGATAAACAAGAAGTCCACATATCACTCTGTGGCTTGCATTTGAGCTACTAGGCATTTTGGGCCAGATAGCCAAAGGTATTTAGGTACCTAAAAATGAGTGTATGTGTTTAGAGAGATTTCAATAGTGCCTACACAGATGAGGTGCGTAATTCCTATTGAAATTATCTTTACTCACTATGACGGGGGTCAGACTAGATGGCTACAAGAGAGTACTCTATTTGAATTCTGGCCCATCCACTGCTAAAGGCCCCTCCCACAGCCTAAGGGTGGAGTCACTGAGCCCAGGACTCAACTAATTTCGAGGGACACGAATGAAAAAAACAGTAGCAGGCGTGGGGGTCAAAGGGTGAACCAGAGTGAACCAGAAGGGGACACCGAGCAGAGAACCCTGGACAGCGCCCACCGCTCCCTGATGGCATCTAGGGAGCTAGTGGATGCTGCCCAGAGGAACTCTGCCTGGATGCGTGAACGAACAGAGGAATGGAAATAGGCCCCACAATCACAGAGCACCCCCTCACACAACCTCCTCTCCCTGGTGTTGTAGATGGCCACCTTGGCCAGTGCTAAGAGGAGGTTGACAAGGAGGTCCTGCGACTTTGTGGGGCCACGGATGGGGTGTGCATATAGGAACAGGTGTCAGAAAAAGTGCAGCCAGACACTCAGGAAGAGGTTCTGGAGGAGCTGGAACAGGGGCTGCAGCCTGGCGCACTTGAGGTAGACGTGCGCCAGGGTCTCCCTCTTGCCACAGAAGGGGCAGGTGTCGGGGCAAGGGGTGAACCATGCCAAGTACACACCCATGCTCATCGCTCTGTGGAGGAGCCACCAACTGATGTCCCTGATGGGCCGTGGAGTCAGGATGGAATAGAGGCTGGCCTACCGGGGGTCCTCGCCCTCCATCGGTGGTATCAGGTCCCTCCACTTGGTGTCTGGGCAGGACACGAGGGCGAGGAAATAAAGGGTGTGGAACATGAGCATGTACAGATGGTCCCTGGGCGCGGTTCAGAAATAGAACAGCTGCATGTCTAGCAGTCGGCTCGGTGCGTGAGGAAAGGGCGGCGGGGGGGCTCACGAGGCCGGAGCCTGATGAAAAGCTCTGGAGGGCAAGGACTGAGGAGAGGGGGGAGCACCTTCACACAAGACCTGCTTGAGCTAAACCTGAGCAGCGGGAGGCAAGGCTGCCTTCACCTCCTGGAGTACGTGCCAGGGGGTTTGAAGGGTGGAGAGCCCCATGTGCCAAGCCAGCACCTGGGGATCCACCCTGTCCCCCCGGTTGTAGTCCGGGAGGTCCCGATCTTGGTGACACCTGCCAAGACCATCCTCTGTTGCACCGAGGGGGCCTCCGCCACCTGCACATGGAGTTGGGGGTTGTGTAGCTGGGGCTCCATGAGGCGGTCCTCCCCCTCAGCGACCGCAACAGACCTGGAGGCCGAGACCAGCCTTCAGGTCTGAGGAGGTCTTGATAGAAGACCGGCAGCTCGGAGAGGTCTTGCGGAAGACCTCTCGGATGGAGATAAAAGAGCTTCCAGTTGTATTGGAGCCCTCGGAGGTGGCGGAGGAAGTTGTGTGCCAAGTCGGCTCCACGTCAGACTACCTGCACTATAAAGGAGTCTCTGCAGGGCCTGGTGGTGAAAGGTGTGGACCTTGTTATGGAGACAGCACAGGCCCTGCCCTCCTTCCTCCAGGGGAAGACTCAATATCCCTGCAGAGACCCAGTGCAGTCCTGGTCAAAAGAACTCCAGAATCATCTTCTGTAGGTGGGCCAGGAACCTCGGGGGTGGGACCAGGGTGTTGTTGAACCAGTGCCAGAGCATGGACAGGACTAGTTGGTTGAGCACCAGTGCCCTCCCCCAAAGGGAAAGGCACTGGAGCAGTCCTGTCCACCTCCGCAGCCGCTCAGACACCCTGCCTTCTAAATCGTGCCAGTTCTCTGCTGGGGAGGGATGGACGATAGAAAGGTTAACGCCCAGATAGAGCAGCAGACCCGTGCTCCACCGGATGGCTTGAAGCAAGGGTGGTAGGGAGCTCGTCTGCCACCCGGTCCCTACCATCAGGCCAGAGCTCTTGACCCAGTTGACCTGGGCGGAGGAGGCTGCTGAGTAGACAGCCACGTAGGCCTTCAACTGCACTAGATCGCCCGGGTCCTGGACCGCGAGGAGCACATCATCAGCATATGCTGACAGGACCAGCCTCAGCTCTGGCTTACGGAGCACCAACCCCGTCAACCTCTGGTGAAGGAGATGGAGGAAGGGCTCAATGGCCAGAGCATACAGCTGGCCTGACAGTGGACAGTCTTGACGCACTCCTAGTCTGAAGCTGACTGGTTTGGTCAGGGTCAAGTTGAGCTTGACCAGACACTCTGCGGAGGCATACAGCACCTGGAGAAAGCCCACGAAACAGGACCCGAAGCCGAACGGACGCAGGGTGTCCAGGAGATACCCATGGTCTATCCTGTCGAATGCCTTCTCCTAGTCCAGGGACAGGAGGGTGAATGACAGACCATCCCTACACCCGAGCTTCAGGAGGTCCTGGACCAAATAGAGGTTATCAAAGATGGTGTGTCCCGGGATGGTGTAGGTCTGGTTGTGATGGACCACATCCTGCAGCACGGACCCCAGGCTCAGCAAAATGGTTTTGGCTATGATTTTATAGTCCGTGATGAGCAATGAGATGGGACGCCAGGTCTGAAGGTCGTGGAGGTCCCCCTTTTCGGGCAGCAAGGTGAGCACGGCCTGCCTGCACGAGACAGGGAGCACTCCATTGCCTTCGGACTTGGCCCAGATGATGGCGAGGTCCAGGTTGAAGACGTCCCAGAACATGCGGTAGAACTCCACGCTCAGCCCATCCATGCCCGGAGATTTGTTCGTGGGCATGAGATGGAGGGCTTCTAACAAACAACTCAGTCAGAGTGAGAGGTAGCTCCAGCCAGTCCCAATGGCCCGCGCTGACCATGGGGAGCTCATTCCAGAGCACCCTGCAGGCGGCGGCTTCAGTCGGATCCAGGGAGAAGAGGCTAGTGTAGAAGGCCCTGGCCCTTCCATGCATCTCCGCTGGATCCATGAGGGGGGTGCCGTGCTCTGCCAGAAAGCAGGTGATGTGATTTTTGGCCCCCCTCCATTTCTCCAGGGCATAGAAGAAGCGGGAGCCGCAATCCATCTCCAGAAGGAGATGGCTGTGGGAATCGAATGAAGGCGCTCCGAACCTGAAGATCTTTGAGGGCCCGGAGCTCCTCCCACTTCTCCCGGCATGCTTCACAGAGGGATAGATCCTCTAGGCTGGCAGCCAGACGCGTCTCCAGCTCTAAGACCTCCCGTCCCAGCTGCTCTATCTCTGCATCCCTCTGCCGGCTGGACGCCGAGTGTAGATGTGGCAGAAGAGCTGGGCATGCACCTTCCCACGTCCTAGCAGTGCCGTGCCAAGGGAAAGGCATGCCTCTGCCCCTGCCAGGCCAGCCAGAACTCCTGGAAGGATGCCATGAAGCCCATGTCCTCCAGCAAGCTGTTGTTAAAATGCCAATAGGCCGGGCTCTGCCTCTCCACAGTGAGAGAGGCCATCATGGTCTCCATATAGTGATCCAAGTATGAGGTTGGCTGGCTGCTGGAGGAGTGGGCCTGCACAAGATGGTGATGTGATAAATAGAAATGGTCCAACCGGGAGTGGCATGACCAATCATTCCCCACCCAGACAAAGGTGAAAGTAGTGACGTCCACCAGGGAGTGATGGTTGTTGATCTCCTGGAAGATGTCTGCCGCAGCTTGGCAGTGCTTGGTTCCCGTGCGGTCCTGTTCCTTGAGGGTGGTGTTGATGTCCCTGCCCAGGACCAGGCACTCATGAGTATCCAAGGTGCCAAGTAAGGTGGACGCCTGCTGGAAGAAATGCACCCGCTCTAGGCCTGAGTTCGGGGCATAGACGTTGACCAAATTTAATGCTGGCCCCACCTATAGACCCAGAGGTGCAGCAGGTGACCCGGCATGACTTCAGCATCTCCCAGCACCTCGGGCTGTAGGTTGGGGGAGAACAGGGTGGCCACTCCCGCTGCATGGGTGGAGAAATGGCTAAAATACAGAGAAATGGCTAAAATACACCCTGTCCCCCCACTCCAGCCAGCAGCTGGCTTCAGCCGCTGGATCCGTATGGGTCTCCTGCAGGAAAACCACAGAGTACCCTCCTTCCCAAAGGGTGTGGCTGGAGTTGTGGGAGTGAGGCGAGCTACCAGGGAGTATGTGAGCAGGCAAGACGCTGTCAGAAACCAGGAGGTTTAGGAGAAGGAGCAGGATGCTGGCAGGAGAGAACCCTGAAGGTACAAAGACTGGGGGAGGGAAAACTCTGCCCGAAGACAGCAAAGGACCTTTCCCAGGCCTGGAGACCTGAGGGAAAAGACTTTTCCAGAAGGGGAAGACAGAACTGGACATTTGGTTTGGCACTACCACACCCAGTGGGTCTGTCAGGGGTCAAGAGCCTCCCTTGGCAAGGAGACCTGGAAGGGCCCCTGTCTGAGCAGGGTCCATACATTACGTCAAGGGACATGGGGAAGTAACCCAGGCAAGCTAGCAGCTTTCCTGAAGCCACAGCACGAGGCTACTAATTGTAGGGTCCTTGGGTTGGGGCCTGGAGTCAAGGGTGGCCCACCCCCCATACCAGCCATTCACTGGAGGGGCAAGAGCCCCAGCAAAGAGGCAAGGGCCTGTGAGAACCAGAGACAGGACTGGGAGCCAGCAGGGAGTGGCCATCTTAGAGAGGCTGCATTACCCTCCCGCACCCCTAGATGGTGGAAGAACACTAAGGGGTGAAGCAGTTCCCTGACCTACCGCTAGAAGGAAGCGCTGGACCCACCAAGGTAGAGGAAGAGCTTTGTCACAGCACTTAAATACATCTTTGAAAAAATCTGTCCCTTTCACTATAAACAATTTACATTGTAGGGTATCAAAACAACAGTGAAGGGATTGGCTGGCTCACGGGGATATACGAACAAGGCACAGGGCATTTCATCCTTGGGCTATTGTTATGAATATAACTTAGAGGGTAACAGACAAAAGCCTTTACTATCTAACTGCTCTTCAGTGACCTATGTTAGTTCAGGTGACTGTTTTAATCCACCTGAGAGTGACTGGCTACAAACTGCACATGCTGGAAGCAGCCTCAGCTGACTGGCCAAGGACTAAGGGTGAAATTTACCCCTGTGCAGAGGGCCAGCACGAGCTACTGAAGCCCAGTTTTGAGTGGGGCATAGGTATTGTTTTGGCTCCGTACATGGGGTGAATTTCACTCTGGTTAAGAATGGAGATTGAACTAGATGTGGTCCCTCCACTGTAGGGGCCAGAAAAACCAGCGCGGGGCCACTTGTACTGCTGTCATCCTCTAACGTGGCGCTTTACTTGGACTATAGCCCCTTTTTGGGGCCAGGGCCTATCCATCTGTTCTGTGTTTGTACAAGACCTAGCACAAAGGGGTCCTGCTCTATAACTGGGGCTGCAACATGCTACTGCAATAAATAAATACAAAATAAATAAGAGGAAATCAGTCTTTAGAGCTGACAAGCCATCATCTTTTCCTACCAGCAGTAAATTCACTGATTGATTTTTTGTTTTGTTTTTTGTTTATAAAGGAAGAAAATCCACACCCTACATCTATTTCACACTGAAAGCAAAACAAAACATCCTGATGTAGGGAAATTAATTTCATCCCATTTTTGTAAGAAACTAAATAGCGGAGAGAGTTAAATGAACAAAGAACACCTGTCATAATTTCTGCCAGTTAGTTTGATGAGAAATCAGAGCAAGTTTGGGAAGCGTGTTTCTCCAATACTCAAGAGTTCAGCTGAAGTGTTGCATTAGCCAACACAAATCAAGAAAGCCTCCAAATCTGTGACTTGTATCCACATGTCAAAGGGAGCATCTGCTCCTGTGATTTGTCGAGAATGAAGAATATGGCTTAGTGCTGGGGGAGGGTTATAAGTGAATCATGAACAAAGGATACAGCTATTTGAGTGCAGGAGATGTCTGGTTTAGTTTCAGTTTCATCTTTGATCTTGTGGCTTTTTTGTTTGAATCTATCACTGTGGCAGGGGAAAGAAAGGGAGAGTGAGCTCCATTTAGTTTAAAAAACTGAAAATAATTTACTGCTGACATTCATTTAAATTGCAATCTGCAACACAGAGGAGCTGGCTATAACATCAGAGCGACCTGTTATCAGGAATCATGGCAAAGATGTGAATAATTTTGATCATAGACTAACCCTGAATTTTTTCCTTATATTGTTTGTACTCTGTGTAAGTGTGTTACGCCTGAACACAAGAGACTAGGAACATTGATTTGAGCAAGGCATAGAGCAGGCAGAGCTGTGCAAGTTTCCCATATACACAGCTCTGCAGGAAACCTGCATCAGCCCTGCTATTCTAAGCACAGGGCTTCAGGTGCTGGGCTTCTCAGCTATCGCTAAATCAAATTCAAAACTGCTCATCTTGTTTTCAAACTCATTCTATCCCCTTCTCTTTAGCCTTGTACCTGCTGACTTCCCCTCCTGCTCAAGACCAAATGCTAATCTTGGCCTGCTCTTTCTTTTCCTGAGACCCCACAATTAGTGATCATTGCTGGTATATTGTGCTTTTCCATTTATCTGGAGCTCACCTTCTAACCTCTTCTCCCACTGAGTTATTTCTCATTTAAAACCTTCCTGTTTACTTTAACCTATGACTGATTGACCCTATTCATCTTTTCTTTCCCTTCCCCTCTATAATTAGCTTGCAAAAAGTCTGCTTACTTGCATCTTTCCCTCTTTGAAATGTCAGTTCTCTTTCCTTGCCCTCTATTCTATCCCTGTAAGCCACCTTCCCTCTACTATTGGTATGAGAGTTGCTGTACCCAATGCGGCACATTTTATTTTACTTATTCATTTATTTTGATGTTATGACCAGGTAAGGGCACTGCAGTCTGTAAAGGATTCACGGGTCCTTGTCTGTCGTAGCGTTGCTGAGGGAGGAGTATAAAAAGAAAAGGAAGCTGGTGGATCTTGGAGGGAGGAGCACAGATTATATGAGGAAAGAGTTTAGAGGAAGTCAGTCTGTGTGCATATGGCTAGAATGCTAGCTGCAAGTTGCAGTATTTCTGTAAATAGTTCTCTTAATAAAGAGCCAGCTTAGTTTTAAAAGCCTGGAGTCCTTTCATATTAATACCCAGCATATGGTACATAAAACAGACGGGTCAAAGAGGAATTAAGTTGACAGGTGTGTCCTCTCCCCACCTTCTTCAAAATCTCTTACCCCCCTCTCCCCCCACTACCTGAAGGCCCACAAGAAGCAAATTTATGACTTTTGCAAACCCTGTTTCCCACTAAGTCATCCCCACTTCTGGATTTCCTACTGTCTCCTATGTCTGATCAAATCTTTAAATAAGTAAGTTTATTTCTAGGTGAGTTCTCTCCTACCTCCACCTGTCTATCTTTGCTTTTGCACAAGCTCTTAGAGTTCTAATTTCAGGTCTTCAAAGTCTGGCTATAGCCTAGCTTACGATATTTTAATTTCTTATATATAAGGGTAGATATTAAAATACATCTGTCATATAGTTAGATGGGCCTGTAAGAGGTTAAGACCCTTGGATGAATTACATATGTTGAGTCAGTCAACTCTGCTTTCTGATATCCATGGCTCTGAACATTCTACTACCTTTATCTAAATGTATTTCTCTATTGTCTAACCAACATGTAATTCATCCTGCTTTTAAGCAGGAAGAAAAATCAGGGAAAAGAGCTTATTTGTACAGGCATAAATACCTGCCCTTTCCTGGTTACTGTGCGGCCAGTCCGCCGTCCAATCTAGTATTCAGTAGCTAAAATAATCTAAAATCAAAATCTAACCTATAAGTAATATTTATTATTCAATTAATTTTAAAAGATTTAAAAGATTTTAAAAGATTATTAAACTCTATTAAATATGGATCATCAAAAGAATCTAAATATTTGTCATAAAAGCTAGATTTAGAATCGATTATCTTAACTTGGTCACTATATAAAACATTCGTAAAAGCCATCGGTAAAAGATTAAAATCTAAAACTTGGCTCTCACTAAAATCCTCTTGTTCCTCCCAAACAACATTCTTCTCTCCAACTTGGAGATTAAAATCATCCATAAAACCAGCTACTCCATCTTTTACTCTAGCTATAGCATAAGGAGATAGCATCGGTCCGGCTCTATGAATAATACCCCTAATCAATTTAACACTACTAGCCGGGGCGTCGAAACTAGTAGCGGGGGCGTTTTTAACCCGGTCCAGCGCCAATCCGGTATGAAATAAAATTTCTGTTTTCTCCATAAATTTAAAAGATACTACCCTTCACAGGGGAAGACTTACCCTTACCAGGGGGAACTAACCCATGCCTGGGGGAGTCTAACCATTACCAGGGGGGCAGATAGGTGTTGGGGCTGCCCTCCCCTCCCCCCCCCCACACAGCAGGGGGGGTTTGTCCTCCGCGATCAGCCTGGACTCCGCCATTTACCGACTCTCACCACGAGGAGGTTGCGGTTGGACTTGCCAATCAGAGGCTTTCCTCATTCCATTTCCTCAATTCCTTAAATGACTTCCAATCACAATCAATTAGTGCCATAGACTGAAGGCCAGATCTTCAGCTAGTGTAAACTAGTGTTGCTCCATTGAAGTTGATGGCGCTACACCAAGATATGTCAGCCGAAATCCAGATCTAAAACAGGACTCTAGCATCTTAAGCTGTGCAGCACTGAAATCTATGCATACTTCCTGATGTGCATTGATACAGATAGAAACATATTTTATGTGCATTGAAGATATCATCACTTGAGCAAAAAGCACGCATAATGCTTTTGAGTTTACATATGAAACTGCTTTGTGGACTCATTTACTTAGATTTATTTCACTGTTGCCTCCCAGACTGTACATTCAGCCTAATACTATAAAAATCAAACCAACCTTATTGAAAGAGTTGATATCCTCTAAAGAAATACCTGGAATGAAATATGATTAAAAAGTTCTATCCTCCTCCTCGAAGCAAAATACTAAATGGAGCCCATATTTATTTTTTAAACTTATTTTTTTTCCAGGCAGCTCCACCAGTTGTTTTTATAATATCCTGTATGAGTAGTAAATTTTATAACCACAGATGGCTGTTATTCCTTGTGAGTCTGTTTTATGGAGAAAATAAAAGATAGTACAGCCTAATTGCCGGTAGGTTAGCAAACACTTCTACTAAGTAAATAAGACAAAGAAATAAAATAATGGAAAATAAGATAGAAATTCCCTATTAAGTGGGTTTCTTATGAACTTTGAACATTAAACTAATGTGCGATATTTTGCCAATACATCAGTTGACTTCAAATGAAACAGGAACAATTAGTCTATAGAACGATAATGGACTAGCAGCCTTTCCCTATCTGTACTGAAGATGGGTGAACCGGTTCAGACGCAAGGCTCACTTCTCAACTTGCCAGTAGAGGCAAGGTATCACAAAGACCCCAAACAAAGGATTTAAAAACTAATCATTCCAGCCCTCCCCGTTCAGCCAAGCAATTAAGCATATGAGTAATCCCCATTCCTATTCAGCCAAGCACCTAAGCACATGTTTAACATAAGGGGAAAACCTTGCCCTATTGTAATCAATGGGAGCTTTGCCTCTGACTTCAACAGGGCCTATATATCTCCCTAAAGCACTCTAAAGTTCAACATACGGTTAAGTGCTTTGCTGAGTCCAGGCCTCTTCAGGGAAATGTAAATGCTCTGGGATTCATTCTTTTGGTGTGAAAAACGAGATTAACAATATTGCATTTCCAGTGTGCAACAACAAAAAACAAAAGTGAGGAGAGCCCAGATTTGTGTGGAACATCAGTAACTTTGAGACAAACGTGAGTCATATCTCTCAGACTGCAGAACACTTGAGAGATGGTTACTCACATATGGAACCTGTTGAATTCCTTTTAATTGCTTGTATCCAGAGAGAGAAATCAGCACAGGATCACAGAGAGATGCAACGCAGGGAGCGTCTTTATTGAACTAACACTAAAACCAGCCAGGACTGGCTGAGCTATCCCCTAATAGTCTCACTCAGTTGCTACAGCAACAAGCTAAGCTCCGTTGCTATGGCAACCTAGGCAATTAAGCAAGACACAAACCACACAACAGAACCATTGCCCGAAACGCAAACCAAGGTGAACTAGACTCCTTTTTCGTGCATGCGTGGGTTTGTGCATGGTTGTGAAGTGTCCTGTTTTATGGCAGGAGTTTCACAATTCATGTCATGAGCAGAACCAGTCAAATAACAAAATCAGGGATTTGTGAGTATTTTCATTAATAAACCAGGCGAGGGGACTCTCCTGTTATTTGCTGGGTCGTATTATTGATTGTACATGAGTATTCAGATAACGGATGGTTTATGTGAGAAAATATTGGCGAATGGCAAAAGTTTAATGTATTTTAACGTGAGTAAAAATCAGGCCCATATGAGTGCTGTAACAGGGCGGGCTGCTCCTTTAACGGCCAGGAATCAGCTGGCCTATTTCTGGAGGGAAACCCAGCAGGCAGGCCCTGGGAAGCACTTGAAAAGCACCTAATGAGTGGGTCTGATTCCTAGCTGGAAGATACAAATGAAGGCCCCAGCTCAATGAGGGAACCTGAGAGCAAAGAGTGGCTCCTGTGGCTGCAGCAGAAGACTGCCAGAGGGCAAGTGAGTCCTGCGGATCTCCCTAGGTTGGAGAAATCTAGACCCTTTAGCTAGTGGAGGCCAAAGCCCCACCTTCGCCCCTGTCTCAGACCAGAACAGGACTATTGCTTTTGTTCTACATTTCCTTTTGGTTTTGTGCTGAAGAATAAATTGACAGAGCACTGAAAAAAGGGCACAAATGGAACTGGGCATGGCTGGCTGTGTCCCAGGCGGGTGATCAGATCTACCAGTTTACAAGTGCTAATCACTGTTCACTATTAGTTCTTCTATAATCCGTAACCCACTGTTTAAAATATTTAGTCATCCCCATCAGTGAACGGAAACAAATCCATGACCTGTCACATGCTGTGAATTTTCAAAGGGAACAATTTGCAAACAACCGATATAATGGAATTTGTTTGTATAAACTGCTTGGCAAATACGAATAATGAATACATTCAAAGAAATCAGGCTATTTATGAGCAGAAAAAAGAGCTATGTTCATGTAATAATTTATTTGCAACGAATAATTCAACCAGAAGGTAATGAAGACAGATAATACAAAATGTTTTCTTTTCTTAAAGTGGGACTGCATGGTTATTGCATCTATAAATTAAAAACAAAACAGAAAACCCTTGATTATTCCCTGATGCCCAGTCAATGGCAGCAGTTACTGTAAAGTGCTTTAATGAATAGCCATACCATAAGTAAAAAAGTAGAAAGATTTCACACAGACACATGCTGCAGCCACCATATTGCCTAAGTCAGGAACCAAATAAATCTGCTAAAGTATGAAGAGAGAATGGAATGAAAAATACAGGGTTTTTTTATGTCACTTTATCATAAAACCTACTGAGATGAATATTCTGACTTTGCAATCAAAACATGCTATAACTGCGAACAGATTCTTTTAAAGGAATAAGGAAAAAGACAGAGAACACATTAAATACCTGCTGATCACAGCAGGATCATACTTTGCTATCTTCCGATCTACACAGTCTTGTTATCT
This sequence comes from Emydura macquarii macquarii, assembly GCF_026122565.2. Taxonomy (NCBI): domain Eukaryota; kingdom Metazoa; phylum Chordata; order Testudines; family Chelidae; genus Emydura; species Emydura macquarii. The sequence continues at coordinate 11,661,269 of NW_027130204.1, read as the reverse complement.
CAGATCAATTCTTGTATACTTTAATTCAAGTGGTGCACATCATTAAGCTGTCCCTGTACCATTAATGCAACTCTAATTATTCTCTAAAACCACTATTCCAGCAACATGTATCTATTTCTCAAAATATGCCCCCCCTCACAAAATAGTGACCAAATGAGAGCTTGTAGATTCATTTTATGCATTTATTTAGATGTAAAACTCCATGCCAAAGAGCGCCCATCCAGAATTCTTAGCAGAGATTTCGAGATGCAACACAGGAGACTTACATGTTCCAAGCAGCAGCCGCCCTTCTCCTTCCCCACCCCCAGCCATGTCTCATGCTAATACTCATGGCCTTAGGTCATGTCTGCACTAGGGAGTTTACAGCGGCACAGCTGTACCAATGCAGCAATGTAAGATCTCTAGGATAGCCGTTCTGTGCCGTTAGCTATCTTGGTGGGAGAAGCTCTCCTGTCGACACAGCGTTGTCCACTCCAGCGCTTATGTTGGTCTAACTTGTGTCACTCAAGGGGGTGGAATATTCACGCCTTGTGTGACCTAAGTTTTGCCGACAAAAGTGGCAGTGTAGGCATGGCTTAAGCAGCAGCAGCTGGCAGACCTTCTAGCAATGAAAACTACCACACCACACCACAGCTGAAGAGTCTGTGTTGGGGCCTCCTGCAGCCTGAGGGGAGGCAGCACAAAACTGTCTTTAAGCCACCAATGCGCTCGACTGACTCTGGGCTGGGACACTGCTCTGGGAGATGGTGCAGGTCATAGAACCCCCTCTTAGATCCCTAGATGTCTAAGGGCTGGTCTTCACAGATGTGTTTGCTATGGAGCATTGGTTTTCAAACTGTAGAGTGCACCATCCCTTAAGGGTGAAAGGAGATTATTGGGAGATGGCTGTAGCTGGCCTGGTGTCTGAGCCGCAATGGGGAGAAAGCACAGAGAGTCCCCAGTGGTCAGGAAGGAGCAGGGAGTGCATCCCCACCCTGCCCTGGCAGCAGCCTGCTGCTCTCCTCTTCCTCCCCTCCCTGGCTGCTGGTGACTCCCTGCATGCTCTCCCCATAGCTGCCCTGGCTTGGCTTGGGCACAGACCTGCAAATTTGAAACCCTCCAGAGCCTACAGGAGCGAGAGGCTCTGGGCAGGGCAGGCGTGCTGCCACGGGCTTCTTGGAGGATGGAACCAGACAGATCCTGCCACCGCCCTGAGCATGAAGACCACCTGCTTCCTGCAGTGAGTCACTTCCTGTCCCAAACAGGTGAAATTTTGGGGGCAGAGGAGGAGGCTGATATGTGACTCCCACAGAGAAGGGGGCACATCAAAAAAATGTTTGGGAACTTCTGCTCTAGATAGCCCTCTTGTCTCCAATACACTACCTCCTACTCCTGGATTATCCCCTATGTAACCTATGTCCTATCCAGAGCCTGCACTTGGTAAATCTTCCCTGACTGAGTACAGAGCTTTCATGGCCCATTTTCCATTGCTGAATGTCAACAGATTCAAGTTATTTTGGATCAAAGGGCAGAGCATTCAAAGTAAAGGGGCCCTGATGGAGAACACCAACCCAACACGTGTTTTCGTATACTAAAGCTTCTTTCTCTAAGACAAATTTCTTATATTTTATATCCCTTTCTTTTCAATACATCCAAGTGATGTTTGCAACTCACAACTAATTTGTTATGGGCTAAAGATGGATGAATTTGAAAAAGCTCAGAGTGAGTCATGCCCTACATTCCTTATGAAATGCATACTCAACAAAGCTCCCATTGTGCTCAGCATAGATTTTGCCTGATTAAGGATGGAATATGAACTGCAGAACTTGGCCTATGGTACTCAAGTTGTCTTCACAACATAGCTGTGATCCAAGAATAGAGCTGGATGAAATTTACCCAAAGTTTGGAAAAAATTCCAAATGATAAAAGTGGGAATTAAAAAAATAAATCATGGTTTTTTCCCCCTCTTTTTTCAAACAGCCTCTATCAAAAATGTGTCTGTATTAAAACTAGAAACTTCCTCCTGAGTCAAGCCTGCTTCTATTAAAGTCAGTAGCAAAACTCCAGTTGATTTCAGTTGGAGGTTGTGTGCCTGTCTTGGAGTAACAGCTGTTTACTTGACCTGATAAAAACAAAGGGCCTGATTCTCCATTGTTCTGCCCCTTATGTCATCATTTTCATTGGTGCAAAGTGGTGTAACATGCTATAGAATCATCACAGGAGTGTTTTATACCCTCTTTGCACTGGTGTAAGTGACTACACAAGGTAAGGTCGCTCCTGTTAGCCCTGCTGAACCATTTCAATGAGCAGTGAACTAGGGCTTTATTCAGCAGCAAAAGTGTCAGTGAAGATTTTGAGTGCAGAATCGCTCTTACTAGGTGGTGCTGTAAGAGGCACTAGGAAAAGGGCTCTGCAGATCACTGGTTGAACTGGAAAAAAATATTTTAACTTCTAAAGTGTTATAATCCTGGGTGAAGGTAGGCAGGGCTAGTGGCAAGAATTTGGGAACCAAAGCTAGGAGTCAGAACTGATGTCAGAGTCAAGAAGCCAGCTGAGAGGCAAACTAAGGGTCAATATTAGGTATCAGGGTCAGTGTTAGGGGTCTGGCGGTCAATCAAGATTAAGTCAAAGCCAAGGTCACTACCAGGAGTTCAGAAGCAGGAGAGCCATACAGCTAGTTAGAAATCCTCCTTGTTGCAAGGATACTTGCGGGGATGCTTATATAGGAGCACGGAGCAATCAAGAATATCAAAGACAGTTGTCAGTTGGATCACTTGAGGCGGAACTTCATGTTGCATTCAGCCTCTCTGGATTGTGAGTTGCAGGGAGAAACTAGATTAGCGCTGTCACAGGGTGCAAGTGTAAGGCAGTTGGTTGCCTAGTAGTGCTACAGGCCTGCGTTCAAGTCCTGCTGATCCAAAGAATTCAAAGAAATGGAATTCGATGTTAAAAGTAGAATTCAAAGAAATGGAAATGTAGTTGAGAGAAAATAGCTCTGAGAAACATTATGCTCAGTTCATCAAGTGCACAAGATTTGGGTGAGATAAAGTAAGCAGAAGTCGGTAGAGAAACACAAAAAGAGGGGCAATAACTAGGATGCTAACAGAATAAACACATTCAGCCATGTTCTCAAATCAATGAGTTTGGCACCAAAACTGGGGATAGGGCTTAAAATCTGCCCCACTTTCCATAAAGCAATTAGCCTATGGCATATTTTGCAGGAGGGTCACCAGTAGAAGATAAATTAATGTGCCTTCTTAGTACAGCAGCAGCTGGGCAAAGAATTGGGGCATCACTCATAGAATGAGACAGAGAGAAAGAAAGACAGTAGTCCATGTCCACTGGGATCGATAATAATCTCATTTCATGAGAAGCTCATTGCTTGAGCTGTTGTTCTATATGCCACTTTCAAACCCCCCTCCGCGCTTGAGGAGGGTAGCAGAGAAATAGTTTTTGGGTAGAAGTTGAAGGCTAAAGATATTTTCTGTTGTGGAAAAGTCTTCAGTTCTTATCACATTTTGCTCAATATCAAAGGAAGAGAAGACAGGAAGGATGTGCCATAAGCAGGTATTAACACAGATCCGTGTTCTGTTTTGGACATTAGAAACCAGAGGGCTATTGTAGCAGATGCACTGATGTTGCATGAGTGTAGATATACCATTATGGCTTATACTGCTATGGCTCACCCTTGCACTGAACACAAACCACAGCCCCATCCTGCTATCACTGACACACACAAGTATCTTTATTCAGATATGCAGCCCCTATGCAGTCAATGGGACTACTCCAATGAGTAAGAATGACAGTCAAGGAAAAGGTGAGCTGCTCCAATTTCAGGTAAAATTGTAATAAACAGCATATATGGTACACATACTGGCAGCAGCACTCCAATTACTAATTCCCAAACCAGCTCCCAGTTCACACCCTTTACATTACTTGGTCATGCCAGATTCAGTTGACATAATTTTATAAAACTCTTGATACAGCCTGGCTTAGGTTAATTGGCTGCTAATCTTATCATAGCTACTGATCCAGGATAATGTTTTTCTTCACTGTAAGATCTCTCCCTCCTTTTCTCCACTTGAGGTCCTGTCTCTTAAGTTAGCTCCAGACAGGGGAGATCCTCAGGCCTCTTTGTAAAGTTAAGTTTCTGAAGCTTGCCGATTTGTTGTTTTGTTATTAATAGAGCTGGACAAAATAATGTATACTTTAGTGTGAGAAATTTCAAAGGAATTATTTTAAAATGGAAATTTCTTGCTGAGAAATTTCATCAAAAACCAGATTTTCACATGAAAAAAATATTATTTTTGACAAAGCCTCATAGTTCAAAGGGATAATTTTCCAACTGAAAAATTTTAATCAGCTTGAGTTATTAATACTAGTTGGATGGTCACCCTTCTAGCACGAATGGGGTGCAGCGTCTGACCTGAGACTCTGTGGTACTGTTCCCCAACATGATTCCCCCAATGGAGGCTGTGGACGTTCCACAAAAACTCTGTGTGAAAAGTTGTTCCAATTTTCGCCATTGGGCCTGTAGTAAGGCAGGAGTGGAATAGCTAAGGTCCCATCTTTCTACGTCACCATCCCTGCTCTGCACTCATATTTCCATAGCCTTTTCTGAAAAGGGAAAATGAGTTGGGCAGTGGGGCTGTGGAGCAATGAAAAAAAAGTTGGCAAAATTTAGAAATTTGATGACCTTTTCAACAAAAATACCAATAAGAAAAGGCACAAAAGTTTCTATGGAAAATGAAAACATTTGGTAAAGAAAAGCCATTTTTTTCTGATGACATTGAAAAAAATTTCAACAAGCTCTGGTAGCCCTTTATATGCACTCACCAGACACCAAACTCCAGCCACCACTGAAGCCAATTGTACTTTTCCCATTAATTTCAATGGGTGCTAGATTGGGTCTATTGTATCTTTCATCTGAGCTTCACAACTTTTCACCAACATGAAAACTCTCAACGTCCCTATGAGGCTGGCAAGCATTATTAGACCCATTTTACGAGATAAGGGACAGAATCTGCCCACTTACTAACACTAAATGGTACCTGACTCCTCGAGAAGCTCAGTGGGATGACGTCCAGAAAACTTCCAATGCAGATAAGGACGGCAGAATCTGTCCCCCCATTGATTTTCCCAGGGTCACATGGAGCCAAGAATGGGTCCTACACTCCTGCCTACAACTGGGCAAATGGTCACAGTTTTCAGTTTCATGAAACTTCATATCAAAATGGTTGCTGTTGTGTTGTGTGTAACTTTACATCACCCAACTTATGCTCCAAATGGATATTTGTGTCCCTTTTTAATGCACCCCCCTCTCCCCCCACTTTTGCGCAAACAACAAACCTGTTGCCACTTGGAAAATGGCAAATGGGATTTTTAAGAATTTGGGCCCATTTTTGTGTTTACAGTGAAATGAGGAAAAACAAGAATTTTGAAGAGGTTTGCATTTACCATTCCTGGTTTTGACACTGATTCTGTGGGAGCCAGGGAAGTTAATCTTTTTTATTTCAGTCACCCTTTGAATAGTGATTCCATTGATAAATTGTTTATAAAGGGTAAATAACCCTGGATTTTAATAACCAGCTATAACACATACTACTCATGTCTGCAACATGCCTGTAATGTTTATTAATAATTTATTAACTCTTTATAAATGGAACCTTAATATAAAGTGTGACCTTTATGTCTATTACAGTAGGAACACCAGTCGAGTACTGGTGCCCAGCTGCTGTAGTGTACAGATAAGTAACTAAGAAGTCAGCTTCTATCCCAGAGAACTTACAGTCTAAATGTCAGACAGGACAAGACAGGTGGACAAAACAGACAAACAGAATGGGGAAGGGTGGGAGATGGAGGTGACAAAAGAAACAGAGTGCGGTGCCTCAATTTCCCCACCTACAAAATGGGGATAAAACTTTCAGATCTCACAGAAGTGTTTTGAAGTTACATCCATCAAGGTTACTAAAGCACTCTGAGGTTCCTGGATGGAAGCTGCTGTTGAAGGACAAAGTTAATTTAATTATGACAGTTTTGCAACCTACTGGTCCTAAGGCCCGGTCCTTCTGCCCTAACCACTCCTGCCCAAATTGCAATTTTTCTTTACATAGTACATTCTTGATTGAAATTTGAATGGATGGAAAAAATGACGGAGAGGGATTTGCTAAGTAAGGATATAGGCTGCTGAAATGTCTTAGAATTTTTACATATTTTGAAAGTGTGCCTGTGGTGGGCTGAATCTAAATCTTCAAAACTCTCCTCCAGACTGTTTTATAACGGTGGTATAAATAACTGGCTGCATTCTGGTCTCTTTAAATACATTAATGGGATTCTGATGTTCTCATGTGGACATTTGTTTTTGCATAGAACACTGCTCTTGGTTTATCTTTCACAGCTTCGTGGTTTATAACTGAGCGAGCAATTGAAAAATCTAAATCTGATAACATGGGCCCATCACTGGGTCAGATAGTGCTAAATGGCAGGAAACCCTGTGTGGAGGGTGTGTGCATGATGGGAAGAAAACAAAAACACCTTCAAATTCTTCCAATAGGAAAGAAGGCCTTTTGCCCAGACATCATGGATCCCTGATGGCTGCATACATCTCAGAAGGAGCCACTGGAGACAGAGGCGTATCCAACACTAGCTACAGAGCTCACTGCCTCTTACTGAAACTCTGGAGTCCTCCAAAAGTAGCTATTCCTAGGAGCCTGGAATGAAATAACGGGCACAAAGGATTAATACTCCCTGATGTTATATTTCCATATGCATGTATTCCCCACCGGCAGCAAGAAGGCATTATGTTTACCATCCATCCCAGGCTACCCCCTGCTCAGGCATAGATCCCTGGGGCCTGCAAATAGCCCTCTACTGAGTCTTAGGATTGTGCCACATCTATGGCTAACTCCCCCGGTCCACCTTACGGATAGGATGGCCTTACAAGAGCTGTCTCTGTGCGTAGCCTCAGAGGACAATCGGTCTCTCACACAGCTGCACCACCGTAGTTATTTGACACTGGGAAATCAAAAAAGTAGCCTCAAATATGACAGCAGAAATTACAGGACTGGTCCAAATCCTAATGACATCAAGGGGAGCCAGTCCAATGATTTGGTGGACTCTGCATCAGGTTCTACACAAACCCAGTTCTCAGAAAGATTTGCAAATGTGAATCAATTTTTTCTTTTCCCTTACAAATAAGCAACTTTCTCAGGTCCCTTGTTAGGACTATGGATGTCATGTGAAGCCCTTGCCAGAGCCATGTTATAAACCATTATTCTACTTTGCTAATGCCAAACATTATGAAATTTGACCTGTGGACAGCCTGGGCATGTGGGACAGATGCATTTAGACTGTATGTTCGTTGAGTCTACTCATTAAACCCATCAAATATTCACGAGTCAGTGAGTAAGAGCTGGAGGAGGGTCAGCGCCGAGAAAAATGATGTTGAAAGTTTAGATTTAAGAAATGAGAAGACTGGGAGAGCATGAGAGACCATCTTTTCGGCTGGATGACACAACCCAACCGGCACTGTTAAAAGAGAGTGCATTCATGGGGAAAAGCCAGTTGCATGTAATCCCAAAGGTGTTCAAGAGAGCACCTTTTAATAACTTGCTGTATAATTGAAAAATAATGAATATGTATTTCCCACTAGGCACAGCAAGGCGAGCACAAAGCAAGCAGGTTGCTGATGCTGGTTCTAAGCCAGTTGCAGTTTAGAACAACCTTGACACTGGCTCCCCTGCTGTGTGCTGACTGGACACTGCTGGAGTGCAGTATGGTCTGATCAGCCCTTCCACTGCAGCAGGGGTGGGGCTGTAGGAGCTGGCTACATTGGTTGTGTGCCACCTAGGAATTCTCCCCAGCCAACAGTGCCTTGCGGAGATGACCCATCAGTTTCCAGCCCCTTTGCACCACTGGAGTGACATAAAAAGGCAGGAGCTGGGAAGAGAATCTAGAGAATCTTCTATTTGATGCTACACAATATAACAGGCTGAGACTGAAAACCCAGAAAAATGGCTCAAACAATGTCTACTTGCAATGTAATCTCAATGATACCTCAGAATGTTACAAGGGCAAACTCAGGATATTTCTAACAAAGAGTTAAAGTGGAAAGTGTATTTTAATGGAGTCTGGCTAACATTCCAACAAACAATACTGTAATATTCTTTGCAAAATTCTACTCTTTTAAAGGGAGTCAGAAGTATTAGAATGTCTGGGAATGCAGCTAATTAGTATTTATTTACATTATCACAACAGCTAAGACCAGGACCCCATTGTACTAGGGGCTGTCCAAACAGAACAAAAAGGCATTTCCTGCCCCAAAGAGCTACCGATCCAGCCAATGTCCCACACCCAGAGAATCCTTTGTCATTCACTATTGCCCTAGCTGCCTTACACCTTCATTGGTTCTCCCAAGTTCCCTAACAAGGGGAGGTAACATCTGCCGGAGATATAAAGAAGGCAGTCTCCTAGGGAGGGGCTGCTGCAGTGTGCAGAAAACAACTCTCCACTTCCTGAAGGAATGCGCCAAAGGTGTGCACTTTTGTTTGCTTATTTGGCACTGTGGCCCTTGATTAAATATGCAGCCCTGGGAACTCAAAGCCTTTATAGAGGAACTTTATTTTGTTATGACTTCTAAAAGGAACCAACAAACAGGCTTCTTTGACAACAGTATTTCTTTGTTCTGTGCCAGACGAGGGGTTTCTGTTCGAGGGAAGGCCAGGGGACAGGGCTCTGCACTTCTCCTCTTGCCAATACCTGTTAAAAGCACCATTTAGTGTCCTAAGGTCCTGCCCGTAAGTAGCTTTCCCTGCACTGCTAAGTGGAAATTATTATTTGTTCTGAATGCTCCTTGCAGATGCTTTCTTTGTGCTTCCACAGTCTGTCTACAAAGCAAAAACAAGAACAAAATACAAAAAAACCCAAACCCCTAACAGCTGTTTGTTTAATTGGCTACAGAGCCAGTCTCCAGTCTGGTGTTTATCTGCCATGTTTGTGTACACAGAAGGCTTTTAGATTTGCAAGTGCAGGAGCTTCCTCCTCAGAGAGACCAGGTGCAGTATTTTTGCAGCTGGTTGCCAGGTAACTCTCCCAAACAGTATTGGTGATCAGGGAGGCCACTGGAAGTTCAGCAGGCAGGCAAGTGGTGCTGTCTCCATGGAACTACTGAAATTGCACCACAATCTGTGATCTTTGCTCTGGTCTCCCAATGTTGGTAATTCTACCTTGGAAAATACAATGGTGAGGCAATTTGTTCTCTCCAGTAAACACAATTTTAACCAGAAGAAAATGAATCACGTTGTTGCAGAGTGTGGACAGGATTATGACTATTCACACATTTCTAGTATCACAACCACCAGCATCCAAAAATCATCAGACAGGCCCCAAATTATCATGAGTTAATAATCACAAGACTTTTTAAAAATTGTAGATTTGAGGTTCTTTTCCTTTGCTTTCTGGTTTCTGAGCTGTTAGGGTGCACTTGTGTCATGTTCTCAAGCCTTTTTCTGCAACCATGAGGGTTAGAAACTTAATTCCTTTTAAAAATGAAAGCTGAAATTCACATGTAATCACATGAATCCAAGGGCTGGAACTTTAAGAAAATCACCAAACATTGCAGGACTCACAGTAAAATCACAAGAGTTAGCAACACTGCCATTGATCACTGATGACAGACATTTCGACATTTACCCCCAAAATAATTACATCACACACATAGTATCTATATAATAAGATCCCAGGATTGTCACTCTGCAGCCTAGAATGTCTGAGTCAGTGTGATGCAATAGAAATAGCTACAAGGATGGTTGAGGGCTCTTTGTTTAGAATATCACCAAGTTGAATCATCACTGTGATTCTCAGCCTACTATTGCCCAGTTTTTAATTTCTCAGTCTTCAGCTTTTTTATACTTTATGAATTACATCTGTATGACAGTCCCGGCTTTCATCTTGTTGTGGCACTGAACAAACAAACAAACAAAACCCTCCGCTTCCCCCCGGAACCAAAACAACCAGTTCCTGCCCCAAAGATCTTACATGTACCATAAGAGAGATTTCAATTTAACGCTGTAATCCTACAAGATGCTGAGTGCCTGCAGCTCTTATTCAAGCCCATTACAGCTGAAGGTCCTCACACAGGATCCAGCCCCTTATGAAAAAGTCAGAGCCATGTCAAATTCAGTGTTTCTTCTTCTTTGTGAATCATGTAAATACTTCTTTTGTTTCTGTCTGTGTGGATTTGAAGGCCTTCAAAATCTCAAAGCAAAGCAAGGTTGAATCACTCATGTTTTACCCAGTATTACATTTAAGCTCTGCAAAACTATGGATTTCAAATGATTCAAGAAGCAAAAGTATAAATCAGCTCAGTTTCTCTCAAAAGGTTAGTCACTAAGAATGCTTCTTCCTGGAAACTTGGTCTGAGTGTTGAGTTTGTAATGAAATAGGAAGCCAAAGTTGTGTGTGTCTGGAAATAGATAGCTAGATAGTGTACTCACACATTTCACACTGCTAATATAGATACACATATCTATACCTAGCGGTTTAAAATACATATACACACACACTATTTATGTACTATAGTAATCACCCAATGTGACAAACTGCAGAGCATATGATAGACTGTATTTAAATTGCACCCTAATGGGGGCTTTGTGCTTCCATGATGAATCCTGTCTATCTGAGTGTGGGGTTTCTTGCAAGAGCTATGTTGCCAGGGGCTTCCCAGATGGCTATTTCCCCCACAATGCCTCTCAGGGTGGAGTCAGATGACACTGAGCAAAGTGGATAAATTAATGCTCACCAGTATTATATTGCTTGCTAAAGTTTCAGGGATTTTGGGGTGATAGGAACATGGTGTAGAGAGTGGCCGTAGGTCCTCAGCACCAATCCTCTCCTGCTTCAGCCATGTACCTAATACCCACTGAAAGGAGGGGTTTCTCCAGGGTCAAAGGGCCCTGTGCATACCAGCACAGATTCGCCAACCCCAAGCGTTCAATATGAGATCATTTAAAAATATCTTTATGTTTAAACATAATGCATAATTATTTGCCCTTTATATTTTGAGCCTTAAGGAGTCACATTTTCAACTTCTCTCTGCAACCACGAAGGCTAGAAATTTACTTTTTTGTTTTTAAATGTTAAGTTGAGAGTCTCATGTAACCATATGCTTCTGAGAGCTAGGGCTTTAAGAAAAAAACCTAATGATTGTGAGACTCATCAGAAAAATCACAACTGCTGGAAACAGTGAGATTGTGAAGGAACAGGGGTTGTTAGGTCCATAATCAGTAAAACTAAATGAAGAAACTAATCCTCTTTGTACCTTTGGATAATTGAGAAACACTATCATATTTGTATAGCATTGCGAGCCAGACACTGATTTTTATTTTGCAGAATAGATTGCTTTCAACATGTCTGATTTGCATAGGGTTTTGTATTTTGTCCCACATACACAGCATTCTTTATGTAACATCCCTCTCTCTTGCTATTAAAACAGAAGCTCTACGTGTAGGTATTATAACATTTCAAGTCTGTTGTAGCTACAAGATAGGATTATTTTGCAAATGAATATACAAAATGGCTATGTAATGTACAACATAGCGAATCATTGAAAAGGCAGAGTCATTGAAAAGGCAGAGAAGAGCCAGGATTTTATGAGTATCTTGTTAACGCCGTTCATCCTAAAGAACTTAAACGATGAGCGCTATGGGTTTAGATTTCCAATTTCTTTTGTCTGGATCAATTGTTGTAAGCATTTTCCCCACCCTCCCCTTTATCTCATAGTCACCTTGTGTGCTTTCATTCAGCTATAACTTCAGATAATAGTTTCCACCAGGGATTTCCCCTCTGTTCCCACTCTCCCCCTTTTCAGTGCAGAGAAAGAAGCTAAATAAGTGAAAAGGCTTTGGACAAATCTATGAAGCTCAGATTAGTGACTTAAAAAAACAAAACAACCCCCCCTCCCAAAACCCCCAACTCTCTACCCCCCAAAAAAGTTCTCTATTACTGAAACTAGTAGTTAATGGTAACTTACTAGTTTGTTTCCAGTCCCCATAGTAATCACCCTAATTATCATGGCAACAAACAAATATTTTCCATCTTTCTGGTCCCAAAATTCACACATTTATGCTGCTCTAATAACTAACAACAGTAGCAGTTCCCCAGCTGTTGCACACAACATATTTTCACTGCACCTCCCAAAATATGCTGTTGGAACCTAATATATAATAAAGATATAGGTGATTCTTTTAAAATGATTACATTTCATTTAGTAACACAAGTACTTTTAAACAGTAAGTAGTATATGGTGAGGAAATAGCATTTCAGCCAGAGAGGGTTGGTGAACTTACTGGCATGGCTTATCAGCATGTCTGACAGAATGAGAAATTAAAGAGCTGTTTAGCATGTGCATGAATATCTGTCAGAGGCATATTATGTGATTAACTTATGATTGTAAGGAAAATAAATGCCTTTACAAATTATTCTAATGGAATTTTCTCTCGGATCATGCAGCTGTTTGGCTCTTTTCACCTTGATCTGTTCAGCAATGTTATTTACATGTTTCATAATTTGCTCCCCCATGTGACTTTTGTTTGGTAGTTTGGTCATGTAAATTGTCTAATATGAACACACAGCCCTTTACTTCTGTTTGGTTGTGCAATGTGAGCTTCACAAAGGGTATTTATAGTTGAGTGCCAACACATCTCTGCAGACCTAAGGGAAACACTCCATAGGAGGAGTGGGCTTAAGGTGGAGGTGGAGAGACAGGCAGGGAAAGAGACCAGCTGGGGATTAAAGAGAGCAGCTGGGCAACCAAAATAACTCATGTTTGCAATATTTTCAAGAGGCTGACTGGAGTTTTGCAAACACACTGAACCTTGGATCTAGGGCCATGCTTGACCGGGTTGCAGGTCAGAGGCAAATATATTGCTGAGTTCTATTTGGTAGCTCCTTCGCTCTGGGCACAACAAGATGTTCCTGCACTGCAGTTTTGAATGATCTCATGCTGTCTGGAAAATGCTTTATTTGCATTCTGGGTTGGAATCAAAGTTGGTACAGAAAGGAAATATTTTTCACTCATGATTTTTTTTACACTGTCCAGTTCAGTTTACCAAATGTTGACATGGTAATTGAGAGAGAATCTGTTATGTTAGCTTTCAAGGGGGACAATCAGGGAGCAATTTCCATTGCAATCGGAAATGAACTTGCATCCAGGCAAACTCCCTACTATTTTTATACAATACACCAGCAATAAACTATTGATGAAGCACCTGTTCCTGCACTAGATATTATGCAAATGCAAACCAGGAAGGAACTGACCAACTTCACATGGCCATTGTCACTTTAGTTTTAAATGGCTAATGGCCAACTCAACCACCTGCCATTTGGTGAGTCACATTGCAATATTAAATAGACTGAAAAGCCAGAGTCCAACTGACAGCAAAGTGGTTGCTTACACTGGAAGAGAAAACAAGCATCCTAGGAATGGAAAATTATTCCTTTTATTTCTGAAATTTCTTATCCTTTGTCCCTGCTAGAAAGTTACCACCAACAGAGGCATCTGCTCATTGTCCTTAAGTTCTTGACCAGGTCAGAGCAGGATCCTCAACGGTGGATCTCTCCCCACTGGAGTCTGAATGGCTGTCTTTAGAACACAGTGCTTGTCCCACTTATTTCACCTGTCTTTTAGAGCCCCTTCCTCTGTTCCTTTCTACATTGCAAGATAGGACTCTTGGGAATTAATTAATTTAACCTTGTACGTCATCCTACCCGAGGACTATGGTGTTTGCCAGTGCCTGATCCTTTGGACTGATTGCACAATATTTGGGCTTCCGCAATTTTAATGCTTTGTATGGATTTTTATCATGTGTGTTTCATGTGATAAACACCTGCCTTGCAGCTCAGGACCACGTGAAAAAGATATAAGAAAGGAGCATAAGAACATAAGAATAGCCATATTGGGACAGATTAATAATTCATCTAGCCCAGTATCTGGTCTTCTGACAGTGGCCAGTGCCGGATGCTTCAGAGGAAACAAACAGAACAGGGCAATTATTGAGTGATCCATCCCCTCTAATCCAGATCCATCTTTTGGCAGTTGGAGGTTTAGGGACACCCAGAGCGTGGGGTTGCATCCCTGACCATCTTGGCTAATAGCCATTGATGGACCTATCCTCCGTGAACTTATCTCATTATTTTTTGAACCTAGTTATACTTTTGGATCTCAATGAGTTTCACAGGTTGACTGTGGGTTGGGTGAAGTGCTTTCTTATGTGTGTTTTAAGCCTGTTGCCTGTTAATTTCATTGGGTGACCTGTGGCTCTTGTGTTATGTGAATGGGCAAATAATACTTCTCTATTCACTTTCTTCACACCATTCATGACTTTATAGACCTCTCCCATATCCCCTTCCCCACCATCAGTCATCTCTTTTCTAAAATGACTAATGTCAGTCTTTTAAATCTCTCCTCATATGGAAGCTGTTCCATACCCTCAATCATTTTTGTTGCTCTTCTTTGTATCTTTTCCAATTCTAATTTATCTTTTTTGAGATGGGGATGACCAGAACTGCACACTGTAGTCAAGGTGTGGGTGTACCTTGGATTTAATATAGTGGCTCTATGATATTTTCTGTCTTATTATCTATCCCTTTCCTAATGGTTCCTAACATTGTTAGCTTTTTTACTGCCACTACACACTGAGCGGATGTTTTCAGAAAATGCTCTATGATGATTCCAACATCTCTCTTTTGACAGCTAATTTAGACACCATCCTTTTGTATGTATGTAGAGTTGAAATTATGTTTTCTAATGTGTATTGCTTTGCATTTATCAGCACTGAATTTCATCTGCCATTTTGTTGAGCATTCCCCCTTATAAGGAAGAGTATCAGACGGGACCCTTTTTACGGAGCAGAGAAACTAACAGAATGACAATCAAATCTTTATTCAGTAGAACTTCAGATTTATGAACACCAGAGTTATGAACTGACCAATCAATCAATCAATCAATCACACACCTCATTTGGAACCAGAAGCACGACATCAGGCAGCAGCAAAAACAAAAAAAAAAAAAAAAAAAAAAAAGAAAAGCACATACAGTATAGTGTTAAATATAAACTACTATAAAAATAAAGGGAAAATTTAAAAAAAGATTTGACAAGGTAAGGAAATTGTTTCTGTACTTGTTTCATTTAAATTAAGATGGGTTAAAAACAGCATTTTTCTTCTGCATATGAAAGTTTCAAAGCTGTATTAAATCAATGTTCAGCTGTAAACTGTTGAAAGAACAAGCTTAACGTTTTGTTCTAAGTTACGAACGTTTCAGACTTATGAGCAACCTTCATTCCCCAGGAGTTCATAACTCTGAGGTTCTACTGTGTATTTCTGAATCCAAAATAAAATTCAACATTTTTATTTTCATAGCACCTTGCTAAAATTACCGATAGGCACTTCAATTCTACATAAATGAGTGTTATAAGAGTCTAAACACACTGACAGAAAGTTGACATCCACACATCCAATTCATATACACTCTTGAATCCTCTCTAGCCAGTTTTTCCTTCAATTCTATTACACTAAAATTCCTCAGCTGCAGTCTGTTTTCAAGTCTCAAAGTATTGACCTATCCACTGTCTAGAGATATTTTACTGAAGAATCCAATTTATTCCAGATTTATTCTCCAGTTCACTTAACTCAGCTCCCAGGCCTTCAGCTTTTATGCTCATGCTGGACAAAGTACTTTAGAAATCATGACACAAGTGCTCGTCACAGCTCAGGTAAGCTATGTGATTATCAAAGGGTGCCAGTCTCAAAAGAGTGCCAGAAGATCTGGAGAAGACTTTTGCAGCAGTTGTTGTTTCCTCAATGTGTTACTCATTTTCATAGGGTTTCAGAGAATACACCCAATAGATATGGAGGTTTCCAAAACCTGTATCTAAATAAGAGTGGAGAGGGATAAATGACTTCACCATAGTGTAGGCCTCACAATGTGATTTTTTTCTAAGTTGTGCCCATGACCACTACTTTTCTGACATTCTCCTGGTATATATTGGGGTTTACTTGGGTGCTTATAAGGCTTTGTGAACTGTAGACAAACCATACATGTCTTCTGCTTGGTATATCCAGATTCACGTATCTTGTTATCTAGATCACTAAAGTGATTGATATTGTTTTAGGCAATAAGAACATGAGATTTGCCATATCAGATCTGACTTACTGGTTCAACTAATCCAGGATTCTTCCTCCAGTCAGATGCTTCAGAAGACAACAAATCCCCTGTAGAATACACCAAACCAACTGGGCAATGCTGTACATGGAGAGAAAAAAATATCCTTTGAGTCATTCAGCTAATCAGCAAGCATCCTATAACCTGATATTATATTATATTATATTATATTCTAGCATGATATTAGTGGTGCTAAGATTAACCAGATCTTTTTAAAGTCCAGCAAACAGTATTTGTCTTGATGATTTCAATAGGGATGAAT
The DNA here is from genome assembly GCF_026122565.2 of Emydura macquarii macquarii. NCBI lineage: Eukaryota > Metazoa > Chordata > Testudines > Chelidae > Emydura > Emydura macquarii. Next base: position 11,644,809 of record NW_027130204.1, on the reverse strand, counting down.
TCCACATTTTGGCCACACAGGCATGACGGAGGATTTCCTTTAATTGGTTTCTAATTTGCTGCCCTATCAGTTTTGTGCATTGTCTTCTTGTGCTTAAACTGTACCAAAGCAGCTATGAAAACTCTGGTAGCTTGGGTCCAATGGGCAAAGCTTAACATTGTTAGATGGTGCTACATTATTATTAGCTTGTGTTACCATAGCATCTAGGGGCCTTATTCGGATATCAGGACATCATTGTGCTAGGACCTTAACAAAACCAATAATTTTACTAACCCAAAGCAAAAATATAACTTTTGTAATGAATTTTAGTGTTTTTTAGCAATTATCTGGTTTTAATTTCCATTTTGGTGAATCCCTAGATATAAGTTATGCAAATGCAACCCTAAAACTGACTAAGTATTGGTTTTCTGAGTACAGAAGCAGTGAAAAGCCCCAAATCTTCATAGGTAGCAATCATAAAGAAGGACATTGGATTTCCAGGCAGGAAAGATAACAAGCTTTCACTCCATTGAAGCTGCATTCCTTGAAAACTGCACTCATCAAGGTCTCTAGCAACTTCTTCCTGCCAAGTCTCAAGGTCTATAGTCCATTCTCACCAGTCAACCTTGTAGCCTCATCAGTGCTTGTATTGAGCATCACGCCTCTTCTCCTTCTTACTGTCTTATTGCCTTTCTGCTAAGTCTGTCAAATAAAGACACAGACTATTTACCTGTATTGTGAGGTGTTTAGTATCTTCTTAATAGCATTGTAAAACAATAATAATCCGTGGGAAAGGGGCCCTATGAAATTCAGGATTTGGGAACTGAACGACAGGTGGAAGACTCAGGAACCTGAGGGATGGGATAACAGGAAAATATTGAACACAGATAAATTGGGGCAGTAAAGTGAACTGAGAAATGCGTGAAAAAGCTAGGAATGGGAACAATGGGGACAGGGTTGTGGCCTGATTTGGCTTCATGGAATTAAGTTCTGATCTTTTCCAGAGACACTGGAAACAAAAATTGATGCAACTGGATTTTGTATCAGCCAGGAGATTTTATGAGAATCTGGTGCATTTCAAGGTAAAGTATTTTGCTCTGAAAATCTCAGCTTTAATTGAATATTTTTATTTTTAGCTCTTTCCAAGTTATTAAAGTTCAAGAGAAGGCAGCATTTCTTGTGTACATTTCTTTTATTAACCACCATCAGGAAATCTGAACCCTAGGAGAAACACATGGGGGAACATTGGAAAAAGAAGGAAGAACTGTATCATCCAGTATTAGCCACCTTTTGAACACTGTATCACAAAGAAACCTTCCTTAACTCTTCTCCTTTCCAGACTAACCTTTCCTGCCCGGGATTTTTCTATAACTAGAGCTGGATTCAGTAACTCAGATAATAAGCATTCATTCATTATTCATCCATTCAGGATCATGTCATTATAATATTGTCAGAGTCTGAAAAGGCTTAGTGAGGAGTCACTAACACCAGGACGTGGTTTATTGTAGAGAATAGTAATTATTTTTTATGCTTAGGCAGCTAAAATAAACACAGAAAACAACAAAAGAGTGGAAGAAGTTACCTGCTGATATACAAGGGCACAAAGAATTGCTTTTCCTTTTGCATAGGGCTTGCTACTAAGTAGTACTGCTCCCACATTTCTTGTGCCTCCAGTACAGACACAACTCAGACAGGAAATAGTCCTCTGAACCATCACCACAAGCCCATTCTTTATATCCATGAAATTACCCAGAATCCCACGCCTTAAAGAACTAGCCTTTCCCCTCTACATAAAGTTGAAGATAAACTTTAAGCCATGGATGGAAGATGTACTGAGTGTAACAGAGGGCATCTTGAGCATGATAGACAAGATACAGTCCATGGCACCACTATATGGCCCAATCATAGAAATAACGCTCTGTAGGAAAAATACAAATGAAAATAATATATACTATGGCATAATTACATAAGGGGTTAAACTTCAGCTTCCCCTTCCTCTTCCTTTGCATAGGTGCCTGGGGAAGAGTTAGGCTCCTGGTCACAGTTACAGATTGGAAGAATGCCCAGGGGAGAACATCAATCAACTGAATCATATGCTGGGTTGGTGATTTTTGTTGAGGCGAGATCTCCTGAGTCACAATCCAGCGAAAACTAAATTCAGTGATTAATAGAATTTTGCTGCATCACTTCTGCAGTTTACGAGGATCCATCAGCCAGTGGGCCACATTGAGCAGACCACCACAAAGCCAAAAGTGAGAATAATTTCCATTATCAGGATCCCCTTTGGTAGTTGGCATCTCTTGCCCCTGACAGGGAACCCCACTTATCAGAGAAGGGAACAAATAAAGTAGTAAAGTTTTCTAGATGTGACTGGGCACATGTTTGCATAAAAAGAGAGACAAACAAACAGAAAGAGAGAGATGAAAGTTAACACATTGTATAAGTGTTTAGAGAAATTGAATCACCACAATCTTTCTGGGCTTTGAGGGCAGCTGTAGCTACATACCTGTGTGTGGGACATTGCTGGTACAATGGAACAGATCTTGTGCTGTGTGAATAGGTGCAGATCCACTTACTTCAGCAGAGCGATACACTTTTACATCAGCTGTGGATCGGGTCCATTACCTCTCCAAACAATGAAAATGCAAACTCCCAGAGACTCAAAAGCTCTTCTTAAAGGTGTGGGATCTGTTTGTAATGGCTCTTCCCAATGTGTTTCCTAGCAGATGCTGAAGAGTTTGCATGTTAGCATAACTCAGGGACACTCAAGAAAGCAAAGGACGTTTGCTGGCTAGCAAAAGAGAAATCTGCATTCCCGTGAATATAGCATGCATGCAAACAATGTCGTGAGATAACATACAATCTATTGTACACATCCAAGAAGACACCAGAGATATAAAAACACAGTGTACTACTACTCTTATATATATATGTATAGGACAAAATAAACCCAGGATGGGAAGATTGCCTCACAATCACCCTTGAAGCCAGAAGCCCTCTTAGATTGTCAGATAGCAATAGCCTTAACTATACTATTTCTCATGATCTTCTACTAAGTCTATTTGCTCAGGAAATGGTCATAAACCCTCCTATTCTAAAAGATTCTGAAAGAAAACAAATACAGCTAGAAGCAAACTGATGGAGGAGACTGATGTTCTACAATTACTTTTCAATCCCTTGTTTAGTGCAATGGATTTGTTTTTTCAAATGCTGCTGCACACCGGGTTGGTATCTTTATTCAACTAGTTGTGGTGTCTCTTAAGTCTTTTCCCCACAGAGAATCGTGCAAATTCTTAGCCCAGCAGCATGTAAAAGTTCAGACTATTTTTAGCAATGAGCACCACTTTCCATTTACCCAAGTCAAATTTCAGCTTCCATTTTTTCTGCCCACTGTCTTCAGATCCGTTTAAACCCACATGTTTTTTGCAGCCTTTACCTCTATTGCTGAAACTTCACATGTCAGCTATTTAATGGACTGTTTTTTGCAGCAGTGTCAGTATTAGCCTTGGTGCTGCTGGGGCTGTCTCCTTTGCGGGGATTCCTTAGAAACGCTCCAAAGCCTCATGACTGGCAAAGTTGCTGGAGATGGCACATCGGTTTTGAAGGTGGAGCACAGTGCCATCCCTGGAAGCAGCCCTTGCCCAACCACGGGGCTGGCCCTTGGAAATGACGCCAGATTCAATTTGTGGTTTCTGTTACTGCCTAGCTAATGCCATAGAAACAGCTAAGAGAGATGCTGTTGCTGTTGTTATTTTGGCAGCGGCTGTGACTTTAAATTTGCTAGCGCCAGCTGCTGCTGCTTCCTCTGTCATGAATACAGAAAAAGCTAAGGACCCGATCCTGTTTCCACAGGACTCAGTCAAGACTCTCATTGCCATTGGCATGAGTAGGAACGGACCCTAAGTTAGGGAGTCTGGGATCTGATCTGCCTCATGTGAGCAGTGTGGTTGTAGTTTCTGTAGTAATAGATGCCCCATTGTAGTCACAGGGGCTTTATAATCTGGGGTGGGAGAGGCAGCTGCACCTGCTCCTCCAGTTGTCATTTTGATAACATTCAGACTTTTCCAGCCTTTGGGAATGAATCCTGTTGCCTAGCAGCTTTCTGGGTAGGAAAGCATGAGAGGGAACTTGCAGTCTGATGAAAAATTAGGACTGGTTTTGACCGTTTCCCTTCTCTTTTGCCCACCCCAACATTTTTGGTCTGTCTCCAAAGCAGTGACAAATATCACATCAATTACAGTCCATAATAATCATTCAGGCCCCCACCTCCATCCTTCCCTAAGGAAGCAAACACCATGTTCTTTCCTGCCATGCCCAAGCTAGTGTACAATGAATCTTCCTGTCTCCCTGCCTTACCAAAAACTGCAGCATCCCTACACTTTCCTCCTCTTTTTCCTCCACTGAGAAACCAAGACAGCAACATTTACAAGACCACTATCTTTCTAAAATGGTGAGTTTGCTGATTTTTACGCCATAGGAACAATGATGATGTGTAGTATGCTATTCCCCAAGAGCATGATTGCACCACCCTTCTTTTGATGGGACAGCTCCTGTCAGTAAGTGATCATTGAGGTGAGTAAGAGCTCCCTGCTCACAAGTTGTACAGTACCTAGCGCAGTGCAGTCCTGTTCTAGGTGCTATTGTAATACAAATACATAAATAATGATCCGACATATTGTCTGACAAGATGGCAACTTGAACTGCCCCCACACTCTCCCACCTTGTTATGAGTCAATGCTACATGTCATGAAAAGAGACATGATCTCCTCATTCACTTTCACATGTCATGAAAGTTCTGGGATGTTTTGGTTTTTTTTTTTTTTTTTTGACAGGAGCTAGAGGTGCAAAAGAACAGCTTCAGTGGGGGAGGGGAAGGAGTTTTAAGATTTATAGCAAAAACGAATGCAACTGCCTAAAATGGATTTCTAGGTCTTGCTGTTTCGCATTGAGGATAGAAAAGCAAACCAATCTTTCCTGCTTTTCTTTTCCTTATCAAACTTTCCCTTTTTGGCGGCAGCTGTAGTTGTTATGCTGCTCCTTTAATAATTACATTGTTTCTGTGTGGTCAAAAGGTGAATAAAAATGTTCAGCGTTTGGAAGGCGTACTGCTCGCTGGGGATCAGGGCTCATAATCCATACTAGAAACAGTAGTAAAATTAGAGACCATCTGGCCTATTTACCTGCTCATGGAGAAGCAGCGGTCCCCAGGCCAGCTGGAGCTCTGCTTGTCAACACTGTGGAAGTCCCAAAAGCTAAGATTAATGGCCAGATGTTCGTGGAAGTTCAGCATCACTACCCTCCGCTTCACAGTCCTCACACCTTTTTGTCACAGATTCAGTTGCCTTTAGGGTGTCTGGGATTACAGAAAAAATGGCCACAAACAGACATCTTGAGCTACACTTTGTTTTTTCCTTGAATAAGCTGATTTTACACAGCAATTGAGAAGGGCTGGACTGTATCAGGGAAGCTGAGCATCTGCTGAGACAGGCCTTAGGCAAATTGGAGTCTCAAAAGTAGATTGTTTTTTTTGAGGGCTGTACCTTTGACCCGGTGACCAAGCTTTGAATGGTGCAGTACTCATCAGTAGCAGTTTTGTACCTATAATATCAACAATTCTTGTTCAGGCTGGAGACTTTTTTCTCCTTCACGCTTTCTGTTTCCTGCTCTGGAGGCCTGTCACCTGCATCACAGAGCTAAAGAGACTCCAGGAGACAGGAATTTGCATGTTATTGAAAGGCTGTTTCGGTGGCACCGATTTCTTCAGGAGACAGCTCCATCAGCAAGCATGCCATGTCATACCGCAGGAGGACATCACCTGTAAAGCTGGGCTGCATTTGTTTTCTCAAGGCAAACTTTTGGCAAGTAGTGGTTGTGCCATCACAGTATGGGCCACCCTACAGAGACTGATCTGTCATGTCATTCATTGGAAGGAAATCAAACAAAGAACTGGCCCGTATGTGACTTGTAAGGCGGGGAAGGGTTCACTCAGTCTGTGGGCTTTTCCATTAGCCATTTCCTTCTTTTTGGTGGTATAGAAATTTCTACCCCAACGGAAGCAGAATCCAGTGACTGCTGACTGACCTTGACTTCTGCTGTAATCAGTGAGAGCTGGCTGCTCAGCACCTTCCTGGATCAGGCCCATAGATAGCAAAGCAGGATCCTGTGGAAATCCTTGGGTAACTACGTACTGTACCTGGACAATTCAGGTTTCTTTCAGAATGGTAAGGGAAGAGAGCTCCCCATAAGCTTAAACCTGTTTTCGCAGATTCATAGATTCCAAGGCCAGAAGGGAGCACTGGGGCCATTTAGTCTGACCTCCTGGATAACACAGGCCAGAGAACTTGCCCCAAATATTTCTTCTTTGAACTACAGTATCTGTTTTTTTACATCCAATGTCAATTTAAAAATTGCCTGGAGTGGAGAATTGGTAAATTGTTCCAATGGTTCATTACCTTCACGGTTAAAAAGGTACACCGTATTTTCAGTCTGAATTTGTCTTTGGCAAAAAAGCCATGGAGACTCTGTAACCTCCCTGTATCTTGATCAACAATCCAGATGAACAAGGAGAAAAAAATTCCTTGCTCTGCCATCAGAGTCAGCCATTAAAAAAAAAAAAGTAGAAGTCAACCAGGGTTGGCATGTCTTATATTCTGTATTTCATTTTTCCTCTTATTTCAGTGAAATTTTTAAAGCCCTTAATAACTTTATGTTTAATCTACTGGTAAGTATTCTGCTCTATTCCAGTACTGTAGTAATCCCTCAATTTTGGGGTTTAACAGACTCAGTGTTGATTGACTTGGTTCAGAATAAGAATCAGTTTACCTGATTTGTCTGCCAATGCCTTTGCATGCCTCTAATGTAAACGTGAATGTAAATTGGGAGTGTGAGTGGCTCAGGTGATCGTTAAAGGGTATGGAGCCTTTTGGACTGTTGGTTTGAATGTGGCCCAGGTTAGAAATAAATGAATGCTGTTACCACCTTTAATGGTCTATGAGAAGTGAGATGGTGGCCTTGAACTAGTTGCTAGTGGACCGGATCTCCACCTTCACAACAGTTAACACCGTTGCTGGCAATTTCATTGGAGGCACCACAAAATGAATGGGCCTAGAAACTGCATTACTCCCCTTCTCCCTTGACCTCCAGATCAAGATTGTGGGAAACTGGATAAGTTAATATTGGGAATTTTGCACTCTTTCTGCTTGATCTGTAACTCTTTGGTGGAAAAACTGATTGTCTTAAATGTTCAGGAATGTCCATTTGACACCTTTCACCACCACCAAGGCAGTCTCTAGGTTTTTTGAGGTCTTATGCAAAGTAACACTTGGAATGTAGCATCCAGTTACCTCTTCATCTATGAGGGAGTCCTCCCTCCCCCAGCATAGCAGAGGTATGAAAATCTCCATTGCCGTCTACTGGCTTGCCTATGTCATCCCCTCTCCCTAGCCTCTCAAGCTTTTCTACGTAGTTTACATTGACCTACCTCCCATAAATGGAGCAAGAATCCAGAATTAGAAACCAAGAAGCAACTTTCCAAGAGTTCAGTAAGGAGGGAAGTCAGGAAATTTAATCTATTGCCCTAGAAACTGATGGGACTGAACATGAGAAACTGGAAATGGTATAGCAGCTGCCCACTGGTTTGCAGTGCAGGAACCAAGGTGTCTGCATAGATTCTGTAGGATTAAGGCCACCACAGATCACCAGGAAGTTGACAAACAAAGACGCACTCAAATTATGAACAATGGCTCATACTTTTATAACCCCTTGGCCTCTCCCAAATTCAAATCTCACAGGATTGTCAATATGTACATCTTTCTATATGTAAAACAATATGAATGATTATACATTTCCTATAGCAACCAATGTTTGTTAGTGAAGTATGTTCTGGATCTCAGAAATTCCATCGTAATGTAAACCAGATTGTATCACTAAATACCCACAGAGAGCCCCCACCTTCCCTCCATTTCAATCAGCTCCAAATGTTCATAGCTTATCAGAAGGCATATGGGGCATCTCAGCTTTTTCCCCATTTGGTAGTACTTATCCAAGTAAAACATGAAACGCTGGCAGATAAATCAATGTAATAGCGAAAAAGACATTAGTTACTCCAAAGCAGCTTGTTCGTATTTAAGTCTGGACATTTTTCCTTTGTCCGTGCTTGCTGCTTCCTTTGCCCAAACACATCTCCTGCTAGAGCAAGAAGCGAGAGATTTCAGAAGCTGACCTGAAATGGTATGAACTGGAAAATATTCTATTTGTCTAATCATATCACCCTATCTGCCATGGTAGCCAAGAGAGTCCTTTCTGCAATATTACAGTGAGCGGTACCACTTATCTAGTGCCTGAACTACAGCCCAGGCAAGTCAGCCAGACAATGTCTTTCCACTAGTTTCGCACCAGGACTGATCAAGTTGTGAATTGTCACGCGTCACGTGAGCCACCGTATGCTTTAAGCATACATCAGCAGTGAGTGCAATCTTACATTGCAGAAACATATGCACTGCGCTCAGTTGGCCTCATGACTGTGGTGTGTGTTGTTTGCAGGCTAGGAGTCTAGGTGTATTTCACAACTGGCTGCATTTCAGTGGTAGGCAAAATGATTCAGGCTCTGCCTGCCCTTCTGGGGGTGCACATTGGCGAGAGAGAGTGCAAAGACTGCAGAACTCCTCGCTCTGTGTTCCCTGAAGCTACAGTACCACAAAAGGGTGTCATCAGGGCCTTGGCTTTTTCCCCATCTCCAGATCCATCCACGGTGGGGAGTATGATGCATCCCATAAAGATACACTGTAGCAGGTTTGAGTCCCTACATGCTGGAGGCTTTGGAAGACAGAAATTTTCCCTGCCTGCTGATCTCCTCTGAGGTGGTGCTGTCCCTCTCAGCCCCCAAAGTATGGCTTTGCCCTAAAGAGACAATTGAGCTCCTGGTTGGAAAGCACTTTGATCCTAGAGAAGAAGGGCATATAAGAATGACAAAAAAAATTCATATAACTATATTATCTTATTTTCCTCTGCAAATCAAGGGGAGGATAGCTAAGACTGTGCCTATAAGACTTGCCAAGTGATGGCTCAAAAGGAGAAACTAACCTCGAAAAGATGAACGGCCTGGATTCAGCATCAGCCCCATTAACTCTCTCAGGCATTGCTAATGTATTTTATTCCATATTAATTTATTTCACTTCATAAGACAGCTTATGAGTGGCCATCCTATGCTCTGGCTGTCCCCAAGATTTGGTTGAGACCAGACCAGGTAGGAACCTGCTCTTCCCACATAAAAATAAATACTGATCAATCATCATAAACGTGAATGCCCCCTACAGCATAAAAAGGTCACCAATATGAGCCATCTAAGAGCTCCACCTCCAGTAGCTCTACAGATCACAACTGCCATAGTATGGAATGGACTCAGATCATTACGGGCTTTAAACATCAATATTAACAACTTGAATTCCACCCATAAAGGCAGCCAGGGCAGCCCCTGAAGCACTAGTATTGTGTGTGATCAGTGTGAGCCCCCGTTAATAAATGGAATGGAGAACTACATCTACTTGGCTTTCTGATTGGACATGATAAGCGCACAAGAGAAGTCTAGTCTTTATATGACAGAGGCATTGAGGAGTGTAGCAAAGTGTGCATGTGAAATAAATGCTTGCACTCGCTTCACCAAGAATAGATGGAAAACACGGGGAGTTGGGCTTGGCAAGAATAATGTTTGATAGTAATGAATAAAGGGTTTAAACTTACAAGAGACTGGTTAGTTCTGTCCTCTAGGGAAATTTGTGGTCTAACATGGGTGAAACATCAGGAACAATGAAGAAAATTAAAGATAAAACACTTGTGATTCTCCAGAAGATATATACACTGATGTACATACATTATGCATGCACACACATGCACGCACGCAGAGTATTTAATACCTCGGCCTGAAATCTTACCTCAGACTTCAGTTCTTCTAGTCTCAGGTCATCATTTCTTGAAACACAATTTATCATTTGAATTAAAAAGAAAATCAGCCAGGAAAGAGAATATGTTGCAATGGATGAACCTTTAAGTTCTGTTTCATTCAGACATTTCATTCCTGGATGAAATCCAAGTGTAAATTCTCCAAGTGTTATAAAAGCTTTAACAAGGCCATTATCGGGTTAGTATGTTTGTTTCACACATACACACACTAAGAGGTACAATCTGATTAGACATAAAGTTGGAAGGCATGAAAAGAAAATGGGAGAAGCCTTTGAAGAAGTAGCAGCAGATTGTCAAACTGTACAGGGTAAAGTACCATATGTGAGACAAGAAAAGGGTATGGAGTTAAGATTTTCAAAGTACACCAAGGCTATGTCTACACTCCAATAAAAAATACCTCATGGCACTGAGTCTCAGATCCTGGGTCAATTAACTCAGACTCAAGGAGCTCGGGCTATGTGGTTAAAAATTGCAGCATAGACATTCACGCTCAGGCTGGACCCCAAACTCTGAGACCCACACCCCCTTATGGGGCTTCAGAGCCCAGGCCCCAGCCTGAGCCTGAACATCTACTCTGTAATTTTTAGCCCTGCAGCCCAAGCCCCAGAAGCCCAACTCAGATTACTTGGGCCAGTTGCAGCCATGCCAAGAGTCTCTTTTATTGCAGCATAGACATACCCCAAGAGATTTAGCCACACAACTTCCAGTTAAGTTAATGTGAGTTGTGTGGCTAAATTTCCTATTTGTCTTTGAAAATCCTCACTCTGGCCTCTCACGGTACTGTGGTCCCTTATTGACCCAAATGGCTAGTCTAAGTTTGGGGCCCTGGGGGTTTTCCCACTGGGGTGATAGTCAGGTATTTCTTCGATGCAATTTTGTTCATTTACAGAGAATATACAAAATCCTGGATCTCTGAACACAGAAGGAAGCAAACAGCAGGAAACAGCTTCTTTTGCTCACAGCACCAAAAGTGCTCTTTTCTGCTTGGACCCCTACCCAAAAGCGCCCCTCCCCTAAATTTCTTCCAGAGACAGCCACACACTTTTTGCTGCTCCTTCAGGCTGTCACTGTTTTTGTCTAACCTCCATTTCTGTGTGTTCTCTCTTCCCACACATACACCCTTCCCCAAAACAAAAACTTAGCAAAAGCTCTCAGGAGGGTGGTGGGTGCCCCCCACTTTTTGTCTTGGGTATGGACTTACATTTACAGTTATGTTAACTGAAGGGTGAGTTCACACCTACCAATCTCAATGAGGTTTTATCTCACTCATAGCAATACATAGTTAAACTTGATTTCCAATAGACATTTTTAAATACAATTCAAAACAAAATATGGATTTCCAACAAAATTCTAGAAAACAAAATCGAATCAAAGCTTCTAAAACCTAGCCTCATTTCCATAATGCTCTTTGTCTTTTTTTCCCCTTTAGTGGACAAAAAAGTAAAAAGTAACTTCATATTTTTAAAACACTGGGCCCTAAATGTGATTCATCGCTATTACTGGGAATTTACATTCATGAACTCCTTTTCCATTTAGTAATTGCATCTGTTGGTACTCATTAGAAGTACATGATCTAAACATATCCGCCGCACCGAGTCTTGTGGGGTCAAAGCTCAGAGAAGCTGGTTGTGGCTCCCTGATTTTCAGGCTGGCTCTGTGCTGGTCATAACACAGTTTAGAGCAGTCTGTGGGCTGCTCTAAACTACATCAATCTGTAATGGTTTCCAAATTGCTGTCTACTTGCTGAAAATGGCCAGAGCACAGTAACATTTTGATATTCCCTCCTGCCCAGGCATACCCCCTACACTAGGATGGGTAATGAACGAGCAGCCTTGATGTCAGCTTGTTTGGATCCAATCAGTTCCTCGATGCTAAGGGGCCAAGGCATTTTGTGCTCGTGAAATGTACCATATTGGCAGTGCTAAAAAATCAAGTTCTATTCTTTTCATGGTTCTGGTATTGCTGCGGGAGCAGCAAAGCCAACTTCCTTACATGCTAAGTATTATCGTTTTATTCTCTTACCAACTCTAACCTGGAGGGACCTATAGGAAGCAGTAGTTCCATCTCCAGACCTTTTCAATATTTGGCCGCTCGGCTAAGACTGCCAACAAATGATGTGAGTTAGTGCTTTGTGGTAATCCTTTATATGTTATGGGCAGCTGTTCACTGGGGACTGGACTGAGACCAACTCATTTTGTCACATAGGCTACTAAATGACCATCAAGTGGTAACTGATTTCAAACACTGGGCCAGATATTAACCCATGACCTAGAGATGAAAGACTCTGTGTCCTACGATCAATCCTTTGAGCGCTGTCTATTCACATTTGATATGCAAAGAGGCACCAGTCAGATGCTTGCTCTTTGCAGAACTTTTAATAAATTCTTCTCCGCCCTTTGGGGTTACCCTACCTGCCTTCCTTGCACCTAAAGTTCATTGCTGAAATTTTGTTTTCAGAGACAGTTTTCACAATTAAAAGCTTCCACCTGTCATTATACGGTACTTTTACATGCAACAAGGTCATATTAAGTTTCACTGATGACTAAGAGACCCTTTGCAAAATTATGGTTGGCAAATTCAATAATACATTAAAATGAAGCTACGGAAAACGCAACTGAGGGCAAAACGTACTTGATCATGCACAAACAGTGACAGTACATGACCATTTATGGAAGATGAACGCATCATGTTTATTTTCAGCTTTACAAAAGGTGGTGAATTAACTAGGTCCTGCAATAGTAAACAGTGCGTTCATTTTTTGACCTTTAACAGGAAGCACTTTTATGCCTTTTTTTTTAAATGACATCTTTTGATGATATCTGAAAGTGGCTAAGCAAAACAGACACAAAGTGAGTTCAGAGCCACTTAGTAGCAGCACGTAAAGACCAGCCATACCAATATCTGACTTAAAACAGGATAGGCAATTACCTATTCTAAGTAACAAGTAACCTCCACTGGCCTGTTATAATAATGTACCTTTTTAAGCCTTCATACATCTGTACCCAAGAACTCCAGCATTGCTGATATTATTACATACATTGTGATGGCACTAGGAGCTGTCAGTACAAACAGAAAGATGCTGTCCCTGCTCCCGGCTGTTTGCAGTCGAAGACGACGAGCAGTCTGGTCAACGAGAATCTGGTCACCTCTCTGAGTAAAAAATAAAGCTGAAATACCAGGAAATTGACTTCTGTGCAACATAGTCAAGATACAAAGAGGTGTATGGAAAGCTGGTGAACCTACTAAACAATTGGTCACTAAAAGGATGGACTATCAAAAAAAAAAAAAAGAAGCATAGAGAGAAAATGAAATAAAAAAGCTTTTACTTTTAATGGAATACCCTTTTGCCAATTATATGAGTGAGGTCAATCTATAATAGGATAATATGTTATATTTGCAGGCAGGAATAAAATTTTGACCATCAGGATAACAGTTACATGCTTCAATTTAACAAAATATAATGAATGCTTAGAGTCTAATTCTGCCCTTGCTTGAGTGTAATTTCCATTGACTTCAGTGCACAGTGTTTAACCTGTAGAATCCTTTCTTCTAATACATACCTGATTTTAACACCTGGATTTACAGTGAAATCTTCCAACTGCTGCTGGAAGAGTTAGGCATGGGTTATTAGATTGTATGTATGTCCTACTTTTCTCCTTATGGCTTGGCTGAAGCCCATGATGGAATTTTATCCCTCCTGTACATCTTTGGATTATTAGCTTCCCCTCTGCCACCAAGACTGCTATCTCTTTAGTGTAAATGTACAAAATTTTTGTGACTTTATTACTGAGGTTTCTTGCTTATCTTTTTTCAGTTCACGTGACTTCACACTGCCTTAGTTTCATTTGTTCACTGAAGCTGAAACCATCAAGTTTTATGTGGTTTGGGATTGACACCATGAAAAACCACCAAATTTCAGATGTTTTCCACCCTAAATCATAAATTGTTGCTGGTTCAAGGAAAGAATCTGGAACCTCTCATCTTCTTATGAAGCTTGTCTGTCTTTGTTTGTAACTAAATACCAAACAGAGAAGTTTAACATGATTTGTCAAAAGTATTTTGCATAGGTCCATTAGTTATCGGATCTAATTTTACAATTGTTTTACCTTCACTTTCTGCAGACAAAAGGCTTCTTTTGTGTTCCTTCCTGACTCCTGAAAAATGACTTTTTGTACCGCAGCTAAAATTCAGACCAATTCACATTCATTTTATATTTGCATCAATTATGTATCACTGTATTATGGTAATTCATGTTAAGGAAGAGTGAGTAGCTTTGTACAAATAGAGAGAAAATAACTTTCCAAATTTTGTGGAGTCTTGGAATGTAATTGTTAATAAAAAATCTAAGGGTAGAGTTTTCAAATGAGGCGAATAAATCCCATTGACTTTCACTAGGACCCATCGGCCTAATTCTCTTATGTATTTTTGAAAATCACTTAAATCTTTAACATTGCTGATAAATATCTGAGTCTTGTAGAGTATTTTTCATCATTCTAAACAACTTGTTTAAAGGGATATTGGTCTTAATGGAAAAACGACACAAATCAATCTTGTGCTCTCAGTGTCCAGAAGTTACAGCATCACTGGAGGAAAGTGGCCATGTCAGCAGGTTTTCAGATATTAGTCTACATCTGGAGAAGAGTTATTGCACTGCAGGACACTAGAGACAGCTGTGAATGTTTTCCTTTGTATGTGGTAAGGACATCTGAGGAAAATAGATGAGATTTTTCTTCATTTCTGTCAAAGCCCCGGCACAAAGAAAATATTTTATTTTTGAACAGGGTATGAAGCAACCTGTCTAAAATAAACAAGACTGGCTTCAAAAGGTTTAAGATGGTGGGACTCCTGCTGGTATCTGGAAGGAATGATTCTGTAGAAAGGTAAGTTACATTTGAAATGACAGGACAAGATAAATCTTGCTGGATCACACCCATTTCCACTAGCTCACAGAATATTAAGTTTTAAAGCAATGTTTACCTCTGCTGTTGCCAAAGTTGGTCTAAAATGAACCCTTTTATGACCAAATGTTTAGAGGAAAGGTCTGGGATGGAATTATTCTGCTTATGAATAACACACTTGTTTTTCAACTCCACTGATCTCAATTAAAATTCCTCTCCGATGAATGAGTTAATTGTTTTAACTTTCATGGCAAAAAGTAAACTCTTGACATTAAGATTTCCTAAAGCAAGGAGCTTACTTCAGGGTTAATGGGAATTATACCCTTAAAATAAATTCTCCACACAGATCAAGAGGACAACAAACTCCAAAATTAGGCTTTTCGGGATAGTTAGTTAGTGCTTTGTTTTATAAATTTTCCTGTTATTAAGTTTAAGGCTCTCACATACAGTCAGTAGTGTGATCAGAACATTGAATTGAGATTATGTCAGGCATTTTGCCCATTTTCAACGGTAGTGCACATCCAGATGCCAGCAACTATGAACTGGGATATTGTAGCTCAAGGAAGGCCCATAATGAACAGAGATATTGGACAAAATGATCTCCCATCCTTATGGGTCATGATTCACCTGGGCAGAATGCTAACTGATATTAGAATATAAATCCCATTGTAGTTGCCTGTACCATGCCCAAGGTATGAATAGTTCTACATGAAGAGCAAGTCTGTTGATCTGCTAGAATATTTGCAAAAATGAAGTAATCACAGTGTCAATGGGGGTGGAATTTCTTGATAGATATTGCAAGGCAGTTTGAGATGCCAGATCTACGCCTAGAGTGAAGCAATGACTTCAGAAGCCCAGAGACTTAACTTGATCACTGTCTCTATGTACCTACACAGGAAAGGACAAACAGTGGACAGCTCATTCATGTGACAGACAAAGGCCAGGCATTATGGGCCACAGTCTCAACAATGGCCAAAGTGGACACACCACAAACTAGCTTCAAAGGTGGCGTGAAGTGAGGGAGTTGGATGAGACACCACAGGAATGAGTCTGATAAAGCATAGGGCCAACTTGATATTTATGGCACAGCCAGAGTTAAATGGAGAGGGCTTTTTTTTGTCTCAGGCTCTCTCTCCTTTCAAAATATCTTGTGATACAGTTATCTGAGAAATAGCTCGGCACTATTCTGAAGCGGCCTGCGATTTTGTATGAAAGATGCTCTGAGGTTTGCATGAAACCTGCAGAATGGGAGATCACAGCTTTCTGCAGTTGTGAACATTTTAAGAATCCACTTCAAATTTGGGGAAGAAACAAACGGGAATTTGTAGAGAAAAATACTCTTTTTAATGGGGGTGGGGTGGGGTGGGGAGAGAGGGCTTCTTTGGTCTTCTGAAATCATTGCTTCACTCCAAGCATAGATCTGGAATTTCAAATCGCCTTGCAAAAATCTATTGAGAAACCCCACAACTACTGACACTGTGATAACTTTATTTTTGTCAGTGCTATGGCAGATCCACAGTAAATCTCCAGACCAGGAAAACTGGGATCTGAAAATAATGTGCCCCTCACCTCCTCGCTGGGTACTCTTGCTCCTTCCCATTTTAGAGAATTCAGTGTCAGAACACTGACTTGTATTGTGCCATGATATACCCCAGTAGCTTGCTATGTTTTCAGGTAGTTCCATAAAAGTGATCTCAAAGAGTACAGTGATCAATTTGTACATTGGTACATGCTGCCTGGTGAGCTATTTGCACTAGCACAGTAAATTCTGGATACAATTTTTAAAGGAGGATTTAGCATGGCTGATTTAGTTTCAAAATTTTCTTGAGTGTGAACTGTAACAATTTGGAGGAAATGAGCAAGGATACTGTTCTGAAGAATTCAGACACACTGCATGGAAGAGACAGAAACCTCCTCTAAACTGCACACCTAAAACACCCCTCATAAAAGTTAATAGCAATAAATATCAGTCAGGGGTATTCAATTTAGTCACATACCCTTTTCACCTTAAAGAGCTACCACCTAATTTAATTTAGGGTTTTTAATGTGAGTATTTGATGTATTTTCTCTCTACCCCTAATAGCTACAGAGATATATAGCAGAGAACAACTTGGTTTTCTTTTTAAGTGACAATGTTCCTTTTAAATTTACTTCCCTTCCTTTTTATCTTTTTAAAATGAAAATGATCCTCCAGTTATAGATTTCGGCTCACAAATAACTTTTTCCACACACAAAATATATTATCTCCTCTCTGACTTCAGTGGATCAGGCCCTGACTGAATTACAAACAAAGTGTTTTTTGTTATATGTATCAGGACACAGAAATGTGTTTCATAAAAAAATATAACTCATCTGCAGAGAGGTGTTAAAAAAATGAAGGTAAGTAATCTGGAACTTTGCTCAAGCCTGTCAACCTCAACACTTTTGGGGACTTGAAAAAAGAAATCTGCTTATACCTACCCATTATTTTTCACCTTCACCCACCTCTATATTCCAGATTCCAGGCTGGACCCATAGGGGAAGTACAGAAAAAAAAAAAAAAAAGCAAGACAGTCAGCTAGGAGCTGGAAATGATTACCATGATTATTTATCAAGCAGTGTCAGTTATACACAGCACACCTAAGACATGCATAAGCCAAGTTGTTCTTTGCACTAGTGGGGAGGGGGGACACTGCACCAGGGCTGGGATTCACGCCCCAGGAAGAGCAGTGGTGATTACACTGCTGCCCTCTACTGGGTGTTCCCCAGTAAAGGCAGCTTTAAGACGCTCAGATACCTTAGTGACAAGTGAAGCATGGGCCTGGTTTTCAGAGGCCTTTAATCAGTAATCAAACCAAGAGTCAGTGGATGAAATTCTCTGGCCTGTGTTTTCTAGGTCAGATGAGATGATAATAAACATCCCTTCTGGCCTTAAAATCTATTAATCACCTGGGAAGACAGTGGAAAAGAGAGATAGTCAACCTCTTTGAAAACCAAGCTCTGGATAGACCTAGATTGGCAGAGAGGAGGCTCACCAGCAGAAGCTGCAGGAAAGAGTTAAGGGGAATCCCTGACTAGTTCTGCCCATTTTTTGAAGCTGAATAGGCTGGCTTCCCCCATAGCAGTGGATTGGGGAGGGGGCTGTGCTTTGCACTGCTTCAACTCCAATCCCCCTGGGAGGACTTTCTGCTACTGAGGTTTGGAAACCTGCCAGCCCATAGCTTGCAACAAGTGATATCATTTTCTCATTTTACCTCTCTTCTTTGTGTTGGGAGTAGAAGGAAAACACAGGTGCCATCTGTATACAAAGGCTTCCCCAGGGAATGCCCCCTAGTAACTTCCATAGTTACAGAAGGAAGTTGATGTTCTGTCTCCTTCCACTACAATTTATGAACACTACTGTTTTTTTCTCTGAAAGCAAACAACTATCCCCACCTCGAAAAATAAGCTAAGACTGGCAAATCTCAAAGTCCATGGTGGCATCAAACCAACAGTTTTCTGGCTCCAGAGGAACCAGCTCCTTCAACAAGATACACCTGCACAATTATGCTGTTAAAAAGCTATATACTGTATTTATATTCCCTAAGGCCTGGGTGGAGCATTTGCTCCAAGCGCTGCTGACATTTCAGAAAGCGTCTCGGGAGGAAACTATGGGTCTCAGAATCATACTCTGACTCCCTGGGGGAGCAGTCAGATACCAATTCTGACTTTCCTCTTGCAGGAGGCTTAAAGGGATCTTAATAGAAGCAGTGACTTTGTAGAAATGGTCATTGTAATCCATAGCCACTTACAGTGAAACACTCTGCCTTTAGTAATGGCTGGGACATATATAGCAGTTGGTGAGCCTTGCTATAGTCCCTTTAGCTCAGATAGTAGAAGCTCATTCTGTGAGATCTAGAGACCTCAGGTTTAATACCAGCTGCTGATGACATGCCCAGAGGGTCAGTGTTACCTCAGGATGTACAGTTGAAGGCCCATTTGAAAGATTGTCTTGCCACCTACTGCCATGCTGTAGCCACATTCCTCACACAGGGAAGAGTGCCACCTACTGAGGCAATGCCACCAGTTCCTATAGTGATTGTTGCGTTGGGAAGATTTCCATCCAAGGACCAACCTGGTCTTGTTTAGCTTGTGAAGTCTGACCAGAACCCTGACCTGAGGTTCTGTGGCCTCAGAGAACATTGTGTGTAAAGGACATCACGGGCAGTTATGAAGCTGAATGCTTCAGCTCTGACTGTAGAAAATGTGTGTGTGTCTCAGAGAAAAAGGAACTTCGTAGAAGCGTGGGAATGCTAAGTGTCAGCCTTACAAAATTGTCATGAAAATCGACTTGCTCACAATGATGCTGATTGATGAGTAAAAACTATCATCAGACTTGCTTATCAAATAAAGTGATTTGCCTTGTATAGATAGGCAAGTATGAGTCCAAAAGGTGTATTAAAAAGAAAATTAAAGCAAACAATGGCATAAAAAATAATACAGTAAAAATATGCCTAAAGTTGATTGAGAAATTGGTGATATTCAATACAGAAACAGAGAAAGGCAACAAGCCCCAGTGTAAAGGAAATGCGGCTGTATTCTAGGCTGAATAAAAATACCATCATATGTGAAAAGTCAGCTGCATGGCTTCATCAAAGAGTCTTCTGGAAAAGATTTACTACAAATTACACCTCTGCTCCATATTCAAGCTTCATAAATGAAGTATAGGATTTTTAAAAGACATTTTCTCTTTCTTTTGTCAGGTCTGGAGTCATTAAACAGAGATTAGCTGGATAAATAGAGGAAGTGATTTTTAAACTGTTTGCAAACTTAATGTGAAGAGCCCAGCCTTGCAAATTATCACGTCTAATCAGAGATGCATGCTTCACTGCTCCAGTAATTGTACTAGTATTAGTCAAATTCTTGTTGTCTCCTCATTAGCCACGAAAAGGAGACTCAAGATGTACTTCATTAGAGTATCCTGAATATAAATTGTTAGTGGAAGGAGAAAGAGGGAGAGAGATGCACTACATCCCATACTGCACATGGAAGAAACACATATTTAGAGCACAAAGGATATGGTATCATTCCATTATATTACATTGGATACGTGAATTTAACAAACAGCCCCACTTTAAACTTTATTCATTCCCCCTCCTTTATTTGATGTTAGACTGGGGTATTTTGCAAATTCACTTCATAGTTGATGCAACAAAACATTAAGTTAGTGTATCGTATATTCTTTATTGCTTCCTTAGATTGCAAGTTTCAACTAAAACAAGAACTGGTTGTTTTTATTGGTGATAGTTGGTAGCTTCTTGATCGCCACAGAACAGGTAAAGACTCTAATTTACTGTAAACAATACTCAGATTAAAAGGTTTAGGCCCCAGTTCAACAAAGCATTTAAGCACATTCTTAAATCCATCAACAAAGCACTTAAGTGCATGCTTAACTTTAAGTCAACAGAATTTAAAAACATGCCTAACAGCAAGCGTATGCTTTAAGTGAACTGGGGTCTGAAAAGAAAAACCCTTGCTAGAACAGGGTTTTCAAGTAGGTCTACAGCAATGGGTTGCAAGTTACAGTTAAATGAAAGCAAAAGCCTTTCAGCCAATTTAACAGAACCAGAGACAGAAGCAAAGCAACTATTTCCATCCATGTTTTCAAAACTTGTATTATTGGTGCGAATCTAAATGAGTTTGGGTTGTTCATACTATTCAGGAGTTTTGAAACCATCAGCGAGTTACGCAGGTCATCCTAAATAGATGCCAACATTCTTTTTTTATCACCATTTTACCATAATGTATTGTGAAGATGCTACAGAGTTTACAATAAAATTATTTGTTAAAATGTTTAAGGGTTTTACAAAGTGTTACTGGTTTTACTTTTTGTCCTTTCACCCATAACAACCAAGCACCATAGTTACCATGAGATCAGCTGCATGGGCCTCAGAGAATGAGAAACCTCCAAAAATCAGCTAATTAGAGACAGGCCTGGTTAGTGCTTGTATGAGAGATGTGGTGTGCAGAGGGAAGGGATAACAGGGAAGTGAGGCTGGTGATTCAATAGGTGAGTTCTCCAAGTCCAAGAGCCAATTCTCCGATGGGATATTAGGGAATGCTCTGCTATTAGAGTGCTGTTATTCATATAAGATATAAAGCTGAGTCCCAGACCCATCATGGTCATTCATGTGCCTATGGCACTTTTCTCCAGTGTAAAGGTGATCTTGTCAAATTCCATATGAGCATCTAGACTCCATCTACTTTCCCTGTTGCCTAGATTAATCTTTACCTCTTTCGTGCCAGATTGCTGTGTAGTGTTGTTATTAAACATTGGCAGTGTTCCACTCTAGAGCTGGTGATTAAATTCTTGTACATGAAAAACACTCAGGGATCCTTTTGAATCCTTCCACTATATACATAGGTCTCAATTTAAATGATCTTTTTAATGCTTTATCCCAATGCTGCTTGTTACAATCAGACATACAAAGGAGGAGATGATGAATGCAATTATAAGAATGATAGAGAGATAGATAGATAGATAGATTAGATAAAAAAGGAGCTGATTACAATCCTAACTAAGATTTAAAGAAAACCCTCAATAGATCAGCTCTATCTAAAATAAAACACGACTACCTCATATGTCAACATAATCACATATGGTACAGGAAACAGCATTGATGAAGTGGTGCAACTTTGCATCTGATATCAGAAGTAGGAAAACTCCCTCTCCAAATATTTCGGAGCCCTAGGACAGGATTAAGATGAGGCTCGTTGGTGCCTAGATCACCTTGTTGCACCATAAAGCCTTTAGCTAAGGTGACTGGATTATTTGCTGTGGTGGGGCTGCAGTTGCCAAGGTTTATTTTGCTTGATGTCTTCACTGTCCATGCAGGTGACAATTTTTCCACATCACATCGTACGTGCCACTACAAACATGGAACAGTCCCACGTGGACTTTGGCTCAGCTCACAGCACAAAGCACATTCTGGAACCCATGGTTGGGCCAGGACTTGGGAGATTTCCTTGTCATAAACCAATTGTTACTTCCTTAAATTTTAAATTAGGGTACAAGAATAGCACTCAGAGGTTCTGGTGTCCATGCTCCAACTCCGCTCCCTGGATAACATACTATTCTCCGCCAGGGAGTCTGAAGCAATTGAATAAGTGCAGAGAACAAAGTGATACTCCAGAACCTTTGGTTCAGTTTTGAACAAGCTGTTGGTTAGGGTTTTTTGGAGGGGGCTGACAGCATGCTTCTCTGAATGTAGAAGGGGTAGAAAGGAGTTTTGGTATGTGGGTGGCTGGGTTCCTGTTGAATTGATCGCATTAATGCTGCTGTTAATTAATTCATTAACTGCATTAATTAATTAACTGCATTGTTAAAGGTGTGGCAAGGTGCCTAGAGACGTGGCTAAGTATCTTTTACTTATTTATACTGACATAAATAAAAAACAGAGACAATAGAGAGTAATGGTAAGCATGGATTTTCACACTGCTCAGCCCTGCTGGAAAACTTGAGTCCTCCAGCTTAATAAAGACATATACAGTACCGAGTTTCATAATGTCCACGTTCAAGCTGCATATGGTCAGTGGGAATCTGATGGGAGCGGAGTTATGCAGGTACCCCTATGATTCGCTGGACTGAGACTGTGATTCCTGCCCACTCTGGTCCTGCAAAACAGTAAGCCCTCACAACGCATGGATCTGCTGCCCTCCAATATACCCAAACATCTTAGAACTATCATTGCTATTGTTATTTATTGCCTGTATTGCCATAGCATCTAGGAGCCCAACTTATGAAGTGGGTCCCCATTGTGCTAGGTGCTGTCCCTTGCCAGTGATCCCTTGTGGAAAAAAATCATCTGAAATGCTTTCTGGCTGTAAAATCATGCCTCTTTGAACAATATTAAAACACTTCAGCAACCTTTCAGAGAGAATTAATTAACGCGAGAACCAGCATCCACAATGCAGTAGAGCCCTAAAGTGGTTTCTGGAATTTAATTAGGCTAACCTTTTTTTTTCCCTACATTGGTACCGCTTTATAATAAGTACAAATCATTATTAATTCCTTTGGTGTTCACCGTAATAACATAAATAATGATGAACTCTTTTGGTAATAATGCATATGTAACGTGTAATTCCGTAATAATTTAGCATTGGTTAATATTAACTTGAAATTAACTTATAAAATATATTATTTGTTAATACATAGGGTACATTTATAAAATAATGTTTTTATAGTCATTAGTATTAAAAGATTAACTGAATGAAAAACATTCAAGGGTGTAGCGGCATGGCTAGTGCAGTGCCCCCTTGTGGACCTTCCATGCACCCTAACACAGCCACAGGACTCTCTGGGGGGAAGAAGTCTGTGTCTAGTATTCATGGAGGTGGGCTCTAGCCCACAGGTTAATTGTCCCCTGTGTATTATCCCCTTCTGGTGGATGGGGGAGAGGGAGAAGGGCTTAAGTTCCAAAATGTTCTACAACAAAAAGCAAATTAACTCAAAACTGGGCTGTCCCCCAGTCCTCCAGTGGGGTGTCCCTGGCCTTTTCTTCAGCTTTGGTTCTCAAACAGCCTCTGATTCGTGTATCATTTGCTCCTTGGGGTCTAACTGTTCCTCCCCAGCAGCTGCTCCTGGAAGTGATGCTCCCTTCAGGCAGAGTTCCATCCTCCTTCCTGACCAGCCAGCACTCAACTGAGCCAGACTCCTTCACTCTATTCCCCCTCCAGGCTTGGCACTGGCGGTAGGTAGAGTGGGGCAGGGCTGGTTGGGCCATGAGGCTCTCCTTAACCCCTTCTCTGCTGGTGTGGGGCTACTCTGCCCTATCACAGACTTCAGAAAATTCATAGGTACATGGTATACAGATAACTATTAACAGTAACTTGTATTTGTTCATCTAACAAATTTCATCCCAAAGTGTTTTACAGATTGTATTAGGATGACTGTACGAATGATGGTGGAGATGCAGATCACAATTCCATAGTTAAGGCTGACATGAGTTCTGCATTTAAGATTACATAATGGGGTTGGGGATGAGATGTAACGTGTAATTTATAGATGCATACATTCCAAGCCCACCAGGGACCATTCTGATCACCTCCCATATGACATCAGCCATAAAATAAAATAATTCCTAGAGCATACGGTACCTTCTGGAAAAAAATCCAATCTTGATTTAAAAAATGCCCACAATGGAGAATCTACCACCACCTCTGGTAAATTGCACCAACGCTTAATTACCCTCACTGTCAAAAATGTACACCTTGTTTCCAGTCTGTATTTGTCTAGCTTCAACTTCCAGCCATTGGATTGTGTTATACCTTTCTCTGCTAGATTGAAGAGTCCTCTATCAAATATTTGTTCACCATGTAGGTATGCATAGACTGTGATTAAGTCACCTCCAAATCTTTTCTCTGTTAAACTAAATAGATTGAGCTCCTTAAGTCGATCACTATAAGATTAAATGACAAGAGAAATGTAGGTAAAAATAATGTAAAGTGCATCTAGAGTGCGCCAGAACAAAAACACTTGTGCAAAGTTTCATGGGATATTCAGTGAACACAAGCAGTCAGGACTAAATTGCATCACCCCCCCCATGCACTGGCTTGGTATTGATTCTGAAAAAAGTGTCACCTACTGAACTGGCTTAATTACTGCCTGCAACACTTGATTTCAATTGATAGAGTCCTATTGAGGTGCTGACCATCAAGATACAATCGGAGTGAATAATTCATAGAGAATCATTTATTCAATACATTTTGCCTGTTTTTCTATTCACAACTTGTCTGTGAGCAGTCTATGATTTTCTCAAACTGGTCGTTATTCCATAATGTTCACTGAATGATTGGAACGCTTTGTCTCTACATTGTTCATGAGAGGGTTGTTATGAATAGGTGATAGTTCACATTTCGGGTGTGTTAGTTTTGGCTAGAAGCATGAGTCACATGGTATTAGGTCTGTTCCCTGATTGCATGAGAAAGTTAATGAGTACCATATCTTAAAGGACAGCTTCTACCGTTTGCTGAGGAGGAGAAAGGAGAAGATGGAATGAAAGTGTAATTAAAAATATGCTTCGGTCAAGTAACGTATCTTGCGATTGGAAATGACAAAGTGATTAAGTTCATGATATTATCAGACTCTCAATATACAGAAACATACTCAGTGCATGGTACTCGTAGAAACAGTTTTGTCTTTCCATGGATTTGTTTTAATCACTGGACAATACAAAAGCTCTGTGTTAAAAATTCACACAGCACTCATTTGGAATTCCTTTTATTTATCTGAAGTGCATTATAACGTAGTGATCACCATGTTATCTAAAGGCACTAACAAAATGGTTAACTCTTATTACAGAGAGAAAGATTCCAAAGGGTGCAAGATCAAAACAGACAACTAACCAGCTACAGAAACGCACTCTCTCTTTCTACTGAGAAGCAGTTCTCAGGACAACTCTAATGAATTTTCCGCGGCAGAGATCAGAAATAGTTAACAATTTTTACCATTGCTGGGGCCCACACTTTTTAAACCAATAGGAACACCAAATTTACGGTCTGCAGCTTTGT
Source organism: Emydura macquarii macquarii (assembly GCF_026122565.2). Classification (NCBI taxonomy): domain Eukaryota; kingdom Metazoa; phylum Chordata; order Testudines; family Chelidae; genus Emydura; species Emydura macquarii. The sequence continues at coordinate 11,619,448 of NW_027130204.1, read as the reverse complement.
CCAGCTGCATACATGGTGAAATCATACACTCTCTAGTTACTGGACTGAACTATAATTACAATTCTGAATCCAGCCATCTGCCAGTTTGAATGCCCTGCATGTGTTTCCTATTTGTAGGAATTAAGGCCTTGATTCAGCAACACACTTAAGCATGTACTTAAGCCCCATTCATTTAATGGCATTTAAGCATGTGTTTTGCTGAATAGGGATGGATTCAAGCATGCGCTTAAGTGCTCTGCTGACTTGTGGCCTCTAAACTGTGGCTTCTCTCTTCTCATTCACATAAGCAAAAACCCAGTGCTGTTACTTTTGATTTACACTGATGTGAATGAAATCAAGAATCAGGCTTGGTAAATATAGACAACACTGGAGGACCTCTCCAATCCTTTAGTAAAAAGCTACTAGGTGTGTTTAGTATTATACCTAATTTTTTCCCACTAACCCTGGAACTCATTGTAAAAATGAGTTATTTAAAATATTCCTTTCGGTACAATACTTAGAACCATCTACTGCTCTCCATGGCCATTTACAAGCCTCATTTACATCAATGGGAAATTCAGCCTTGGCCCAGGGACAGGACATCTATAGGTCTCATCTGTTTCTTGGAATGATTTCATGATAGATAATGGGGACGAGGGAGGGACTGCTGATCCTCATCTGGTGCAAACTATCAGCTAGCAATCTGTTCCTAGAAGCATTCTCCTTTTCTGCACTATTGTTATAGGAGTACATCTGTAAAAAATTACCCCCATTATGGAAGCACCAGTTGCAAGTTCTCCAGTTAAGGTTAAAGTGGGTTTTGCACTTAAAGAAGAGATTTACTCACTTTGTTATACATAAAGAATACAATGTATCCCTGCCAAAGTTCAAACTCTTTGAACACAGGCGGAATTTTCAGAGAATTTATAAGTAAATTGGTTAATATAGCATGTTAATATCCAAATGACTTACAAGACAGAGGAGTCTCTTCGAATGCATGCATCTTAAAGTTTGAAGAATTCTAGCTAAGCACAGTCTCAAAGTCCTATAGCATCCTCAGCAATTTCAATTTTTTGGAGTGATAGCAATTTGGAAAACTATGGTATCATTCCCCCCATACTGGACGTTTTCAATTTTTTCCATGCATAAGCATTGCCATACTGAAGAGCTCTTTGCCCGAAGCTTCATTCTGCACTCTTTTTTATGCATCTCTGTCATGAGTTTTTTGATTTAATCATCAGAATTAGAGCTGGACAATTTTCAATTGGTCTGACTCTCCATTAGGAGAGATATCAGGGCTCTTTCTTGAACTACCACAGCTCAGCACTCGTCTAATTCGTGCACCATTTCTTCTGTTTTCTCTCTTGCTTGCTCTGCTGTTTTTCTTAATCTTATTCTATCATTTTTCTCTTGCTCTTTTCTGTATCATTTTTTTCTCCTTCACAATTTGCATCACTTTCATTTCCTCTCCTTGTCCCTCTATTTCCTCCTGAATCTTGTATCTAGCCTTTAAATCTCTCTTTCTTTTTCTTTCTTCCATTTTTATTTTCTCTTCAGTTTCCTTTTTGATGCAGACCTTCCTGTTCCCCCATCAGCATGTAAAAAGAGAAACCCCAGCAAATTTCCTCTATGCACAGACTGAGCCTTTCTTTAAACAGACCAGTTTTTATTGCAACTCAAAATGTGCTCCTCACTGATACTACGACTTCAGTCGACTTAAGTCATAAAAAGTAGATTATATATTTTACCAGTCCAGTGGTTTTCAGTGTTGATTCTCAACAGATGTGAGCCTGACTCAAAAATCCCAATACATGAATTGGCTACCTGCTTAAAAGGAGTGCCTAGTGGTACTCCAAGCAACCTCATGGCCCTATTATTCCCAGAAGGTGGTGCTTCTAGTTCTAATATCAGCGCTGCAAACAAGTAACATTTTTGAAATCCCAATTCTAATATTTTGTGTATGCAGTATAAAAGCAGCTTTTATCTCAAAGGGTCTCCTAGCTCTTTATCAACTATCCATATGTAAATGCCTCAGGGGTGGCAGAGATCAACCAGTTGTTGCACAAAAATGGTAGGTGGATCAATTTTAGCCAAGGACATGGGGGTCAAATTCTTACCCGAAATGATTCTGTATCCTACAGATGCTGTGAGACTCAAATTTTGAAGCAGAAATAGCAGAAATATCTTCCAACCAGTACAACCCATGGTACTCTGGATGTCTACCTCAGAAGAGAAACATTGATGGTGCTGGGATTTGAACTTAAGGTGTTTGACGCTTGCTCCTTATGCCACTGAGCCACCCTTCCATTAATATGGAGTCTGCTTCTACTTTCTTGGGGAAGAGAATTGTAAGGGCCTGATTCTGAACTTACAGCAGTATAAATCATGTGCAAGTACGCTGAAGTCATTGGAGTGAAACTGGCGCAAGTCGGATCAGGCTCAGGCATGAAGGATGAAATCCTGGACCTAAGTAAATCCATGGCAGTAGTCCCATTGTCTGCAATGAAGTGAGGATTTCACCCTAAATTATTTAGACAGTCCATTATTATCTACATTCCTTGCCTTTTTCTCCCCCAAGCTTGTGCAGTCCTCTTCCTGCATGGATCTAGGATGGATGGCCTGAATCATAATGTAAGAATCACAATCATTCACCGTTAGTATTTATATTTGTGATCATCAACTGGTAGATAAACATGCCTTCATTTTATTCAATATAAATTGTATTGTTATTTGAGTGACCTTGGGCCAATGAGGGGCCCTGATTGACTTCTGGAATAACCTAGAGTCACCTAGGTTTACTACTGTAAGCTTCTCTCTGGGATTCAATCAAGACAACAATGGTGTAAAGTCTGAAGTGATGCTAAATTGTTACCACTGTTCAGTAAGATCTAGATGATTCACAAAGCATTCTACAACTTTGGGCCAGATTCTCAACTCAAATTGGTTGTGGCACCATTTGACTTCAATGTGCTCCCCACAGTCTATTTACACTGGCTAAGGATCTGGCCTTTTGTTTAAAAAGTGTGTAATGTAAAAATAAATCAAAATTAAGCATTTTAGATGGATATCTAAGGTCGATTGGGAATGACCTGCTTGGTAATAATGTGATTTGAGCAGCCCTTTGTGTACAAAAAAAGGACACAAAGGGAGAAGGAGCACTCAAAATACATAAAGAAATTGAATCATGTAACATTCATACCACAGTCCTCCTAAATACAGCTGTGCACGTGAAAGAAACATGATGCCACCAGAATATCCTGGGACAACCCCTCAGCTGGTGGAAAGCCACACCAGGCGTGTTGTTCTTTGCATTAAAGCAACAAGAGTTTATATCTAAAAATTCAAATATTTGATTTAACCACGGAATAACAATAACAGCAGCCAGAGCTAGCTGTAAACTACATCCTCCTACTATCTGTCTAAGCTACCCCTGCAGTTCAGAGCCCCGACATCCAAAATGGAAGATGGCCGTTGCTTTCTACAACTGCACCCCTCCCAGACACGACAGTCGCACCCCACTGCTCTGCCAAAGTCAACGGAGCTGTGACCATTTACACCAGTAAAAGCTCTTTGACCTTCCATAAAATAACAGAGAAATCAAAGCTTATTTGCCCACTGCTTACCCAGGGGATAATCAGGCTCTACATTCTTATGCTTCAGGGATCTGTTCCTTTTCAGTAGGACACAGGGAGCCCATCTGCATGGAGATCACTGAAGGATCAGGGCCTAAGATATCCCCCCAGGCATGTGCCTATAGCAGGGGTGGTCATGCTGGCTTGTGAGCTACCTGCAGCTCTTTTACAATTGAAGTACAGCTCGCAGAGCCCTCTATGCTCCCCCACTTCTCCGCCACGGCCTACCAGACTGAGGTGGGGAGCTCGTCACTTCTGCCCTGCGGCAGGGTGGTGGGGCTAGAGGATTCTGCCCAGCAGGGTGGGGGGTCTCGGGCGGGGAGGAGGGGGGGTCAGTAAGTTTGGCCACCCCTGGTCTATAGCATGGTGATTTTCAGAAAGGAAGGTGCTTCTATTGTGTGCTTTCAATATAAGTGCTGGTCCAATTGTCTTTTAAACTGGAGAAAAGACAGCATAGGCACACAGCTCTCTGGAGAAGTCACTGCCTTGTTTTTTCATTGTGTATGTGTGTGCAGTGCCTTCCTCAGCTGGACTGTGATTCATGATGAGACCTCCCAAGCACTACAAATAATTAATAATAATGTTTAATCATCATAATAGATGCAGCATCTATAGGAGGAAGAGAGGTTGCTCCCTGCACCTTCAAAGAATTAAAACCGGTTTATACTTTTAAAAACTACCATTTGATTTTCTGTTTCAGTTTAATTTGCAGGTGCCAATTGATTAGCAGCAGAGACAACAAATGCCCACCTAGTTGTGTAGTTCAGCTGCAGGATGCATTCAAACAAAAGCTCTGCAAGTTATTAGCTTGAATCACCTACAAAAAGAGCAGACAGATTCCTACCACCAGCAGGGAGATGGTGGGGTGGGGGTGGATTGTCCCCTCATCTCGCCCCACTCCATCCTGACACATCTTTTAGTAATAAACTAATTCAGATGGAGAACATAGTCAGATTGGCAACAGAGTCAGCATACCAACATGTAACAAAGATTAATGGAAGTCAGTTTGATTCTGTCAATTCACATTTTTTGAGAGACCATGATGTGAGCTAAGCTCTAAAACCATTTGCAGTTCACTCACCCGAAAAACATGTAAAAACTCCTGCAACATCCAGCAAAGCTTTTCCTGTATGGCTGCTCTTATCGGTGGGGATAGAGTAGCAAAGGAACCAGCTTTAGAACATTTCACTGACGAGATGAGATCTCACCCATACCTCCTTCAAAGTCCATGACATGCATGCTCTAGGAGTTTTCTAATGAGACAATATGGCTCAGTGAGTAGAACACAAGTCTCTGGGATACATGGATATGGTTACAAAGGCTAGTGCTCATACCCAAATCACGGATTGCATTGCGTTTGTAACCATATCCATGTTCCCCAAAGGCTTGTGTTCTACTCACTGAGCTATTTTATAAGTGGCAACTTCTCCTTTAGATAGCAGGCATGTTAAACCAGGTCCCTTCTACCTGTCTCAGGCTGCTTTCAGGACACCCAGGAGTATCACACTGTGCTTTGTTGTTGTGTATACCCACAACTCCGAGCAAAGCTTAATACAAAGTCAACAAACCTCGCTGAGCTTTGTCATTGTCAAAAGGAACTCGTCTGAACCTCTTGGAGATTCCCATAACCTCAACAAGCCCTTGTTCTCCCCTTTTTCCTGCTGTTGGGCTGAGGTGTGCGCATGAAAGAAATATCCTGCAACTCTTTTTCCACCCTGTGAAGTCTCATGGAACTGCAGGAGAGGCCTAGGTGGGTTGTCCATCCCATGAATGCCTGTCCAGATAAGTCCTTTTCCTCCACACCAAATCCCTGGTGTCACCTGGAGAAGATGGGCTGCTTTCACTTTTCCGCAGCAGCACAGCTGGGCAATGCTTTTATAGTTCAGCTGCTTTCAGTGATAGGATTTTACATCATTCTAGGGCTATGACACCACATAATATGCCAGGCATGCCCTCCGGGTATAGCTAGCAGGATGATGGCTAGAGACTGGCTGGTAATGTATGAGTAGAGGCAAAACATTTGCTCCTCAATGGTTCTGAAGAGTATTTAAGAGTGTAAAGAGTCATTCTTTCACTGTTCACATAATTGGCGCGTTACACTCATATGAAAAGTCCCTTTTAAAAATTCAACAGAGATAACTGAAGTATCATCAATTTGCCATCAACAGAGCATCTCAAAGGAAAAAAAAATACCGACTTATGTCCTGAAGCATGAGGGTTTATAGTCCTCCAAAACTCTTGTTTATGTTCAAATCGTTACTAGTATAACTCTGGATGTTAGTGTAGACATCTAATCCCTCTCTGAATCCTCTAAATCAGAAGGGCAGCAGTTTACACCCACTTCGCACTGGTGTGAGAACTACCCTGGATGCGGGGATAAGGTGAATTGGGCACCACGTGGCAGGAGAGGAAAGAGCTGAAACTGAATATGAGCTAGCAGGTCTGGATAAAATGAGAAACTCCCCTCCCCCTTGGAAACTCTGCTCCAAACCTAAAACAAAATCTCTGGGGTTTAAAAGCGTTGGAATGCCTTTTATTTTCCCACTGTTTGCATTATTTTTGGAAGGCCCTACACTTCCCAGTGAGGTCATACACGCGCTGAGGGCTGGATGCCCCCTCCCTATCGGGTGCATTCTCTCACAGCTGTGTCAAGTGAGTGTCAAATACCACTATTTTAGCACAAGTGCACATGATTACCCAAGGTGCAAGATGTCAGAGATCCAGACTCAGAGAGAGGTGCCGCCAGCTCCACAAGAAGCAGAAAGCCACTGGGTATCTCAGTAGAAGGCCTGTTCTCGCAAGTACTCCTCTGCCCAGTTTGGTAGATCTAAATAGTTTAGGTACATCTGATAAGCATCCCAAGTATTGGTCAATTGTTCAAACTGAACTGAAACCCTCTTGAAACACACAGCTTAAAATGAGCCCTTGTAAGATATTAAAAATCCTCAGGCTGCAATACAGGTGCTAAAATTATTAGTAGCTCCCAAGGTGTGTTTCTGGCGAGCACTTAGTCTCCTCTACTCTGCCATTTGTGCCGCAGAGCTTAAGTACGTCAAATATGCAGTGCAAACACAGCCACCATGCCCTGCCTCCTCCTGAATGTGTCGCCGATTTTGCAACTGTTATTGTGCAGATGCAGGATAAAAGCATTGGGGCACCACACAAATGTCTAATCCAGAGGTTGCGCTAGGTGCTAAAGAAAGGATGGAGGCAACCGAAGCTAGTGAAATTCATTGCACTTCCTCTCAGCTTCGTTTAAATTGCTTCTGCATAACCCCCTCTCACTAATGGTGCTGAGGGTCTCTCCGTTTCTGATTGTCTCGACTTCTATGCTGCTACTTCCTTTCCTAAAGCTGCCAGTCTCTCTTAATATGCTGTTGCGATCCTATATGACTAAGATCCAGCATAAAATATAATCCACAGGGTGACAAAATTCAGAATAAAATTATTATATCCTCTGCTAAACCCTTTTATATTAGGTTTTTGGTTTTTTTGTAGAGGGAGGAATCATTAATTTTGTACAGGATTCTTCCCCACCCCCCCAAATGCAGCACTTTAAATCAATCAATTCCCACAGTGAAATGAACAAAGCAACCACCCATAGTAAAATTCTGGCCAGATGACTGATGGATCCACTTCAAAGAGGAGCAACATGACACAGTTTACAACTTTAAGGATTATAGTAGTCCAGATGCTATCATTTTAATTGGGGGAAAAAAACAAAAAACCAAACCCAATGTTGCCAACTATCCCTGTTAGAAAATAGAAGGATGCATTATTAATTATTATTATTATTATCTTTGAAATTGCTTAGTGTTGGCTATCAGGCTTTTGCATACTTGTCATGATCATAGTATGATCATTTGCTTCTTAAAAGGGGGGGAAAAAAACTTACAGGTGGATTTTTAGATAGAACAGCAGGTCCCAATTTTGCAGAATGGGAGCACTGTGTGCTCACTTGTACCACTCTAGTTTTCCCACCAAAGAGGGGGCTAGGACTCTTAAAATATTTAGCTTCACCCTTAAAAACAGAGTGAGCTCCAGGCTGTGTGTCAGTAAGGTAATCACCTCACAGGATCAGACTGGTCACAAAATAATTATCAACCTGAGCCAAGAAAGGACGGATGGGCTTGTGGTTAAGGTACTAGCCCAGCCACAGGAGAGCTGGCTTCAATTCCCAACTCTATCATGGGTTTCTTGTCGGCCCTCTTTCTTTCTCCGTCTTAGATAGTTCTATGCCTTCCCTTGCCCCGCCTCCTCCCACAGCATTGCAGCACCTCCCAGTCCTTAAGGTAGTTACTTGCACATCATTGAGAGATACTGTTACCCTCATTTTACAGATGGGAAACTGAGGCACAAAGCAACTATGTGATTTGTCTAACATCACATAAGAAGTCTGTGGCAAGGGAGGGAATTAAACCTTTGAATCCCAGACTCCTGCCCTAGCCACTGGCCCCATCAATCCTTTCCTAGGCAAGTCACTTAATCACACTTTGCCTCCGTTCCTCATCTATAAAATATAAAACTTCCTTTCTCTGACCCTTGTCTGCCACCATTGAATGCTCTCAGATTATAGACCATCTCTTCCTAGGTGTCTGTACAGTGTCTAGCAGCAGGGAACCTTGATCTACAGCAACATCCATAGTAAATTATAATTCTGGCTGCCCCTATGTGGGTGGGAAGGCTACAAAAAACCTCAGTTGAGCCCTTCATCCACAGGCCAAGCACATCTCTCTTCCTTGTGCATGTGCTACTCCAAGAAGGGTTGGGAAGAGCAGAGCAAAGACAAAACCATGGCCCCACCTTCTCCCCTTTGCACCAACTAGCTAAAGAGAAAGTCGGCAACCTAGTGCAGTTCTACTCTGAAAGGAGAGTATGTGATAATGGCACCTTCCTACTCCCTGAGTGTATTCAGAGTCCTGTCTAATGATGCTAGTGGCTAAAAGAAGCTTTTAGGTTGGAATCTTGAGAAGCACCCCAGGGAGGTAAGGAGCACAAGCTCCTTTGATTTTCAATGGGATTTATGCTCCTAACTCCCTTGGGTGCTTAAAAAATCCCCTCCTTAATGCTATTGACTCCAGTTAGTCCTGCAGCACCCACACAGCTAAACAGGGGCAAGCAGGATTCTCTTCCAGCTTCCATGTCATCAACAGAATTATCTACCAATATTCCCATCAAAGTGGCGATCAGTTGCGACTGTGCAATGCCCTCAAAGGTAATGGAGGTGCATGAGTGTCATTGAAGACAGTGGGATGGTCCAGCTGTAAACAAGGGCATTATTGGGCATGAGGAACCCTTATGGAACCCGGTAATGACAGAATGAAAGGAAACAAGACAACTTGGCTTGAAGAGCTTGAGATGAGGTTACCTGATTTTAGCAGCTTTGGGTACCCCTCCATAATATAAACCCTGGCTGACCTTAAATTTAGATTGGCATTCCCTCATGTAGGCCTGCATATTTGCAAGGTGGGCCAGGGCATAGACATTTGAACCTTAAATGTCAATGCACAATCCTGTAGTGTCGCGTGCACTATATCAAGGTACCGTGCGCATAGCTGGCATAACAAGTGCAAAGGTGGGAAAAAGGCCATTGGATGGTTTGGGACACTCAGTGTTTAAGACTTGCAGACCCGCATGAGAGGCGCTGTTCTCTTAGGTGGCAGCCCATATTTTCCCGTAGCTTCAGGTCAAGATAGAAGACATCTAGGAGACTTACTTGTTCGCTGCGCCTGTCCTGTTCATCTGTTCTGGTTGTCTGTCCTGCTACCTGCCACTGCTCCTGTCCAGCATTACCCAATGGATCCTCATGTGTGTCTCGTATTGTTGTGTCTGGCTAGAGGGTGTAAATTAGAGAAATCTCTCTTGTTTATTTGTCCATTACCCCCGTTACTACATTTTACCCTGGGTTCCTGGGCTTTAGGCCCTTGGGTCTCTGGTTTGGTGTTGTTTTATTAATAAACTGTTTATTGTTTATTTACATCATTTGCTAGGAGCAGGCTCTGGTGTCAGCACCAGTGAAGCTTTGTAAAATACGAACAAAAGAATGTAACTGGTGACTTCAAACTCTCCTAGCTTTCAAGAAAAGAATGTCACAAGCAAGTCTGCTAACCCCTCTGGGCCTCAGCCTCCCCATGTGTAAAGTGGGGGATGATACCATCTAGAGGTTTTACAGCCCTTTCCTTTGAGATGTTCTTTTCTGCTTGTGGTAAAGCTGCATAGACCAGCACATATGGGTTGGGCTTTTCCCCCTACTTTTTACAAACTCATTGAAAATAGGTTTTATAATTTTTTTCCTGGCCCAAGGAGATTAGAAGGAATGTCTCTGGAACACATGGGCTGAGACAAGGACTTGGGTGGAATGGGCAGGCAGAGCAAAGGGTGGAGGGACATCATGCTCTGCTGGAGAAAGATGAAGTCTAATGTAGTTAGATTCAGTGCTACCCTTTTCTAGGTGGGACATTCACATCAACAGCCTGCTCTGGAGCCAACCAATTTCTCCTCTTGCACTGCACTGTGTTGCCAAGTAAATCATACCCCAGCACACTGGTTCTCTTCACAAGATGTCTGACATCTGTGTCTGCAGCAGAGATGCTAACTTGGTTTTTCAAGAGCCTGAAAAAGCTGCGGGAAGTCCAACACCTCACACTTTTACTTGCTGAATGATGTACTTCATAATTAGTGGGCTTTTTTTCCTCCCTTCCTTTTAAAATCCAGTCCAAACATGAAACAAACAAACAAACCGAGCATAAAAAACTCTACAGATTTAAAAACACAGCGACTCTAATTAGAGCTCTTTGAATGAGCAAGCAATTATGAAGACAAGTACTAGGTCAGATACTGTTTTTGTTGTTAGCGGGAATGGGAAATATTATAATTAAAACTTTCAAAAAGCTCTTCCGAAAGTTCTCCAGGTTTGGCAAGGTTCGGAGCCTGTGATGAGCTTAACAAACGAACAGAATCGCTGGAGATTTTTAAGTCAAGGAAAAAGAAACGTGTTATTTTTAAAGAGGGTTGTGGACAGCTTCCCCACTGGACACCCCACCTTCCAAAGCACCTTAAATAAAGCAGTCTGTATGCAGCATGTTCTGCTGATGGATCAGCAGTGACACATGTACATCTGTGTGTATCCATAGCTGGGTTTGATTCGGCACTTGAACACCAGCCAGCTTCCAGAAAAAGCAAGGAGGAAATCACCCACGGTTATTGTACGGGTAGAGTGAACAATCTAGCACTACAGTTTTATTGCAAATACAGCAAATAACCTTGGATATATCTGCTGTGTTAGGCTTGGACTATTTCCACCTATCAAGAGCTGAATATTTGAAGCTTTTTGCTATTAAATCTAAGTCGGAGCTGGACAAATCTTTTAGTCCCGGGGCTCAAATGTCTGACAGACAGGAACTGAGGGGCCATATCCCATTCAATCACTTTTCCTAGTCTAGACAAGGCCTCTCTCTCTCTCTCTCTCTCTCTCTCATTTCCTTGTATTCCTTCTCCCTCTCTACTTTTCCTCCATTCCTCCTTTCTTTTGTTCCAGCTCTGTCTGTTCCTTCTCTCTTTTTCCCTCTTCTGTTTCTAGCCTTCATTGTTTCTTTCCCTCATGTTTTGTACGTGGACAGAAAACACACACATTTGAAATCCCATTTGCTTTCCTCCCCATTAAAATATCAATATTTGTCCATAGGTACCTTCCATTTGCCCACTGTTATTTCCTGTTCTTAGACAAATTCAGATAATGCTTTATGGTAGCTGTTGACAAATCCTGATTTGTTGAATGTAAACTGCTGGAGTGTGACACATATTCCTTTCCTTCTGAGCTTTGGCTGTACTGTTGCTGTTAACATTAAAGCACACGAGCTGCTCCTGTACCTTCTATGGCCTTTAAAGCTACCAACACAGTGCAGCAAAAGCACATGGAGAAGGCATGAAAGCATTAGAAAATTCTTCATAGTGCAAGCATTGGAAAAGTAGATTAACAGAATTTAAGGCCAGAAGGGAGCATTAGATCATCTAGTCTGAGCTCCCATAGAACACAGGCCAGCAACACTTCCTCCAGTTACTTCTGTAACAGGCCCAGTAACTTGAGCCTATGGAAAGCAAGCCTACAAGTCCTAGTGTTCTCCAAGATGTGAGCCACATTTAAACTGTGAATTGAATCTGTCAAGCATCGGTGTAAGAAGGCTTTCAGAGGCACCTCCATGATGGCTGCTATCTTGGCTGACACACCAAGGATTGAACAGAGACCTCCCAACCTAAAAACATGAGCTGCTACCGCTTGAGCTAAAGCTTGCTAGGTGGGGCTGTAACAAGGCCCCTGTTTGGATTGGGCACAGAAGGGGAGCTGTGAAGAAACACTGACAGGTGGGTTACATTATCACCACCCGGGCCCTCAGGAAGTATGATTATGTTGGAAACAGCAGTAGTATGGATGCCACTTTTGGCTTCTGACTTCTCACAGAGAGGCTAGGCAACAATCTCTGATTGCTGCGTTTTTGACCCTTACCACACTGCAGATATCCTTGAAGTGCAGTTATGACCAGCGACAGCAACTTGTTGCTTTCTGCATCTGCCACTAGGTGCACACAGTGCAAGAGCTAGTCCCAGGCAGAAAGGCGTGTTCTCAACACTTCAGCTCCAGATACTTCTGAGATGTTTCTAACGACAAAATTAAGGGGGGGTGTTTACACCCTAAATGCCAATTTCCAATCTTTTGGATGTCGTCTTTTAAATAAAACCCCAAACTCTATAATGTTGTATTACAGTTGGTTTTATCACATCCTTATCCTAAAGTTAATCAAGTTTGTCTGCGATTTTATTAGTATGTGGCTTACTCCCCTAGGTGGAAATATTGGGGTTAGTCACCTACTCCTCCCAATCTCACTTGCTTTTCTCCTCTTGCCTCTGCTTCTGCTTATTACACACTCCCAAGAGAACATGTAACTGGGCTTTGAAGGTGCATCCTCAAACTCAGTGATGAAGCTTGCAATATGGAGCGCTGGAGGGAATGTGCTTTTTCCAGGGAAGAAATCTGGCAAGAAAATAGTCCTCCCCTGTGGTGTAACTGCACAACCATGTCTAAAAAGAAATTGGAACACAAATCATAATTGGAGCTGACTGAAAAATGGGAACATTTTTCTGGGAACAATTCTGCAAAAAAATGTGTTCTATTTTTTTCATTGGAATTTTGAAATTTTCCATACATCTGTACAGCTGGTCAAAAAATAAAATCAAAATTTGGACATTTTTGACCAGGGCTAATAAAGCAACAGACTCCCCTCTCACCCCGAAGTAAGTCAGACATACCAGTGAGAGCAGAATAAAGTTCATGAGCTACTGAGAAGTCACTTCTGAGAAAATTTGATTAGTCATACACTAGGAATTTTAGCAGAGCCTTAATAAATGCTCACCCACTTAGAGTGCACCTTTCCCCTACCTGGTTTGACTAGCGATTCAGTGAGTACTGGGACTGCTGGTGGGAGAGTATTCATGGAAGACACCAACCCATTACAGTCCTTCAAATTATTGTCTTAATCCAGGCAGGGGAAGGAGTAGAAAAAAAGCAACAGACCTTGCAGTTTCTCTGCATTCTGCAAATTCTAAGTTAATAGAGACAGCAGCGAAGATCTGAACTTACTTCTCCCCCATCTCATTCTCTTCAGTGAAGGCTGAACTTCAAAGAGTAACGGCGCCATTTATTAAGCACAGTCATTTGTTCGATGCACGGGCACACTATTGGCCATATGCAAATTAAAGACCCACAGGAGGGAGCTAAAGGAAGCATCTATAGGTCCCCATAAAAGGGGAACCCCATTATGAAGAGGAAAGGTTGCACAGCCTCAGGCTATGTTACATTTTGGGCCAGATCCTCAGCTGGTGTAAATCAATCTAGTGTCAATGGACCTGCACAGAAGAAGCCATCTGTTGTTGCACAACAAGCTTTATTGATCCTACAACTGTGCTACATGTGCTTGAGTGCCATCTACTGGCACTGCAGAAATTAACTCTTTACATATATACAGATTTAGCACTCTTGTAACTAGGGGTGTCATTTATTAAAGGGCAAAGGAGGCAATTACTCCCCTCCTTCCCAGATCTTGGTTTGCTCCCTCCCAGAATTTTCAGAGGTTCATATGCTTTACTTCCTCCAACTTCTCCCCAATTTTGCAGGACATAATATCATCACATATAATGTTCTATGACATAACTTTGCCTCCCTCCCAGAATTTTTCTAAAATTACACCCCTGCTCATAACAATAACCACCTGAGGATGTGGACCTATGTTCCTAAGCTCAATGGGACCAGAAGTGGGTTAGTTTGAGTTCCCACCAAATCTCTGTTGACCCCATCCAATTCCCATCTCCCCACCTATATGAATTCCCAAAGAGCCCTCTCGGGGACCAGAGGGAAAGGCAGATGGTTTCACATGGGTGGGGTGTGATCAGTATGTGGAAGGTCCAATCCATCTCTGAATGTAGGGGGGGTCCATAGCTTTTTGTATCCAATTTGCATAAGCTTTTATGCTATGCAGGGATTTTCCACCAGAGATTTACAGAGATTCCAACTGCAGCAAAAATTCCACACTTCTTTAATTTGAGAGTAAAAACCTCTAATCGTCCAGCAAAGTCACTGACAAATTCAAAACTGCAAGGGAAAAAAGCTAAGTCTATTTGTAGAGGGAGAACAATAAGAATGCTAATAATTATAATTAATTTGTTTGCATTCAGTGTTTCTGTTAGGAGTGTCTGACTGCTAGAAGCTGGGACTGAATGACAGGTCATTGAATGATCACTCAATAAATTGCCCTGTTCTATTCACGTCCTCCAAAGCATCTGGCATCCGAACACTGTCAGAAGACAGGATACTGGGCTATCGACCTGACCCAGTATTGCCATTCTTATGTCTAGCACAATCATTTTCTAGATCTTTTGCTTGTTCTATGTATACACAGTGCATAGAATGCTAGGGTGATCTGACAGGCTTACTTTGCAAAGAGTAGTTGGTTGTAATGTTGCAAAGCAGAGATATATTTGAACAGAACCAGCAGATGAAAAATACAGAAGACTTGTAAGAAGCTTAATGTGCAATATAACTTGATGGTAGGGGTGAAAGGGAGGGCACTGGGACAACCAGTTCCTCTGGTCTCTGTATAGTCTCCCTTTATATAAAGATAGATTAATCCAAAGAAAGCTACATTATGGACTGATTATATTTAAATTAAGCTTTCAAAATAATTTATGTTCGAATAACACTTTCATGTGATTTCTAAAGGAAACCTCTCCCACAACGTCACAGCCTCTAATTAGACATTTGCAGCCTACTCTTGTCTGATCCATGTTCTCTAGGAGATATATTACATAGCAAAAGATTGTTTTGAATCCCTCCTCAACATGAGTGATGCAGCAGTTTACTTAATACTTTTGGTGCCTGTTGCACTGAGCCTTGTGCCTGTATTGTATTTAAATCTGCCACAGATGTAATATGAGGAAATTCTTCTTTTTCAAAGTAATCCAAATACGTATCAATGCAAATTAGTAACATGTTAAATATTCTTACATTTTATTGAAATGTATGGTATTCTTATTGAAATGTATGGTATTTACAGCATCCCACACCATAGGCCAAATTCAATTACTCCTGATTGGCTCTGGGGTAACTCTGCTGAAGCCAGGGGAGTCATTCCACCATTACCCTTCATTTACCTGAGAGCAGGATTTGGCTCTATGTGGTAGATAACACAACTGAACTGAAATTGATTATACAAAGTGCGAGGATTAGAGAATTTTATGACATGAACGCAAATGGCATACAAAGCGGGTGTGAAGTATACCAGATCAGAGCAGTAGATTTTACACCCATTTTGCCCAGGTGTAAATGACTGTGCAAGGAACAGGGCAACAGCGAATCAGGCCCATAGCATGCACTTGAGTTTTATTAAAGGCATACCACACTCTGCCTAATCAGCTGTGGTGTAGCTTAATCATAATGGTGTATTAGCAGCTGTTGTATTGTTAATCAGTTAGGCCGTTCCTGCAAAGAGATCCTTAATTCTGTGCCTGTGAATAGTTCTCTGACTCCAAAGTTAAGCAAGTGCATAAATGTTTGCAGGATTGGATCTATAATAAAAAAACAACAACACCTCTTCTTTAGATTGCAAGTGGATGATGGTCATTAAGGGCCAAAAGGTGAAACTGAACGTAATTATTAAATCAGGTATTTAGCTGGTGGATGTAGTAAAAGGCTAGTCCGTATTAGTATTCACAAGTCTAACTCTTGGCAATTAAAAAAGGAAATACTTTCTTTTTTTAAAGCATGAGGTACATTTCCCTTGCACTCTCCAATGTTTGGCCACTGGCATCACAGCTTAGTGCTGTATTTCAGAAGTGTAATTGCAGGAAAGAGCAACGGTAAGTGTAGTTGTTGACTGGAAATGGGAGCCAATAGGGGTGACACTCATCTCCACAGTGTTGTCGCTAGAGGACAAAAAGTTATCAAGCTTTTTTCTCTTGCTTTCAATCCAGCCTTGCTGATTTACACCAGCTAAGGATCTGGCCCACAGTGTGACTCTTCCTCGGAGAGATAATGAAGGAATATTCATGCTACAGTGCGGATGGGCCATTCTAGCAAGTTCATAATTAACAAATCATCCGTGTTTTAGCAGCTGTACATTCAATGTACGTTTGGTGATCTTTAAATTAAAGCCTTACTGCAATTAGTTGATTTCAGGAACAAGGTTTCCATAGGGAGGAGGGTAGGATGCCTCCTGACCCAGAGACAGTCAGAGAAAAAAGAATCAGAGCAGCAAGTTGAGTTGCCCAGGCTACCGGCAGAGCCAGCTAGTAAGAGCACCAGATGTGGCCACCAGTAGAATGTATTGTACAATTTGGCAGGCCTTCACTTTTTGCAGCAATTTATATGGCTCTGTCAAACTCTACCCCTTCTGACTGCAAGTCTGCTCTTCCTGGAAACGAGAGAGGGAGGCAGCGTAATCTGGCACCCCTCCTGATAACATGTGGGTAAAGCAATCTGCACTATACACATACCTAGCCACATCCATCCTTAGTGAGACTTTCCATGGGATTTAGTTAATTTACTTCAGGGCCGAATTTGACCCACAGTGGAAAACATTACTAACCAGCTCAAACCATACCTATGATAAAAGGAAGGGTCAGTTTCTCAGTGGACGTCATGAAGTTACTTGGATTTACACTAGCCAAGGATCTGGCTCACCATCTTGATCAGAAGATGGTTGCATTTCTTTTGCCTAATTTTTCCATTCATTTGGGGTTTGTGGGTTCAGATGTCACACTCCAACTTGAGCATCACTGAGCTTGCAACCCTGTTAGGAAAGAGTGAAAAAAGGATCAAAGGGAGAGAGAAAAAATTAAGAGTGAAAAAGAGCAAAGATCAGGCAGAGTGACAAGCGAACCGAGTGACGCTGTGGGGGGAAAAAAAGGAGTAGAACACGGGGAGGGTGGGGAACGAGCGAGAGAGACTAATGAACAAATAGATACAATGAACATAGCTTATTACAGTCCCTCCTGCCACCTAGCTTTCATGGAAGGCTTCTTTCCCTTATGATGGGTTTCCATTTTAGCTAGAAAATATTTTTTCCAGTTCAGTCAAACTTGGAAAAAAAATAAAGCACAGGGGAAACCAAATAGTCATAAACTTCAACAGCTTCCATTCTGTGAACCCTGAATTGGCCAGTACTGTTCACAAACCATATGAGGTTCGCTGATCTAGTTTTAAAGTAAAGGTGGATATTTATAATCTACACAGTAAGATATTTTGAAAACATTCTTTTGTTTCGCAGGACAAAAGAGAACTATGAAATCATACACCGCGTGAAAGGGGATCTTTCCATTCTCAAGAGTTTGTAAGGAATTGCATTCAAACAACTAAGATAAGACGCTCTCACTTTTATAAAGACTCCAATACTGTGGCATGCTGAGAATTCCTTGGATTAAATGTTAAACCACTGGGAAACATTGTGCCCAGGGGAAATATGCAGGTGCAGGATAGCGAAGGGATACACTGTGGAGACTAACCACTACACATGCTAACAGGGAAATTCATAGGCACAGAGCTCTGGAGTGCACTTCTCTCATGTGTCCGGCAAAGTCTGGGCTTGTTCATTTTCAGGGATCACAGCCTATTGCCTGACCTGGCTAAGTTTCTGTGAGAGTACCTGTGCTTGGATAGGTGAGCAAGGGAGTCCTCTTTCAGTTGGTTGGTTTTTGTTTTTTATTGTTTGCCATTTTACCCCTATTTGTGAGTGTTCCCACAGATCACTGACAAGTGTATGTTCTGTGTAAGTTAAACACGAGATATGGAGAAATATACAGATGCATGTCATGAATAAGAAATAGGACAGTCCTTCTATAGCAAGACAACACCTATTATATTTAGTTTTCAGTTCTAGACACCTCGTTGAGGGAAAGGAACAGGGAGCCAGAAGGACAGCTCAAAGGAAAGATTATAAGAGTTAAATCTCTATAATTTGGTCTGTGTAACTTGGCTAAGTAACAGGCAAAGGGGAAAAGCTATAAATCACTTGTATGTTTCTGAAGGGTGTTGTACAGCAGGAATGGAGAGGAATTATTTAGGCCCAAACAAGGAGGTATCACTAACAATAATCTAATGCAACTGGGAAAGGGGAAATTTGGGTTGAATATGAGGACAATCTTCTGGCTGTGGAATAATCTCCCAGAGGAAACAGAAGTAGCCTTGCCACTTAGGAATTTGACTAATATCTTGACACATCACTATATTACATGGAACAGTCCTGTACTGGATGGGAGATGCACTAGCAAGTCTTCCCCATCTCCAGGGCCAGATCCAAAGCTGGTGTAAATCAGCATAGCCACAAGTCAAAGGACCTATGCCAATTTACGCGAGCTGATCCTAAATTTCTATGGGCCAAATCCTTAGACAGCCCTTATTCAGGAGGACGTTCCACTGAAGTGGATCTTGATCCTCACTGGTGAGGATCTGTGAATGCATGAAAATCCCTACAAGACCTAAAAGAATTCACATTGAGATTGTGTGGTTGTTTCCTCCTGTGGACTTTTGGGTGTTCCAAGGAGAGAACTGGTATCAGTGGGAACTGTGTGAGTATCTGATAGCAGAATGCAGTTCCTGGTCTTTGTGGGGGTCAGGAGGAGGTGGGATGCTTTAAACTGTGTTGAGAATCATTTCTTAGAGCAAGACAAAAGAAATTTCAGATGGCACTGGCTCCAGCTTCAAAGCATTAATTAACAAAAGCCCCCCCCCCTTTTTTTTTTTAAAGGAAAAAGGGGGAGGGGGGAAGAAAATGCTTGTTGGAAAAAAGCAGTTGATAGTCCATAGTCATTACAGGACAATTATGAGTCTACAGCAAAGGCACTTCTGGAGCTTCCATGAAAATCTTCTGCCACTTTTCCACCGTTCATAGATCATATTTTACCAGCTCAGACATCAGAGGTCTGATAAGTGAGTAATGCTTAAAGAGTTTGCCTTCATCCTTTGCAACCTGCAGAGAAGGGCTTTGCTGAGATCCAAAAGCTCACTGATAGCAGATGGTTTCAGGCGAGGCCCCCTTCTCAGGCAGTTTTATCCTAACTGCAGTAAAAACCCACTGCTCCTAGTACTTTATTGCTGTTTGAAGGGGGGGGGGGACGACACCAGTTCTTTTTCCAACTCAGTGTGAACACCTTGCCTGGAGAGTCTTTCACCTGCAAAATCTATGGGGCACAGCCATGAGCAAGGGATAGTGTGTAAACTGCACCTCCCTAGGATTGGCCCCTGGACACTGTTACCGAGAAACACAACTGAGGCACAATTCCCTCCCTGCTCCAGAAGTGGAGATAGCAATTTGCTGTTGGTCTGTATCACCAGCAAAGATATGATCCGGCTTACGGATGTGGAGCCAAGGTGCTACCTATTCTTCATCCATCACCACCCACCTGCTACCGAGGGGTAAAAAAAGCTGCCCTCCTTATTCTCCTCTCTTCCACTTAACTGCAAGGTATGGTTAGCTTATGCAGTGGTTTAAGGTGCAGTTCTCACTCCCCCCTACTCCCACCTGCCTGGGCATGTAGTTCAATGTTAAAATATAGCCCTAACTGAACCCCTGGTTCATGTTACAGAGAACACATGATTTTGAGTGTTGCTGCCATGGCTGTAAATTTGGTCTTGTCATTTCATCACCGCTTCCCATACCCAATCCTTTCCATCCAAAGCGAACACCCACCATTTCGGAAAGGTTAGCAACATCTTGATGAGGGCTGGCAACAGCGCTCTGTTTCATTGTCAGCAAAGCTGTGACTTGTGATAACAGCAGCAAATGCCACTACATCGCAAAATAAATCTTTTCTATTATCTCATGTACAGAATGCAGTATAAACCTAACAGAGCACTGAGTAGTATCTCCCATTCAGTGGAAGTCTTTTACACATTCCCCATATCAGAAGTTTCAGAGAATACTCCTACAGGCTATATTGTTCTACAACATATTCTGCACTACCATTTTAGAAGTAGGTATACGTCAGGCTCCCACCACAGAAGAAAAGGCTCTAATCTCGAGTCAGGCACAAAAAGAGTTTTGATCCACAGATGCACTACTCTAGCTCTGTCAATAAAAGTGTTAGTTGTTTAACTATGTTCCTACTGTATCAGAGAACATGATAGTCACTAAGAAAGTTCAAAAGAATTGGGTTCACGCATATTTTTCTACAACTTCTTTCTCTATGGGAAAGGTTGTCAGCCACCGCTGGCTCACCAATAGATGGCTGATCAGCTTCCAATGAACAGTCCATGTCAGCATCTCACAAGTCACGTGTTGGGCTGCATTGTACGGAACACATTGGCTATTACTGTCATGACCCTAACAAGGGCAGTCAGGCCCAACGGTGCATTGCATGAATAAGTATAATATAGGGTTTTTAATGATCTTCCTTGGTTAGAAGAAGGACACCAAATTACATTGCTTGACTTTTCCAATATATGGTTTTTACAGTCCTAAATTTTATGGATGAATCTTTGCCTCACTGGAGTCAAGGCAAGACTCCCATTCACTTCAACAGAACATATTAAGAGAACTTGTTTGCCCTGGCCACTGATGGAGACAGGATATTGAACTAGATGGCCAATGGGTCTGAGACTATCTGGCAGGATATACTGCACTTTATATCCTTTGCACTGAATTTACAGATAGATATTTCAATAGCATTCCATAGCTTACTGACAGAGCAAAAAACTTACTTGATTTTGTTCCAGTATAAACAGACCAAATACTATTTTTGACATTCATTAACTCCCTAATATTTTCTTAATTTAATCTCTTCCTCTTTCACTTATGAAAGTCTTTGAGATTTGAGTTGTTGGTTAGGCATGAGGGTGCTTTGTTTAAGAGCCTTTTGCAATGGTTTAATTAGCAATCAGAGGCTTAGCTGCTCTGCTCAGAGACGTTGTCATTAGAAATGGTTATCCTTTGATACTAACTCTGGAGAAGCTGCATTCTATTGTCATTGCATGAACTGGTGCCCAGATCTGGGCTATTCTTGGTTTGTTTTTTTTCACATCTCCCCCCACTTTTATAATATTTTTCCTGTTATATAATTTTTCTGCAAGCAAATTTTCCAAGCCGTCCAGCTTTGAATATGCTTAACCTGAAATATCCCTGGCTAAATATTCAAAATTAATAGATTTTAAACCCAGACGGGACCAATAAATCATCTAATCTAATGACTGCATAACATAGGCCTATGTGAAATAGTTACCCCTGTATTGAACCCAATAATCCATGATTGACTAAAGAATAGCTTCAAGAAAGACATCCTGTCTTGATGAGATGGCACCAAGAGGTGGAGGAGAATTCACCACTTCCTTTGATAGTTCCAATGATGAATCGCCATCACTGTTAAAAGTTTGTATCAGAAGAGAATATTCACCACCCCTGTAAAAAGACTTGGGAGGATTTGAATCTGTGAGCACTTGCACACAGCATAACACTTCCCTCTGTCTACATGATCTTCAACTTTCATTGACATCATGCTATCCAGGACTACTGATATGGATATTCTGCTTGCCTGTTAGCAAGAGATTACTAATGCAATTTATTCCTTTCCTACTGAAATAGTCTTTAAAAGGGTGGGGAGAGCAAATGGGTATAGTTCTAATGAAAGTGAGGGACTAACAGATTTGGCTTGACCTGGGCATTATAAAGGAAGGCCTAGTGTGATCCCCACATAACATTCAGCTCATGGGTGAGCTGAATGAGTTGGTGTTGGTCCTGCTTTGAGCAGGGGGTTGGACTAGATGACCTCCTGAGGTCCCTTCCATCTCTAATCTTCTATGATCTCATTTCTGACTTACCTCATGCCTTCATGCTCCAGTTCTGAGCAGAATTTTCCAGTTGTGATAAATTGTTTGCGTTTGTGACAATCGATAAATGGGGATTAAATTAAGATACTCTAAACTCATTTTCCTTTGTGAATTAATGCTCTGGTTTCAGGAGTCAGGTTTTCACCACTCATACCACAAGCTGGAAGGCCAGGAGTCTCATGAATGACCTGCTCTTTCTCAGTTCTCTCAAAGTGTAAATGAAAATCTACTTTTTTGTTGTATGCTTGTTACTGGGATACCAATCATCCCAGCAATCACTTTCTAAATAAATCCCTACCTCCTATTACAACTCCATTAAGATTTGATCACATCTCTGCTCATCCACTGCTCCTGGGCGTACTAATATATTGTTGGCTCTGCATGTAATAAATTACTAGTTAGACTGGCAATCGGTGCATAACCCTGCTTACTCTTTGCACCCAGACCCAAGGTCTGGATTGAAGTGTGAGGAGGGTTTATACTCCCTCACATGATTGCATAGTCCAAGTTACTATCTAGGCCGAGGGCGCATCTTTCAGAAAAACATCCCATCTTGATTAAAAAATTGTCAGTGATGGAGAGTCCACTACACCCCCTGGAAAATTGTCCCAGTGGCTAATTGTCCTACCTGTTAAACACAGATAGTTGGTGTCTAGAATGTTATCAGCACATTTTAATACCCTGTTTGCTCAATAGTGTCACCGTGCACACAGACATCCCAACTCCCTCCCTCAAAACGTGATCCATGGCGTTTTCAAATTCCAGTTACTCTGTGCTTGAAGCTGGTTGAAAATATGGATTTTTCCTTTTACAGGGAATTTCAACATTTCCAATGTACTTTTCCTTCTGACTCGGAATGAAAAATTGCCTTTTTTTTTTTTTTTGGGGGGGGGGGGGGAGGGGGGAAAATGAAATGTTACAAAAAGTTTTGTATTGGAAATGTCAAAATTTAGATTTTTTTTAATTAAACAAAACTATTTCACATGTTTAAATGACATTTTTTGTTTTCAAATGGTCGATTCAAAGATGACATTTTTTGTTTTGGTACTCCTGATTGGAAAAATGAAAAAAATCATTGAAATGGACTCCTGGCTTTTTCCACACAGAAAATTTTGATTTTGATGAAACCATATTTTCTGATGGATGGGAAAAATTTCAACCAGCCCTACTCACACTCCAGTTATCTGAAATTCAGATATGCCTAGAGTTTTGAGATAGGAAGGATACTGCTCTATAGGGACAACACACATCAGACATAGAAAAATATAATCCAGATAATGTGATTTTAAGGTCTGGTGTCTCATGCACCATAAACCTAAAAAGAAAACTGCTGTATATTTTTGGAAAGCTGGAATAACATGTTTTCAGCCCCCCAGCTCAGAAGACATCATCCTTTGAAATTGTAACTGGTACTCTGGTATTTCAGGCAAGGCTAAAAATCTTCAGACCATCACAGGCTATTTTCCAGACAAGCCAGGATGCTTTTAGCATCCTAAGCATCATAGACTGTGTGCCTGGTATTCCCCAAACTCAGTTTGCGTTTTTTGCCAGATAGTTGAAGAGGAGTTGCTGCACTGGTTCACTTCCTCACTTCTTTGTGGTTGGAGAGGAACGAGCGTGTCTGCTGATTCCCCTAAGATCAACTTGCTAAAGAGGGGAGTGAAAAGGAGACAGAAGTCCACCCAGATCCACACGTGGTGTACAGCAGCATATCTCCACTGAAGTCAATGGAGTTATGGAAGTTTCAGCTGCTGAGGAGCTGGGACCTTTTAATTGGGCCAGCTGCTGAGAAGCAAAGTTGGTTGTTTTAAAGTGTAGTAACAGAAGAACACCACAATAGCTACATGGGTTAGAGGGGAGGCAGTACATCTAGTAACTGGGTGTTAGATGTGGTAAGCCGGGTCTGAGAATTGCTGGTCTAGGACATAGAATAAGTTGCCTTCTCCCCTTCAAACAGCACCACAGCAAGATAGAAGAGGGACCATTGCCTACATGTGGAAAGGCAAACAAACTAAAAGGTAGTAGGCATGATTACATACTTATTTGCCATTCGGCCTCTCTGCTGAGACTGCCACCAGGAGTGACAGTGATAGCCAGTTGGTGATGCACTGGAAACGTCATGCTGTCAGAGAAATCATCCATATTTTATCCTTCTTACATGCCTGTGCCTTGTATCAAATTATTGTTAATAAGGATTATTTTGGCCATTTGACTGCTCAAAAAGTTAAAAGCAATTGTTCCGTGAGGAGGAAAAATAAAATGTGTGAGCATCACAGGTAGATTATTACTAGCTAGTTTATCTGAGTGTGTGATTGTGATGACTAAAATGACCGGCTTTCCCTACATAATGTACCACTGGGATAGAATAATACAGGCAACGGCTTATGGTTTGTGTGTCTGATGGTTAAAAAAAATAAAATCAATGGTTTTCCTCATTGAAAGGTGCCCTCAGGGGCAAGAAACAGTGAACAGCTTATTAGTTTGTGTGTGCATGCTGGCAGCTGCTAAAGCAGCACTGAAATCAGTCATACACCATAATAAAAGTACCCATCCCAATCTAAAAGCTAGCGTGTTCTTATATCTCAGGAGAATATGCCTCCATTAATCCAAACCATGCAGTAACTCATCTTTAACCACAGTAAGGGAATGCAATAGCAGATCCACTGATAATGATTTCTTAGGATTACTGATGCAAGAATATAAAGGAAAATTACTGGGATTTGGGAGTCAGATCTTCAGCTGGTGTAAATTGGCATAGTTCCATTTAAGCCACTGAAGCTATGCTGATTTACAATGGCTGAGAATCTGGTCCTGGGAATGCTGTCCTCACTTGCGAGCAAAAGAATGCTGCTTTGGACATTCTATTCAGCTCAAGATTCTGACACATCAAAATCACCTGCAACAATTGTTACTGAAGTGTTTAAGTGTTGTCATTCTAGGCAGTTATATATCATGCACTGGGACACTTCACTCTGATGACACCTACCTGGACAATGTCAATATTGCTTACAGCACACGTAATGGTCATTTAATGTGAAGTTCTCTCAAGATCACTGGGGTGGATCCTGAGTAAGAAGCAGAAATGATGATCTCTCTTGGTTGCAAGGGGGAAAAGTTGACTTCGTTCTTCCACGCAGATTTCCATGCTTTTAAACTTGGAATTGCTGACCACAATGGCTTTCCAAAATGGGCACAAAAGAAGACTTTTGTTAAGCCTATGGCACCATAAATATGCAATGTTTTGCCTCGAAACTTGTTGAAATTATGACCATGTCAAGCAGAAAAGATCTCTTAGA
Organism: Emydura macquarii macquarii; assembly: GCF_026122565.2. NCBI lineage: Eukaryota > Metazoa > Chordata > Testudines > Chelidae > Emydura > Emydura macquarii. Next base: position 11,594,177 of record NW_027130204.1, on the reverse strand, counting down.
TGGAGATACAGATATGTTGTAGACATTAGGCAGATGAATCAAGACATGCATATCCACATATTCAGATCCGTGGATATAAAGATCATGAAGCTAATACGAGCAATCCAGAACATGATGGTAGTTTTGGGCACTCCCTGGAGGACATGTCTTCTGAGACCACCTACAACTACATGGTCATCAAATTGTTATGGCAAAAAGGTGCTAATGACTTGCATGTTAGTGTCACTGATGTATAAAGGCCCTGGATAGAACTCTAAATAGAGAGAGTTAAAGATGCCCTCCAGAACCCAGAAGGTCATTAAGGGCACCGATTGGGGTAAAGCACTTTCCCTTTGCTTAGACCTTTTGGATACTCTTTGTGTCAGAAAGCAGCTGCTGAACAGTTACTGTTCAGGTGATAGAGGTCCAGGCAATCTGCTTCTGGGGACAGTGCAGAGGTGCTTGACATGAAGCATCTGAAAAAGGGTGTGGTTTATGCACAGCTTATTGCCACTGCTGCTCAAGGAAACAGGACTTTTATTTACAAAAAGATACAAAAATTACATTGAGGACACCTGAATCTGCATCACCAGTTTCTGCTCCACATAGGAAACTGGCCCACAAGGCCCTGAAATCTTCTACTACTCAGTAAAGGGGCAACAATGTAAAGGCTTGTCTACATGATGCGTCAGTCAGAACCAGAGGGGGTGTATATTCCAGTGCGTAGTAGTGCGTCACACTTGGTCCCATCTGGACCCTGCTGGGGTCCACTACAAGTTCCATAGTATGTGTTAATGTCGTTCTGTTTCAATCAGTAATACATCAATGCGCACTAGGGAACATTTTAGTGTCTGCCAACAGGGTCCATCAGGACAGTTAGTGTGCAACACTCTAGCGCACGTTAGACTTTTCACCCCTCTGGTGTATCTAACAGACTGTGTAAACAAAACACAAACCAAAGAGAATTGTCACTTCCAAATGCAGACCTATGTGAGGAGGAGCCAAATGGAAACCATCATCAATGAATTACTATCCGGCTTAGATACGTAAGACATCACATGTCAAGATGGAATATGGCATCTTTTTGGGTAAAATTTTCAGCTGAAACTTTTTAATCAGAGGGAAAATGCAGATTTTGCAACACCAAAACATTTTGTGAATGTGCTGCTTGATTTTTATGTGAAATAACTTTTTGTTTTGAAATTACCTTACACTTCTATTTATTTAAAAAATGTAAAAATGCTTGATCAGAACATTGTTTGTCAGGAAACCTTTTTCCCCCTTCCGTTTTTCAGAATTGCCAGAGAACGGAGCTCAAAATATGATACAGCAAATCAGTGGCTAGTCAATGAAATCTCTTTAGCTCTGCCATATCCCTGCTAACTTGTGGCACCCAACAGCCTGATTTGCATCCCTGCTTTGTCCCCGACTTTTTGTTTCACTGACATACATGCAGCATGTCACAAAAAGCTGCACTCCCTACTGAAGGAGTGGAGGTGATGAAGGATGGCATCGTGGTTAAGGCCTTAAACAAGGACTCAGTTTCAAGCTCTGCCATGCACTTCCTGAGCAAATCACTGAATCTCTCTGTGCCTCAATTTCTCCAACTGAAAAATGGGGATAATACTACTTCCTTAGTTGGTCTTGTATATGTGTATTTAGATTGTGAGCTCTTTCAGGTAGGAACTGTAGAAGATCAGCCCTCTTTTGAGGTAGCTGTCTCAGGAAATCTGTAAGGATGCTTACTGTGCAGTACCAACTGTCCAGTTTTATGGGCTCAAGATCATCCCAGATATCCCTTTTTGTACTTCAGAGGTTGCAGCCCTGACATATCATAAATAATAGTTGGAGTCCAACTGTTTGGCGGCAGTAAAAATGACTGGACAGAAGAGGGTACGGTGGAAGAATTACACGCTGCATCTTACAACTTGCTGTTGTGACCCCTGTCCTTCTTCACTTCTCCCAATGCTTGTTGTGTCAACTGTCGTGTCACATCTAAAAATCACATTGCAAGCTCTTAGGGTTAGGGACCTTTTCTTTCTATTGTATTAAGTACCTACCACAGAGCAGAGAGAGGAAGAATGAACGTTAGCCTACCAGTCCACAGGCGCCAACTTCAATTCCCTGCACAGACAGACACCATGGGCAAATCACTTCATCTGTAATGTGGCCATAATGGTACTTTAATACCTCACAAATGTGCTGTGAGAATGAACACATTAAAGATGGTAATGCAGCTAACATGCTATGGAAATAGGGGCCATAAAAACTACCTCAGATATATAAATATTATTAAATGAGATATATTTTCTCTAACACTGAGGATACAGATGCCTGGAAAGTGTCATCATTTCACTAGTCCATCTTGGATCAATCTTTTAATAAAACTGCTGAGACTCCAGGCTTCCAAACATGAAAATATTTCAGATGGTGCCAGGTGAGGGGAAACTAAGGAATAAGAAAGGAAGATCAGGGTCCTTGCACAAAGATGACTGGCTTTAATCTACTCACAGTAGATTATGTTCCAAGGTGTGCTGGTCTCTCCACTGGATCTCCAGCATGTAGGTATGAATGGCGGGTAAAGATGGATCCTCAAAGAGGAGTCCACTGTCCCTGATTTTGTGCTGAGATTTTTAGACAGTAGCGAGAACCTCCATCTACTTAGCAACGTTTTCCCTGTTTTCTTAATGGATGCATGGTTCTCCTGGTTTCATGTGCTGCCTGTTGGATAGTAACATGAGAGGACTCCATGTCTGTCAAATTAAATTCTCTTGAGAGAGAGAACTACTTACAAAGGTGCTGCAACTGCAGCTACCATTCTAGCCATGTACATACAGACAAACGTGCAGGTGCCTCCTCCAAACTCTTCCCTCCTGGAGCCTGTGCTCCTTCCTCCAAGTTCCATGCAGGTTTCTGATGCAGTTCCACCACAGACTGCGGAATAGAATTTGGGGGGTCTATGCTAGAAGTATGGGCAGCTCTTCAGAGGCTTTCCACAAAGCAACTGTGATTCAGGGATTCACAGATAATTAGCAATATCAGCTATTGCATGTGTGTGTTTCTGTAGCAATGGTTCCACACAAAGTGCACAGCAATATATGTCCACCCATGATGGCCGCATCAACCTCTCTGAACTGATTTCCTCTGAAAGAGAAAAGAGGCTGAAGGTTTCATCTTATAACCTTATCCAATGGAAATCTTTCCAATGACTTCTGTGGGCTTCGGATCAGGCCAGTTTTTTCTGTTACAAACCACTTGGATAGTCGGGCACAATTTAAGGTGACTCTGCACAAAAAGGGGTGGGGTTAGAGTAACCTGGGGGGCACTGTAGGTCTAGTTTTATTGGCAGAGTTTGTGTGTGTGTGGGGGGTGGGGGGGCAAGTTGGGGGGGGAGCTTTCTGAATACTCAACTACACCTTGTTTTGCTTTTGATAGACCTGCATGTTCAGGAGTACTAAATTCACCCAGAGAAATGGAAAATAAAAATACGTTGGGCACCAAAATACTGTTCTTTCTGAGCTGTCTTCTTCTAGAGACCTCATAATAAAGGTATCCTGATGCCTGAAGGAGATGAATTTGATATCCTTCTGACATGAATCTGGACCCCTTCTGGATAGTAATCCACTTTATAACATCATTACAGATATTTTAGCATAAAGGCAGCCTCTTTCCTCAAAAGACAAAAAGCTAAGGTTGAGGCATTTGTAGAGCAGTATGAAAAACATACTGCCTTGTATCCAGTCAGGCTGAGCATAAACAAGGAATTTTGGCTTCAAACGTTCTCAGTCTCTCACACTTATTCAGCACAAATATTCAGGAAAAACAATGATACGACCATTTGTTTTAAGTGCTAAATCAATGCATAATTACTGGGAAGTATTTTTGAGTGAATTTTAGATGAGCATTTGACAAAATATAATATTGGAAACAATCTTTATCAAACATTCATGTGTAGTGTGAGAGATAAAAACAGGCATCCATAATTCATACAGCACAGTGTATTACCAAGTGTGAATAAGAGGCTGAATTTAAATGAGGAGGTCTGTACAATATTTTCTGCAAGGCATCTGCTTTAATCATTTACATTATTCACAAGACTTTCCAGAACAGTGAATCTTAAATATATTTGTGTTTGCGAGAATGTGTATGTGTACACACACTCACAAATATAGACCTGTGTATATGTACACGCACGTACACGTGCACACACAGTTTTTCTCTCGCCTGTGCCAAAGGCCTTTGAAGCCAATGGAAAGACTCCTATTGACTTCAATGGACTTTGCATCAGGTCCTTCATGTGCGTTTTTGTTTTTTAAATGGTGACTACTGGATAGGTGTGGTGCACACACAAACACAAGCTTATATAGTAGCTAGCATTCAAAAGTTAACTAATATATGACAGCTTCTGACATACTGGAGCTATTTCTTATTCAAAGTAGAGGGAATAAGAACGGGTAACTGCTGACAAGTGTTAACTATGTAAAGATATGAGGGCGAAGAATGCTATACAATAGCTAAGATTGATGTTAAGGAGATAATTTAGTACAGTCCCATCCAACAAAGCACTTAAGCATATGCTAAATTTTAACACGAGTTGCCCCAAAGAAATCAGTTGAATCAATGATTTCAATAACCGGTCTTCTTTAGTTGTGTGTCTGAGACTGCTCGAAATTTTAAAGGTGCAGTAGCTGCAGACAATCACACAGTTTAGAGGTTCATACTTCACTCAAGGCAGTGCAGCTGTTTGTGGAAGCATTGTAGGTTGGACATGAGGAAGGTCAGGCAACAATCCAGGCACAGATTTGTGAAACATTTCTGAACCTGGGCTTGATGTTCACAAATTCACCCCAATTACAGAGGGTTCTTCTGTGCAGACTGTGCCTCCAAGCCCAAGTGATGACATTGGGCCTAACTTTAAATCCTTATGCAGTCTCACTTAGTATTCTTCAGTTCCTGTCCTAAATCGTTAATAATGTTGCTATAAGTGACCAGAGAGCTGTCAGATTTGGGGGCATATCAATAATGGGGTTTGCGAAGAAGGATTTGTAAAGCATTTAGGCATCAGTAGGAACTAAAGGCTCCATGTAAATGTAAAATGCTATTGTTTATCATCTTCTACCACCGCATAAGGTGGAAGGTTGACCTACAAACTCTCAGAGGAGTTAGGAGATGTAAGACACCTTTTTAATCCCATTGCACTGGCTACCTCATGCATCCAAGGAAGTGGAGGAGAAAGCAGCCTCCAAGAAGCCACTGCTTCCCATCTCATGGAGACAGGCAAAGAGTAAGGGCCAAGATGGGAAATGAATGAAGCCCAACATACCAGCCAACAGAGCTGAGTCAGTGTGGAGGGGGAAGTGATCTGCTACTGGAATAGAGCAGTAATAGAGCTTACTTCACCACTGTGACAAGGTGGAAGATGAAGGACTGAATAGTGACTGTCAGAGTGACTATTAATACTGTGGTCTTCTCCTGAGCAGTACAACTATGCACTCATTTATATGGGTTCTGAAATTGCCTACTTATAGGAAAAGCCTAACCCCAACATTTCTTCCAGAGTTTACTAATGATTCCCAGTTTTTTCCAGTGGATTGCTCGATTTTGCCTTTATCCCCCTCTCCATCTCTTAGAAAAGTGCTTCTTGATTCTGGAGAATGTGTTTGCTTGGTGCCAGGAACAGTTGGTATTTCTATCTGGCAAGCTGTGTTATTGTTGTTGTTGGGTTTTTTTGTTTGTTTGTTTGGAGAGGAACAGTGAACACATGATGGGAAAAAAAGCAAAACACTGTAAATCTGTCTCAACAAGCTACTAACTGAGTTACACAGAGCATGTTACGAAATCCCATTTTTAAAATTATATCCAGCAGACAAGTCAGTGGAGAATCATGCATGAAATTCACACACTCTGAAGACCAATGGGAGAAATTTCACCTCTCTTTAAGAAGGAGAGTCCAAATGATTAAAATGATAGTGACCCATCATTTTAATTATCTTTCCAGTATGCTTCCTCTAATAGTGCTCTCGCCCCTGCTTTAACACAGTGAACGTTAATTCACTTCTCATATAGCTGTGCAAAAGGAAAGCAAGACTCAAGAGGTCCCATTCTGCCAGTATCTCATTCACAAGGTAGATTACAGTTACCCAATTTTCTCTTTGACTGTTTTATACTGGTACCCTGACTGACATACAAGGTTCCCATAATTCGTGTTTGGGGGAACATGCAAAGTAGAATTTGGGGTTGGGGAAAAAGTCAGAACATGAAAAGCATGTTTAAAAGACACACACTCTACAAAATTGTGTGAATTGATTTGGAACAAAGCACCACTGAGAGGACAGGGAAGGGTGATACCATGGGAACCAGGGTACTCAAAACAAGATTTTTCTTTGAGCAGGAGAATGGTCAGGGTACTACACAGGGATTCAGGATACTTGAGTTCAATACCTAGCTCTGCTATCGATTTCCCCTGTGACCTTGGGCAAGTCACTTAGTCTCCCTGTGCTTCAATTTCCTGTCTGTAAAATGGGGATGATAGTAATACTTTTTGTTTCTGTCTTGTCTATTTTGAAGGTAAGTTCTTCATGGGAGGGACTGTCCTTTGCTACGTTTATGTAAAAGAGTTTGGAGTGAGTGTCTGTTGGGGCCTGTAATAGCTAATATAAACAATACATCCGTTGGCAAGATACAAACCTTAAGAATGAGGAAAGTTAAATGTTGATAGCTCAGCCATGCCTTAGAGATGGGTGAACCTCCAAATGATTGGAAGTTTTGTTCAATTAACGATGCTAAAGCCTACATAAAGCTTATAAAAAAAATCACCAAGTCTTTGTAATCACACTGCTTCAGAGAGCATCTCCCACACCCTGAGTTAATATTCTGACATTATTTGATTTAATGCCTTTCTAAATGTACCAATCAGTAGGTTTCTAAAAGTGACATACAGTAAAACAATTATAACATAACAATATAAATTATGTCGACAAACTGAACCAGAAGATCTGGCACAAGGGTAAACCTGATAGCTTTCAGTCAGGGCACCCCACCAGACAACAAGGATCAATTAAAACATTGCAATAAAACACATAAAACACACTGCCCTCCCGAACCCAGGAATTCCATCCGTGTCTGAAAAAGAACTCTACAACATAAAATATGTGCAATGCCAGCTGCTCAGCTGGTTGATCGCAACAGATTTGTATTTGTATATGGGTGTCCACATTTACTCTGTGCTGGCTTCATGGAGCAAGTGGGCAGCTGGAAAAAAGTCAGGAAGAGAATACCCTGGCTGCTCAGAAGAATAGAGTTAGCCAACCACTGTGGAAGGACAAGGAGACACACAGATCAGCAAAACAAAGCTGATGCCTTTAAAAGTTAGTGTGATAGGGGGACACTCACCTCTTCAGAGTGCCTCCTGTCGGTTGGGTGTGAACCTGCACTGTCTTTGCTTGTGGCTCCTCCTGCTGGCCGTCAACCTCGACAGGTGGGTCTTCAGTGGCTCAGCCCTCCAGCCAAGTCACACACAGTCAAACGCATGAAGGAACCTCCTTCCGGGGCAAAAGGTTCAGCAGGGCCTTTCCCTGTGCCCTTGTGGGTATCTGCAAACCTGTCTCTGGGCTCAGCCTCTTCTGGGCTAGCTTTAAGCCTGGTATAGATAAAGCAGTGCCCTTAGGGCTCTGTCCCTGGAGACTCTAAGTCCTGCCTTCACTTCACTTCACTTGGGACTCTAAACAAGCCTTATCGCCTTCTCAGGGCTTAGGCCATCCTGCCAGTGGGAGGGGCCTAAGCCCACGCACTACTCCAGGTCCTGATGCATGGACCACTTACTACTTCCTGTAGCCCCTTCCACTTCACCCTAACCTCAGGGCTGAAGATCTCAACTCCTCCCATTACTCACCCTTCCTATTCCAGCCAACAACTGATCTACTCTGCCTCTGCAGCTCCTGTTACTTTGATTGGCTGCTTCCTTACAGTCTCTCTTGACAGGCCTGGAGGACCCACCTTCACTGCTCCTTTTCTGGGGCAGGGTGTGGTAGGACCCTGAGGCCTCCACTAAGGGGTCCTCAAAGAGCCCAGTACACCCTGTCACAGTTGATTTCACAAAGTCCCCTAGAAAAAAGCAAGTTCTGAGCTGTGGGCAAACAAATATATTACCTACAAAATTAAAAATCATCAAGCACAATTAAAACCCTAATAGTCACAATTTAAACACACTGTAAGTCGCTTTTTTTATGTGATCAGTTTCTGCCTAAAGAAACAATTTTCAGCCTTGGTAAAAATTCAAGAAAAACCATGATTTAGAACATACCTTCTGAGACAAGTTTAACTGGAGCAATGCTAAGAGGTCGCTCTCTAATAAAGATTCCAAGCAGCCTCAATGATGGCTTATTGCAGCCTAATAAACCTTCCCCTCCTACGTAATTACTTCAGAAGTGTAATGTGCTGCCCTGGTCCACACCCTCCTCCCCGTCACACTCACACACACATTTTTCCTTTTGTAATTAAATGGAGAAAAAGTCTCTGCATTAGTTTTCTTAACACTTTATAAAATAACAGCGAGATTAATTAAGAGGTCTGTATTTCTATTTCAAGGTTCAAATGCTTTCACTAAGCACGTTGTGCTTTCAGAATCCACAGTGTCAGCAGAATCTCTGACTAAAAATACGGACTTTTTTTTCCTTAATCTCTTCCTCTCTATATACAATTTGTGAACAAATGTGAATGATTAAGAGCCCTGGGCCCCATCCTCAGCTGTAGTAAACCACCATCGCTTCACTGAAGTAAATGGAGTAGGAGCTAAGAGTGGCAGTAGAGGAATGCTGAGTAGGAATAGAGAGGATATGTTACCTCTGTATATGTCACTGGTGCAACTGCTACTGAAACGCTGTGTCCCATTCTGGTGCCTGCAATTCAAGAAGGATGTGGAAAATTTAGAGAGGGTTCAGAGAATGATTACAGGATTGGAAAACCTGCCTTATGGTGATAGACTTCAGGAGCTCAGTCTATTTAGTTTATCAAAGAGAAGGCCAAGAGCTGACTTGATCACAATATATAAGTACCTAGGTGGGAACGGAAATCTGAGAGAGGGCTCTTCAAACTAGCAGACAAAGGTAGAACAAGATTCAATGGCTGGAAGCTGAAGCTAGATAAATTCAGACTTGAAATAAGGCAGAGATTTTTAACAGTGAAAGTTTTTAACGACTGGAAAAATTTACCAGTAGTCGTGGTAATTTCCATCACTGAAAATTTATAAATCAGGATCAGATGTTTTTCTAGAAAATATGCTCTAGTTCAAACAGGAATTAATTCCAGGAAGTCCTATGGCCTCTGTTATGTAGGAGCCAGAGCAGATGATCACAATGGCCCCTTCTTGATTAGCAATCTCTTAATTAAACTGGGCTGGGAACACTTCCAATTTTGGGGCAATGGGCATAGACCCTAAAGGTACATTTACACAGCAAAGAAAAACCCGTGACTGTCCTGTGCCAGCTGACTTAGGCCCGGGCTGATTCATTGCTATGTAGAGTTCTGGGCTGGGGATGGATCCCGAGCTCTGGGACTCTTCCACCTCGCAGGGTCCTAGACCTTGGGCTCCAGTCTGAGCCCTGAAGTCTAGAGCAATGAAATAGCCTCACAGCCGGAGCTTGGCAAGCCTGAGACAGCTGGCACGGGCCAACTGCAGGTTTTTCTGTACTGTGTAGATGTACCCTAACACTCTTTGGTCCATTGTTTCTTTCTATAATGGGTTGAGCTTGAACTTTCAATAAAAGACCCCCATGCACATTGGAAAGAAAGGCTTTGAAATCCAGACCCAAACCTGGTGACAGATGGCTTAGGCCCATCTCTAAATTGGATGTACACTACTTCAGGTATAATACATCCTCTGCAGCTCTCAGCCACGTGCTGCTCCTCAATATATACTAGTTAGCACAACAGAGTTTGTTTCTTAGTTTCTTAAAACTGGCTACTTTACTATCTTCTTTGTTTGAAATTCCAAACTCAAGCAGGCTGCCTGCTGTCTAAGAAGAAAGACACGTTTAAAAAGTTAATTGATTTGTTTTATTAGCCATTCAAATTATATTTTTTCTTCAGCTTTACACACATGAAAAAGGGCTCCTCTCCATATGCTCCAGGGAAGCATGCTTGGCATACCTTAAAGTTACACAAATGTCATTCATATATCCTTTCTCTAGCAAACAAGGCAAGTAAAACACTAAAACTATCTTCCAACCCTGACAATCCACCACTCTCAACAAGTCTCTCTACTATTTTTGCACAAGTTGGATACACACATTGAAGTGATTGTTTTCTTAGGCCCTAATCCTGCAAAGATTTATGCACGTGCTTAATTTATGTTCATGGATAGCACCATTGACTGTAAAGGTTTGCATGATTGGAGCTTAAGTGGTTTAATAAAATCAGCTTAGGTCCTGGTTCAGCAAAGCTCAAACACATGCTTAACTTTAAGTACATGCTTAGGTATTTTGCTGACTATGGATAGACTTAATCATGTACTTGAAAGTCAAACACATGCTTAAGTGCTTTGCTGAATAGGATCCTTATTGTAAACTAATAGCATAAAGGAACAGAATTACACTGTCTTTAACTTGTGCCTGCAAACCTCTAACCGATTCCTTAGACATGTCTAAGATGGCATATAATGCATTTAATACCCTTCTTTAAAATTACTTCGCCCTTTCTCCTACTACTGTATTAATATGCTGAAAGTTCTCTGAGAAAAGAGAAGGCATATTGTATCTTATCAGATAGAAGAGGATCAAGATTTTGGGCCCAAGTTTGCCTCAGCATTTTCTGCATAGGGAGAAGTGTGTCCAGCTGATGTTTTTAACCATGGCAAGCTCCCCAAGAGTTAGGCTTAAGAGGAAGAAAGGAAGTCAGACAGATCTCTCAGCAAAGCAGAATCTGCACAAAATTCTACACTCTTCTTGGAATACATTTGGCCTGTCACTAAATAATAGGAAGTCACACTTGGAAGTTTTGGCAGTTCTTACAGAAACCATCGATGGCTGACACAGTCAAGATACTGGGTCTCTCGGAGTGGAGGAAATGCTATGATTTAAAAAAAATAGTGCTGGAATTGATCATTCTGAGTTGTGCTCCCAGAGGAATATGGTCTCTGGCTGAATACTTTAAATCATAGGTTTAATTTACATGATATTCCTAACAGAGGTAGAGTAGGATGCAGTAATTTCATGAGGTATATCTAAGCATTTGGTTTTCAGTTAATCACTTGTAGTTCATGACAAATATGAAATGTTGGTATTTTGCTATAAAATCATGTGCATTTTTGTATTTGTTGGAAATATAAACAATTATAAAGTGAATATATACGGTGTGAGTAGAGCTGAAGCCAGATGTATAATACAGAACATATAGGGCAGATTTTCAAAGGAGCTCAGCACTTAATCACTCCCATTTTGGTTCCCAAGTACAAGTTTGTGTAGAATAGGTTAAAAAGTGTGTGGTTGGCATGTTCTAATATTTTTTAAATCTCTAGAGGTGAACCTAGTCTTTAACTCAACCAGTTTAGCATGTGGTAAAGCATACACAGTTTTATCTATACTAGACTTTTCAAATGTGTTAAATATGCCGGCTATCACATGCTAACAGCCTACCTTTAGGTCATAGTCTAGATAAGGCCTAGGTGGCTAAATTTTTAAAACAGCCTAGCTCTTTCTTTAGGCATAAAAAGTGAAGTGGCCAAAATTTCAGAATTTCTAAGCATCCAGAAGCTTCCATTTTTCTAGATGAGAGCTGCTAGTTATCAAGCACTTTTGAAAATCTGGCCAGTTCACCACTAGAAGATAAGGACTACATCAAGGCAGAATTAAATAAATAAATAAATAAATAAAAATCAGTACTCACAAAACTTAACAAGCTCCCTGGTTGAACTACATCTCCCATCATGCAGCACAGTGGCTCAACAAGAGGGGATACAATACTTGATGCATCTTGGGAGTCCCTGGTCATGCTTCGTTATGGGAGATGCAGTTGGGCTGAGGAATCTAGTCCCTAGCAGAGAACATGAGCATGAAGCAGACAAGTAGCTCCCATGAAGAATCATAGAGGCATTTCCAAATAGAAATTTTTCGGTTTCCAGGCATTCAATTTTTCAACAAAAAGTCAAAATTTTCCATGGAAAGCAGAGCCTTTTTGTGAGTGGAAAAAAAACTGGTGTGGGGAAAACAGAATTTTCCATAAAAACTAGTTTGATCAATTTTTTTTTGACCAACCTTAAATGAAGGGCTTTTTGATTACATCAAACCCTGCGTAGAGCAATATGCTGCAGTGCAGGGGACAACAGTTTACTTGATCTGGATGGCTCTTGAGAAACAGATCATTAAGATCCTAGGAGACAGTGTTAGGAGAACAGGTTCTTCTTTTAAGCCTGGACCTAATTCCTAGCTTTATTTCTTAAAGATTAGGGAGTCACTTGGAAGCACCTGTCCTTGATGGTGGGAGAGGGAGATGGAAAGCACTGTAAAAAAACCCAAGTTTTTATTCTTAGAAGTAATAATATTCCCAGTGTTAATGGAGATTAATTTTAAATGAGCACGTGTAACTGTAAGATTTGATGCTTGTACTAAGGAACTGTTATAATATGTATATTTAATTTACATACAATCATTTATGCTAATTTAATTAGTTCTCTGTTTTGTTCTTGATTCTCCACTGAACTGTGAGATGTCCTTCCTCAGAGATCGTTGGAGAACTGGGGTGGGGCAGAATAGAAAGAGAGAGGGACCTCTACTGAAACCTGCAGATGTGGGAGTAAATAGAATCCTGGGGTTCTTAAAGACAAACTGTAATTTCCCAGCCCAGAGTCTCAGAGGAAGGATTCCAATGATTCTCACCACTCACAAGAAACAGTGGGAAAAACCTCTTTCTCATCTTGATTCTCACCAGCACATTCCATATTCATGCCTGATCACATCAGTCAGTCTCCATGGGCCATTTAAATCTTTACTGCTCTACTGAGTCTGCCAGCAGGGGTGCCAGCCGAGGAGTGGTGGTTTCTAAAGATGAGACTATTAAGCCATGTTTTATTAAAAACTTCTCAATGCAAACAGTATGCAATCACTTAAAAAGTGGAAATCCAAGAGAAAACAAAACCAACTATTCTGAATCAGGAATACCCCATGTGGCCTCAATCAATAGATGTACAGCACAGATTTTGATACAGGTTTTCACTAAGGCCCCTTTCCTCATATGCAAAACTCCAAAGTGCAGACCACAGCTGGTTTGCATGTCTATGTGTGGATGTTCATGGTGGCACATCTACAGGCTCCTCACCATGAAAGAACCAATGTCTAAGATGACCCTTCAGTTTGTATGGGCATATTGTGGTATGGTTATTGGGAAATTTAGACCCAGAGTGTTTCAAGAGTAACATATCAAAAATGATGGGAGCAGGGGGGAACAAAAAATAATCAGTGACAGAAAGAAAATTATCCTACAATATCCCATTGACAGGGGATGGGATGGATCAGGCATTTAAGCAGTGAGCTATTGAGTGGGCTTTAATTATAAGTGATTATTAATCCAGCTCAGATGGTAGTGAACAAAAATTATCTTTTGATGGTGATTGTTTGGTAACCTATGTGAAAGAAGTGGGAGTCTCACTCCAGTTCCATCCACATCCAAGTGTCAAACACCTCACCATCGGTATTAACCAAGGACTGAATAGCCATGGAGGATGAACTACCCTCTCATCTCCAAAAGGGAGGTTACAGAACAGGGTGGAGGTCACAGGGCAATGCGCATACATCTTGCATGGCAAGCTCCTGTACGTGTTCAACGGTTAAATTGAGGACTTCAGGTCCAAAGCTGTCAAATTCGGCTCCTTTCCCAGTGTTAGATTCACTTTTTAAAAATATGTCTATTTTTGAATGATCTTGAAGAATTGTGAAACAACTGGAATATTAAAAAAAATGTGGCGCCCAAGACTAGCTGAACTTTCTTGTGTTTTCCCATCTCATATTCAGCATACAAGAAAATAAATCTTTTGTGTGCGTCAACACTGCATCAGGGAGCGAGTGTCCAAGCCCAGGTCCACAGCCTTGGGTTAGTATGCTAAAAACAGCTGTGTAGCTGGTGTTTTGAGATTGTGACTCTGGCTGGAGCTTGGGCCCTCTTGCCCGCCCATATACCCTACCAAACTTGAGACCCTGAGCCAGAATATCTACAGCGTTATTGTCAGCATGCTAGCACGAGCCTTACTAACACAATTCTGTGGGAGAATCACCCCGAGATGCAGTGTACACAGACTGTTTCCCACGTCCTTATCAAACTTCACTCAGACCCACCAGGTTTCACAGTGCCTCTGCATGACTGACACACATAGATTAATAGATCTCTCATGACAACACAGTGAAACTGACACCTCACACACCATCTCCTTTGACAACTGTACCCCTCCCCGCCACCAAAGTCTCCATTCCTCCTTCATTCACTGGACTGGTTTGCTTGGTCTTTTTACAGGCACTTGGTCACAGGGCCAGCATGTGATCAGAGACTAGAAATATTTTATCTCACCCTATCCAAAGGCTCCCCTGTGAGCACACGTATTTTAATATAGGTTCACATTCACAGAGTGGCAGAGGGGTCTGTCCCATGAGTGAGTGTCTCTAGTACTGGTGAAGCCAGCCTTTCAGAATTTGGGTTGCCATTGTCTCTTACCTTCCAAGCATAGTCTTAAAGTCTCCAATGTATCATTCCTTTTAAAACCCTAATGTTTCGGGGAGAAAGGAGAGTGGGTTAGTCATGATTTCTGGGAAAGAGGTCCCATACTACCCCATCTCTTCTCTGCCAATGCTTCTGGGATGATGCAAGCCAGATTTCTCCATATTGTTCAGCTAATGCGCCTCAACCACAATGTGCAACAGCCCAAATATGCTCCAATCCCAAGGAGATTTGGCCAAACACATCACATGGGTGGGCTGATTGAGTGAGAATGTTAAATTCATTGCAATTGTGTTGTAAAGCAGATTCAAACCTAAATCTCCAGCTGAGAAAGGCTGCTGCGTTAACCTACAATGCCCACTTGACTCTCTCCTAAGGATCATGATAGATTTCTTTTCATCTGAAGAAGAAAATAAATTGCTGGAGGGGAAAAAAAAGATTTGGGCTCTTTAAAGACTAATCACTTTCAGGCACTGTATAGCAAACAGCAAGATTCAGACTGAATCCCTTTACAGCATTACTCATGACAGCTTACAACCCAGACTATTAAACATTCATCAATAAAAATTTAACATCCCATCTTCCCTTTGATATCCTCAACTGCTCCCTACATAAGACAAGAAGGCTTTCCACAGCTCAGTGTGATGGCAGGACTTCAAAGGAGCCACCACCACTAGCCTGCTTCGAACGGTTTCTTGTATTTAGAAAGCAGAGTTGTCACATGGGAGGGGAGAGGGTAACACAGGAGCTTCTTTCTGGCTTGAATATATGTATAATCCCTCCCGAGGGGTGCAGTATGTCCACATTGTGTCTGTGCTGCAAGTTGCAATATATGTTTCTCCTGTATCTTAAGTATCCTGCAGACCACACAGCAGCCAAAAAGGAGCAGTTAAACAGTGTGTGCTATCTGAGCTGCTGGAAAACCGGAGAGGGTTTTAATCTAAAATCTGTAGGGTTTTGTTCCGTCTCTTAATTGAACCATTTGCTGTGGCTGCTGTTTGTGAGGGGAAGGAATGGAATAAAGTCTTGTAAACAAGTCAATCTCTTTGTTTTCTTGCTGCCTCAGGAAGGCGAGTTCATGGGATTCCTCACCTTTAAAAAAGGCAGGCAGGGGATAGGCAGAGCTCGAGAGGGTCAGTTTGGAACCCCAGTTTAAAAAACAACAGTGCTTGACAGAACGGTCCAAAGCCCTATAGCAACATTCTTGTCACATATAGCTCTGTTCTCCAATCCCTATTCAGGCAAACTTCCCATAAACAACTAAGGACTGAGGGTCCCATTGTCCTCTGTAGAGGAATAAACCATATAAGGGAGAGGAAAAGCAGCTTTAACTTTCTAAGTTTTTCATTTTTCCATTTGTGGTGTGGAGTCTGTTTCTGTGTGCATATCTGCATGTGCAGCCACACACACCAACACACCCTGCTAAAGAAACCAAGTTCCTAGACCAGGGGTGGGCAATAATTATCGCTGAGGGGCCACTCCATGAATTCTGGTAAGTCGTCACCAGCCAGAGTCACTTCCAGCTTCCGGTCACGTGACCAGGAGCCGGAAATTTGGGAAGCGCATGGCCGAGAAACTAAGCTGCCCGACGCTCCAGTTACCTTTGCAACTGGAGCATTGGGAAGCTTAGTGATTCTTGCTTGGTCGCTTCCTGAACTTCCTGCTTCTGGCCATGTGACCAGAAGCCAAAAGTTCGGGTACTAACCGGCCGAAAGCTGGCTGACACTCCAGGGTAGCTTAAGCAGAGCTTGGGCAGCAGAAGCAACAGATTAGGTGGGCCTGCTTTCGCCCCTGCATGGCGGGCCAGACAGAAATGTTAGATGAGCTGGATCCAGCCCACGGGCCATATTTTGCTCACCCCTGTCCTAGATGGATAGTCCAATCAGTTTGGATTAACTTTGCTTTCTTCCATGTTGATGGAACTACAGAAGCTGAAACGCAGAATAACTTTGAGAAAAGCCATTCTTTTATGTTTTCCAGACCAACGCAAAAACTCATAAGTTTCCCAACACAATTTCTACAGACTTAAGACCTTTGAATAGTGCAACTAAGCATATTGTGAAGGATTTTCAACTGTCCATTCACTATTATTCATTAAGGATGGATTTGAGCTGCAGAATGCAGAGGTGGATATAGATTTTGAATGTCCCTGAGTGTGTGATGTTTAGTTCCAGGCTTTCAGTTCTGGCTCATTTATACATTTTAGGTTTGTCACTTGCTCTTCATCTGCAATCAGATACAGATACAGATTTGCCTTAACAATAAGGCAAAGGGCATAATTCTATTGTGTTTTTCTGGGGGGAAGGAATAAGCCCAAGCTACAGAATTCAGAGCTGGATCTAACTTTGCTCAAAGGTTGTGTGTGTTCAGATCAGGTTTTGAACCACACCTACTTTGAGGAAAATGAGGTAGATAACACTGACTGCAGTAGCTGGGAATTCATCCTTTTAACACAGTGCCATTGGAAGCACTACATTTGGAACTGGAGGCCCTGTGGGATGGAGACAATTGGAAAACCAACTCATTTGATTTGAGTTGGTAAGTGATGGCTCTCTAGTCACCAGCATATGAATCTGGTGGTTTCCTTGAAATAACTTTTTTTCTGATAATTTCAAATAATTTCTTCTGATAAGCCCCTTGTTTCTTTAGGGACGTTCTTCAAACATTTCCAACTGCTGCAGATGCTGGTTCAGCTGCACTGATGTCAGCAATGTCCGGCGCCCTCGTCTGTAGAGCACGCTGACTGGCAACTGTGTTTTAAATAGTCTTCTTACTGACATTGGGCTTGGAAGAACAGCGGCAGCTGGCAGACTGACTGTGCTCCAATTCCCATTGTTGCCTATAGCAGTGGACTTGATATAAAGGCTCATCAAGAATATCCTGCGTCTCTCTTCCACATTGTATTATTACCCAAAGACTTGCACTTTGCATTGTTCAGACTCAACTGCACTAATTGCACTGCAGTTGTGGCTGTTCACATGTTTTACTGTGGCCTTTTTTCATTTTCTTTAGCCTCCCTTGCCTTCTAAAAACTTTCGCCCCCATCTTCAGCGCCTGGAACATTTAGCAGATTAACAACAGTAAAATGAAAAAATTGCAGTTCTTTAGGACACAGACACAACATTTCCTCTGCCTCTCGCACATGCCTTTGCCTCTGCTGTCATATTCTGAGAACTTGTCTTTAAAACCACTTCCCAGTATTTTAAAATTACTAGTGAGTGGTCTATGGTACCATTTCAGAGTGTACAGGTGTCTCATTTCAGGAATAAAGTCTGACATATGTTCTAGGACAATTGCTAGTTAAAGAAAAGTTAAGCAGGTTGAGACTATACATTATTCTCTCACTTATTTCTTCTCACTTAAGAAGCATGGCAGTTTTGGGAACCTTTCTGTATTCAGTTGTCCAGTCTCTGTTCTAAAGGTTATTAGAGTTGTTTAACATTTATCACAGTACTGGGCTTTTCTTTTCTTTTTTAAATCTATCTAAAGACTTTCCCTGGAGGAATGACTTCCAAGCATTATGAACCAGCTAAGATAGGCAAGCTGGAAAATGAAGTGGCCTAAGCAGAGCCAGAGTGCTTGTTTGCCTTTGTGAGTCAAGAAGGAATGGAGCAGCGGAGAATGAACAAACACTGTAGTCAGAGGGCCCAGCTTCCAGCACTCACCATGAGCCTTCTGCCTGCTCCAGTGGTGTGAAGGAGCTGTAAAAGCCAGTTCAGCTAGCCTGCTGAACATGAGGGAATCCCCAGGCATTATACAGCCTTCACAGCTGGCTCTGGGCCACCGTCTACTCATAGCCCCCAATATAAGGGACATGGCTGGAATACTATTGCAGTTTGGTGACCCCCCAGTTTGTCTTATGGGGAGCAGGAGGAATATAAAGGTAATGTGTGGCCACATTCATAGCCTGCAATGCTGCTAGTAGGACTGGACTTAATCAAGCCCAGAGCAGCGGTCCCCAAAAGCATGGGTTGCGACCACAAATGGGGTTGCACTATCAACAGATGGGGTCGTGGTGATCCCTTTGCAGAGGACTTAATTTTGCTTGCAGAGCATGACCTTGAAGGCACAATACATGCAAGGTCATGATGCAGAGAGGACACCGTTTTGCCCTACTAACTGGCATTTTCTGCACAGCATGAACTCACACACACCATACGTATGAGGTCACACTGTGCAGAGGACGCTATTTTGTAGAGCAAAATGGCATCCTCCATGTGCTGTGACCTCATACGTAGGGTGCATGCAAAGTCATAGTGTGTGGAGGATGACATATTGCTGTTCAAAATGGTATTCTCCATGCTGTCTGGGGTCCTGGCAGGAAAGACTTCATTAAAATGGGTTCATGCCAGCAGAAACTTTGGGAATCCCTGGCCCAGAGTCTGTAATGAACCATCTACACCTCCTTAATTGGGTGGAAGGTGGCAGTAGCTTTTAATAGATAGGAGGAAGCATAATATGCCTGCATAGTGTGTATCACATCCCTTTCAAGGGGCTGGTCCAAATTGTGACAGAGGTAACCCCATCCCTCAGCATATGCTACTCCTGGACCAGAGGATGAGAAAAGTGTGAGGTAGCAAGCCGTGATGGATGTTGATGTCTAGTCACAATTTGCTATCATTTTGAAATCACAATTGCAAACATGAACACAAATAAAAACATAAGAAAATAAAAATGGCCACACTGGGTTAGCCCAATGCTCCATCTAGCCCAGTATTCTGTCTTCCGACAGTGGCCAAATGCAGGTGCATCAGAGTGAATGAACAGAACAGGAAATCATCAAGTGATCCCTCCCATCAGCCATTCCCAGTTTCTGGCAAACAGAGGCTAGGAACACTTCAGAGCATGGTTTTGCATCCCTGCCCATGGTGGCTAATAGTCATTAAAGGACCTATCTTCCATGAATTTATCTAGTTCTTTTTTGAACCCTGTTATAGTCTTGGCCTTCACAAAGAGTTCCACAGGCTGACTGTGCATTGTGGGAAGAAATACTTCCTTTTGTTTGTTTTAAACCTGCTGCCTATTAATGTCGTTTGGTGACCCCTAGTTCGTATGTTATGTGAAGGAGTAAATAACACTTCCTCATTTACTTTCTCCACAGCAGTCATGATTTTATAGACCTCTGTCATATCCCCCTTAGTCATCTCTTTTTCAAGCTGAAAAGTCCCAGTCTTATTAATCTCTCCTCATATGTAAGCTTTTCCATACCCCTACTCATTTTAGTTGCCCTTTTCTGTACTGTATCCATTTCCAATATATATATTTTGAGATGAAGTGACCAGATCTGCATACAATATTCAAGATATGGGCATACCATGGATTTACAAAGAGGCAATGTGATATTTTCTGTCTTATTATCTATCCCTTTCCTAATGATTCCCAACATTCGGTTAGCTTTTTTGACTGCCGCTGCACGTTGAGTAGATGTTGTCAGAGAACTATCCACAATGACTCCAAAATGTCTTTCTTGAGTGGTAACAGCTAATTTAGACCCCATCATTTTGTATGTACAGCTGGGATTATGTTTTCCAATATGCATTACTTTGCATTTATCATCATTGAATTTCATCTGCCATTTTGTTGCTCAATCACTCCGTTTTGTGAGATCTCTTTGCAGTCTGCTTTGGACTTGACTATCTTACTACTTTTGTATCAACTGCAAATTTTGCCACCTCACTGTTTTACCCCTTTTTCCAGATCATTTATGAATATGTTGAACAGTAATGTTCCCAGTACAGATTGCAGGGGGACACCACTATTTACCTCTCTCCATTCTGCAAAATGACATTCATTCCTACCCTTTGTTTCCTATCTTTTAACCTGTTTCAGATACGTGAGAGGACCTTCCCTCTTATCCCATGACTGCTTAGTTTGCTTAAGAGCCTTTGGTGAGGATCTTGTCAAAGGTTTTTTGAAAATCTAAGTACATTATATCCACTGGATCACCCTTGTCCACATGCTTGTTGACCCCCCTCAAGAATTCTAATAGATTGATGAGGCATGATTTCCCTGTACAAAAACCATGTTGACTGTTCCCCAACAAACTGTATTCATCTATGTGGTCTGATAATTCTGTTCTTTACTATAGTTTCAACCAATTTGCCTGGTACTGAAGTTAGATTTACTGGCCTGTAATTGCCAGGATCACTTCTGTAGCCTTTTTAAAAAATTGGTGTCACATTAGCTGTCCTCCAGTCACCTGGTACAGAAGCTGATTTGAGTGATAGGTTACATACCACAGTTAGTAGTTATGCAATTTCACATTTGAGTTCCTTCAGAATGCTTGGGTGAATGCCATCTGATCCTAGTGACTTATTATTGTTTCATTTATAAGTTTGTTCCAAAACCTCCTCTAATGCCACCTCAGTGTGGATAATTCTGCAGATTTGCCACCTAAAAAGAATGGCTCAGGTCCTCAGCTGTGAAGACGGATGCAAAGAATTCATTTAGTTTCTCTACAATAGCCTTATCTTCTGTGAGTGCTCCTTTAGCATCTCGATTGTCCAGTGGCCCCACTGGTTGTTTAGCAGGCTTCCTTCCTGATGTACTTAAAATTTTTTTTGCTGTTACTTTTTGAGTTTTTGGCTAGCTGTTCTTCAAATTCTTTTTCAGCCTTCCTAATTAATTATATTATATTAAATATAATACACTTCACTTGTCAGAGTTTATGCTCCTTTCTATTTTCCCAGATAGGTTGTAACTTCCACTTTTTAAAGGATGCCTTTTTGCCTCTAACTGCTTCTTTTACTTTGTTGTTTAGCCTGGTGGCACTGTTTTCGGTCCTTTTTCTGTTTTTTTAAATTTGGGGTATACATTTAAAATGATCCTCTAGTGTGTCTTTTAAAAGTTTTCATGCAACTTGTAGAGATTTCGCTTTTGGCACTATATCTTTTAATTTTTGTTTAACTAACTTCCTCATTTTTGTGTTGTTTTCCTTTCTGAAATTAAATGCTACGGTGATGGGCTGCTCTGGTATCTTTTTCTCCGATTCCCGGGATGTTAAATTTTATTATGTTATGGTAATTATTACCAAGCGGTTCAGCTATATTCACTTTTTGGATCAGATCTTGTGCTCCACTTAGGACTAAATCAAAAATTGCCTCTCCTCTTGTGAGTTGCAGGAGTAGCTGCTCCAAGAAGCAGTCATTTAAGGTGTCCAGAAACTTTATCTCTGCATCCTGTCCTGAGGTGACATGTACCCAATAAATATGAGGATAGTTGAAATTCACCATTGCTACTGAGGTTTTTTTTATTTTTATAGCCTCTCTAAATCTCCCTGATCATTTCCCAGTCACTATCACCATCCTGGTCGGGTGGTCAGTAGTTTATCCCTACTTCTATATTCTTATTATTCAAGCATGGAATTACTATCCATAATGATTCTATGGTAGTGTTTGGTTCATTTAAGATTTTAGCTTCATTTAACTTTGCTTTCTTTCACATACAGTGCCACTCTCCCACCAGTATGACCTATTCTGTTCTTCTGATATATTTTGCACCCTGCTATTACTGTGTCCCAATGTTTGGGAGAGGTAACAGGAAAAGTATGAGGATAGGCCAGGATTCATTCAGGTGTTTAGGCTCCTGCTTTTGTGGAACCAGGCCTACTGAACTCTAAAGGCTCAGGAAGAAAGAGGGATATAAAAAGATCCCAACATCACTTTTTTTTTTAAATGATTTCATGACTTGTGGGTCTGTAACTCCTGATTTTTGAATTCTTGTGGTTGTCAAGCTATCTTGGGGTTGTAGATGTGAATTCATTATGTTGTGAAGGCCAAAACTCTAACTGGGTTAAAAAAAGAATTAGCTAAGTTCCTCACTAAATAGGTCCATCAATGGCTATTAGGCAAGATGATCAGGGATGGAACATCCCATGCTTTGGACATTGCTAAACTTCTGACTTCCAGATGCTGGAAGTGGATGACAGGGGATAGATCACTCGATGTTTGCCTGTTCTGTTCTTTCCTCTGAAGCACCTGGCACTGACTACTGTCGGAAGAGAGGATACTAGGCTAGATGGACAATTGGTCTGACCCCCTATGGTCGTTCTTATGTTTAGCAAAAATTACAGAAGATTTTTGCCCTTGAGAAGTATGTAATATGAGATAGTATACTGCCCTTAGTGAATATTTGAGAATCAAGTTCTACACACAAGCAATGATGTGAAAAAGCACCAAGGGCTGGATTGAGAGGCAAAACAACAGTTTCAACACAGTTTTGACACGTGGTCAGAAAATGAGTCAGAATGGAAGTCAGGTGATCCAACAGAATAAACTTGTGCTATGAAAATAAGAAGAAAAAGTTAAAATTAAAAATTCCAAATTAAAAACACAAAACAAGTGCTATACTAGAAACACAGATATTGCTAAAACTAATACCAATTATTTACTAAAATATTTTTATGAGTATTTGCTATTAAAATAAATAGCACAATGACATGCATCCACACAATGACAACAACGGTAAATGATGAAGCGGTAAGAGTAATAAGAATAACATTTAAGAAGTAGAAAAACTATATTTCGAATGTATTAGAAAGAAAGAAAGAAAGAAAAGTGCAATTCAGGGAATCCCCAGCAAATAAGACAAATTTTGAACTGTATGAGACTTTGTGTAGACATATAAACTGATAAGGGATTCTTTTAAATACTCAAAATGTGTGACACATAGTTTTTGAGGGGTTGAATGAAAAATATTTCACTGAATTAAGTCTCCTGTAGCACTTCAGTATGTTATATCAGACAGAGAGGAGCTGTTATGTGTAGGCATCGGGATGCCTGTGCCCTTAAGAAAGAAGCCCTAGGAAGTGGGTGCTGAGACATACCCTCCTGTGAGAACAGTAATAAAAAATCCCCTCCCCCCTGTTTGCAAACAGGGCAGGTGGCTCATCCCATTGGAGTAACTTATCCCCCCCTCTGCCCCTTCCTCTGCCAGGATTTTGCCCTTTGCCACCAACTGGCAGTGCCTCACCCCTAGAGTAAACCTTGGTTCCTACTGGCCCCATCCCTGATTTTGCCCCTCAGGCCCTCTCCTTCCCCTGCTTCCAGCTGCTAGACCCCCCAGGTCAGTAAAATTCCACCCCCTACTCAGACTCTGCCCATCCCTTCCTCCAATTTGGCCCCTTTGCCACTTTTTAACCCCTCTAAAGAGCAGGCAGCAGAATCTGACTCCAAGTAAGGGCAGATTGAGCGCAGCAGCTTCAACAGATGTTACTGAGCATGCTCAGCTTCTGTGAGCCTGCTCATACAAACTAGGTAGCAAATTCTGACAGGGAGCAGTTTCTGGCACTAAACATCAGAGGGAGTTTGTTCAAGGTTGAATGTTATTGTTTTTGTTGCACAAGAAAGCAAAATTCCCACTGGGGGAAGCTCACGTCTTGCAGCTAAAAAAGAGCTTTTTGCAGCAAAACATCATCTTTGGAAAAGCAAAACAAACCCACACAAAATGTCCAGCTTTTCCATAAATGAGAGTAAATGTGATTTATTCCATGTGTCAGTTTCATTCTCAGTGAGATTTCCACTCCCACATCCCCCTTGGCCACTATAAATAAATTGTTTACTGGTCTAATTGGTTTTAAAACCAGTTACAGCTATAGCGTAGACCAGTTTAAGTGGTTTAAGGAGCCTGATTCATCTTTACTGAACCAATTTCAGGTGGTCTTGAAACCCATTGAGTAAAAAAGGTCAGGTCACTTTAAATCTCCCGAATTGGGTTCTATGAATTTTACCTTTGCTGAACATCTGTAACTCAGCCAGTAAGAATAGCAGGAGCTCAGTACATCTCAGAACCAGACATATTGTTCAGGCAACTTATTCATTTAAAGTGTCTAACTTCCTTGTATGATGAAAGAAGAACCCTTCAGTTTGTAATCAGAAACCTTGACTTTAGAATGATCTTTAAATCTACTGAGTCACTGCTCTGGTAACAACTGAAACTTACTTAGAGGGAAAATTATAGCTAAGTTTATGGGATATTGTCAAGTTTCTGCCCTGGCATTAACACCAGGAAAGGTATATTTTGCTGAATGTAGTTAGTAATTTTAAGCTTAGATGGTAATGATGGTATTATAGCAGTATAACAATAACAATGAACCCATAAAGCACTAGTATTGGTATGCTGTTATTAACACTGACTTTGACATGTCTGTAGTAGAAGCAGAATGTAAAGATAACAGGTGGCAATTACCTACACTATCACTAGCAGAAAGGAAAAAAGTCTGTCAGCTGTGTTCTTAAACCTGGTAAAATCAATTCCTTTGCCTCACTTTGAGAAGCAACAGGAAAAACCATTTTAGGACATGGCAGCTAATTTTCTTCGTTAAAAATGTATTTATTTTGGTTATGACGCGTGGCCTATTCGCAATCCCAAGAACCCAAGTCCTCTATATGGGCCTGATTCTAACCCCTCCATAAGCAATGGAAAGAGTCCCACTGCTGTCAACTGGGAGTTGGTGCAAACCCCACAGTCTCTAGCACACACACAGTGTGAACCACAGCAATGCAAGCTTTCCACAGGCTTCAAGCCTGATTAGAAGAGAACATGCGAAAGGATGAGATGGCAACTCAGTCTTCACATCCGCTCAGTCCTCAGCCCTGCTCCTGAGACAGCTAACTATTAAAATCAGGCAGTCGCAGGCAGTTATGATCATGACATTTATAATTTGGACTCTTGTCCTTTAGGAACTTGACCAAGACCGTTAACTCATTTCACACGCACGAAACATAGAGGAGCCATTTTGGTCATAGTGGCCCTATTATGCTTGAGATTCCAAAATAGTGTGGTTCTGTTTTCCCTCCAAGTAACACTGAAATTTTCAGTGATTGAGGAACTTTCCTACAATACTATTTACTTTAGAAATTTTTAGAAAAAAAGAATTAAAGTATGTAATGATTCTGTACATTTTTGATACTTGCATTTTGGAAAGCAAAAATGGGAGAGAAAGATTTCCCCTTCCTTTCAAATAAACAGATTTATCTAAAAACTTTTTTATGATTTTAAACAATAAATCTTGTAACAAATTATGCCAAATCTTTGAAAAAATTCCTAAAATACAATTTCAGCAGAACAATTCAAATTAAATGGAAATGTAGTAATTTTCCTTCTAGTGAGTTATGAACATCTACAGGTAAAAAAATCAAAAAGCCTTGTACTAAAAAGGCATAGATTTAATGGTTCTTCAACTTAAACCAGAGTTAAGAAGCACAAAAAAACTTATGAACAAACACTAATGTTAGTTGAAACGTGGATGTATTAGGGTAACTTAGAAATATAACCTGGAGAATAATTTTTAGTCAATAATGTATTTATTTCCTGTTTGTAAGCTGTTCATAAATTATTAATAATTTTCTCACATTTGTTACTCAATATTATTCACTGAAAATTTTTGTAAACTCTGTAACTTTTAGTCTGTGGATTATGCATGCATGTCACCGCTAGTAATAAAAATTCTACCTGTTAAGAGCTTTTTGATTCAGCACAGCTGACATGGTATGTTCCTTGCTTGGATGGATGTAACTCAAAGAATCAAGCGTAAATACATGCATTTTATGAATTCAGAGCCCACTATCCATAAATATTTTGCAATATTTGCTTAAAATGCACTGTGTCTGTGAACATTCCCACTAGTAAATTCATTCAATAGAATACATACATAAAATGAACATAAAAAAGGCACAACCATATTAAAAGTGAGTGCATTTAAACATTCAAACTAAAATATCAGGCAAATGTTTTGATATTCATCCTGCTCTATTAGGAACCTCAGAGGACCAACTTCTTCTCTGCACACTGGTATAAATCCAAAGGACCATTCTGCTTTCTATGATAATTCTAAATTATACATCACTAGAAATTTGCATAACACTAATGCAGCAATTAGAACAGAGACCTTAAGATCAGAACAACACTTATGAGTAAAAGTGAGGTTATCAAAGTGAAAGAACAATCATGGTAAGAATAATATAGCTATTACGCTATGGAAGACAACTATGTCTGATTCATAATGCCTAGCACGTTGGGATAGGATAGTACATTGCATACAGTATTGACACCTAAAAGCATGTCTCTGGAAAAATCAGTCAGTTAATTAACAATGTTAATGGAATGCTGTTCCTTCCCACTAGGGTTACATCCCTCAGATGACCCAGAAAGGAAAACTAGTAATACAAAGCCCTGTATAATATCAAGCAGGCCATTGTATTTCATTTAACCACAGTAGTGAACCCACTACATCTCATTTGTCAGAATGGTTGGTCTGGAACGCTGAGAGTGCTCATTTGAAATCTGCAATAAGACATAGCAATTGTGTGCCCACCAACAGAAGTACAGGGTTCACACTGTGGCACTTAGAAGTTCTTCAGCCCAACAAAGCATCTCTTACTATGTGTTTGTACAGCACCTAAGCACATCCAGTGTTGGTTGGAACTGCTATTATGATCATACAAATCCAACAAATAAATAAATAAACAACAATGAGATTTTTGGGCCAGTTTTGCATACCCTAGATGTTCAGCTAGTTTTGTTTGCTGATTCAAAACTGAGCCAAACAACTAACCAACTTGAGATTCAAACCTTCAGTATTAAAATGCTACAATGCAACTGGGTATAGCTCTATATTAAAGAGTTTGTGTATATTCTAGGCTCATAACTCATCCATAAGAGTCTCCTCAGGGGTTTAACTTGATACAGAACACCCTGGTATGGAAATTCCTCATTGTTCCCCCCAGTCACACACCTAACTTTTGAATTAAACCATTTGGCTATTGTTGAGTCCTCAAAGTTCTCTGAGTGGGATTTTTACTGAGAAGACTGCAAACGCTGCAAAGAGGAAAAGTGCCTTTATTCTTCCCTGTAGAAATGACTAGATAGCAGCTAGTTAACTCAAGATATCTGTCTAGTATATATATAAAATCGAATAGCAAGAAGAACTGTCAGTAACAAAACATGAAAGCGAGAGAGAGTGCAATATGCTGACCAGCTCATTTTAGTGTATTTCAGTTGTTTTGAGCAACAAATGGTGGAGCCAGTGGTTAACTACTGCTCTTAACATTTTATAGACGTATCCCAGGGCTTGTAATAAAAACACGAAACCTCCTGCTGTGAATGGTGTCCATTATTTGTTGAAGCATCACTTCCCATATAGCCTGGAAAGGGAAAAGACAAGCTATACACAAGTAATGATGTTAAAGCACATAATAACAGACACGCAGAGTTAGAGCTGTATATCTGGCAGGACGTGTTGATCTTAAAGGCACACTGTCAACATAAGACTCCATTTTTTTAACATAAATCCTTACTTGTCTGGTGCTTAGCTCGGAAGACTGGAAGTTAACTTAGGCTATGCCTACACTATGAGCTAGTGGTGTGATTTTCCTGGTTGCGTGCACATGCTCGTGGTAGCTCAATGAAAATAAATAGTAATATAGCCATGCCAGCCTGTGCTCTGGTGGCATGACTTAGCCATGCTGCGTACATACCCATGCACTTCAGGAGTGTTTGTCGTTGTCACGGTTAAGCCATGTCCTCAATACCTGTGCTACTGGGGCTACACTACTTTTTATACCTTCACTAGCTCTCATTGAGCTACCATGAATATGTGCACATGAGCAGGGGACTCACCTCCTTAGCTTGCCAGGTAGACATAGCTCTAGTTATACTTTACATTAAGTTTCCATTTCAACATGGTTTCTAGAGGGTTAATAAATGATTTATAGACATTTTAAACATGTTATAGACACGAGTAATGTGTTACAGTCAGATATTTGTAGATGTATGTATGTACATCAGTAAAGGGGTGATAGATGGTTATAAACAACCTTTTGACCTGCTGGACTCTATAACAATGGATTAACTATTTATTAAAACATCTACTAAATATTTATTAATCCTTCATAAACTATACATGAAACAGTTGGTTCTGCCACTGACTTGTTGTGTAACCTTGTGCGTATCACTTAATTTTTCTGTGCTTCAACTTACCCAGCTATAAAATGAAACAACATCTAACATCAGAAATTATGGGCTTGATACAGAAGTCACGGGGTGAGGTTCTCTGGCCTTTGTTATGGAGGCCAGATGATAGGATCATAATGGTTCCTTCTGACCTTAAAATCGATACATTTACCTACCTCATAAGGGTTTGTGAGGCTTAGCGTTTGTAAAATAATTTGACATCCTTGGATGAAACCTGCTGCCTATGTAACTAATGTATTATCATTACTTATTTATTATGTATTAAAAGTAAGCAGACAAGCCAGGCAGAGTAGGAGGAAACACATTATCTCCATTACACATATAGGAAAGAGAGGCAGAGAGAGATTAAGGGCCTGGTGTTCCAGAAGGCCAAGTAAACATATGTTCTCACTAACTTAAATTGGAACTGTGAGTATGCAGCAGCTCTGAAGAAAAGTCTGGCCTTAAGGGACTTGCCAAGGGTCACACAGGAAGTCTGGCAGAGCCTGAAACTGAAATCTCCTATATCCCAGCCTAGTATCTTTACCACAAAACTATCCTTCCTTTCTTCACAAATGCCAGAGGTGAACTGAGGCAAAAGGAGGGGGGGGGGGTCTAAAACTACCTAGGTTTTGGGGTATCTTGGACAAATATCTTCCCACCTTTCCAATTGACATTTTGTCTCTGGTATCGCCAACCCTAAATGTTAAAAAAAACCTCAAGTCTGGCTGCAAAAAAGATTTTTAAAATAATACTTTGGGAATTTTTTTATTTGCTTTCTAATTAATGAGGCTTTGGGGTAACATTGATCCAGCTTCTTCTCTGTTACAATGAGAGATACAAACTTATTTTTTAAACTTAACAAATATTGCAAAATTCAGGATAAAAAAAAAAATCACAAGAGTTAGTAACATTGTTTCACCCCTTTCCTCCCTCCCCTCTCCATTCTTGATCCCATCAGCTTTTTCCCAAGTGAAGCAGTCCAGGTATCTGGCAATAATAAATCCACCAGCTCCTGCTCTGCAGATGATTTGCTGCAGTATTCAAGTTCCCAATCCCAGGAGGATCTAAGGACCTTGTGTTTAACATCCCTCCTAGGTAGAAAAGGCTCTCCAGTCTGATTTTTGCTACATAACATTAGAAGAGCATCTGTCCTGGCACATCCAGTTCTGCTTCTAGGCAGATCCTGGAAATGCAAAAAAATGGACAAAAAGAAAAAAAAAATATCTGCACTGTTTTGAACATCAAAAAAGCTTTGATTTGAGTTTGGCTCAGGTACTGGGCAAAGTTTCACTGGTGGAGTGTATGTCTTATACTATCCAGACTGGTTTGCATTCCCCTTCATGTGATATTAATGAGTAACAGGGGAACTTGAAACTCTGGTATCTAAATTGTGTGCACATTTGGGTTAGTTTATCTGAGTTTTAAGGAGGATTAGTAATTGGGAACTCCAGCTCTACTGAAGTGTGGAGTTGCATTAACAGTCTTACATATAATGCTAAATTGCTCAATGTGTCCCTGTGATTCTTAGGTATCTGGATACATTTGACTGATCTTTCAAATAATTAAACTGAACAGTTACGTTGTAGTAGAACAGAAAAGGAATGAAAGTCACTTTTCAGATTTTAACAACAACAACAACAAAAAGGCAAGCAAAGCTCATGGACTGTAAATGTGCTATACATACTGGAACCATTACTTATTGGAGTCAATGCTTTAAGAACTTCCAAGAATGAGGCAAACACTAAATATGAGCTTTTTCCTAATAAACCAGCCAGTACTCTTAGGGCTTATCTACAATGGGAAATTGATCAGCAAAGGTATTTTGGAATAGCTCCTTGTATGGACACACTATTCTGGAATAAAAGTGATTTATTTTGGAAGAGAATGTCTATATGATAACCTGTTCCAGAATACCTGTTGTGGAATTCTTATTCTGCCATAGCTATGCCAATCAGTCAATTTCCCCCTGTAAGGAAGGCCTTAGCTTTCATGGATTTTTGTCAGATTATTAAATCCCATTCACACCTCTCTCTCACTTGAAAGACACACTGAAGTGACTCTTGCTTATGCCCGTGCATCTTTATTTATTTCCAGCCAAACATATTGAATTAAACTTGGAAAACCACAGTTGCAAGAGAAATGTCATAAATGGGAATAGCAATTTTGTATAAATTTAATTATTTTATTTCTTCAGAGGGTTTCATTTTAAGACATTTTAAAGTAACTTGTTTCCCATCAAGATGAAAAAACTTTTAAAGCTAAGCTGTCTGACTTATTGCCTACTTCCTAAATGTAACAATTACTAAATTGTCTTGTTTTCAAGAAGAAAGATGACTCTGGTCATACGATGTTCACATTTATTTTTAATTTTGTGGACGGATGAACATTGAGCGGCTGGCTGTTGTCAAGTCTTTTCAGTTAGTTATTTGTATAGAATTTTAGATTGCACTTTCTGTAAACTGGTGTTCATGTCACCTCAAGACCTTTTCACCCAGGAAAGGCCATGTCAGATTCCTCAGAAATAGTCTGCTGGTTTGTATTTTTGTGGAGATGGAGGTGTGAGGGGAAATTGCAGACTTACAATCTTTTGTGATATGAAAACACAGAATATTTTAAAAACTGCTAGATTAAGCTGGACGTTTCCAAGATGACACTAGCTAAGAATGACCTAACTGGAACCTGATTGGACCAAGTTGCAGGCCTTCAAGGTAGGCCTCACACCTGATTCATTTGGAGGCCTTGGAGGAAGGCACTGAAAGAAGAGCAAGCAAAGCTCGCTCATCATAAGAATCAAGGGTAAGGCCAAGCAGCCTAGCCATTCCAGTCAACGAGCTACCTGAAGGAAGACTGATGTTCCAGAATCCCAAGCTTGGGGAAGGATGCAGTGACATGAATGAATAGGCTACCCCACCCTTTGACCAGTCTCTCCTTGCACCTGAAGAAAGTCCACCAGCAAGAAGTGCAGTGCCAGCAATATCACCCTCTGGCTCCTCTGCAGTTCCAGCTCCTATGCCAGACGATTCTGGAAAACTGAGAGCTGAAGAGTTCCCACTCTCCTGTTGTCTTATTTTTCCTTTTTCCATCTTGGTCTTTTATTTTGATTAGCTGGCAGATATCCCAGCCTTTCAATTCTTTGATTTTAGGCTGTGAAAATGTAGCTGTGTGTGTGGATAGGAGCAGGACCCCTGTAGAGTCCACACAGGGAATCAGCAGACACAAAGTTTTAAACAGCCCTAAAACATGATCTCAAAGATACTTGGGAAAATGTGTTCTTTGCTGTATTCTGTGTTTAAAGTACCCTCCAAAACTTAGAACGGTCAGTCAGTTGTAAACAGATAAATTAGAGAATCAACTTCTATGTAACAGAGTACTCTTTGAAGGCCTGTGTTCTAATATCTCTGTTAGGAGGTGGGTGTGAAAGAAAAGGTTAGCCACCACAATAGAACTGAAATCTAAGAAGAAAGCTTTATAATTGCTTCAAAGGGTGTGCCAGCTCTGTGGGGATCACTTCAGCAGGATCGATTGAGTGGGCTGTGAAGACCTGCTCAATCGATCCAGGAAGTGCTCTCCAGTCAATGCGATTAATCCACCTCCCTGAAAGGAGTAATGCTGCATTGACTGGAGAGCATCTCCAATAGACATAACGCAGTGAAGATGCTGCGGTATAGCAATGTAAGTAGGTTGATGGGGGATACACAATGTATTTCCCAATGGCAGTGTAGACCAGGCCTGTGTCTGTGGTTCAAACATTAGAAAATCCAAATTAAGTATCAAAATATTCAACCAGTTCCAAGTTATAGGATTGATTTCCTTGGGTAAAATTCTTTAGTTGGGGTGTATAGCCAGACAGCCAGCCACCTCCTTAGATCCCTGCTTGGAATTTCTAAGGATTTGTAAGAGGGCGG
Organism: Emydura macquarii macquarii; assembly: GCF_026122565.2. NCBI lineage: Eukaryota > Metazoa > Chordata > Testudines > Chelidae > Emydura > Emydura macquarii. The sequence continues at coordinate 11,561,643 of NW_027130204.1, read as the reverse complement.
CACGGCCCAGCGGGTGCGTTGTGACCCTTCCTCAGACCCAGGCTCCGAGGAAGGCCACAGTGCCTCTGCTAAAGGGAATTAGCAGTTGTATAGGCAGGGCGGGCAAGCAGTGGGTCCACTCTCTGGAGTGGTAGGGAGAAGGAGGCTCTCCCAGGGTGGCTAGGGAAGGAGGGTGGGAGACGCAGGCCCACCCGTCTCCACTGCATCCCAGCCTAGGGCCCTAGTAGTGGCAAAGGCATTGCCACTCAGTTGGTGGAACACTGCAACATGCCAACGGGGCTTGTCCCTGTCCCAGCCACTGATTATGGCTGTCCCTGGGCCACTTCCTCCCCCTGTCTCCAGGTACCTGGCTCATCAGGGTCCTCGGGGTTGCTGAGGCGCTCGGTCCGGGGTAGGCCCGCCAGTCCCTCCTTGTCCACAGGTGGCAAGGCGAGGAGCTCCTCTGCGAGGGGCAGCTCCTCTAGGTCACAGGGCTCAGGCAATGGCTCAGCGTCAGGCAGCTCCTCCAGGTTCCGCCCGGCCTCAGGGGGTATCTCCCATCCGGGTTGTTCAGGGGTCTCGGGCCAGTCCCGGGGGTCGGGTGGCTCAGGCCAGTCGCTGGAGCCTGGTGGCCAGGTCCCGCCACCGGGGCCAGGTGGCCTGGTCCAGCTACGTGAAGGCCCTACCCAGTCTCCAGGCCTGGGTTGGTCCGGGGATGGTCGGAGTCTCTGCTCCGGGAGGCGAGCTTCCCTGGTATCAGCTCGGTGCTCCACTCCGGCCAAAGCCTCAGCCAGTGGGGCAGCAAGTCTGCCTCCGGTGGCCATCTCTCCCAGACTGAGCTCTGGGGCCTCTCTTTTATATTGCCAAGCCTAGGCTGGGCTCCACCCCTCTGTTTCCGGGTGGCTGGGCCTGCAGGGGCCAGTTCTGTCCACCAGGGGTAGGGGGACCCTTCCTCGGATCCAGGCTCTGAGGAAGGCCACCTGATGATTAAATTGCAATTTAGTATGAGGAGTAACTTGTTGATTTGGCCTTTTTAAAATCTTGATTTGATAGTTATCTTCTTTTAGTTCTAGGGCATGTCTACACTGCTCCGCAGTTTGGATTATGGAGGGGTGAATAGCAGTGTGCACTAAAAGGTTCCTAGCTCACATTAATGTAACCCTCCTCAAATAGGACTGTGAGGCAATGTGGAGACAAGCCCTCATTAGTTTAATGTTGTTAACAGAGCTTGGTTTGGGTGATATGTTTTCTTGATTTTATTATTGTTTAATAGCTTTAATAAAAATGTATAAATCTGCTACTAAGTCATATTTATTTCAATAAATAACTGGGGTCCAGAACCTTAGAGAAGCTGAGCAGACATTAGCTGATCAACCTAAAAGCATGACCAGCTTCCTGTAATTACCCTTTGGGTCTCACTATAACACCCACCCCTCCTACTTCATTCTCCTGAATACTTCTTCAATGTGAGCACTTTCACTGCTATGCTAAGGAAAAATAAGGAAGGATTCAGATCCCAGACTTGTTTCCCTGGGAAATTAAATGTCCGCATTAAGCTTTCTTTCGTCTTGCACTACACCACCCAAGAACATACATTATCTAAAATATACCAGAGTTAGATATAGCTCTTAGGATTCTAAAGAAACAAAATCGTGGGTGTCAGAAGGATTCATATTTTGCATATAACCAGTTGCCTCAGGCCACTAGAGGCTACTGCAGGCTAGTAGTAATACAAATCTTCCAGACCATTCTGTCAGTTATAGTTTTAAAGGGGTGGGGGGAAAGGGTGTTAGCATAACTAGGAACTTGACAAATTAAACATATAGGGAAACAGATGAGTTTTAAGGAATGTGCATCTACTCAAAGATTTCTGTCAAGAGCCAAAACAGTGGCATTTGCTAAAAGCTTCAACTAAATATATTGTAATTTTTTTAAAGAACAAGTAGAATTCTTTTGTTTGCAGTCTCAGAGCAATATTCAGAGTTTTCTTCACCCTTCCCCAAAAGATACACACACAAAACAAACAAACCAAAATCCTGTTCTGTTTTACGGCATTCTCATAGACAAAGAAATTCTCCGTGAACTGTTTGTTTCCCTGAGCATTGTGTAGTCATTTAGACCAGTGTACAGTGAGTGGAAGATGTTACCAATCATTTCACACCCATTTTGCCCTCACACTGCACTTGTCTAAATGGCTCCACATGGTGCACAGCAATGGGGAAATCAGCCCATATAGTTTTTATTCTTTTTTTTTTTTAGATTAGATATTTCTAAAGCCATAGTACAGTATAGCATAGTAAAGCTAAAAGGAATTTACACTAACTAAAATCTAGGCTGATTTACAGAGGTATTGTAAATTGCCACTGAGCATATGTCTACACTGCAGAGTGAAGTCGATTTACATTAAATCGACTTTCACCCGCCAAACTGTAGAAGTTGCAGGAGCGTGATCATACCACGCTTCTTGCGTTGGGCTCTTACGTCCCTCTCACCACGCTTGGGTTGACATTCAAAGCAGTGCAGATATTCAACGCTTGGGTTGACATTCAAAGCAGATAGGGGGTAGCTATCCCACAGTGCAACTAGCCACAGAGGCCTTTGGGAAGCTTGTCGTCCTCCCATGATGCAACGTGTTTTTTCCCCTCCCTTCTTGTCCCAAACAAATTGCAAACGTTTTTTCGTGCCTTTTTTTAATGCCACATGTATGCCATTGCTGGAGAGGCATGGAGCCTGCTTAACTCTGCACTATCATTGTGAGCATCACAAATACCTCACGTCTTATCCTGCAGTATTTTCAAGACTGAGACAGGAGCTGCAGCAAGGAAAATAGCAATGTTACGGAGGCTGCCCTGCTACAAGTCATAGAGCGAAACAATTCCCATTTGCTGCAGGCTGTCACGCATCATCTTCAGTCCATGGTGTGCCGGTTCTAGTCCTGGGAAACAAGCATAAACTGATGGGATCACATCGTTATGAAGGTGTGGGATGATGAACTGTGGCTGCAGAACTTTTGTATGAGAAAGGCTACTTTCTTTGAACTTTGTGTGGAGCTGTCCCCAGCCCTGAAGTGTGTGAATATTCACTTGAAGACCAGCTCTGACAGTGGAGAAGCGAGTGTCATCGATCTGTGGAAGCTGGCAACCCCAGACTGCTACTGGTCAGTTGGGAATCAATTCAAAGTTCCTGTGACGCAAGTGTGTAGGGCCATCAATAGACTTCTGCTACGAAGGGTAGTGACTTTGGGAAACGTGCAGGACATAGTGCAGGTTTGCTGCAATGGGGTTTCCAAACTGTGGGTGGGCAATAGATGGCATGCATATCGCTATCCTAGCACCTGACCACCTTTCCACAGGAGTACATAAACCAGAAGGGATTCTTCTCAGTGGTGTTGCAGGCCCTTGTGAATTACAAGGGACATTTCACTGACTTCAGTGTGGTGTGGTCAGGAAGGGTGAATCTTTAGGAACTCTGGTCTGTTCAATAAGGTGCAGGCGGGCACTTTCTTCCCTGACCAAAAAATAAATATTGGGGATGTTGAAATGCCAGTAGTGATCCTGGGGGATCCTGCCTACCCCTTGCTCCCTTGGTTAATGAAGCCCTACACCAGGAACCTGGACAGCAAGAAGGAGCGTTTCAACAAGCAGCTCAGCAAGTGCAGAATGGTGGTGGAATGTGCATTTGGGCATTTAAAGGCCAGATGGAGATGTCTACTCACTAGGCTTGACATCAATGAAAAGAACATCCCATGAGTTATATCTGCATGCTGTGTGCTCCATAATTTGTGTGAAACAAAGGGTGAAAAATTCCCCCAGGGTTGGGCTGTAGAGGCTGATACGCTGGCCGCAAATTTTGAGCAGCCAGATTCCGGCGCTACGCTCAGAGTCAACTGCGGAGCTCTTTGCCTACCGGAAGCATTGAGAATTTGGAAGGGCTCAGAGGGCTGTCCTACTGCTGCTCTTCCTGGAGCTCTACCAGATGCCTCAGCATGTCAGATTGATCCCTCATAATACGCATCATCTCCTGTTGCGTATCACGCTCCTGCTCCTGTGCTGATCTTCTATGTTCCAAGTCCATGTCTAGTTTTTCAGACAAGGACGTCCTCTAGGCTCTGAGCTCTGTGTCAGCAGCCACAGAGACGTTCATTATTTCGCTAAACATGTCTTCCCGTGTTTTTTTTTTCTGCTTCCTCATCTGGGAAAGTCTTTCAGCAGGAGTTCTGCAAGGTAGGTGAAGGACGAAGTGTTGACTTTAAGAAAAGCTAAGCACAAAGTTGCCATTGTTAGCTGACCCAAAGTAGTAAAAGAAATGTTACAATGTAAAAAGAACTCTCCTTCGTGTTCACAAGGCTAAGCCAGACCCGCATTCCAATCTGTAAGTAGTGGATGGGTCGAAGTGGCGTTCCAGACTTGGTAAGCAAGGGGCCCTTGCATCCATTATGGAAAGGTTTAATTAGCACTAAAATTCACAATCTACACTTAAGCAAGGAGAAGTATCACCAAGCTCCCCTGTAACTTCCCAAGGACCGGTTTAGGAGGAGGTGGGCAAAACAGATTAGAGGATGCTGCAGGTGAAGTCTAGCAGCAGAAAACATAGGGCAACTAGTGTCCTGACCCATAATACCCATAGCAACTATACCAGTACTAGGAATTGTCTTGGGGAGGTGACCAGGGACACCAGACATGGCAGAGGAATAACTCAGAGTGACTGTATTGGTCAAGTATTTTAAACTTGTGCCATCTTCCCTAGGTGACCATGTGTGATATCAATCTTCTGAGGGTAATGTAGGTGGAAAGGGAAGAGTTGCTGCAAGCATTGGGGTACAGGCCTGGCTGTTATACTGTGTTCTGTGGTGATGCCTGCTCGTTTAATAGCAGAGTGGTGGGGTAAAGTCTCCTACTGTGGTGGAAGAAATAAGGCTGCCCTCCCCATAAACCTTCTGCAAATGATTACAGATTACCTACATGAAAATTTCCTTGATATATCCACAGAGGATTCTCAGAGCATATCTCTGCACATAAATAGTCTGTTCCGGGAGTAACCCTCCACTGAAATTTGGCAACACCCAGGAAGCCCATTCCTTCAAAAACTCCTTTTAAGAAGCTGGACTGGGGACTTAACCACAAAAATTAGATTTGCCACACATACTCACCAGATGTGCCTTTCCTGGCATCTCGATCAGTCCCACTGTCCTGTGTGTGGCAGGGCTGCTCTGGGGTAACGAACAGGACCTGGCCTCAGGGAGAATGGATACCTCACTCTCCTGTACCCCGCTCTCCTCATCCTCCTCATCCACACAGTCCTCCTAATTTGTTCTGGACTGGGATTCTGTGGAGGTTTTATGCTGCGTGGTGGCACAGTGGTGCAGTCATTGCCAAGAATCACATGCAGCTCCTTGTAATAGCGGCATGTTTTGGGCAAGGAGCCAGAACGACTGTTAGCTTCCCTGCTTTTCTGATAAGCCTGCCTCAGCTCTTTGACCTTAATGCGGCACTGCTGCGCGTCCCTTTTTTGCCCCTTCTCCAATATGCCACAAGATATCTTCTTGTAGATATCTAAATTTCTTTTGCTGGCTTGGAGCTGAGCCAGAACAGACTCTTCACCTCACAGACTGATGAGATCCAAGACTTCTGGTCGACTCCAAGCTGGAGTGCATTTGGGCCATGCAGTCGCCATGAGCAGTTCATCTACAAAGCTCTCTCCATGCTCTCCAAACCGGAAATGGTAATTCAAAATTTCCTGGGGCTTGAGGGGAGGAGCTATTTCCTGTTTACGGGCCACATTACAGCAGAGTGTGAATGTCCAGAGCGGTCACAACAGAGCATTATGGGATACCTCCCGGAGGTCAATGGCGTCGATTTATGTTGCGCTCTGCCTACGCTGACGCAAATGCAATCCATGGAATTTGACTTCAGTGCTACGCCACTTGCGGAGGTGGTTTTATTAGGTCGATTTTTACCGCGATTTAGATCGGCAGAACTTACTTGCCAGTGGAGACGCATACTTTAGGGGGACGTAAGTGGCATTACATCGACTTCCATTGCCAGTGTAGACCAGGCCTGACTGAGACGCTCAGCACCTCTGTAAATCAGGCCATTACTATATAACAGGTAGGGAGGAACAGTATCATTACACTTTGGATGATAGTTTGGTGATTTTCTCATCTGGAATATGGTTTTAGGCCTTTGGCTAATGAAGGTAAAAGTAATACATTAGTAGTGCCTAGGACTGTCCAGCAATTCATGAAATGCATATAGTGTTGGCTCTGAAAGGAACTGCGTTTTAGACAGTGATACTGGCAGATATTGGTGCAATGGCACAGAGCATAAAAAAGAGGGGAGATATTTTAAAACCACTGCATCAAAAGAAAATTGTCACTACAAGCTTACTATTTTGTAACCAAAGAGCCTGTGAAAGACATAATTTCTCCATTAGTTTTAAAAAGGATATTTCAGCTATATTTTGGAAACTTTATTATATGACATCTCCAAGGCATGAAATGTCTTTCCCTTTGGGCTTGTTCAGCACCCATGACCCAGCACAATGAGGGTCCCAATTCTGACCATAATCTAAATTAATAACACAATTACAACAACAACGCTTACTAGTACTTTTGTTGAACCTTTAGTTAGGTCCTGCAAACCCTTACTCAGACAATTAGTCCCCATTGAATTCAACAAAAGCTAAATCTCACTGAGAATTCTTTTGGGAACAGCAGAATTAAGAAATTCAGAGTAAGTGTTCCTAGTTCACTCATCGAAGGCAGTCAATGCTTTCTCACATATTTTGTTGTCCCATTCTGTATCACTTCCCATTTTAAGATATACAAGTTAACATGGACCATACATGCAGTAGTGGCAAGAGGTCTGTCTTAATACTGAGCCACCTCTTGAAGTCCAGAGCTTGGCAGACGGATATTAGAGAGTGGAAGAGAAAGCAGAACGCAGCTTGGGTAGGAATTTGTCCCTGGACTGTGGCTGTGGGCATCAAGAGGCCTCAAAGCAGCTGCATGACCCCCTTGGTGAATTTCCACTGGCAGAGGGCAGGAACAGAGCACAGAAATGCCCCCACAGAAATTTCTCTAGTGGACTTATCAGGGTGATCAGAGGCAGGAGTGGGTGGGAAGGGGGTGTCCAGAGCAGACCTACGCTACAGTGATTCCCCACTGCTGCAAGACCCTTAGAAACTATAGTAATGGGACCTGCTGGCCAGCCTAACGTGCACCAGTGGCAAACTAGTCCTCAAAGTCCCTGAAATGCAATTGGTGCAGGCCACCTCCCCTGGGACTTGATTTGGAGGCCAGAGATATCTCAACTGGAAATCTCTTTCCCATTGCTAAGACCCACTTCCCCTCTTTATTTCCCATCTCCATGCAGAGCCAGTCATATCACAAGGGGGGAGGGGAGAAACTGAATTCATGCAGTAGGAAGGGTCATGGATAGCACAACTTTATCTGATTCTATAAAGGTAGGTACTCCTAGAATAAAGGGAAAGGACTCAGACCAAGGTTCAGACTTCTGCCTCCAGCTCATGCTGCACCTCAATGTCCTAGACCATTTGGGCTGCAGTACTGAACAGGTGCAGAGTGACGGGCGTCTCATGCTGCTGGCTCACTGAGTCTGGAGCCGATCCAGGAACACCAGATGGCTGTGATCTTCAGTAGCCAAAAGGAAAAATTCCATCCCCAGGAACAGATGTCAGTGATGCAGAAGGTTCCAAATAAAGACTATGTGTGCCTAACTATGGTAACGGGCTACACACAGTCTCACTGAGATCTACTGAAGAGGCGGTCTCCAAGGTGGAATGTAATCCCAGTTCCAGGAAAGCAACCAAACCTGGGGAGATGTTGTAAATTTTCATTTCAGTATATTTCATGAAAACTGTGGGCTAAATTCTTTGCTGTTGTAAATGACTGAAAATCCATTGATGTCACTGGAGCTGCCAAACTACATAAATGTATTGTCAGCCTGGATCGTATCGCAAAGCAACATACAGAGAGAAGAATACTTCTTTGATGACTCACATTCCTGAAGCAGTATTCCACAACTCTCCTGGGCCCTGTCTCATGAGTCCATTGGTGGACTCAATGGTGTTGGCCTAGTTGGTCAATGCCTCTGTCACCTATTCATTCTGGAGTGTTAAAATGTACTGCAATAACTTCACAGCAGCTTTGTTTTATAGAGAGTGTAAGAAGTAACTGATGGTACCTGTAGACCTTTTAAACTGTAGTCTGCAAACGCATCAGGCAATCAGCCCACTGGCTGGCTAGACAGAATGGCACATTCAGAAAGTCTGTGGCAAAGCCAGGAATAGACTTCAGTTCTCCTGATTCTCAGTCCTAAGTCATCACCAAAGCACCATTCTGTGAAGACTCTGTTGCATATGGAAAGACCAACACTTTTGAGATCAGGAGCAGACACCAAACTTGAAGCAGGAACTGGAGTTTCATAAATGTTGAAAAGGCTCTCTATAAAAGCTCTAGTTCCATGGGACACCAAGATGGATAAGATGTCTGGTTGTGAGAATGCATCTGGTGGCTCTACCTTATTTGTGAGGATGAGAATAGAAGTCATATTTTATAAACTGTTCATAAAGGGAGCCTAAATATACAGGATTAATAGATGGTCAATAATCTGTTACAGGGCTCAAGCATAATTTTTTCAAGCCCAATACAAACTTGTAAGATGGGCTCCCTCCCACACACATACCACAATCCCTCATCCCAGATATACAATCTCATGAGCCATGGAAAATATTTTCCTCGTGGTAATGGGGGTTGCAGCCTGGGCTGGGCTCCCCAGGGCCTCCCTTGTGGGAGCCCTGATCTTTTAATAAATGGTCAATCAATTGTTAGAGTCCAACAGATTGCTTAAAACCTTGTTTTATAAACACCTATAATGCCATGTGTCGATGTCCTCAGACCCATCCATACACAGAGCAGGGCGAATAACTGATTTTTCAGTTTGCTTGCCAAACCAAAAAAGTTTAAAAAAAATGGTTAAGGGATTGAACAAAACATTTCAAGAGATTTTTTAAAAGTCTTTTTTAGATAAAATTGAAGTAAAATTCAAAACAGAAACTGGTTCAAATAAAAAAAAATTCTGTTTAAAAAGTGTCAAAATGAAACATTTCAATTTATTGAGAATTTTGTTTGTGTGTGTTTGTTTTCGATCAGAATAATTCAGTGCATTTGACAGAAAGTTGTGAAAAGTTCTGATCAATCTGAATCTGTATTTTTTTTTTCAAAAAAAAGTTTCATCCCAAAAATGTTGCCGTGCTTTAAGTATATACTCCTCATATATCTGTAACATCTACTAATAATTTTTAACCCTTCATAAACCATTTATAAATGGAACACTAGAATAAAGTATGCCCAGGATTAAGGTTTATTTAAACTAAGTAGTAATAGTGTGGCTTCATCAAAGGCCTGTACATCTGAAGGTATTTAAAGGAGAGTACGCAGTTACTTATAATTTGCTCTATATTAATTTCACAGATATTACAATACTGCTAGCAGTCCTTCTAGTGAAGTTCCTTCTCTTTTTGTGATCAAAAGCAAAATATCTTCAAATTCCTCATGCAATTTTCACAAAAGTAGTATTTTAAAAAAAGAATTTAGTCTTCCAAATGAATCTTTCTTAAGGGACATTCTTTTCTGTTTTTTCAGCTCTTTGCAGATGTTTCTTCAATTTAGAAGTATTCATTTTTAGGGCTCTGTTGTATTATCAAATATATTTTGAGTTGCTGCACAGAAAATGTTCTTTAGTAGGTCACTTATTGCAATTTACCTTGGGCAAATAGGAGCTTATATTACAATGTTCTACAATGTTTGGTTTGTTGCAGATAAAAATTTATTTTTCAGCCAAAAAATTTCTGTTCCTGGTATATTTATTCTAGAAAGGCCCCATGTGCTGGAGATGAGACATACTCCCACCAGAAAAATAGCAACTTGCCCAGCAGATAAAAGGACTGGGCCTTATCTTCAACTAAGAAAAATAAGGAAATTATGTGCAAGGATTGTCATGTGGAGAAACACTCCAGTCAAAATAAAATTGTCCTTTTGTAAATTACTTTGTCAAATTGAAAAACAGCTTATGTTGTCTTAATTCTTTTGTTTTAAATGCCAACTTCAACGAGTATTAATTATAAAGTAGGTCTTTTGATTTCAGTTACATAAACCATACATGGAAATTACTATGAAGATGGGGTTGAGGGGGAAAGTAATTTAAAAAATGTAATGTATTGCAGCTTGAAACTAGAGAGTTCCTGGGTTGTTAATCATAAACAATGGGACACTTTTGGTAAAGTTACATTTTTCACATCTCATAGAGATTCTTTATGTCTGGAACTGCAATTTGCAATATAGTGGAATATAGGGATTCTATTCTACTTCATTCCCACCTCAGTATTGCCTCAATTCAGCAGCCCACCTGTATTCAACAAAGCGCTTAATCATGTGCTTAATTTTGGACATATACTTATGTCCCATTGACCTCAGTGGGTCTTAAGCACGTGGGTAAGTATGTTGCTGAACAGCAATGGATTTAAGCATATGCTTAAATGCTTTGCTGAATTGGTGCCTATAACAGATTAAATTTCAGTGGAATCCATCAATGTCCCCTGAATCAAAATGTACTCAATTTGGAGAGTAAATTCAAATGATAAAACAATGAATGAAACTGAGTGATTTAACTGAAAAGCTCAACTACACCTTAACTATGGAATTGCCATACCAACCCATCCATCAAATAGACATTTATAACAGGATAACTACAACATACTCAATTTCCATATTCTTGATGAACTAGAATCTTGAAATAGAGTGAAATAGAATCTAGAAATATGTGTATTGGGTATGCAGAAAGCCTAATATTGACATCTAAATCGTCAATCACAAGTCACCCAAAATCCAGCAGAAATGTTTATGATTTCAAATGCCCAAATGTCCTACAATCTCGAACTATCGTATACTTATTCAATATGAACTGGTTAGTACAGGAAAAAATCCCTAATTTGGAGTGTGACATTCCTATCATAGGTCCCACAAAGATCCTCAGTTTAATAATTTACAACTATTGTATTCATTTTAGTGGCGCTGAGAACATTAGACCTCCAATTTGGAGAAGTTAAATCTATGTGAAATCTCTGGTACTTATCAAATTGTTTGAGGTGAGCAAATACATCATGGGTATTTACATTAATAGCTACTCTCACTTGTCAACCAGTAATAATGGCCTAAACTTCAAAGATGACTAATAAATGATGGTGCTCAGTGCCTCACAAAAGGGTGTCTTCCAAAAATCACTAGTCAATTTTGAAAAGTTAGGATGGTAATAATAATAATACTATTATTATTAGTTCTATTTATATGCCAAGATTTTCAAAAATAGGTACCTCAAGTTAGGCTCCTAAACTTTATTGGAAACTATTTAAGTGCTCAACACTTTTGAAATCAGCCTTTGTATTTAGGAACATAAATACGGACTTATGGGCCTTATTTTAGACACTTATTTCTGGAAATCTCAACCATGTCTCTCCTTTCAGAAGGGTTCCAAGGCTTTTTACTGATTCTTTAATATATACAGGGTTGATGGAGTCAGAACTTATACTAAAAATAATTTGTAAAATGGTAAACATGTAGGAGAAAAGTCAGCAACTGTAGGCCTTGTCTACATAAAGGTGTTGCCCCAATCTCAGCCATTAACCAGTATAGTTGCACCAATGCAGTAGCACAGTATAGATAAGTAAAATTCCAAGAGCGGTGTTTCCCCAGGTTCAAGTGACTTTTTCAATTCCACTAGTGTAAAAAGTGGCTTTGCCTACTTAAAAGAGGTCTTTGTACCCATACAACTACACCGGTGGTTGAAATTGGGGCAAATTCACAATGCTGACAAGGCTTAACGTATCTCTGATATTTGTCACCACACAGGTTAATGGCTTCTTGTACAAACTAAATTACTACTGTGCCATGCTATTTACAGTATACTATGTTAATGATATCCACACACAGTATTAATTGAGCTTTCTGGGTTAGAGCCCAACACAAAAAGGACTAAGAAAGTAAATCAAAATGGAGGAACAAAATGTCTATCACTAAACAAGAAAATGTGAATACAAGAAAACGTGCTAGGATAACATAAGCGAGAAGATGAGGAATGGGATATATTAGTTATTGAGGTTAGTTGCTGGCTTTAGTTAAAAATTAGAGAAATGAGGAAACTGAAGTTGCTTTTTCAGAGCAATTCCCTAGTTGAATCATAACTCAAAGAGAGGAAAAGAATTTAAAATAATATACTAGTATTACAGAAAAACTTACAGAACTAGAGAAAAAACAACCCTCTGTTTACAGTGATGGTTATTTAAGTAGTTGGATCTCCACAAAGAAATTGTTAGTCATTTGTATCACATTACCACATATCATTGTGTTTGACTAGGATACTTGGCTCCTAATAGGAAGAGAAACTTATCACAATCAGTGCCACCACAGCCTAATTCATCTTAAATGGAGGAGGCAAGATTTCATAATTAATAATGTTGCAGACATTCATATCTGGGCTAAAAATGATTATGTAGGTCCTGCAAATCTTCATCTCTCGATATGTTTGCTGGTGGCTCTTATTACATACCGTGTAAAGACAGATTTCCAAAAGTTTAATTTTAAATGGAGTTACTTGACCTTGAAAATCTCAGCCCTGTGGTACTTATTCTATTTTCACCTCCTGTTCTTGCTAGATACTCAGATAATATCCACTAGAGCTTCTTCATAATCTTCCAAGGTTTCGCTCACTCTGACCATTTGGTCTATTTCCCTCTCTTTTACATGTCATAGCAGTTATCAATAATATATTTTAATGCTTGTTTTACTGTCTATCTCCCTGAAAGCCCATGTTTCTACTTAATATGCCATGACTTATAGTACAAGATGACAAAAACATATGGGCTTAGGGTAAAGAGTTCTATTTTTCATGACATTATTACATCTTCTAGCTTTGTACTTCATCGTCCTGTTTTGTATCATTTGACCCTGATAAATATACTCCTTGGCTTTTAATTATTATCAATTGATCTATTTTTGTTCCATATTGAACACAAATTTAGTATTCTGTATATATTTATCCCAATTCCAAGTTCTCATACCATTCACATTCAGTTTTCTGATTCAGTTCAAGGTTTTTGAAATCTGCAGAGCTGAAATGTCCCTGTTACTCTGTAGATGCCGATGCCTTCTTCTTCCCCTTTAAAGAGACCAATTATTGGCCCATTAACAGCTGCTTTGTGTTGATCTACTGGCACAAAGTTGCTGGAAAACCCAATGGATGTGGCCTCCCAGTACAAGGGAAGTCCATGGGTCCTGCACTCTGCCATCTGTCCTTACAGCCCATATCATTGCATTACCGGCTAGGAAAAGGCAGCCAGGCTGGAGTGCTGTTGAGTTCCATGGATCCCTTGTGGTTGGAACTGCCTTTAATCGCAATGGGCATCAGAACATGATTTAGAGCAACACTGAAGCTACTCCAAATTACTCTTGAGACCAAGACAGCCCTTGACTAGCCCCAGGATCAGGGAGCCACAAAAATGACTTACAGACACATTATCTACCCAGTCCTCAGTCACATCAAGTTGCAGCTTGTCTAAATCTAAGGCTCAGTTTGAAACAATCTAAAGATTTTCTTCAAATAGGAGAAGATACATTTTGTGGAACAGCATCACTTTCCCTAACTATTATCTGTGCCTGGATCACAATTTTGACAAATTATTATTCCATATTCTTCAATGAACCATTCATCCAAACATATTCTAGACAATCAGATGTAAAGAGGATCATCAAAGAATACTACAAGCATGTAGGGACAAAATGAGAAAGGCTAAGGCACAAAACGAGTTACACCTAGTAAGGCACATTAAAGGCAATATGAATAGATTTTTTTAAATAATTTTTTTAGAGCAAGAGAAAGACCAAGCAAAATGTAGGTCCTCTACCAATCAGGGAAGGATTGCTGTTATATTTTGCTTCAGTCTTCACTAAAAAGCTTAATTGTGACCAGACACTCAACATAATATTAACAAGGGGGAAGGAACATAAGCCAAAATAGGGCAAGAACAGGTTAAAGCGGGGGTGTCAAACTCATTTGCTATGGCGGGCCAGATTTGAATTAAATGTACTTCAAGTGGGCCATACATACCATAAATTGAAATACTAGGCACAACCATTTTTATGTAGTAGTATATTTTATTTGTTATATATCAGCGATATAAAAACTGCACTAAATTCACTTCTACAACTACTACTATTTTACGATTAAAAGAATCAATCAATGATTAAGAATTATAGTACTGCGCGATGCCCCAAGACCACACAATCCCTCTCCCGCCTTTTCAGAGTGCTGTGTCTCGTGCACACAGCGCTCCATATGCTGCTGCCAGAGTACACAAATCGCGTGACACCACAACATCTCACGGTGTTGCACTCTCTGGCGTCAGCGCACGACATTGTACTCTCTGGTGGCAGCGCGTGCTGCCGCCAGGGTCCAGACCAAAAAGATTGGTGGGATGTATGCAGCCCACAGGCCGGATATTTGACACCCCTGGGTTGAAGAATATTTGGATAAGTTAGATGTATTCAAGTCCCTGGGGATGATGAAGTTCTCCTAGCGTATATAAGGAACTAGCTGAAGTAATCTCAGAATTGTTAGCAGTTACTTCAAGCATGAATGGGGGAGTTCCCAGAGGACCGGAGACGCGCAAACATAATACCTATCTTTAAAAGGGGAACAAAGAAGATGTGAGGAATCCGGCTGCCTAATTTCGATAGCTGAATAGATACTGGAACAAATTATTAAACAACCAATTTGTAAGCATCTGGAAGACAATAAGGTTATAAGGAATAGCTAGCAAGGATTTCTCAAGAACAAACAGTGCCAAACCAACCTAATTTCCTTCTCTGACAAGGCTGCTGGCCTAGTGGATGGGAGGAAGCTGTAGATGTTGATTTTAGTAAGACTTCTGACACAATGCCCCATGGTAGTCTCATAAGCAAATTAGGGAAATATGGTCTATATGAAATTACTATAAAGTGGGTCACAACTGGTTGAATAAGGTCTTTCAAACAGTGGTTGCCACTACTGTCAAACTACTGTAGGTTCACTGTCAAACTGAGAGGGTGTATCTAATGGAGTCCCACCACAGTCTGTCTTGAGTCCAGTATTGTTCAATATTTTCATTAATGGCTTGGATAATGGAGTGGAGAGTAGGCTTAGAAAATTTGTGGGTGACATCAAGCTGGGAGGGGTTGCAAGCATGCTGGAGGACAGGATTAGAATTCAAAACAACCTTGACAAATTGGAGAATTGGTCTGAAATCAACAAGGTGAAATTCAATAACGACAAGAGCAAAATACTACATGTAGAAGGAAAAATCAAATGCACAACTACGAAATGAAGAATAATTGGCTAGGTGGTAGTATTGAATGAGACAACAAAGTGATATAACTGCAAAAAAGGCTAATAGCATTCTGGGGTACAGGAGTGTCCTATGTAAAACATGGGAGGTAACTGTCCCACTTTATTCAGTATTGATGAGGTCTCAGCTGGGGTACTGTGTCCAATTCTGGGCACCACACTTGAGGAAAGAAAAATAAATTGGAGAGAATCCAGAGGAGAGCAATAAAAATGATAAAAAGTTTAGAAAATCTAGACCTATGAGGAAATGCTAAAAAACTGGGCAGGTTTGGTCTTGAGAAAAGAAGACTGAGGGGGGAACCTGATGATAGTCTTCAAATATGTTAAGGGCTATTAATAGCGAGGATGGTGATCAATTTTTCTCCATGTCCACTGAAGGTAGGAGAAAAAGTAATTGGCTGAATCTGCAGGAAAGGAGCTTTAGGTTAGATATGAGGAAAAACTTTTTAACTGTAAGGTAGTTAAGCTCTGGAATAGGCTTCCAAGGGAGATTGTGGAATCCCCATCATTGGAGGTTTTTAAAAAACAGGAGAGACAAGCACCTGTCAGGATGGTTCAAGTTTACTTGGTCCTGCCTCAGTGCAGAGGTCTGAAATTGATGACTTCTCGATGTCCCTTCTAGCCCTACATTTCTATAAGTCTATGTTTGCAAACCCTTCATGGGGAGCATTTGATATTCAGAATGCAGAGGTATTCTTTCATTTCCTAAATGCATGGACCCAACCTTTATGAACGACTTCTGCTTTCACTCAAAATTAATTTTGTTTTTCCACAAAAAAGATTGTTTCCTGCTCAAATAAATCTTGGTTTCTGGCTTGAAGTTTATTTTTGCAAACATTCACACAAACAAAACTTTGCTGACAGGAACACATATGAAATCTTACTTTTTAAAAGTGCCAAACAAAACAGAAGCTGGCTGAAAAGGCGGCCTGGCTGACACCATGACAGAATTCACAAATGTGTCCACAAATTCACTTTTTGTCTTTCATTGTTCCCCCGTTTCTAGATAATAAGCACTTTCCATCAAGCTGCAAAGCCAATAATCCAGGAAGTGAGTTGGCACGTCCAGATTGCAGACTGGAACATGGAGGACATATCTGTTGGGTTTGTTCTCGAGTTCTGAGAAAAACCTCCTCACCTCACTTTTGTTTTTTCAAAACCTGATGAAAACCATTCCCAGAATAGGTAATATTTTGTAAAAGTAGACAAAGTACAAAGCCAACCTAGCTTAACTGTAGGCAGTGATGTTCAAACATACCGTGTTTTTGTACACCCACTTGATTCACACACCACTTTCTCACGACTACCTCTTGCACATGAGTATGCAAGGCCATTGGTATTTTCATTAAACTCACAACAACAATAATGAGACAAAAGGGAACCACCAACCAATCACAGCTGACCTCCTCAACATGTAATTACTGGGTATCTGCCGTACAGATTTCAGATTTGCTCTGTTACAATAGAAAATCATGATTTAAAACAAACAAATGCTGACTAATCAGTACTAATTAATCTAAAAATAAGGAGCACATGCTCTCAGCCTTTATTAATGAACTGATATGTTTCTTTGGTGAAAGCAACATAACAAGCCTTTTGTTTTCCTAGTATCTGTCATTCTACAGCTTTGACAAGTAAAAATGATTTAACTGAAGTAATGAAAATATTAAGAGGTTTGTTGTTATTGGTGCTGGAAAATAGTCAGATTTACTAATGTAAGACACTACCGCAATTGTTACATTTCTTGATATCTAGGCTATAGACTTTGAAATCTCAAATGGCTGTTATAATTAAACATGACACCCATTCACTGGCGTAATGGAAAAATCATGATTATGAACAGAACAGCTATCCAGAGGAGAGGATAAAGAACTGCCAGTAGTATAACAGACAGTGTCACTGAAAGACAGAAAGGCCCACCCAAAGAGATTTTGCAAAGGGAAGAATGACTCATAGGTTAGTTATACAACTGGATTTTGCATACTGGCCCAAGAGAGACAGTGGGTAAGTGAGAGAGACTTGACAAATAGTTTGCAAATGCAGAAGCAAAAACGTCAGCAGCACTTTCAGAAGTTAAGTGGAAGCTTTTATTATTTCATATTTATATGTATGTTAAAGTAGTGGGCAAAGTAGTAAGGGATATCAATTCAGCAGGACTCTGAGATAGTGTCCTTGATTCAGGCACATTACATCCAGGTTCACTTATGCCTCGGCCAAAGCACCCTGTGGCACCCTTTCAATCAGTGCGGCATGTACTACCTCTGTGCTAGCTCACCTCTACTGGCTGATGGATACAGCAGCTCTGTCCTCTGTCTTCAGCCTTCCCCAGGGAGCCTGGCACAGCTGTTGGCAGTAGCCTAGAGCAGTTCTGTGCTGTGATTTTTGACTAACCCCGGTGCCGGGACACAGGGAAGGTTGTGTGCTTGGGCTTTCTGACCTCCATGCACACTTGCGTAGAGGCAGTCCCAGCCTGACTTAAAATAGAGTTTCAACTGAAAACAAAACTGACTGACACA
Organism: Emydura macquarii macquarii; assembly: GCF_026122565.2. Classification (NCBI taxonomy): domain Eukaryota; kingdom Metazoa; phylum Chordata; order Testudines; family Chelidae; genus Emydura; species Emydura macquarii. Next base: position 11,543,693 of record NW_027130204.1, on the reverse strand, counting down.
GCTGGTCAGGAAATATTTCCCCCATGAAAAATATCATCCAGCTGGAAAAAAAATTTCACTTAAATGGCTGAAAATTTCCCATTTTCAGCTGAAAACTGAAAGTTTTCATGTTCAGGCTTTTGGTTTTTTGATGAATACCAATCCTTCTCTCCCACTCCCAAACAAAAATTGACACAAAACAGCTATTTCCCATAGACATTTCTGTTTTGATGAAACAGCCATTTTTTGTCAAAAATATTTTGACTAAAATATTTCAATCAGCTCTGTGAGCTCTCAGAACAGGAGCTCTTTCTCTTGTTCTTTCACCACTGTGCCCAAAGAAGCACTTATAATCTCTTTTGGCTACTCCTTAGTTCCCCCTTCTGTACCCAATCCACAGAGGACATGTGTCTGTTACATGTCTCCGTTACAGCCCCAGCTACACAGCATTGCTAACTCAACCTGTAGATGATGCTTGTAGCTCTGAAGATCCCTGGTATATCAGCCAAGATGGCGATTATCACATGTGCACCAACACAAACTGCCTTCAAACATAGTCAACGTGGCTGCATGTATGTATTTGATGCCATACACACAAATACTCCTGGAACCAATTCCCTCATATGCTTGTACAGGTGTAAACTGGGATTAAGTCCATTTAAATCAATGGAGTTACATTGGTGTAAAATTTGGGGGGAGAACAATCAGTCCCATTCATAATACGGTACATCTATTATGATGTGACATGTATGGGAAACCCATAAATGTAGTAAACAAACTTTTACACATGGAAGGATTAAATCTCAGTTATGAATTAAAACTTTTGCATAGCCTTGTGGTTAAAAAAAACAAGCTGTTTTTTTACCTGTGAACAATTAAGTCAATCAGGGGTTTGCAATGAGGTTTTTGCAGAGCGATGGTTACCTTTGACCCTGATGTCGTATTTAGACCAGAGACTCTTGCCCACTGATGAGGAGGTGATTGTGGTGTGAGGTTTCCTCAGAAGATAACAGGCATCAGCCCTAGAAGGTCCTGTCAACGCCAAAAATTACATAGTGTTAGATGACGTGTTAACTAGCACAAAATTAAAGATGACTTAGACTTCAGTGAGGACAAGGACTGCTGCATTTCAAATCAGGTCAGCTCTTAAGCCATGCCCCAAGGTTAATCATATTCAGCTGACAATATATATTTTTTTAAACCCAGGACAGACCTTGTCTACAGAAAACAAGACTAAGATATTTCAAGGGGGTTTATGCGATCTAGGTGCCCAGTTTCGTTAGTGCCCTCCGAAAATCCCATTCTCTATATTTAGCACATATTCTAACACAATGTCATTTCCAGCACGGAAAAGTCCTAAATGGGTTCCTCATCAATGTCTGTATTGGCCGAAAATAATCCACAGAGCTGGGCGGATAATTGGCTGAGCAAAGTGAGGCCTACCACTCTACTCCACGGCATTCTGTGATACTCACTTTCCATATTACAATATTTGCTTCAGAATTCACTGTTTAGGTGAACAGTAAACACACTTGTAAGGCTACTTGAAGAAAGCGAACGTAAGAGGCTCCTGAACAGTCAAAGCTAATTTGTATAAAAATTTAATTAAATTGTCATGGAAAATTATTTGCAGTATTCCCCCCGAGATCTGTTTTTAAGATTCTGACTCTGCAATATGAATAATCACCCAAAACTTCCTGACCACCAAAACTGTGACTTTAAGTTATGCTAATATCCTGAACCGGCTTTTTGACTCAAAATTCAGAAGGGAATGAGAAGAAATATTAATGTGCTCCATGAAGAAATTTTAAAGCCAAATGTATATGAAAAATATTTAAATTTGAAAAAGATTTCCAGAGATAGTCTTGATTGCTTCACTGTACCTACTGTATTTTGACATGATTGTTACAGATACTGACATTCCAGCCGCTCCTTCACTTTGAGTGCCCTATCACATGCATCACTTGATACATAATATAAATAATCAGGTCATATAGCAGCAGGTGATAGAATAGGGATGCTAAATATATATACACATGCCACATCAGACGAAACGACATTAAAACGAAGCTGCAGACCATTGGGTGACAAGTAAAGCAGTGGCACTATATCCATGAGCTAAATTATAGTAAGAGATACTATAAGCCAGCAGAAAGCCTACACTGACTGAACAGAACAATGACTGGAAAGCAGTGGACATGTTAGTACAAACTGTTAGAGTACCCATCTTGCATATGTGTTCTCGGGAGATGGGTGCACATCTCTGGAATGACTCATTCTGATTGGTGACCAGAGCTAGGTCTGTCAGTTTCCAGGCACAACATAATACCTACTTATCCATTGTGTCAGGCTTTTCCATCTAGAAGTGGATGTTAGTGTAAAGCAGTACGTGTTCTGTTCTAAGTATCCTATATAGGTAGAGACGTATGTTAATGCTACCGGGTAAGTGCTGTAAAGCACTCTGATTAGGCATTGTCTTATAATAAAAGCTATGTGGATCTGAGATTGGTTAATACCTGGATAAGTGACCACCTAGTGTTTTATGCTTGCTGTTAATATTAATAATGTATATTATATAAACAAGCACCTTTCACCATGAGGAGAGACAAAGCCTTTTAGAGGCTGTATATATAAATTATTTCCTAGGGAGAACTAGAGAGCAACTTGTTATTGGACAGATTATAGGAAGGATATTCTTAAGGGCCCTGGATAGAGAAAGCACTGAAGCATGTACTTAAGTCCCACTAAGTAGGCACTTAAAATTAAGTGCATGCTTAAGTGCTTTAGGGATGCTTTCCTTATTCAGGGCCAATATGCACAATTAACTAAAGGGAGGTACACAAGCTATAGGTTGGGAACCTTACAAGATTATCAACTCTCCAACCTCTCATGATACCTTAAGAAGCTCAGTACTGGAATTTTCACTGTATACATTTCTAACTGTAATAAAACTATTCTCCATTTTTTTACTTCAACCAGCATTCCTGACTAATCTTATTTGGTGGACCCTGACAAGGCCCTCTCAAAATATAGGCCACCTCTAGAAAGCAGCCATTCTGCACCAGTACAGCTACACATCAGTGTTTTAGGAGATGATGTAAAGAATATTTTGTCCAATTAAAACTACAAATGTGTGGACTTTGGCTAGGAAAAATGTTGTTTTAAACTGCATGTTGGCTTGGACGCTAGGGATAATACCTTTATCATAGAGTGAGAAATACTTGGGGATCTTTTACAAATGTGGGAGTGTTATATGGCCAATGCAAAATATGGCATCTCATGAAGGAAAGTGTCCTCTAACATCATGCTGGTATATGAGGCTTTCAGTCTTTCCTCACAGTCTGTTTAAGTCTCCAAGAACATGGCTTTCAGTGCCTGAGTTTCCCTTCTTCTTCCTTCTAAGTACTAATCAGGTCTGCACTTGCTTAGTTTATAAGATCCAGGAAGTTCACAGCTCAAGGTGATATGATTAAATGCCCTGTAGATAGATATAACAGATATAGCTGTGCCATTTAATTTACCTAGGAAAGATGGACTCCTTATAAGATCTGCCTTGGAGTCAGCCCTTGCTTTTACCCAATGTTAAAAGTTGAATTTATCAAGATACAAGAAAGCCAAATGAACTGCCTAAGGTCAAATAAGGTGATTTAACTTAAACTAGAACTCAGAATTCTTGGGGGAGCAAACTTCTCTCTAAACAGGGAAGAGTAAGAACAGCAGCTTGGAAATGGAGCAACACTAGGCCAGCTGAACATAGCGACACTGCTTAAATGAACACATCTGCCAATGCATTATGAAGTATTAAACTTGTATTGCTCTTACCCGTTCCTATCATATCTGTCAGCTTCTGTCATTTTAACTTTAATATCATACTTGGCAAATGCACAATAACCATGAACTTTTCACTTTTCATAACAAAAGTTGGACTTGATTTATTTATGAAAAGCGCATTTAAGCAGTTCACAAAGCAGAGTGGTGACAAGAATGGATTTAATAAAGGACTTTTCATGACCCTAGGTGCCAAACAAATATTAACGCACATTAGGGGGTAACAAGTCTCAATGACAAGTACAAGGGGCCTGATTCCAATACTAATTATTGGTGTAAATCAAGAGTAACCCCACTGAAGTCAATGGAGTTATACTAGTGCAGCCGTGAGAGGTCAGAAGAGAAAATAGATCAAGAATCTACCAGCCAAGCCCCATACTATTATCAGAAGTTTTGTTAACTAATACAGTGAGTAATACAGTAAGTACATAAATATAATTATATAATAAGCCTATAGCATGAAACATATGTAATAATTAAAAGCCCACAATAAAACTGAGACTTCCCAACAAACCACGCCTAAATGCCTCATCCACTCCTCCTGGATAACATCTGGTTAAAAAAAGATACGTCATGAGTATACTCTAAGAGAATTTAAGAAAAAAAAAATCTGTTTAGAACCAAGAAGGGAATCAAGTTCTAGAATCAAAGGGCCAAAAATGAGAAAAAAATGCCCCACAGCAGCCCCTTATTGTAACATCAGCCGACAGTAAGCTTGCTAATGTCCAGAGACTGACACTGTCATTGTCTAACCCTGGGAGAGAGGCCATCACTCATGTAGCCTTATGTATGGAACCTGTGGATAAAATACAGGTTCCTGTAAATAAAAATCACCATATGTAGGTCCACTTAATACCCAATTTCTGCAGTACATTTGAGTCAAGCATGGACCTATTACTGTATTCAAGATGCTTACCCTTGAAGCTGAAAAGAGAGAGAAGAAAAAAAAAAAGAAAGAACTTTCTACCAGCAGGCAGCTGACCCGCTAGGAAATGTCTGTTCCTATTGCAGGTAGATCTGTGGTTCCAGGATTGGACTCCTGAGTCATCTCAAGACCCATATGTAAATCTGTGATAGAGATCATCCTCGAATCGAGGGATTGCCAATGATTACTGTAGCCTAAATCACTAATGGATACTTGTAGCCAGGTTCACAAAAGAAACACACTGAACTCTTCTCACCTGGTGCAAATGAGAAGCAATGGTCCTGGCCACTGCTGCTACTGGGGTACTTAACATGACCCCTATATTGTAAAGTTGAAAAATTAAGAGGGATGGATATAGCCTCTGCTATTTCTTCCACTGCATCTCCTAATCCATAAACATCCACTCATCTTCTCTAGGCTGAGCTCCTGCCAGCAAGCTCTCACGAAAGCCCCAAACAATTTCAGACACTTTGTAAATCACTCAATTACAACTAGGTAAGACAAACCGGAAATAGAGATGGACACAGTCTTTTTTTTTTTTAAGTTTTCAATACAATTTTCACAAAAAAAAAGAAATTTTTTTTTTTTGACCAAACACTTCAAGAGAAGTTTTAAAAAATTCATTAGAAATGTTTGGTTTTTTTGATCAGCTCTAAATATAGAGGTGGAGTTATCATATCTACATCTATACCTATATCAATCTATTTATCTATATAGGAGGGCTGTTAATAATACACATACACACTGAGCAGGAGGGGTGCCAGGTGAGAATTCTTTGCTACCCTACATGAATGCCCACAAGGCAGGTGAGTAATTTCCTGGAATTAACATCTTGGATCTTCTGGAAAGAGAGGAATAGAACTACATCACCTGCCCCTGCTAGGATTCATTGAGAGATCACTGTTTCATTACCAATAAAGGATGCAACAGGCAGGCAGAGTTGAAGGAAAGAGACCTTGACTGGGCATGCTGAAAGGTCAGTTTAACATGCTGAGGTGCTCTAGAGATTGGGATAGCAGTCTAGCCCCAATTTGCATTTCTAGGGCCCTGGATCTTCCTAAACTTGGTCCTTCCTGAAACCCAGACCCTCTTTCTCCACTTCCACTCATTGCAGTGTGAAAACCTCACGATCAGCTATATCTAAGATAGCTACAGTAACCAGCAAGGACATCTGATCTTCTTCCATCAGCAAGGGAAGACCACCAACTGTTACAACCAGCACAATTTCTTAGCCTACCCTGGCCTGACTGTAGTGTTCCCCCCCTCCCTATGGCAGCAAACATTTGTATTGCTCTACTACCACAGACAGGGGAAGAGGTGAGCCACCCAGTAGAGGATGCTGGGTGTGTAACAGCCCACAGATGAATGGAGAACATAGATTTTTAACCCTGTGGCCCTTGAGGAATCTGCATTTGATGCCCGAACATCCAACTCCATTTGATGTTTTACTGCTCCCCCATGCAGACACTTGCCCCTGTGCCACAGCTGAACACAATCAACTCATGCTACAAGGGGAGGTGGGTTATAAACTAGGGTAAGAAGTTTAGGCTGCAAGGAACTAGACTGACTTTGCACTTGAAAATCATATAATTAGTGAGGATTCCAGTCCTCCATGCCACACCTTCTTTCTGGTTTGACCTGCTTCCCAAAGCCCCTGGAGCCTCAGATGACTGCAGGGCTGCCAGGGGCTAGGAGGGGGATCAAGCTGTGTTGGTTCTATTCCCCTATTCCCTCACCTTTAGGATAGCAGCACATGATTATAGCCTCCTCTTTGCCACAGAAAGTGACGGGGGAAGGGAGGGGAGGGGCGAGGAGAGGAGAGGAAGAATTGTCACTTAGTGCCCTTTATCTACTAAGATAAAGTCAAGAAGATATGAACTTGCCTTGGCATCCTTTATTTATTTATTTTTTTAAAAGCACTTACCCATCTGTACTTCAGCTACATTGCTATTCCCACCAGAATGCTGTGCAACCTTTCAAATTAAATATTTAAAATGTAAATCTGGTATTTTTATATTGTGAGTTATGAAACCTTTATTTAGGTCCCACTTTTTATTAAACTTCAGGGTTCTCTTCTAGTCTCTAATGACATTATATTGCATCAAAATAAAGCAGATTTTTTTCCTGGGTAGCTGCATTATTTCTCGTGACTTGGTAATGTTAAATTCTGAGTCCTTTTACTGCTGATTAAACCTCTGAAGACTACAGCAAAATTTCCGCTTCACTGCTAGAAAAGAAAAAAAAATGGCACAGTTTGTACCAAAGAGATCACTTGAAGAATGTGCGTAAGGTTACTGCACTTATGAATAAAGCAAAGCATTATCATTTTTAATAGGAATTAAACAGCTAGAGGGAGAAGTAGGGCAATGCTGTGATCAGTGCAAGGGAAAACAATCTAACAATTTTAATTAACTGTATTTTAATAGCTTTAGTTATAATTGAATAATTTAAATACCAAGGGAAACAGTTAAATCTCCTAAAAGCCTTCTTTTTATTTACATATTAAATACAGTTCATGGTGAAGAAATGATAGTGTGAGGGCTGGAAAGAAGAAGGGAAAAAAAACCCTTTGCTCATTTCTGCAGCAGCTGGACCAACAGGAAGTATTTATGGGATGTTAGCCACTGCTCTGCAAGAGCTTGAGACCAAATCCTAATGAGTTCTCCACCCCTTTCCCCTACAGAAATATTACACAATCTCTGGTGTTATTGCCCTTGATGATTGTAACCATAAAAAATGCAGGAAGAACAATGTGAAGCATAATCCAACGCAGTTTTTTTACATATGCACCAGTGAAGGCGATCACCACAGGAAAGAGAAGTGTAGGACCATGCAGAGGTTTGTTTGAATGAATTATAAGACAACATGACTTTTTGAGTTTTTTGTATCTTTCTTATACCAATCCCATCGTGCCATATGTACAACAATACTCTTCTTTTCATGTCAACTATGGCTCCAGAGAGAATTCATTTATGACATTTTGGAGGTGTAGGCTGGTGGTCCTGTCCGGCCTAGTGGTTGCGGCCCTTCCTCGGGCCTAGGCTCTGAGGAAGGCCACTGCACCTTCCTAAAAGGGGAATGTGTTAGTGTCCCTGCACGAGTCCTAGCCCCGGTCCCCAGGCAGGGTGGAATAACAAGTAGCCTATCACCTCGGGCCCTTGGGCAGGGTGAGGCAGGCGAGCAAGTAATCTTGGGGTCTCCAACCCTTAGGCAGGGTGAGACCAGCCGGTAAGTAGTCCAGGGGTCTCCAACCCTTAGGCAGGGTGAGACCGATGAACAGTCTGTTGCCTCTGGCCTGCAGGCAGGGGAGGCAGATAGCAGTCTAGGGTCCTCAACCCTAAGGCAGGGTGAGACCAGCAAGCAAATAGTCCAGGGCTTCCAACCCTCAGGCAGGGGAGAATACGTTCTACCGGGGTGTCTAGGGAAGTGGGGAGGGGTAGTCAGGTCCACCTGTCTCCACTGCGTCCCAGCCCAGGGACCTAGCAGTGGCAAAGACGTTTGCCACTGAGTTGGCGGTGCTCCCACCACAACATGTCAACGGGGTCTTGCCCCTGACTCAGCCACTAGCGATGCAGCCTACTGCGCTGCGGGGCCTGCCTTTTATACTTCCTGCCCTGGTGGAAGCTCCGCCCCTCTGTTGCCAGGCTGGCTGGCCTGCCTGAGCTATCACTGTCTGGCCTCCTTGTTGCCAGGCAGACTGGGCTGCCGGACCTATCTCTGTCCGGCTCCCTTGTTGCCAGGCAGACTGGGCTACCGGACCTATCCCTGTCTGGCCTAGTTGTTGCGGCCATTCCTCGGGCCCAGGCTTCGAGGAAGGCCACTGCACCTTCCTACAGGGGGATGGATGTAGTGCAGCATTGACATATAAACTCCAGGCCTGAGTCTCTTCTCACACGAGTTTTACACCATCATAATTCTGGGAGTTCAACATAAATTTCACTGGTCTAAATTAGATGACAATCAGCCCATCTCTCTCTCTCTCTCTCTCTCTCTCGTTAGCCAATCCAGGCATGTTGCGGCATATGAGACCCTAACATAGAAACAAAAGATAAATATTCATCTCTATTTAGAGTCTCCACAAAACCAATGTGTGCAAATAATATATATGTTATTTAAACCTTCTGAATTACTAATAGATATGAGCCAAAACCTAAGGTCCAAACACCTTCAGATTTAGGGCCAGATTGTGATGCCTTTACTCAGATTTAGTGGGATCTTACTCCATGAGAAGTACCATGAAACTTCACACAGAATATAAGGTACAGTACTATTCAACATTAGCCGTTGATTCAGAGGCAACTATTCTGAACGCCAACATAAAAAGGTCTGAGGAGGATGCAATATAAAAACATGATGATCAGTCTGCTGCGGTTGACATTTTACAATATTTTAACTTTTAAAAATCCAGCCCCTCTGGCTTTACCCAGATGTCTCACTCCTGAGAAGTTCAATCCTTTGTAACCATCCAGGTTAACAATCCCCTCCATCTGGATTTTCTTCCATCCCACAGACCTTTGTGTTGCTGTTATGCACTTGAGAAATAACAGGGAAAAGGACTGCTTCTGTTCCCATTGCTGTTTTTGCGCTCCATCTCCTGCTGAGTGGAAGCAGCAGCCTCCTCCCACAGCTGCCAGACCCTACATCCTTGCATTGCTCCTGACGCTTACAATGCCCTGGTTGTGGCAGGAAGTTCAGTTCAGCACTCAAGTGTTCCAAATTCTTGAGATTGCAAAACTGTGCTGGAAATCTGCTGAGAAAGAAGAGACAAGGCTACCTGTTTTCACTGGTTTTTCAGGCCTTGATGTGCAGGAAACCATGTATTACAAAATATAGAGTTCCTCTACTCCTTACAAGATCACACAGACCCTTTGAGCTCCCTACTGCATGGTACAGAGCCTGGTTTAACAGAGCCTTAGACCTTGATGTCAACAAGGTGCAAACACATGACTCTAAACCATATTAAAATTCATTTGATTTTAATGCTAACTGAACGGTTTGTTAATGGTCACAACGGTTTCAGGAGACCCCATGAACCAAGTCTTGACACAAGCTCCTGCATCAAAACCATGCACAAATTTAGAGTTTTGCATGGTTTCAGCATGAGACAAGTTGAAACTTAGCAGGTGTACTTTGGAGTTTTGAGGTTTGTTGATAATTGAAATTCAAAACCAAAGCTGCAATTATGAAACCCAGGAAAACATTCACATGGACCCCTACAAAGTGAAACTGCTGAATTTGTTCTGCTTTAGTCACACACCAATTACCATTTTTGCTTCAAATTTAACATGAATCTATGAGAGCATCTTCACTCCACACCCAGCTTTTTGCACCTTCTCATGAAAATTCTTGAAATTAACAAATAAAATAATGAGTAATTTAAAGTCCTGTGACTCTCTCCACTTCCCTCCAGTGAGTGGCATTGGGTATCAAACAATAGTCTTATTAGGGAACTGGCATAATCTCGGATGACACATCTGGTAGGTGTGGGTGGCATTCATTAGAATATGCTTTCCAACAAATGATATGCTGAAGTCCTGACAAAATAAACGCTTGTGTTCATTATCCATCATTTACTCTCTGCCAGTTCAAATGCACATCCTCCAAAAAATGGCTTCAATCCATCCTGACATCTGAGTTACAGTGAACAGCGAAGCCAGATTTTGGATGTTAATGTGAAAGTGCATGGGTAAAAATGGCAAACGGAAATAATCACATGCTATATATATTGAATGGTGCTAAAACTCTCTGGCACATGGCACACCAAAGAGAGGGCTAAAGGAATACAAGCATTATCCAGTCAGTTATAGACAGTTCAGGGTCTAAACCTTCAAGAGAAATAGGTCAAGAGAACTGAGAGTAAGAAACATAAATAGAAATGGGAGTATCCAGAGCCTAGCCGGAGATCAGTCTTCACCCATCTATCAATAGAAGCAAAGAACAGAGCTAATTGGCTTCATTATTAGATTGTCCACCATGTACGCAGCAGCAGACTTCATGCAGGCTCTATATCGTCTTTCCCTGAAGCTTGTCAGTAACTTGGAAAGGAATATAAGGAAAGGATAAGCATGGAGAGTGTTTGTAGATCTGTAGACACCATTAGCATGGAAAGCTGGACATGCTGAAAATAAGTCAATGATTCTTTTTGACATGAGCCTAAGAGGAATGAAAGAATGTTTACAGCATGACTCTTTTTCATTGGGAAAAAATATTCTATATATGATCTAAGCTGCATGACAGATGTCAAATAGATTGATGTGTGGGTTAGAAAGTTCTTTTAATGACATGCTTGCAGCAGCTGGAAACAACTTGTCAGATTAATGGCAACCATCTTTTCTGCAGGCCAGCAAAGGGAAATGGAAGGCTGAACTCTGCCTTGGAAAAAAGGGGAATGAGATTTCCCTAACCACAAGCAAACATCAGTTCTTTTCTATACCGAGTTCTGACTGGGTGTAGCTATTTGCATGTGGATGTGTTTATCTGCAACACCAAAATGATTCTGACTGTGAGAGGTATGGGTATTTTATTCTCCAGTGACTGTATTTGAGTGCATCTATGCTTCACAATGCCCTTGTGAAAGAGGGACGTACTATTATCTCATTATACAGATGGGGAACTGAGGCACAGAGAGACTAAGTGACTTGCCCAATGTCACACAAAAAGTCTGTGGCAGAACCAGCAATTGAACTAGACTTCCCGAGTTCCATCCCAATGCTGTGACCACTAGACGACCTTCATCCTCCTTGGGAGTGAGGACACATGTAACAGGTGTTGGGTAACCGAACATGTATGTTTCCTCCAGTTTAAATACCTCAGTTAGGAATGAGAGAGACAAGAAAATGGAGTAATATTGTTAATGTGTTCCTTCTCATCCTTTGGTGTAAGATGTTCAGAGAAAACCCAGGTGATCTAGGGTAAGATGTTAAGTAAATGGTGTTCTTTGAGTCAGCACAGAACCAACGTCACATCATGTTGTTAAGGGAATGCTGTGCTGCTTGGAGCTGCTGTCTTTCAGATAACATGGAAATGCTGAAGTCCTCCTCAACACTTGAATTCAGGGCACTTCTTATACAGAGTCAGAACATCATGGTATTCAGGCCAGTTTCCAGTGTGCTTAGTTTTCTTCTGCCTACCTAAATTCCTCCATAGTTACAACTGGATTTGATATTCTACTTGGCTTCCTTTCCTAAATGGTAGTTCAAGACTGCTATGCATTGTTAAACAAGTGGCTGCCCTTCAGTGGTGGGTGAAGTGCTTTCCATATAACGTGTGCAGATAGTAAAACACATCGAAATCACTGGAGATGGAAGTAGCCTTATAAATGTAAAATCTTTTTTTTTTTAAATAAAACTAATGAAGATTATTGCAGATCCCTTTGCAGTTCCAAATGACACGCCTCCCTTCTTCAGATCCCTCATAAAATATTTACTGATTTTTGCATTCTATTTATGACAGCTATTAATGGTTTTATTCTTTATTATCTGTATGACAGAGGTTCCTAGAGGTTCCACCTGAGATCAAGACCTCATTGCATCAGGCTCCATATAGACATACAGAAAAGGACAGCCAGTGCTGGATTAAAAATCTTTGGGTCCTTGTGCACTATGTCAGCTGGGGAGTCCCTCCCCCCACCCATTCTATGTCCCCAGGGACGGGAGTTGGGAGGCTCCAAGGAGGCACCCCTGGGGTGGCTGCTGAAATGCACGTCCACCCTCCACTCACCCCACAGAAGTTCCTGTCCTGTGATTTGGCCCAGCTCCTCGCTCCAGCCTGTTGGCTCTCACCACAGCGTGCAGGCAGCTCACTCCTCCCGTGACACGTCACCCCCTTCCAGGCCCTAGGTTGTTTTCGTTTGTATGTGCGGTTTTTCCTACCCCAAGCCCCAGTAGTAAGCTCCCCCTTCCCCGTGCAAGTGCATCAAGTGCACATTTGTTAATCTGGGCCTGAAGACAGCCCCTTCTCCAAAAAGACAAGAGAGGAAAGGGAGGAACAGGGAACTGAAAGGACTTGTCCAGGCTCACACAGCAGACTAGCACCACAAGGGATTGAACCAGATCTCTTCACTCTCAGTTCACTGCCACATCCATTAGACCATGAATATAAAACACTACAGTGAGTGAATTGCTGGTGCATAAATTACAGACCTTTCTGATCAACTTCAGATCATTGTTATCCACCTATTCTAACATTTATTTTTGTAAATAAACATGTCTTTTTCCATTTTTTTTCTAACAAAAAGGAAACGTTTTTTTACTTCTGAATCCTTTCCTGCATATCTTAGACATTTCATGCATGCATGCAATAAAAATGTCAATTTTTGCTTGGGAAAAATGGAGATGATAAACAAAAATTCTACATTTAATGAATAACTGGCACCCCTATGTTATTAACAGCTTGCCCGTGTGTCTAGTTGAATGCTCTTTTTAGTGGCAGTGTCTGTCCCTCTGGTGAACCCCAGTTCATGTCTATGAACAATATACCCTTCGAAGTTCATCACATCTTTTCTTTAATAAAGAAAAACATGCATTAAACATTTGACAGGAAGGGACTGCAAAATATTTAAAGAATCAAGCCAAACTTGACTAACTGCTGATGTAAGCAATAGACTAAAATAAATCTTCTGGAAATTAAAACCTACTTTCATACTTAGCTTTGAGGCTTTTATTATAATTTGCTGTTGTCATTTCTGTATAATGAAAATTTCTTTTGGGGCAAAAAAAAATTTCCCTAATTACGAGTTTACATAACATATTTGCCATTAGACAACAATAATGTAATATGATTGTGTTCTGCTCTTATTATTTAAGAAATGGAACATTCCCTCAAAGTGGCTAACTGCTGCTCTGTGGTTAATATTCTCTTGCCTTCAGGCAAAATATGTCAGTCCTAGATTGCACAAAGGGGAAGGATGGTCTTGTGGATAAAGCACTAAATTGGGCCTACTGAGATCTGGTTTCAATTCCCAGTTGTGTCACAGACTTCCTATGTGACCTTGGGCAAGTTACTTAACCCGTCTATACTTCATGTCAACATCTGTAAAATGAAAGATAATACTTTGCTGTGTTACTGGTGATGATAAATGCACTCAAGTATGTGATAGGCTCAAATAATATGGTGATAAGCAATAAAGAAGAGACTAAACATAATAGCCTGCATTATTATACAAAAAGGTAGATTTCTAGTAAATCAGCAATACTATAAAGCTGGTCAAACTATTTTTGCCAAAAATATATTCATTTAATTTAGCCCTGTTCTTCCACGTGTGAAGCATTTTCCTAGCATTAAACATCCCTACTCAACAGGGTGAAGGTAGATTTGTGAGGTAGTATAAAGTTTGCACTGCCACTATTGTATCTTGTCTATAGATAAGTAAAACAGATCAGTTTTTTGGACTCTTAGTCCCATCCTTTCATATGTACTAAATTCACTTCAAATATCTTACTTCCAATAATTTCTAGTGGGGAAAAAAATGGCAAGGATTCCCATCATAGCTAAAGCCCACTGAAATCAATGGAAAAATTCCCATGTAGATCAAGTCCTAAAAGATCATGTACAACACAAAGAGCTTTTATTCATATGTTGCTTTCACTTCTTAACCACATACAGAAGAATAATGATTAATGGAAGCTGTGTTATGTGGGTTGATAGACTGGGATGAGGGGGAAATAAGGGTTTGATCTGCAGTGTTTAGCATTATAATGATTGGATGGGCTTGTCCTATGTTATTTATTTTAATCTTTCAGCTAAATCTTGCAAATTTAATTGATGGGAAATACCTAAAGCGTTAGATGCTATGAAATCAAAATTAAATAATGAACATGAAATTGGAACAATAAGTCTGAGAACAGACCTCAAAAAGAGCCACAAAAATGATTCAAAGGCTGGAGACTATGCCTTACAGTGAGAGATTTAAAGAGCTCACTCTGTTTTGCTTATCAAAAAGATCGAGAGTTAACTTGATTACAGTGTATAAATACCTTCACAGGGAGAAAATACCAGGTATTAATGGGCCTTTTAATCTAGCAGAGAAAGTCTTAATAAGAACCAGTGGCTGAAAGCTGGAGCCAGAGAAATTCAAGTAAGAAATAAGGCCCAATTTTTTTTTTAAATAGTGAGTGTGATAATCCATTGGAACTAATTACCAGGAGAAGTGATCGATTCTCCATCTCTTGGAGTCTTCAGATCAAGACGGGGTGCCTTTCTGGGAGATGTGCTTTAGCCATACACAAATTATTGGGCTCAAATGGAATTTAATGGCCTGGGTAACATGGGGATTTCAGACCAGGTAATCGAATGGCCAGTTCTGGTCTTAAACTCTGTGAATCTAGGAACTGAAAACTTCTTTTCTTATCCAGTTCAGCACAGAGCTCTAATGAATTGGGCCCTGATCCTGACAACTGCATGGCAGACCTCTGAATTCAGTGGGGCACACAGGATGTGCGGGAGTCTGTCCCTGTGGCTCTCAGTGTAATATCAAGGCCTTAAGCCGCTTTGCTTGGCTCCTTCTCTCCTCCCCATGTTGTACACAGATTCCATGCTGTTCTAATTGCAGTGGTAATCTTAAACATAAGATGAATTGCTGATGCAATCGGTACTGCAGATAATGTTTGAGTTTCTTTATGATGACCACAAGGCAGAGCTTGAAGACAATGTAATGGAATTCATTAAATAATATAAGATGACAGAGGGGATATCATTGTGAGGCAATTACACCCTACGGTTCTTATGAGGCATGAGGCATGGCCAAGTGCCTCTCTGATCCCTAGGGGCATGATTATTTTATAACCACCACACACAAACCCTGGAGCTGCTGTTTGCCTTGTAAAAAAACCAAAACAAAACTTCATTGTTGTTTGTGAAGGTGGGGGACATGTCATTCCAGTTAAAAGTAAAAAGGTGACAGTTTAAACTGTTAGGCAGCAGTTTTGGCTGGCCTGTGTCATTTAACGTGAATCAGTCCAGTCAAGCGTCTTCACCTCACGTGGTTCTATATAAGAAATTGCTGTATTACTGTAACAGACAGTTGACTAGCCCATGAGATGTGGTCTTAGTCAGAGATTCTGGAACTAGGTTCTGAGACTTTGCAGAGAGCACATGCAAATCATTTTTATGTAATGAAAATATTATGAACGTGTTTTATTTTCTCCTTAAAGGCATGAAAGGATTAGGGGCTGTACAGTATGCAGAGTCTCCGGAAAATCACCAAGAGCAAGGATGCCAAAATGTTGTCATGCTGTGTGCCTTTTGTCAAAATAGCCTGTTCTCTGCATATTTCACATTAACCCTCGTGTTTTTTATAACTCAGTGGAATGACATTGACATGAGCAAGCATTAGCTAGCTAGTCCTAGACAACTCCAAAGGTCAGCAGTCAATCTGAGCACTTAGCTTTGGTTGTGGAGTCTGAATCTCCTTGCTCAAGAAGAAGTTATTTTTCCACGTTTTTTTATATCCCTCTTTGGTTTTCAGAACTTTCCTTGCCACATTGAACTGCTTGCCACAGATAGCCGTAGAAAGTATTTTGTCACCTGCTGCTTTCCTCCTTGATCCTGCCATTTAGTCACTAGGGTGGACTTGTTATGTCAGCCATTTACATAACAAGAGACAGTGAGGCCATAATTGCAGGGTTATTATGTCTGCCTTATATGGGGTCAAGCAGCAGGGCATCCTGAGTCATGGTAGAAGAAGATGTCATTTTCACTCAGATACTTTGAAGAACGACATCAACTAGCCAAATAATCTGGTTTTTGCATGGATGGTCTCTTCGGCCCACATTGAAAAGCTTGCTTGTAAACAAGGAAGAGATGTGCCTCTTGCTTCTATTAAAATAATGATGTGAGGGACTGAATGACAATTTGAAGAAAGAACAATTACACAAATGAACAATCGTGCTGGAGGGTTTGCTTATTGGCGGTAGCATATGGTTGCCCATTATTTCTTATAAAGTAATTATTTAAACTCAAATACTAATTATAAAACTATTATAATCTCTTATAAGTAACCTTGTATTTTCATAACCACAGTTATAAGATTGTCCATTTGTAAGAGCTATAGACTCAACATAGCTATGCTTCAGCTATGACTGTCCGCACTATTCATTCAGGCTGCCTGCTATAAATACATGACATTCAAGTAATGCCAGAGAGCAAATGAACTAAGAGGGCTACCTTCTAATGGTGTTTTTCAAAACACCCTTGATCAAATAACTGCATCAAATAAAGGATGCACTTACAGAACTGTTGGAGTCTGTAACAGGCTTTGAAACCTCTATCTGAAGCAATAGCTTGAAATCTGCTTTCAATTCATCAGGTGGATTTAATCTCTGCAAATGACTCAAGTTTCCCCCCTTTCCCTTCCCTTCCAGTAGCTTCCTAGATAACTTCTTCCCCCTAACAGAATGTTGCATAATAGCACAGCAGTGTTTCCTTTGAGGCAATGTTTTAGAGTGTTCTGACTGACATCATTTATGCAAGTGGGAGAGGAAGTGTCCCTTTTCCTTCTAGGAAAGATCCGCACTTTATTCATATCCTTCTACTTCATTCCATATCTAGCCAATATAAATCACAGGACAAGCCATGGATGTCACCAACAGATTTGAGGCTAACACCCTTGTTTTTAAAAGGGCAATCGAATGGGTGCACAGAGTACTGTGAAACCTTCTGGAAGCACCCAAAAAACTTCTCACAACAAGAGTTTGAACTAAGAGTTCAACAAAAGATTCCTTCACTTAGTGTCAGAGTCATGGTCAAACATACAATCAAATCTGCTCATGATGAGGGTTTAAAATGAGATTTGAAGAAGCCTTTGTGCAATCAAAGCATGATTCCAGCAAAAAAGAGAGAGTCTGAGCCCCTGTTTTCTCTGCTTTCCCTACAAAGCATCTAACCCTTAATATAAGCCAACCCAAGCCTCAGGGCCACTTCCCTATTATACAGTGCTGAGGAATTACTTAATTCTTGACAGCTGGGCCAGCCCAGCTATACTGATGATATCTGTACTTAAGGCATGCAGCTGTGATCTTTCTTCATTTCTGGGAGGGTGTTAACTCTTTCCATTCCAGTCCCTTGCCAGTGTCTATATACTCCATCAGACACAATAATAAAATAAGATTACAGCACAGACATCCCCAAAGATTTAAGGTTAATCTTGAATAAATTATTTGTGAAGCTTACTCAGAGCTGGATAGAATTTCTGCAGTTTTCAATTCTGGGCTAGAAATTACCCTAAAAGAATCTCTCCATGAAATTTCTGGCAGTTTATGTTCTGTGGCAAGTTAGAAAAAGAACTAAGAGAACAAACTTTTGGAAGGTTTGATACATTTTTCTTTGTTTTCAATTGATATGAAGATACACATCAAGTGAAATGCAGCCACCTCTGGGGTGAAACACAGCTGGCATTTTATGGGCATAACTCTACACTACCATTTTTGGAGGGGGAAGGAAAAAACGAAACAAAACAAAGCCAACCCTGGAAACTGCAAGGGGATCTATTGTAGGAATGATTTTGGCCTGGTCATTGATGCTAAATAGCAACCTAGACCAAATTTTGCATGAGGAGTCTTTACTGGCTAGCCAACATTACACAGCAAGCCAATGGCAGAACTAGATATGCAGTTGGATAAAATTAATTATGTGCTAACCATAATTGCTATAGGGCATTGCGACAATTCATACATCTACCAAGAAGTATAGAATCAGCAGGCAGTAGCTTCAGAGAGCCGTGAAAACATACGAAGTTCCAGGATTCCCCAAGCTAGACACTGAATCCAGTTCATCCATTACATTTGCAATGCTATCGTTAAGCGTAAGCATGCCAGTGAAACCTGAGATTCCCTCCCTCCCTCTTTGAGAGCTGAACACTGAAGGTGAAAGTTCCCAGAAACCTGCAAATATTTACAGGATTCTCTCAAAGATGCCCTCCCAGGCAAGGAAGCAGGTATGAAAGACAAATATCAGGCAACACGATCTATTAGCACTTCACAGAGCTGGACAGTTTTCCAGTCATTTGACTTTGATACTAAAAGTGATCACAGTGTGATACAGAGGTAAAAAAACACAAAACCCATTCATGAGAGTACCCTGAGTTCCACACACATATAGCATTAGAGGGATATACAGGTTAGGTGAAAACATTCACTGTTTCTTCCTTTTCTTTTTGGGAGTGGAAGGGAAATGTATCCAGTTGGGGGAAAATGTGTGAGTTCAAAGAGCACTAGCTATTGTTCACTATATTGTGTGGAAGGGAAATGTAAAGAACCTGGGAGCCTGCTGCAGTAGCACCAAAAGGAAGAACTTGATTGCTGTCCCTTTGAAGTAGTGTGATCTACAGAGATTACTTGGGTAACTGAGCAGATCTGAGTGGTTTCCTGGTGATCATAAACCAACCACTGCTACTGATGTGCTCACAAAACATTCAGGGCCCCCAAAGTTTCAACACAAATGTTTTGGCATGTTGCTTATTTCATTAAAAACTCTATTTAAAACCCTTGTTGCAAAGGAGCTGCCATTGTTTTTATCACAGAAGTGCGTAGAGGCCCCAGCTGAGAATAGGGCCCCGTTTGTGAAAGGCACTGTACAGGGGAAACAGAGGGACAGAGATGTGAAATGGTTTGCCCACAGTCATGCTACAGGTCAATGGTAAATCCAGCAGCTGAAGCCAAGGTTCCTGATTCCCAACCCACTGCCCTATCTATTGGCCCACACTCCAAAACAGTGTTTTCTGCTAATGTCCTACTGACCTGGGAGGAATCTGAACCAGTGACAAAGAGGAGAAAAAGTCTGTTTTCTCCATTGCTGATCCCCTCATCCATCCAGTCACCCTCCCCACCCCACACATCTGACTAAGGAATTTTTATGTAGGTTACATTGGGTTCTGTAAAGTACACTACAAAAGATTCAGGCCATGTGTATAAAACTCTGATCTCACCGGCTGTGCTTGCACAAGGTTTTATGCTGAAAAATAATTTCCCACGCTTTCCACGTCTAAGGCAGCTCCGCTGGTGGGAGCACTTGTTCTAGCTGGCTGCTGGCATTCCAAATCTGCTCGGAGCTCAGTGGTGAAAGCATTGATAGGGGCGGGCCCTGTCTTGCATGCAGTGAGCTCAGACTGGGGTTAACAACAGAGACACCTTGTTCAGAAAAAGCCTAATAAAAACAAAAGTCTTTGCAGATAAAAGCAAATCAGCTAAACCAATGAAGAAAAGCTGCCAATCTGCTACTTAGAAACAGGCAGTCATGCTTCTCCTCGTACAGACAGCAGCAACTCCACTACCCAATAATTGCAATGGAGCTGGCGGAATCTGCTACCAGTTCATTAGAGGCTTTCCGTGCTGACAAATGATGGTGAACTGGTGCAGACCAAATGTTAGCAGTAGCCAAACCATCTCTTACTGCCTCTGTTCTAAAAGCAATGGAAGGTCAGCCCCTTCCTAATGGGCCTGCATTTACTCTGGTGTGTAAGCTCATGAAAAGAAATGGGATGGAAATTCCCTTATGATTTTCTTACCAGGAGGCCAAGCCCAGAGTATCCTGGCTCATGTCACAGATTTTATTCAGCTATAAAAAGGAGGACATGTTATTCTGTAGTCACTCATTTGCCTGATGACTGACAACCTGAAACAGAGACCTGGGGAGAGCCTGCTCTAGAAAACTGTCGTCTGCTCCTGTGCATCTAAGCTTCAGGTGCCGATTTATAATTCAGCGGATAGTGTTGTTTCTCTGACTCTCTCTCTCCTAGGAGGGGTGATGTAGAATCAGACATATATCTTTCTGTCTTCTGAACCAGACACTGGCTAATAACATAGGCGAGTAGGTACTGAATGACATTTGACACTGGGAGCGTTGGATGTTAATCAATGGCTGGCTGCCTCAGTGGGAGTTTGCTCATTTTTGCCTTAAGAGAGTTAAAATATTACATCCAGCTGTGCTGGGCTGAACTGAAACAAGCAGTCAATACTCTCCTCCAGGATCGATATTTTAAAAGGAACTCAGGGATGCAAGCAATCCAAACAAAGCGTGAGGAGGAGGAGAGTGGGAAGCACTCTGCCTCATGTGTTATGCCTCGGACTGGTTAACCAGGCACAAACATCCAGCTGGAAAGTGGATAGGCTTTTTCAAAAGAAGAGTCCATTTGAACCAGAACTGACCATAATTCATTGATGGTAAAAACATAACACATGAGCATCCATGCCAACTGAGGTCCTGGTTTAACAGAGCAGTGCTTAAATCCATCCCTGTTCAACAAAGCATTTAAACACATGCTTAAGTGTCATTAAAGAAAATGGGCCATAGACATGTGCTTAAATGCTTTGCTGAATAGGTATGGTTTAGGGACCACTTTCCACACTATCGTTCCTCTATCCATACAACAGCAGGACAGGGCAGAGTTGGAGCCCTTTAAAAACAATATCTAGCTCTTATACAGTGCTTTTCAGGAGAAGATCTCAAACCACTTTGCAGTCTTGAGTGTATTTATCCTCACAACACCCCAGTTGAGGCACCGAAGAGCAATTATCCCCATTTCACAGATGCAGAACTGAGACCCAGAGAGGCTAAGTGACTTACCCAAGGTCACACAAGATGTCTGAGGCAGAACAGGGAATGGAATCTATGTCTTCCAACTCATAGGCCAGTGCTCTAATCACTGGAGAACCCTTCCTCTTACAAAACTGGAAACCCTCATTTGAAATGGGGACTGATTTGCATTGCAAACCCCCCATACTTATGCCAGGGGAAGCACCAGCTCTAGGAAGTGGGGAAAAGGGGAAGATCCCTTTAAAATAAAGAAAAAAATGATTTCCCTCCCCTTCCCCAAAGAGGCAATGCCCTGTCTAAAATTGGCAGATTCGCTTCTCAGTGCTGCTTATCGCAGTTGGCCCCCTCCACCAGTCCAGTGGCAGGGGAGCAACATTTATTTTGATAAAAGAATCAATTGAAGTGTCTTCCGGCTTTTGTGCTAGGATGTGTTTTGTGGGAGCAGCAGCAGGAGGGTGAGAGTTTCCAGATGACAGAGTGGGGTGGGCACTAAGGATAGGGATAAAGTAGTATGGTTGTGTACAGGGTTGAATTAAAAGGAAGAAGGTGGGTAGGAAGTGCAGTTCCCCTTCCTCTGCTCAAGGCAGAGGGATAACTCTTTGCCTGGATTGTGTAGGCTGGTGGGAGATAATGTGAGTTTTAATAGTGGACCAAGAGGATTTTTTAATTGTTTCTGCAAGAGCTTTAACATCAGAGTGGAAGAGTTTATCCAGTGTGGCAATAGAAAAGGTTTATTTATCTTTTCTGAATCCTGATTTTACGCCTAGGTCTTCATGTATGGATACAAGGGATATCTCTACCACCTCAGTCTCAGGGATAAAAGGGTAAGGGGGCACAGCAAACACAGTTCACACTCAGAAAATTATTTCCATTTTGAAAGATCCAGCCACATTGATATTCTCTCTACTTCACACAGGGGATACCAGTAGAACCATTACCATCGCTCATACTAGGATGTAGTTTTAAAGGCAACAATGGATCTCACTCTGGCCGGGGTGAGAATCCGATCAGTTAGGGAGGAGTGTTGTGTCTTCTCTTTTTACACACACACACACACACACACACACTATCTGGTAGGTTTCACTTCTTCTCCTGATCTCAATGGCAAGGAGTCCAGGACAATATTTAGCTTCTCCATATGGCCCAGATTCAGCAAAGCACTTACATACCAGCTTAACTTCAGAAACATAGTTAAGTTCCATTGAAATTAAGCTAAATGCTTTATTGAATTGGGACTTCCAGGGTTGAATGAGAAGCTTCAGGTGCACAGTTGTCTCTGAGGGCTTGGTGGGATCTATTTTGGGTTGAAATTTAGGTGCATTCTTACTTCATCAGAACTGATTTTCCCATCCCTGCATGAAGTGCTCACAGTATATCTTAGCAGCTATACTACTTCTCAACCTTCTCTATTTTATTTTGGGGCAAAATAGCTTTAAATTCTGTTATAAATAGTTCCCCTACCATGCAGACATTGTAAATGCTTTAAGTCTCTGAAGACTATATGCTGAAAGTAGGAACTGGATATTTTATTTGGCCATTGAGTTACTGTATTTGGGATAAAGAGAGGGGAAGATATATACACAGAAAGCATATGTTCTGAATAGGATAATGTGTGCTGATAGAATGCTATTTGCTTTTGTTTTCACTTCTCTAACATATTTACTTTCAGAGTTGTTGTTTTCTTTTTAATTCCCAACTTCAATTTGTAGGTGGGGCTGTGGGAGGAAAACCAAGCGGGAACAGGAGATAAACAAGAAAGAAGCGATTTCAAGCACTCTATGCTATGTTAAAAGTAAACACCGCAAAAAACAGAAACACAGACACACACACATACCTCAAGAGCTATGATAACGGCTGCCTGGGATAGGCACTTTGCCGACTGCAGATGAATGAGTTGGTTTATTTGTTGCTCACTTAAGCAAAGACCCATAAACACCCCCAAAATTATCCTTAGACATTTTTCTGAAAAGCAGCAACTTTGCTAATTTTGGTGGTTTTTAAGTCATATCTTGTCTGTACTTGGACACATGGATTTAACTCCCTCACCCGCCAAACCCTCACTTAGAAATAATGTTGTCCATGCACAAATGTAACATTATTTGTTTGTTTAGCTTCTTCCCCTATTTTTTTTACTACGAGTGGTATTTGGGTGAGACTTAGATTTTTGGTTGTTTTTCCAGTATTTGCAGGGAACATGCCAGCTAATACAGGATGGAATCTTTTTTTAAATAGGATCAACTGTTAATTTAAAGAACTTAAAAATTCACAGCAAACCAGGCTAATTCTATCTTATTTAAGGTAGCCAATAGTTTATTGGGAGAATGGGGAGGCACAGTTCTCATCTTCTCCAGGGCCTAGAGAGGGGATTTCGGTGGCCAAAGGCAGAGACTGGGCAGAACCAGAGGAGCCATGGAGGATGCATGACATCCACTGTCTAGTGCTACAGAAACTGGGAGGCAGTATAGTCTAGATGCTGGACTAGACATCAGAAGACCTGGGTTCTAGTCCAAGTTCTGCCATCATCCTGCTGCATGACCTTGTACAAGCTGCTTTGTCTGTTTTTCCTCTCCCACTGACTGTCTTGTTTATTTAGACTTTTAGAGCAGCAGCTCTCTGTTTGTTACTGATCTCTGTGGGGTCTATTGGCGCTACCATAATATAATAATTTTCTGGCTATTAGGTTTTCTGCCAAGTCACCTGCCATGCTTACAAAGGGAAGTTTTGGCCCAAGGGATCTCCTGGACTGGAACTGCAGTTCCAGAGAGCTGGCAAGGGCCAAACTAGGGGTCAGATCAGCTGCAGACACACAGAACACCTGGACTCCCACAAATGCCAGCAGTACGAATGGGCCTCATGGAGTGGGGGCCAATCACCCTACCCTCACCCCCAATGGAACAATGTAAGAGGAACAACAGCATGTTTGTTAGGCTAAAAGATGTAAGCCTCTGAGAAGATCTTACAGAACATTGGTTTTCTTTTTTATGTTATCAGGACAGTTTATGACCTTAGTAGCAAGAGAGGTGAGTTTCTTGAATGGTGCTAGCTGGGCATTACTTTTTTTTCCCGGTTGATATGTAAACATGTTACCAAGTATGTCACAATTATAGCAGGTCTCATTAACAATTATTATAGGTATGTTGTATTCAAGGGGTTTGATTCTCCCCTCTCAGTGCTCTAACTTCATTGGCTTTAATGGAACCGGCTCCTGATTTACCTCAGGGTCAATGCAAGGAGAATCAGCCCCCCTGCTCTGCTCCCCTCTCCCCACCCTCTGTGTTCACATGCTGCTGACTCTCCGACTGGTAAAGCCTATATGATGAAATTTTTTGTACTTGGCTCCAGTCCACTGATTAATTTAACTTCTTTTACATTTTTAGTAAAATGACTTCAATGAGTTTTGAGCACAGGAGTTACCTGTCCCCTTGTAAAAAAGCTGACCCACAAGTTTTTTAAGCAGGACTAGCTAAATAGCTCCAAAGCAAGGAGCTTAGCAGTGCTACTAGCAAAGCTGGGGAAGTCCGTAAAGGTCTCAAAATGAATAACTACTTAGAAAAGAGTTCAGAAATGGTATTTTAGCTGTTCAAGCTGAAAAGCTCCACTTATTAAGTTTTCCTTTCCTATGTTTTATTCCTCCACAATCTTTTTCTCTTGTAAAAAAGCCCCACCCAAATCAAGGAAATTAAATGTCAAAGACTGTGTGAATTGAACACTGATAGTACAGAGTTTAACGCACACAAAAATCAGGCTCAGACTTGGTATACAGTTCTATTTATAAATGGTTCTAGAAGGTTCATAAATGACTATGAGGTGTTTTAATTATGTTACATACATGAAGAGTATGTGTAGTAGATGGTTAAAAGCACATCAACAGAAGATGTCATAGCTGGCAATAAGACATGGATATAAGCAACCTATTGAGCTGTTGGATTGTAACAATTCAACCATTATTAACTATTTACTAAGCCTTAAAAGTATTTATCAATGCATTTTTAAGAGAAAATGTTATCCCTGCGCCCAAAAATGTGATATAGCGCCAACATCAAAGTTAACCTGGCCCTGATGCACCATTGGTAATGTTTATTATCCCTATTTTCTGGCTAAAGGTGTAGTATCGTTTGCTCTAAAGTTGTAAAATATACACTATGCCTGATCTTTAATGAGACTGAATTAAAGTTACTGAAGTAACTCTGCCTTTTCCTTTTTCCAACTTGATCATTTAAACAGTACAACCTTAATGCTGCAGTTGCCTATTTTTATATTTAAGAGGTATTAAGCTTGAAAAGTGACCATCAATAATGCACTGGAAAAGACTTTTTTAAAAATTCAGAAGATAAGATCTTCAGCTGCGGTAAATCATGTGGCTCCGTTGACTTCAGTGGACCTAAACTGTGTTTTTAGAGCTGGCAACAGGGTTTCAAATTTCGTCAACATTTTTAATGAAACATTTTCCCAATTATTCCCATTGCCCTGCACCACTGGCAGTTTTTGGACCAGCTCTGCCTGTTTTCCTGAGGACACCTCATTCAGTGAAAGGCCTCAGAGTCCTAGTCAAATTCTGTGAGTTGAAATCATTGACTTTTACCACTAGAGAAAAGAATAGGTACATAAATCTAGTTGTAAATAAAGAACTCTGGGAACAACAGGACTGCTGTTTTAAAACACAGATATCAGGGAAAGAGTCTGGGGAAGACAAGAAATCGGAGATATAAGGGATCATGCTAATAAGCCACAGTGATCTTTCCCTCTGAAACAATTACTTGGTGAACACGTGCCCCTATGCATTGAAAAGTGCCCAGGTATCAAATCAGAGCTTCTTTGAGTGCAGCTGTACCCTCAGTATATCTGAACAAATGCCCAGGTGCTTTGACAGTAAGCCTGATTTTTCAGTGTCATCTTCACATCACCAGATGTCATGCTTTGTCCCAGCACTACAGTTAGTGAAACAGTCCTTTCATCTTGCTGGAGACCTTTACAAAGGCTTGATTAAGAAAAATGCTATGATTACATGAGAATCAAGTCTTTATAGTATGTCCGGGGTGTATAATTGATATTACTTACCCCAAGGGGCACTCCTTGCAGACCAAAATGTAATCAGGTACAGGGCAATGAAAAACCATGATAGAAGTTTCTATTACATATCACTGCAGCAAGGAACATAACCCAGAAGGTCCCACTGGCCATTAAAAACTGTTCTTACTTCAGCTAGGTCATGTTAGGTCAGCATGGCTGCATACATTACTGACTTCTGTATTATAAGTAGACATTAACTTAAAATCAGGACAGCTGTAGCCTATAGGAGACAAGTACTTGATGATAACAAGGCTGTATTTTGCAGTCCTGGAGCAGAGAAAGTGGGGTTGTGTTGTGCAGAATTGCATTTCTCCATAGAGGGAGGACTAGTTCATCCAAACTACCGGCAAATTGTGCAGAAACTGAATTCACTTTGCAATGTTCCTTCAATGCAGGAGCTTAAGTTTGGTGACAGCTGAAGGAACATAGGGCAAAGAAGCCCACCATGTCAGTACAGTGAAGAGTCCCACAACTAGACCTTGTGCACTGCACAGTCCTGTTAGATCCATTCCAGAACAGGCATGTTTTCAATTTGGGGCTGAACAGAGTATTTGCCTGTACGTAAACACGATAATTTTTGAAAACCACATTGAATCAACCCCAGTATTTCAGGGCAAGGTCTAGGCATTAATGGGCAGAACGCTGTCAATTTTGATGAAAGTCAGAAAACCAAAAAAGCATATTTCTACTAAAATCGCAATTTGGTTACTCTGGGTACAGGGGTGAGGCAGTGGTTAGCGGGTTCCTCACTCCATTCCAACCAGCCCTGTTCTCGGCCAGGGTCCAAGTATAATTTTTTCGGGCCCAGTACTAACTTGAAATAAGGGCTGCCTCCCACACACATACCCATGGGGGGTTGCAGCCTGGGCCAGGCTCTCCAGGGCCCAGTAAAGTGTACCCTTCCCCCCCCCCCCATGTGGGGGCCCTGTTCTCAGCTGGCCTCCTCACCTCCACCCCATACCTCTGGTCAGAACCTTATTGCCACCAAAATCAATTGGGCTTTTCCAGATTTCTAATTTTCACCAACATCAATAGAGTTCTGACCAGAGTGGGGCCCAGCTGGGTGCACAGCACAGCCTACATAAACAACAACACACACAACCTTTTAGTCCACAAGCATTTGGTATCTCTGGTGAGAACAGTACAATTTTTCTCTGGCCTTAAAAGGAAATTATATATCAAATTAAAGGGCTTGATCTAAAACCCATTGAAGACAAATGGAAAGACTCCCATTGACTCTTCATTACACTCTAATAGACTCCAGACATGATTCTACAACCTTTACTCTTGACTTAGTGTTACTTACTCACATGAGTACTCCCACTGAATCCAATGGAACTAAGTCACGTTCATCCTGAGCAAAGGTTGAAGAAATGGACCCTAAATGACTCCAGTTCATCTGGGCAGTCATGTTAAGGTTCAAAAAGCCCGCTTGCTAAGAATCCCATTCAGTGTAAACGGAATATTATTAGAGTTCCTCTTCATATCAGATACTATGCATCACCTATCCTCTCAGAAGCATCTGAATGATCATTCCCTCTCCCTCAAATACTAATCAAATATCCCTGCCATAATCTTAACTAGTTCAGATAGCTGCTCAAATGGGCCTTCATCCTGTACATGAATCATAAAAAGATTAATAGTGGAATTTGGAAATGCTTGACAGGAAAAAAATCAGCTATTTTTAGTGAAATTGTATTTATTTACATCCCTGACCTGCACAGATTTATGAATGTGCTGAACTTAAACACATTGTGAGTAGTCCTATTGACTTCAGTTAAACTACACACTGTGCATTAAGTTAAGCATACGTGTATGTTTTTCCAAGGTCAGGACTTTAATTTGGAAGGGAAGGCGAGTATGTGATGGGGCAGGTTAAAAACAGCAATGCACTTAAGATAGGCGAGTAAAGCTCTACCAGGTGAAAGCAGCTGTAATCTTTCATATTTAATTTTAAAAAGGGAATGTTACACTCCATAGGTTGTCATGCTTTTTGGCCACTTCCAATTGAGGATGACAAAATTTGGGGGATCAGCCAGTTATAAGGCAGGATACTATGCAACCTATCTCTGATTTTATTTATAATGCACTCACTATCACAGCCCCTTTGGAGCCATCTGTTCTCCGGGCATTTTATGATCATTTTAAACCTTTCCAAAAATCAGCAGCATGAGTAATAATTTACTAGTTTTAGCATTTTATTGTGTCATGTGTGATTTCGTTTCAGCATACACATCACCTGTGATGAGAAACTCAGGTTTAATATTCTAGTACACACGGAAAATAAAAGCAAATCACTCATTAATTAAAGCTTGTGTCACTCAATTTAAGTGTGGCTTTAAGACTTATAAACACGATTCTGCATAGGTTTACCACTCTGCCATAAATATTTGCTGGAGGCTGACTTTTTTATGTAATCTCTTAGTCCAAGAATATTTTTTTAAAATAATTGAAGAGATTAGCTTGCCTTTTCTGAATTAAAAAGTGTCATTTAAAGTGAGAGCTCAGCAAGCCTCAAAAGTCTCAGTTCTCATGGATCTGTGAAGAGAAACCCATCTGGCAGCATTCCAGCTCATGTATAACTTGGAGGCATGAGTTTGATTTATTGATATGCCTAGAAAGAACAGGGATATTTGATCATTCTTCCCTATTCATTTGAATCAATGATACTCTCCATAAACCAGATTCTAGGGTTTGCTTGCTCCAGTTTCACGCCCCATGTTGGGCTTCTTTGTCAAAGGCATCTAACCCAAAACAAGAAACTCTTGTAGAGTTGTGTGGGAACCAGATTTTCCATTTCAAAGGAAGTTCTGTGATTTTTTTTTTTAATTCTGTTCCAAAGCAGAACAGAAAACCTTGAAACTTCCTGAAAAACAAAATTCTGCAAATAAATTGCTTCAGGTGAAGCAAAATGTTTTGTATCGATAACACATTTTGTTCTGATTTGACCTTCTAAAAGTTTATCTTATATAAAGTAAAAAAACGGGTTTAGAGTCATTTTGAAATAGAAAAATCAAAGTCTTCCATTCTGAAAAGGTGTAAGTGGAATATTTTGACCGTATCAGAACACTACATTCTGATTTTTTTTAAAACTAAATTTAATCAAAATTAACACGTTTCCACAAAACACTTTAATGTCTATGAAACATTTTCTGACAGAGAAATGTTGTATTGAAAGATTTTCAACCAGCTCTATTTCTAGAGTAACTCCCGGGGATTATCCATCCTCATGTGTTTATTTGATTCAGAATATATTGTGCATTAAAAAAGTCCAATTATTCTCAATATTTAGTATTGGCTTTATGGAATGTATTGGGTGTCTGCCTCCAAGAGAAGGACTTTCAGGTGAACAGCTGAGGGAATTTTAAAGATCATAGTATTCAGTCAATTTACTAATAAGGTAACAACAGAGCCTGAGTGTACAGTCAAGACCTCCATGTGGATTTCCCCCTCCTATATGCCTCTGCAGCAGCATTCCCACTTTTTCCTGGCCCCTGTGAAGGGGAGAAAGGCAGGAAGGAGGTGGGTCAGAGAAAGGATAGGCTGGTTGAGGTGGACATGCATTTCCCCTTCCCCAACCAGCCCTGTGAAGATTACCCAGAAAGGCTATCAGTTTGTATTATCTTTCCAGAGCCCCATTCCACAGTTGGTAACCCTTCTTAAAGGTAGCGTCGCAAGAGAAGCTGCAGGTTGTTTGGGGCCATTCCATTGGGATCTTGGTACAGCCACTGGAAAGCCAGACCCTGTATGCAGCTATAGGCCTCTCCTGGATGGCTCTGTCCTTGCACAAATCATACAGGGTCTGTGGGGTCTGCGGGATTGCCCAATGGGCACTTCAACAGGAGGGAAAATGCTGGCCCCAATGGAGCAACTGGAAAGAAAATTCTGTAGAGATAGGCTTATGGAGTTATCTTCATAGAAAGTAGGCCCAGTAGATATTAGGGACAGTTCACCACTGCAAGCTTCAAGGTACGGATCTCAAATCCCTGAAGTCTGGGCATATTCAGATCCAGGGCTTTAGCTCAAGTCCTTCTAATAATTCTATTTGGGCATTTGATAAAGTAGTATAATATTAACACTTTGGATTAAGTGAGTTCCTTTTCTTCTGAGATCTCAAAGCATGGCACAAACATCATTGAATTAGGACTTGCAGGTTACTCACCTCCCTACCTGAGGTGTATCATACTGTACTACAGATAGACTGAGTGATGTATCCAGAGTCACACCGCAAACCAAATCAGGAACTGACTCCAGCCGTCCTTATTTATAGCCACCCCTAGCTCTAACGGCTAGACAATGCTACCTTTATTATTTGTGCTCCCTCCTCCCCCGCCCCAAATCTGAACTTCTGCAAGTGCCATGAGTTATTTTCAGAGCACCAGACAATTGCTCATGGCGTATGGTTTTATTTTAGTTTTTATCTTGGAACTATGAAAATAAATATTATGGGAATTCCAAAACTAAGTGAAATGCCACTTAATAAAAAAGAGAAGTTCAGTAATGTGCAGAAGAAAATTTAGACCATTGCTTTGGCTTAATCCAACACATAGTGATTGTGTGTGGGAGGGAAGGAGGTACAAGGAGATGATTTAAACCAATGGTTCATTTTAGTGTTTCAGCCTCTACTTAACTTACACATAGGGGAGGCTTGAGAATTTTCTTTTGCAGTTGATACCTATTAATAATTTAACGCGTGTCCCCTTTTAAAGCAATACTCAGAAGAGCTATGCCCACTGATGAATATTCACATGCCATCTGCATACAGCTGTTTCACAGGCCCACACAACCAGTGATTTTTTGCTTGTCAGACAACAGAGTACCCGATTACTGGAAGATGCTTGTACCAGGGAACAAATTGATTCTCTACTATATAACTGCAAAGGACAAGTTCTCTTCCCAGCCCATGTACAAATAAATGGGATGGACAGTGGGCAGGTCTCAAAAGGTCAGAAGGAGAACGCTACCTTGCCCATCCCAGGGGGCAGAGGATCATGAAGCTAGCTCCATAGGTGCAACAGCAGTGTAAGGGCTTCCAGCAGGTAGGATTCCACTAGCCCATTCCCTCCTCTGGCATGGCCCCCCCACTGCCCACCTGAATTCTGCAAAGCAGAGCGTCCTCACAGAACGCAGCTCCCTGCAACCTCCCCCCAGCAGAATCCCACTGTATTTTGCCAGCTCTTTCCTAGGCATCAGGGTTTGGCTCAAAGCAAATAACACTTTTTTTCTTCATTCTTTGGCATACAGGACTTACACAGTAATTATTTTTACACCCAATCTGCAGAAGGACTCTAATCTCCAGACAGTAGAGACATGTAATTAGTAATTATGCAAGAACATGGTATTTAATAAGTGAAATTCCTATATAAAGAAATAACCTAAGAGAAGAGCATTTGGTTTCATGTAGCACCTTTCATGCTCAAGGGATCTCAAAGTACAAACAAGTTAAGCACAAGAAAGATCAATTAAAAGTATGTTTAACGTTCCATTTCTAAGAACATATGTGGGGGTAGTCGGTGTATTAGTTAGCAAGTGGTGATCAGTTACTTCAATAGAGCGGCAACTTAATCTGAATCTGAAAAGGTTTCCTTTTCAGTCTGGCTAAGTAACTATATTTATGCAAATTAACTGACTTAGGTCAACAAAAAGTAGACTGGCAATATCATGAGAACAGGACAGGAAGAGATAACAGGAAAATTCTAATGGAAAATGGAGTCTCACGTCTAGGGCTCTACACTGTAAACATTTGAGCCTCTGTGTAATTCCACACATCTGAAAAGTCCAACTGAAATGGACCACGCTGAGACTTAACACACAGATGAGGATTAAATGCAACAAGTAGCCACCATCCACAGGTCTTGGTTTCATGTTGTCAAACATTATGCATATGACTGACCACAGAACAATATATCCTCCTTTTCATAGCTGAATAAAAGGTGACAGTAGCCAGGATGCTGTGCACATGGCATCCTGGTAAGTACGGTAATCCTAAAGAAATTTCACCTCACCTTGTCTCCACACCTGACCCTATTTCCCTCTTCACCCCTGCCCTGGTTCCCTTACCCCTCCTCTCTTCTCCTTCCATTTAGCTGATCTTCTCCTAATTAAACCCAACTGTGAAGGTATTCACTGACTGTTAGAGTGTCCCCTTGTGGCTGGACATGGTGTAGCGTGACGCTCTCTCTGGTTCAACCCTCTGCCCAAGTCATGATTTAATCCACACCTTCTGGGGTAATGGAGTCCAACAAATTAACAATCTGAACATCCTCACCAAGAGGTCTTCATCCCCAACTCTGGGCCCTGTAGGCTTCACACCCCTTCTCTCAGAGCTCTCTGCTGGTCCTTTACCCCTTCTCCAGGGGCTGGCAGGGAAATCCAGTCCCCTCCCACTACACCAGGTTCCAGCCCAGGGATCCCATAACCAGCAGCTATGGTCTGCTCTATCCCACTCCTTGCTGCTGATTCTCTGGGCTTCTTCCTACTCAGCCTTCTCAGACCTGGCAACCTCTCTAGCTTCACTCTTGTTTCAGGGCTGGAACTCACGGGGCCCTCCCCTAGAAACCCTTAACAAAATCCCAATTTCACTGTCCTTGGGCTTGACTTTACTTCCCTCTCTCCCCATTAAATGCCTCTAAGGGCTCTTTCCCTTTAGGTCCAGTTCCTACCCTTTTGCCAGGGCTTCCACCAGAACCTGATTTGCTCTGCAGGCTGTTCCATACCACCATTAGCCAGCCTCCTCTACCCATGTGAGGATACCAGGGCTTGATCTCCCAGGTTCTTTCTCATTAGTCCTAGAAGCGACTGTAGTCTGAGAGAGGGAAAAAGTGTGTGTGTGTTTCTATCTACAGCCCCCTTCTGCTCAAAACTTCCTGTCTTTGTAACCACCATTCAGCCCTTGCCCAGCAAGGCTTCATCTCTAAACCTGGCTTTCTCCTCTCCCCCTCCAGGTAGCACAACTAGCCTTTCAGGGTCATGTTAACTCTTTCAGAGCCTGTGGGGTAGTCACTTCATTTCACCACCGTTTATAACCCTTCCCTCGCCCTGTGTCTGTCTGGTCTATGTGGATTGCAAGCTCTGAGGGGCAGAGATTGTCTGCTACTCTGTGTTTGTACAGGGCCTAGCACACTGGGGCCCCATTCTTGGTTGACCCTTAGGCACTACTGTAACAATTAATAATAATATTTTCCATCCCTTTTCTTTTCATGAAATTACATGCCAGAGTAAAGTAAATGCAGGCCCATTAGGAAGAGTTTGGCCTTCCACTGCTTTTAGAACAGGAACAGTTTGGTCTGGACCATCTGCAGCAATAAAAGTTTCTAATGAACTGGTTGCTCCACAACAATTGTTGGCTAGAGAAGCTACTGCAGTATGTAGCCGGAGGAGCATGGCAGTGTGCTGCTAACTTGGTGTTAGCTGCCAAAGAGCTCTTCCTTGTAGTTTTAGCTGATTTGCTATTCTGTGTAAGAGACTAGGGACCTGGTTCTCAGTTAAGCTAAAGCTACTTTACCAACATAAAGGCCCTTAACATGGACATTAACTGCCTCCTGAGAACATCGCTTCTGAGAGGAAGTCTCCATGGGTGCGGTGAAATTGGTTTAAGGGTTTCACACAAGCACTGCTTCCAGCCCCCAGAGTACAGGGTGGTTTGCAGGGGGAGAGGATGTCTGACAAACACTATACTATGTCTATTCTCTGCTTTTCAGAGCTCAAATAGGGCTGTGATAAACAGAGTATAAATTAACTTAAAGTGACACGGGCCCCTGCCTGGCCTCAGAACTTCAGGATGCATAAAGATGGCTGAAAGTTTCCATTGCCCCCTACCTCCTCAGCTGCTTGTCCCAGGATCTTTTGGAATGTTTTCTACTAAATAAAAAGAACCATTCATAAAAATAGGTAATTTAAAAAAAAAAAATCCTCCACAGAAGTGGGGTAGAAATTTGTCATTTTATTTTTCAGATGTGGGACTAGGGCTGTTAATAGCATGTAAATCTTTTCCCTTGTAGGGCATTGGTTTGAATTCCTCTCAGTTAGGAGAAGAGGTTATCCCCTTTTATTGCTAACATTTGATCTGCATCAAATCACTGTCCTGAAAAATGCTGTATATTGTAGTGCAGCTGATACCTGTTCAGAATGAAAATATGCTACTGTGCTTGCTTCCAGTTGCAGGTAGCAGACAGCCACTCCTCATGAGTTGGTCAATTTGATGTTGACCTTTAGAAGACTGGGATTATGAACACAAAAGGAGAATTTATTGGCAGGCACTTTATTGTTCATCCAGAGCTCTTGGAAGATGTAAACTTCTGCATAGGACCAGCTGAAGCGATCACAGGTTTGCATGCAATGGTCAATTTCTTTTCCTGGTCCTTGTATATTTAATATATTCTAAACGGGGGGGGGGGGGGGGGGGGGGGGGGGGGGAACAATGCTGCATGGCCCACAAATTTACTACCATAGGGGTGAGCACAAGAAGTAAGACACTCAGACACCTTGTTGTTCAATTTTTGTGACATGGTTGTTAGGGGAAAAAACCCTGCAACTCTAAAGCTCATTTCACAGACAGACGTCAATCACCATAATACAGATGGACACCATGGTCATCTGTGAGGACAGAACCCAGCACCTCATCCTTTGCAGTTAGTGTAGAATGACGACTGTTTGTGAATGGTGGTAGTGGCGACAGGAAATGGTGACCTGTATAAATAGCACTTAGCATATGCAGTTCCCTAAGGCATTGCACTGCAGAATTAATCAAACTATATGCACACTTTGCACCTAGAAATAAGCATGCAGATGCAACTGCTACATTTTTGTGACTCTCAGAAAGTGTGGTGAATGGTGTCAGAGAACAGAGGTCTGGTAAATTCAATAAATGCACTCAGGAAATATTCAGGAAAGGGTGGTTGGACCCATATATAAAAGGACAGCACTGAGAAAACAGTCCTACAACCCAAGGTCAGGGATTAGCACCAATGCAACTAATACAGTGAGATAAAATACTGTGATAGACAATCCTTTGCAATGGGGATCAGTACATATAAATATATACACAATAAATGGTTTGGATGAATGCCTGATGATACTCTCATAGCATAAAGGGGAGCTGGGATTCCACCCATGAGCTTCAAATACATGAGGAATAATGTGTTGGAGGAATGCACGGAAGCTTCCTGAAACCCCTGCAATTAATCAAGCAACACAGAGCAAGATAACTGCCCCTACCCTTTGCAAGTAGCAGTGAATGTATATATGGAAACCCAATTACTGTGTCAGTGAAGAAAACTGAAATGTAAAGTCTGCTAAAAACTCTTTCAATCGGGAAGGAATTCAGGTATTTTCAGATCTGGGGTCCACATACTATTATTTAGCCAAATATAATGATTTCTTTTGCACAAAGGAAGGCAGGAAAAGATCTGACATGTCCTAGGCCTTCTCATGTGGCTCTGTCACAGGACAAGTTGCACCTTAGAACCATTTATTCCCTCTCTAGTGTACCCCTCAGGTGATGGGCCTGGCTTCCTGCATCACTCTCAAGGGTGGAACCAACCACTATGGGACAGGATCCCTGGTGGGCAGCCCCCTGCTTATCAAATCTGTTTACCTGACAGTCCCAACTGGGTTTGGCTTTTTCCTCTGGGAACCTGTGACAGTAGCTGGTTAAAGAGACTCAAAAACAGCTTCTTCAAAACAAAGTATTATTAATTCACCCACAGATCTGTAGCATGCAGGGTAACAGGATAAAAAAAAAACCAATATTGCCTTGAAAGCTTTAAGTTCTCTTCAACCCAGCTACCTCTCTCTCTGGTTGGGAGCCACAGACTGCCCCTCTGCAGCATGCTCTCTCTCTAGGTCCTTGCATTCCTGTCTGTGCTCCTGGACTCTCCGTCTTCTTCCCTAGGCCAGCATCTTTAAGGTTTTAGTATCCCGATTCAGATCTGGGAAAAGTAAACTTGCAAGCTTGGCTGGAGCCAGGCAAGGGACATTCCCCAATTAATAGCTTCTTCATTGTTTCCCCAAGGACCCTTGGCATTCTCAGGACCGTACCTTAACTTTGTT
The DNA here is from genome assembly GCF_026122565.2 of Emydura macquarii macquarii. Classification (NCBI taxonomy): domain Eukaryota; kingdom Metazoa; phylum Chordata; order Testudines; family Chelidae; genus Emydura; species Emydura macquarii. Next base: position 11,507,314 of record NW_027130204.1, on the reverse strand, counting down.
TTGTCTCCTGTTGATTCTCCTTAACAACCTCCTTTGATTTAACTCTCCACAGCCATGCAGGTTAATGTCACTCAGGTAAATTGAGATGCATATGCTATTTATAAAAAATAATACAGGTATTTCCCTTATTTGCACAGGTCCCCACCCTCTCCATGACAACAATGATTTGTTCAGGAATGGTTCCTGTTTGTAACCCAGTTGGGGAACAGAAGACATTGCACATAGGGACCACTAGCAGAAGGAATTTGTCAAATTTAAAAGCAACAACACTGAAGGCCTGGCAATGATTTACTTCATTTTTAATAATGAACCAAGAGTTCTGATGTATCTTTGGGATGTAGCTAAACCCTAAGAAAGAGTGACATACATGTTTTTAAATGACTACTGTAACAATCAATTTTCATGGGTTCTTCAAGGTTGAGAACAAATTAACCAATCAACCTCCACTTCAATCAACTCTTAGATGATTAGGGTGAGTAATTTACATGGCTACATGAACACCACATACCAACTTGTTTTTGCTGACTCGGAAGACTTCTGTGTTTGCATAATAGATCTAATAAAGACTGAAAACTACAGCTGTGGAAAGCTTCCTGATATGAAATATTTTGTGAAGGATGCTGTGATGATAATCATTCCACCCTCCTCATCTATATAACTCAAGTCTTCTCCTCCTTTCCCAGACATTCCCAATTACTGGCTAATATATCCTAGAGTGCAGCTATTTAACATAATAATAATAATAATAATAATAAAGTATTGGCAGGCCCTATTGTATTTAACTGTAAAAATCTAATATGATTAATCAAGCTGTTCTATTCAGTGCTGTTACATTTCTTCAACATAGAAAGCTGTTCTGAATATCTTAAATGCCCCCATGAGAAAAGCACTTCTAAAAGCAATGAGATCCTCAGAAATCAGTCCATCCCCAGTGGCATAAACAGGTGAAATAGAAGAGCTGGAGATGCAGTAACAACTAAGTGGAATTAATTATATGTGCATCGTCTTCTCTTAGTTACTGAAACCCACAAGTAACCTAGATCAAAAAATGACACAAAAGGTGAGAATCTCCATTGTGACTGGATCTTCTGAGCCAAATCAAACTGCACAAGGGCTTGGAATCCTGGGAACAAAGGTGGTAAATCTGGGGTGCTACATAAATAATATATGAAATCCTATGAACACAGCAAGTACAGTGGCCTTCAGTGGAATATCCAGATGCTCAGTACTGCATCTTGAGGGCTTTCCAGTAATAATAATAGTTTTGGTATTCTCCAGAAAAGAAATGGCTGTTCGGCAGTATTCAACCAAACCATTCTAGAATAGCATCCAGCTGCTCTAGGAGAACTGGTAATCAGTTCAATCCAAGCACTCCCATTGCATAAAGGGGACCTGGATTCAACCCATGAGCTTCAAACACTGGGGAATAATGTTTTGGAGGAATACGTGGAAGTTCCCTGAAACCCATGCAATTAATCAAGCAACACAGAGAAAGATAACTGCCTGTACCCTTTGCAAATAGCAGTGGATGTGTATATGGAAACATGATTACATAAAGGAATTGCACATATGTACTGAAGGGCACAATTTGTCCCATCTAGTCCATCCAAAACACTTCCGCTAAAGTAATCTTTCTTTCTTACATCCCAGTCATCCCACCTGTCTTCCTGAATCCCTTCAGTGTTTTCCTGTCTCTTTTCACATCAGATTCATTCTCCTTGCCCTTATCTTTACTGCCCTGTCTCACTGCTGGATTAACACCAAGGCCCCAGCTCCCAGAGACACATGATGTCAGCATCTCAGCTGCTTTCATTAAAAAAACAAAAAACAACATTTGGAGCCCTCCTGCTGTCAGTGAAAATAAAAGTTTGAAAATATAACCCGAGTGTAACCGCTGCAGTGACCTCTACCTGACGGGGTGGCTGTACCACTGCCTGGAATCTCGGCAGCGTGGCGTCCTATCTCAGCATCCCTGACACTCCTCTCCCAGCCCGGCCCAACTACAGCCCTTCTGGTCCTTTTCTCCAGCACCAAGGGGCCATACCAAGGGTGAAGATCTCAGTCATAGAGTATGTGAGAAGGAATTTGAAACGGCCAGGGAATTTTTCTAACTGGAATTGTTCAACCGTATCAGAAAGCTTAGGAGAAGAATCCAAGTGAACAAAAGGCTTGTGAGGCATTTAACAGTATTATAGAAAGGAAAGCTCCCCTTATACCTATATTGCGAACATCTGTGCATTTTCAGGAGAAAACTTGAAACAGAAACATGGACATTCAGCAACAGGAAGGAGCAGCAACCATCAGATCAATAACACGTGGGCAAACTAAGCTGAACAAAGGACATTTTAAGGCTGGTAACAAAATATATAAATGGGCTGGTTTAGCTTAGAGAAGGAGACAAGGAAAATGAATACAAGGAAATAATAATAATGATAATAACAAATATCATGAACTCCCATACCATACCAACCAGCAACTTGTCGATCTATCAGTGTACAATTAGTGTAGACTATTTGTGTAAATGCAGCATTTGTTTATTAAAGTTGCATCAAATCCCTGTGATGTTATACATATAAAAATAGCATTCTTAAAATCTATATATCTATCGCATGCCTGTTTGTGTATTTTACATATCCCTAAAATAAAAACCACAAATAAGCCTTTTCTTTGTTAAAGAACAAAACAGATTTGACATATTGAAAAACAAAATCTAGTAGACCTACAATTCTCTATGAAAGGCTTATGTGTATCTTTTGTTTTCAAAATTGTTGCATACAAATTCTGGCTGCTCACTGAGAGTCCATTGACATAAGAATATAAGAATGGCCATACTGGGTCAGACCAATGGTCCATCTAGCTCAGTAGCCTGTCTTCTGACAGTGGCCAATGCCACATGCTTCAGAGGGAATGAACAGAACAGGTATTCATCAAGTGATCCATCCTGTCGGCCATTCCTATCCTCTGGCAAACAGCAATCCCTGCCTATCCTGGCTAATAGCTATTGATGGACCTATCGTCTAAGAACTTATCTAGTTCTTCTTTGAACCCCGTTCGATTTCTCAGTTCTCTTTAACAAGCAGTCTGCAAATGAAAATAAAATCAATGTATTTTGCAAAATAATGTTACATTTTACAGAGGGATCCACCAAAGCAACCATTTTAATAACAGTCTTGGCTTCCGGCAGAGCTATAGGTCTAAGGGATAATCTGGTTTATACAGATGGCTACGAGAGCAGAAGATATCACAATATGTGGAATGCATTACCACTATGAAACCCAGGCTGCTAGGAAACAATGCACGCATGCACAGACCTTCAAACTGAGGAACCTTAAAGCCCACTTGGGATGAATATTACAGCATGAAAAATCAAGACACTGTATGAACCTTTGCAAAACTGTCAATTGAAAAAAAACATCTGCCCTTTTTAGAAAGGAAACCAAAGGAAGACCTTCCTCAAAATTATTTCCTCTATATTTTGTAAATGTGTTTGTTTAGATTTTCCAGAATTATTGCTTACAGACTTAATTAGATTGACATGCTTATAAATCTGCATATTTTCATAAACATGTGCATACTGCTGATTTAATAACTGTTTTCAACCTATCTGTACAGCTCTAATAAAAAGAACTGTGTAGCAATTAGCCATAACCCACCCATATATGCAAGCACAAGTTTCTTACTGGCAGCAAATTAGCAGGGTAAATTGTTTATGCTACTGTAAGGAGATCTGGGATATTGTGAATATCAGATTACCTTAACACGCTGCCTAGTATACATTAGGAAATTAAAGCAAACACCATCCAGTAGAAAAATATTATTGTAGTTTCTTTGTATGATATAACACCTTCATTTACCATATGTTTTCCTATTTTATTGTTAAATAGGACTTAAAATCAATTGGAGAAATAAAATACATGAAGTGGCAAGGAGATCTTATCTTGCTGTGTGTCAGGGTCTTGACAAAGATGATGTTTGAAGGATGTATCTCTGTTTGATTTTATTGGAAAAGATCAAATCCCAATTAATGTTCTAAGGGAGACAACTATGGGAGATATCCGGGGAGAGTGAAAAGGTAACTGATACATGAGAATAACTTCTCCTGCTATGTTTTCATTTAACCCTTTAGACCAGTGGTTCCCAACCTTTTTGGCTCGAAAGCCACAGACATAATTTTTATGACCCTGAAGGCCCACCAGTCTCCACCAGCAGCCTGCCCCCCTTCCCCCCACACACACACTGCAGCCAGATGGAAGGAGTTCAGCGCGGAGGCTGCCTCTCTCCTTACCGATCTCCCATCCCCGTGGCTGCAGCAGGGAAATCGCACCGGTCCTGTAGCCCCATGTGCTCCGCCTGGGTCCCTAGGCAGTGACTCCTTTCTGCAGCTAGGGAGATGGGAGATCAGTGCTCCCCTCCTTCTGGCTCCAGCAGGGACCGCAGCATCTGGGGACTCAGGTGGAGCGCTCTGCTGCGCTCCATGCTACAGTCAGGTGGAGAGGAGCACTCATCTCCTGTCCCCTTGGCTGCAGCAAAGAGCCCGCACCGGTCTTTTAGCCCCACAGCAACGCGCTCCATAGGGTCCTTATGCAGCCGTTCCCTATGCAGCCCTATGCAGAAGCGGGTCACTTTGAAAGCCACCCGCAGGCCAAGGTTGGGAACCACTGCTTTAGACACCAGCTGCCCTTCAAATGAACAGAACCTGGAAACCATCTGCTTTAAAGATCAGCAGGGTGGTCTGCTGGGAGTGTTTGTTGTGAGACCAAGGAGTTTTCATCAGCAGGAAACTGGGGGAGGTTGGGACTCTCCCCTGAGCCTTGCCTTGCCATTGCCAGAAGTTCTCTGCTCTTCAGCCTAGGTTGCTCATGAATCTTCTCTCTCTCTGCAGCTGGTTCTCAACCAGATTGTTCTGTCAGGAACCAGAATGCAGAAATGGGAAGACCAGAGTACAGTCAGGAAGGGCTGCTGGAGAACACTAGCAGTGGGAGAGCAAGGGAACCATTGGAAGGGGGATGGGCTGAGGCATTTTCAGGCAGCCTATGAGAATGGCCAGACCAGATCTTTCATCGGGAGATGCTATTACCTGGAAGATGACTGAGGCAACTGTGGGGATTGAACCAGAAGAAAGGAAGTGCTACAAATCTGTGGGAGAGATTACGCATCAGCAGAGCCATTGCTCATGGGGTTAATCATTTAATACTCTATTTAAAACACATTTGAACCCACTGCCTGTTTGTTCGCACTATGGTCTCTAACAGTTTGTACCTTCCTGGAATATTCTGACATCTGTCTGACCCAAGCAACCCTGCATGGGCTTTAGTGAACAATGCTGTACATTTTCAAACTAGCCGTAAGCGAAGGAGCACTCCAGAAGCATGAAACAATCTGTGCCTTTCGAAAGCCTCATCTCATTAATCTTTCAGCTCTACAGCTTTACTGAAGCGCACATACTTAGAACTGCTTGTTCATTACAGCTCTAATAACAGAGGCATACATTAAAGCACCAAACTTCAATATGAGCAGCCTGTCCAGGTGCAAGAAAACCAGTATCTTTTAAAATACATTTGCAAAACAATAAATAAAAATGATCATAGTTTAGCTGCTTATTAAATTGTGTTTGTTATTTTGAATTAAGGGCCGTCATTGTATCCAGCCATTCACTTTATTCTCACTTACTATTTACCCATTATTTGAACCTTTTCTGTTCTTAGGAAAACAATATATTCTTTACTCTGGGGAACACAATCTTGGTGATGCTTCTTGCAAAGAACCCCAATGTTTATTACAGGTAACTCCACTTTTCCAGACTCAGAAATGGCTTAAGTTCAGTTTGGCTTAGGCCAGGTCTACACTGCAGACCTATATCAGTATGCTCGGAAAAACCCACACCGCTGAGTGATGTATTTATACTGACCTAACCCCATGTAGACAACATGAGGTCGGCAGGAGTGCTTCTCCCACAGGCATTACCACTGTTTCTCAGGGAGGTGGATTAACTACACTGATGGGAAAAGCTTTCCCATCGGCATAGGAGCGTCTTCACTAAAGCACAACAGCTGGTGCAGCTGCGGCACTATAGCATTGTATGTGAAGACCTTAAATTAGGTAAAAGTTTAGTTATTATCTGAAGCAATGAACCCATTTCAATTAATTAGTGTTTTTGTTTTGTTTTGTTTTTTTAATCTAAAGTTATATCTGATATCAGTGAATCACAGGAAGCAACACAAACCATCCAGCAAGTCAGCCACGGTACCAGACAGCGAACTTTAGATGTATCAATATCTGTAGGAAAGCTAAAATCCTGAAACAAAGAGACAATAAAATATTTACTCCCCATCTTTGTGAAGCAATCACATTTTTCTTTTGTTTTCCCCGTGGTAGCAAATTGCTACTAACGAAAACCAATTGATCTCTTCACATTATTTTGAACCAATTATGCCGAAAATAGGAAACAATGCTCCCAAGAAAGAGTCTTGATAACAGAGTTAAATCCTCTTGCTAAGACAGGAACAGCATGACATTTCATTTTCCATAGGAACTTGCCAATAGCTCCAAATTATTACATTTATGCAGGTTATGACTCCGTAGTTAACAAAGAGTTGAGTTTTGCACTTAAAACCTTTTTGTTGACTCTAGTCCTCAGTTCAGGAAGGATTTATGTATATGCTCAACTTCAAGCATGTGAGCCATCCCATTGACTTTCAATGGAATTACTCCCATGTGTAAAGTTAAGCAGATGCATAATTCTTTGGAGAACTGGAACCCTAGTATATCTGCCCCAAGTGGACAACATTTGTATGTGGGTTTGTAATTACATAATTTATTTGAATGATTTTAGATATAAATTAAATTACTCAATTATTTTTCTGGGAATTGACAAGTAAACCTAATTTCTTTATGAAAATTAAAAACTGTCCATTTAAAAATTTTTCTGAGGGTCTCACCTTTTTCCATACTCGTCTAGATAACAAAGGGCTTCTTATTAACCATTCTAACAGTTGAGCTGAGCGAAGTGAGACCTAACACCGAACTCAATGGCTTTGTTCTTCTTCTGGTTCGATCCTCTAGGTAAAACTCATCAAAAGCTTCACAGGAAGCTACATTTGAAGAAATTATGTATACAATTAAACAAAATTATTAATGTATTCAATTGTTATGATTATAGTCAGGAGCAGAACAACAATCCAGGTATTGTTAAACAGTATCTTTGTGCTATCACTGAGAACTGGAGAGGAATGGTGGTAATTGGGCTTAATTTGTATGCTGCATTTTCATTAACTGGTATAAATCAGTGATGTGAGAGGACTGTGAATGTGTCATGTACTTGATCATTTATATACACATGTGATACAATGCCTTTACATGAGCTGTTGTCTTCTGGAACCTGGGAACTCTGGATCTAAAGCACGATCATCTAATTCTTGAGCTAAAAGACTCCTCTCCATGACCTCAAAGGCTGTAGCAGAGTCATAATCCTCTTCGTGGTCCAGCCATTAGCTGGAGACAAACAGCTACACTGTGTAAGTGTGGGCTACACAGAATCAGAGAGAGCACTAGGAGTGGGTAGAGGATGACTCTCAGAGGCTGACTGGGGACCTGTGAATCTAGGGTCAAATGTTCCCTGGCTCCCCATGGAAGAATATTACATATAAAGCAGTCATTCCAAAAAGGAAAGCAGACATGGTTGGGATGGAGATCACAGTTTATAAGCATTCTTTCAAAAAAGTATTTTTCAAATCTTCAAATATACTGAAAAATATTGTGAAATATTTTTTTAATTGCTGATATTTTCCATTACGGCAAAATTATTTTTCAAAGTTATTTTTAAAATGCCTGCAATTATTGGTGTTTGAAGCTATTGTTTATCAACTCTCAAAGGGCCAAATTAATGCTACATGCACATAATTTATATTTTCCATCATTATTTCAATTAATAATTGTACTGTACAATACTTTTGGGGTAGTAGAAGGGAACTGCAGAGTTAAGATTGAAATTTCATGTTTAATTCTGCCCCTTTGTGCCTATGTCTTAAATATGGTATTTCCCTATGGCCAGGAGAGTGTGCAGGCAGGTCCCCTATTCCCACTGTAATGAGCCCTTTTGTCCCATTCAGACAGGAAGGCCAGCACCACATGCGTCACAATCTTGACATTCTCCTCAGGGACCGTGCTGATCTCAACACTGACTTCATAAAGCTGTGCTCTGTGCTGATAGATGACACGATGCAGAGCTAAGATAGGAAACTGACCTGCCTCAATGTATGGCATCTTTTTATGCCACTCTAAATGATTTGTCAAGTAATGTAATTGATAATATCATGCAAACTGGTATTCCTTACAGCCAGGCATACAGGCTTTAGAGTTGGTCCGATAGCTGAATCATTGTGAGTTCTTGAAAACAAGCCACATTTGAAGTGAAAAGCAATTCAGGAGGTATTTTAAATTGCAGAATGCGCAGGGCATCCAGCATCACAAAACTAATACTCAAATAGTGGGACAAATCTTTATAGCATTTAATTTGCCTGTTGACATTCTGCTGAGCCCCTGAATTTCACACCCAGGCCATACAGCTTTGAATCTAGGCAGCAGGGAAACAACAGTTTCTCCCAGGTTTCCCAAAAGGGGTGTAGCACAGAGTCCTGTCTGGCCCCATCGTTGTGGCCCTTCTTTGGGCCCAGGTTTGGAGGAAGGCCACTGCACCTTCCAAAAAGGGGAAAGTTAGTCACTCTGTACGCGGTTCATTCAAGCCTCCAGGCTGGGCGGGCGGGCAAGCGAGCAGTCTAGTGCCCCGGCCCTTGGGCAGGACGGGCGGGCAAGCGAGCAGTGGCTCTGCTGGTTGCAATGGCAGGGGAGATCACTTTCTCCGGGGTTGGCTAGGGAAGGGGGGAGGGGGACGCAGGCCCACCCATCTCCACTGCGTTCCAGCCCAGGGCACTAGCAGTGGCAAAGGCGTTGCCACTGAGTAGGCAGGGCTCCCTTCGCAACACGCCGACGGGGTCTTGCCCCTGTCTCAGCCATGGCTATGACTGTCCCTGGGCCATTTCCTCGCTGTATCCCCAGGTACCTGTATCCGCTGGTTCCTCGGTGTCACTGAGGTACACGGCCTGTGGTAGGCTCACCAGCCCCTCCGTCCACTGACGGCAAGGCGGGGAGCTCCTGAGCGGAGGGCAGTTCCTCTAGGTTGCAGGGTTCCTGGGGTTCCTTGGTGGAAGGCAACTCCTCCAGGTCACAGGGCTCTGGGATTTCAGCATCAGGCAGCTCCTCCAGGTCAGGGCCAGCCTCTGAGGGTATCCCCCAGCCCTCAGGCTCAGGGCACTCAGCCCAGTCGCTGGGGTCCAGAGGTCCTGTCCAGTCCTTGGGGCCTGGTGGCCTAGGCCAATCTAGGGGGCCCGGAAGCCCTATCCAATCTTTAGGGCTCGGTTACTTGGGCCGTTCCTGGGGCCTATGCTCTGGGAGGTGCTCGCTTGGGGCAGTGGCCCAGCTGGGTTCAGGCCTTTGCTGCAGCCGGCGGGACAGCACATCTGCCTCCAGCAGCAGCCTGTTCCCCACTGAGCTGCGGGGCTTGCTTCTTATACTCCCAGCCCCGGCTGAGGCTCCACCCCTCTGTGGCCGGATTGACCGGTCAGTTGGACCTATCCCTGCCCGGCTCCCCGGTTGCCAGGCAGACTGGACTGCTGGCCCTTTCATTGTCTGCTCAGGTCGTTGTGGCCCTTCCTCGGGCCCAGGCTCGGAGGAAAGCCACTGCACCTTCCTACAAGGGGTAATTAATTAGGCTGGCTTGCCAGCTCAAGAGGTGCTATATTCCTTCCTCACAGAGCTGTCCAGCAAAGACCCCAAGAGGGAAGATTGAGTCCAGAAGTATTGCTGAGACTGCATATTTATATCCCTCATGAAGAGGGCATTTCTTTGGCATTGTTTTCCCAAGTCTCTTCCCTTTTACTTTTCTTACTGTGCATTAAGCCAAGGTGCCCTTAGAGACAAAGAGCAAGCTTTTGCCCCCTTACTATGATCTGGACATCACAGGGCTAGATCATTTGTTGTAGGCAGCAGGGCTACTCTCCAGCCACTTCCTCTACTGTCTATCCCCCCTAAGGAGGTATGACTTGTTCCCCACTTACGGTCGACCAGCTGGTACAGATTGGACTGTCGTCCATGGGTGAACCCTGTTGCCTAGATTCACAACAGCAACTAGTCCCCAGGAAAGGTCTCTAGCTATGCCCCTTATGGGGGGTACTTTACTCCCCAGAGCTCAGCCCTCACCCACTATTCTGATGTGTAATCTCTTTCTTGTTCATCGTGACAGAGTTCAGAGTGGGAGGCAATGAGAGGAGGTTTGTAGTTAATATAGATAGGAATCATTAACTACAATCTTCTGGCTGGGGCATACATATGGGAGGGGTGGCTAGGGAGTGGCCAATATATATTACATATAAATAATGTAAGTATAACTATATACATATGTATGTGGGTATGTATTATATACACAGATATATCACAGTTGGAATTTCTATGGAATTGTTCTGTTCCATATCTCCAGTGGACCTGGAATTTCCAAGGCTCCCCCAGGTGTCTTCCTGATGACTTTGTGAGGACCAAGTTGGAAGCTTTCCTAATCTAGTTATCTTTCAAGGGGGGAAGAAGAAACGTACAATCTGGCTCTGAGAAGCACAAAGTTAGCAATACAACAGCTGATGCAGTCAACTCCACAAAATACCCCACTGCAATCCCTTGAAACCAAACCCCATTAGACCCATGAATCCTCTGCTATATACCCCAGTCCCCCCCAGCAAAATTTCTAAAGGTACTCCAAGTTCCCACTCTTTCTACAGCCAAACTCTCTGAGATCCTCAAAGCCCCTATTCCCCCATTCCACTTGGGTAGATAGAACATTGCTTTGTTTAATATACGTAATCCCTTTTTATCACAACTTCACATCATCATTTTTAATCTGTATTCAAATTCCATCAAAAAATAAAATAAAAATATTCCAGCTCCTTTAATAAGGCAGCATTTTTTTAATCAGAAAATTGAAACTGGATCTTGCAAAAAATAAAGTAATATCTAGAACTAAAATAAGTGTAACGTTGTAAACTCCCAGGTCCCTTCTACTAAATACACCATAAGGCAGGAAATACTTTCTACCACTGACTTCACAATGCTGGGCTTTGCGCTGAGAGGATGACATCACAGTGCAGACCTAAGATAGGAAGGTGCCCTGCTTTAAAGTACAGTATATTTTTATATCAGTCTAAATGATTTGCCAAGTGATACAACTAATAATAGCATACAAAAAGGAATTTCTTATATAGCTTTTGTTCACAGGGCCAGTTTCCAGACCTCATTTGATAGTTAAGACATAGTGAGTTTTACAAAGCAACCAAGTTTGAAGAAAATCAGTTCAGCAATGTTAAGGTAATGAAGAAGGCCCTGTGGACTATGTGCCACATTGTACTTTAAGGCTGACTGAACAGAGGTTGGAGTGCCTTTACTCCCTCCAGTTAACAGTCAAATCCAATCACAGCAAGTAGTAATCAAAGCAGCCATCCAAAGAGAAGACAGAAAGGAAGTACCATCATGGGTAAGTGGATGGAGACATTGTGACACTCAGCATTTAGGACCTGGTCCAAAGCCCACTGAAGTCAACAGAAATATTTCTATTGACTTCCACAAACTTCGGATCAGGCCCATTGTTAGGAGTGTGGTTGGAGTGTATCAAGTAGTGAAGTGGAGAGGAGGAAGGGGTAGGAACACTTAAATCAAGCTAGTAAAGAAATCTGGAACCAGGAGCTGAGAAACCTTTGATAGAAATTTAGGCAAGAGAAAGTGTAGCTACCATGATACCAAGCGTAGCTACCAGGATACCATGGGAAAAAATTGCTAATATCAGCATGAAGAGATGTTACCACTGGCAAGCCTCAGATGTCAGAATCAAGAAAGGGGATATTCAGTATATTTATACACGACCTTGAAGAGAAGGGTAAATAGTGAAGTGGAAATATTTGCTAACAACAGAATTTCTTTTAGGATAGTAAAAACTAGGAAGGTTTATGAGGAACACAAAAATAGGGTCAGAGACAAATTCTCCATGACCAGCCCCTGGAAATGATGTTGCACTGTTTGGTGCATTATGGGGTAACCACACATTTCTCAGAAGCAGCTAGCACTGGCCATTGTGGAAGACAGGACACTACATTAGATGGAACATTGGTCTCTACCTGAACAACAATCTCTATGTTAATATTCAGCTAATTAGGACTCCCCCTACTGTAAGAAAAGTACATTAACAATTTTCTGATAAAAACAGATATTTCATCTTCTGTTGCCTTGCCATTTCACTGCACAAACTGTATCCTGACTAGAGCGGAGTGCACAATTCATAATGGATAATTCATTTAGCCAATTTAGCCTTTTTGTTTTCTTCCACTTAGAGAATTGTTCACATGCAAATAATGAAATTACTCGTTTCTTTGTTACTCACATTGTAGTGTGAATTTTGGAGCTGACAATTCTTGGTCTGAAAATCATTCAAATTGCGGATTGCAAATATTTGCAATATGCAATCATTGCTGAGTTGGTTACCTGTGTAAAAGCACATGATATTGGATCTCTTCCCTGATTAGGCATACCAATGTAACTCATTCACTCCGCCTTGAAGTCATATTTTTAAAATACAATTTAAACAAGGACAAATATTGGATATTTGAGCTGAAAAAGTATGCTTTTTCCAGATATTAATTTTAGTCGAGTTCAAATATTTTCAGAGTAAATACAGCTGAATCAAAATTCTCTTTGGAATTTGAAGGACTTTTTGCAAATGGGTGAAGAAACCATTCTCCCACACCTAGTTCTGATACTCTGATGAATATAATGGCCTCCTTGTTCCCTACCCAGTAAGTAAAGAGAAATATATGCTTGTTTTCAGCTGTGAATTTTTCCCCTGCTATTAAGATGCAAAGGGCTTATCCATACTGCTGAAGCCACACGCTGGAGATACACAGGATGTTATGGTCTGACCATCTAGGGGTCTCGATACTTCCTGCATGGTGCAGAAACAGGCTTCACTTCAGACCCAGATAAACGGGCACAATCTACACACAACCAGTGATCTTGATGCCCTGCATAAGTGGCACAGAGTGGCTCCAACCATGTTTCTGGTTTATGGACTGGAGTAGCAGCTGTCAAGAACCTCAGTTGCAGCCCCTGGCCTGCCCATGTTTGAATTTCATCCCTCAGTCCCCACAGAGAGTCCATTTAAAAGCCTGGCTTTGTGTGGATGGAGTGGATTCCCCTGCCCACAGTACATATAGCCATGGTGCCACTTGAAATGAAAAACACAAATATTTTCTCAAATAAATGTAAAACGTCCTCATCTCTCAAAGACATGGCAACAGGCCAGGAACTTTGTTCAAATTACCAGTGAACCATTCAATCTAACTGAACAAAAGTAGATATTACAAGAAGTGAGACAGTACAAGGAAAAAATGACTACTAGGTTAATCAGAGGAGCAAAAGGTATGGCAGTGAAGATATCTTAAGACCCTTCATCCCTATAATCTGAAGGATGAGAAAGGATTAAGAGGGGTGTATTAATTGAAATCACCTGATTTTAAGGGGATGGATATCATTGGGTAGATAATAAGGCATAAATTGTACGACAGTGGGTAAAATGGAAAGGAATAATTTCACACCTGACAATTGAATTACTTTTCCCCTGAAGAATAATGACTGAAATGTTACTACCAAGAAATGTTGTTGAAAGATGAAACTTAGGATTCTCTTGTGTCCTTCAAGAGACAATTACTGCTATTTTAAGGCAAACAATATTAAAAGAAATGATACTCAATGGGCTGAAGAGCCTTTTTTCCTTCCGACATTCCTGATGTTCTTCATAATGTATCTTTTCTTTAAACATTACATCCCTCAATTAGCTCATAATTGCTGTCCATGCCATATGAATTATGCATTATTTGATACAAATTCAGGTTCTCTGGCATTGAACAAATCTGAGACAGTTACAGAACCAGGAGTAATTACAAAAGTAATCCCCAAAGACCCAGGGAGAAAATGAATGTTATCTAGTTTAAAGACACCAGTTGGTTAGCATGGTACCCCTATGCTAGGCTACCCATTCGGCTGCCAAGGAAGAATGTGACTTTGTTGCAGTGGGGATTAAGGACTACATCCTTAAGTGGTGTAAATCATCAGAGTTCAGCTGAAGTCAATGGAATTACATCAATTTATATTAGCTGAGGATCTGGGCCTAATTAATCTATATTGACCCACATTTTATCCTTGATATGGGCAGTTGATTGAAACTCTTTTATTGAATGAAAAGATGACTTCAGAACGTTATTGATAAAAAACAAAACAAGCCCCCTGAAACACTATGGTTTGATTTATTCCTGAAACAGCAGGAAGAAGAGGAGACTGCAGCCCATTAGCACATTTAAATATATGGCTGAGTGTGAACGACCTGGACAAAGGAAGCTGTTTCTCACTCTTTGTGGAGATTTAGAGAACAATATTTAAGAGAGAAAATAAATATACGACATTAGAAGGGAGCCTAACTTGTAAAAATGATTTCTAACTAAAGTGTGAGCCATCTCAGAATAATTTGATTCCCTCAACACCTGGCAAACAATAGATAACTAGTAAGAGACAAATTCATCATACTTTTTTTTAGTCTACATGCCATGGAGAGAGCTGAAACTGTCTGATTTAGGTGCCTGTTTTGATGCTGGAAATATTTTTGATCCCCAAACACTCATATATACTTAAATAGAATTTGTACAATGCGGCAATATTTATATCTTCTAGGTGAAAAAAAGTCACATTGTAATTCTTAGGATTTTTGCTCCTCGTGGAAATCAGTGGGAATTCTGACTACATAAAAACCGAGAAAAAATTTATGTAAGGACTTCAAGATCAGGATCTATACACATTTCTGAGCTGAGCTGGTATTTTCAGTCTACCCTAGCTTCCTGACCCAAAGTATGCAGAAGAATTGTAAGATCTATGCCCAGGGAAATATCAATAGAAAATGCATTTAATGACTTGGATTGAAATCAAGTGGATAATAAGTCATTTTGATTGGAAGGAGCCTTTTTTTGTGGGCTATCTAGACACTTTCTACAACCTGTGACAAAACTGACTTAATGACTAGAGCTGTGAAGAATATTTATAATGGAACCATAAACCACATGAGATACATCTGGTATTGGGTTTCATCACAAACTTGAGACTCACCCCAGGGCCCAGTATCAAGATGATTTTGACTCTGATCTTGACTGACTTTCACTTTGAATCTTTGGAGTTTATTTGCAATATCAAAAGGTGCAAAAGCCTTGTGGAATGAAACCAAAGATAATGTTTTCAAGTAAGCCTGAAATCCTAAACTACCAAGTCCCACATGACTCCCTAAAATGTCTGAATATGAAAAGGAAGCCTAATTTAGCTATCTCCAAAGATGTTTATTCCATAGCTTGTTTAATGACCCGTAGCCCAACAGACAATCAAACAGCAGCAAAGAAAACATGTTAATTTTTATCTAAAATAGGAAATTAAATAGCACAAATTCTTTAGCTTTCCCTAATTCTTATACCTACCTATTCTAATTCAGGGTTGTTTATATAACTTCATTTGCCAGGAAAATTTCTATCTTAAAATGAAGTTGCATAACCTTTAAACTATTACAGATTTCTGGCTGATCAAACACATTCAGTGCTCTAGTGATACAGCTATCTCCTTAATCTCTTTGAGTAAAAACTCTCAGTGCTAAAAGAGAAGTGCTTTAACTGCTGTAATTACAAGAGACCATGAGCTTGGAAATGATCATGCTAATTCAATACATTAGATGGTATTTCTCAAGTCTTTTCTACCTATTCATAGTGCACAAGTTACCCCAGGGTAGCATCCTAGATTTAGTGAGGGGACAGGCTTTGAAAGGTTAGAAAGACCCAATGTTCACAGTCCACTTACATATCTTGACCCTCATCAGCATAGTATCTGAGCACCTCACAGTCTTTAATGTTTTTATCCTCACAATACCCCTGTGAGGCAGAGAAGTGCTATTATCCCTATTTTACAGAGGAATAGAAGGAATGATTAAGGCCTTGTCTACACTACAAAGATAAGTCGACCTATGTTCGGTTGACTTACAGCCACCAGATTAATTACTGCAATGGCTGATGTCCACACGACCCTCCTTGGATCAGTGGCGCACGTCCTCACTGGAAGAGTTTCCACTGACCTAAGAGGGGCAGTGTGGGAAGCTGAGAGGTCGGTCTCTTAGCTTTGCTGGCAGCTCCCTGTGGGGACCCTGACTGCCCCACAGGCTCCTGAGCTTCTGGCGGCCTGCCCTCTCCCCCACCCCAACTCCCTGTTCTCTGCCAGGAGCTGGGGGAAGCTATCCAGGGCTTCTCGTCCCCAGAGAGCGGAGTCCAAATGCCCTGGCTTCTCATCCCCCCAGCTCCCTGCTGGGAACTGGGCAGCAGGTGGGGAGCGGACGGGAAAGCCGCCCGGGCTTCTTGCCCCATTCCCTGCCAGGAGCTGGGGGAAGACGTCCTGAAATTGACTTGAATGACAGCCAACAGCCGATATAAGGAATGCAGGGTCTACAGTGACACTGCATCAACCTAATTACACTGACATAAGCCCTACATCTCTCGTTCAGGTGGTTTTATTATGTTGGCATAGCAGGGGAGTTGCATCAGTGGGGGGAGCATTGTAATGTGTATACTTCCACTGTTTTGTCTACAAAAGCTGACTTTGGTTGACCACATTCTGTAGCATAGACCAGGCTTAAGTGACTTTCTCAAGGTTGCACAAGAAATCTGTGGAGAAGGGAGGAACTGTACCCAGGTCTCCGAAGCTAGCAGCCTGAGCACTGGGTTGTTTTAACATAAAATGAGTCAAATTTTACTCTCAGTTACACCCATACAACCCCATGAATTTTATCAGTATTAAGGAGTAACACAGAATCTGGCCCACTCTTTAAAACACTCTGGACGTGAAGTTTTCTACAGAAACAGAGACCTGAAATTACCAACAGTTGAAAATGGCAAACTAAAGGACATTCCTACCAAATACAAAATAAATATTACTCAGTTATTTATCACTAATTTCCCCATATCTTTCCGATATCTAGGGTGGTGTTTCCTCACCAGGAATGCCTTCAAGATGGAGTGACTGGTTTTCAAACATTCCTTCATCTGAGGTTCACTTTGTTCCCTCTACTTTTCCTGCCATTCATCTGCCCTTTTTGCTTTTCAAGTGTCCAGCAAAAATAAACATGTTAGTCTCCACTGAAGACCAAAGAAGATTAACTTTGTTAATCAACCAGTAGAGGAAACTGGTAAAGCAAAAGGCCAAGATGGCTTCCCCTGGAAGCTTAAAGAAATTTGGCAAAATTGATCTCTGGTATAACTCCACTTTGATCCTCTCTTTTTGGATACTTATGTCACTGTATCTGAGAGTCTGATATGCATTCGTGTACTTATCCTAAAAACACTCCTTTGATGTCAGAAAGTATTATTATCCCTAATTTTATGGATGGGGAATTGAGACACAGAAGGTGAAGTCTTGGCCCCCACTGAAGTTGATTTGGAAGTCTTTTGCCATTAACTTTGACACTGACTCGCACTCAAAGAGATTAAATGAGTTGTCCAAAGTCACACAGGAAGTCTGTGTCAGAGCCAGGCATTAAATCCCGGTCTCCTTAGTCCCTGTCCAGGAACTTAGCGCAAGCGCATTCCTCTCTGGAGTCTCCAATAGCCTAAAGCAAACTGCTGATCCCCGGATCCTGCTCAAGGCATTGCTTCACAATATGATCCCAAAATGATTTCTCTGAAACCAAATTACTTGTATATGGTTTTGTAAATATCCTAAGACGGCATGAGGAAATCTGATTTTATCTCCAAAAAGTTGCATTGCCGATAAAAAAAGAAATTCACAAGCAATTATGTATCTGTCTAAATATTTGTCAGTAAAGCTTTTCATTCCCCCTCCCCCACAACAGCCTGCTACATCCAAAACAGTTTGTCACCCCATGGAGCACAGCGATTTCGTTTTGGACGCCGGCCATCCAATCCAGTTTTTTCAGAAGCCACCAACAAAACTATGACCCCTTCCACACACACACACATAATACAGCCATTCACTCATGCATTAACAGCCATAAACCCCCAAAGGTCGTTTCCATGACAACCCCAGGGTCCTTAATGACCCTGACAGTTCAATGATTTTGTTTTGTTTGAGAGTGAAGGAATAATAAGTCTTCTTCCCATCCCCACCCCCTCTACTGCAGGGATATGCTGTTCATTATCTGATTCTAGGATCAGCCCTGGAGACAGAGTGGCAGCCAGCCCTGAAAGACAAGAGCCTCACTGCAGACAAAGAACAGTAAAGGAACTGAGCGTGCTCAGCATACTGCAGCAGCAGCAGCCTCATTAATTCCATCACCAGCCCAATGAGTTTAAGCAAGTGCCAGGGGTATTACAATAGTTTGTAGCAATATGTGGCATAAGTGAGCCCCAAATCACTGTGCAGTTATTTAGAAAGTACATCTTGCATACCACTAACAGGAGTGTTTTTATTAATGATGTATACCAGAAACACAAGAAGACATTGCAGCAACTCTGTAGTGAGACCTATAATTTTAATGATGTGATGAATAAGGCAATTAATGTACTTCAATCTATGTCCCATATGTATCATAATTAACTTCGGAAAACTAAAGAGATCTCCAAGAGAAAGAAGTATAATAATACATCGTTAAAACAGAGGAGGCTATTCCTATTCCTTTGAATTGCCTGTTCTGCTCCAGAACTGAACTTCCTCATCTTTCATTTGAAACCCATTTCAGGCATCTGTAGATTACCACTTGTGCTGTTAAACACAACATATGCATTAAATGGTCTAGAAACTGGCTCGTTGTTGACCCTATTCAGTTATTTATTAAACTCCAGGAAAATCTGCTTCCCTTGTTTACACGAAAGTACATAAATTGACTGGATCGTATTCCACCATTATTCTATCACTGTTGACATCAATGCACTTATAGGCACTATATGTGGTGGCCCCAGATGCTTGGCTGTGGCTGAGATGCAGTGTGTGTGTCTCGGAAGAGGGTGAATCCAAAGTCTCCTGACTCTGCCCCTGTCCTGAACAAAGCTGTGCTTTGGACTGCTACCCTGACATAAATTATAGAGCAGCCTTCAAGATTCTCACTGGCTGCCAATAGCCCCAATGTGCTCTTACAGTGGTGGAGGGTATTAACAGTCAGTATAGAGAGACCTTAGCCATGCCCCCTTTGCCGGGGCTACATTCCCTATGCTGGCAGTCAGGGGCGGATGTGGGGGATAGAGTGTAGGAGTCAATATCACTGGAGGAGCCCTCAACAGTGAGGTGTTCACCCCATGGCCAAGCACACTAGTGTGGTACAAAGTGACCACAGTGTGGCCCAGTGTCTGGGCCAATATTACTATATACAGATGCTGTTCATGTTGGTACTGTATGGGCTGGATCCAACATCCCCTCATGTCAATGAGGGTCTTCCCATTGACTTCAGTGGGCTTTGGATCTGGCCCTATATGATCTATACATCTCAGAACAATAATGCTTATTACTTAGGACCCAAGCCTATGAGTAACTGAGCAGCGGCAACTCTGCATGACTTTATTGGAAGTTGAGGGTGCTCAAGGACCAGTCAGAACCTGATAGCATTGGGCCCAAAGGGCAAATATCTTTGAGGGTTGCAACCTGTAAGATACTCAGCATTCTGACTTGTTCCTAAAGCACTTTAAATACTTGAGTAGCACAAGGGAAGCCATTTTTTCCTTGTAGATGAAGGCACTGGATTTACTTGTGTTTACAGCTAAGCATGCGCATAAGTACTGTGCTGTATAGGGGCCAGGGTTCTCAGTGCCTGGTGGGATGGAAGAAGGCAAGACCAGAGTGAAGGAACAGAGGGGAAATTAAGGAAAATTGCCTTGCCCAAGGCTGCAGAAGAAGTCAGAATTAGAATTAAAACACAGGAGCTGCTGGCTGCCAGGCTCGTGTTCAGGCCAACAGACCGTTTTACAGTATCCCAGCTTTCATTTTCCATGCCTGTTACACCCTCAAATAAAATGATTCACTTTTTAAGCCTGTGCTGTGTTGTGTGTATTCACCCTCCCTACAACCTAATGCAAGGTCACTGGAAAGTCAGAATAAGAGGTAGTACAGCAGCCTCCAAGCCTCATGTGGGAAGGGAAGGCGATTTTAAAAAAAGAGTTTAGTGTCTTGCTTCTGCTGCTAATCGGCCTGGGGTTGTATACTACAAAGGAAATCCAAATGATCAGTTACAAACATATTCTTTAGACTAGCCCCTATACTCCCAAATATCACATTTCCTCTTGTCCTCCATCCTTGTCTTTCTCCGTGTTGAGCAGCACTTCCTTTCCCACAGTGCCCTGCCCCCACCGTTTACACAAAGTCTCTGCTTCTCTGTCTTTCACCACCTCATAAGTTACATGGAAGGAGCTAAGAGGTTGTGATTCATCCTCTACCCATTGTCCCCTGTGGAGCTTGATGAAGTAACTTGTAATGTATGTCCGATAGCAATGAGAGACACACAGATGTAGAGGGCAGCTCCCCCCTCCAAGTATGCACGTAACACACATTAATGCTAATGGGAGTTATGTACATTATGTGCCTCGAGGGGCAGGAGTGGTCCCTAAAAGTGCTTAAAGTTGGGAAAACCCAGCTGCTGATCTCGATCCTTTGGTGTGTTCATGCACAGGAAAGAGCTCTCTGACTCCATCCAGTTTATGAGCCTAGGACATACTTAATCAGAGTCAAGTCAGGAACAGAATTAAGGCTGACATTTTCAATACTAACCTAAGCTAGTTGTGGGGGGAGTTGGGCACCTAACTTCCTTAGGATACTTAGACTGTCCTAGCCTAAGAACATTACTGTTTGTTTCTGGCTTTACAAAATACAAAAAAGTCAACTATAAAATTGTAAAGTTAACACTTTGGAGAGTTACTATGATTATCATTTGTGATCCAGTAGCAGCTACAGGCCCCAATGAGGTAGACTGTGTACAAACACATAGAGACAGTCCCTGCCCCAAAGCGCTTTCAATTAAGCAGACAAAAGAAGTTCTATGATGCCCATTTTACAGACTGTAATCAGAGGCACAGATCTAGATGAAGAACTTGCCCATCTTCACACAGACAGCCATCAATGAAGTCAGACACACACTTCTGATCTCCTACACTCTAATTCAGGGCCTTGATCACAAGACCATCCTCCCCCTTCCGTTTACCTTGGTGCTCTTCTTTCAAGTTCTTTGGTACCTCTTAAAATACCCATTTACAACAGAGCTGTTTGAAGGTACCTGGTCTCATCCTCTCCCTCATTCTATTTCATTCTGGTCACACGACACATACCAGGCCAAACTCGGGCTCCATGCTGGAACAAAATAATTCACATTGGGTCAGATTCTGCCGCCTACGTTGAGCGGTACCCTATATCCCAAGTCATAGGCCCTTGAAGCGATGTATTTCTTGTTGTTTCCACTAACTGCAGTACCTGCTGAAAATTGGAAGGGATAGTAAAAGAGGTGTGGTTTTAACTGAGGGACAATGTGAGACGTGACAGCATCAGAAGACTTACAATACAGATGTTTCGTCTGTGGATGTAAATGAGGAGGAAAACAAACAAACAAACTACTGTTTCTTCTTCCCCATGATTTATCTGCTCTTTTAACTCTGCTAGTATAATTATTAAAGTGTAATTTATTTTAAAAGGAAAACTCTGCATTTGATTATTTTTCACATGTGCAGTACCTTTGTTCCATGGAACAGAAAGCCTGGGTGATAGTTGCAACAGAGTTAGAGGGAGTTAGGAGTGAGGGATCGTAATCCCAGTATTCCTAATGCTAATCACTCATTGCATGAACTTGGGCAAGTCACTTCATTTCTGTAAGTATCTGTAAAATGGGTATAATAGCCGCCTCAGAGAGGTGATGTGAAGCTTACTTCATGTTTGTAAAATATTTTAAGATTCCTAGATAAATAATGTTCTATACATGCAAAGTATCCTTAGCTATATATAGCTTATTTTTCAACTAATTTAGCCTATCCCTTTGCTTGTATATAACAGACTGCATCAACAGGCAAAATAAAGAAAAATAAGATTTCAAAATATACCCGTACTTTGTTTCTAACGGTACTTATCCTAGCTGTGATTTCCCGGGTAATCAGGGCACAGAGACTGAAATAAAAGAAACAGAATAACTATGCCTTTTCCATTTCTGTGTTAAGAGGAAGACAATAACTGCAAAGGTTCAGATATAGCAGATCCCCAAAACTATCTTTTTATTATCTGGCTTGCTCAAACATAATCTATGGCAATTCACTCAGGCTCCTGGGGCTGACTCAGAAAATACTACTGTTATTCCTCTCAGACTAGCTGTTTGTGCTACTAAGGGCACAGTTTGATGGCAAGAATAGGCTTCCACTTCCAAGAGGATAAGTATCTAGTGCTGGAATGAAATAAACAGAGCATCAACAATTTGGGCTTTGATGCTCTGGTTCTTTAGATTGGGATTATCATGAGATTTGGATATCCGATTTATTACCGTTGGACTGCCAGAACCCCAGCTATGGGGGCGTAGATTGAGGCCAGAGCCTCGGGTGGTGGGGACTCAAGAAGTGGGGACTCAAGGCCTAGGTCAGTCTAGAGGGTCAAGGAGGGAAACAGAAACCTGTACCAGTGTCACAGTGTAGGAGTCAAGGTCAATGAGCCATACCAAGTGAGCCAGCTGAAGTAGGGTTAGTGGAACAGAAACAGAGCAAGATGTCAAGAATGGATCAGGGGATCAGGAACCAAGGCGGGTGAGATGTCAGGAGTGGAGCAGGAACTGAGGCAGGTATCAGGAGCAAGGAAAGATAGCAGGAATGTGTGGCAGGCTCTATTTGAAGCAGCAAGGCAGGGATCCACCTAGTTGCACAGACAGCCTTCAGCTGTTTTCCCTAGGCCTTAAGTAGCTTCCATGGGCCAGTCATGGAATGCGGCCGGCTCTGCCAGTCAGGACTTCCATGGTCAAGACATCCAGTGGGGCTTGAACTCATCGGGCTCATAGGTTCCCTGCTTCACCAGAGCTGTTGGGCGAGGATGTGGACCTGGCTGCTGCCCAGAAGCCAGTAGACTCAGGTTTCTGACCCAGGCTTCCTTGCACCAACCAACATAAAACAAGTTGTAGTCATTTGCAGATTTTTCTTTAACACGTTGGAATAAATTTCTGTAGGTTTTTCAACCAGTTCAATGACAGATGAGTATTATCCTTTATTCCTATCGCAGCTGATTGCCGGGTTGGTTTCCTGACACAATTATAAGAGCCTGAGAGTTGCTCTAATTTGTCTAATAGGCCAACCAGGCAGTGACAGCTGTTGGGGATTGCTGGGCACAGGGCAGCTCTGGCTACTCCCCACTTCTTCTGGCCCCATCCTACCTCAGCCCCAGGGAGAGGCACACTGTAGGAGCTGCTACAATGGCTCTTGGCCACCTGAAGATTGTCAAAATTGGGGTAATCCTCCTATAAGCAGCTATGCGAAATCAGAGCCTAACTGGAGTTTTGCAACTGACTTCAGTAAGACCAGAACCAGCCCTTCAGTTTTGGCAATACTTTTTAGTATCTTTGGTCAATGAGTGACTTGCAAACAGCTACCTCATATTCAAGTCAGATTGTAGCTTGCATTCCCCAGCCAATTCTTCCCAGTGCTGTTGGTCTGGGTAGGGGGTATTTCCCATCTGTTTCTAAGTATAGCTTATCTAAACCAGCAGAAAAAGATATTCACAAGAAGAAAGCATGTGAGTAATTAAAACTGGCTTCTTTGGGAAACCTCTCTCTTCCAAGTTCACTGCAATGCCTATTCTTTTTCCCTTCTCAGTCCCGAATTTTTTTGGTTTATTTGTTGATGTCCTGATGAAGGATAGTTATAAACCAACCTCAGAGGTTGGCTTTACAATCATCAGATTTAAAAAAAATAAAATAAATGTAAAGGGGTTTTTTTTTCCATTCACTTTCTGGTGTGGGAACCTTTAGGGTTCATGACTGCAGGCTTTTCTCTGCAACCACAAGGGATGGAAATGTAATGTTTTTGTTGCTGAAATTCTCCAGTTATCACTGGACTCCTGGAGTTGGGGCTTTAAGAAAAATACTCAGTATTGTAAGATTCTCAGTAAAATTGAGAGAGCTGGTCCCACTGGGATATTTTAAGCTTCACCACCATCCATCATCTTTCTACTAGTGGCAAGAATGGTGCTGAAAATGAAGGTGGCAACAAACAAGTCACTAAAGCAGGAACAAATCTGTCTCAGAGGAAGAATTTTATTTATTTATGATGGTTTTTCTATCTCCCTTTGTCTCTCCTGCTCTGAACACAGCTGAAGGAGAACTCTTTGCATTAGTTTTATGTTAATTATATTTTCTGCATAGGTGTGATAAATCTGTGTCTCATATTTTACGCAGGCTATTCAGTGTATTAATTATAGTGTTCACTGATCTTGTGAAAGTAATTCATGATTTTTCATATACAATATGATTGGGCGTGGCAGGATTCAGTTAAAATTGGTAGTTGTCGATTTTAACTGACACACAGAAATCAATGAAAAAAAATGCCATCGATAGCAGTGGGCCAGCACAGCTTCTTCCACCACACAGTATCAAATTCTACCAAGCCTAATGTCGTGTGTGTGCACCTATAAATTAGATGTGTGCATGGGGGTATGTATACATACATACCAACACACATACGTTAGACATGTGTATATAGTCATTTGTACAGACATGGTGTACTAACAAACACAGATGTACCTCAATAGAAGACATTCTGGTAAAATGATACTTTGATTTCTCACCTATTCTGTCTATCCAGGACTAAATTTACTGGTTCCATTATCTGTGCAGTTCGCAGTATGTTATTACCAATTGTCATCATGAACATATATTTTAAGCAAGACCACGCTACGGTTGTGGACCAAATGGTGTATGCCGAATGATTATATAGGCCTTGAGGCACTCCGAGTGTATAAACATTTACAGTGCAACAGATCTTTAGCCAAGTGGCCAAGTAATTGATTACAAGCTTCTGAATGTCACTGCATTTTATTTATAAAAATCCCATAACACTGGCTCTACTTCATGCAGAACTAGCACTGGTAGTTTTTAAAAGTAGGATGCTCTTAGGTGAATTCAGGAGCAGCCAATCTTTGGAGCAAATCGAGCAGAACCAATAAGAGCAGGTCTCACCCCAGTTACCATTTCTCCTGAATTCATGGTATCTGACAATTAAGCAAATGTATTACACAGATATCCTGTCTTGCTGTAGCTTGAGTGAACATGAATAGAACTTCTCCATAGGGATAATTACAAGAAAAGCACAATTGCAATGAGCTCTGTTAAAAATTATTGGAGGGGGGGGGGAGAGTGTTGGAAGATAAATCTATTTGAGCTATAATAGCTGAATGTTAATTTGTCTTGTTTAAAAAGAGGGACTGAATGTGATTGAGGAAGCTATGAAAATGATATGATTAAGTTTATTTTTTCTTGATGCATTTGATTTTGGCTAGCTTTTTAAGATTTAAAGGGAGGTTTTCAAAGGCACAATGACAATGTTAATGCAAGTTAGGTGCCTAACCATCATTTGTGCATTTCATAGCAATGTAAAGGGACCTACTGTAAGAGGGACCTCTACTGGAAAGATACTTTTTTTTTAGATTTTCAGATGAGTAGGGCCCTGATCCTACAGAGACATACATGCGGGCTTAATTTTACACACTACATGTAGCCCCTTGGACTTCACAGCATGTTAAGTTAAACACACACTGTAGGAAGGCGCAGTGGCCTTCCTCTGAGCCTGGGCCCGCGGAAGGGCTGCAGGCACCCAATCAGACTCTAGACTCGCCGGCAGCCCAGTCTGTCCGGCAACCAGACAGCTGGGCCCCGATAGGTCCTGCCGGGCGGCCAACCCGGCAGCAGGGGGGCGGAGCCTTCGGGAGGGCGACAGCTATAAAAAGCAGGCCCTGCAGCTCAGAAAGGGGAAGGCTGTCGGCGGAGACAGACGCACTGCCTCGCCGGCTGCGGCAAGGGGCTGAACCACGCCAGACCACTGCCTCAGGTAACCCTCTCCCGGCCTTGCGGCCCCGGCGACCCGCCTCTAAGGCCTGGATTGGGCCTCCGGGCCCCCTGGACTGGCCAAGGCCTACAGGTCCGAAGCGCTGGACCCAGCCTCAGGCCCGCAGTGGCTGGGACGAGCCCCCTGAACCGGAGAGCTGGGAGTTCCGCCCAGAAGCCGGTCCGGACCTGGAGGAGCTGCCAGACGCCCAACCCCTGGAGGCAGGATCCGACCTGGAGGAGTTGCCGGAGGCTGAACCGTACCCCCATCCCTGCGATCTGGAGGAGCTGCCCCTCGCTGAGGAGCTTCCCAACCTACCCCCCGTGGACGCAGAAGGACTGACGGGCCTACCCCATGAGGTGTACCCCAACGACCCGGAGGAACCGACGGACATAGGTACTGGGGAACCCGGGGAGGAAGGAGCCCAGGGACAGCCAGAGGCGTGGCTGTACTAGGGGTAACGCCCCGTCGGCGTGTTGCGGCAGGAGCCCCGCCGAATGAGTGGCAACACCAGTGCCACTGCTAGGGCCCTGGGCTGGGACGCAGTGGAGTTGGGTGGGCCTGCGTCCCCCTCCCCTGATCCTTGCCAACCCCCAAAAGGGAAATCGCCTCTACCGCCCGCTGAACTCGAGCTCACTGCTCCTGGCTCGCCCGCCCTGCCTGGGGGCCGGGCCGAAAGACTCCTTGCGCGCTCGCCCGCCCTGCCTGGGGGCCGGGCCGAAAGACTCCTTGCGCGCTCGCCCGCCCTGCCTGGGGGCCGGGCCGAAAGACTCCTTGCGCGCTCGCCCGCCCTGCCTGGGGGCCGGGCCGAAAGACTCCTTGCGCGCTCGCCCACCCTGCCTGGGGGCCGGGCCGAAAGACTCCTTGCGCGCTTGCCCGCCCTGCCTGGGGGCCGGGCCGAAAGACTCCTTGCGCGCTCGCCCGCCCTGCCTGGGGGCCGGGCCGAAAGACTCCTTGCGCGCTCGCCCGCCCTGCCTGGGGGCCGGGCCGAAAGACTGTAAAACTAACATTCCCCTGTCAAGTAGGAAGGCACAGTGGCATTCCTCTGAGCCTGGGCCCGCGGAAGGGCCGCCAGGACTGGACCGGGCAGGAGCCCGTCCTACACACACGTAAAACTTTGCAGGATCAGGGCCTCGGAGAGTTTCTGTTAACCTAAAGTACTTAGAGGAAATCTAGTTAAGCCAGTTTCTTTTTTGGACCCCGATTCAACAAAGCATTTACCCACGTGCCTAATATTAAGTATGTGCTGAAGTATATCCCTTTTCTTATGTTACTGAGGAAGGATCATCATTCAGGGAGAAATCCTCCTCCGAGAGATACCCACTAATGAACATTACAAATTCATGTAGGTCTTTGCGCACCAGTAGGCCAGAGTATAGCCTGTCTCTTTCTCCCCCTTGAATCCACCATGTGCACTTGTGCTGCTTCATAGCAGGTAGAAATGTGAGGTTTTTTCAGGTAAGCAGAGCAGCATTGGGACAGTAAGTGCATGCCAAGAGGCCAAGCCCTTCACATGAACATCATCCTGGCCCCAATCTTTATTAACAGAAATACTCTGATGCACTTTAATTTGTCTGTATGGTTTCCACTACACAGAGGAAGGAGTGGCTACTAAATGAAATCATTTGAGATGTGACTTACAGAAAAGTGCAAGATATCCAAACTGTATTTAGAGATTAACAGAGATGGATCTGATGTATAATATTTATATTCCAGTCATACCCAAAGGCCACAATCAGGCTTATGCTGTCTGCTGTTGAACGCTTCTTAAAGCGCACCAAAACTTACCCCCACCTGACACAAAGTCAGGAAGAAATTCTCCTTCACAATCCAGTGGCTGTGTTGCCACACCACAATCACAAGCCTGCTTCAAATTACACAGGAGGGCATGCCAGACTGGCCCCTGGCAGTTCTAGGGATCTGAGGGGCACGAAGGTAGTTTAAAGCCAGCTTTGCAGCCCTTCTGGCCCTGCACTGAGTGCAGGCTGGCCAGAACGTGGCCAAAGACTCAGAACAGCTAATGTGGTTTTCTTCGCACAAGATTTATACTTATAATGCTCTTGAAGCACTGGGATGTCAGTCCCACCGTTCAGAGAGACTGGCTAGTGAACCGCATCTGTCAGACAAACAAAAACTAAATCACATCCAATAGGAAGAGGGCAGCGGCAGCAGCAGCAGCAGCAGCATCTCCAGAATAGTTATGGAATCACAGAAGTATTGTTGTGAGAAATGGCAATGACCTATTGATCTGCCAGTCCATCCACCTGCCAATGTTAGATGGCTTTCTACAGCATATTTGTTAGGATTCTTTCTCCCCCAGTTTAATTTCAATCTTCCCAATATGGGTGTCTCCACAACTTCCTTTGAGATTTTATTCCACATTTTCATAGCTCTCCCTGTCAAGGTGAGTTTTGTTTCCTGAGATTTATCCTAAATTTTGAATTTCGTCATTTCTTCCCTGTGTGTCACACAAACAGTTCCTCTCCCTCCATGGTGTTTACAAATATTTCTGAAGGGTCTAGGCTGTTCTTATGTCCTCTCTTGGCCTTCACGTAGCCAAGTTATTTACACCGCACTGCTTTAATCTTACCTCAAATCAGTCCCCCCAGCAATGCACAGATCATTTTTGTTGCTCTTCTCTGCTCCTCTCCCTTCTCTCCAACTTGTTAAGCTCTTTCTGTCCATGCGGTGCCCATAACGGAGTTCTGGCAAACAGCCGCAGAGATACTGGAGAAAAGAGGAGACCAGCAATGGAGGAAACTAGTGTATTGAGAATCAGTGGGGCCATGCACATGTTGGGTTTCAGACTTTAGAAGAAGTTGAGGAAAAAGTATGAAAAAGGGAGTCTTTATAATGTTGTTTTGTAACAATTCCTGTACTTACAGTGGGCCAATACGGACCAGAGGTGCCCAAGGCTAACTAGCCCTTCGTGGGCTGATAAAGGACCACTGTGTCGGCTCTTATTTAATGGAAGGACCAAATTAATTATTATTCAGAATTAGATGCCATTTAGCATAGCTTATGTTACTGATGACTCGCTAATTTGGCTGGCTCTGATGTAATTACAATTCATTTATGTCCTTAATCCTAATGCCCCAACCTGGTTTTGATTTAATCAGGCTATGTAGAGGTATCACAATCAAAGCTGCATTGAAGAGCTCAGTGCTAAAAAGAGATAATTACACCTTACAGAGCATATACTTTCCTGCCACCTACATATCTTGAATCACTGAATAAGAATAGATCATTCTCACTGTGTGTGTCAGTATCCTGAAAATCCAAGACGGCAAAGTTGGTTAAACAGCAGCCGAAAGTTGCAGACTCCACTCAACACACTACATTCCCCTCTTGGGAACATACCAGGAATCTTCCAAACACCTCATCTGGAAACTAAAATCCAGGCCAAAGCTCGAAGTAAAAGGCAGATCCTTAAGCCCGTGCATGCAGCGTGCTTGGCTGAAAGGGAGCAAAGCAGAACTGCCTCCAACATCTAGAAAAATGTGTTGACACAGAAGAATACGAGATGGACAAAGAGAGGGTCTGATTCAACCCTTCACTGGCACAGAACAATGGACTATGACTGAGGAGAGATGGCTTCTGCTTCCCCACTCCCGGCAGTGCTGGGGCCTCTTCAGCTTTTGGTGTCATTTAGGGCAGACCGCAGAGCTGCTCTCACTTGTGTGCTGGTTGTCATGGTCCCTACGGGCCTTGTGGCAGCTGGGATGCCCCCTTCCATTCCCTATCTGCCCGTTGCATGCCCTGTACCAAGTGGTCTTAAAGGAGAGGAAAGGAGTGTGAAGAAGCAGCAGAGCTGGCTCTGCACCTACCAGGCAGGTGCCTTACATTGGAGGTATTCCCCAGTGGGGGTCTTGTAGGTGGGGGTGCAAAGGAGCTGAAGGAACGATCATGAACAAAGCCACAAATCTCATGTGAGTCTCCTGCCCCACCACAAGAAGTGGGACTATAATGTCCCCACACTATTTTACCATCCTATTGAAGTACCCTCCTAACTTCCTAACTTTTCTGACTCTGTGAATGAGGTCTAACCTCTGTCTAATTTTCTTTTGTAGTCCCTTTGTTGTACTCCATTGTTGTGTGGGTCTCAGAACGTTTTTCTCGCTGCAGGTTTAATGTGCTGTGTCTCCTTTGACTGTTAACACTTAGCACACTAAGGCAAGTTACTCACAGCTACCAAACTGCAGTGAGATACTGAGGAGGAGTTTACTTGTCTAGGGCACCTTAAGCCACCCAAATCACCACAGCTGAGAATGCAACTGGCAGTGAGTGTGATCGTTTCTTTAGGATTTGTAGATTTGCTACACTCATGCTTATCTTCCTACCTCACGATGACACTATAGCAATGAGCTCTACATGCAGCTACACGTTGGGACCTCTCAGGAACATAACAAAACAATAGACGTGGCCTTTGTCCCAGGCTAGCACGATTCCTTCCATTTCTCTCTCTTCCTCAACATGAGCCCTTCTTGCAGCCTTTACGATGATCATTTGAAGAACCCCTCTGCTCCAAGCTGGCTGTCAGCCTCACTCTCCTTGCTCACCTCTCTTCGGCTCCATTCTGCAGGGCAGGCTGCTTACTGAATTGAAGAAGGGGGACAGATTGGCACCTCTCACTTAGACAGCTGACTGGGGAAAAGTGAGAAGTTTCCACTCTGAGGAGGAGAGCTCTGAGGCAGGCATCCCAACCCAGCTCCAGTTTCTACCAGTCACAAACCCTTCTTCCTCCCACATATGGCAGCTCCTGGTGAGCTCACAATAAACCTGGAAATTAGCCAGCCCCCTGGAAACTGTCTTAAGACTGGAATCTAATTCTAATCACCTTGATTATTATGCTTTGTAAGTATCACACTGATTGGCCTTCAGCGCTTATAAACACCCTGAGGTGTCCCAAAGTGCTGTTCCAAAATGATGCAGTACCATTACTGTTAACTGTGGCACTTATGGCAACTTTTGGAAAATGGTGCAGGCTTTTCTCTCCCTCCCTCCCGCCCTGCTTTTTTTTAAAGGAAGGGTAGTCTTATAAGAATAGATTTTGGTGCCAAATTATAGCAGGCATCTTCTACCAGTTTCAGGGCCACCTGCAAGACTGTACTTGGGAGCCCCAGGTTCCCTCAATCTCACCTCCTCCCTCTGCTTACTCTCTCACTTGCCTTGCCCCAGTCAGAATCATAGTCAGCAAGAAGGATGGATGGCAGACCTTTCTCTCCCAGTCTTGCCACATGCCTATCATTGCACTCAGGTCCCAGTTTAGGAAAGCATTTAAGCAGCAGCTTAAGCCCATCCTTGTTCAGCAAAGCACATAAGCTTGTGCTTAACTTCAAGCATATGCTTAAGTCAATGATAAGTCAAACACTAGGCGTATGCTTAAGTATGTTCTTGAACAGGGATGGACTACTGAACCAGGACCTCAGAAACAGGCCAGAAGCCTATGCCAGATTCACTGATGACCTCAAAGGTGAAAGCACTTCCTGTTAGCTGTTTCACGGGTCCCTAAAGTCATATCTGATATTAGAGTTTTGCTGGAAGAAAGCAGAGAAAGGCTGATTTGCAGAGGTGGGATGCAGGAGATGAAGGAAAATGGTGTTATCATAGTCAGGAAAATGCCACCCCACCAGCAGACAGAGCATTCCCTGGCACTTCAGAGTTGGTGTTCTGAACTGACTTCCCCATCTACAGCAGGCTTGCTCCAGAGACAACAATGGCTGCCATCCCACTGAGAAGGCTGTTATGAGCCACTTTAAATTATTTTAAATATGGACTTCACTCAGAGAAATCTAGGAATAGCTGCTCCATCTGTTCTGGAGAGATAGAGAGCAGTCACCGGAGACATCTTTAGACTCTGGTAAAATCAGAGCAAGCGGTGTGTGCACTAAAGATCTCACATAAACATCTAACGGTTTTTACCATTCAGCTAGGAGTCAAGGAGAAGTGAAATGTGGTCTGTGAATATAAGGTGGTTTGTATTCCATGCATCAAGGCTGTGCTTGAATTTGGCAGACAGAATAGCAAAGACCCTGAATGGATCCTTTTATCAAGTGTCTGAACAGTTACTTGATCTAAGAGTTTGTATACCTGCAGCCAGCAATGTAAACGTCTGAGACAAATTACAAGGCAGTGGTAGTGTTACAGTGAAGGATGAAAGTGCACACAGGAAGGCAAACAAGCAGAGCATAACAACAGCCACTTAATGGCAAACACATTTATTAACATCAAGTGCAATGTTTGTAGGTTTTCCCCACTGCAACCAGCTGCAGATGCCAGCTACTTAAAAAGATGAAACAGTGCAGTGAATAAATGAAGGGGATTTTTTTTCAGTGTACTCTGCCTGTGTTCTTGGCAGTGGAACCAGCTCCTAGCTCTGTCTTTGAAGGAACAAAAACCATATTGGCACGCATTGAGCAACTTGATTTCACAGGGCCTCCTGGGAAGAATGTGCAGGAGCTGGGCTCCGAGTCTGGCAGCCAGATCCTTGAATAAAAAGGAGGAGGAGGAGAAGGGCAGGAAGGAAAGAGCAGACAAGTTCTCCAAACCATACATGAGAAGCTTTTATACACACTGCCCCAAAGTACTCAATAAAAGAAGTGTTCAAGGTGAGCCAATCTACTTAGTGCACCCTATCAGAGCACTGACTAATATTCTTTTATTCGCAACTCTTCTCATAGGATTTTATTGCAATTTTATACACACCTTAAGTGTACAGATCTTTTTAAAAACAGGAAAAAAAAAGGGGAAAAAAACAAATAAAAATTTGAAGTATTCAAAAACTCTAAAAAGCAGAATTAACATTCTTTCCTTTTGCCTCTAGCAGTGTGACGATATCGGACCACGTCCTGAGCTAATGTAAGTCAGTGACGCTCTGGCTTTGAGGGAGCTATGCTAGAGTTACTCTAGATGAGGATTCACCCCCTTGTATGGGTTTTGTGATGCCTTTGGTAGAACATTTACAGAGAACAATTACAGAAGTGAAGGCATGCTACCATGCAATTCCAGACAAATATATAAAGATGTGTTTACAACAAGGTTGGATGGCTCAGAATTTGGTAGTAGGATACAGAAACTTTAATCTCTGGGGCACTAGTATGCACCAGGACCAAAGAAGAAATGGCTGGAAATTTTTGTCACGTGCGGCCTATGTAAAATGAGCTAGTGGCTCCATCTAGCTCCTGTTGGACGGGTCTCCATGTCTCAGAAACATCCATTATCATAGCCACCCTACCTGACATTCAGTAGAGAGGCCAAGGACAGAATAAGCATGGGCACTGATCCACTGACTCGTCTAATCCTTTGAGATGGTCCCTCAGAAACAGAGATGATCCACATTAATGGGGTGGGATGCAGAAGCAGGCATATTGTCAGGGACAGTATTTTATCTGCTTTGCTGAGGACTAAAGATGATATCTGTGTTAATCCAGGGCCAGTTTTAAAAGAAAACACATTTTGAAAGTTTGCAGAACTGCTGGACCATATATATTATCATTCTCATCCTCTCTCTCACTCTCATTCTCCATCTGTTTAATCTAGCCAGCCTATCTGTCTAGGCACCATTTGTAACTTCATGTCACTGCTGGCATATCTATGGACCACTGCAAGTATTTAAAAATATAAAGAGTCTAAAGGCAAATTTAGGAAATTGCAAGGCCAGACTGAATAATTTCACCAAGATCTACTGCCAGAACTGCTTGGATGTGCTTTTCCGAGCAGGCTGTAGTATCTTCTTCTGGTCTGCAAAGATCTGATTTGGGCAAGGTTCTTAAACTAGGAAACAATTGACAATGTGGGCAGTCCTGAAAATTACAAACTGCTACAAAGCTAAAGTTAAATCATGGCAGGACTTTGTTTTCCCAAAGAGTAATCTGTGTTTGGAATTTCCTGCCTTGACGGGTATGAACAGCATCCAAAGCACATGACAAGGATTTTTACTCCAGAAATGTCTCAGAGTATGATTGGGATCGGTCATTTAACATTGGTGCGTTCACTCTAGTGCAGAGGGTTAAACTAATCATCACACTGAAAGTCAGGGCAGATTTTCTTTCAGGGCATATTGGCAATTTACACCCCCTTCATGCCCCCACAGCAGCATATAGGAGCTGGAATGGAGGGAGAACCTCTCTCCTGGTCTTCTTCACGTTGGCACATCACTATTCTGCTACCCTCCCTCATGGATTAGCTACTCAAGGCATAGAAGCACTACTAAATGGGAGTAAAGACATGAAAATCTGGCCCAAAGTGAAAATAACTTAGGTCCTCTGATCCAGAACGCATTAATAATAAATAAAAACCAAATATTATTCAGCAACAATCATGGGAACCTCTGAGTAAGTTACTTTTAAGTAATAACAATGCCTGATAGATCACATGCTTATTTACTCTCCTTGTTTGAATCTTCTATTTCTTAAAGGTTCATCATACATTACTCACATGAGTAGTCCATCCTCACATAAATAATTCCATTTACTTCAATGGGACTAGTGGCAAGAGTAAGAATTACTCACATGAGTAAGCTTTGCAGAATCAGGCTCTTTGCTTACACATAGATTTTTTTTATTTAAGATAGACAGATTATGTAGTAGTAGTTAATGCCACATCCTCGATAGCTATGAGTTGTCTTCTGAATCTGTCTGAATGTGCTGCTGATTCAATATTGCAGATGTTTATGTGGTTTGATAATTGGGTATCCCAAACAAAATTCAGACAGCTTTGGACAGTTTGTGATGGTCACTTCGTTTCTTTTGTTGGCATATCATCCTGGGTTAATAGGTTAAGTAATTTATCCTCAACTGAACCAAATAATCCTATCAGAACTCACTGGCCATCCATTTACACTTTAGTAACCTTTCCTTGTTCATCTCTAGCTCAACTGATCTGAATGGTGATCTCGATCCTCTGTTTTTTTTACCTTGTTTCTCAAAGTGTTCATGTGCTTTCTATCTTATTGCAGCTGATGTGTCACTAAGGCTCCAGTCTCTTGTCTCTCTTGACAAGTCATGCACAGCACATTCTTTGGCTCTTGTTAAGACAATCTCATTCTCTCACTGCTTTAAATTGATTTATCATCATTTTATTTCAGATACAGGCTACATGGCAATTGGCATATTTATTTCTAATCTACTCTTTAAAATGGCATCATTCAGAGGTGCTTAACCACATTACTTAATTTTCGGTTTGTATTGCTATTGATTTCTAATATTCTTCTCAAGCTATGGCACATCACTCAATAAAGCATTCTGTTTATATAATAATTTTATCTGGCTGCTAAATATCTGAGAAATTCCACTGGTGGGTTGTGAATCTAAGATTTAGGCTGGCTGCTAAATGGGGTTCGTTTGTTGGCTATGACACGTGTGTTTATTGTTAAAATAATTTGTGAAATACGAATGAGCGTAACGTGCACTGGCAAAATGGATTTTCACAGGCTGTGTTAGCTCTTTAAGGGAGTCTTCTAGCTCCACGTCTGCCCTGTTCCTGCTTTCCACCCAAAATAGAGGCACTGGGGGACAGTGCTCTTCGGGAACATGGGACTGGTAGGCTTTGCCAAAATGCATGCTTGGAAAGGGAGTAGGGTTCTCAGGCAACCAGAGTAAACCTAGAGTGTGAAGGGCTGTTGGTTGCTCTCTCCAGTGAGGAAAAGTACTGGAAGGGCCCCAGACGTCTGGTGCATGTCTAGAGAGAGTTTGGAACAGAGTAATGACTCAAACCTGAGGAAAAAGCTTGGATGGGAGGAGTCTGCTGTACAAGGGCTTGAAGAACTCCTCTCTGAGAGACTTGGTTTAAACGGACCTTACAAAAAACAGTGTTGCCAACTCCCGTAATTTATTGCAAGACTCACGATATAAGGTTCTTTCCTTAAAGCCCCAGCTCCTGGTGTTTAGTGATTACATGAGAATATCAACTTTTCTTAAAATATAGGCAGTTTCTAGGTCTTATGGTGGTAGAGAAAAGTTTTAAAACATAAACCAAGTGTAACCCAAAGCCTCAGAAACCACAAGACAAATTAAAAAGAACTTTTTAAATGTTATGGTATTTGAGCCATTCTCATGATTTGGGGACGGGGGGTTGACTCTCATGATTTTTTTAACATTTCAGATTAGTAATACAAGGTACATTTGAGACTTCAGTAACGTTATCACTGGACCAGAGGCCAACAGGGGCAAGAATGGGTTGGAATGGGCTGGAGAAGAGTCATCTCTCTACATAATCCTATAAAGTCTCAATAATTGAGAGATTTGGTTTAGAAGAAAAACCCCATCATTATTTTGCAAATATGAAAATCAGTTCAATTTGTTTACATGTACCTTAAGTACAAGTACCTTTAGTACTTGTGAATTCATCATGCTTCACTCTGGTCTGTATGATTCTATCAAAAACAAACAGTCTTTTGATGTAAAATAGGTACATTTAATTCTGGATATGTGAGCATCCATTTAATACATGCATTCGGCCCATAGTGATTTTGGTGTAGAAGTTTGAATATCAGTATAAGATACTACAAGAATAATCCATAGAATGCTACTTGGAAACTTACACTGTTGTTGAATATGGTGCAATATGAATGGGACTGCTTTGCAAAGGCCAAAAAAAAAAAAAAAAAGGCCCAAATTTGCCAGCTTCCACCTTTGGCAAATGCCATTCAACAAGCTTCAATTACCTGGCATTTACATTTAAACTTGCACTACCCCGTGCACATGATTCTTCTGTATCCAGAGAGACAGCCTTATTCTGAGCAAGAAAGAGGAATCCAAATCAAATACATTGAGAATCAACCCCAACATTCAACTCAAACTCTTATTAAATCCAAATACTCTTTCAGTTAATGGAAATGCTACAAAATGTACCATGAGAAAGGCTGTTCATCAAATATTTCTGCACACCCCCTCCCCCCCCCCCACCACCGGAAGAAAGCTAGAGCTGGAAATCTTATGGGAACAGCTTGGTCTCTTAAGCAGATCTGGGCAAATAGTGCAAAAATTCAACTATGAAGATTTGACCCCATTGTTTAAACACGTTTGCTTTCTGTGAGTATTCCAGCAAGCAACTCTACTGCTGAAAAGGGCCCTATAGATGAAGTCGGCAACAGGTTCATAGAAAGTGAGAAATTCAAATTAGTGAATGCAAGTATTGGCACTGGAAATCTGGTCCTAAGTATTACGCTCATCCAGTCAGAGAACAAATGTCACCTATGTGTGCAGTCAAAACCATTCAAATGGCAAATATGAATTCTGAATATTGAACACTCAAAGGACCTCTCATGGCAAACAGTTTGTCAGCAATTCACAGCTTGAAATATGTTAGCAACAAAGATTTGCTGAATAATTTCGGACAACAAACAAATTTGTAAAAACAATCTGATGGATAATTTACAAACAGAAAAAAGGGGAAAATGCAAAAGATAAATTGTATGTTGTGAGGGTTTTGCTGAATTTTCCATCCCATTATTGGCAGACTTGAAATTCTGATAGTTTCACGAAGCGTCCACATTTTTGAGTGTTTATGCTAATTATGATACCATTAGCAGTGCCGGTAACCCAAGTTATTTCTGCAGCTGGAATTCTATTGTGTGTGACTTCAAATGACACTTTGTACTAGGCCAGATCTACCAAAACACATGTCCTCCATAACAGACCATGTCTTGTTAGAAATGTTAAATATGTGAATAGTATTTTGTTAATTTGAATTAATGGGCAAGAATTTCCACTTCCATCATGCAAAACTGTGTACATGGATTTTCATCCTCCTGATTTATAAGCACCTACTTGGCCATATGCATGTACAAAATCCTAATTCTCATGCACATATGACCCAATGCTTTTGAGGTCAAAATCATAAATCCAGCTACATAAGGTCATTTTCACGTGTTAAGGAAAAACAAGGGCAAAATGACTATTATCTAACTAACATATCGAAGAACCATTCCTGCTCTCACTGCAGTCGAGTCAAATTCCCATCAACTTCATTGAGAGTAAGACTGGGTCCAGCGATGGTATTCCTCAACTTGAATTAATCACCGTTCAAAAAGGTTCAAAACCGTTGAATTATTCACCGTTCAAAACTAATAAAAGGTAAAGAAGCCAGAGAGGACAAGGCATAAACAAAACCAATTACACTGGTTCTTGAACTGGAATCTTAAATAATGCATAAAGTAAGACAAGGGCACGCAGCAAAGCTAATGCTTGCAAATGAATGACGGTACAATGCATAACGTTCCCATGGTAAGGATATCATGAAGAATACGGAATTTGAAAGAATAGGAAATATATTGGAAAGAGTAATTCAATAAAATCCAACAGAATTTTTAAAATATTTGATAAAAAATCATGATCAGATAAATTGAACAGAGAGAACGAACTGAAATCTAATGAGACAAGTTTACAGATGTAAGCTAAACAGCCTATAAGATAATGAGCATATTTTCTCAGTCTGTGGGCATTAGTAGAAGTGAATGGTTGCAAACATTTGGAACGGTTATTCAGGTAGTCACCACCTCCTAGAGTTAGTTCTGTATGCTGAGGCTACCAGTGAGGTGTTTACTGTCTTCCGCTTTTCATGTGAATTTAGCACTGGTGGAATATGCCAAAGCAATGCCTGTGGAGACTGGAGTTCTCAGTACAGTGACAGACAAGACATAGCACTGCCAGTGTCAGTACAAGTGTCCCGATGCTAACCCACTAATGTGCCTGAATTGTACACAGCTTCTAGAAGGAAAAAGGCAGTTCAGTCTCAATGCCCCAGTCAGGCTTTGGTCTCCCTGCAGAGACTATCAGGAAGCTCACTGCTTAGAAATGGGCACCAGGGTAGTGGTGAGTGAAAAGAGCTCATCAAACTCATTTTAAATCAGCTAGCGAATGCTCACTGCAATGAGCTCAGTGCTGGTAGCTACACAGAGGCCCACTGAAGTCACTGGGGCACCATATGTCGCAGGCGCCTGCCCTCCCAGAGTGCATTGCAGGATCAGGAGCTTTTCACTACATCCGAATGTCAATGAGGTCAATTTAAAAGTGACAGACTACACTTTCTATTACCAATCTCCTGAATCAGTCAATCCTCTAGAGCAGTGGTCCCCAAACTTTTTAACCCCCCCCCTTACCTCTGTCCATGCCCCTTTACACACCCAGCTGGGGCTGTGAGTGGGGCCACGGTTGAGGGGCTGCGGTTGGACCGGGGGCCAAGCCTGGGAGTGGGGCTGTGGCAGGGCTGTGGAGGGCCCCAGCCGGGCACTGACTCCATGGGCTGAGGCCAGGCATTGAGACAGTGGCTTGGCGCTGCAACTGGTGGCTGAGTATCGAGAGAGCAGCCGGATGCCATGACTAGGGAGCGGGTGCTGAGCCACGACTGGGAGCCAAGGCTGAGCCAGGGACCGGAACAGAGACCTGGCCTGGGTCCTGTTGCACCCCCCAAATGTTCCTCCGAACCCCCCTAGTGGGGTGTGCCCCACAGTTTGCGGACCTCTGCTCTAGAGGAAGGTGTTTTCATGTGGAGGTTGAGTGAAACCATGAATTAACAGGGTTACTAAACCAACCTCCCCCACAGTGAATTCACTATTAAATATCAGGCTCTCTCATATAGGAGCCAAAAACCTGAGCAAAACCAACGATTGTAACAGAGACATTCTTGCAGCTAATACTGCTGGCATTGGCTTCATATCTCAGCCAAGATCTTTGCTGATGTCTCACCAAAGGCATGGGACTGGGAGCTGGGGACATGGGTTCTGCTTGTGGCTGTCGCATAGACACGGCACGGGACTTTGGGCTAGTTGCTTCCTTTCTGTGATTCAATGTCTTGATCTATAACTACAATTCCCCCTATAATGCAAGCGATCCTGAGGCTAAATTAACTGATGGTCATATAGCGCCATTCAGTCCTCATAGATAGATTGTGCTATATACTATAAGGACAAGATATTATTTTATAACTTGATGTGTGGCATAGTAAGCACTGACTGAAAGTGCCTTGCTGAAACATCTTCAATACAAAGATTGTTCTCTTTGTAAACAAATTTGCCCTTTGCTTTATTCATAAGCAAAGGAGGTATGACATGACATGATCTGTCAATAAAACTTCAAATAGCAATTGCTAGTGTTATCATATCAAGGTTAAATGTGACTGTACACAGAACCATTCCAGTAATGAAACTATGAATCAAACAGAAATGTTCTTTGTTTCTTAATGTAAATAGAACTGCCTTAAAGGGTTACTATCTAGGCTAAGCAAATCATTTTCAGACAAATGATATATGGAATACATTTTCCTTTTTGGATGTTTGGGAATAATCCACTCTGCAAACAGATTACGAAATGTCCTGATGATTCTCAGCTGCATTTGTTATAGTGAAATTTCTTCATGGACTGTGTTAGTTTTGTAGGTTATGTGATATTATTTCCATTCCCTGATTGGATCCCTTATGTAACATAGCACAAGTCTACAATTGCAAGTTTCACAATTAACATACAGCACAAAACGTGCATCATGTTGGTTGGTTATGTACTATAAGTTATCAGTTCACACGCTTTGGGCCCGATTTTCCATTGTGCCTTCTGCAGCCTAGGTACACGTGCCCATGCAAAATAGGTGCATAAGCACTATTTCCCGTGTATATTTATTTTATTATTTTAATGTTATTTAGATGTAAAATAATAGAGATGCCTAGCCAAGGCTGTCGCCACCTTAATATAATTAATTATCCAACAGATACAATTAAATTAAATCTCAGCGATATTAAAGTCTTCAGTTCCACAGGAAATCAGCCAGCCACCTATCCCATTCATTGTCTAGGAAGAATATCCTCAGCTCTCTATAAAAACCTTCTCAAACAGACTCAGGCTGTTTCAGACCAAGCTGAAGAAAGCAAGCTCTAGAGCCCTCCTGGAGAACACCCAGTCAGACACCCTCCCCCCCTTTTTACAATGAGGTGGACCCAGCTTGAGCACTCCCACTTAATGTTGCAGACCATGGCCTGCTGCCACTCACCCATGTCAGGAGACGCAGGGTCCAGCATCCTCTCTGCGCCACAGATTTCCCGGGAGGGGCTTGACTGAGGAGCAACTCTGCTGACGGCAGCTGTGACAGTATGGCTTAATGAGAGAGCCCTCAGGTAGGCTGGTCCCAGGCCATTTAGGGCTTTATAAAGGCATAACCAAACACCTTGAGCTCCCCCCGCAAAGACCAATGGGATGCCAATATAGGTCCCAAAGCACTGAGGTCGCGCACTCCCAGGGAAATGACTCACTCAGTAAGCAGCAAGTCACCACATTCTGCACTGGTTTCAGTCTCCAAATGTTTCTAAGTGGCAACCCCATACAGCACGCATTGCAGCAGTCTAATCTGGAAGTGACAGATAAGAGTGGCATGGTCCATGTCCGAAACAAAGGTCGCAACCTCATAGCCAGACGCAGATGGTAAAAAGCTACAACTAGCTCACCACCATAATACGATTCTCAAACAGCACCTGGGTCTAAAATCACCCCTCTGCTGTGAACGGTTAACTAATGGCAGACATATTCTTTCAATCAAAGGGCCTGATAGCACCTCCGCTGTCTCTTCCAGCTGCTTCCCTCAATCCCACCGTCATTGCCTCAGTTGTATCAGGTTTGAGCTTCTGCCAGCACACTTTTATCCATGCCCCAATCTCAGCTACCTTACTCTGATTTTGGCAATGTTTTATACCCACTTTATACCATCATTCTGGCACCTAAATTTGGATTGTTGTGGCTCCCCACAGTCATCATTTGTCCAGGCTATATCCATTTCTACCTATCTACTTGGGGAGGCAGAGTGCCTAGGTGGATAATGCACTGAACTGCCTTTCAGAAGCCCTGGCCTCTGTTCCTGGTTTTGTTCTTGCTCTGCTGGGTGACCATGGGCAAATCACTTAACCTAACTGTGCCTCAGTTTTCTAAAATGGAGCAAATTATATTTACAGTCCTTCGTAAAGAGATCTATGGATGAAGAATGCCATAGAAGAACTAGATATTATTATTTCTTTTAATATTTCCCCATAAAGTCAGTGATTCTTGAACCTCAGTATTTTATTTCCTCTTTGAATTCCATTCAATTTATGAATGTATGTCTAGTGTTGAGATGCCCAGAAGCATAACCAGTGAGGTATAGGATGCGTCACCTCAAAAATCCTACATAAAAGGGACAATCAATGTCCCTGGTCTGTGATAGGATGCCTTTTCATACATGGTCCAAAAACACAACTGGCTTTTTTTTTGCCATTCTCTCCCATTGCAAGCTCATAGATCTTAAAATAGGGAGAATTCGGTCATGGCTGTAAAGTACAGAGAGCATAGGGGGAAGCAAGCAAGAAGGAATTTAAAAATAATTCCAGAATGAAAAACTCAGAAATAAAGGTCACTGGAAATAAAAGGATGATTTGGCAGACAGTGAAGAACATGAGAGATGAGGAGACTGAAAAAAGAAGTGACAGAGAATTTAAGAATCATGCAGAATATGAAAAGCCAAAAGAAAAAAAATCCACCATCAAGCCAAGACTCAGAGTAGAGATGCAACTGTTCTTATCTGCACTGCAGGGCATGGAATAATTCCTTTTTTTAATTTTGCCATTTTAATCCTGTCACTTGGAGCTGTCACTATGGATGGAATAGCAAGTATCCCCCTCACAGTATCAAAGACTCTTCACTGACACTCATTGAGATAGCATTACTGGCTGCTCACAAAGGGTAGTGCATTTAAATTTTCTCACGCAATGGTGCAGGTCCTCTTTAGCTAGGTATCAAGCTGCTATTTCACGCTCTGCTTCAAAAATTATTAACAGCTGGCCTAACATGTGATCCAACTGGAGCATGGTTTGCTACAATAAGACAATGCTTAATATGGCTGTTTCCTACCCTCTCAAGTACTTCTCTCCTGTGTGTTTTGCAATGATCAGAACTGGCCTTTAAGCACAAAGCAGGGAGTTGAGTTTTGGGCAGAGGTGAGCCTGAACCAAGACCTCAGATCTGAACAATTTCAAACTTTGAGAATGTATAAAACCCAAACCCAGATGCAAATTTTGAAAATGTCCCCATTTGTAATAGGCTGAGCTAAGGCTGCATACTGTTCCTCCCATTACCACACTACAGATATTGAACATTCTGAGCCGGACTCTCTTTTATACTAAGGTCCCCGTGACCCCACATTAGCAGTGTAAAGTGGGTGAAAGTTAGAGCTGGTTGGAAAGATGCAGGTTAGTCAAAATCAAAACGTTCCACGGAGACCATTTGATTTCAAAGAAGGTCCAATGGAACCTTGTCTGCCAGGCAGGTTTTGAAAGACTCTTCACTGACACTTACTGGAAACTTTCATAACTGCCTGCCTGGGTGGCTTCCTGCCAGTTTACCCACACAGCTCCTTGGTAGTCCTCCTGGGGGGCTGAGAAGGAGCAGAGACCCTGGACGCTCAGCTAAGGTTCCAAGGGTTTCCAGTGTCTTGGCTCCTCGTCAGCCTGCTAGGCAGAATTTCATTTTGAAATTATCAAAATGAACCATTTCAATTCTCAAAATAAGATTTTCTTTCATTCTGTGGCGAATTTAGAAAATGATTGGGTCTGGGTCCAAATCGGAGCGAAATCAAATTTCAAAAGCCTCTGCAAAACGGGATTTCCATTCTCAGTGCAGCTCTAGTGAACGTGCAATATTTACTGACTTGAAAAGCTGTTTTTCGTTGCCAGAGTGGTGTAAAGAGGCCCTTATGTAAATGAGACTAAGGCCCCCTCCATTTTAG
This sequence comes from Emydura macquarii macquarii, assembly GCF_026122565.2. Classification (NCBI taxonomy): domain Eukaryota; kingdom Metazoa; phylum Chordata; order Testudines; family Chelidae; genus Emydura; species Emydura macquarii. The sequence continues at coordinate 11,463,422 of NW_027130204.1, read as the reverse complement.
TGTGGTATAAAAATCAGCATTTCCTCATGAAGCTATCAAACCTTTCCAGGTTCACCCTCACTCATTAAGAAGGGAAGAAGCTGTTCAGTATTTCACTTTAAAGAATTCAGGCAAGATCTAATGTCCCGTCTCATCTCTATGGAAACTCCTGGTAGAGAAACGTGGAGCTGGATTTGAGATAAGTCAAACAATTTCAGTGAGAATCCTGTACCTCCCAGCTTCGGCCTTCAAGTCAATCAGGTATTTAGCTTGCCTGATCTAGCTGGAAAGCAGCTGTGGATGCCAGCAGCTTAGATTGTGAGTAAACAAATGGTAAGTACTGTCCTACAAAAAGATACAGTAGGATGAGCTCTGAACAGTGAACTAATGGCATATCTAGTTCAAAACACCCTTTTAAAATGACACACCTGCTGTTGCCTGAAAGTCTATTCATAGCAGGTAAGAGGTATGAGTCAGTGATTGCTTGCTATCATAAACATCTGGTATAGCACTGAATTTCGTTTACTTATTGTTACTTTCCAGCTGTATTAACACTACTAACCCAGTTGATCTGATCATAATATAGCAGTTTATATGCGCTAATGCTTTATATAGTGCTTATTTGTCTTAATTCATAAAATAAATGATTATATATTATTTTCAACAGTGTGAAAAGCGTGGTAGGCAGTCAAAAATGAATGGGAGGAAAAGTGCAGGAACTGGTGAAGGCAGCTACCACCTATCTTACAAGCACCACCACCAGTGCTGCCGCCCATAGGCAGTTCAATGACAGTTTCAAAGCCTCCAGCAGCTCAGACTCAGGAAGGCACAAAAATAACCTAAAGGTACGTCACCTCCATCTCTTTCCCTGTGTTGCACCTCTTATGGTTCGTCTACCTTTGGAGCTGGAGGTGTAATTTCCAGCTCAAGGAGACATACCCTTAATGGCGCTGTCAAACTAAACTAGCCACCCCGAGTATGTACCTATGGTCTTGGATGGGTACATACTTGAGATGGCTAGACCCTGACTAGTTTGATCAGAGCTAGTGCTGGTATGTCTCCTTGAGCTGGAAATTACACCTCCCACTTGAAGTGAAGACATGCCTTTGGCAGCAGGGCACAAAATCTCAGCCAATCTCTCCATCATCATCATGCTGTATTTCTAGGAGTTTCTGATTATTATCATTACCACCATTGTCCCTTTATATTGAAGCAGCACCTGGGAGCCCCAGTCATGGACCAGTGCCCCACCGTGCTAGGCTCCATACACACCCAGAATAATAACACAGTCCCGGTCCCAAAGAGTTCACAATATTTTCAGGTGATGAATTATTTGGCACGTGTTTGTTTCCACTAGTTTCTGTGCCAGGTAAAGGGATCCTGCTGCAGTTCCAGAAATGAAATGACAGCGTCAGGCAGCAGCAATTGGCTAATACTGTCATGTCATGTTGATGTATTGCTTTTTAAAGCTGGTGTGTACTGTGAAAACATCATGGCTCTCAGTCCCAGACCATCTGTAACGTGGAAGAGTTTCAGTAACGGAATCACAACATTAGAAATGGGAAAAAGCGAAAATGTCATCTGCTCTCTCTCCCTTTTCAACTGAAGGACTGGACCCCACATTCTCTCCAGTGAGCTGTCATCTAGTTTAGCTTTAAATAATTCAAACGCTGGGGCTTCTGGTGGAAGGGTGAACCAACGAAGGCACTTTGGGCACCATTTTATTAAACAGCAACGGAGCGTGTGCTATTGAAGACATAAGGATCTGACTACCTTAAAGTGAAGGCTATAACAAAGCATCCTAAATAGACCCCACTGGACTCTTCTGACAGTGAACCTGAACCCTGGAAAGAAGACGAACCACATCCCATCTGAGAATCCAAGAGAACTGGGCGCTCTCTCTCTCTCCTGATCCAGCCTTCCAAAGCATAGAGGGACCAGAAGGGGAACCTGCCTGCCCACGAAGGGAGCTGACAATAATGGTCACCAGCCACCTACCATCCAAAAATAGCTGAGCAGTCGTCCCCTTTTCCATCACCCTCTTTTTTTTCCTCTCCTCAGTCTTCTTTTTTGTCTTTGTTTCGTTTTGATATCACAGAAAGGAAGCTGAGAATTCTGAGTTAAAAGCCAGTTCATATTTTCCATCCTAGACAGAGTTGAAATTAATTTTATCCTGAAATACTGTAGTTAAATACCTAGAGAGCCAGGTCATTTGGTTTAGCCAAGCCTCCTTTGGTGCAAGGCCAGAGATAGTGGAGCAAAGATGGCTGTCGATGCCCTGGGGACAGTTATGACTGACTGTCATTCCAATGGGTCATTCGGGTAGCTGGGCATCATTGAAGCACGTGGTCCCTGCACTAGGCACCAGAAAGGGACTGGCATAATGATGTTATACCAGCGCTATACTACAGGTAGCTAAATGCATTGAGTTATGAGCTGCTTTGCACAGTGAATGCCACCTACCTGTCTCATCAGGTTGGAAGCTTGATCAGGTGGTAGTGTGGAAGGCAGGCCTAGGGGACAGATGGCATGCCTAAGTATGAAGGTACTTGCCCATCCTTCTCCAGAGGTTTTCTGCCTCCATTGGCAGCCAGATGGAGATGGGAGCTAATTGCCTCCTTGCTCCCACCCCTCAGTTTAAACCTCGTCCTTGGACCCTTTCTCCACTTTTTAGCTGCCCCACCATCTCTCCCTGTAACTGTAGTACTGGAGGTTATTTAGGATGCTGTGGGTCTGACCAGTTGCCTGTTTTGGGGTTAGGAAGGAGTTTTTCCCATCGAGGACAAATTGGCAGAGGCCTAGTGGGGTTTGTTTTGCCTTCCTCACAGTATGTGGGAGGCATTATTCAGTTAGCAGAAGTCGGGTGGTCGAAGGTCTGTTCTGCTCATTGCAACTCGCATCTAATGTTCACTGTGGTTAGAGGCCAAAAAGGGCCAGCTCCCAGGAGTCCTCCGAGGACAGAGGAGCCTTGTGGTTAGTGTCTTCCCATTGTAGGGGCAGTAGTAGGGGAGCCTGGGTCTGCCCTCTCCACAGGGCTCCAGTCCAGAGCCCTTTGAAGGTCAGCAGCATTTGCCATCGGGGAGGGGGCTCTCTGAGCTACCTTCCCTGGTCTCCTACCACTACTTCTGGTCTCAGATAAAAAGAAGAAGGAGGAGGAGGAGGAGGAAACCTTCTGGACGCGGCTGGGCTCTGCACAGTCTTGTCCCCTCTGGGAGGCTTCTCCAACTCCTTTTGGCAGAAGTCTTTCAAATAGGTCTGCACTCTCCCACTGCCTCCCCCTTCTGAGATGCTTTGCTCCCTTTTTAACCCTGTCTCCATTTGGAGTGTGATCTGCAGGGCTGGAGGGCTAGCTGGGCCCAGTATAGTCCTTTAACCCCTTCCATCCCCGGGGTTTGTATACCCCATCACAATGCCTGTCTCCAGTGTTAAGTTAATAAAGGTGCAGCCTGCAATGCAAATCCACCCTTGTGTCTGTCTTTGACCCTGACCAAAAGGCTCAAAGGTTAGACATCATCTATGGTTATGAAGAAGTTAAGTTTGAGAGCATGAGAAAAGACCCTGAAGGCTTTAGTCACTAGTCATAGGGTGAACTAAAGAACAGCTAATCAGCCCATAAGCTATTATGTTATATCATTGGTCAACAGGTGAATTTTCTTAATTGTAGTGGCTCTCTGCACTAAGGATGAGTCTCAAAATGATGAGAGAAAGACACACAGTGTTAAATCTGTTTTTGCACTCTCAAATTAGCAATGGCAGTCCAAACCAGGGATCATATACTGCTTAAATAAATATACAAAATATACTGTTGAGCCATGCAACCAAAAATGGACTTTCTTTTAAATTCTAGATCCCTATATTTTCATAGTCTGAGCCATGGAAGCTGTTAATGCAAGGGTAGAAACACAGTATGCTAATGTTATTGTATAGAAAGAGTTCTGAATTTTCACCTTTTGGATCTGAAATCAGTGTAAAGTGACAACATGAGCCACTGAGTATGTGTAATTAGGGCTGTAGAGCCAAATGCAATGATTTAGTACTCTGTGAACTATGCATAGATCATCCTGAAGTGACTTGCAATGATGGTTTAGCCCCTTAGCCACCTCTATCAGAAAAGCTGTTATATTTGTTCAAAGCTAAGTGGATGAAATGTATTGTGCTGGCTTTAATATTCATTACATGCAGTCAAAAATCTATCTGTATTTAAATAGGTTCAGATCTTTCTTTTATTCTAGTAATACATAAGTATTTTGGCACGGAACAATGAGGGTGGTTATATTTCTTCTACTTAAAATTAACCATTTGATAATAAAGAGCATCTGACAAATTGTATACGGTCTTTGTGTGTGTGTGTATGTGTGTGCGTGTGTGCACACACAAAACATGCTGTGGACTACTCATGTTCAGAAGAAAAGAATGAAGAAAATGGTTATAAATGAGGGGAAAAAAGGTTCTATTTCATAGAGCTTTTCTGGATTAGATGTACAGAGGCCTCTCCCAGTCCAAAATGAAATTGTTCTTTTACATTGCAGGGTTCACACTGTATGAAAAGAATATTTCTGCAGTAAAAAAAAAAAAAAAAAGTTTAAGTTTCTTAAAAAGATTATTTCTCAATGTTTACTCTTCTCTGCACATCTCAGGAATGATCAGGACTGGATGTGCTGAAAGGCAGCAGAACAGTCTTTTTTGCAAGGAGGCAGTACGGACTAATGGCTAAAACTCAGGTCTAGAAGATCTGTGCTCTGTTCCTGGCTCAGACAACATTCCCCTCTATGGCCATAGCACTTGCTTTACTTACTCATTGACAGATTGCATCGGTTAACGCTGTTACATTGCTGCCTTCTCAGCACATCACACAGGGAATGGAGGGTAAGGGAATGTTAGTGGCTGAACTGTAGAAGACAGTTTATGTGTATAAAATGCCTTATTTAAACAAACCTCAGCCATACATGTCGGAGAATTTCAGGGCCTTCTGATGCGCACATCTGGTGTGTATAAGCGAGTCTGTAGCCAGGCCAGATCTGGGAGAAGGTATGTCTTCACTGATGGCTGCAAATTCGTCACTGTCAGATAGATCTATCCGGATCGATTGAGTGGTCAGCAAAGACCTGCTCAATCAATCCAGAAGTCGACGCATTAAAACCAACCCTTCAAGTGGCATAGCGCTGCGTCGACAGGAACGCAATTCCCATTGGTGCAGCGCGTAGAGGAGGAATTATGAAGTCGACGGGAGTTACACAAGCTATGCAGAGTGTAACTCTTGTTGACTGCTGTCGAATTTCAAGGTAAGTGCAGACCTGGCCAGAGAAGAACATGACATGGTGTCAGGAGTAAACTAAAAACAGAAACAGAAGGAACAGCCACAAAGATTGTAGCATCTTATCAACATGCCACTCTCCAATGCCCCGGAGAACTTCAGCTTTGACAAACCTTCAGAACAGTCAGACTAGAAACAATATTTTGCAAGATTTCTCTTTGATACCAAGCTGCACAAAGAAACTAACAATATACAAGGTATTGTCTTTAATTTATGCTATGCAGAAACAGGCAGAGCATATCTTTAAATCCTTTGACTTTACTGAAGACAGTCACAAAGATGACTATGAAAGGGTTCTGACTATGTTTGATGCATACTTTACACCTCAGAGAAATGTGATTTATGAAAGAGCATGTTTCCACCAGAGAATTCATGCACCAGGGGAAAATGCTGAATGTTTTATAAGAGCTCTGCATACATTGGCTAAAACTGATTTGGGGAATGCAAAACATGAAAGTATCAGAAACAGGCTGATTATTAGGATAACAGATAAAAACCTTTGACAGCAGCTACAACTGAAGAGACATTTAACCCTCACCACCTTGATACAGACAGTAAAACAGTCAGAACTAGTCAAACAGAACAAAAGGCGGGAGCAACTTGAAAAGCCTGAAATTAGCTTAGAAGCTATAAACAGACAGTTGAGCATTAAAAATCATTATCATAAAACCCATGAGGCAAAGAGAGAACTCCCAGGCTAAGGGGAACAAATTCCACCCTATATGCACAAGGTGATGCATATCCAGCCAGAGGCACACTGTGTAATACTGCATGAAATATGGACATTTTGCAGCTGTTTGCCACTTGAAAGCAGCCAAGAAGTTGACTCATATAATAGACCAGGGGTGGCCAAACTGTGGCTCGTGAGATGCATGCAGTTCTTTTACAGTTAAAGCATGGCTCATGAGCCCCCTGTACTCCCCCCATTTGCTACCTACCAGACTGAGATGGGGAGCTTCTGCCCTGTGGCAGGGTGGTGGGGTTAGAAGATTTTGCCCAGTGGGGAGGGGAGTCTCAGGGGGTCAGTAAGTTTGGCTACCTCTGTTATAGACTATCAAAAGCCACTGTTTCTGGAACCTATCACTTGCGATGACATAGAGCCTGCCTGGAGAGTGAAAAAAATCGAATTTTCATGACAATACTATTGACTTTAAAATTGATTCAGAAGCTGATGTCAGATCATCTCAGAAGGGACTTACTCTCTCAACCTCTCCCAGAGGTGAAGTCACCTGACACAGCTCTTACCAGCCCTGGAGGTATTCTGAATTGCATAGCCAGTTTTCCACAGAAACAACTTACAAAGACAAAAGCTATGCATTCAGAGGGTATGTGGATCAAAGGATCAAAGACCAACGACGTTTTCAGCTGCAGCATGGCAGCCAGGATGAGTCTAGTGAGAAAGGTGGAAGAACTCAGAGGATTTGATGATATGGACTTTTGAAAGGAGATCTGGTACAAATCAGCTTAAGAGACAATGCTGAACCATAGCGTACAAACACCTCTATCAGAGAGACCTTGAACATACTAGCTACAGAATTATACAAATTCAGACGATGTTATCTGGTCATCATGAACTATTTTCCAGGTTATATAGAAATACTGTACTTAAAAGAGGACATGTCACAATGTTATTGAGAAATTGAAATGCACTTTTGCTCACAGACCACAATTCACTGCAGCAGAACTGAAGTTATTCCAAGTGGAATCTGGTTTTGATTGTACTACTAGCAGCCCACATTATCCACAAGCGAATGGAGATACTGAGAGAGCTATTCAGACATCCAAAAAAAAATCCTACAGCAGGAAGAGCCATGCCTTGCTCTTCTGAGTTACAGATCAACACCTATAGCAGCTATTGGATATAGTCTAGCACAGCTCCTGATGGGAAGACAACTCAGAACTACTGTTCCAACTTTGGAAAAGACTCTCTCTCCAAAGTGGCCAGACATGAAGACAGTAGTCAAATCAGATAAAAAGGCTAAAAGAGCCTACAAACACTTTTGTAACACACGTCACTCAGTGAACTGCTGGGTCTAGAACCTCATGACTGTTTGCGTCAAACTGGATGGAAAAAAAAGAATAGACAACTCCAGTGTCATAAAGCAAAACAACTCTCCAGCAGTGAAAGCTCAACAGAAACCATTGACATCTACAGTTTGTTCTTCAGAGAGGACAATCAACAGAACAAATTCTACAAATGGTGGAAGCAGAACAAGATGATGACTCAAGGATCCCAAACCGACCAAAAGACCAGTCGTTGCAAATAATGGATAGCCGGATGACCAAGTTGTTACACGTTCAAGTCATGTAATGAGAAAATCAGTACTATTCAGAGAGTCAACAGCCTGAAATGTACTGACCTGCAAAGACAGTGCAATAATGTAAATATTGTAAATGGAAGGAAAGAAGGGGGAGATGTAACAGAATGCTAAAGTGCATTATACAGTTTAACCACTAGGTGACCCTGTGTAGAAAATGCTTTATTTAAAGGAACCGCAGCCATACCTGAGAGAGTATGAAAGGATCTTATGATGAGCACAGCTGGTGTGCATAAGCAAGCACTGTAGCCAGTCCACACCTGGTACAAAAACTTGACCAAGGGTGCACTAGAAATTAGCAATAGTAAGAGCTCAGGTTGCAGTTCAGTAATTAATTTGTCAATGAAGTTTGAGATTCAATTATTTAACCAATATGAAGTTACATGAGCTGTTGAGACCAAAGGGGTGTACTGAGGAGGCAAATTTAGACATGCTAACAATGAGGGTTGTTATAAAAAATTGTCATGTCACCTTTAAGAAATCAAGTCTTTAGGTATTCACCAATCACTAATTATAACAGCTGAAGCATCTTGATTTCACCAGGTAACACCCAGACAAGCACACTCCAAACAAATACCATTGGGAACCTCTGTCTGTATTGACCTTGGAAGTGAGACGAAACAGACGCAATTTACTGCTGCTAGGAATATCTGACCAGGTAAATGGTAAAAGGAAACAAAGACTGTGCTTTTGAGAAGGGAATTGCATAAAGTACACAGGGAGATGCAAAACAAACAATTTCTGCTAAATTCATTTGTAAAACATTGTAAGCCTAAATCAGAACTAATTCTGTCACTGCTATTTCATTAAAAATTTCTTAAAACATCATTAAAATTCAGGGGACATAGACAGTTCATCTTGAGGATTGTGGATGCATGAAGTATTCTTGGTTCCTAATCTAGCAAAGCACTTCAGCCTGTGGGGCTTAAAGTTAAGGATGTGTTTAAATGCTTGACTGGATCAAGGCTATCCTGTGTGTCAACTTTGTGGTCAAGCACAGTTTTAAAACAAAAATGAGTGGGCAATCTGGGGAGGCAGCACTGCAGCTTACGCTGTGGTATTTGTGAGAATGACTTAATTGGATGCAAAATTTCCACTACTAGATATCAGAGGCAGACCTCAGTCATTACCATTGGTAATTCCTTTTGTGGGGAGGGTTGACATCTTCCACATTAAGAACATTACCAGACCATGAGAAGATCTGCTAACAAATCAAGGAAGAAAGCACAGGAGATGCAACCGCCATGAACTGCTGCGACTGGGGAGGAGCGCAAGTTAATCTGACAAGAAACAACATTTGACAGTGAATGAATTTGCATTCATTTAGGAATTTGCAAAGCACATCTCAAACTGATTGACATTACTACTTGCAAGGAAACTCAGCTGATGACTTTAGTAGACTGCTATGGCCTTTAAAATCATGTGTAGCCTAGATTAACTCTTTGGAATGCAGAGGTGGATTTTTCCCTTAAAAAAGAAGAGAAAATTTCCAAGCTGAAAACAAACAAGTGTTTAAAAAACAAGTAGAAAAGCAAATCTATTCTAAGGGAGTTAGCTGTATAGCAGATTAATGACTTCCAGGTTTTAAACAAGTCAACGGTATCAAAAAAAGAGAGCAGCCTCTAGATATAAATGCAATAAAGTTGAATGATTCCCTTTAATTCTGAAAGATGATAAACTGAGGCATTCATAGACACCAGCAAAACTGGAGGTGGTAACTATTATTCTCCTTTGAATACATTGCTGCTGAAAATAGAAAAGTCTAATACCATGGATTCTCTTTTAGTCATATGCAGTGGATGCTTATTTGGATTAAAATATGTAAACATTGCAAAGGATCTCCATCTTTCAAAAAATGATATAGTTAATAAGTCAGCAGCATTCAATTCAACCAATCCTGAACAGGGAGAAAAGTTTAGTTTATTGAAAAATCAAATGTGTACATTTTAAGGCTCGTACAAATTTGTGAAAGTGAATGGGAAGCTATTTTTTCGCAATTATTTTTAAAACTAGGTCCTCAATAGGCATTTTAACTACAAAGTGCACATGACAGTAAAAAGTCATAAGTGCTGTGTAACATAAACTATTCCTTATTGGGGAATATAACACCTTTTGCAAGTGTCAGTGCAAAAGAGCATTCTAAACTACTGTGTATACATAAAGGGTTTCATTTAATCCACGACAAAACACAGGCATTGGGGGGGTAGGATACAGTAATCATCATAACAATTACAGCAGCACTACACATGAAGTGAAGAATATTTTATCCATTTAAAGGAAGGTGGGGAGATTAGGTAGACCAGTTTAGGCTGCAGCTAATATTCTTACTTTTGGAAAAAACTTGAATCATTATTTACCATAAGAAGTCACAGTTCTGAGGATCTCAGTTTTGCATCTCCATCCAAAGCACAGCATCTCTAGCACTACCACGTCTCCTAACACCATGCTGAGGGACTAGGCTCAGCATGACCAAGAAGGAAGTGTGCTACCTGCTGTGTCACAAACACCACTACCATTGAGTTTTCCTTGGGGGTCTCCTATTTAGGTACTGACTGGATCTAATGCTGTGGAGCTCGCAAGATCGAACCAGTCCCCCCTCAAGGTAGCATGGTTCTGTATGGTCCATTATTCGGCAACGTTTCGAAAGAGGATTCTCTGAGGCAAAGGAAATTCTAAATCAATTACCAAATACTCAGATTTAACTATACACCAAACTAGGGAGTTGTACACTTCATTGCTTCTGTAGGCTGAGTGTTATGCACATGAGGGGCTCCTTGCGTGACTCCATTTCCCCGACAAGTTCACTGTGTGCCACCCTCCCATCCCCCTCTATTTCAGGGACTCCTCTATATCAGAATCTTATTGGATCATGATTCACAAACCACAGCTCTTTTATGGCTCCTTCATTGGCTGTTTTTTGCTTCTGGTTTCCAGTTTTATGGAGCTATTTTAAAAATTGTTTTTCAGCAGAGTTCTTGTAGAGGGCCCTACCTGCAGAGGCACCACATGGAGTAGCAGAGTTTGAGGAGCCTATGCTGCAGTGAAAGATGGGCTGGAGAGGTGGGTGGCAGCAGTTCAATGAATAACTGGGGATGAGACCGTCAATCTTTGTCTACAGATCTAGCTATTTCTCCACAATGACGCAATGGTGTGTTGAAAGTGTCACTCTATGGCTTTTTGTGAGATAGGAGAACTTCCCCCAAGCTTCGTGGCCCTGCCTCGTGCACAGCCTGTTTATCTGTGGTATGTGCCAGGGCCAGGGTTGGTCCTCAGAGGGCAAGTGCACTATCTGAAAAGCAGGCCCCTTTATGGAACGAGACACTTTTTTAAAACAACATCCATTTTCTCATTTCACTTCATGTAGTTTGGCACTCCCTCAGGTTCATGTTCGAATGAGCCCAACATTTCACAGGAAAACAAGTTGAAATCAGAGTTTCACTTGGTTTCATGCCCAAGCTATGGAAAATTGTGAATTTCTTGTTATTTTGATGCTGAAGTAGGGTTGCCACCACTGATTGTATAAAAACACCAGGACATCATGAGCCCACAAAACTGGACAGCTGGCAGTGTTTACCTTACAGATTCCCCTGAATAATTATCTCAGAAAAGGAAGGATCTTCGGAAAAGCTCGACAGGTGGCAACCCTATGCCAAAGCCATAAAGTGGCCTCGGTCACTTAAAAGGTTTGTGAGTGGCACCAGAACCTTTCAGCCAAACGAGACGGTTCCATAATCAAACTTAAAACCACGTAACTTTGGTTTCAGGGGTCATAGCTCTAATTTCATCAGCTATGCAAGATCTCTCTACAGTGGCAGGGCAGTCCCTGAGTTGTTTAAAACAAACTGGACCCACTTGCTGACTTGGGCTCTTGGGTCCAATTCAGTGCTTGCTGAAGTCAATGGAAAGGCAAAGGCCATTAGATCAGGCCTTTGATGTCTTGCAGCACAGTTTTGGATCGCCTTCACTTCACTGTACCCGCCGCATGAGTGCTGGGAATTTAAATGTACAGCTTGCCATCACTGACTTGCTTTTGCTGTGTTAAGTTGCTAAGTGTTAGTTTTGTTGGGGTCCTTCCATAATGCTGTAGCTATGATGAAATTTAACCCATAGAACGTCTTCTAATGGGCCCCTGTTTTGGTCAGATGTTAGTCACATCTCAGTTACTGCACTACTGGAAAGCACCCAGATAACATGGTGATGAGGGCGGTATAAGAACATGAGTAGAACTAATCAGTTCAGTCTTTGACATATATGAAGGTTACTAAGTAGTACATTCAACTCAGAGGGAGTTTCACCATCTTATAACTCTGCTGAATTTGACCCTCAGCTCTGCAAAAAGAAAGACCATATAGGCTGATGTTCAGAGGGGCTTATAGCACCTACAGCTGCCATTGACTTCCATGGAAGTTACAGATGGTCAGACCTAGAGCTGGTAGAAAAAATGGGAAGCATTTTTTGTGAAAATGTTAATGAAAAAAACCCTGCTTTTTGCTGAAAAATGTTGAAAATAGACATTTTTTTCAAATAACTCCTCTCAGAACCATAGAAAATCCAGCCCTTAGTGCCTACATGCTTTGATTTTCTACTAGTTAAAGCACTGATTCTGCCAAAAAAGCTACTCCGTATAAATTTAATTATAGTATTTTTATATATATATATATGTGAATGATAAGGAGACGATATTAACTGTCAAAGTACTTTGTTATACTGCAGTGATTGTAAAGCACGGAGTTGACCATGGGGCCCAGATCCAAGGCAGATATTAGAGTAAACAGAGACTCCAGAAGTGACATGATTATCTCATCAAAGAGCGTTCAACAAGAGTCTTAGTTCTGATTCTCTGTATTTCTAGTTCCTGAACTAGGGCTTTGCAAGGCCAAAATGTTGAAGACACTTTCTGGACAGGTCCTCCTCTTCTGGGAGGGACAACTTCATCTTCCATCACTCCAAACCCTTAGAATGGATTGAGACTATCAGCATTGGCAAAGAGTCAAACAGCATTAATACAGATAATTGACTCAAAGTGATTTGTTTCATGTTCAACTTTGTAGCTCATTATGAGTCCTCAGTGAAACAAAATATTTTTCATGTGTGTTTGTGACTTACAGCAATAATTTAGTTTGATTATGCTGTACAATACAGTCATAATTTTCAACTCTCGTTGACAGCTAAATCTAAATTAATACTCAGAAAAATCTCAGTGATAACATCAGAGTTGTCTCTGAAAGGGAGTAAGCAGAGCACTGCGAGGCAACAAATTTCACACAAATTAGAATAAAGAAAGCATATTAAACCTAAATAGAATTTAAATGTTTTAAACTCTAGTTCTAATTTCCAAATCCCTGTACAAAAGCATGCAGCACCATTTTAGAGTGCAAACTAAGATGTTTTGATACAAAATCCAGCATGTCCTTGAGAGAGAAAAATCATGCTTCAAGGTTAAATAAAACATAAAATAAACTAATAATAATAATACACACTCAAATAATATAATGCATCTCATTGGAGGACATCAAATCTCTTAATATACACTAATTAGGCCTCACAACATCACTTTAAGTGTTATCTCCATTTTGCAGGTGGCACAAGTAAGGCACAGAGAGGTTCATTGACTTGTTATGGATTGCACAGAAAAGAAGCTGCAAAATGAAGACTAAACCTCAGATGTAGAATTGGTTGAAAATGGGGGTAGGACGGGTCTCCCATGAAACATTTGCACCTTTCAGCAAAAATTTGAAAGCTGGAAAATGTCAGTTTTAAATTGAATATTTCTGTTTATAAATGCTGCTCCAGTGACTCATGTGAATTATATTTTGAGTACCCCCTGTTCCTATTCTACTTTATGGAATGAGACTTTCCAGAAGGAATGCATTGATGTACGTTAAGAGGGGACTGTGGGTAAGAAAAAAGAAGGCGGCAACACAGTGGTCTCAGGTAAGCAACCTTCCACCAACCATTGAAGGGCAATTACAAGAAAAAAAAACTACATGTTTCTAGTTCGAAGAAGGACAACATGATGCAACAGTTTTGCCAGGCTGGGAGACTAGAGATTTAAAAAAAACAAAACAAAACAAAAAAAACAGTAAAAAAGCCTTCTGAGGCAAAGAAAGGGTATGAATTGCTAGGGACTATCCAGAGACTTATCAGTGGGCTCTGACAAGGAAACAAGTAGACACAGAAAAAGGACCCGGGGAACAGGCTTTTGGGAGTTAGTCCTACCGGGGTTTGCATGTGGAAAATGGTTAAACATCTGGGAAGCTGGACATGTGTGCGGTCAGTTCACTGTTGTTTTTAAGATGTTCTCTGAAATGCTTCTGTTCTACATCTGTTGGGTCACTGCTGTCATGGCCCCAAAGTTCTAGACATAGGTCAGTCTTGCTGAGGTAAATCACAGTTGATACACAGGGGATTACAACCCAGGGCCCAGTCTGAGAATGAGAGAATCATGTGATTCCATGCCGAGAAAGGTGATAGCCTAACGCATAGGAGTGGGGAGCTTTCACAGAGCCCAGGAGGGGGCAGAGAAGCAGCTCACCTGGTAACTGACACCCTGTATCTTGTATCTGGGCTGTTTATTTCTTTTTTCCCGGTTATACTGTAGAATTTTTGCTCGTCTCCTGCTGATGCCTGCAGGCCCCATTGTTCTAATCACTGCAGGTCACTTGGCCATTTGCGTCTGTCCTCCTGCATGTCTATACACCTCAGGGTGTCACATTTGCCAGTTGGATAATGGTTGAATTTACACCAAAGGAAACCCTTACAAAGCAACCTGTAACAGCCACACAGTACATATTCTGATGCTTGGCTTTATTTGTTCTGTTTACTTAGTATAAAAGGGAAACCTAGGACATTCTCCTTTCCCATACCAGGACCCATCCCCCAATGCAAAGCATCCGTCCCATCTCACTGAGATCTAGCTGTGACCTCATCTCCCATTTAGCAATATGGGAAGGGCAAGGTGGTTGCGAACCCCAGATTGAGAGCCTTGTCATGAAGAGAATCCTGGACTTGGAAATAACTAGCTTCAGTCACTATTTGACTGCTGAAAGATGCTTCATGATTGTAACAGAAGCCATTCGATGAACTACCTGAAATGGTTCCTCAGTCTACAGTGGGCCAAAGACCTCAATCTGAGAACGTATATAGCAGAACCTGGCCTGCACAAAGACAGAGGAGACCGCTGAGGAAAAAGGAGGGTAGCAAATAGAATCACAATTAAAAGCTTTCATGGTTGACTTCTCAGTGGCACATATTCAGAGATAAACAATATAAAATTTCCTTGCACAAGATTCATCAGTACTTTCACAAGTTTATTACCAAATTATTGCAGCCATTTGAAATGTGAACCCTCAAAAGAGTGTCATTTTCCGATATTTGAATAAACAAACTCTCAGGGAAGATTTTCTAGGATAATGGGCTCCATCAAATGAAACTGTCCTACATGTTCTGCTTTGGGCTTACAGTTCATAAAATAATGCACATTATATTTTTCCTGCAATTTTTCTAGAATACCTTAAAAAAGAAAAAAAGAAAAAAAAAACCAAACCCAGCAACAATGAAAGTGCAAGTTGTTAGCAGTTATAAATTCATATACAGCTGAGGTTCTGGCCCAGTCTGAATTTCCTCACAGCTGTAAAGGTTTCTTTCTAAGATGAACACAACATAAACCCACTTTAGGGCTTAGGATCCTTTCTTTCTTTTGGACCAAATTAATAACACTGGAATTCAGTACTATTTCCTCTCCTTACATTGATTGCATCCATAGGATGATGTTTCTGCACATTTCCAGAGAGCTCCCTAGAGGTTTGGCTCTTGAAGCTTATGGCTAAAGATTGAACAATGAAACAGGTCACCATGTCCTAAGAAATCAGGTCATTCTGCTGTATTTCATGTTATCATTTTGACAACAATGGTTGGGGAAGCAGACATGAGTGCAAACCTGCTCTTTGGAAGAGCAACTTACAGAATGTAGGTGTAACAGCTAATACTTTCAGTGTAAATCTTACTTTGTCTTTACTAGTACACAATACAATAATTATACTTGTCATTTGCACTGATCTTTTGCATGTGTGCGTAGAGGCATCTATTTAGCTCTCTCTCACTCACACAAATTTGATGTAAAATTTGTGGGGCTGGGAATTTGAGAGGGGAGATAGAGAATAGATATTCTGTTTGTGATAACTTGAAAAGTTATTATATTCTAGTATCCTGATATTGTAGAATTTTAATTTACATGAAGATGCCCATAGTTTGAGATGCTACTTACTTGATGTCTGAAAGGAATTGTATCCTTATTATACGTATGATGGATTGAAAGAATTCTTTCAATCTAGAGATATGAGTATGTATAAGATTTCTCTCTCTACATACATACACTCACCTTTTGTTCATGAGACAGTGAGGTTACTGAAGCTTTCCTGAGGACTTGCAAAGTCTATTTTCTGATGTTGATTCTGGACCTCAGTGGGTGTAAACTGAAGTCAGTGGAGCTATGCACTAGCTGGGGATCTGATCCCCTATGTCTGTTACCTAACCTCTAGCTGGGCTGCTGCATAGATGGTGATAACCTGGCACGGAGAATGGTGAAGTGCATTATTGTAATTTTGTCGGGGCGCCTGACTGTTGTGGTTGCTTCTGTGTACGCTGAGAGCAAGCTGCTCAGAAATGAAGTTGTGATCTGCTGACAAGCGGAAACAGATGGGAATGGGCGAACTCTTCAGAACATCTGAGAGCTTAATTAAAATCAGGCACTTTCACAAGCTTTCACAGCTCTATTCAGAAAGAGTCTACTCACACATGTGTCGGCTGACAGAAGTTTTCCCAATCCTTGTTGGGTGGATTGTCAAATGAGACACAACCTTAAACTGTTCCTCTCCCACCATCATGTCTCTAAATGCTATTGGCAGCCTGGTGTGACAAAGAGAAGCAGTCATATCTGTAGAATGAGAGAAACTGGTGTTGAATGGGGATTGTGAATTTTATATTAAAAAAAAAACTATCAGTGGATCCCAAACCAGGCTGGTCACATAGGGCCTCATTCAAAGTTATTTAAAGTCCAAAGAGAGACTCCCATTGACTTTGGATCAAGCCTTTGGATCATAGTCTTTGGATCATAGTCTTGATATTAGTTCCCCCTCCATGTCTCCAGATGCTCTACCACAGGTAAAAGATAGGTAAAAAAATACATTATATGCTTTTTAATATACTTTCCTCTTCTAAGCAATTGATGTAGCTCCTGCAGAGATGCTATGTGATCCCAAATGTGTGAATCTCTTCTGCTCCCAAATGGGAGTGAGAGAGCAGGTGAGTCCATAAAATAATCTCCCTATTCAGATGTGGACCAGACTATGAAAAAGTTTGAGACCCCTATGCCAACCAGAGCAGATCACAGTCATACAATGCATCTTTCCAATAACTATTATCATGTTTAAACAATTGTTAGAGGGGTCAAGAAAGGTGCTGCTTGTTATAGTAGTTTAAAAAAAAATCTAAATCAATATGGGTAAGATCACAGGAGAGTGGACCCAGAAAGTTCAGTTAGCATTTTTTTCTTCTTTCACCATCACGAAGCTCTGCAAATCCAGGTTCCACACAGAAGATTAAGTGCCAAAGTACAGCTAAAAAGTCTGTTTTCTCTATAGTTCCAGATCCATTAGAACCAGAAATCTCACAAGAAATCTTGTTCCTATGATATTTCCAGTTCTATATTACTGATTTCAGCCACACTGGTGTGAATCTGGAGTAAATCTGTTGGCACAGTTGATTGATATCAGTGTGACAGACCTGAATCTGACCCAAGAGATTCAGACAGTTTGGATAAAGGTCAAAACTTCAGGGGCCATTTGTTGGAGCCAAGCCTTTTCTAGGTATGCTCATTACCATAATGCCAGGCAATTGGTTGGTGTAAATCATGGCATCTCCTTTGGAGTCAATGGAACTGCACCAGGTGAAGATCTGGTCCATATTTTCTTCTAGCAATTGTACATAAATGTATGTTATTTGCAGAAAATATCACTTTGCCTACATCTGAAGCATTTGGACACATTGTCTGTTAGTTTTGATGCTAAGCAGTTCTACGTTATCAGGCATTCAAAATAAATGTTGTTCAA
The DNA here is from genome assembly GCF_026122565.2 of Emydura macquarii macquarii. NCBI lineage: Eukaryota > Metazoa > Chordata > Testudines > Chelidae > Emydura > Emydura macquarii. Next base: position 11,445,702 of record NW_027130204.1, on the reverse strand, counting down.
CAGGACAACATATTAAAGAGGATAAGCAGCAGTTGTACCATGCTAATTTAGCCGGCTTTTGGCAGCAACAACTGCATCCATTTCAACAATCCTCCTTTAAAAGAAAGTTTCCTCTCCCTTCCCTCCCCCCGGTCATGAATTCAATAGGACTTTAGCTCGATTCGTACTGAATACCAAAAACCCTTGAATATAGTTTGTGAAATTCTAACCCCAACTCATCATAAAAACAGTGCAGAAAAACCATCTGTAGAGTTACATGACAAAGTCTTCTTAATGTCACAAGCACTCTGCTCAGACCATTTGGAAGATACATTATCTAGCTAGGCCCTTCTGTTAGTGCTTATCGCAGAAATTTTACCAAATCTACCACCTTTTATTAAACCCAGGGGAGATTTTAAAATCACCCCATTATTCTGATGGCTTTAGAGAGACTGTTTTCTCTTGCTAAAACATGCTTGAATGTAACATGAAAGAGACCTGGCTTAACCCTAACATTAAAATATGTGGAGAACTGCTTTAATGGCAGAGCCAGATTGAAAGAAATATTTTAACCTTGGCAGACTTCACAAATTCAGGAGTAGTGTCTTTTGATCAATGGTAGGCTGAACACAAGCTGTCAAGCTGCCGTTTGCAGACCGAGTGCCAATTTAGAAACTCTTTGGCTTTTTCCAGCACTGGTCCAGCAATTCTTCAGGTGATTCTAAATTCTGGAGCCTGAGATATTCATGGAACATCTGGATTCTGCAAGGTAAAAACCTTTCAGAGCATTGCAAATTCTCTTGTAAATGGAAAGGGAGAAAATAAAAGTCTCCAAAACAGATATGCATGTTATGTTCTGCAACTGGTGCAAGATGTCGATCAGTGCCCAAGTGCCAACTCTTAAGTTGAAGAAGATAGTGATTCAAGACTATTTAAAAACATATTTGCAGCCTAATTTTCAAAGCAAAAGCCACTGAAATCCCAACTGTGTATTTAGGCCCTCTAGCTAGCAAGGCACTTATTCACGTGTAAAATTTTAGGCATGTGAATAGCTCATTGAATGCAGCGGGACTATTCAGGTGCTTAAAGTTAAGCACGTGCTTGAGTGCTGTGCCAGGCTAGGGCCATTGGCAGACAGTTAGACAACTTCTTAGCACACTTAGAGTGGCAAAACTTTAAAACCAGACCTTTAAGTGCGGACAATTAAGGAACACAGTCTCATTTGGACGGTAAAGAGTAAAAGGAGGGGGTTGATGCCTGCCTGTCATATATTGATTACATTCTGTGCCTAAATGACATATTGAAAACTCCAAGGATCCTGATCTTATTTCTAACATCACACTACATTCTTGGGGCCCATTATTTATCCCACTGATCCCAAGAGATTATACATAAAATGGTCTGCAGTTGTGTTAATCAGAGTGCTAAGTCAGTATCTTGTATGTTATAAAAACAACATCTCATTTACCAAGTTTACATTTACCAGATATCTCTGTTGCCCTGAATAAACTGCCATGCACAGGGCAGAAACCGAAGACCCTGATCCTGCAAGCACCTGCCCACATGAGTAACTTTACACACTTGTGTAGTCCCATTGAGATGAATTCTCAAGGAAGTGCAAGTATTCAGGACATATTGGGCCAGATCCTGGCCTCTGCTATGATCATTCTGCAGTACTGAATCAGTGCAAAGGGCCCAAAAAACAAAAATTTCTTCATGAGGAGCAGGGAATTCCCCAGATATGGAGAAATCACCTGCTGGCACAGTCAGCATCTATGCCACTTGCTCCTGACCACTTCCCATCCCTGGCATAGGGGGCATGCTGGATATTTCTTGGCAGCCTGCTCAGCGTGAGCAATGAGAGGGCATAGGTGGAGTATGCAATGTAGGCTAGGCATCACCAGGACACAGCTGTCTAAAGGGGGCCATTTAAGCTTGTGCAACTATAGAGCAGGTCTGAGGCTGCTCTAAACAAACAACCGGCAGCTCCAAGGGCTAAGGAATATGTTTGTCCACCCCTACACATGTACCCTTTAGCCATCGCAAACAGAGCTCAGGAACAGCTGAAGATCTCAGCCAATACGCATGGACGTGTATTCCAGTTCTAGGAAAAGGGTTCATTTTAGCAAATGCTGCTATGTAGATCCTCCTCAACCCCCAGCAAAGTCAACACAGGTGATGATGCTCAACTTCTCACAAATCATGCCCTTGCTACATTGATATCAACAGAATTATGATGATAGCAATGTGAAATGTTCTTAATGAAACCACACAGGGCTCACTTTGGTTGGGATATCACTTTAAACACACTGCAAATAGTAGGGTCACAAATCACTCAGACCAATGAACTTTTAAAGCGGAACTGGTCTCAGTTTCAAATGAGCCCAGATCCAAAGTTAAACCAATATTGGCAACAATTATATGCAACTGTACATCAAAATAATGCAGAGTTTGTGCTTTCAAATGGAGAAGCTCAATTCTGAAAAGATGCAGTTATTATATGAGCCATTCTCTCACTTATTTAAGACCCCAGTACAGCATATCCTGGTCCTCTCTACAACCACGAGCTGCACCACTCCTTGCCAGTCTGGCACCTCCTCCTGGTCACTCTGGGGATTAGCTCTTGTAGTAGGTGCCCTTTTACACAGTTTGCACGCCATTACTCTGTGTCTCTGTCTGGTCTGCAGTTCCTCTCTTGCTCCAGGACCCTCAGCGTTTCCTTCATGACTCCAGCTAGGTCACTCAGCGTCCCCCCCTTTCTGGGGCTCAATCCAACAGGTAGTCTTCCCTTCATGGCCCTGGTGCCACTCTTTCAGTGGCTGGTAGGGGAACCTGGGCCCAACCTCTACTTCAGGTTCCAGTCCAGGGACCCTAAGCTCAACAGTTTTCGCCTCTTCTCTCTACCTTCACTGCTCCTTCCCAGGACTTCTTCCTACTCACTGGTTCCCCTTCTCTCTCTAGGTGTACCAGCTTACCAACTCCTTTCACTCAGGGAGAGACTGCAGCTTACTTCTTTGCAGTATTTCTCAGCAGCAGCCCACCCTTCCCATCTCTGTAGCCAGCTACCTGGCTTTATAGAGGCCCCAGGTGTTCCTGCACCCTGGTTACCAGCAGGCCCGACCCCCTGGTTGGGCGGCAAGGTCTCCAGCAGCCTGGGCCCCCAGCCGGGTGGTGCTCCAGCTATGATGGGTGCATATTCTGGCTTTCAGCAGAAGGTAAAGTGCATGTCACCTAATGTGATTGACACTCATTATGTAATCCATTGTCAAGTCCTAGCCGCAAAGACATTGCTAACGTGCCTGAATGCTGTGATGGATGTTGTTATACAAGCAATGAACTACATTAAAGCGCACGCTCTGAATAGTTGTCTCTTTCGAGAGCTCTGTAACAAATGGGTGGTGAATATGAAAGTTCTGCTTTCCTACACTCAAGTCCGATGGCTTTCTAGAGGATGTACATTAAAGCGTGTTTTTATACTTCATGAAGAGATGGCCGAGGTTTTCCTGTGAAAGGACAAACAAAAGCTGAACAAAAAATTCAGTGACAAGAAATGGCTTCTCTGCGTGGCATACTTAGTTGATATCTTTGATAGCCTTAATGACCTCAATCTGTCACTTCAGGGAAAACATTCAACATTAATAGACCTGACTAATAAGATCAGAGCTTTCCAGATGAAGTTGGATCTGTGTTGCAGGAAATTGGACACAGACGGATATGGCATGTTTCTGACACTTTCCTCATTCAGCGAGGAGGAGGAGGAAGTCAACATTGATAGTACTCTCAAGTCAGCTATCAGTGAACGTCTGAGAGCCCTTCACGAAGAATTCTCACACTACTTCTTAGCGTTACCAGAAGCACTTCATTCCTTGGTGAAGAACCCTTTTAGTGTGACAGCAGAGTAGTTACCTACTGAGGATATTCACGCACAGGAACAGTTTATCGATATGATCAATGATGATGAAGTGAAAGCAAAATTCAGACAGCTGCCTCCACACCAGTTCTGGTGCTCAGTAGCAAATGAATACCCACTAGTGTCTGAAATGGCTCTAAGAGTCCTTCTGCCGTTTCCCACTACCTACGAATGCGAAAGTGGATTCTCCAGCCTTCTCACAATAAAGATGAAATCTCGAAACTGGCTTGATGTGAAGGATGACATCAGATGCGCCCTTTCTAAAACAATGCCAAGAATAAAACTTCTTGTGTCAAATAAACAGCATCATCCATCTTACTGATTTTTGGCTGCTTCTGGTGATTAATTTTTGTGAAGTATTAAAATAAAATTCTACTTAAAAATAACTTTTATACTTCTAACAGTAATTCGATAAAATGTTTTTAAGTCTTAATTTAAAAGCACTGAGAAAAGCTAAATTTATCTTAAGCAATAGCATTTAAATTTAGTATTGAACAAAGTGTTAACTATAAAAATGTGTTTTTTAATTTCTGGTGGAGGAGGGGGTTCGCACTCAGAGGATTGCTCTGTGAAAGGGGTCACCAATACAAAAAGTTTGAGAACCACTGCAGTAGTGGAACTAGACTCACTAACGGCCAGATCCTGAGCTGATGTCAAAGTCCAGCAAAATGGTTGTGACAGTGCGGTGAGTATTGGATAAACAAAGCAGTTATCTGGCGTAATTGCTCTACAGGTGGAATGTGTATGGTGCCAATTGAAAATACACAGTAGTCCCTCATAAAAGCAGCTTGTGTGCAAATAGCTAACTTTATCTATATTAAAATAGTTGTACTTATTAAAATGCACATATAAATTCCCTTTGAATATGGCATTCCTTTAGCCCTGTTCTACACTATGAACTTACGGTGGTATAACTACATTGCTCAGGGGTGTGGAAAATCCACATCCCTGAGCAGTGCAGTTATAGCGACCTAACTCCTAGTGTAGACAGCACTATGTCAGCATAGCTACTGCCTCTCAGGGAGGTGGAGTATCTATGCCAATGGGAGGAGCTTCCCATTGGTGTAGGTAGCCTTTTCACTACGTGCTACAGCACTAGCAGGACGTTTCCTGATCACCAGCCTAACAGGTGAATATTCATTTTTCACAGTTCTTCACTGGAGCAGGAGGTGAATCACCATGCCTCCAGTGTGTGATGGCACATGGGTATAATTTACATCAGAATATTTTGCTCAACATTCCATCATTAAGGACTAGGTTGGGAGGCGGATTGCATACTAGGGCAGGGCAGGAAGGAGGATTGGGACAAACCTTCCTCCCCACCCTAGCTCCTCTGCACAGGTTACCCTGACCCTGGTCCAAGTGTACAAATATTAGGGGCAGGGTATGCCCACTTACTCCTGGGCAGAGAGTGGCAAGGAATGGGTGGAAACTTGGCTTTGCCCCCCACAGCATTGTTTTTTTAAATAACATTTTCATAGAAGTGAGATGACTGAGAGGTACCAGCTAGCTAGGAGGGCTGTAGCTGTGGTAGTAATTGGAGCAAAAATCCAGGCCTGGAAGGAATTTGGAAAGACCATGGAGAATGACTGCCAGATGGCCTCAAAGGTGTTCTGGCAAATCATTCGTTGCTTTAGGAGGGATCAACAGGACGTTGTCCAGGGTGTTCTCAGAAAGGGTGGTGGAATGCTGACTGTGATTGAAAGGATTGTTGAGAGGTGGAAGGAGAACTTTGAGGAACTGCTCAACCCGGTGGACACGCCTTCCTTTTTGGAGGCAATTCCGGAAACCCTTGGTGGTATCGGATCCATTTCTGTTGATGAGGTCACTTCACAGCAGTAAGGCAGCAGGGATGGATGAAATTCACCAGGAGATGTTGAAAGCCCTGGACAAAGTCAGGGTGTCGTGGTTAATGTGCCTCTTCAGTGTTGCATGGAAGGCAGGTGCAGTACCTCAGGATTGGCAAACCGGGGTAGTGGTCCCGATCTTTAAGAAAGGAGACCAGAGGGCGTGTTCCAATTACAGGGGAATCACACTTCTCAGCCTCTCCAGCAAAGCTTATACCAGCATGTTGGAGAAGAGGCTATGCCCGTTAGTTGAACCTCAGATTCAGGAGGAACAATGTGATTTCCTTCCTGGATGTAGAACAACAGACCAGCTCTTTGTTCTTTCACAGATACTCGAGGGGTCGTGCGAGTTTGCTAACCCAGTGTACCTTTGTTTTGTAGACCTGGAGAAGGCTTATGACCGTGTTCCCTGAGATGTCCTGTGGGAAGTGTTGTGGGAGAATGAAGTGTCAGTACTGCTGCTTTTCACTATCTAGTTCCTCTATTCCCAGAGTGAGAGTTTTGACCGCACTCTTGGCATAAAGTCAAGTTCATTCAAGGTGGGTGGTGGACTCCACCAAGGGTGCATCCTATCCCGACTCCTGTTTGTGATCTTCATGGACAGGATATCAAGGTGCAGCTGAGTTGGGAAGTGTATCTGGTACGGGGACTTGGAGATGGCATCTCTGCTGTTTGCAGATGATATTGTCTTCTTGCTTCTTCTTCTTGTGATCGCCAATATGCACATCCACTCTGTGAAAGGGGTCACCAATACAAAAAGTATTCGCTGCCGAGTATGAAGCGGCTGGGATGAAAATCAGCACCTCCAAATCGGAGGGCATGGTTCTTTCCCAGAAGAAAGTGGAGTGTTTTCTCCAGGTGAGAGGAAGCAAATGCCCCTAGTGGAAAAGTTTAAGTATCTAGAAGTCTTCTTCATGGGTGATGGCAAGTGGGAGAGTGAAATTGACTGGCGAATTAGTGCGATCATGGCAGTGATGTGGGCGCTGTACCAATTCATGGTGGTGAAGCAGGAGCTAAGTTTTTGGAGGAAGCTCTTGGTTTACTGGTCAATCTACATCCCTATCCTCACTTGTGGTCATGAACTTTGGGTAATGACTGAAAGGACGAGATCGCAGGTACAAGCGGCAGAAATGCGGTTTCTCCACAGGATGGCTGGGCTGACTCTCCGAGATAGGGTGAGGGACTCAGCTATTCGGGAGAGTCTTGGATAGAGCCATTACTCCACTGGATCGAGAGGAGTCAAGTGAGGTGGTTTGGGCACCTGATAAGGATGCCCCTGGTAGACTTCATTTGGAATTATACTGGGCACATCCCACTGGAAGGAGGCCCTGAGGCCAACTCAGGATATGCTGGAGGGATTATTTCTCTGCTGGTCTGGGATTGGCCTGGGAATGCCATCAGTTTTTAAACAGAAGTCCCTGATGGAATGATCTATCCCAATGTTTGGCTACTAATAAACTTATAAATGTACCCTAAGTTAGGCCAACTTTTTCACAGTCATGAAAAGTTCTCACAAAGGAAAATGTCTAATTTGCTTCTCTTGGCCAAGTCCTGTTCTTCATGCACAGTTGGAGCCCCTCGTGTTTCATCCATTTCCAAAACAAATTGCCACCATCCCTCATCAAGGGTGCAATGCTCAATTTTAAAACCTAAGAGTGAAAATTATTCAGTGAAGCCTATTTGGTATAAACTGCCTGAGTCGGAAATATGCATGGTGCAAATGGCATCTGGGTAAACAAGAGCCATAGAACGGTATGTATTTGTTGGTTATACCCGGGTCTGAAAAAAGATATTTGAGATGTGAACTAGTGTAGAAATCTATCGTAAGTGAGTTTGGTGCTAAGGATGGCAAGAGCTAGAAGGTACACATTTCTAGGATCCAGGAGTTTATCATTGTACTATGCAAATATAATGGAAAACAGACCTGAAAGAGCTCTATACACACATTTACATCAGCTGAGGATCTGGCTTTTAGTTTGCACATGACTGTCTCTCACTATCAGAAATAATAGCACCAAAGAGACTATCTAGATCATCAAGTTTAGCAAAATTGTTTCCTGTAACCTTTCCCAGTAATTATATAAGACATTACGGTGTATTTCTAGGAAAGGTGCCCCAACACCACTACTCTTGGCAGTCTCCTCCAATTTCCAATAACTCTAATTCGACTGTCCACCAAATTTTACTTTTTTGACCATTACCTTTCTCTGATTCTAAAAGAATCTTTCCTCGACCACCTGACCTTTATCCCTCTGCCCTGCTCACTATAACTGAACTGCCTGCAGTCTCTGCTCATGTGTTTTGTACTCCAAATGCGGTATAACTTTTCCTTCTATGTATTTTCTTGAGGTCCCATGGTTTACGCAGAGTGGTCTAACCATCTTTCTAACCTTACACATGTACGTCTGAAAATAGTATTGGCTCACTGCATGTTTAGTTCATCCGTTATTACCCACTGGTCTTACTGATTCACTGCTTTCAAGATATCCAACCACTCTGATTTGGATCTGTGCTTTCATTGTTTCTTCCCAAGTGTATGACTTGTGTTATTATGGAGATTCATCTCATTTCACGCAGCACACTCTCCTCATCTCTCCAGGTCATTTTGGAGCTTATCTGCCCTCTGTGACTACTACTCATTTTACAAGATGTGCAATTAAGATCTCAAATATGAGTACTTCAAGGCTAAACACAGGCTACAAAGATTTCTGACTGGTGGCCTTCAGCCTACTTGTTACTCTTCCAAAATTAATTGTAAAGCACTCACATCAGAAATAAGCAATTAACACCTTTCAAAAGTAAGTTCAAGAAAACAGAGGTTTTGGTGGTTTTTTTAGGGATGGGGGAAAGATTTTATAATAATATTTTAAAAAAATGATTTTATCCCCAGGTGTTTCAGGACTCATCTGTGGCAAGTAATGCTTATGTTAGGAAACCCCCTATACCTTGATTTAAAATAAAAAATGGCAAGTTTGATTTTCCCACGTATTTCCACAATTGCATTTTATAATCTGACTGGGCTGCTAAATTTCCAGTTATCCTTCTGATTTAACAAGGACGACTGATGAATGGCTTCATCTTAGTGCATTTATGGGTCATGGCACTGGATGCTGTCATACAACTTAAATGTAGTATCACAGCAAATCTGGCTTTTCACTGTGCTGATCACTTTTCCAGCTACAGCATTAGCTATCTTGAAATATCCCTTTGACAATTAAGTGAAGAAATACATTCACGTACAATAGCGAGAGACAATCCTGCAGTCTTCTAGTGTCCATTTTATTTCTCCATAGACTCTATAAACTTTGGAACTAATCCTTCTCCTTTGTGTATGTTTTCCTTGTTATGTTGCTGCTTTTTCACAGTTCTGCTTTTATATTTAGTAGTAAACAACATAAATTAGCATCCATATTTCAGACAAAAATACCTTTCACTATACTTTGGCTCTTGAAATTTGATGGATACAGCTTAGAAGCTGGAATATCTGCAAATGTTGCATCTTTCTATGACTAGTTAATAAGACTACTCATGTGCTTAAAGTTAAGCATGTGCTTAAGAAGTTGCTGATGTTGGGCCAGTGTCTGTAAAGGTCTGTGCCTGCAGTGGAATCCCAGCATGAGAACCCCTACATTAGAGAAACCATTAATCTGAATACAGGATTAGATGTTTCTCTGGGGTCTGGCCAGCTCCTCCCACCCTCCCCGCAGCCACACAGAAACCTGAAAATAAAATCATGCTAAGAGATGTAATGGGCCAAACCTGCAGATGTGTTATAGATTTACAAAGAAGCCCCCTACAAGGCCTATAAATTCCCTCACTTGAAAATTAATAACAGCTATAACATGGTACATATGGAAGCACCTTGGGGGACTGGATAGCACCTAGTTGGCCAGATGGTTGAGATAAGCCATTATCTGGAAATAAAAATAATGCAACTGAACGGATCAAGTCCAGTACTTCTTTAGCATACAGAGGCTACCTATTATAAGCCAGTAGGCAAGTACAGAAAAATTCCATCTTCCATTAACACATTATATTTTCCCCTTCTTTTCTTTGTATCTGTTTTGCTTCTCATCAGCTGCAGTACCCACAGTGATGTACAATACTGAGGCTAAGCTGCATCACCTCTTTGAATGTCTCTATCCTATTACTACACTCAGTGGGCCATAAATCCAGCAACACATGCTCAAAGGATAGTCTCGTATCTTATCCTCCTTTCTTATCTCTTTGGAATGATCATTTTAAGACAGCGCTAGTTTGCTTCCCTTCCCCCCACCATATCAGTCAAGATCAGAAACCTCAGCGCTTTGAATGTACTTGATTTTTTTTTTTTTTGACTGGCAGCAAAATTGAAGTCACAGCCTTAAAAGTATAAAGAGTCTAATATACTAAAGACAAGAGTGAACAACTATGTGTAATCGCTGCTTCCACTCTTTGATAATCTTTTCAACTCAGTTAGTTACATCATTAATAGACATCTGTGTGTTCTGTGATGATTACAATATACATTAATCAAAGGCATGTTATGCTGAGAGTTGGAAATTTATATGGTCTGTTTCTAGAGCAGTAAAAATCATCCTTTGGTTGGATCCCACACAGCAAAACATTTTGCCCTACAAGAAAGTGAGTTTCAGTAGTCAAGGCCCAATTCAGGAGATCAATGTACAATCAAAAGTTATTGCATAGTTATTTCATTAATTTGCCAGGGACCCTTCTTAAACAAGGTAATCAGAGACTATGGAGAGATGATGATAATGCCAGAGTTCAGACCATTAAGTCTTGTGTTTAGCTCCCCTGTAACCTATCTTAGCCAAATTGTTTTATCCTGAAAATTGCAAGATTTACTCCAGAGGCAGAGAAGAACTTTTCTGTCGAGTTTGGAGAAAATTGGGTCACGATGTCTTTGAGTTACAGAGTATCAAAAAACTACCCCGAAAAAGTGTTTTTCCCCCTTGTCTATTGTTTCTTTTTGTCTCTTTAGCTAAAATTATAGCATTTTACTACTGCTTCAGACTCTCCATCTAGTTACATCTCTTTGAAAACTTGTGCAGAGTCTGTATTTGAAGAATGTTATTAATGCTTGTTGTATCTAACTGCAATAGTAACACAAAAGTGCATATATGATCAAGGGTCCTTCTATACTTCACCATTATAAATAGCAATTTTTCCTTAGTTCAAATAGGAAAGGCCTTTGTTTCTGGAACTAAAGGAGCAGGGTTCTAGAACCTCTGTTTTGCAAGTGTATATGTCTTCCCCTGTAATTCCGTTGAGGGTGTTTTGTTTGTAGCAATGGATTCATTACAAAATGGCACACAACTGTGAAGAGAACCAGCAAAGCTGTTTTTGAGTTCAAGATAATTAATTACACTGAATACAGAGCTGCTGCTTAGCAGCTCCATAGCTAAATTTGCAATCAAACCTTCATTTTAAGCCCTCAACTCTCTTCCCTTATACCTGCATGGGAAAATTATTTTTGAAATTACTTCCCAGGTCCACGAGAACTTTCTAGGAAAGGCTGAAAGCAATTAGTCCAACCATTGACTAATAAGGAATGAATAAAAATGACCAATAGCTGGGAGTGCTGGGCACTTTTGAAAATCAGGCAATATATGCTGTGCCAAAAAGTTACTCGGTTGATGTCAATGGAATTTAAGCACATACTTATGTAGTGTCTTGAACCAGAGGCTTTAAGAACATTTCTGCTGTATAGGATAAATCTGGCTGGGGAATACAGAGGTTACATTTGTTAAAATATGCAATGTGATATTTTACACATCTACTTTTAAGTGATTATATAAACCCAAAGCATATTTGAATGTTTATCAAAAACTGTATGTAATCTGAACATTTTTAACTTTTAGATTCTATACTTTTAAATGCTTAGGATTTCTTAAATATACAGTAATGGTATGTCATATGTATAGTTTCAGATACAGACAGCCAGTGATACACATAAGGTCAGACTAGATGGTATGATTGTCCCTTCTGATCTTAAACTCTGACTCTATGAGATCGATATATACACAGGACAACCTTGTAAAAAAAATGAACTTTGTTTTTTGTCTTCTAATAGACTATGGAGCAGAGGGAAGGCAAGAATTAATATACTAATATGAAGTATAAATATATGTCTACCGTAGTATTATTCTTTGTATCACAGTGGTGTCTAGAATCTCCATGAAAGACGAGAGTCCCATTGTGCTAGATGGTAACAAACAGTTCATGCCCCAAAGAGCTTGCAGTCTAAATAAACAAGACAAAGGGAGCACTAATATTCCCACTTTGCACATGGGAAACTGAGGCACATAGCTATTAAATGATTTGACCAAGGTGTCACAGGAATCCTGGGAGAGGTGGGAATTCAACAGAGATCTGGAACTCTTGTTCTATGCCTCAACCATAAAGTTATCCTTCTTCTCCTGGAATGTAAGGTTTTTTTCCATATTAGAAATCAGAGTGTTTAGCATTTTAAGAGTCTGGGGTTGTGGTGTGAGTGTGAAGTTTTCATGCCAAACTGTTCACGACTATGAAAAAAAAAATGTTTATAATAAAAGTAAGTGACTTACCCTGGTGAAATCTTAGTGAGCCTAACCTGAAAAGGAAACAGGTGTCTCAAAAGAAAATGTGCATGGAGAGAAAAATTTAGGATTGGGGGATAAGTAAGTGTTCAAAGAGCAGTGAATTGTTTGCCATGTGACAGTAAAGACAAATGACAAGGCGAGCGCCGTTTTGGCAGGAAAGCTCAATGTGGCCCCACAGCAGCAAAATGTGTCAGCAAAAAAGTTTGCTCTCTCAGCTTTTATCCTCAGATTTAGAGTTTCCAGGTTATAACTGCAAGGAACACCACAAGGTTTCCACATAAACAGAAGAAGTCTCAATTTCAGCTATATCACATCCAGCTCTTTCAGCTGCAAGGTGTTTAATTCTGCTCCACCAGAGACTCCCTTTCAACCACTACTGCATTGGTTGTATAAAGCTCCCTCGTATAACTCCTCATTGGGCCTTCAGCCATCATCCTTTGTCTTAACCAGGACTGCTTGGCTGGAAGTTAACTCCTTAATTACTATTGAAGGGCCACAAGATGGCCAGTGCTCAAGCTGGCCCCATTCTGCTGCTTCAGAGTGGAGAGAAAGGGCATAGAAACAATCCACTGGTTTCAGACGGCCTCTTTAGACAGCTTATAACTCCCAGAACAGTTCTGTGCTGGCCTCCCTCCTGGCCTTTTTTATGGGCGTTCAGTGACTTATCTGCAATGTTCTGTGCACTGCCTAGTCTTGTCTGATGGACAGCCCATAGAGTAGCATTGTAGCTACAGCATAAGACAGATATCTAAGGCCCGCTCTAACTTACGTCTGGCTCCTTCCTCCCCCTCATACATACTCCATTCCTGCACCAAGTATAGAGACAGCAATGGAAAAATGAAGCCAGCGACTTTCAGATTCTAGCCAACCTGGGGGTGAGAACAGTCATTTTGCACCATAATACACAGACATAGACAGTGTTTTTCTGAGTTCCTTTTACCATTCTTTAGGACATTTGTGATTTAATATGAAATCTTTCCCTTACAACCCAGCTTCTATTTATGTCTGATCCACCAAAGGCGCTCTAAACTTCAGCTATCTGGGCATTAGGACTTCAGCAGTTCAGTATCATGAGTATCCAGTTCCCACTGAAGTCAATGGGAGTGTTGCCACTGAGTGTCAAAAACACCTGGAAGCCTGACTGCCATAGGACCTGGGAATCCACGCATATCCACAAATCCCACCAGGCACGCATCTTCAGGTGCCTTAAAACCTTTAAAAATCTGGCCCCATGTGCCTTCACTGTCTGGTCAAATAGGATGCAAGTGGCCTATCTTCATAAATAGCTACCAAAACAGCTGTGGAATGGTAACAACTTTTGGCCATGACCCACAACAACAGGTGGGATGAATTTTAACTGGTTACCTAGATATAGTGTTTGTTAATTTTAAAAAAAAAATCCTGCAAAAATATGCTCTGCTTTTTAAGCACAAATTTTGTAACTAGATTTTAAGGGGAAAAAAAGAAACCCACCCCAAATTGTGAAAATGTAACATAACCTTTCTGTATCTAATTTGCAGATGATCAGCAACTACAAACCACACTGTTAAATGATCTTAGGGCCTCCTCCAATACTGAATGAAGTCAGTGGAAAGCCTCCTATTAGTATGTAGACACTTGTACCCACATCACCATACTATCTGAGCACCTCATTATCATTAATGGATATGATCCATGCAGAATCCCTCTTGAGCCAAGCGAGAACATATTATAAATGGGAACTAACAAACGGGGTAGATTAAGTGACTTGCCAAGGTTGCATAGGAAGTGTGTGGCTGAACCAGAAATTGAATGCAGGTGTCGAGTTCCTGTCCAGTGCACTGTCCACCACACCATTGTTCCTACTGCTCCTACCCTGACTTCAGTGGACTTTGGATCAGGACCCAAGATGAGTGGCCTCCGCAATGCGCAGCAAGAAAAATTAACCAGATGATCCTTTAAAAAAGGGTTTGGAAGTGACAGTTCTGTCTGTTAACTCTCGCTGAATTGAGCTGTGAATTCTACCAAGGGCAAGTACACTCTGACAGCCCCATTGATGCCCAAATGAATTTGTTCTAATCAATGTTGTTGCAGTGAATTGCAAATGAATTTGTAAGGATCACTCACTTAAAATAAAGGTGTCACTGTTTTCTCCTACCATATGATGTTACAAATTTAAATGAAATAAATAAATATAACTAAATTCAAAAGAGCTCTGCTGTAAGAATATTGCTTTAGGCTGACGTTTGACAAAGGTCTCAAAATGGTAATTTTTTCTTAAGTGTTATAATTTCGCAGTTTTTAACTTTTAGATGAATAAGTCTAATCTAGACATATTTTGACTTTGGAGGCTTATTGGTATTCCTATAATGCAGAAAAATTCCTGGCTCTCTAAAATAACTTATTAAATGTAAATATTAATGATGCAAACATGCAAGTGTTTAATACCAGTAGTTGTGGTACTACTATTCTCAACAAGATGTCTCATGGTAGTAAGCATGGTGACATGTAGTAAGCATTTGCAGAATCTGGCTGTAATATTGTGGTTGTTTTTGGGGAGGTTTTTTTTTTTTTTTTAAAGCTAAAGCTTTTGTTTTTTAGAGCAACAACAGTAGAAGTAAATTGATGGCTAAACCTTATGAACATCAAGGACCAAATGCAGAGGTGTAAATCACAGGTGAAGGAGTCAGCATAAGTGAATATTAGTGATTGCACCCTACATGTTGATGGGGAAGAAAAGTAGGATTCCAGTAGGAAGTGCAGTATCCTTTACTTTACCTTGCACCTTCTTGTATCTCTTGCTGGCTTCCTTTCCCATTATAACCCTATTATAATTGATGTAATTTCTGTTCGTCTTAAACAGGGGGCATTTATTATAACTGAAAGAGCTATCACTACAGAAAAACACCCTCCCCCACACAACTTGAGTTCCAGCTTTGCCTCCATTGTTTACCAGGTACCACATTTTTTCTTGTACCCTATATAGCACCCAGTGTCATCTACTGGCTGAATATTATACTATAAGTAAATATTACAAAACTCACCCTTCAATCATAGTAGTGGGTAAATTACACACAGTGAGCAAGATCCACCTTTGTGGACTGGCAATCAAGGGTCTGATCCAAAGCCCATTGAACTCAATAGGCCGTAAATGTCTTTGCTCTACTCTAGACAGTCAGAGTAAAAGTTTTTGTTTCTAGCAGATTCTCCATAGGAGCTCTGTTTGAGTCACCTTAGGAAACATTGTGTAAGTGTATCCCCTAGTCATGCTCCTTTCCCCAGCCAATGCCTCTTACCTCTCACTGCAACCTCTTACCTAGAGGATTTTCCTTTGCCTGAATGTTGAGCCTGGTTTACAGAAGTATAAACCAAGGGTGAATCTGGCCAAGTTTAACTGACTCACCCTGACTTAACATTATGAAGCTTACGTCAATATTTATGTGACCTTTGAACATGGCTACTATTATTCTTCCTAGCCAACTTAGCTAAAATTCATTTTCCAGTAAAAGACCTTTAAAGAAATATGAATGAGAAGAAGGTCAAACAAAGCAGATTACACATTTCAATTAAATTAGAAAAATAATCAGGATGAAAAGGAAGACTATTCCTACACTAAAATATTACCCCACAGCAACATTCATAAAAATGATAAGCCAACAAGCCTAAAAGAATCTCCATAATAAACAAACACACAAACATATCAGAGATTAAGCTACACTTCCTTATGGATCATAGAAAACTGGAATATGTTTCACTAACGCTAGATCCATCAACTTTGCCTTTAGGACAAACATTAACAGCTCATTTTGAAATATGTTTTAATATTAAAAAACTGGTCAGAATATTGTAGTTTGACAAGTGGTTTGGGAACACACTTCTCAATTCTTTTTCATGTGAGATTACTTTTTTAAATATAAAATTTGCACTGAGCATACATAATAAACAAATGCATTTAGAGAATTCCTTACAGATGGGAAATGAGGCCTATTATTAAAATGTAGCATTTTCACGGAAGAACCTAATTTAGGCCAGATTCTACCATTTTTATTCACAAGAAGTTGCGATTTACTTTTCACGTAGACTTTCTGAAATCAAGCATAAGCACAAATAAAAGTGTCTCTCCAAATAGTTGTGCAAACCAAAAATAGCGACAGTAATAATAGAAAATTGAGAAAAAATGGGCTTAAGTATGCCCAGAACAAATTGTGATTTTGATTGCAAATATTAAACAGTGGATGGTGGCACTTCATAGCTGCTTAGGATATGATAGAAAGAATACCTTACCTAACTGAAATTCCAGGAGAAATTTCTGGTAGGCAAAAAACAACCATCCAACCTGGAATTTCATCAAGGAACATAGGTGCAACCTGTCCTCTTGCAAAGAGGACCACAGGATTTTTAATTGCCATATTTGGCTGGAAACTCAGTTTTAGGGCTCAAACTCCATTAGATTTGAAGTTTAGTGATTATAATCTTCTAGCCCCAATTCTAGAGCAGCAGATTAATGTTCTGTCTCTTTCTGTTAAATATACGCTGACAGCATGTACCATAACTGTTGGCTTATACATTTTCAGAACCCTCTAGTTTTGAATCTGTTGTGGTCTATGATATTTTCAAAGGCCTCAACTATATGTCGTTGTACATACCATCAATTCCTTAAAGCGTCTTTTTAATGAGAAGGGATTTTTCTTTAAAAAGCATCCAAACTTATATCAAATAGCTGCCCCCTCTTTCATTTAGCGATATTTTGCCCCAGAAAAGATCGATTTTTATTGAACTGTTCAGGTTTGTCAAACATTGGTTTGCTTTTGCCAAAAATTTCTGAAGAAAAAGATATAATTTGCCTACCAATTCTACTTTCATAATTGCTAATACCTTTCACCGCTAATGGCCATTTCAAATCCAATTGAGGTCTGTAATTATTGAATGTCATTACAGCTGATCAAAAATTTTCAACCAAAAACATTCGTCATAGAAAAATGACTTATAAAATCACAATTTCTCACAAAAAACATTTACTATTTTTAAACCAAAAATTTAACTTAACAGAAATGTTTTTCCTTCAAAATAAAAAAAAAAAGTTTCACCAATCTAACTTTTGACTGGTGAATTTTGTCAGGTGCTCATGTGGTGTTATCCTGCTTCCTTGGGTGTTGTTATACATATTGGGAGACTATGCAATCTCATCAGTTGACCTACACATCACAGAGGATAGCTTGATGTTCTTCTTGCGGATTGGCAAGGCCAGGATGCTGAATGAAACCTGGAGGAGAACAAAATGTTTTTGGGACTGGGTAAGCCTCACACACTGACCATCTATAATCAGGGTTCATTTGAATCTCTGATTTCTGCCCTGGTGAATGGATTATAATTGTATATATCTGGAGTTTACTATGAACACCTGCATTTTTTCCCTAAAAACTACCCATCATCTAGGTATTTCTCTTTCCTTCTTTCTTGACTGCTAAAATCTCTCACATTATAGTGGTTTATATTCCCACATCCAGGCTCCCCTAGAACATGAGAGCTTCACCTTTGCAACACATTTCTGGCCTCACTGGAAATCTAAGTACATACTAATGCCCCACCAACAAGCAAGTACTATAAATGAACCAGAAGACTATGCATTTCCATAGTAAACTTGTGTGATAGGACATACTAATTTTACAAATCATTGATTTCAGTTTTCAATTGTGTGCAGATTTTTCCTGTATTGAATGAATCTTATGCTTACATTGTCAAATCAAGGTAACTTCTGTGAGATGTATGATGACTAGAATTGGATAGTTACAGTCACAAGTCATAAGAACACCTGGTGCCAAAAGTCTTACAATGCTAGAAAGTTACAAAGCATGTTCTAGCTTGAAGGCATTTATTTGTATTTTGGTGGTGCCTAGCGGCCCCAGCCAAGATAAAGGCTTTATTGTGCTGGGCTGGACTGTCACTGTTCAAAACAGTCCCTGTCCCAAAAGCTTACCAACAAGAGAGACGAAGAATGGGAGGGAAAACAAAGGCAATGAGTGGTAAAGTGACTTGTCCAAAGTCAACGGCACAGCCGGGAGCAGAATCCTAGTCTTCTGACTTCCATTCTAGAGCCCTACCCACTAGCCCGGCTTTGCAGAACTAGTGAAGTTCTGGTGCTATTTGTGATGAGTGGCCTTTACGAAAGCTGGTAACATTTTAGGAGGTCACATGGTAAGTAGACCCTCTTCTAAATATAGACATGCATTTTGAAGGGGAAAAAAACCCACGTACATGAAGAGCTGAAACCTCAAATTTAGGCAAGAACATGCTCCACCAGAAATCAGAGCTCAGTATGAGCAAGCTCTCCCTTCATTGGAAATGGAGGGCAGAATTACAGAAATACATTCCTGTTGAAAGACTGACAGTTGATTTGAAGGGAATCCTGGCTCAGTTTCACAAAAAAGGTAGCACCTTTTCCAGCTACCTGAAGTTAGGCTGAAATTATGTTCTTGAGATCTATGACTCGAAGTTTGGATGGCAAAATAAGTTGAGTGGATTTCATGTTCAACTTAATATTTTCTATAAGAAGAAGTTACGTTAGAGATAGTTGGTTAATGAATTATTTTATTGACAGTGATAAAACTGACTGCTGATGTATACAGTAAGAGATTAGGAATGCTAGCTTTAAGAGCTCGGTAGGACTTTGAAACTTGCTTCCCCTTAAAATGTGGTTGTGTTCTGAGGAAAGGCTCTGAACAACCGGTGCAGAGGGCTCCATGTTTATTGTGTCTCAGGGACTCACGCATGCTTAGTTTACAAGTAAAGGAACATGGGGAGGTTTCTGACTGGCAGCCCTGAAATTCCAGATTCAAGCAGGGATCTGACCGTCATACAATTTGGTTGATAAACAAGCCAGGGTAGAATAGAATCCGGCTCCCTGCTCCAGAGTTGTGTTGGGTATTCAGGGATAAACAGAAGAGGGAAGCAGTAAAAACTTCCATCACTTACTGAAGTAGCAATGTGCGTGCACAAACAATAAATAGGACTTTTAACTGAGGTGTCACAGATGTACCAAAAGACATAGTTGATGTCCGACTTCGTAATTGGGCCAAACCTGGTTCTCTTCTCATTTATCTATCTATTCTCAGTTTTTCATACTGCTGCCCATACATTTACATTAGTTTTATACTTGTCTAACATCAATGGAGTTATTCCTCATTTGCAATGATGTAAGTCAAGGGAGAAACAGGCCCACTAAAGTCAATGAGAGTTTGCCTGGGTCAGTTCTGAGTGAAAACTGAAGAAGGATCTCAGGATTTAGACCTGTGTGCATTTTAGTACCATCTCAAAAGCCATCTTTATTTAAATGGATTCCAATATTTGCACATCTGCAAGGCACAAAAGGGTCTGAAAAGGCAAAGCAATGCATAATCAAGAGTGCTCAGACTCAGATCTAAATGAGTAAATACAAATATGAAAGCCAGATAAAGGCAGTCAAGCCAACATGTTCATAAGCCTGTCAGCAAAGTAGTTATGTATCCTCGGCCTAAGGTGATGAAGCTATAACCTCCAAGCAAAGCATAGTGTAACCATATTGTATTTCAACACAACAGAATCCTTGAACTTAGGCTGAACCCTGTTAGGAGTTTTCTGCTGAGAAAAGAAACTGCATTTGCATCGATTCTCCTAGCAGCCATTCTCTTCAGAGCAATAGATTGTGCATTCTTGACGTTAAGGCTAGAGAGCTGACTTTTCTCCTTGTACTGTATTTACATAAAAGGTACTTGTAAATTTCCAGGACTACACATGAATTTTTGATCATTTTGCTTTCAAGATATGTGATAAAAGAGAAGAGCAGCAAATTATCTATTCACTTCTGTGTATATTGTTCCACCAGGCATTTCTATATTGGAATGTAATATTTCTGATGTATTGTCTTATTTATTCCAGTACAGGTAAGTGGCGATGGGATACTTCCTATGAGAAACCAACGGACTATAATAGCTTTGGGTCTTGATTTGTACTCCTTTCAGCAAAAAATAAATGGTCCAATTAATCTATTTTGTATTCATGGGGAAAATCAAAGAAGTAGCCTGATCTAGGGCTGTGACAAATCCACTGGTTCGGATCTGTAGGTATGCCAGCAAAAGTCCCATTATATTTTGAATGATTTAGAGATCTGCAGCTTTGCTGTGTATTTGGGAAACTTAGTTGCATCTAGTTTCTGCCTGACCCTACCATGAAGGCCAAGATGTTTAATTAATGTTTTCTATGGTGCTCATCACTGTATGCGAGCATCTCACAAATATTAATAGGCTTATCATCTCACATATCTGTGAGGTAGGGAAACATTATTACTCTTATGTTACAGGTGGGGAAACTGAGGAAGATATTAATTGACTTGCCCAGGGTCACATGGAAAGTCTGTGGCAGAGGTGGGAAAAACCCTTAGATCTTGATTCAAGTGATGTTTATCAAAGCCACCTTTTGTTCCACAGCTTCTTCCTGGCTATCAATCAGCTTAGTGGGAACCCAGCTCCCCCTCTCAAGTTATTGGTGAGGCACTCTGCAACTTCTATACTTCCCTTGATACCATGCTGATTTATATATGGCAATTGGGCAGGGCAGAGTCAGATTCCACTTCTGGAAAGGAGAAGTTCTGAGTGAGTGTAAATTGCAAGTGGCCATCTTGGGGAAGTTGGTGTATCTGCTTCTCAACAGCAGTTCCACAGTCTGGGTGAGCTACAGAGCATACCTTGTGCAGAGAACTGCAGTGCTCTGTATATGCTCAATAAACATGTCTCTCTCCATATTGTAATGTTCCCATTTCAGGAGAGGTGCCCCTAGAAATCTTGGCTTCACATTCTTTTGAGTCATACAAATGGCTCCTGGAACAAATTTCTAACATGAACTTACGTTACAATCTTGCATCTGTGTGGAGTGACTTTCAACTCAAAGAACCCTCAAGCACTTCACATATACAACAAAGATTTGCGTTCAGAAGAGCCTGCCCAGAATCATTCAACCACCATGTACAAACTCAAGGAAATCCTCTTTGAAAACTAACTACCTTTCCAGCTTTTCTGTTCAAAGAGAACTGCTAGATACCTCTCCATCAGCCCTAGCAAGCAAAATTCAGACATTCTTCTACTAGTAGCACAGGAAATTAAAAGCATCTCACAAATTACTCCAATCCTTGGTGTAATTAAAAGTCTCTCTGGGGCCACCTGACATACTACTTTGATCTCCCCCGCCCCTTGTAAACCATGTAATGCTCACCCACAAAATTGAAAACAGACAGTTTTTTTTATCTCTACTCTCCAAAGTGGAAAATTCATTCAGTGCTACTATGCCACATGATTCCATCTTTAGGTCAGTTCTGCTACTTATTTTGCAGAATTAGTAAAATGACCCTTTATTTATTTTTGCGGGGCAGATGATTCCACTTTACTTCGCTTATTCTCATTAAACTGCTGATTTGAAAAATTCTGGCCAAGTGATAGGAGTCCTTGCTTTTTCAGGTAAAACTTGCTCTAAATCTGTTCCTTTAATCTGCTGGTAAAGCATTCACTTGATACACCAAGCTTGTGACTCATGGCTTTATCATCTGTAACTCTCTCAGGTGAACAAATGGATTTCTCTTGTTATGTAGGAATCCATTACAATGTAACAACATAGGAACTGTCATACCAGCCCTTCCATTGATCCATCAAAGAGTCCAGTAGTATTCCAGCAGTGGCCAACATTTGATGCTTCAGAGGATGGTGAATTCCCTCATCGTACATCAAACCCACTGTCCAACATTATATGGAAGGTGAAAATTCTTTCCTGCTCCCTGCAGGCAAGTAGCTGGAAGCATGAGGTTTGATCAGCACTATCTCAGCATAGCTGACTACAGCATGTAGCTATGGAGCATAGTATTTTTCAACCACTTTCACAATGCAGGCATGCAATTTGAACTGTGCTGCACCTTGCCCATTTTCAGGTGAGGAAAAAGGAGAAGACTACAAAGTACCAAGTAAAACCCAAGCACAGTTGCAATCACTGCACACAACTCAGTGCATGCTTTGCAAAGGACTAATGGCAGTGGGCACACCAAAGGGGAAATGAAGGCAACTGGATTTTACTGAATTAAGTTGAGGCATTTTTAGGTATAGACCATACAATTTAAGAAAAGGATCGACTCATAGTCTTTAAGATCAGAAGGGATCATCGTGTTTATCTAGTCTGACCTCCTGTACATTGCAGGCCACAGAACCTCACCCATGCACTCCTAAAATAGACCCCTAATCTCTGGCTGACTTACTAAAGTCCTCAAATCATGGTTTAAAGACTTCAAGTTATAGAGGACACACCATTCACACTAGTTTAAACCTGCAAGTGACCCCTCTAGGGTCCCATCTCCAGCCATTGGGGATTTTTGCTACTGGTAGTCGCTGATGGGCCACGTGCCATTGTGGGCAGTCCCATCCTACCATCCCCTCCATAAATGTATCACGGATGAGGTGCACAAGAGTAACTGCAGCAATGTGAACATACAAGTCTTCTAACAAATTCTAGCAGAGCTGCGAGAAGGCAAAAATCAGCTGTTGAACTCCCCCCTATTCTTCCCCACATTCAACAGAACCCTAGGTCTTCCCAGAGCTTTCTGGGCTCAGGAATAATCTTAGATTTGCACAGATCTCTCTTTTTTTTTTTTTTTTTTGAGGAGGGGGTGGGGAGGAACAGGGGGGCATCTAACGGTAGTGAGCCAAATGTTATTTTGCTTCTTTAGTAATTGGCTTTCCAGCTCAGGTCAATGACCTAATATCAGTCAGGCTCGATGGTTTAACTCGAAGTGACGTCATTTTCAAAATGTACCCTGCAGCACAGTGAAAAATGATGTAGTTAAATAAAAGCAAACATTGGGCTAGGTAATGGTGAGCTGAATGTATTTTGTTACAAATTGAATGAACCCGTGGATCCTGTTAAGTGCAGCTTCTGAACACAACATATAGAGGGAAAGTATTGTTGTCACCCATTAAATACTGTTCATCAGATTATCTATGCCAGCTCATCTGTGCTCAGCGCACAGATAAGGGGAGAAGGGGACTAAAGCCACCTTGGGTATGTCTACACTGCACAGTAAGCCTGAGCACTGACTCAGAATTAGCCCAATCCTCCCTTCCATCCACACACAAATCAATCTGACTCAGGTCAGCAAGCACTCAGAAAGCAGGTCCCAAGAGCCTGCGAAGGGAGAGGGTCAAAGCCAGAGTCCTGCTGAGACTCGGGTCCAAGCCCGGTCATTCTGCAATGTGGATGCAGGTCAAGCCACAGACCCATGGCAGAAGATCTGCATAGTTCAGCAGTTCAGGTTTACAATGCAATGTGAACGCTCAAGCATGGGCTTGGAAATACCATGACCACAAGCCAGGGTCCCACAGACCTAGGGTTTCCAATGCAGTGTAGACATACCCTTTGTATCCTCCTTTGCCCTCCTAGGGCCATCTAAGAGGCTGAACCGATCCCTGTCATAAAATAGATCAGCTTTGGGGAAGCATTACCTTATGCCTGCTGTTTCAGCAGCTGGGGACTTCCACGTTATAAGGCAGCCATGACCATGCTCCTTTCCTCTAGGCAACACCCAGTGTGAGGGACTGGGAAGACAGTGTTGTAGGTGCTGCTACCTGGGCCTTACACCAATGGAGAATTTCCTTTCCCAGGAGAAAACTTCCACTGGCCTGTTGAACTGACTTGAAGGTTGCCTAGTGCTCCCAGGGCAGTGCAAATCAGTCTTAGCAGACCAGAGACCAATTTGGCCAATTGAATACATAGTTATTTATTTATTTATTTATTTATTAAACAAATCAGGTACTGCTTTGGTCAGTATAGCCCTCTGTATGTCGCTTAGTTTTTCCTAGGGAACACAAAACAAACATACAATACATCTAATATTTTCCTTACAAGTCAGCCACATAAAATTGAGCCACATTTCGATATCAGACATAAATCTGGAATAACTCCACTGATTTCCAGGGTGACCCTCCAGATTTACTTCAGTGAACATCAATCAGGTGCACTGACCCTTACTCTCAGCTCAGACCGTATTTATGGTAAAACGAAATCAAAGTGAGTTTCCTTATTTTACTTGCATTAACAACATATATTACAAGATCTTTAATTTCATTCTTCATTTATTTTTCTACTTGGCATACATTTTCCATTTGGTAAACTCTTACTAATTTTTACACTTAGCCTCATAATAACAATAATATAGAATACAGAATTGTTCAAGATCACAGCATTTTATAGCAATATGTGGGTGTCTTATCCTATCATCCAATGTCTCTTTGTCCATCTCAAATTTACTCATTAAGCACTGATGAACAAGTTGTACAAAACAATATTAAAAAAGTTAAATCTGTGAGGCACATGCTGGTGAATCCTGGGATAGAATTCACCCAAATGAAGGGCTTTTATGAAGTTATAATATATTAGTAATAAAATGAAACTAATAGCATATTAGGTATATTCTTATGGGTCTGTATGATGGAATCTTAATATAAAGACCTACCAAGTTACAATAAATGTATAGCAATCAACTTATTTTATAATGTAAAGCTACTGTCATACTGGGATGTAAGTGATCAGTTAAAAATGTGCTTCTCATGTCATTGTGAAACATTTCAATTACAAATAAATATCCCTTGTTTAGACTCAGAAACTTATATCTCCACAATGTCTTTTCCCCTCACAAACAAGCTCTCTCTCCACGATCCCCTTAGCCAATTCCCACTCTGATGATATCTGCTATGCCTTTGAAATGATTTTCAATGGACCTAACACTTCCTGCTAGGTCAGCTACTGTCTTCCAGTCTGGCACACCTCCTTATGTCAGAGGTGTACCAGAATGCATTGTGCATTTTTGATGCTACCGAGACATGGAAGCTAAAGACAACAGCTAGGTCCCACTAGAAATTGCCACACTAACTAGACTCTATGATAAGAAAATCTCCTTATCCCTCAGGGAGGGGTAAGAGAGTCTGAACTGATCAAAATCAAGATAGGGATTTTGGTTTGGGCTGGAGGTTCAAGTTTATTCTGAATCACTTCCACCATCCCTATTTCATGCAACTTTAGACATTTGTTAGGCTATTCTTTAAGAACAAGAATATGCACTATTGACTCACGTAGAGGATCTTACAGTTGAATGTGTAGATTTAATTTTACCTTGGATTTTATAACCTTTTTGTTTTTAATGCTTTCTTCCTTGATTTAGGAGTCATCTTGTGAAAATAGACTACTATCATTAAAATGATTAGGCAAATACATTCCATAAGCAAAATGTAAATTTTGAATTGGTTTCTACTGTAATCAGATGGGGTGGTTCAGATTTCAGTTTGTAGCCGGGAGGGGTGGTCCCCCTCTGAGGAGGACCCAGAGAGGGAGCCAGACCCACCCTGGCTGACAGAAGCCTGCCCCAGGGAAACACCTGACTGGAAGCCAGGGGGCGGGACTAGGCCTTTAAAGGCCCCAGGGGCCCCACCTAACCGGAAGCAGGAGGGTGGAGCTAGGCCTTTAAGAATCAGGCCGGCGAGCTCACTTGGCAGGAGGCGGCCGAAGTGGAAGGATGTGTCTCCCCCGGAGCTCCTAGTCAAGGCTGGGCCGGGGAGCCAGGCTGAGAGGGAGTGGCCAGCCTTAAACCCAGACTGGGGCTCGACCGAGGCCTCCCCCAGGTACCCTACAGCCTGGGAGTTGGAGGGACCGCCAGAGACCCTCTCGGCCTGGGAGCCGGAGGAAGGCCCGTCGGGGCTCCCAGCGGACTACGAGCCGGAGGAGAACCCCCCGGAGACACCTGGGGCCTGGGAGACCGAACCAGACCTGCCAGAGCAGTGCCGAGCCTGGGACCCCGAGGACCTACCGGCCCTGCCCGAGGCCTGGGGACCGCAGGACCTGGAGGAGATACCCTTCGAGGATGAGCCCATGGAGCTCCCTGAGCTGCCGCCCGTGGACGAGGAGGGCCTAGCAGGTCTACCGAACCTCAGGGACCCAGCAGAGGCAGGTACCGGGAGTTTCGGGGAGGAAGAAGCCCAGGGATCGCCACATGTTAGTGGCTGAGTCAGGGGCAACCTGGGTGGCGTGTTGCGGCCGGAGGCCCGCCGACCCAGTGGCAAACGCTGTTGCCACTGCCAGGGCCCTGGGCTGGGACGCAGTGGAGACGGGCGGGCCTGCGTCCCCCTCCCCCATCCTCCGTGAGGAAGCCTTCCCCCGTGCCGTTCCCGAGAGCGGCGTGCTCACCTGCCAGCCCTGCCCGAGGGCCTGGCCTCAAGACTGCTTGCCTGGCCAGCCCTGCCCGAGGGCCTGGCCTCAAGACTGCTTGCCTGGCCAGCCCTGCCCAAGGGCCTGGTGGGAGGTAGCCGGGAGGGGTGGTCCCCCTCTGAGGAGGACCCAGAGAGGGGAAAACCCGGGCGCTGCTCCCCGGTTCCAGGGGCACGTCCACACAGTTACACTGGGAAAAGCTCCCCATAAGTCAATGAAGTTGTTCCAGAATTGTACCAGTGTAGAAAAGATCAAAATCTGCCCTGAACAACCCTTCAGTACAGTTCCAATCACACTTCTTACTCAGCCAAAACTCCATTGGCTAGGGAGGAGAGCTGAGAGAAGTCTTTTTTAGCAAACAGTAAATTAGTTGAAAATGCATTTTGGGGGGCACTGAAATGATTCACAGAATTCAGCATATAATTTCAGTAAAAAAAATGAACAATTCGCTTTGATCATTTCAAAACAAAATATTTTGACTTTTCGTTTTGAAACATTTTGTTTAGACTTCTATAAAAAGGTGGGAAAAAAAGACCCCAAACCAAGATGAAAACAAACAAACAAACAAAAAAGAGAAAATATTCCATTTTGGATCAAAAACACCCAGAAGATTAAATGAAATGAAAATAAAAACATATTAGTTTCATCTGAAGTTTTTCATGTTGTTTTGGGTGTTTTTTTCATCCAAAGCAAAAAAATCAGTTTTCTGTTTCAGCAAGAAAAAGAGAAATTTCAGTTTTGGTAGAAACTAAAGATTTTTTTTTCTTTTCAGTTCAGTCCCCAAATCAAAGAATCTCTTTGCTCCGTTCTACTAGGGAATGAGCAAAAAGTGCTGACTAGAGTACCCCATAGAACTCTCCATTTCTTTTCTAGATGAAATCTGTTACAGATCAAGGACTTTTCTAGAGAAGCTTTTACTTGCTACAGTAGTTACTATCTGGATACTCGCCGTAGAGAAGCATTTAAAGGGCTGAATCTTGGCTATTCTAAGCTACATTGTGATTCTCTTTCAGCCTCCTATAATGTAAAAATCACTAATGAAAGTATCTGGTTCTCTCATCCATCCTTCCCCACCTAGAACCAAATTCAGCCATGCTGTACACAGTGTCAATAACAATTCAAATTAATGGAATAACGTCCACCTAGAGCTAACTTTGGTTTAGAAGGTAAAATCCTGGTTTCAGGGAAGTCAATGCAAAACTCCCATTAACCCTAGGGAAGCCAAGATTTCATTCATAGTGTTTTAATGCCAGTGCATTTTCTTGCCAACGATTAAGGGTCCAATTAAAAGGAGGCGTGCTGAGCACATGCAACTACCATTCACTTCAAAGGTGTGGGTGCTCAAGCCCAATATTTTTAGTAGTCCTCGTAAAGCTCATTGAGATCTACTGATCAAAAAGCACTACATAAGAGCTAGGTACTATTATTATTTTAGTTAACAATTTGTTTGACACTGAAGACACAATGAGAAGTTAAGAGAAAACATTCTTCCTACACACACAAATCTAAATTAAATAAAAATGAGGAATACATTTAAAACCAGTAGGATTTGGAAATTGAAAGGGATGAATCAATGGCCAAAAATCAGACGATCATCTTAGTGTGTACGCTGTCTTTTTCCAAGTGAGTTCTTTTGCTAGTACAGAAGTCATTTATCTGGAGTATTAAAATGCCAGCCACTTGTGACTATACAGCACTGATTATTTAAACCCCAGATGATTCCTCTAAGGAATGATGCGTGGCACATGGATGCTAATTTGTCCCTAGTGGGGCACTATTGTTAGCTTTTGTTTGGATTTCCTAGAGCTTCCTATGGTAGCTTGGTAAAGTGGGGTCCCATGACAGATATCTCTGTGATAAGTGAGTACCACTGACAAGTGGAATCATACTATGCCCCATGAGAGCAACTTGGCTTTGTTCCCTGCTGTTGCTAGGCTTGGAAAATATACCAGCCTTGAAAAGAGGAGAGGGAGGATAGAAAAAAGCTAAACACAGACCAAAACTCCCCATATCACATGAGAAAATGAACAAAAATAGGAAATATAACTTGTGAAATCCACTAACAGATGTAAACCAGGGACATTAACCCTTTTGATCAGCAATCTTCTTTGCTGGCAATAATCAGCACTAAAACCTCGTCAGGTGAATTAGAAACTGAATTTTGATTCACTGCTTACTCACCTTTTTTGTAGTCATTTTTTCAGACATTCATATGAGCAACATTTTGATTATACAGACACTAATTAAACTGACTTGCATGGGAAATTACTTTTGGGCTTATCACTGAAATTCATTGCATGATGAAACTAAATTAATTTGGGATGGAAGCAAAAGATTCCTTTATTAATGTCCCAAAAATTCCATGGATCTGACATCTTAGCTCTTCTTTGCTAGAAAAACTGCTCCCACTTTTTCCACAAGAGTATCAGAAGTATATATAATTGATCGTGCCCTTTCCCTCTTTATTAGGCACATTCATCCAATCAGGGAACAGAAACATTACCATAACAAGACACCATGGTAACTGTCAAGCATCTGGAGTGGCTCAAGAGCATGAGTACAAAACCTCAGGTCAGACTGTTACAAATCAGAGCACAAATCTCTAACTGGTTGTGAGTTCTATACTTAGATTTCACCAACCAAGCATCAAGTGTGAACTCCTCAAGCACTATACTGGCCTTCCCATGGAGTCACAGACAGTCCCCTTGGGTACTCCAGTATACCTCGGCAAACTTGCCTTTGTGATAGATGTGATTTATGGTGTGAGATCCCAGCTTACTCCAAGTCCAAAAGGACAAGTCACTTACCCCAGTTCAGTTGCATGTTAGATCTCTCACCAAAGACAATGTTTATAGCCAATCCTATAATAAACTATCTAAAGATTTATTAGCTAAGAAAAATAAATGAGAGTTATTTACAAGGTAAAAGCAGGTAAATATATACATACAAATGAGTTACAGTCTTAGGTTTTCAAACGTTAATAGATACTGCTATAACATGCCATCTCGATATGTCCTTGAAGGTTAACCTAGGCCAAGCATTGGGGTTCTTTTGCTTAAGCTTAGTAATCCTTGCCCCTCAGAGCTCAAGGGCTTGTCTTCACTTACCTCCGAGATTCGGTGGCAGTCAACCGGAGTTACGCAAGCTACGCAAAAAAATTGCGTAACTCCCGTCGACTTCTCTGCTTCTGTTCTGTGCGCTGTCTTCACTGCACTGTGCCATTTGTAAAAGTGGTCTTAGTACGTCGATTTCTGGATCAACTGAGCGGGTCTTCACTGACCGCTCAGTAGATCCAGAGAAGTCGATTTGCCGCCATCAGTGAAGACATAGCCCAAGCAGCCTAAAGATACAGTTTATTTTGTCAGGGATTTTTATTCCCTTCCCCCAAACTGATGAGATGAGTCCACATGCACATCTCCCATTCATGGGTGTTGGCTGGGAGAGAGGGGGAGGCGAGCAATCAACAAAGTGTTTTGTCCTCTGACATTCCACAATGCCATTTGATTTCAGTAGGCCTTCTTGGTGGGCAGGACCTAACACATTCTGTAGGAAGCCAGCATTTTACATTAACTAATACTCCTTTCCTGTTTGATGACTTACACAATTACAGAAGATTACAGTGCACTTAATATAACCTTATAGCATGGGGTACAGTTGTTATAAGTGAGATTAATATATGTAGCATCTTACAAACATTTGTAAAGTCTCATCAGTAAATACCTGTCATGGATGGTTTAGGTTTTCTTGGTCCTGCTTCAGCGCAGAGGACTGGACCACATGAGCTCTTGAGGTCCTTTGAAGCCCTACATTTCTAGGATTCTACATTTGTTCTTTACCTTAATTTAAAAACTTTTTAAAATTTCAACTGCTGTGTCAGGACTGGGGTATGAGTAGTCAGCTCTAGTGATCACAGCTGGATTCAGAGGCCAGCAACTCCACTGACAGCAGAGCAGAGTCAGGCACCAAACAGGGGATCATGCCAGAGGGCAAGGCAGGCACAGGAGTGATTGAAGCTACAGGCAGAAGTGATGAATAGGCACCTGCTGGTGCTGCTGGCCTTAAGAGCACATGTGCTGACTCCTTTCAACCATTCTGCTGTAGTCCATATGGACTCAGTCTGCCTAGAGACTAAACTAGCTACTGCCAGGCTCAGCTGAAGGCCCTTATTCTTAACACTACTTGTCCCATACAATCCCCTCCAAGGAGCCATCAGACCCGACTTCCTGGGGTGAGCTTGATGGAGGCCCACAGGTGGTCCGGCATATGGATATTCTCCACTAGTTCCCAGGATTGGTCTTTTGAACCATAGCCTTCTCAATCCAGCATGCACTGGAACTTATCCTGAACTTGCCTGGAGTCCAGAATTTGCTGGACAGGTATTCTTGCCTTTGCACAGTTATTGGTGGTGGGGTGAAGTGAGCTGGAAAGAGGTGTATGGTTTAAGGAAGGAAGCACGGAATATTGGATGAATCTTCAGTAGCCACAACCTAAATTAATTTGTTCTAGGATTGTGAATGAGCCTATGTATCATTGATCCAACTTGGCTGATGGGCAAGTTGATTCAAGGTGCCAGGGTGATAACCAGATCTTGTCCCCTGTGGTCAGCATGGCACTTATAAGCTTCTTTATCAGTCCTCAAATGTTCCTTGAGTTCTTGTTGTACTTAATGCAGGAAGGTAACCATTCCCATTACTGCAAGCACTGGGGAACCCATTGGTATGGCTGGGTGAAAGTGTGGATGGAACCCATAACTGGCATAGAAAGGGCTCTGTTGGGAGGAGGCATCAGTTGAATTACTGTGGGCAAACTCTGCATAGGGACCCAGTCGTCTTGATCTAGGATTTGACTGACCCGTTCCATCTGCTCACTGGTCTGTGAGGGAAATGCTTGACCAGGTGAGGAGCTCCATATCAAGAAGTTTAAATATCTTACTCCAAAAGGGGGAAAATGAACTGTGGACCTTGGTCTGACATACCAGTCAGCCCTCTGTGGAGTCAATGTGCTGTTTGCTGGACAGTAGGGATTGTATGGCAATGAACGAAATGCCTCCTCTTAGTCAGGATGTTGACTATGACTTGCACCACTGGGCACCTATAAAAGAGGGGCAGATCAACAATGAGGTCTAGAGACATGGTGGCCAGACTTGGGCATGGCTTGAGGAGACCAAGTGGCTTTGAACATGGGGCTTGGACCAAGAGCAAAGGTCACAGGAGTTTACATACTTCTTGACAGGACATAGACCACCAGTAATTCCATGAAATCAAGCTCTGTACTTCAGATTGGCTGAAGTGACTGATGAGTGGTGTCATGACAATTTTAGAATCTTGAGCCTATCCTGCCCTTCTAGGATGTAAATGTGTTCCTCGTGGTAACTGATCCTGTTCTACATCTGGAAACATGATGGGGTCTAAATGGAGGAGGATGGGCACCAAATTGAAATCCTTTTTCAGTCTGTCAAAGGTGCATTGGGACTTTGAGGACCAGATGAATCTGACTCTATTCAGAAAGAGTGCCATCATCAGGGCTACTACACTGGAAAACCCCTTGACTAAATGCTGGTAAAAGTTAGGGAAACCCATGAAATTTTGTACCACTCATGCATCCTTCAGAGGTGCCCAGTCAGAAACAGGAGTTACCTTGCATGGATCCATAGTTAGCCCTTTCAGGGGACAACGTAGCCAAGGAACTCAATTGCATTCTGATCAAATTTTCACTTTGAGTTTCACATAGAAGTGGTTTTGCCTCTCCAAGACATGGTGCACATATTGGTCTTGAAGGGCCTGGTTCTTGGAAAAAAGACAAAGCGATCATCGAGATGTATAACAAACTGATCCAGCATGTCCCTAAAGATACCATTAATAGAGTGTTGGAATGTTGCCATAGCACAGCACAGTCCAGAAGGCATGACCAGGTACTCGAAGTGCAATCTTCCACTCCTCCATTTCCCAAATCTGGACCAGGTTATAGGCCCCACGGATGTCTGAAGAGCTCGAGGTGGTAAGGAATACTGTTCTGGACAGTGCTGAGTGCCCATGCAGAGCTCGATGAGTGGTAAGGAATACTAGTTCTGGACAGTTACCTTGTCCAATGCCCAATAATCCAGCTGTCGAAACTGTCCCTTCACTTATTTGTTTTGGCTGCTCAGACTGCCAGGACTGGGGTGTGGGTAGTCAGGCCTAGTGGTTGGAGCTGGAGTCAGCAGCCAAGAACAGCACTGACAAAGCAGGAGTCAGGAACCAGGAGGCAGAGCAGAGTCAAGAATCAAGCAGGGGAGCAAAGCAGCCCAAGAGCAATTGCACCAACATGTGGAAGCACTGAGCATCCAGCAACCCGCTTATGGTAAGAGCACACCTATTGGCTCCCTTCAACCAACCAATCAGGCAGGTCGGCTGTAGCCCATCCAGGATCAGTTTGCCTGGAGTATAAACTAGCTAGTCCCAGACTCAGCTGCAAGCCTTCATCCTTGACTGCTGTGAAGGGCAATAACTTTCCATATCTGTCCTCCAATATGTAAATCAAAGCTGTTCTGCATGTTGCGGAGTTTACAGAAAACTGGAAATGCAGTTTGTTGTGAAGTGATACATTCAGGTAAGATAAATTCATTCCTGGGGAAGGTGGCACAGTAACTCTGACCCTTTTAACAACAGGCAGAGCTGCTGTAGGGCTCAGACATGTTACAGACAAAGGGACAAATTCTGCTCTCATTTATACCCCACGTGGGCCTATTGAATGCAGGTCAGGGCAAAAACTTGGCCCCTACCGTATTTGAGAAGATGCTGGTAGTTCACGATTTCAGTTCCTCCAGACATGCAATCTGGGATTGGCAATCATGGCATGTTGAAAGAAGGCGACCCCAACTGTTGCTCTCCACAAAAGGATATTTTATTTTGAGCATGTTGATGAAGATATTCAGAACTCAGATGGGTCCTTTTCACACATGATGATATAAAGAGCCCCCAGAGCAAAAACACAAGGACCATTTCTGCACAGCGTTAGTACTGAATGAAGCCAAGGCACAGCATGTACAGAGATGGCCAACGTTAATGATGCCAGGTTATCATGAAATAACCACTTAGCACCATTAGCATCTCTGAGCATGGAGTTCTCAGGACAGTGAGCCATTGTTTCCTAGGGAAATGTAATATATTGCCTGAATGAAACCTCACATTGTTTATCATGAAATGAATGTGCACTTCATCTGGGTCAGCTTAGCACAGAAGCATTTGCAGGGATATTAAAGCAACTGCGAAGGTTTGATCCATGTGAAAGTCAACAAGCTCACAACAGCCAGTTTATATATCTGGATAAAACTAGGTTGTTTCTAAACTATTAATTTCAAACAACCACATTGTTTCCATACTAAATTCTTTTCCATTTCCATACTATATTCTTTCCCTTGATTTTTACCTTTCTATTCCCTTCAAAAACTAAAACAGACACCTTTTTCATTAGTAAAAAGACCAAAAAAAAAAAAAAAAAAATTGAAAATGGGGCATCAAAATCTTCCCATTGGACTTGGAACACTTTGTTCCCAAATACCCAACACTGAAAAAGATTGTACTACATAGGGATATTTAGAAGTCATCCACTACTCAAACAACATGAGTCTCTCTTTCGCTCACTTGCTGTGTAGGGAATATTTATTTCTCAGGGGGTAGAATTATTATGTTTGATTTGGCAGTACTGTGGAAACATCACATGGCTTTTAATGAAGGCCCAGAGTGCTGTTACTATTATTGGCAGCTGGTTATGTCATCAAAATGTTCTCACATGTCAAGAGCAGGTGTCCCCACTGCTCTATTATAAATAAAAGCATATTTAGACAGGATTGTGATTTAAAATGAAAGTAGCGATGAGCAAGCAATTGTTCATGAGAGTATGCAGACACAGCAAGACAATTGATTAGGCATGATTTTACTTTATCTAAGAAAGAGGGAAAAAATCATTTTTAAAGACAGACAATTCAGCACCATGAAGAACAAGTTATAGTTAACAGTATCATAAAAGCATGAGCATTTTGGGACATTGCTAGGAGATTAAAATGCTCTATGAAGAGTATTCTAACACACTTTGGGGCATGTTCTAGAATGAACAAATCCAGAGAAAGTAACAGCTAACTTGAACCTTCTCTCAAAATTTGAACCAAGCCCTAACTTTTTTTAAGGTTTGAAAAAAAGGTTCTGTTTATGTTTTCATTGATTCCAGCAACAGAAGCTCTGATATACCAAAAGAGGGCTGTTTTTGTAGTTTTTAACAGGTGGGGCCCAGCGACGTATTCATAATCAACCTCAAACCTATCCCAACTGGGTCTGAATTCAAGGTCCTCTATAATCTGCAAACACAGCACATGTTCACAAATGTTATAGTTTTGCACATTTGAGAAGCTGACCTATATATCCCAGACTCCTCCAATTTCTTCAGCCCTTCCATCTTCCAATGAGCCCTGGAATACTTCTATGGACCTTTTAGATTCTGCATGTAAACACACGAGGTTGTACAGCTTTGAGGTAAAGGACAAAGTTCATTAGCCTGGAGGCAGCAGCAAACTCAAATTGCTATGTAAGCCAGTCACTGGAGGGGCACTATATTAGTGTGTTACAGCTGAATTCAGGGAAGAAGCAGCCTCATCCTCATCCCAAATTTTCTCTGAGATTTTGGAGCTGCTGGGTGGCAGTTGCCCCTTCTATAGAGGAATCCACGAAGCACTTTTAACACCCACACATACATTTACATACCATAATGGAAGACGGACAGTTACTCTTTCCTAAAGGCAGCTGATATTTAGTGCTACCTTCCCCTGAGGTTATTGTAAGGTCTAGTATGCCAAAAATGACAAGCTAGAAAGTGAAGCTCTGTATTTTGTACTGCATGCATCCCCAGGGGCTTCATCTCCATTGCAACACGTCTTATGGAACACATGCCGTGCATTTCTCCCACTGCTCTCTGTACAGAGGGATTTAGAGAGGAGCATTCCCAGCTGCCAGCCTCCTGAAGAAACAAGAGAAAGGAGCAACCACCCCTGAATATCAAAGGAGGGGCCACACAAACCCAGGAAGGAGAAGAGGCTGCCTGCATTCCCTGAAGACAGAAGGGATAAGCAAGAGGGTCTTGATGGCTTACCAATGAGGTATGAAAATGCAGAGGTGGGTGTGGTGGGGAGAAACCACCAGCGATCTTGCAGTGTCTGATTCAATTCTACCCCTTACAGCCTAAAGTTCAGTATTCAATTCCTAAAACTGAAGACCAGATCATCATCTGATATAAATAGGAGTAGCTCCATTGACTTGAGTGGAGCGATACAAACGTGTATCAGCTGAGGTTCTGGACCCTCATCTCTCTGAAGTTCACCCAACACCCATGCATTCTTGCATCAACAGATAGGTATTTACAAGCCTCATTCCCCACACACTCAGATGACAAATACAGAACATTACCATTTTTGCACAATTTCTTACCACAATACAATTTTCACTCATTTTTCATGCCACCAAACTTTGCACATCAACAATACCATGCCCACATTCTGGTGGGATATGCAGGTTTTCATTGCACGCTTGTTATTATGTCTGGCCTGCTAGAGCCTTTCTATGACACAACCCTAACCACAAAAAAACTGATTTACAAGATAATAAAGGGAGTTCATAATCATTATCTGCACCATATAAATGAAGTCCATTTGAATTAAATGAATTTAAGTTTGGGAAAGATGCAGCATGGATTTATAGCCCTATGAACAGGGATTTTCTATCGGGTCCATAAAGAGCAGTGAAATCTTCCTAGGGTGCCCTACCCATCATTCTCTGCCCTGGTCTGGAATAACCATTTCTACTGAAAAGAGAGGATTTCATTCTCCATATTTGTTTAGTCTTTGGTCTGAGGGCTGAGACTGCAAACAAAGGGTACTAACTGTGGGAGTGGCATTTGTAATGTAGACAGATCCATAAGGAAATAGACAGACACCACCAACTCATTTCACATAGGCCATCACACAGCAAGGATTATTTCAGTCAGTATCAAGCAGCATGTGAACCAGGGACCAGGAAGCACAATGTCCTGTCACCAGTGCTTAATTTATAATGAAAGAGGTGCTGGGCTTAAGCAATTAGGTGCTGGGGCTCAAGCAATTTTTTTACTTCATAACTGACGCGGCAAGCCCAGAGGTGCTGGGGTTATGAGCGGCCAAGCCCAGAGGTCTTGGGGCTCAGCCCTGGCATAAATTAAGCACTGCCTTTTACCCATTCAGCCAGTCCTTAGTATAAATACCAGGGCCAGTTTGTGTCCAGCACGTGGCCAAGAGTTCAGTGGTAAGAGGGTGAAATCAGTTGCTCCCCAAACTTGTGCCTCATGGAGGGGCTGGGCAAAGTGGCAACCATGGCAGACCCTGTCCTCCCCTGAGAGCAAGCATCGTTTGCGGTTAGCACCTAGAGGTTATAGTAGGTGTGCAGCAATTCTCCAAGAAGGGCCATATTTTGGAGTTCAATGTATCCACCCTACACACACTCACATCACATATCATTAGAAAGCTTATTTTATGTACATTTGGATGAGGTCTGAAAATGCCAAGTGGTGCCATCAGCCTGTAGGTGAGGTGGAACAATGGCACTCAGCATGAGACGAAGTATCATTTTTTTGCACAGTTCCAGAAACACTGCAACACGACCGTGACAGAGCACGAGCTGTAGCACGCTGGCCACTTAGGAAATTCCATAACAGAAAATATTACAAGCTTAACTGGAATCAGTTAACCTGCTATGGCAGGGATTGTTGACATGTGGGGGACATGACTGGGCTAACAAGGTAATTAACTCAATAAAGGAAAGATACACAACTGGAACCAGGGGGGTACTCACAGTGGGATGAGTGTGGTAGACAAAGCTGGATGGAAGACTCCTCCTGACACATGTTTGTTCTATGTTCCACAAGCCTGGAATCTACAAATAAAAAGTACACATTAGGAAAAGAAACTGACTGTGTGTATATTATGAGTAAGAGACCATGCAAAAAGACGAGGCAGCACAGCACACTGGGTAGCTGAGGGCACCCTATGACAATGACTATGACTACATGTTTTATAGTTTAAGTTAATTTCAACACCTCAATGTGGTGTTTATTGGTCAAAGTATTAAGATTCTTTTTTTATC
The DNA here is from genome assembly GCF_026122565.2 of Emydura macquarii macquarii. Lineage (NCBI taxonomy): Eukaryota > Metazoa > Chordata > Testudines > Chelidae > Emydura > Emydura macquarii. The sequence goes on along the minus strand of NW_027130204.1, from coordinate 11,408,000 downwards.
AGTTTTGCATGGGCAAGTTTTTTTTCCCTCCCCCAGAAATGATGATGCTTTCTAGTATGTGGTGGTGATAGTGATGCTACCACTATACTTTGGGAATGTTACCGCTACAGTATATGAAATTACGGTATATGAAGACTTGGAGGACACAAGCCCCTTAAAGCTTATATCAAAAAGAGACTCTCCACAAACTTTGAGAAATATGTTATTTGTCAAGAAAAATAAAAAGAATGCAAAATTGTCAAAAGCCACCAATGCTGGATAGATTTTTGTGATGCTGGCAACAGAACCCAGGAGAGATGAACTGTATTGGTGGCTCCCGGAAGAATAGTCTAGTTTAGAGAATTTGTGCCACCTCATCTATCACCAGGGTTACTTTCAGAAATACAAAGCAAGTTAAATTTGGCTCATGTCTGAGTTGTATTGTAAACAGGAAAGAAAACAGATTCTGACTCTGATTAGAGAGCATCATGTTCACTTGCATCTATAGACACCAGACCAAGTACATCCTCCAGTGACCGGTTTTCTTGGATTGTTGGCTTGAGGGGAAAAAAACCCACAAGACAGGCAAGAAACTTCATAAAATAGATTGGTTGCTCTCAGATATTTTGAAAGGAGACAGCACTTCAAAAAGGAGATGACATGTTGCACAGAATATCTGTGGAAGATTTGATTGCTAAGGATGCAGGTTATCACTCAATGTGCCTTTCTTCCTACTTGAGTAAAATAAATCAAAGCAAAATCATCTAGTTACACTGCATTTTATCAGATGATTGAAGACCTAGGCAATGAACTTATGTATGACAAGAAGGCTCTTCTGTCCAAGCTGCTACAAGGATATAAAGCCCTGCTTCCTTCAGATATAGTGTGACAGGATAGGGTCCCGCTCATGTCTCTTTTCAAGTTATAAACAGTTCAGACACCTTCTGGTAAACACCTCATGTGTTTTATTTTTGTGTCCTTCCCCTCCACCCTTATAGACCTGCGCATCCCTGTATTTACACTGACATGCAATCCTTAGTTCCCTTGGGAGGGAAAGGGAATGGAAGGATCAGTTAGGCATACCTCTTTTTAATTAGGTCTACTCTAGAGCAATTAATTGGAGTTGCAGTGATCAGAGTGCTGGATCAGCTACTGTTGCTCAGCACTATCACATGTAGTAACTGCAAGCTATTTCAGTAGCAAGTTACAGGCAAGGTTAGAAAAACCACTACAGTTCTGCAATTTCATTCAATGCACAGACAAATCTACCATTGTTCTATGCAGGGGAACAACATTAGCTGATGCTATCCAAACTACTAGTAATCTGAAGCAGGAACTTAAGTCATCCGCATGTTTTGTGGATGCTTTTTTCTGGCAAACAAGCCTGATAAACAGCTTTCAAACGAATGAGTGGTTTTGTATAATGCTACTTCAACCCTTTGGCCTGAAATAGCCAAACTGAATATCCCAGAATATTATCCAGTGTCAGGTGATTGCAGTTTACAGTGGTCAGCTATTTGTGTCTCAATTGGTGAGGGAGTTTGACCTTTGGTTAATCCTTTGTTGGGGAAGAGTCAATCTGCTTCTGTAAAGGGAAATCATGCCTCATCAATCTATTAAAATTCTTTGAGTGAGTCAACAAGAATGGGACAAGGGTGATCCAGTTGATATAGTGTACTTGGATTTTCAAAAAGCCTTTGGCAAGGTCCCTCACCAAAGCCTCCTAAGCAAAGTACGCAGTCATGGGATAAGAGGGGTAGTCCTCTCATGAATTAGTAACTGGTTAAAAGATAGGAAACAAAAGGTAGGAATAAATGGTTAGTTTTTCCAGTGGAGAAAAGTAAAGAGCAGAGACATCCAAGGATCTGTCCTGCAACCTGTGCTGTTCAGCATATTCATTAATGATCTGGAAAAGGGGAGGAAGCGAAGAGGCAAAATATACTGATGATACAAAATTACTCAAGAGTTAACTGTGAAAAGTTACAAAAGGAGCTCACTGGATGACTGGGCAACAAAAAGGCAAATGAAATTCAGTGTTAATAATGCAAAGTAATGTCCATTGGAAAACATAATCCCAACTATACATATATAATGATGTGGTCTAAATGAGCTGTTACCACTCAAGAAAGACGTTGGAATCATTGTGGATAGTTCTCTGAAGACATCCGCTTAATGTGTGACTGTAGAAAAAAAATCTAACAGAATCTTCAGAATCATGAAATTCAGAATTATGAAAAGGATAGATACTAAGACAGTAAATATCATAATGACACTATATAAATCCATGGCATACCCACACCTTGAATACTGCATGCCATTCTGGTTGCCCCATCTTGAAGAAGATATTAGAAATGGTGAAGGTACAGAAAAGGGCAACAAAAATGATTAGGGATATGGAACAGCTTCCATATTGGGAGAGATTAAAAAGACCGAGACTGTTCACCTTGGAAAAGGGATGACTGAGGGAGTATATAATAGAGGTCTATAAAACCATGAATGGTGTGGAGAAAATGAATAGGGGAGTGTTATGTAAAAGGGTAAATAACACAAGAACCAGAGCTCACCTGATGAAATTAATAGGCAGCATTAATTAAAACTAACATAAGGAAGTATTTCACACAATGCAAAGTCAACTTGTAAAAGGAATGTTGCGAAGGCCAAGCTGTAGAATCATAGACTCGCAGGACTGGAAGAGACCTTGGGAGGTCTTCTAGTCCAGTCTCCTGCAATTGGGTTAAAAAACCTCTATAACTGGGTACAAAAAAAGAATGAGATAAATTCATGGAGGATAGGTCCATCAATAGCTATTAGCCAAGAGGGTCAAGGATGCAACCCCATATTCTAGGTGTCCCTAACTTCTCACTGCAGAAGCTGGGACTGGATGACAAGAGATGATAATTGCTGTGTTCTGTCATTCCCTCTGAAACATCTGGCACTGGTCATTCTCAGAAGACAAGATACTGGACTAGATGGACCATTGGTCTGATCCATGGCCATTATTATGGTAAACAAAAAAAGCATATAATTCAGCCACGAATGATTATCATCCTTCAGAAGACATTCAAAGAAAGTAAGGTGCCTCTCAACTGCAGAGTGCATAATGTGTAAAAGTTCAAAAATTACCACACACCTGCATATAAGTCTTGTGGCACAACTACATCATGAGTTTGGGTCTCACAATGTAATTGACACGTTACACCTTCATGTATCTATTATGATGAGCTAAGGCTGTTCATCACTAGTGCTGCCAAAACTGAAGTAGAAAGACTCCAGATAGGCATGTTCATTTCCAAATGAAACTGTATCACTTCATGCTGGTGGAAATCTCATCCATGGGGGAGATAATATAGACATCAACATAGAGACCACAATGGAAAGAATACTTTTCATTCAATAGCTAGACTGGTATTATAAGGACAGCCTGCAGCCAGTCCTGCATCACAAGAAATATCCACTGAAGCATGGAAAAGAGAAATCACTTACTCTCCCAAGGCAATCAGAGTCTCTTACGTAGTGTCTGTAATCAGAACAATCTCTGCACAGAACTGCATTCATGCCAAGGCTATGAAGACTGTGGTAACCCACATACTCTCGACAGAGATCATAATGATGAACAAGATGATGATGTTGACTAGAAATGTCACTAGTGCTATTGCATTTTGATGATACCAGTTCAAATTTATTAGATTTTGTTTTACCCTTTAGATTGTTTTGTGATGCTTTAAAGTCACAAAGAAATCCAAATTTATTTCTTTAAATGCATAGTCATTCAACTAACAGAAACAAATACAGATATTTCATAGTGGTCATTTTAATGTATTGATGGTGTCATCGTTTATCCCCTTTTCTATGGTATTGGCACCTCTTCACAGCTCCCCATCATATCTCATCTTAAAGTAGACCTAAGTGTTCAAATGATGTGCATGTGTGTAGAGAGGGCATAGTAAGTTGGCCAAATGGTAGTATCTGCCAGTCACCTACAGCAAGTCAGAGTCATGGCCCCGCCTTCCCCCATACCTGCTAATAAAATAGAATTGTGAGAAAGTTGGAATTTCCAACTCGTGGGAAATTACAATATTTCAACATTGTTTTGCCCTGAATTGTGATGAAAAGCTAAAATATCAACATTTTTTGCAGAACAAAGAGTTCCAAACAATTCAATTCAGACATGACTAAACATTTTGGCACTTTTGACTGAGATGAAACATTTTGATATTCCAAACTCTAAGTGTTTGTTTTGTTGAACTGACCCGAAACACTTCATTTTGAATCATTTCAGCATTAAACTTCATTTATCTATTGTGGCATATCGACTCATGGAATCTGTTTTGGGATTGCTGACCCAAAATAAAATATTCCCACTGGCAAAATGAAAAATTTCAGCAAAAATCAATGTTTGACCATGAAATTTTTTGATTTTACACAAACTGCATTTTCTGTCATTAAATCATCCCAAGGGGAAATTAAGGGGCTTTAACATAAGCACATGATGGGCACTTTCAAAGGATTGAACAATATATAGTAAGAGAGCACAGATAATGAATGAACACTCCTCTTATACGGGCCTAGCTGCTAAAACTCGGTTCTAAAATAAAATGAATGTGTAAAAAAAATAGGAACCATCATTAAATGGCCATTTTCACTCAGACAAAAGACTGAACGTACAACAGAAGTCTGTTGCTGTGCTATTACTCCTTTGCTATTAAATAGTCCACTATGTATATTATGAGTATATTATATAGTAGTTTTTTTTTAATTTCTGCACTGCTAACAAGATACACTTAACATCCCCACCCCAATGTGCACATGTATAAGAACCTCCAATTCTAGTCTGTTTTTTTTTTTGTTTTTTTTTCTATTTAGAATTGCAAGTTCCTGTAATCTTTAAAAAAACCAAAACAAGTGTTACCAGAAAAGAGTAAAGAAAAACCCACATTCTCTTTGGCTGTTTTTTGAAAGTATGCATTAAAAAGACAGCTTACTTCAAACTTTCAGCACTCCACAATTAGAATCAAGTAAGCTACAATTCTGAATTGAGGGGAAAACAAACATCTCCATTTTGCAGATCTGAGGTCTTCTTGAGCTGAATAAAATTCTGCTACAAAACCAAAAGCGATTAAAAAAAAAAAAAAAAAAAAAAAGCAGGGGATGGGGGTGCATAAAAAGTCAGTCTGGAGTTCTATACTTAATCTTTCCAGACCTTAAATCAGTTAATTTCCCCCCATATTAGGAGGCTTGCAAGACTTGGCAAAGTGGGAAGCTCCTTTTCTTTATTTAGTTTAATTTAAAAGAATCTGAAGCCCAGTGCTTAATTTGTAATGAAAGAGGTACCAGGGTTCAAACAATTGGGTGCTGGGGCTCAAGCAATTGTTTTAAATTCATAACTGACATGGCAAGCCCAGAGGTGCTGGAGCTATGAACTGCCAAGCCTAGAGGTGCTGGGGCTCAGCCTTGGCAAGCCCTGGAACTAATTAAGCATTGCTGAAGCCCCAGATATTCTTCCCAACCTCCTGGTGAAAGCAGGGGCCTGTGAGGGAGGAGATTAGAAGGTCAGCTGCCCCTTTTCTATAGGTCTCTTAAAATGTGCAGATAGGAAGAATCCAAAGCAAGCCCCCTCCCCCATTGCACTCCCCCTGCTTGCAAAACTTTGGAAGTAAAGCATCTCCTGCAAACCCATCAGTCTTTTGTGGATTTTTTTTTTAAACAAAAGCTTAGGCCTCCCGCAGTCCTTTGATATCCCACATGAAGCTCAGCAAGAGCTGACCTTCCCTAACAATGTTATCAAAAAACAACAACTTTGGCCGTTTGATTTTAACCACCTAAATTGTCCTACGCACAAGACCTCTGCTACTGAGTAGGGAATCCAGTAAAGTAGGTTGTGTCACTCATCTTCTTTCAATTTATTTTACTACACAGTGACAAAAAAAAAATCAGAACTCTTTTTAAAGCTCAATGATGCTATAATTTAATAACCACATGTCTGATTCCCTTCAAATTTTCTTCAAAAATTCTATCTTTGATCCAGATCTAACCTACCAATTTTTTAGGCCCCCTATAGTTCTCTTTTAAAGGACAAGGGAACAAAAAGAGGCTTCCAATGGAAACTCAGTTGTAACCTTAACTATTTAGTAACTGCTGTCATTCCACAATCTCTGTAAGGATTCATTCTAATGCACAAGTAAATCAAGAACAAGATTTTGCACAATACAGGTATTTTAAATTATCATCAGTCCTAAACATCTAGGACCTCAATATAAATATCTTGGACAATTTCAGGAGCAGTTCAGTATATAGACAGATTAGATAGAAAGGATGGATGGACGGACAGACAGGCAACAGAACAATGATTATTTGCAATCTTTAGATAGTGATGTTTTCTCCATAAAGCAGATACCGATTTAACTAGATAACCTTGCTATTGATTGGGTGAAAACTTTAGGAACCAGTTCACAATGTGCCCAATCCAAAATCCAGTGAGGTCAGTGGGAGTGTTTCTATTGACCTTCATGGATTTTGGGGTCAGATCCTATTGGAGCATCTCAAGGAGGCAATTTAATTTAGACTACAGGTAATGTTGTCTTAAATAAACAAAAAGTTGAGAGCTATGAGTGGGACAAAGAAATTGTTTGATAGATGGATGTACAGAGCAACAATACAATCCTTACCAACAACTTCTCTTGGACTGTAGGCCCAGTCCAAAACCCATTTAAAAATCCATGGGATGGTCTCCACTGATTTCAGTGGACTTCTGAACCACTCATATGGTGTCAGAAGAATCTAGAGCAGAAGCAAATGTTATGTTACTTATTTAAAAGAATGTATATAACACCGTAGGCTTACAATGTTTCCGTAAAATGCTGTGTAAGACAAGTTCCTTGCACAGACAACCTTCCAATTTAAAAGAAACAAGACAACACAGTGAACAATTGGCCTTAGTTTTGGCCAATTTAAGGGTGCTATGAACCCACAATTAAGTTTTTCATAGTGCAACTAGGTCTGGAGATTGCTGGTTCACTATTCACATCTTGCTCTGCCTAGTAAATACAGAGAGAGGCAAATCCTAGCTCCCCACCCCAAAGACACAACCTCACTTCTGCAGTCTTAAAGGACCACCAGTGGAGCAGCCCCAGTGTGCTTCTGCCATGTAACCTGGTGTGGGGGGGAAGTGTGGTGTGCTTATGAGGGGACTGCACTCCTTGGGCACCACAGACCATAGCTCTGTAAGGACACATATGTCCCAGTGTAACTCACACTAGAAGAATGTAGGTCTTTGTTCCTCTCTAGTGGCTGGGCCACATAAGGCCTTTATCTAGCAAAACACTGAGACACGGGTTTTGAAGTCAATGGGATCACTCGTGTCTATAGCTAAACATGTGCCCCAAAGTTTTGCTGAGTAAGGGGCTTTGTACCGTAGCAGAAGCAGCAGGAGCTCATGCTTTTCCACGTGAGAGGTCCTAATTCCCACTGACAGCCCAAGCAGCATTGGCTATACTAGCGTACAAGAGATTTGGAGAGGTGCAGCTGGCCAAGGAAAGGGAAGTCAGTACTGGATCTCTGACTGTGAATCCATGCACCAATCACACTTCCTGCAGTGAAAGGAAGGTGCAGCAGCTGCAGAGGGGGTCTCTGGGTGCTATTTGATTTGGGAGGATGCCTTCCCCTTTCCTTGTCTACCTCTGCGCCCTCTGCAGAACTTCCCAGTGCACAGCACTACAATTGGGCTTGTGCACAGGAACCCAGATTTGGCCTGGCCATTCTGTAGTAGTATAATACATGGATCTAAAACAAAGATGTGCACAGCAAGAGAAGCCTATAATATTGAGGTTGCTTTAAGAAATATGCTTTTATTATCCAGCACAAGCATTCAACATACCACTGTTATTGGCTTTTGCCTAGGAATATATCACCCTTGTTTCTGCAGTTTCATTAATAAAAAATTAAGAAAAGTTATTCAACTATAAGTCACATAGGACCTCTAATTGCTCTAAGAAACATATTTGATGACCCACATGAGAATTTGCATACAGGCTTTTTGGATATGTCATCCGTCTTTAATCTTCACTGAACAGTTGGGCTCCTCACTGTTTTAATTGAACTGTTATTTTTGGGGTTTAGTTTACTCATTAAGGAGGAGGATTTTTTAAACTGCTCTATGTCTAAATACATTTTGTCTCACAGTAATTAACAAAGCTGACTAAACATTATTCATAACCTGCCGAGGTTCGCATTCTGATTCTTCTAGTGTTGTCTTTATGGGACTGTGATTATATCAGAGTTGCAGCTTCTAGGTCGGTGGCTTTGTTATTTTTTAACCACTATGAAGAACGAGTTGGTTCCTTATTGCCCTATAAAAGGCTACGCAATTAGGCCCAAGTTTTAAATCTGTGGTTGCGCACTGGTTAGACTACGTCTACACTACACTACTGTGTTGGTATAACTTATGTCGCTCAGGGTGTGAGTATTCCACCCCCCGAGCGACATAAGTTACAGCGCTATGTCTGCGGGAGAACTTCTCTCACCAACGTAGCTTATGCCATTCACAGGGATGGGTTTTTTTATGCTGACGGGAGAGCTCTCTCTTGTCGACAGAAAGCGTCTTCACGAGACGCACTGCAGCAGTGCAGCTGTATCAGTACAGCTGCGGCACTGCAGCGCTGTACGTGTGGTCGTGCTCTTAGACAACCCCTGTGTTTCACCCCAGATGCTTCATTTCAGCATCATGTAATTCCCTTTTTGTAGAAATATTCTTGTAGAAGATTGTGATTTAGAGACACTCCCTAGCATGGGACAGTGTTGTGTGAATTGGGAGAGGTGCCCTACATCAGATCTAACAGGCCTACTCCCAGCTGCACACTGGGGAATCACTCCTGTCTGTGTTATTAAAGTTCTATTCCTTACTCATTCAATAGTGTGGTCTTTAATGAACACTTAAGATCATTACACTTTTTGGAAAGTCAGGAAAGCATTTTTAACTGAAGGTGGAAATGTTGTTGCATTACACTGTTTTTAAATGCAAAGCTGCACCTTAAAGACAATGTCCATCAATTCCCTTTACTTCCCTCTTATTCTGCTCACAAATTGAGCACAATATATTAGACCACATTAACTGCAGGTCAAGTTTCCGGTTTCAAAAAATTCCACTGGCAGCAGATAATAATCAATAGATCTGGCATGAAGCATTTGCCCAGAAACATGGCATAATTGACATTAACCACAAAAAATAGCTAAGTCTGTTCAATTACATGATGAGGTTTGTGTTACATTTTCTTAAGTCATCTCATATCCTGCTTTTTTCAAGGCTATCTTCTTGCTTCTTATAGCTACTTAATAATTGGTTTCTTCAGTCTGCAAAATTCAAGGTAAACCTAAGGTCAGGCTCAAGGCGCTGGCACGTGGATTGTAAATAAATGTAGCTGAGCATATGTGGGCAAAATATAGAACTGAAACTATTCATATTGACAACAGGGTTCAGAATCTTTTGGGACACACAAAATCAGCTAACTCCACAAGTTGGCAATTGCAAATCATCCCATCACTCAGGATGGATTTGCCCTTGAATTCAGAGTTCAGTGTAATTAATATGAATGTCACAATCTACGAAGAAGCTACCCGGCAATTTGTGTTATAAAGTTTAATCTTCAGCACGAAGTTTAAAGGTCCCACACATCCTGCAGGGCAGCATGCAGTATTACACTTATCGATGACAGAGGCTGGTCATAAAAAGGGGGATTCTTTTCCACTACAAATTTCAAACACAATGAAAATTTCTCATTTTAGTCAAAAAAAGTTTCCCAATGTTCTCTGAAGATACAATCAAGAATGAAAATTTTTCATTCTGAGTCACATTCAACGGGATCAGAATGGAAATGTTTGTTACTGAGTTCCTCCCCCAAGTAAAAATAATTATAATATCAGAAGTGAATTTCACCCTACATAGGCAACAATAGTTTGGCCAATGCTATTACTGCTCCATGGAACTCTTATGAATTTTACAGCATGTTATCTGTATTTAAATAGCTACAAATGGCAGTGGCTGCTCTTAAGAAAATACTCTCTCCTTTTATTATTTGTACCGTGGTAGTGCCTAGGAGTGCTAGTCATGGACTTGAACCCCATTGTGCTGGGTGCTGTACAAACACTGAACAAAAAAATGGTCCCTGATCCAGAGGATTCGTAATATACCTTGTTTTAAATTATCTTCTCTCTACTTGGTAGATGAATAATGTGGCAAATTCAACCATCAGCACAGAATCTGGCAGTATGGATTAACTTTCCCTAGCTTTTGTGATCTCTATTACAGAGGAATCTTCTAAAAAGGTGGTTTTCCTTTGGGTTCTGATTTTAATTTATGGGGTTGTTCCATGTTTCATAAATACATGGATTTACCAAAACACTCGATGTTGGCCTAAGTCTGCTCCCACTGGAGTTTTACCAACAACTTCAATGAGATAACGGTATGGCTGAATGTTACAGATGGTCAGAAACATTTAAAGTTTTCTATTTTGATGCTTTTCATTTGTTTGAGTTTTGATTTAAAAAGGAATAACATTTTAATGAAAAACACACCGCATTGTTTAACCAAGTTGATTGAGCATTGTGTCCTTCTGTCTGGGAACAGGACAGATCTGCACAGTTTCACATCTCCTATCATTCAGACAAAACCTTTTCTTTCAGCACATTCCTCCAGCAAAAAACTCAAGAGATATAAGCAGATGAAAATGGAAAATAATCCTGAGGGTTTTTTTTCCCTCCTAACCAGCATGTTTCATAAGTTTAAGTATACTGCACTGTGATTTCACAGAAACGGCATTCTGGAGAGTAAATGAAAGATGTTGATTTGTTACTGGAACAAACCTTGCATTTCATCCTTCTTCCTGGTCTCTTAAGCTATACCTTGATAGGTAAAATAAAAGACATTTTCCAGGCAGTACCTTAATTTATATCAATTTAAGGCTAGGAATCCACTGAATCCAAAGTTTGCTTTCCAAATGGACTTTGATTTTCATATTATTTTTAAGACAAGGAGGTCAAAAAGGATTATTTTATTTTGGTTCCAAAGAAATTGGGATCCAAATAGTTCCATATAGACAATTTCCTTTAGAGATTGTTTAAATGAACGTTCAAAGAATAACTAAGTTTTTCTTGTTTCTGGTTTATTCAACATCTTACTAAGAGGAAGAATGATGATCTACAGTATAATGGCCTGATCGTAGTCTGACGGCACTCAGTGGGAGTTTTGCCATTGAGTTCAGAGGGAACAGAAGGCGGCCATCAATAAAGATATGAAATAGAGCTGTCGGTGCATCTTGAAATGCACCTGATCATTAATGTAAAACAGACAGACAATGATTGCTAAACCTTATGTCCATTCAGACTCCCTGCTTTGCACTGCTATTTACTAGCAGGTGTAAGAATCATGGGCCTGATTTTGCTTTCACTGTCAGTGTCATTCAGGAGTAGCTGCACTGGTCACACTGGGTAAAAGCACTGAATATGAAAGGAGAAAAAGTATTTTAAAAAAATATTTCAGTTTTCAAGTGATTTTTAGTAACAGTGAAAAGTGCCTGACTGATATATCATCAGTGCAAACATGAAGTCCTCCCTATACTTATGAAAAAAGGAACAGCACAAACAGCAGCTGTGTAAACCTTCCTCACACTTCCCAACTCACATGCCTCAAGCCTGTTCTGTAGAGACCAGTTCCTCTATCCTTATGCCCATTCAGGGGCTGATTCTGCAGTGCAAGTGCATGAATGAGCTCTCAGTCCCTCTTCTAAAACTGCCAACAAGAATGCCCCCTGCAGCTGCAGTTTCAGTGAGGGAGTGTATGGACACTTGGCCATCAGAAAGCAGATTGAGGGATCCAACTCTTTCCACATTATGGTTATTCTTTACAATTTCATCACAGGGCTCATTGTAGCCCCACGTGGAGCTTAAGTAATTGCATCCCCCTTAAATGATCTCAATTTTACTAATCACTCTGCAGATCATTCTTGATCTAGAGATCATGATTATTTAGTTGCGAGTATCAGATATCAAGAATTCAAGATGCATTGGTCCTGAATGGATGGCCATAACTCTAAGAATCAGATTCTGGTGCAAATATTTAAGTTTACAAATTCAAAATTCACCGATTCTCATTTGTACTGATGCCCCTTTCTCCCATCCGGCAGTGGTGGCTTTAAATTGGGTGTAGATGGAATTGAACAAATGGTAAAAATGTAAATGATTATCTCCCCTGTTCTGTCTGAACATAGTCTAAAATTCATTTCACATTGGTTGTTTTGTTCATTAAGATTCTTTCCAGAAAACTCATTTAGAATAGGCAGAAAGAAAGCACTAAGGGGGTGTGAACATAGTCAAGGGAAATTAGATGTAATATCTGAATGACTGTGTAAATATAATGAATATTCAATTTTAGGTCCCTTTACATGGCCAGGCAGGTGTAAAGGGGACATAATGCACATGAGGATCTGACCTATATCTGTTTAGTAGCTCTCTAGCTATCCAATACAAGCTGAAATACCTGTAAGCCAGCTACACAGCTGTATGCATGCTGTCGCAGGACCATCTGCAGAACAGCATGTCAGCTGCTTGACCAGGGGAGCTGGCAGAGGCATGAGACAGAAGAGAAAGTCTGCAGCATTTGTGTAAGTCTTGGAACTGGAATTACAGGTCAACTGAAGCATGAAGTTTGATTTCTAACTAGAGAGTCTCAAGAGGGCTGATTTATTTGATCTCTGATCTTAGCAAAGGAGGTCTTTCTAGCCTGTGGCCTGAATCTTCATTCTTTTACCCCCATCTTTGTCCCTGTGTAACTCTGCTGACTTCCAGGAGTTACAGCAGCATAAAATTGGGCACTAGAATCTGATCCATTATTTCCCAGCACCTTGGGCAGTCAATTACTTCGGTGCAAAGTGAGCACGGGATGCTAGCTACTCAGAATGGGAATGTTTTACCCCACCTTGCACTTCTGTAAATGGCTAAGCATAGGGCAGAGCAAAAGAAAATCTGCCTTCAGGTGTGCTAACCATCAAGCAGATGGCCCAGATGTTTACAGCTGGGAAATGGTGGCAAGTTGTTCTAAATGGAGGTCTACTGAGTTTGGAACTCACTTCCCTCCAGTTGGTGTAACAGAGGACAAGCTTGTTTATGTTCAGGGTACCATGGAGAAGCTGTTTATTTGCCCTAGGTCTGTGCTGAAGGGAAAGTCTTAACATTGTGTTAATCTGTTTAGTGCTATTTGTACAGGGGTTATTGCTAATGGGCATTTAAATGTGAATGTCTGGGGGGTGGCGTAAGTGCACAAGATGGGTATAAAAGGCCTTTTGAAATCATGTGCCCCTTGCACAGGGGGCAGGCACACTTGGAAGAGACCACTCCATGCCAGAGTGGGATCCGGCAAGCACACGCTGCAAAGGGCGGGTTGCACATTGATAGTAATCCCCTACAGCAACTGGGAGATACGGTGCCTCACAAGGCAGCACAAGACACCTCCATGTTGACCCCTCCTGGAGGCTGAGCCTAACAAGATCCTCATGTGTGCACGCGCCTTGGGATACGATGATAGGCAGCCTGTATACGCTGAAATAAATAACTGTTCAGAATGACTAGGCTTTTCAATAAAAACCCATGCTCAAGCCTCAGGTCATCTGCTAGACCGATTTTTGGTTCACTGAGTCCTACCTAGCCTCCAAAGGAAAACAATTCTTTCCAACCGAGACCCTTTTCCTCCATGGTGGCTCCTTCAGCCAATAAAAACAGCATGCAGCTGCAATTTTGATGCCTTGTAGACTGACTGGATTGCAGAGCTGCTGCCCTGAGCTCCTCAGCAGAGATTTAGCATGAGCAGAGGTCAGGTGAGCGTCTCCCTTCATCTTGCCCTTCTCTGCTCTACCGTTGCATGGGCGCTCATTCCTTTATAACCTCAGCCTGCTGTCTCTTGAGAGCGGAAGAATGGGCAGAGAAAAATCAGTTTACAGGCAGCCTCCTGTGCTGGGCTCATTCCTGAAAATGAGCATTTCATTTAGCTCAACTCATCTCTTTCAAGAGTCTTTGCTTCACTGCTGCTGCAGCTGCAAAGTGAGGGTGATTTTTGAAGTGACACAAGGGATCTGGCTACTCAACAGCATCACGTTTTCAACTGTATGTCCACGCTGGGGATTGTACCCCTAATGCTGAGGAATAGGGAATGATGCAATCCAGTCTTTCTGAAGAAATTTTTTCAGTTCCTATAGGCAACACACCCAACAAAGCTGGATCAAATGTATTTTGAAGTAATATCAGCTAACTTTTTTTAATGCTCTCCTCAGGCTTAAAAGGCCTTTGTTTGCCCGGTGTTTCTTCCTAAACTCTCAAAGCAGTGGATAGCACTTTTTTTTTTTTTTTTTTTTTACTATTTAATAAATGGGTTAGAGTTAACAAAACCCTAAACAGTCTAATGCATTTTTGTGCAGGATTTAGCCACAATCGGTATTAGAGATTTCTAGTACAGGATCTGCACTTTCACTGAAACTATGCTGTTAAGATTAAAGTGAACTCTCAGACTCAATCAAGGGAGATGCAAAGAATTCAGTTGATCTCTCCCTATATCTTCCTCCCAACACTACGTTTGCTTTTTTGTGTAGAAACAAAAATAAGAATCTTATACAATCAGGAAAGTATTCAAAACGCATAACAAATAATTGCTCCATGACAAAGTAAAATTGTTCTCCAGTGTGGTTCCCTCCACAGCAGTCTTTTTTTTTTCTCTTCTGAGCAGCCAAATAAAAGGAACAGATGTTAACGTGCTCCTGCCAAAATTGCCGTGAGTCGTTATAGTCAGAACTAGTAACTGAGCTGAGATGACACCACGGCGCAGTTTAATTCCAAAACTAACAAACACACACAGGAAACAACTGAACAACAGTCAAGTCCATAGGACAAGCCCTGTGATCATTGGGGGGGGGGTCTGACTTTCGTGCATTTCTTTAAGTGCATTGTTAAAGTCATCTTTGCCTTGTTATTGTTAGAAATGTCATTGTTGTAACAAATCCCCTCCCCCCAAAGTCTAAACCTATTTTTGCCTTGACAAAACAGGCTATTGTCTTAAAATTCTGAAGACACTTCTAGGTAGTCTTTGGGCCAAATTCTGCCCTCAGTTACACCCATGGAATTCCATTGGCTTCAACAGGATTTCACAGGTGTATTTATGATCAGAATTTGGCCTCCAGCCATTCAGTGAAGGTCTCAGAACATGGTGGCAACCCAGTAAAGGATGAGGTTTGGTGTGTAAAACCAGTATTTTTTAAACTCCTGTCTTCAAAGCACACAGTCCCGCTCTTGTGAAAACTGACTCTGCAAATCTCCCATTGCAGAGTTTCTTGTTTGTTCCAGAGCAAAAGTATACAAGCAAAAATATGTTTTTACTAATTGCCCAGCCAACTCAAGCTGAGATCTGTGAATTAAGCTGGGTGCTTACTGGCTCATGTGTCACTGCCAGTTATAAGAGATTCTGCAGGCCAAATTAGGTCCAGGCACAGAGCTATGCCAGCAATCACTTTACACTAAGTGTCCCATTGTTGCTAGCACCAGTGGAGCTATCAAAGCCACTGCGGGAGATTTTCAGAACCACTATATTATAGAGAATGAAAGACATACCTATGCAATCCCACCATTTTCAATAGGTGCACTAGAGTTACTGATTGAAACTTCGTAAATTATTCTGCTGACGGTATATTATCGCAATGTATAGATTCTATATCACTCCCTCTTAGTTGTTTTGACTCTGCAGGATTACAGCAGCAAAAAGCATTAAAATTTAGCTTTGTCACTTAAGTCTGCATAACTGACTCTGATTACATACAGGCGGCAGATCAAGTAAGTGAGAAGGTGATATTTTTACAGTCACTTTTTGAAGCAAAAACCTACACATTATGCCCTAATTTACTCAGATAAGATGAATGTCCTAGCCAGTTTCAGCTCAAAATCTGAAATTATTAGGAAACAGGAAAACTTTAGTAAGCTACCCCAGTTCTGGAGTTTTAATACTTGAGATTTATGTCTAAAAGTATCAATAGTTCCTTTACTCAGCAGTAGAAGAATTTGTTCTTAGCCAGAAAAATGTTCTACAGAAAAACGAAGTCTGAATATAATGGAAAATGGCACAATTGTCCCAAAATTACCACCTGCAGATCATGATGCACATTGCACCTCTTTGCCAAATCAGACCCCAAGGATCCCAAGACGACTGGGAAAAGGGAACACACACCAAAAAACAGCCCTCAGCTAATACTGAAGCAGGACAAAGTAAACAGCCTGCCCCTAGGCATCGGAGCCAGATTAAAAACACGGATTCACCAAGGGAAAGTCATGCCTGACCAACCTGATTGCTTTCTATGGTGAGGTGACTGGCTCTGTGGATGTAAGGAAGGCGGTGGACGTGATATACCTTGACTTTAGCAAAGCTTTTGATACTGTCTCTCACAGTATTCTTATCAGCAAGTTAAAGAAGTATGGGTTGGATGAATGGACTATAAAATAGATAGAGAATTGGCTAGAGCATAGGGCTCAACAAGTAGTGATCAATGGCTCCATGTCTAGCTGGCAGCCGGTCACAAGCGCAGTTCCCCAGGGGTCGGTCCTGGGGCCGGTTTTGTTCAACATCTTCATTAATGATCTGGAGGATGGGGTAGATTGCACCCTCAGCATGTTTGCTGATCACACTAAGCTGGGGGGAGTGGTAGAAACCCTGGAAGGTAGGGATAGGATACAGAGTGACCTAAACAAACTGGAGGATTGGGCCAAAAGAAATCTGATGAAGTTCAACAAGGACAAGTGCAGAGTCCTGCACTTAGGACAGAAGAATCCCATGCACAGTTACAGACTGGGGACTGATGAGATAGGCAGCAGTTCTGCAGAAAGGGCCCTGGGGGTAACAGTGGATAAAAAGTTGGATATGAGTCAGCAGTGTGCCCTGGTTGTCAAGAAGGCTAAGCATATTCGGCTGCATTAGGAGGAGCATTGCCAGCAGGTCGCGGGAAGTGATTATTCCCCTCTATTCGGCATTGGTGAGGCCGCATTTAGAGTAGTGTGTCCAGTTTTGGGCCCCCCACTACAAAAAGGATGTAGACAAGTTGGAGAGAGTACAGCGGAGGGCAACAAAAATGATTAGGGGGCTGGAGCACAGGACTTATGAGGAGAGACTAAGGAAACTGGGCTTGTTAAGTCTGCAAATGAGAAGAATGAGGGGGGATTTGATAGCAGCCTTTAACTACCTGAAAGGGGGTTCCAGGGAGGATGGGGCTGGGCTGTTCTCGGTGGTGGCAGATGACAGAACAAGGAGCAACGGTCTAAAATTGCAGTTGGGGAGGTCTAGGTTGGACATTAGGAAAAGGTTTTTCACTAGGAGGGTAGTGAAGCACTGGAATGGGTTACCTAGGGAGGTGGTGGAATCTCCATCTTTAGAGGTTTTTAAGCTGAGGCTTGACAAAGCCCTGGCTGGGATGATATAGCTGAGCTTAGTCCTGCTTTGAGCAGGGGGTTGGACTAGATGACCTCCTGAGGTCCCTTCCAACTCTAATATTCTATGATTCTAAATAACTCTAGAACCAAACCTTCATCACCCCTAATTCAAAGCAAACCAAGCTATTCTTAAAATTTGAAAAAGTCTGATTAGCTTTTTCTCTCTGTAACAGGGTTCATTCTCTCCCATGGAACCACCTTGTACTTGGGGAAATAATCTCATCTAGCCTGACACCCTCTTCCGTCTTTTGCTCATCCCACAGCTTCTCTCTCTCTCTCTCTCTGTGACTCAGCCTGCCAGCTAGGTTACTATGTAGTCCCCCCTTTGGGGGCATCAAAGTCCCTGTAGACCAGCTATCCAGTTGCAGACTCCAGCAATTCTGTACTACTTCCCAGTGGCTGGTAGGAGAACCCGGGCTCGCCTGCTACTCCGTTTCCAGCCCAGGGACCATACAATCAGCAGCCAAGGTCTGCACAATCTCTAACCTTACTGTTCTTTCCCTGGGCTACTTCCTGTACTGCCTCCCACAGGCTTTCTCCTCCCCCTTTCTGGGTAAACCCTACCCTCAAAGTCAGGACCCTAAGGCTTTTCCCCCTCTAAATCCAGAGGGCAACTACCAGCTTCCACACTGCAGCCTTTTCTGCTGCAAACTTCCAGGCTTTATACCTTAGTCAGCTTCTCCTCCTGCCGGGCTTCATCAGCCATTAGCCATTTTCAGTCAAGCCAGACTTTCCACCAGGGGCAGCCTATGAGGTTGACTGGCCTTATCTGCACCACTTTAACCCCTTCGGTGCTGGTGTGGGATGAACACCTCATCACACACTCCTTAGCATTTTCTAGCCTGTCCACTTCCTCGTCCTTTTCTGGATGCACCAATTCGGAAATGCAGTAAGAAAAATGTCGTCGTGAACTTTCCAACACAAAGGGACTTGGGCAGTACAGGAGAGTGTCATTACAATGCCTGAACTTGTCCCAGCCTGGTTTCATGACTCAGGGAGCTTCCTGTAAATCAGTCAGGGTCCCGAACACTTAGTGTGCTAATCTGAACTGCACCTCCAAACCTTAGGTGGTGGTGGGGGTGGTGGTGGTGGTGGGGGGCTCACCTCTCGCTTATAGAGACCTCTCTTTGCAAAGGATAATTGCTAGAAAAGCTGTGGAGTCTTCTGTTATTAGCAGCCTGCTCAAAGCCAATACATTTCTGCGAGGCTTACAATGACTGTCTTTGCATTAGAAGAGGCAGTGGATAATGGGCAGTTGGTTGGTTAAGAATGGGCAAAGTCTGCTTCGTCTCAGCTTTTATTCTTCTAACCACAAATCACTTTTGTTCTTGTATCTGCATGGAAAGGGGGAAGCTTTAAGCAAGCCAGTTCAAAGAAAATTTGTCTAGAAAATTTGTCTCGTTCATTTTTTGAGGCTAGGATTTAATGGTATGTGAAATAAGAATGAAATCTGGATGTCTGGTACAAGCTGTTTCTAGACACCCTTATCCAGAAAATGGGCTTCCTGAACTGACAGCGCTTTTTATTTTTAAATAAAAATTAAACATTTTTATTGCACATGGCTCAAATAGCCCTATCCACTGGGCCACACTGCCTTTCAGTGAATTGTCTGGGAGAAGAAGAGAGACCTTGCAACGTGCTGGGAAAAAATAGTAGAAAAAACACTGCAAAAAAGTTAATAAAAATTGTCACCAGTCCAGTTCCTTCTGCCCATAATGGTTCTGAAAATGGAAGGAAAATGAGCTCATTTTCCTGTTTTCTCTTTCTTACAAGAGGTTATGAGAGAAGGCAGGTGTGAATGGAGAATGTTACATGTGACAATGTTAAAAAAAAATCAGGCAACAGGGTGGTGTAGAGAAAAACTAGGAATAGCTTCTTCCTCTCCTCCAACCGCACACAAAGCCTCCATACAATTTAAAAGACTTGAGTACAAGGCAGTGGCTAAGACTGTGATTATGGTAGCAGCACTAGAGGCAGGAGCTAGATGAAGATAAGGACTTCAGTCCTTGTAGCAGGCACTGATTTTACCTTCCCTTTTCACATTATGGAGAGCTATTCCCTGTACTGTTGATAGCATTACAATCCCTCCTCATTTGTTGCTATGTGTTTGTAGAGGAAATTATTTTGTTATGTTTTTATTATAGTGCATTTGTTTTTATTCTGTTGTTCAATGCATTGACTGCTTTGGCAGTAGGGTGAGGTGAAAAATCATTAATCAGTTATTATTATGTACAATACATAATTGCCCTGTATTGACAAAACTCTCATTCTAATAGCCCATCAGCGTCACCATGTTTCATTCTAGCATGGTGAAATTCACCCAGGAAAAAGCTGATGCACCACTTAAGACCTACTTAAGCCCTCAAGTGAAAAAGCCAAAAGGGAGCTTAAGTGGTGCACAGATCCTGATTTTCAGGAATTGAGATTGTAATCTCGGCCATCGATCCTGCAAATTGTCGGCAGGCAACCTGCGGCACCTGCATGGACCCCTGGCTGGAGTCAACAGAGCTCTGTGCTGTTTGCACAGAGCCAGCTGCATGATAGGGACCTAAAAGTTGTCTGAAAGATTCCAGAATACTTTACCAAGTAAGTTGTGCAGATGGTAATACATAGTTCCAGAAGACACCCTCCATTTGAACATACATGCCTTTGCTTGTACGAACTGCATTTATGCACTAAAATGGTTTTTATAATTGAACATTCTTTCACTGACTTGTGCAGCTGCCTGACTCCTGCAACTGTGTGATCAGATGTTCCTCTCTGAAAAAGGCCAGTCCAGTTGTTTGCATGTGCAAAGTTGCAAATATACAAGAGGAGAGCAGGAAGAAGCCCCTTTGAAAAAGCAGGCCCATAACGAGCAATAAAATAGCCACAATTCTAAGAAATATGCAAGCATTCCATCCCCACTCCTATGGCCATCCAAACACATTTGATTTATCTCATACTGTATCCTGTTGCACTGTATGTGCAGAACACACACACATATAAAAATACATATAAATCTTTTGATACAGAAAAATCTCTCCAAAGAAGGCAGCCTGTAGCCTCTAAATCAATTTATTTTAATCTAATCTTCATCTGTAATGGTTTTCTTGGCTGCAGCCATCAAGGACACATCTTGGCAGGTGGGAAAGAATGAAAACATACAACATATAATAGTTTCCAGTTTCCAATACGGCAATGCCTGCAAAACCCATGAAATATGACTGAGCCTTGGAACTGACCCCTGATGTAAGCGGAGATCTGCACAGATGAGAACTCTCTAAAATATGAGCATAAAGATGTCAGAAACGCCTTAAAACCTTTAAAATCATTGAGGTAAAGTCACAAAAGTGAACTTCTTCAAAAGACAAGGAGAAACTGAAATGGAATTTCTTGATCAACAACCCAGTTGTGAGGCAAGTCTAAGCCAATTTTATATTTTGTAAGACTTTCCCTTTTACCCACAGAACACCAGTTTTTCTAAACTTCCCTTTTTATGGGCTCTATTTTGGGGCTTGAAAATATTGCAGCTGTGGTGCAACACTGGCAAAAATATCACTAAGGTACTAAAGTATGAGTCAGCCTGGTGACATATTAATTGTGCTCTTAACAATCCAGTGGACTGGCTGAGTTTCTCCATCAGCTAGCAGCAGCCATGGGCAGAGCACAAGGTGCTTAGATGGGGAGCGAGTGCATGACATTGCTCAACAGAAAGTCTTCTGAAGATGGGGTAAGTCCTCACAAGTCAGTAAGTACTCTCAAGTACGGGGCAAGACGACCTTGGAGGAAAAGAAGCTGAATAATTAGGGGTGCTGTTGTATTAAGGGCACTTGGGTTTTTCCTGCAGAGGTAACTAGAAATCCTAAACACAGAGAAGTGTGTTTCTGGTTCTGTTCAGCTGTGGTTATATGATTCCCCATAGCACAATCTGGAGAACAGTTATGTTAGTACTGCTGCTGTGTCCAACTGAGTAACATGATCTGAATAACAATCAATATTCATGGTAGTTGGCACTTGTTGCAATCCTTACAATTGCATTGCTATTCTTTCTTCCTGGAGAAGTCTTCAGAGGTTGTCATATAAACACACGAGGGACAGATCTATTCTGAAAAAGAATTTGGGGGGAGAGTCACTAGTACATTTTATTTTTTTTAATTTGTAAAAATGTGCCGAACAAAATCTCTGGGTGCCTATTAAACAATTAAAAACACATCCAGAGCCACAAAAGGAAGACACCCCTGTTCACTCACAGCAACATCTCACCTCTAACACATCTTTGTTCTGTTTCTTCCTACCCATAAGCATCATCTCTGTTTTACCTGGACTCAGCTTGAGTCAATTCACTTTTATTTAGACAGAAAACAAAAATACTGGATCAGCTAGACCTGATGTGAAGGTGACAGAAAGCAGGGTGTCATCAGCATAGAGATATCAATAAAGCCTAAATCATCTCACTGCATTCCACCACAATCTCATTGGATGTGGTATGTTTGCCCCTCACTCATTCACCAAGGATTAACTCTACCTGTGGGCCAAGGAGGTCACACACCCTTGACTCTGCTGGGCATGCTCGTGTTGAAGACTAGGTATAAAAGGAAGTGCTTCACCTCAGTTGGGACTGACTGCTGAAGAGAGAGGATGCAGACTGCCTGCTCCAGCCAGGGAGCTGCTGATCCCTCCAGCAACGGAAGCCAAAAGCCTCGAGATTCCAGCGGACGGCAGGATGGCAAGGGAAGCCACCTCAGCTAAGGAAACCTCAGGAAACCCAAGGATACACAGACAATCGTTGTGAAGACAGAGTAGGAAGTGGCCAAGGAATGTCAGCCGCAGAGCCAGGCAGCATCAGCGGGTTTCGGATGGATCCACATTCAGCACTGACAGGGCCCTGGACTGGGACCTGGTGAAATAGGGAGGGCATGGGTCCCACTACTCCAGTCGCCTCCCATCCCTGCGAAACAGTCCACTCTCCTCTGGTCATTAGGCTACGCAGTCCCGCTAAGGAGGGCAGCTGTATTGACTCTAGCCATTAGCCTCCCAGCCATGAAGCCGAGACCGACCATATTGATGTTAACTCTTGAGCCCTGCAGCCTGAAGTCCAGGTGATCATGATGACACTAGCCATTTGGCCTTACAGCCCTGAGGACAAAAGTGGCCATCTAGGTCCTGAGCATTGAGCCCCACATCCCGAGAGAGAGAGGGCTACCAGATTGATTTGGCCCATACATTGCGACTCCTGTGTCTGGAGGGGCTGAGAGAGCTGGCCATAGGGTTCTAGTGACCCTTACTTCACCCCAAGAAGGGGATGGGGTATGCTTGCCCCACGACACTCATACACACAAGGTAAAGAAGTGGTGTCTAGCAGCCTGGAGCCTTGGTGCCCGTGAATGAGAGATCACTCAAAACAGATGGTTACTGCTCAACAACATAGAATCATGGCTTCATCTACTTCTACTAGAAAAATTGAAGTTCGGGAAGTCCGTCTGTACCCAAATTTAACCCAGTGCTGGGACTCTCACACTAAATGGGCACATTCAGCTAAGTCCAGCTTTAGGTCCATTCTAAGAATGCAGTTCTTGCCAAAGACACAAACACAGCTATGTTACCTTCCTGCCTCTCTTGGCTCATGGAGAACTACATACCTGACTGGAGAAAGATGAGTCAGAAGAGTCCCAGGTAAATCATCCAAAAAGTATTTGATAACCGGTGCAGTCAGGGGCACTCTCCATGGCTAAGTTAGGAACGGTGATGAACTTAACAACCACCCTTGCATCAAACAGCTTCTCTTTCTGCAATGTGGGGGGCATCAAAATGGTGCAGCTGTCACAGTTGACTATGCAATGATGGTTCGTCGGGGCAGGTTGTAAAGGACATAGCATCTTCAATACCATACTACACCCTCAAAGAATAATGCATTGGTTACTAGAGCCAGAAGATATGATCCTGAACCGTCCTATAGGAAATCTCAGTCAGAGTCAGAAAAAATAAGAGAGGGAGTTGCATCCCTCCCTCCTGAGCACTTGAAATGGGTGGGAAATTGGTCCCAACAGTTTGTAACAATACCATGGGCATAAAGTGCAGAAAAACAGTTGCCAGTTAAGCTGCACGGATGTGGAAGTGACAGTGATAGAGTCCAGGACCTTTCTAGTTCCAAAAGCACAGACCTCTGAGCTCAAGGAGGACCACCCTGATATGTCATTAATAGAAGCCAGCTTTAAAACAAAGACATGACACACACTTAACCACACTGCTCTGCAACATCCAGCCTTGTGCTCCTCTCCATACAATACCGGCCAAGCAATCACTTCACAGTAAAAACCCACAGTAGCAAAATCATCTACAAAGACTAGCCATCATAGACCTGCTTTTGTTGACTCCCCAACTGCTGGATGGCCGCAGTGGTGCTGCAACACTGCACTCTTGTAACAATATTAATACCATACACAATTTATGCATCGTCTGCAAAATCCTTTACTTGGCAGGTTAGAAAATTCTAAGCATCACTAAAAACTCAAAGAAAATTAATGGCAATCCCAGAAGAAAAATGTGTCCTGGCACAGTAGATGGTTGTATTTGTGTCGAATGTACAAGCATAAGTCTGCGGAGCAGAATCCCTGGATTGCCAGTTTAGAAACAGGGTCATCATAGAAACTTTCCTTGCAATGGAATTAGCAGGAAAAGGAACTTGTTGGCAAGTTACATCCAAAAAAGAGATAACAATGTCATCATATCTGAATGTATTTGCATTATAGGATATAGCATGTTTAATATGAGAGCCTGAGACTATAGGGGAGAATTACACTCCTTTTTTTACTATTTCCCATTTTTAATTTTGGTCGTCCCTTCCGCCCACCAGTAAAATAGCATCTTTCAGCAATGCCCACCATTGCAAGGGGCGATTGCACATTTCCCAAAGATGCTGGTGCACACACATTTCATACTTTTGTACAATATGGACTTTTCCGGGGGATTCATTAGGACAAGGAGAACTGGAACCCTGGTAATGAAAGGCTGCTGTGTTAGCAGGAGCCTGGTGTTTGGGATATACAAAATCAAAACCATGCATGGGTTGGATCTGGGTTACATTTTTACTTCCAAACCCAAAGTTCAGGTGTAAGGTCTCTGCTTCTATCTAGATTTCTGCACCACTTTCTTCAGAGAGCGTCTCTCTCTTTTTGGCCATATCTCCTCCAATAAGCTCTTTTATTCTATTCACTTTTATTTATTCTATTACTCCATTTTCACCCCCCACAGGACAGTTCTTCAAAACACATTAAAATTGTTACTAATTTTAGACAACAGTTGGAAAAGCTGGCACAACAATTGCACACTGATTTAATCTTATCTTTACCTTGCAATGCTTGAGTGTAAAAAGTAACAGATGGCAGAATTTGCAATGAAATAGTTACTTCTGCTGGATGTCGGTTTAGGAGGAGGAGGCATAATGTGTTAATTAATGCGTGATCACTGGACATAAAGCAATCAACCAATCCAAGGATCTTCAACCAAAATTCTCTAATTGTAATCATGAGAGACAACTTTTGGTTCTGTTGTCTTATCTGCCATTAAGGCAGGTTCCCCCTCCAAAAAGTAATGCTTCAATCACTGTCCTAAGTAAGCACCCTGTTAGCCTGATGACTTCTAATTTATCAATTGAATCAGAACTAAGGAATTGGGCAGAGAGTATGGTGAGTTTTCATCCATGAAACTGAGAAGACTTACTGTAACTGGTAGTATCTCTAATTAACAATGAAGCTGCCTACTTTGCAAGGATTTTTAGGTGACGAGGCATTTGAAGTAACAATGGGTGAGCCTTAAAAGGTGGGAAGTTAGGCTCAGTTCAAACAAGCAGCTGCATGATCAGTTGGTTACATTGTACCAAATGTTTCTAAACTGCAAATCTAATTACAGGTTCCCTCACAGCATTTTCTGTGCATTTGTGCCAGAAATACAGGAAAAATAGTACTTCCCGTATTATATTGGTACAGCTGCATCTGGTCCCCTCTGCAGCTTGCATGCACCGAGGCAAAAGAAAAAGAAAGTGAAACTAAAAATTTGGAACCTGCAGAAATTAGAGATGGCCCACACCACAAACACATGCACCCCTGAATTTTGTGATGATAGAAATCCAAGCTTGTATCCAAATGGAATATATCGCACTTAGCAGGGAGATTGGGAAAAGCACAAATGGGAGTCGGAGATGCCTAACTCCCATTGAATTTGAATAGAGTTTTGATGCCTAGCTCCCCTTAGCGAAAATCAACCACTATATTTTAGTGGAGCACAGCACAGAGCCACCCCTTGGGAATGTGCAGTATACTCTCCCTTCTATTCCCACTTCCACCCTTCCCTTTCATGTTGGCTTTTGCATCATGGGCCTTTTGGCAATCTGCAATCCCTGCACACTGGAGAACGTGGGGTGAAATCCCGGCTCCACTGAAGTGAATGGCAGAACTCTCCCTGAAATGAGTGGTGCCAGGATTTCACCCAGGGGCTGCAATTGTCTCTGTCTCCTGTTCAGAGGCCATGTGTAAGGGATGGCTCCTTGAGCCCTCTGCCAGCTGTGAACACCCGCGCAAGTGACAATCTGGCTCATACCAAAACTTGGACCTCAACCTCTCCCCCATGAATATTTGCTAATTGAAATCCAAAGCAAGTCCTTCTCTGCTAAACCGTGTTCAGTCATTTTACTCCTGCAGACACACAGCTTTCCAACCTATTCCAACCAACCCTATTAATGTGGTTCTTGTTGCATAGGGCAGCTCCTTACTCCTTCCCTGGGCGCGGGAAGGAAAACCATTGCAGATGAAAATTAGATAAAAATAAATTGATTTAGAGGCTGGGGAGCCCTCCAGGAGGGAAGCCAGGAAGCTAGGAATCCCGGGGAGTCTGGTAGCCGATCAGATGGGCAGATGGACAGACTGGGACCCTGGGGAGCCCAGCTGCCTGCCAGGGGGAGAGCCCACGCATGCTGGCAGCAAGCAGGATGGCAGGTAATCTGGCAAGGGTACAGCATAGTCAGCCTCCCTGCCTGGTTTCTGCTGAAAGCTTTGACAACATCAGCACAGTCCTGTGGAAGGAAGACCAAGGAGAAGCCCCGCATGCTATTCTGGGCATATATTATGTGATATCTGCACAGCAATGGAACAAGGCTCCTATGGGGAACAGCATTTCAAGGCTATGGCTGTGACCCACAGTACGTCACACAGCTCATACAATTGAAAAGCTGAGTTACTCACAGCGTCAAACGCTGGCCTTTTTTTTTTTTTTTTACCACTAAGACTAGAAGGAGACAAAGTGGGTGAGGTAATACCTGTTACTAGACCAACTTCACCCACCCTGTCTCTCTAATACCCTGGGACCAACACAACTACAACTACACTGCATGCAATGTAGCAATCAATTCAGTTTTAACATATTATCTGGAATGAGATTGGTGGTCTCCGGTTAGTCCTCACTGGAGTGCCACCAATACCTGTGCAACATACTGTCTGGCACATCTCCTCTCCACAGCTTTGCTGATGGGAAGCCAAACCAGCTGAGATACCAAATAGTATCATCAGTGGAAGTGGTGATGCTTTTCAGAGCTACAGGGAGCTTTTCATCACCGGTTCAGACCATGCCAAACAGGGCTGCACATATGCCCACATGAGAAAGCTGGTTAAATTCATCTGTTAGTTCAATAGGTCTGCACCTGGCTCAGCTTGCTCTTTTGCCAAGTTCATTTGATTGCTGTAGCTGGCTGTAACCAAGAAACTGCTCACATTTTCACTGAGCTCTCTGATCTGATCCTGCTCTCAGCCAATTTGAACTGGCTCAAAAGATTCTGCTTGAAAGAAGCACCTACTGAATTTGGAGTTTTCTATCTCAGTTAAAGGGACACTGTCTGGTCACAACTATGGTCACAAAATTGAGGTTATGTAGAAACAAAGTTTTATGAAATCTGTTACTAACCGAAACATTTTTAACAGTAGTTGCATTTTTACATCCAATTTTTAAAAATGAGGAAATAAACTTCCACTTGTAATGTTTACACTCTTAACATTGCAGTGAACCCCTCTGGTCTCTTTCACTGTGAGAAAGGCAAAGAATAAAGAACACAAAGACTAAAAATATCTTAACTATTTAAGGTTCAATTTTAATACCTGAAGGTGTTACTAGTAACTACTGATCCAAATTTAAAGGCAAACTTTATATTATCTGCCTAAATAGCTGAAGAAAAATCATTGTGACTATGTGAAATGCTCTATTTCTCCCCAGTCCATTAAGCCAACTGCATAATTTCCCCCCTAGTCTTTAGAAATATATTTGCATTGCTCCTTTAAAGAAAATGGCAATCGTAATTGTGATGAAGGAAATCAGACAGTATGAGACATCTTGTCATTACAAAATAGTCATAAAAACCGTAGAGGCACCCACATGTATACCATATCTGCAAAAGGAGGGCAGGGAGGGAAGGAAGGGGAGAGACAGAGAAGAGAGAAACCTTACTGAGTCAAAATTAAAAGGTACCCATTTTGCATTTGGGCACAACAAGTTACCGACATGCCAGAAATCCAATTTACCATCAAATATCGTTACTAGTCATAGTCAGGTAACAAAGACTTATGCAAACACATTCTCCTCCTCAGGACCTACCTCCTCACCTCCATTTACACAAGCTTCCTTTTCTCCTCACTGTATAACATTTATTTTTTAACTCTGATAAAGCCAAAGTTTTCTTATTAAGCGTGACATGGAATTTGATCACACGTCAGGGCAGATCCACTCCTATGTGCACAGAGGGGTGCAAATGCCATGTTCCAGGCCCATGCTGATGTCTATTCCAGCGGGAGAGGTACTGCCAGCTCCATCAAACAGGTGTTGTGACAATGGAGGACAGTTTGCAAGCTGTGGATGCAATGTGTGGAAAGCACACTAGGTCAGGGCCATGCCCTGTTTCACTGGGGATGCTGTGTTTGAGTAATAAATATTAAAGGGTCCGGAGGCAAGTTGGAAAATAACTGTTATTATGAACCCATTATTTATGACTCATACTCATGAGTGAAGAAACAGAAGCAAGTTATTTAAAGGTGGGCCATAATTTTAAGTAAACCAAATGAGGTGCAGCAAGAATTGAAGGATAAACAGTTGTGGTGATATTAAGATTTAAGTGCCTTTAAAGTAGACAAACAGGGCCAAAAGCTGTCCTCGCTTTCACCCTTTGCAGAACCAGTGATGAAAGCAGAGCAGAATTTCATCCATCACACTCTAGTGTAAGTGGTTAGAGAAGTGGAGGGGGGAGGGAAGTGGGGAGAGAGGAATTCAGGACTCGGATCCTGCCACTGACTTGCTATGGGACTGGGCTATTCATCATATAACTCACTGGTCCACAATTTGCCATTCTGTAAAATGTCTAGCCATTACCAGATGAAGAAAATGGAGTGTGAAGAGTTATTATTAAAACACTGATAAATACTTAAGTATAGATGATATAAATATGAAATATTAACTACAAGATTTTTTAAGACTTTCAAACCTTAGGCCTCATCAAACAGATGCCATTTTGGCAGTGTGGCCCAGCAGACAGAGCACTGGATGGGGGACTCAGGAGACTGCCAGTGTCCTGCTGGGTGACACGGGGCAAGTCCCATGGCCTCTGTGCCTCAGTTTCCCAATCTGTAAAATGGCAATAATGTGATTGACCTCCTTTGTAAAGCACTTTGAGATCGATGGATGAAAAATACTATTGTATTTTAAAAAACTCAGCTTGCCAGCCCCCCACCCCGAGGCCTTCACAGTTGGGATTAATGGTAAACTAAGGCACCTATAAAGGAAGACAAGAAATAGTCCCAATAAATGTTACTGAAACTCTCTAAAACATTGTTAAAACAGGGATAGTTTTTATTAACTCCGTCCTGGAACACACATAGCATGTGAAAAATATATCTTATTGTTAGCCACTGCAGATGGGTTATATCAATAAGCACTCCTCAACCACAGATATTATGGACATGGTAGTGTATGTAGAGTAATCATGTTAAATTGTACTACGCTGATTCTTGCTCACTTATGCTAAATCAAATATCCCACAATGCCCTGGGACAAGTATAGCTCAGCACTTGGCTTAAGCAAACATAGATACTATCAAAAGCTAGATAGTCAAGTATTATGATTAGAAAATGATGTGAGATGTATGAATACTTTGTATTAGGGACTATCTTCACGTCCCTTAATGTTTGGAATTTAATATTCAAATGAAAGATGGGAAAGTACAGGGTGGCACCAAAAACAAAGCTGCCATAAGTAGGCTAGTTAAACTTCAACTATAAGTGACATGAATTATGCTCTATAATTTGTAAACAGCCATGCTAGGAAACATGGCTAGTTTAAGGGGGCATCTGGGCAACATATCTTCTGTGTTAAGGTGAACTGAATATACTGCAAGTCTCTTATTCCAGGAAGGATTAGTGATGTATTAACTCTTTCTTTCCTATACTGTATTGCTTTGTCTTTAGACAATAAATTTGGCTAAGCTTGGTTATTTGGTTTCTTGAACGTTCTTAATATCGTACCACTAGTCAATTGGTCGATGATACCTTTTAGTCAACAGTGAAAAATTTTAGCTGCTTTTATCTGGAATCACCTTTACTATTCAATTCAAAAGTCAATTGCAAATAATGCAGCCATGGAGAAAGATAAATAGTGGTGTCCCCCAAGGGTCTGTATTGGGACCAGTAATGTTCAACATATTCATAAATGATCTGGAAAAAAGGGTAAACGGGTGGCAAATTTTGCAGATGATACAAAACTACTCAAGATAATTAAGTCCAAAGCAGACTGAGAAGAGTTACAAAGGGATCTCACAAAATTGGGTGACTAGGCAACAAAATGGCAGATGAAATTCAGTGTTGATAAATGCAAAGTAATGCACATTGGAAAACATAATCCAAACTATACATATAAAATGATGGGGTCCGAATTAGCTATTACTGCTCAAGAAAGAGATCTTGGTGTCATTGTGGATAGTTCTCAGAAAACATCCACTCGTTGTGCAGCGGTAGTCAAAAAAGCTAACAGAATGTTAGGAATTATTAGGAAAGTAATAGATAATAAGACAAAGTATCATATTGCCTCAATATAAATCCATGGTACGCCCACATCTGGAATACTGTGTGCAGATCTGGTTGTCCCATCTAAAAAAAGATACACTGGAATCGGAAAAGGTATAGAAAAGGGCAACAAAAATTATTAGGGGTATGGAGCAGCCTCCATATGAGACAAGATTAATAAAACTGGGGCTTTTACGCTTGGAAAAGAGACGACTAAGGGGGGATATGATAGAGGTCTATAAAATCATGTTTGGTGTGGAGAAAGTAAATAAGGAAGTGTTATTTACTCCTTGTCATTACATAAGAACTAGGGGTCACCAAATGACATTAATAGGCAGAGATTTAAAATGAACAAAAGGAAGTACTTCTTTACACAATGCACAGTCAACATGTGGAACTCCTTGCCAGAGGATGTTGTAAAAGCCAAGACAGGGTTCAAAAAGGAAATAGATAAGTTCATAAAGAATAGGTCCATCAATGGCTATTAATCAGGATGGGCAGGGATGCAAAAACAAACCAACCATTCCCCGCTACCTGCAATTTTTATACCATATCATCATATATGCCCTATGTACATATACATAAATATATATATATACACACATATCAATACACAATGCAAATGTCTGTTTCACTTTCCGCATTATATTACACTCTATAGCTATAATATATATTTCTTTTCCATACAAAAAGTTGGTTTCTTCATGAATGGTAAAGCTAGCGATCTCTTCATTTTACATGCAGATGGATGATGGACTAAATCCCAGTTAAGACTAGCATTAAATCTCAGGACTTGATCCAGCATTTTCAATATAAGTCAAAATGACCCATTTTCCAAATGTCATTATATAACAATCCATAGAGAAATATACTGCAGTGCTCTGCTGAGGAAACATGTCCTGTAAATATTGGAAGGTTCACGTAACTGGTTTGTATAAATCCCTCACACCAAATTACCCCAAGCAACTTTGCTTTGTCGAATGACCCATGGAATCCAACTTAAAATTTCAGTGAACATTTAGCATCAGGGCTTCAATAAACAGGCTGGTATTTTTAGTATGACAGTAATCACACAATGTTACTATTCAAGGTGGAACTTTTCTAACGATTCTGCTGCTCATATTTGTTGGTTCTTCCAATTTTTTATTTTTTTCTTCAGTTTAACACTATTTTCATTACAATTTTTTGGCAAGTCTTTCTTTACAGCAAGTGCCAAATTTTCCTAAATCTCTCTCTTTTTTTTTTTTTTTTTTTAATTTTAAGATCTTTAATCAAAGCACATTCTTCTGATAGTAATGTAAATGTAACATGTAATCAGGCACTAATTAATGTCACTTCTGCAAAATGTGAGCAAAATGGAATTGCATATTTTTTTTTTATTTTTTGCTATATGGATCCTTCTATTTTCTAGTGGCTGTGTGGAAAATGCAAACTAAATATGGTTGCCTAACCAGAGGAGGACATGAACCATTTTGAAGCCATTTTGGGATAAAAAAAAATGAATCAGTGATTTTACTATTAACTGGATGTGCAGTAAACACACATTCCAAAGCTCTCTTTAGGTTGCTGCATCTGACATTTGCTATGAGATTTTTTTTAACATTCTTCTGTCTTTCATTGAACCTCCTTATTTGAATCCTTCCACTAACTCTACACTTTTCAACACACCAAATACAATGGGTGGTGTGTGATTGGCACACTTAGAGAATCGGACCTCCCCTCTTCTCATTTCCTTGGAGTCTTATCTAAAATGAACCTCCAAACATTTGAGGTTTGCTTATCACTGAAAATAACTAAATCTACCAGTGACTGAAGATCCTGACATAGCTGGGAAGATGTCTGTGTTTGTGCAGTGCCTAGCAAAATGGGACCTCAATTTTCTACTGTAATATAAAGAACAGTGTTTTAAGATCATGACTTTACCATTCTAGTTTTTATAAGCTAAGCACTAGTACCAGCTCTTCATGGATTTTACTGCAAATGAGAGAGGATTCTTCTGGGATTCTCCCTGTTCATTTCTCATCAATTTTCCCCCTCAATGGCCTCTTGTTGGGCTATGTGTTGGGCAAGCCAGGCTGGACTCTGGGCTATTTGCTGCCCTAAGCAAATGAATATGTACACCCTCCACACACTAACATTCACTAAATATTTTCCTGCCCTCAGCGACTGCCTGATCCATCTGTAGGGTAGAACCAGCCCTAGGAGCACACTGCTTCTTTCAGATCCTGTCAGCTCTGATCCCTAATGAACCAGAAGATGACTTTCAACAGCATTGAAAGGGCCTCTCTCCCCAGGAACTAAATAAACTGGTAAGCCCATCTCCTTCTGAAAACAGACACTTGGCCTTGCACAGAAAAAGAATCACAATCATAGACTGCTGGTCTAGCCTCAGTGGCATGGAATTTCAGAGAAGCCTAAGGACTGTAGCTCCCCATTGAAATGAAATAACATTTGGGGGTCTAACTCCCTCAGACTCCTCTGAAAAATTCCAGCCTATATTTCTGAACTAGCATCAGCAGAAAAATCCTAGCCGTGCAATCTGCCTTGACTCAGTAATGCTCATGCAATAAAGCAGACTACTTATTTGCATTCTTGTGAAATAGAGCAGGCTCAATAAGTCTTCCTGGTTATTAAATATGAAGGTTAGTTAATTTCAAGCATACGTGCATTAACCAAGGAGCCCTTGAACAAATGAATTTTTACCATTATGACAAGATAGTAATAAGCCATTTCCATTTCTGTAATTTCTCTTAAGCTACTTTTTCTGTCCCTATAAATTAAAAATAAAAAATGAGAACAAATTTTCAATACTAAAACTTTCTTTGTAATGACAGTTTCATTAGAAATGTGCCAGAATCAACACCTATTTGAGCTCTGCTAACATCATCTTTAAATAAGAAAGTAGAGAGTCTGGGGTTAGAGCTGGCCCATTTGTTTTGCTAGTAATTCATTTCATAGTAAACTAGCCCTATTCACTAGTCCATGAACATCACATACATTTACACTCCCATTTTGTGCTGCAGTACATCAGTCTGACACTTTCTCTCAAGGGGAACAGTCTATATGCACTCCTAATGGCTTTTCAGATGAAAAATAAGTGCAATAGCCTTTCATCTCAGGAGACTTGGGTTCAGATCCTTGATTAGGTCACACGTTAAGATTAGTTCAGTGGTCTCGTCCTCCTCTGTATCCGTGCACATCACGCAATTGCTACATACTCAGGCATTGTCAGCTGTGATTGGCAGTCTGTGCTCAAAGAGAACTAGAACTGGAATGAAAGGGGCTACTACAGGTCAGGATTCAGGTGAATTAATGTGGAGGTGGGAGCAGCTTGCATTGCTCTGCTTGTATTAAGTCTGTCTCTATCCAGTGGTGTTTGCAGTGTTATTATTCCCCCACTACATTTTTTCCACATATGAAAACGTTTTTAAAAATGCACACAAGCATATGGAACTCTGGCTGCATTTCTCATGTGCATTAGGTATTTCTGATAAGGAGAGAACTTTCTCCGTAATCTTATTTGCCTTATCTAGCTATGGACAAAACACACGTGGGTTGCTTCTTATGATTGAGTAGTCTCAGAAACAAAACAAGCAAATGGGGAAATCTGCACTTTTAAACCCTCTCTTGATCAATCAGTCAAGGATAACCTCATTTCAGATATGTACTGTATGCCCTGACATTCTTAACCACTTGACAAATAACTGCCACTTGTCAGAAGCAAAAAAACTGATGACTTGGTAGGAGAATTAGAGTTTTTATAATGGAAAATTGGGCTTGGATTATTTACCTCAGGCTCACCTTGATTTTCAGCTTTCAGGATACTAAATCAGCTAGAAGCAAGAGCGGTCTAGATTCTTGTTTTCCCTGCCCTGAGCTGTCAGTCGACTCTAACAATGAAAGACTTCCCATTACTTCATAGAACATTGCAGTGAATCAGTGTCATCTGCATAGAACAGAGCTATGTCATCTGCATTATAAAGGTCTTACTGAAGTACCTTATTGCATTATACCATAGTAATAATAGGAAATTGTCCGAATCTCTGCTGTGTGCTTAAGTGTGGGTGCTAGTTTTTGGTATCTCCTGTTCTGTTGCACCAAAATTTTCCTCGTTCCAGGTACACGTAACCCTTCTGCCAGGTGGTGCTGACAGCAACAGGAAACGGGTTCAATACCTTTTAGCACTAAAATAAAAGAAACAGTTTGAGCCCCCCAACCCAGAAATCTGGGAAAGCCAACCACAACCCTGGGTGCCTCTGTGGGGCAGCATTTCCCCACTCACAAGCACCAAGTCTGTGTAAAACAAAATAAAAACCCTTTTATTAAAAGGGAGTGGGAACTCAACATTAAGTCAGGAAAATACCATAACAAGGATTTGAAAGTAGCAAAACATAAGTAGTTACCGCCCAGAACCTTGGGCGGCTTTAGTTTCCCACCTTGTGGTGTGAAAGCCTAACAGATGATGAATGTCCTTCGACACACTAGTCCCCTTTCCCTTCACTGTGCCCTACTTACAGTTGGTTGTCCAAAGTCAGCAAAGTCGCAGAATTGAAAGGTATGTAAAGTTGGGTTCACCTCCCACCCTGGAAATGTGGAGGGCGGTTGAGCAAAACTTCTGCTGCTCACTGCTTTGATGTTTCTGCATTATCTTTCACTACAACACTGTCCCCATCCCCCTTTTGAAGATGAGTAACAGGGATATGGAGACTAAGTATCTTGGCCAAAGACACAGAAGTCTGGAAAAGCAGGATTTGAACCCACTTTTCCCAAAGCCTAGGCTAAAGCCCTACCCACTGAACCATCCTTCCTTTCTCATAGCCATCATTGAACTAAACTCATCCTACACAAAACCAGATGTAAAGATAGCATTTTTCCAACAGTTACATAGTGAAAAACAAATACTGAATCACATGGTGCATTTAAATCAAAAGCCACCCCAAAATTTATCTACTGATGAACAGAAGAGAAACAATAATTGCTGCAGTTTTCCAAATCTTTGTGCGTCTCCAGTTGCTGGAAATTATGTTTTCCCACTTACACTTGTGGTTGGAAAAGGAAGATGCTGGTAATAAATAAATAAATAAAAACCAAAACCGTGTGAATTAGATTTATTCCCAGAATAAAGCATTCCCCTAGTCATGAATGCATAATATTTCGCTTCCTCCTCCTGTAACTAATTGTCTCCATTTCACAGATGAACAATGAAAAGAAATCCCTCATGCATTTGAGTAATATCATTCCATTCAACTTGTTAAGTTTTTACCCTTAGGAATTCTAAAATTATAGCCAATGTGAGAGGGTGTGATATGCAGTCTAAGACATAAAGAACTGGGCTGAGACAACATTGATTGATTGCAACTGTAGAACTTAAGAACATCATATTTTAAACAAATATTTGCTCTTCAGGAGGATGTAAAGAGGTTAATACTGGCAATCTGCTATTCCACTAGTGTATAGTAACATTTAGAGCTGTGCTTGACTATGCAAATGCCTTAGGACTGCTTATTGGTTTACTGAAACCAACTGCAGTAATCTTAACAACTACAATACAGGAAATAAGGACTGACATC
Source organism: Emydura macquarii macquarii (assembly GCF_026122565.2). Taxonomy (NCBI): domain Eukaryota; kingdom Metazoa; phylum Chordata; order Testudines; family Chelidae; genus Emydura; species Emydura macquarii. Next base: position 11,371,879 of record NW_027130204.1, on the reverse strand, counting down.
AGCAGTCTTTTTATAGGCCACATCAGGACCAGTTGAGTAGTTACTGTGTATTTCTAAACTGAAAAGTTATTCTTTACAAACAGCATTATAGGGCTCTCTATTTAATGTTTCTCAATGAATTCATACCATATTTGTTCAGTTTGCAATTATAAAGACATTATTTTTTCTCCACCCTACAAACTCAACCAGAGATCTGAAAGTCATGGCGGGTTCTCTTTTTCATTCACTACCATAGGTAATGAAAACCATAAAAAGTCAAATCATAACTTTAATTACTTCTGTGCAACCCTACAATCTTTTAGTAGTTTTCAAAGGTGTACCTGAAGTACACAGTACCACATGTGAGCCATTGCAATTGGATAAATATCACCTATATAGAGTAATATCCTCAGTGCCAACAAGAGTTAGCCACATTTATAAAAAGACACGTTTTTCCTACTATCTATTGTGAATAGTGTGTAAATAAATGTTTACACATGATAACTTACTTTTACAGTCTTACAGACTTAGTTTTTACAGGCTTTCTATGTGACCTTGAGCAAGTCTATGTTTCTGAGTCACTAATAACTGAGAAAAAAGTGATTGTGAATGCTTATGGATCAATGTTCTTACAGATAAAGCACAAGATAGGGTATTAGTTGGTGTCTGCTACAGACCAGCAAATCACACTGGGGAAAAGAATGACTACCTCCTTATGCACCTATCTGTAATGTGTAGGAGAAAAAAAGCTGTGTAATCATAGGGGACTTGCATTCAAGCGACATATGCTGCCAGCACTAAAACATCCTTGGAATTTCTAAATATTATAGATGACCATTTCCTAATTCACAAAGTGTTGCAGCTAACATGGGGGAATTCCTTGTTACACCTTCTCCTAACACAGTGGTCCCCAAGCCTTTGGGGTCATGCCCCCCCCCCCCCGTTTACCTGGTCTACGCACCCCCAAGAGATACAATCAGGAGCTGGAGCTGGGAGCGGGGCCAAAGCCACAGTTGGGGGCCATGAGCTGCAGCTGGGGCTGGTGTGGAGGCTGGAGCTGCAGTGAACGGGGCTGGGAGCTGGGCCTGGGACAAGGAATGGGGCCACAGACCAGGACGTGGCCCAGGTGCAGGCCATGGCCAGGAGCGAATTGTGGGACCCCGGGGCCACAGCTGGGAGCCAAGGCTGGGGCTGCAACCAGTGGGAGGGGCTGGAGCAGAGTTGGGGGCAGAGCAAGGCTGCGTGGTGCTTCCTCTCTGTCAGGGTGGAAGCTGGCCCAGGCCCTGCCATGCTCCCTGAAGTTTCCTCCATGCCTCCGTAGGGGGATGTGCCCCACAGTTTGGGGACCTCTGTCCTAACAGATAAAGAAGAAATTAATCACAAAACTAAAAAATTAATGGTAGCTTAGCTACAAGGGATCCTCACTTGATCACATTGATCATTTGTAAGCAGAATAAAGTCCAGACCAGTACTTTATATCTATATATATCTATCTATACACACACATACACACACACACACATTTGGTTCTTTAATAGGGCCAATTTCACAAACCTGAAAATAATGAGCTAAATCAGATGGGAAGAAGAATTTAATCAGAAAATTGTGAGTGATAACTGGGAATTATTTAAGGACACGTTACTAGATGCTCCCCAAACTCCCAATTATGGAAAAAGGCTGTGCTGATTAAAGGAACTGACTAGTTTTAGTGGGGGAGTGAAAGCACTTTTTTTTTTCCTTGGAAAAAAAAATATATAACAAATGGAAGAACAGGGAAGTTGATAGTAATGACTGTAAATCAGAAGTTAGGAATTGTAGAAAATTGATAAGGGAAGCAAAAGGACACAAGGCGAAATCTATGGCCAGCAGCGTTAAGGACAATAAAGAGTTTTTAAAATATATTAGGAAAAAAAAAGAATCCTGACAATGGTATTGATCCATTACTAGATGGAAATGGTAGAATTACTGATAATGCAGAAAAGGCAGACATATTCAATAAATATTTCCTTTTTTGTATTTGGGGAAAAAACAGATGGTATAGTCTCATCATATGCTGAGGTGACACTCTTTTCATTCCACTAATATCTTAGGACAATATATAATGGAAGCTACTAAAGTTAGACATTTTAAAATCAGAAGGTCCAGATAACTTGTGTCCCAGAGTTTTAAAGGAACTGGCTGAGGAGCTCACTATACCATTAAGGTTGACTTCCAATCAGGGGTGTGCATAACGGGGGGCAAGCAGGAGCACAGGCCCCACAATAATTGTTGGGGGCACAGAACTCCTCCAGCCCTGGTGGGGAGAGCAATCTCCTGACAGAGCGTGGAGGGCAGGAAAAAGTGAGCTCCTCCCAGGCCAGAGGTGGGGTGGGTGCAGGAAGAGAGGGAAGGAAGAGCGAGCTCTGGCTGGAGAGGGCAGAGAGAATACCCTCCCCCAAAGGGGTCAAATTTAAATTTCTGCTCCTGCCCCTGCTTCCAATAAGTCTTGGAGCACTGGGGAAGTTCCAGAAGACTGGAAGAAAGCTAATGTTATTAGAATTTTTTAAAAGGTTTAACAGGATGACCCAGGTTATTATAGGTCTCTCAGCCTGACATCGATCCTGGGCAAAATGTTGGAGCAGCTGATACAGGACTCATTAATAAAGAACTAAAGAAAGGTAACATAATTAAATGTAAATTAACATGGGTTTATGGAAAATAGATCCTGTCCAACCAACTCGGTATCTTTTTCTGATGAGATTATGAGACTGCTTGATAAAGGTAATAGTGTTGACATAATATACTTAGACTTGGTTGGGTGTTTGACTTAATACCATATGATACTTTGATTAAAAAACTAGAATAAAATAAAATTAACATGACACACTTTATAAAAACAGTCTCTCTATATTAAAAACCGTCTAACTGATAGGTATCAAAATGTCATTGTAAAAGGGGAATAGTCATCAAGCGAGTGTGTTTCCAATGTGGTCCCACATGGATCTGTTCTTGGCCCTACACTATTTATTTTTATCAGTGACTTGGAAGAAAACATAGAATTGTCAAAGATGAAGTTTGCAGATGACACAAAAATGGGGGGAGTAGGAAATAATATAGAGGACAGATCACTGATTCAGAGTGATTTGGATTGTTTGGCAAACTGGGCACAAGCAAACAATGTGCGTTTTAATGCTGTAAATGTATATATCTAGGAATAATGAATGTAGGCCATACTTATATGTGGACGATATCCTGGGAAGCAGGGACTCTGGAAAAAAAATGGGGGTCCTGGTTGATAATCAGCTGAACATGAACTCTCAATGTGATGCTGTGGCCAAAGGAGTTAACATGCTCCATCCCCTGGCATGCACAGACAAGGGGAATCTTTAGTAGGAGTAAAGAGGTCATGTGATCTCTGTATTTGGCACTCCTGCTGCAATATTGGGTGTAGTTATGGTGTCCACAATTCAAGAAGGATGTGGATACATTGGAAAGGGTTCAGAGAGGAGTGATGAGAATGATTAAAGGATTAAAAAACCTGCCTTATAGTGATAGATTCAAGGAGATCGATTAATTTAGCTTAACAAAGAGAAGGTTCAGGTCACAATCTATCAGTATCTATATGGGGAACAAATATTTAATAATAGCCTCTTCAATATAGCAGAGAAAGTATAACATGTTTCAATGGCTGGAAGTTGAAGCTAAACAAAGTCAGGCTGGAAATAAGGCGTACATTTTCACAGTGATGATAATTAAACATTGGAATACTTTACCAAGGGTTGTGGTGGATTCTTCACCACTGACAATATTTAAATCAACATTAGATCTTTTTCTAAAAGATCTGCCCCACGAATTATTCTGGGGAAGTTCTCTGGCCAGTGTTACACAGGAGGTCAGACTTGATGACCACAATGGCCTCTTCTGGCCTCTCTGTGACTTAGTTTCCCATCTGTATTGGGATGATAGCACTTCTCTACCTCACAGGAGTGATGCAAGGATAAATACATTACAGACCATGAACTGCACTTTGCGATCTACTGTTGAAAGCACTATATAAAAGCTCGGTATTATTTATTATTATTATTATTATTATTTAACTTTTGGAATCACACTCTGAACATAGTTCCTGGCCTGATCTATGGAAGTAACATGTACTGCTCTAACTGTGTTAATTATCAGTTATTCATTATCATCACTAGCCAATCCCAATAGATCAAGGAATGGTTGTGCAGTTTGCAGCTCATACATGATTAGTCACATTCACTTCATGATAGGGACTGAAAGCCTAGCTTGTTTACACTAAGACCCCTTTAGATCGCACAGCCTTAAAGTGAATAGAAATATCATTTATGTCCATGTTAAAACGCTGTTACATGTCCAGAACAATGTAAAGGAGCCTGGGAGTAAATTGAGAATCAAGCCCTGAATCAGCATTTATCACACCCACTAAGCAAAAGGTCCTGTACCTATTGCTTATATGTCACTTATTTGATATCACCTAAAACATAAATAGAAAGACATCAATTAACTTGTGAAATAACAAATTTGATAGAATTATGGTATCTTGCTAACTAACGACTAATTGTCTAAATACTCTTTGTGGTTTTGCAGCATCGCACTAGCAAATGTATTGATTTGAATATGTAATCTGCAGTTAATTACACCAACCTCTTATGCTAAGTAAACTTCAATAGGTGCTGCTTTTACAGTCCATGGATTGTCAACATACAACAAATGCTTTATTAAATATAAATTAGGTACTTTGTTCAAGACTCTCATTAAGATGCTTAAAGCATGTAATCTATTGTTTGCAGCTTATAGCAGAAGAAATGTCCTGTTTTAGTCTAGTGAGTGCCCTGGGCTGTGCTACATGTTCTATTGTAACTTCAGCAAAGGTCTCTTATATGGACCTGTGGTGTATCCTGTATATCCCTGCCTGTAAATTACAATGAGCCTGGCATTAAAAATAAAACAACAGGTGGGCGCACTTCAATAGATTAGCAGGTTTATGTGACAACTAATTAAAATTACTGTCTCACATAGCCAGGGATGTGGCAAATTGCTTAGTGCAGAAGTTTAGAAAACCAACCCAAGTATTAGACTACCCAACAAGTAATGAGGGCATTACGTGAACAGGCACAAGCAAGAGAAAAATAACAACAGACATTTTTAAATTTTCAACCAAATGTTGAACTGATACCACTTCAACACCATAGAGGCACCCATTTTAGCACACTTGTCTTTATAGAAGACATGTAGGGCCAGATTTTCAAAGCTATTTAAGTGCCTAAAAACACAGACAGGCACTTATGGAGATTTTCAAAAGTACCTAATTAGGTTAGGCACTTAAGTCCCATTGCAATCAATAGGAGTCAGGAACCTAATCCGTTTAGGCACTTTTAAAAATCATTGCAGGTGTCTATCTGAATCTTTAGGTGGTTAAATAGCTTTGGAAATCTGGTCTGTTATTCTCATCATACATAGTTTCTCCCCCTCTTCCCCCAGATGCTCTACTTGCTATCAGATAAGTTAAAAAAAGAACTCCATTGAAAGCAAGACTTACAGATTTCTCTTGCAGAGTATTTTGTGAAAAATCTCTGAGTGGAAGAGATGGAATAGCAATTTTTCCTAGAACAGCTTTGCAGGATTTTTAATATAGTAAAACACAGTTTGGATCAATGGACAATGCAGCATAGCTCTGTGCCGAATCCTGCTTGGGTTACTCAGTGTGACATCATGCAGGAGTATAGGAAGCAGGGTTTGATCCACAATTGACAGGGCATTTTGAAAAATGTTGCCAAAATATGCAACACCTAGCGTAAGTGGATGAATTTATTTTTTGTTTACCCACACACAAAGCACAAACTCAAGATGAAACAACAAGAGTCCTCTAGCACTTTAAAGACTATCAAATTTAATTTCTGCAGGCATAAGTTTTCGTGGGCTGCAACGCACTTCGTCAGATGCAAGAAATAGAAATCAGATAGGGGGTATATATATACATCCAAGGGTAAGGAGCAACAATGGGGAGGGTAGTTGTTAGCAAAGTCCATTCAGTTAGAGTAGATGAGGCCTATTCACAACCATTGATTAGAAGGTGAGAATGTGTGAACAGTGACAATTACTTCTTGTAATGAGATAACCATTCCAAGTCTCTATTCCGATCCAGTTTGATTGTGTCAAGTTTGCATACGAGTTCCAGCTCTGCAGTTTCTCGCTGAAGTCTGTTTTTGAAGTTTTTTTGTGGAAGTATGGCAACTTTCAAGTCAGCTACAGAGTGTCCTGGGAGATTGAAGTGCTCTCTGACTGGTTTTTGGATGTTACCATTTTTTATGTCTGATTTGTGTCCATGTGACAGTCCGGTTTGGCCAATGTATATGGCAGAGGGGCATTGCTGGCACATGATGGCATATATTACATTAGTAGATGTGCAGGTGAATGAGCTCCTTATGGTGTGGCTGATGTGGTTAGGACACCTCTAGTGACACCATCACAGGTCATGCAAACTTGACATAATCAAACTGGGTCTGAATAGGGACTTGGAATGGTTCTCATTACAAGAAGTAATTGTCACTATTCACACATTCTCACCTTCTAATCAATGGTTGTGAATAGGCCTCATCTATTCTAACTGAATTGACTTTGCTAACACCTACCCTCCCCATTGTTGTTCCTTACCCTTGGATGTATATATATACCCCCTATTTGATTTCTATTTCTTGCATCTGATGAAGTGCGTTGCAGCCCACGAAAGCTTATGCCTGCAGAAATTAAATTTGTTAGTCTTTAAAGTGCTACAGGACTCTCATCGTTTTTGCTGTATACAGACTAACACAGCTACCCCTCTGAAACTCAAGATGATTCATCTGTTTCTGCGTGCAGTAGCTAAATAGGAGAAGGTGGTGATTTATCTAGCTGAGTCTTGAACTTTTTTGGATTTTATCTCTGAGAAAGAGTCAAAAGCCACAATCCAAAGCCCAGTGAAGTCACTGGGCATTAGATCAGGTCTTAATCCTGTAATTACCAGGAACATAGCAGCGACTACAGCAAAAACCTTGTTGTTGTCTCTTTCTTTCTTTCTTTCTTTCTTTCTTTCTTTCTTTCTTTCCTTCTGGCAAAAGAAGTTTGGGGTTTTTAGATTACGGTTTTACAGAGCTCTTCAACAAATAAAATAAATTTACCATAAAAAAATAAAAATTTCAAAGTGGCTAAGATTTCACATGATTTGAAACAGACCAATCTTTTATTAATAGAAATTTTCTTTGCAATTTTTATGAAAATGTTATAAAAACATTTTGCCCAAAATTCAAGTTTTTTGCTAAGTGTAAAAATGTCATTTTCTGAAAAACCCTGTTTTTGGTAAATGAAACATATCCATAATGAGTTCAATAATACTTCTGATTAAATTTTCAACCAAAAATATCAGTCTCATGAAAAAAAAGAAAAATCTTGAGTAAATCAAAAGGTTTTCATGAAAAATGTAGTGGTTTTTCTTAAAAGCCATTTTTAAATAGAAAACTCTTCTCATTTCAAACATTTTGTCTGGCTCTCTTAGTTCATTATTGGATGTTTTGTGACTTGGATGAGAATCATTTATTTTTTCTAATAGGCATTAATTTGAAAAGGCAACACAAAATCTTAAACTGCCTTTGCAGGTGGACACAATGCAGTTGATCTCAAAGTATACATTTAATTATTTCACAGCTTATGTTTATATGAAACAAACAGCAAGGTCCATGGGTAAGAAGTCATATATTGTAAAATAATAATCATTCTAATAGGTGGGTGCCGAAGTTGATTACTGGCTTAGTGCTTGTAGAATAAATGTACTAAGCGAAGGCTAGAAGCAAGGAAAGATACACAGAATATATCAAATTTAATCACGCAAATGTATCCCTCCAGGCTACTTTTGCCTGACTTAAGCTCTCCATTGGGAAACTGGAGTTCAAAATAGTATTTCTGCAATGTAATTTCAGGTGCAATGAAGTCACATTATAGAAGGGGCATGGAAGCTATTTCTCATGCTGTGATTTGCATGGCTAGAGAAGTAAAAGCCATGCAAGCTGTCCATCCTGAATCTATAGTGAAATAAGATATTTCAGAATGCTCAAAGGCCTTCAATTCCAATTGCCCAGAGCTTTATGTTGCACTTCCCAAACCATCTTTAACTGAGCCATATCTCTGACAGAGATGAGAAGAATCAGTTTGAAAAATTGTATTGCCATGGTTTCCAGTAAAATGTTGTTTCATCTTTAGTTACCCACAACTTTAGATAAGCTAGCAATTTTTGCTGGTCCTTTATACAAGTTTTTGCACATCCTAAACTACTGGGGGTTTTGTGTGTGTGTTTGCTTGTTTTGGTTTTTTAAAGGCTAAACATATGGGACCAGTTTCTCATCTAGTATAAAGCATCATAGCTGAGTTGCAGTCAATGGAGCTAAGCTGATTTACACCAGTTGAGAAGTTGTTCCATAACATGCCCAAATGTGAATAATATGAGTAAGTGACCCACCACAGCACCCTTCTGATTTTCTTTTACAGCCACTAATGTGCTGTACACCAGTGGTTGGTTAGCAAGGACAGAATCATCCATAACCCAACGTCCCAGTCCTCTGACCTTCCCTCAAACATATAACAATAATTCTGAACTCAGATTTCTTTAGGTAATAATAAAATACCCTAGACTTTTGTAATGCAAAAAAATGTCTGTGGATAGAACAGCATCATCTGGTTGAGGTCAGAGTTAAGGTTGTACATCTGTGATTTAGAGGAGGAGGTGTGTGTGTTGGGGATGGCTGTATGTTAAAAATGACAGGAAGTTTGTTGTAGAAGTGAGGAATATTTAATGATGTTGGAGTACAATAGGCTAGACTATACTCTTACCAGGTTATTCTAAGAGTCCCAGTTCAGTTCCTCTTGCCCCAGGTATTTTATATCAATTGGACTAGCCCTTTTTACTAACACAGCTAAAACATCCCCCCTCCATGGCAGCTCAGCTGTGCTGGCTAGTGCATTGGCACTGGAGGAGAGGGAGAGACAGAGCTCAGGCTTCACCCACCTGAACAAAAGAGAGAAAGTAACTGTCCAATGGCAACTACTTTGCCCCTTCCTCATGCACGGTAGCCCAGCAGCAAATATGGGGATCCTTGTATCCTCACCTGTGTAGCTATACTTGTGCAGCAAGGGACATAATGTCACATTTTTCTGCAAGTTAATCTCACTCTAGAGGGTGATGACCTTGATTTTTAAAGAATGCATTGACAGGGAAGGTATTTAAGCAACCTTCCCTGTCAATTAACAAAGATTTTTGTGGAGAACTTTATTAAAAAGTTGGCTTGAGCATGGCTGTGGGTCTATAAATACACATGAAACTCTGCTGAGTGGAATGAAGAGAGTAAATAAACCCACAAGCTACTGAGAAAAAAGTAAAATCACACATCAAGATGCATTTGCGTTCTCTTTTTTCAGTATTTTGTCTGAAGTAATCATCTGCCTTCGTGTATGTAAACCCAGAAAGATCTGTCACAGCTCCTTAATGTCTGTATTTACATATAATCAAGTCAGTCTATACCACAAACTCCCCTAGCACTCCGCTTGGCAAACAGCACACATTAACATTTAATACAGGCCACATTAGGCTTTCTTTTACTTTTAGTTTGCCATTCTACATCCCAGCTTAAGTACCTGAGAGGTTATTTACAATGGGTAGGGCTAAACAATCCTAATTTGCCCCGTTGGGTATTTTAGTTTTCTGCCACAAATGAGTTTCAAGTTTGCAGCCGGTTGTATGGATGTGACCACATAGTCCATGCAGCCTCGCATTCGGCTCCTTAGCATAAATATTTTATTGGCAAGCTGACTTGGCTGGCTATGCTTACATACTTGAAAGCCATCATACACGGTTTATTGTGGAGGCTCGGGGAGCAGAGAAGGGAAGGGAGGGATTCAGCTTGGGGAGTGATCACGCAAAAACCCAAGCCTCACCAGCGTGCCTTTTTTCCGAGTCTCTCAGGTTCTGATCCTATGGAATGACAAGCATCTCCTGAGCAACATTCAGCAGCCACCACCTCCAATACCCTCAGTAGAAGTTCTGAGCACCTGCTATGAGGTGCACAGCAACTCGCAGGACTGCACCCTTAATAGTCCTTTTGCCATCAAAGATCCTTTCATTCCCCAGAGGTTCAGAACTTAGAGTTTCTTGAAGACAACTAACATTCTTTGTTTGGACAAAATTTAGCATTCATGTCAACATTAACTGTAGGCTGCACGGCACTATTTCCACTGTAATGACATTCTGTTGCATTGCACAGATATATTGCACATTTAGGCACTTTTGTAGCAACTGAGCCAAAATAGCTTGACAGACTAATTAGTATTTCTTCTACAAAACTCTTATGCTATAGAACAGGGTTGCATGTTTACATTTTAAATATGATTTTTGCATAGAACTGAAGGCATATTGTTTGCTGTTTAGCATTTACTAATGCTCCAGTAAAATTGTAGCTTTTTAACTTCCTTATATCTATTATTTGGTTCCATTTATAGGGACATTTCTACAAAAGTGCCCACTTCATTGAGTTCTCATTCACTTTGGCATGGAAGGAAGGGAACAAGAGGAAGGATCACGAGTAGCCATCAGTAACCAGCATGGATGATCAAATATATAGAAGAAAAACCAGCTGAGAACTTTGCCAATAGGAATTTTTTCATTGCTCTCTCCAAAGCAGTGTCAATGATAAACAGGGCAAAAAAATATAGGACTTCAAAAAGCTGCCAACAAGGTTTTTGTAGGGTGGTGTGAGCCACGCTCAAAATGAATTTCAAGAGAACCGTGCACTGGAAGGCAGAGGGTTAGATCGAAGCTGCCATGCTAAACTGCATTTTGCTGAAAACAATCTGGGGGAGCAATTGGGTCTCTGAGCCAGAGAAAAGCCTCCCATAATTCAGCACAGAGCAAGGGTCTCAAATGGGCCAGATGGATCTGACAAATTTAGATTCCTCCAGAATGGGTTACGCTATAACAAAGGGTAGAATGAGATGGGGTGGCACTGGGTCAGGTGAGGGAGCCTGCCAAAGTCCAAACAGTCATCTTTGCAGCCACTTCAAGATGGTGACAGTAATGCACACTTTACAGTTCTAATGATGTGGCTTTGGAATTTGCAGAGGATGGATGGCCCTCTGTGTAAAATACTGGGCTAAGATGGATGAGGGCTGGGTTCAGTTGCCAGATCTGCCCCAGATGTCATGTCTTATAAAATCGCTGTGCTTCAATTCCCCATTTACAGAGGTGTTGAGAGGACAAATTTGGTGCTATTTATGAGGCACCCAAGTACTGTAATACCTTACCGATGGCTAGGCATGGCTCTGACAGCAATGGTTTTGCAATTATGGATGGTGCTCCCAAGATTCAGAGATTAATTTCATTTAGATCCAGATGCCCATCTGTACCTCTTTCATCTAAGAATCAGCCTAGGAATATCCGAAGTATGCCTATGGCCATGTCAGAAATAACACCAACAAAAAGTGGGAGCAGAGAGGGTGTTTGGTGGCATTCTGATATTTTCACTACTTGTCCTGGCTGCAGTCAAGAATCGTAGAGGCAGACAAGCATTTTAAACAAGTAACATTTACAAGATTCAGACTAATACATGTTTGGGGTGAAGAATTAATTTTGCCCTGATTTTGTACCATCTATTTGATGCATCCCTTATATTTCACTTACAGCCCGTCACTGGCACATCAAGAAGTTTGAACCTAAAAGAATCTTTCTCTACTGAAGACTATTACTCCTCTCAGAAAGAACAGTCTCTCTGAAATGTGCTCACTGACTTTTCAGACTGCTGCTGAGTACCGTTTTTATCCAGGGATGTTGGCTAAATTCAGACCCATGCAAACATAGCAGGTTCTGAAGTCCAATTCCCACATTATTTGATTTGTGCTCATCTAATGAGAGACTGCAAAATCATTTAAAAAGGAATGGAGCAGAGAGTAAGTCGAGGAGAGGAGAAAACAATGAAATAACACAATAATGTTTATGCTAATGGAAGCATGCTCAGTATGCTTGAGTGAAGCTTCCACGTTCCAGGCCCAGTTCTGCCCTCCTTTGCAAAAGGTGCAATTCCCACTGAATTTAACAGAAATTAGACCAATTTCACAGAGGACAAAATACGGCTAGAGCAATTACACAGGGATGTCTTCTTCAAAACATTACTAAGGCCTGGTCTACACTGCTGGCGGCCATCGATGGGAGATACGGAAGCTACATAGATACACTGTCGACTTACTAACTTTCACTTACCACGGTGTCTCCACTGCACAGTGCGCCGATGGTAAATGTCCTCTGGTCAACTCAGCCTTACGCTTTTCGCAGGGAGGGGGATTGGATTTATGACCAGAGAGCACTTCCGGGATCAATTGAGCAGGTCTCCACAGCCTGCTCAATCGATCCTGCGGAATCAATCCTGCAGCGCCAGCACTGCGTCGGCAGTGTAGACATACCCTAAATAACAAGGATCCTGAAATATGGAAACAAATCCCAGACTAGCTCATGTTACCCCCCATTACCATTCAATCTGAGAGCATTCCATGGTACCCACATTGACTGACTATTTCAAAACCCATCCAATTTGAACAGGAGTAATTTTCTCATTTTAGAAATGGAAATTACTATACACTATATTTCTATAGCTAGAGATGGTAGCTAAGAGTACCTAATAGTTTAATGAAGGATATTTTGGTTGATTAAACTGTCTGATAGGTTTGGGTTTATAGATGATGGGACAGAGTCAAGCAGTTTATTATCTGTGCAGATAAACCCAAACAGACATTAAGGGCCAGATTAAGGGACTACAACTGGAGCGTTTTTCAAGAGAGTGCTATTCCTATTTAGGCACTCTATGAAGGGGCTAGGTTTTCAAAAGATCTCAGTGTTTAGCAGTGCCTATTGAGAACAATATCATCACCTTTAAACAACATTCTGACTCTAATCCAGTGACCAACAATGAGCCATAACTTCCAATGGCAAAAGCTGGTATAGGGCTAAAATAAGGCACAAAACCTCATGCTTTTAAGAAGGAATGATATTTGTTCTCTAACCCACAGGCAGATTGCAGAAATCTGCAGCTGTATAGCAAATAGTCCAAAGGTTAGAGAATATCCTGTTTGTTGGGGTAGCAGCTGCCACCACTCCACATTCTCTACATATGATTTCTAGATCACTGAATCCAATTAACAGAAGTAAAACCTCCTTGATTCTGCTGAAATTAAGAAGAAATTCAAGTGTAAACCTTATAAGCTAGAGAAATTGGGGAAATTGGAGGAGTCCCTCTCCATTTTGATTCCTTTACACTTTACCTTCCTCATTCCTTTATCAAGCATTTTTAATTCCTTTTATCCAGTCTTCTTCTTTTATAGGGTTAACACTTCTCTGTATCCAATCCCCTTCTAACTGGGAAGAAAGGACCATTTAATTTAACTGTCATCCGATATCCAATCGTCTTAGTAAATGGCTTTTGCAGGAACCCATATGACTGACAAGTGCATATAAAGTCTAATATTGTTTATTAATATGAAGCTGCTACATCTGGTGTAGCTGTAACTCATGTTATGCAGCCATAGTATACATGATCCAGTTTGTTTGGCTTTTTCCATCTCTAGCTCATGGCTATCTTGACTGTTGGGACTTTTTTGTCCTATAATTTTGCAAAAGATTAAAATACAATTCCTGGGCCAAGACTATTAACATGTTCCCAATTTTAGGGCTTGACAAAGCAATTCAGTTCTATTGTGATACTACAGGCTCAAAAGCAGACGTACATGTCTCTTAACTTTTAGTTTAAAGTAAGTTCTTTTGTCATGTCTTTCTTTCTAAAGATTCCAAGGCCAGAAGGACCCATTGTGATCACCTAGTCTGATCTGTATAACACAGGCCAGAGAACTTCCCCTAAATAATTCCTAGAGCAGATCTTTTAGAAAAAGATTCAATCTTCATTTAAACATTATCAGTGATGGAGAATCCATCACAATCCTGGATAAATTGTTCCAAAGGTTAATTACCTCACTGTGAAAAATGTCCAGCCAGTAGATCATCTCATATCTTTCCCTGCTAGACAGAACACCCCACTTTTAAATATTTGTTCTGCACATAGGTACTTATGGACTGTAATCAAGTCACCCCTGAACCTTCTGTTTGTTAAGTTAAATTAATTGAGCTGCTTGAGTCTATCGCTCTAAGGCAGGTTTTCTAATCCTGTAATCATTTGCATGACTCTTCTCTGAATGCTTTCCAATTTATCAACATCCTTCTTGAATCATGGACACCTACCTGGACACAGGATTCCAGCAGCGGTCACACCAGTGCCAAATACAAAGGTAAAATAACCTCTCGACTTCTACTCAAGATTGCTCTGGTTATGCCCCCAAGGCTTGCATTAACTCTTTTGGCCACAGCTTCAAACCGGGGCCTTATGTTCAGCTGATTATCCACCATGACCCCCAAATTTGTTTTCAGAGTCACTGCTTCCCAGGGTAGAGTCCTCCATCCTGTAGGTATAGCCTACAGTCTTAGTTCATAAAAGTATACATTTACAGTGAGCCATATTAAGTATTACATATGCATGCAGTTTGGTTTATTCTCAGTTCATTAGCCAGGCTTAAGCCAGGTCATCCCCCTCTGTAACTCCAGCCTGGGAAACTTTGCATTGGTTTCAAGTAGCTTTTTGTACTGAGTTCAGGATCTTGCTTTTGCCTTTAATCCCATCTTATGCTTTTGTGCTGCTGATGTATTTCACTGTTGCCTCAAAACTCCACTTAAATGACAGCATAAGGTAAGCATGGGCCTGGTAAAATAAGTGAAGCATTTCATAGGCTGGTCCTGGTTAATTATTCTATATAATCTCTTAGGTCAAATATGATCTTCCATGCAGGAGCTGTTACCACTTCCCTTCACTCAGCTAAAATTCCTTTGGGGATACAGATTCCTTTCTGCTCTTTGATAGCTTGGCATTCTGAAATGGTTTCTGTTGTTGAAACGCCTTCTCTATTACTTTGCACTTTGTGTAGTCGATTATACTTGTGCAAAGCGAGCTGCAGACTGTGTGTAAAATTTTACTATAGTTATTGGGTAGCATTTTATGCTCATTTAGCCCAGGAGCAAGGCAGTTGTGAATCAGGAACGTAAACCTCAATTCAGCTAATATCAATGAACACCACATCTGTGTAACTGAGGGTATAACTGGGCTTTTACGGTGGAGCTTTGGGATTTGGATTTGGATCCTCCCCTGCCAAAGTTCAGTGGTATTTGGATCCAAGGTTTATTAGTTCATCTCTACTGTTGAATCTAGCATTTGGTCAATGTGTTTTAGTTTGTTCTCTATTTGTTTTACTGAAAGGGATGTGGGATACTTATGTGTGAATAGCTCTGTATATACACATTTGCATTGAACTGTAATACTGTTTGGGTTGATTGGTTATGAGTTTTCAAGAGATGTATGCCACAGGATTTGTTTATTTCTGCAAAGAGAAACTTTCTATTTGAGCAGCTGACAGTCATCTTTGTTGCAGTTCCAGATGGAAAGAAACTATATTGGTTAGACAAAATACAGCTACATTTCATTTTCCTCCACCGAAGCACTTGATTTAGAGAGATAAGAGAGCACATATATTAAGCTCAGTGCTAAATTGCTATACAAATATGATGCGTCCCCTTGAAAGTGCCATTCACTATAATGGTGAGCCTTTGCAAATAGGCAGAAATCTGGGGAAGGATAAAACTAGAGTTGTATGGGAGCCTGAAGTCAAGACTCTATTGTCTTAGGAAAGACAGAAACGATTATTTTTACAAGCCTATATAGCTATTTATATAGCCCCTGTCACTAGAGTATCCCAGCACCTCACAATCCCCCTTGGAAGCTAGGGAGGCATTATTATCTCCATTTTACAGATGGGGAACTGAGGCACAGAGGGATTATATGCCTCTGATTCAGCAAAGCACTTGTTTATCTTTAAGCAAATGCTCATGTCACATTGACAACAATGGCAGTTAGGCAACTGTTTTAAGTCCTTTGCAGAATTGAAGCCAAAACAGCATGCCCAGGGCCACACAGGAAGTCTATAGCACAGCCAGGAATTGGACCTATTTCATTGAAGTACCCATCTAGTACCTAAACTATAAGACCATTCTTCTTCACAAAGCTTCAGCTCCCTTCATTCCTCCGGCCTACTCTTTTTTCTCCTGGTTCATTACATAATTTTAAAGGACACATCTAGCTTGGTGGGTTGTAAAATTTGTTTTTATTGATAAAAACTGAAATCAGAACTTATGTCTGTTTTACCTGCATGCTAGAAAACATGCTTCAAAAATAAGAGAGAGGAGTTAGACATGCACGGCCTGAGTCTGAAACGTGATGAGCTGTATTCCACATTCATGTTTCCAGGATCTGTGACCTATTTGTGCCATCAATCATTTTCCTATGGTCAGGAGACGAGAATTACAACGGGCGATTTCATATCATGGCACCAAAAGGAAAAAAAACCCTGTGTCTTGATTTGTGGGAGGAAGTAAAATCGCTTCACATTCTCAAGACATTTCATACTCAACATTTTTTTCCTTAGGGGTGTCAGGTTAGATCAGAAAAGCTGTATTAGAACAGACTGGCAGGACATTTCTGGATGGAGCTTTTGGGCAACAGCAGAACTTGACAAAGAGACAGAAGAAGAATCAGCAACCTCAGGTCCAACCTTTCAATCCCTTATCCATTGTAAAGTCTTTACTCACAAAACCAGTTTATTGGTTTCAGAGAGGTAAAGGGCTAATCCTTTGAGTAAAGGGTTTGCCCAACTGGACCCTAACTCCCATGATGCCCATTTTCCAGACATGGAAACTGAAGCATCAACAGGGAAAATGACTAGTTCAGGTTCACACAGCAAGACTTCAGGAGAGCCAGGAACAGAACCTGGCTATCCACAGTGCTAGTCCAATGCCCTATCTACGGGACTCCATTGCCTCCCCATACATGGGAGAATATCAAGTGAGATGCTTCTGTTCTCTGCACAGCAACTGGAGCCATAAACTGTGCTGGGAAATAAAGGGTGTGGCCTAATATGGGCTGTGACAATGTAGCTATCTATACCTCACTTCCCCATCGATAAGGTGGGGATGATAATATTGTACTTCCTTTCGCCCGTCCTTTCCCTTGTCTATCTATTTAGATTTTAAACTCGTTACTTTAAGATCAGGAGTAAAGTTTTCAAATGTGCCCAAATGTACTAAGGCCCTTGGTAGCGATGTCACTTTTGAAAATGAGACGGAGGCACATTCGAAAATTTCACTCCAGGTCTGAATTTGGCAAAGTGGGTCTAATTGAGAGATGAAGATGCATGAAAGATGGAAATGTTCATGCATGAAAGCTAAACTGGGAGTCAGTAATCCAGAACATGCAAAGAAAGAAACATGTAAATCCCAGGCACGGAGAGGGGGGCTGAACCAGTAACCTCAAAGATTTGTACTTGGGAGGCAGGGAGTGACAGCTACTGTTATCCTAGCTTTGAATAGCAGCTATGGTGAGATAAAGTGCAGCCTCAGAGCCTGCTTGTATGTTATAGGGTGGAGTCCTTCCCCCAAACCACACAGAATCCCTTGCACAAAGTCTGATTACTTCTGCATTGTGCAGAGAAGTATGCATTTCATCCTGTACATGTAATAGTCATGGGCTTGCTTCCCTGCCTTCTTAAACTTCCAAGAGTGCTTTGGTACAAACCTCTGCTTATTTTTTTCCTCTTTTGCTAAATTAGAGCTTAGTGGAATTTTTTAAAGATATAATCAGAAGTTGAAGTCAAGGTAACATTTTAAAAGCTTATACAGCTGTAGCTATGAGATCACATAGTAAACTAGCAGGAACTGAAATCATGCAGTGGGGAAATGTCAACCCTAGCAGAAAATTTATTTAAAAGAATAATGATCATAAAGAAGAAAGAAAAAAGGAAAAGAAAATGTAAAATGTATTTTGGCATTTTCATAAATGTTGATGTTTTAAAGCCAATGTCTTAAAAGGCTCAGATGAGATGCTGCCACTCTAAACACATTACTAGTTTCTTCAAAGGGAAAATACATCTTGTCTTCGCTTTCATTCTTTCTCCCCTTTTATGTCAAAAGGTCCTGATCTGATTGACAATTAGCCACAATATTAACAGCAGCTGACAGTGTATAATCTGGGTGGATGAACCGCTCCCTGAAACCAAATTGGATGTAGGACAGAACCTATGGAGAAAATGATTTGTTCTGCTGAGTTCCATTAAGAAACATTTTCATGTTTTCTGTTATTTTGTGAAATGGTAGAACAATATATCCTACAGGCGTCTGAAGCACTCAATCAGCTGTCAGTGACAAAGGGCTCTACCATCTCCCCTGCCTATGCTGGCAGACATGGCTGGGATTCATCGGATCCCACATTCAGGTTACTGAAAGGAAATTATGGCATTTCCATAGCATTGTTTGCCTTTACTCTAAACCACTGGCTCTCAACCTTTTCCACACGGTGACTTCATGCTACACCCCAAAAAATGTCAAGACTTCCCTCCCATTTAGTGTTCATGACCCCCAACTTTAGACCCCTGGCTCTACACCCATAGAAGTTCCTCCATGAACGTTCTTCATGTGAATCATTCAACCAACTTCAGTAAAAGTCTTACAAGCAAGGCAACTAACACAGGAACATTAGAATAGGTCATAGTAACATCAACCGTGCATATGTGGCCTTTCTCAATGTGAATTACACAGAATGTCTGATGCAGATTGTGTGTGTATGTGTCTATCTGTCTATAGGAGGCTTACATTTTCCTCAAACACAAAATTATAATGCTCAGATATCTGTCTAGTGATTGAAGTGTTTCCTTTAACTAGAACAACAAGAACATGTGGTGCCAGAAGCTTTGCTATAAATAGCCAATTACAGCTTCACTCATTCAAATTAGTGATTCTTCTTGCCCCAAGTACCCTAAGCATTTGGCATTATACCAGACTGAGCTTAATTAACAGCTTTACTGTAGTTGTTATGTGTATAAAGGCAGTTTTTAGAAAGGCAAATACTGTGAAATATATTTAATTTTTTGCAAAAACTAACAGGTTTATTAAGATATTAAACATTTAGTAAATAAAGGTTCATATTTGACATTAAAATATTTGACATTAAAACACTGATGCAAGAGCTGATCGTTTTTTTAAATGGTAATGTGTTTATCAATCTTTCTTGATAAAATTAACCACGTCAGAAAATTAAGGCATCACCACCTGCCTGTAAATGGAAACTTACAAGTTTCTATATTATTATTATTATTTGCCATTGAGGGAACACAAATTGTCCCATCTGTATAATTACATAGGTTTCTACCACCTCACAATTTTACTTTCTTCCTCGTTTATGAGGTCATGATTTAGTGCTTTTTAGAAAGCACTTTGTTTCTTTATTGCCTGTCTCTCTTCAACCAGTTCATGCTTATCTAAACTTCCAACAGGGGGAAAGTTGTTATAAAAATGCCAGAATCCTCTGCTACAGCAAGGATAAGCCCAAGCAAGGGAACCTGATATAAATTATTATTATTAATTATTTGTATTGAGGTAGCACCCTCTCATAGACTAGGACCTAATCATGGCAGGCACTGTACAAACTCATACCAGAAAGACAGTCCCTGCCCCAAAGAGTTTACATTCTAAGTATAAAACACATGACAACAGCCAGATGCAACAAACAGATGGGGGAGCATGATGAAACAATACTGGTCAATGTGAAAAGCATCACATCAAATCACTTGCCTAAGCTTGTCCACTTTGTTGTGAGCATGGCAGAAAAGGAGAATCTTAAGGAGAGATTGGAAAGAGGACAGAGATAGCTTTGTAGATGTTTACAGGGATGAGGCATTGAAAAGCAGTCAGTCTGCACTAGAACACGGAGGAAGAATGTGGCAGAATGGACAAGTGGGCTGATTCTGCCAAAGTACATGCTTTCCTGCGAAGTGTGAAATTGCTAGAAATTCTGCTGGCACATTCTCCCTGGGACAGTCTCCTTGTAATAATGGTTATTAGCCAGCTTTACAAAGCAGTTCTCTGCAGCTGTGGGGCAAGGACAAGGAAACATTCAGCTCCAGTTAAAAGAGAGTAAGGGATTATTATTCCAATCCTGAAGCTTAACAGGAACTTCTCCCCATACAACTCCAGTCAAATGGTGTATCAGATGCAACGACAAGCAGGACAGAGAGATGTTTCAGCAGTGTTTGGGGATCTCTTTACCCAGCCTTTTTCTAACCTGATGATGACCATGAAGTACTTGGTCCTGGGTGGAAAGGGAACAGAAGCAGCACTTTCTGGGAGCTGATATCAAATTAAATATCCTTCACTTCTTCATCCTCTATAGCACTTGGCTGAGTGGGATTAATGTGTTTATTAATTATTATTATTAGTGCCTCCTCCCATGAATGCCTGAAAAAAGACACCACTGAGAATAGTCCTCAGCTGCCCCTGGGCGGTCTTTGCACACAGGAACTAGTAGCAAATAAAGTACCCCTGGGGAGGGGTAAATTGCTTCACCACGATCCATGGAGTAGCTTGTATCCGCACGTATGCCTGGGAAGCTACTCTGGTCAGCGAGTCGGGGAGGAGATTCAGAGTTCCTCCTTCCCTCTGCCCCCCTCCTGCCTATTTCCACACATGAGAGGGTGTCAGGCGAGTCACCGGCCTTGCTGGGGGGTAAAGGGTACAGCCCAATATGGGCTGTAACAACAAAGCCTTCTGAGCTTGCCTTTCCCATCAGTAAAATGGGGATAACAGTACTGCCTTTCTCCTTCCTGTATCTGTCACAGCTATTTAGCTTTCCACTCTGGGGGGCAGGACTCTCTCTGACTATGGGTGTACAGGACATAGCACGATGGGAATCCAATCTTAATAGGCGCTATTGTAATGCAAATAAATAATAATGATTATAATGATTGGGCTAAGTATTGTGGTTCTATAACACGCTATTTAGCTCCAAGCAGAGCTCTTTGCACTGTGCTAACCTATGCCCTGTGCTTTCTCTTCACTTTTGCTCTGGTCCAGCCTGAAAATCAGGGTTATCTGCCCAGAACATCAAGAAATGCAAAAGGGACTAAGCAGCCATGGTGGACCATGCACGCACAGCAAAAAAACCCTCCAAATTGGATCTGCACCCACATTGCTGAGCAAATGGAAAGTTCAAGCCTGGACTATCTTAAACAAACTCAGAGAATAATAGGGTCAGAAGAGATTCAGTATCTGCGGCTCGTAGAGAAAAATGCAAATTAAATTTAAACCAAGAGTGACCTTGCTGGAAGCAGCCACAAAAATCTAGATTCTGAATTCTCCCCAGCATCAGCAGAATGTTGCAAAAGGATGGACACTGCTTTTCTTACAACATTCTTTTCCTTCATTTTCGGAACAGCTGCTAAACGGAAGAGTGCAAGCAAACAAGTTATATTTCTTGTCCCTCTTCAAATCCACGACTCTCGGTGCTAACAAGACTGTATTAGTGAAGAGACGTTTTCCAAAGATTACCGTATGTATTAGCAACAAGTAAAAACAGCACAGTAATATGAAAAGCCATTACATTTTTCCAGAATACTGCTAACCTATAGCCCACCATATTCTGTGTGTGCATGTGTGTGAAGTGGTGCGGAGGGAAAGAATAGCTCGTATTTCACTGCCAATTTTTCATGGGCAGCATTTCTTCACCCATATGAAACTGTGACCCAACTGATTCCATTCTGTGTGGGAAATCATCATAAACCTTGGAGGAAAAATGAACTAATACCTGCCCCACCTTGTAAACCCCACATCTACCCACCCATCTCCTCCTCTGGCCCGTGCTACCAATATGACTCACATTTCCCTGCTGCTGGTTCCCAGCCCCAAATCTGGGGTGGGAACCAGCAGAGGGGGAGGCAGAGAACATTAGAAAGGTCAGTGCTGGAGAGGGAAGGAACCAGTCTGGCAGCTGGCAATGGGGAGGAACAGAGAGGCTAAGCCAGCTACAGGGAGAGTTCAAACAGGGCATGTGAGGCTGTATGAGAAAAGGAAAACTTCTGGTGGGTGGAATATGGAAGTAAAAGGCCCTTCATGTGTAGGGGCTGGCGCAAGAGGTAGCAGGGGTGAAGGAGGAAGAAAGGCTGGATACAAGTTGACTTGTTTAAGAGTTAAAGCTGTGCTTCCTGACCTTTTCGGGTAAAGCCGCAACTCTGCAATGGAGGTGGTCTTGCGCCCCGTGACCTTTTATTTATGCCAGACATAAGCAGTCACTATCATCACTGTTCATTCTCTCCTTCACCCTCTCCCACCATCCTTTTCTTTCTGACCATGTTTTCCCATGCAAACAACCAGCACAGAGGCGTTTGGAACCATGCATTTTCTCTCTCCTTTCCCACCCCCCCCCCCCTTTACATTTTAATCATAGAGCTGATTTATATATTCCTGGTTTCCCACTCAGCAAACAAAGCGGGGCTGCTGAGAGGGCATGACTGTAAAATTATCAAGATTCACCAGACAGCACTATTACAACCGTCTTGCAAGCAGCACTGGTCAAAAAATGGGAGGATGTTTTCACAAAAATTTCTGCCAAAAATTGTAACCCCCTTTTCTGAGTCAAAAATTCCAACAAATTGTCATTGAAGTAGGGGAATTTGAACATTTTCAATCAGCTCTTTGCAGGAGCTCTGTTTATCTGACTGTGAGGAGAGCAAGGTCATGGGAGAAATTCTGTGGGGTTAATTGCGATGCAGTTCTTTTCAATCTAATAAAGTTGGTAAAGATTATGGCTCATGCTCCAGCACAGTTGACTCCCTGCCTCAGTATCTCTGAGTCACCTCCAGGGCAGAACTTCTGCTTGCATGTTACAGAAACACTACAGGGGACCTTTCCAGGTGCCTTGTTGCCACAGGATGTTGTTGAGGACAAGAATTTAGCAAGACCAAAAAGGGATCAGACATGGATATGGATAACAAGACTATCCAGTGATAATTAATTATTACAAAACTTTTGGAAGTTTTTAAACTGCCAGATCTTAAGACCTCCAGCTATTAGAACTCAAGTTAAAACCTAATCCCTGGAACAGATTATCCCTCATCTGCCTACTGCAGGGTTCTTACATCTTCCTCTGAAGCATCTGGCACCAGCCATTGTCAGAGATGAGGTACTGGACTAGATGGAACTTGGGTCTGATCTACTAATGCAATTGCTATGTTCCCTCCTACCTCTTCATCCACAGCCATAGCAGCCCATTTGCAATGAAGGCAGTCTATATACTCCCCTCTCTTCCAGCCAATCAGGAGGAACTCTGTAGAGGAGGGCAGTATTTATAGACTGCCTTCTCCCTCCAAACAGTAGAGACACTGGCAAGGGAAGGAAGCTAAAGCCAGAAGGCTAAATTCCAGGGAGAGACAGCTATGAGAGGTAACCCTGCAAAAAGCAGGCTACGACAAGGAAAGAGCTCCAGGTAGATGGCAGAAGAGCCAGTGTAAGTGTGAACTTTTGGATTGCAGTGATGGACTTTATTGGTGGGACTGTTTGAGGTCATTAACACAGCCCCAAATGGAGGCCAGTAAGATTTATAAGAAAGGCTATGGGGGGGTGGGGCGGAGCGGGTGGTAAGGGGCCCTGAAGAGGTAGACCGCTGCAAAAGGAACCGCTCAATAAACGGCAGCTCTGTTACATGCCCCCAAAGCACCAAAGAATGCCTTCAAAATATTCTCTTCTGTAGCAAACTCCTTGCTTCCAAATTACACTGTTTTTCATCACATGTCCCGCTCATGGACTTTTTCCACCACAGCATCTTAGCCACATATGAATTCTTTCCAGCATCCTAACCTAGCATATCGGCTCATGGAGCTAAGCATGGTCCCAGTTTCACAGGGCACAACTCCACTGAAGACCACAGAATTACACCTGCTAATACGAAGAGCGAATATGGCCCTGACTTTCCCCCAGACAGCAGCTTTGAAATCCTATTTATTTGATCAAAAATATTCTATTTCCTTCATTCCACAAGAAGATCTAAGTTGCAGGTATTCTCCACCCACTCTGCATGTGTTTATTTAAGCAGTTTCCCATCACAAATGGGATTTGCAGGATTTAGCTTATCAAGTGCTTCCATTAAGTGTTAGTTTAAATAAGCTTCATGGTGCCTGATCTGCATTTGATAAGGGCCAGAGAAGTAAGTGTCTGGGTTTATCTGTGGACCTACAGGTGCCCCACGCTGACTCTACCCACACCACGGCTGAACTATTCGGCCAGACTCAGTTATTGCTCGGCAGGATTGGTTTACTTAATGCAAAATTAATAGTAAGTGAGAACTATGTCTTTATCATCTCGCTTCCTGCACCATCGGGAAATGATTATGATAGTCATACACTTTGAACTTATCAGCAAGAGTTTACATTCAGGGTTATGCCTAACAGCAGTCTGTAGCATATTTTGAAGCAATTTACTGTTTGCAATTATTTCTTGCTCCTGACAGAAAAATCTCCCTTACAAACAGCATAATATTATTTACCAGTGTAATAATTAACAGTTGCTAGATCTCATGACTTTCTTATTTTGTACTTTCCTCCAATATGCAAGATAAAATGGCAGTAGAAATTTACGGATGGCAAAGGAGTTTAAAAAATTAGGCTACTTTAAAAGTAAACTTAAATTACACCACGTGACAATTCAGTCACTGTGACCTGATATTTCACTGCAAAATTCATTCCACACATTGTTTCCAGCACATCACGGGGTTTCCATTTAGGATTGGTTCTGAATATACAAAATAATTAGAAAATGTTTGTATGAACAAGTTAAGGGAGACAGACGGATGCATACGATATTGACTTCAGTGGGAGAAGAGTAAGGGCTGGCACCTTTATGCTGAAAGTCTATAGGTCAGCAGACCCTGTAACAGACACAATTTGCACCTGCAAAATAGACAGCAGACACAATCTGTAACCCTGGTGCCCACAACCAGGAGATTAAAAGTATGCAGCATGTGGGACCCCAAATTAATTTGGGGCCTCTAGTGGTCAACTCCACCTGGAAAGCTATCTAAAACCAGTTCAGATTTCAGATTATTGGTTTTATACACTCCCTGCTTGATGCACCACTCAGCAAATGACACACAGAGGTCAATAGACAGCCATCAGATGGTAGGAACATTTAGTCTTACTGTCCTAGGTTGGATTACCAGTATTTTAACCTCTGAGAGCAAAGGAAAAATCACATTTTTCCTTGGATCAGCAGAAAGGTTATTTGTTGCATTCGTACATAATCAGGTCTAGCCACCAGAGTCTGTATTTAAAAAAACAAATCTGCACAAATAATTAGTCATAGCCATAGACACTATAACTTCGGTTTCGTAGCTGTTATACCCTGACTAAACCATGGAGTGAAAAAGCTCAGTTCAAGTTCAACAGCACTACAAATAGGTTAATGAAAACAAGTGAGCACCCATAACTGATTCCCTCAAGTGCCTGTCCTTTGGGGAATTAACATTCCCTAATCACCTGCAACACAGCCACTGGTGCTTCAGGACATGGAGCAGCACTGTAGCAACTAAGAGGCCTGAATTCCTCTGCAGGGGACAAAACCAGCTACTCAAACGAAGGAATTCATTTGCGTTTTTCTTTAATGGGTCACTTCGAAAACCAGAGGCCTCTGTGTGATTTGCCTCTTTAAAAAAATGTATGTTCTGTTAGGATGTAAATTGATATTTAGTAGGAGCAAAAAGTAAGGCTTATATTGAAAATGGGCAAATTCCCAAGCCAATTTTCACATGTGCAAGCCATAAACTCCAACTGCAAGCAGAGGCCGGCAGACTGGTGAACTTTATATTTGTTTTACTCCATGGAGATGTGTTTGGGATAGATTTATCTTTATTTGAAACTTTACATAGATAATGCAAATTTCCCGTTTACAGCAAATACTAATGCAACAGAGCCTGCCAAAAGCATGTTTGGATTTTCAGGTTAGGTTATATTTGTTTTACATCACTGCGAGGTTTCAAAGATGTCTCATTAAATATAAGGACTTTCTCATGTTAAATTATGGCCTAATTTGTGACTAAAGGATTGCAGTATAAATATGCTCCAGCCTTTACCTAAACACATTTTTTTCTCCTACAAAATGTGAACCAATATGTTTCAGAAATCATGAAAACAAGTTCTCAACCTCAGACATCTCCCTGGGGCTGGCTGGATTTCTCAAAATCACATTCTCCAACTATGCCACTTTGGTTTAATTTCTCTCTGATTCTATGACTTCTGTACCCCTTCTGTCCATCTAGGACTGTATGTTCTCACTCTTTCAGTATGTCCATTCTACGGTGCGGTGTAGCATGGATAAGCGTATCCATGATAACTTTAATTTAGCTTTTACAGGTAACGATACAACTAATGTAGACATGGTGGTATCAGCTTCAGCACAGACTAGCAACCTTAGTACAAGTCAGCCAGGCAGCCTGCATACGTACTCTGGCGCTGGCCTGTGCTGAGCCCTGTGCCACCATATCCACACTATTACTTTTACCTGTGCTAGCTAGATTAAAGCTTACCCACGCCACAATCACACCTTCACTTGCAGTGTAGGCATACCCTTGGTCTCTCCACTTCTCCCAGGGCCTTTTTCTTTCCTCTACCTACCTCCACTTACTCAAAGGGAGGAAACCATTAAACACAGTCCTCCTCCACTCTGGTTATTTTTCCCGCCTGTTGTGCTTATTTCTCTGCCACCTTCTGACACCATTGGAAGCTTCGTCTACTACTTGTAGCACTGGCTACGAATCTACTATTGCTTCTGAGCTTAAATTCAGCATCTCTTTTGGGAACACGGATCATGGGCAAGATGAGTCTCCAAATTGATGATTAGCTCATATCCCCAGAATCCATCACTGACAGGTTCCCTTGAGCCAAAGAGCAGAAGTTACTTTAAATCAAACTTGCCCAGGGCAAGTCATTTTTATTTTTTCTTTAAAACAGGCAAGTAAAACACGTTCATTGTCATCATGACGACCACAGGAAAGGCAGTCTATTTTTTGCCAAAGCTGGTAAATTTCTATGACAATATCCAATACTATTGTAAATAAAAGATTAAAAAATGAAAAGCACCAGGCTACAAAACCCATCTGGGACCCAGTTCACTGTTGCACGCATGAATCTGCAATCATTCGCTCCCAATAACCTCAATGTGAGTTGTGCATGCATGCAACTGAGGAGAAAAAAATTAAACCGGTGCATTTCTTTTCCAAAGGACAGATCATGCTACCGGACAAGAATCATGTATTGCAGCAGCCCTAGCAAGCTTTGCATTCTGTTGCTAAGATGAGCTACAGGAAGCTATGTAAAAAGTCACTAAGGTTACAAAAGGCAATCACAGTATTAGTGTGCAAGGGAGAAAGCTAAGGATATCCTCTATTTCCTTATTAGCTCTAACGCTAAAGCCCACTTCCATTTAACATGGAACAAAGAGCTGGGATTTTTAGATTCATTACAGCAGCAGATGCAAGTGAAAGCTTAGGAGCAAGATACAATTCTAGACTTCTTAACCAATAATGCACAGTTCAGAAGAAATTTATTGAAAGGGTTGGATGAGGAAGGAAAAGTGGTACATATTTAATCCATCCAAGTACAGCCTAGTGGAAAAGATGAAATTCCTCTCATTGCCCTAGTGCACCCTATACTTACACAGCAAGAGATAAAAGATATAGAAATAGGTAGATGATACTTTTGATGGGATAGTGCACATGTTAGGAAATGGACCCACAGCATAGGGGTATTTATTACCAGGGGTTGGCAGTGACTACCTCCCTCTTCAAGAAACAGACTGCAGGCCGGGCTGTTTTATCAATAGGGCAATTCATTTTGTTATCAGCTATTTTAAAAAGGCTGAAATACAAACCATTTACATTTTAGTGGTTGCACATATTGCTCCTAGCCAAACTTTTTATTTTAAATCAGGTTCACTTATCCTTACATATTCTCTTTAAGCAACATTGTCAGCTGTAGTGTGAAACAAGTCTTGGTAAAGCTTTCCCTTGTATCAAGAAGAAGAAAAATATATTAAAAAAGTAAATCATTTCTGTCACTGAAGTTTGGTTGATCAGAAATTCTGTGTTTGCACTTATTTCTTTTTAAGCCATACCAGGGGTCCCTGGAGAGATGTAAAGACAGCTTCTTGAACAAAGATGTTGATTAAATCACAAAACATATGACACCATGTATATTTACATTTTCTATTATCTCATGATGTGAGTGCTAACAGAACCTCCATCTGGGCGTCCTGGAACTTACTACAGTATTTAATAATAGTAATGAAAGTTATTACAGAGGCCAATAAACTAGCTTCTGTACAGAATGATCTGTCTGGGGAACATCTAATTTATAGATGAGACTTCAAGTTCTCTGGTATTTCAGAGGGTTAATTCAAAGGCAGTAAATTGAAGCTTTGTCTTATTCCGTTTGAAGGTATTTGAGAGCTTCTTTAGCGATATTTTCAAGCAATATTCTATCTCTGAGAAAATTCAGAGATGAGTCTAAGTTAATGTAACTTACACCTTTTTCAAGCCTCAAAGTGTTTTCAACTACATAAACAGACTCCCTTAGCCCCATCTACTGACATGTAATTTACACATCACCTCTGAATATATCTCGCTGAATCTAAAGGTCACTGATCTCCTGGAGAGCTCAGCTGATGGCAGGATGTTTCCCAGCACCATAAGACCAGGAAATGTATGATGTACAGTTTAATTTCATTTATTTTTTCTGATTTGAATTTTATATATAAATATATATTTTAAGAGTTGCCTGCTAGGTTGCTGCAGGGAACTAATGCTTTACAGTGAACATGTGCATTCATATTCTGCAAGTCTTTCTGAAGTAAAAGAATTTACTCCAAGTCAACAATGAGTTTGTCTTCTTACAGAGTATTTACAACTTGAAAGTTGTAACAGAAATAAAATGTCTAGATTGCAAAGCCACCCATCTTAGTCTTGGTTCTTACATTTTCCTTTTGCTAGTCATGTTAGAATTATAGTCAGGGTGATTTCCTCTTCATGATGCCATTCTTCTAATAAAAGATTGTGAAAAACTTATGGTGCTCAGGATCTGAATTCAAACTCAAGTCACAAGTATGAGTCTTAGTGAGTTTCCTCTTCATTTCCACTGTGTTGTTAGGCCATTATCTACTACAATTAAATCAATATCACAGGTAAAACAAGATGCTGTTGCCTCCACTTTAATCCCATATGGCAGCAGAAGTAATCTCTCTGTCATCTTCAATGAGTATTTGCTGCGTTATGACATATTACTTTTCAGGAAAGCTTTTCTCTTTCGTTAATCATTCAGATGCTTGTCCTTATATTCCATATTCTTTTTGGCCAAAGATTTGGAGCTATCAGATACTAAATGAAGAGTATTCTGCATGAAATACAGTTACGCACTCCTGAAGATGAACTGGGAGAGAAGGCCATCTCTCCATGCCCTAAAAGCTCAATGAGAATGGGTGATCAGCAGCAAGGATCAGACCTGGGATCTCTGGATATATAAGCATGAGCCTTTACTGCCTGAGCTAGAAGAACCACCTTTATTAGCCAAAGCTGTAGCAGACTCATCCACCTTACTAGGTGGTTCAACCACAATGAGCGCGGGGGGGAACTAAGCACCACACTGAGTGGGGGAGGGTTTCAGAGACTGCAGCTAGATGAGAATAGCAGACCACCAGTTCTAAAACACAAGACGATGAACCAGTCAAGAAAGAGCTGGGTTCCAGTCAGCAGTAAAGATGTACGGCGAGAGAGGAGAGAAGGTCATGTAGTTTGAGACTAGACAGCAAGACTCTGAAGTTTGGCTAAACACCCCAACCTTTGGACATTTATTCAAAATAAACCCTAACCTGGGAACCTTCTGAGATTTGCTTCTTCCTAATTTTGATGTACTTTATCTAGTTACTGACCTATGACAGCTTTTCCAGTGGGACTGTGTGAAATTTACTGTATCGATTTTTGAAACCTGACCTCTAATGAATTTCTGCAGTCTCAGCATGAGTTTTCCATCTGGTGATTTTTTAATGGCCCACTCAATAGAGAATTTGTGGGTTTTTTTAAACTGTATTTAGAGACTTCTTTGCTGCTTGATGCTTCCAGATGGTTTTGTCCAGCCCCAGATGTCACTCAGAAATTACTCCAGAGTAAAAAAAATATATATACACACACACGGGAGAAAAAAATGTCATTACAAATAATCCTTAGATCCAGACTACTTCATTCCCTGAGTGCACGTCTACACTGCACACTCCTCACTGCAGTGTGTAGAATACATACACTGCAGGGCCCCCCAGCAGGGGTATAAATAGCAGTGTAGAGAGTGAGGCACTGCTTAGGCAAGTACAGACATGCCACAATCTCAGTGTATATATCCTACATATTCTACACACCCAAGCAGGGCTTCCCACGTCTATAGTGTCCCAGTGCCACAGAGAAAGGGTCCAGTAGCAGGGAAAGGCTCTGGCTGGAGGGAGGCAGTGGTGAAAGGTTCTGGCAGCTCCAGGCTACACACAAGGTCCAAGCATAATTTTTTCGAGCCCAGTACAAACTTGTAACATGGACCCCCTCCCCCACACATACCACAATCCCTCATCCCATACGTACAATCTCATGAGCGATGACATTTTTTTTCCTCATGGTAATGGGGACTGCAGCCTGGGTTGGGCCCCCAAGGGCCTCCAGGCCCTGGTAAGTTGTACCCTTCCCCCGCCCCCATGTGGGGGCCCTGGCTACACACTACAGTGTGGACCCAACCTGTTTTTCCTCATGGTGTGTAGCTACACATACCTTACATGCTGCCACCAGTGGTGTGCAGTGTGGACAGCCTGAGACACATTCTGAAACTAACCACGTGTGTGACATAAATCAGAAATATTTTCTTTGTAGGTCACTACTTTGCATCATTCCTTACAGAAAAGAAACAAACCACAGTCCGCCTCTAACGACAAGTACTTTGTCCTGTGTTTTACACTGTAGCACTCTGAGCAAGTGCTTAGAGACTTTTGTGTAAAGTATGATCACTTGCTCAATTTACTATGATCTGGTCCTGCCTTTCACCCCCACACCTCTTTTGATCTCATCCGAGCCCGAATTGTGAGCTCTAGGGACCATGAACTGTCTTTTTCCTGTCTGTCTGTCCCTACATACACCTACAGCCACTATGGAGAAGAAATAATATTCTCCCTGCTCCTGTGCCTGTTCCTTCATTGTTCTGTCCCAAGTAACAAAATATAAAACTAGCATGCAACATTTTACATTCAATAAAATGGAACAGAACAAACATCTGGTGTTACGGTGCTAGAACCCAGGCCTGCAAATATTTCCGTATGTGAGTAACTCATGTGAGTAAGTCCCATTTTACAGTGATGTGAGTGAAGTCAATTATGTGCTGAAATGTTTCTGGATTGGGCCCCAAGAAAGCTTATTTCTCTGCTTTCACTTTCATCAGACCATGGTTTTATATAAATAAAAGCTTAGTATGGGCGTTACCAGAAAGTTTTCATTTGCCTCACAGTGACTTACCGAACATGAATACAAATATTCATTAAAAGACATTTGCTTACTGTGCAGCAACTTAACAGCATATTTTGTAATGACTGTCACTGTTAATACATACACATTTTCCCCCTTTCTTTTGGATTTTTCTTTGTGCTCTGTGATTCTTGAAACCAATGTCAGGTCATGTTATGGCATGAATATTGAATGTACTTTCCTCTGAGGTTGAACTGTCAGTAACTCAGGATCAAATTCTGCTTTCGGTTTACAGGCATTGAAGTAAACAGGGCAACTGAGGGCAGAGTGTAGACCTAAAACAGACTAATTATCACAACTCAAGGTTGATCATGACATTGAAGCAATTTTGTTCTGTGATATTATGTTTAATAAACATTAGAATAACAAATAGAAACAAATACAGACATAATTGGTTGCAAGAATACAAGAAAAAATAGGGAAATACGAATTTCCATTAACTCTTAATTGTTTTAGAATAGCAATTTGAGGGATAGAGGAGCTGTGAATTTATGTTTGGGAAGAGAACATTTGACATGGAATCTTGAGTATGTTGAGACAATCCTGAATAGTAATTACGTTTCAATAACGGACATTAGTATGCCGTTTTTTACTTCTGTGCATAAACATCAACGGAGCTAGTTATGCCACTTAACACCAGCTGTGGATCTAACCTTATATATGTAGATTTGATTGTATCAGGGGTTTTGAATACAAATATAAGTGCTTTAGTATACAAATGACAAGAAATAAAATAAACTAGACCAGGAACCTAAGAGTCTGATACTCTATTGGTCTTCACCTTGAGCAGTTACTTAACCAGTGCAAAGGGAGAATGGTTGTAGTTTTGCACAGGTTTAAATGACTATTGAAGGTGCAAGGCAATGGAGAATCAGGATCATAATCTTCTGGGATTGAGAATGCCCTCCATTTTCATCAATAGTAATTAAATACTTAGAAAAGCAAAAGGGGAGCATCTAATGTGGTCAGAACAAGATGGCTTCTTCTGGAGGTGTCACCTCCCTTCCTGGTTTAAGTTTGTCCTGAATAATTTTTACCAACTTTATTCTGAAATAAAGATGAATGAAATGCCATACTTTGGATCAAATCCTGCCAGCAACCAATGGGGCTTCTCACAGAAGAAGGGGCTACTCTGTACGAGTTAGGGCTGACAGAATCTGGCCCTGAATAAATATGGAAGCACCCTCTACTGCCAAAAATTGTAGGTTTTCAAGAACATTTTGGGGCTTGCTTGTTTTTCTAATTTATGTGCCGCCTAAAGCTCTTTTGGAGAATTACGTTGCAATTGGTGGAGAGTCTTCAGAGAATAATGAGTTTTTCTTCTTCATAGTTTGTGCCCTTCTAGCTAACCATTTGCTGCTGCATTTTAAACTAGAAGTAGCGCATTTAAGAAACCCTTTACAGGAGAAATCAATGTGTTTTCTCCCTCTTTCATTCTGCTAGAGAGCAAAAAGAAAACCCTACTTCCAGCTTGTGGCCACCTTTACCATTTTACTTCTGAGGCTGCACTAGACAGGAATACAATCAAGAAATCCTTTGAAGTTAACTCTCCCTCACATTTAGGTTTTTAAGTTCAAGTGCCAGTGAAATGCTATAAAAATCAGAACTTGGGGTGTCTGATTCCAATGGACACCAACCCATGACATCACTGAGCCTAAACAATAACTAAAGTGTAAATTTAAACTATATCCAACAAAAATCAAAACCAGCTATAGGACCTTGGTATAGCATAGAGAAATAGAAAAAACAGATGTTACACCAGACAGCATATCCTGCTTTTAGGAAATGAGACACAGCAGGGATCACAACATTTTAAATCAGTCACTAGTTCTTTCCTAGTTATTCCCTTTAAATGATGTGCTCCAATATTTTCAAATCAGCCTTCATCCCTTCCTCTCCCTGCTGTACACAGATTCATGTAATAATTTTCTCCTCTTAATTAGTTGTTTAAATGCATTTGTACAGGAGAATTACACTGGGATCCAACATCCCGCTTACTAGCACCAGAGAGCTCAAAGTCATCGGGAGATCACAGGAGCAGAGCCTAGACCTGGTTATTTATTTATTTTTGCTAGCCAGAGAAGACATTCTTGTTCACCTGAGGAGAAAGGAAAGGAAAGGAAAGGAAGAGGAGCAGACACACAAAAGAAAGGAGAGAGTAGAGGTTAGCCAGATGGTGTGACTGGAACTATTTCACAGTGCTCATGCCTGTTTTACCATAGCCCTTTCCGTTCAACCCTGTGCTGCAGCATTACAACAATTTCCCCTACTTCTTCTGACTTTGCACACAGCTGGCACCTCCTGTAATCAATTTAATAAGACATGACCTACGAGTTAACATTCCATAATGACAAGGCCACCTTCAGTCCATTAATGGAGATGTATCATTAGCCTCCTCTTCCAGCAGTAGGAGCATTAATGGCTATGAAATCAGTACACAGAGGCTGAAAGCAAGTAGACTCTGGTGGAAGGGGAAGCTACAATCCACCTGCAGAACGAGAACCCAATTAGCAGAGGTGGTTTCATTTGATTAAACTAAGGAGAGCCAATTTAGGATAAAAATAAATCTTACAAAGGTTACAGGGATATCTATATATTAAAGAAAGATTTAATTCTGGTGGCAGCAGACTAGTGTGACCAATTACATTAAACCAAGAAAACAAAGTTGTGCATATAACCTGTAATCCCTTTAAAGTTCAATACAACATCTGTTTTGGAGGCTACTGGGACTTTTATGTATTTAGCAGTCAAGCATCTTTCCTGCTATTTAACTCAAGTAGCCCAAATAAATTAGACTCCTTCACTCTTCAAAAAGAAGGAAAGAAAGAAAGACTACACATTCTGTCTCCTGTTGTAATCTTTTCATCTAACATTGTCGGCATAGTGTTCTCCTTTGAGCATCTGGGATTCATCATGCAAAGTTCCGGATATTAAGTGTACAGAGAAGTTCTCTGCAAGCGTAATGAATTATGAGAGGGGGTCACATTGACCACTGCACAAATTTACTTTGAACAGCTCCATGCAACTAGAATTGAGATATACACGTCTATAGATATTTCTCTAAGTAAAACTCTGAAGTTCGACCATTTCTTTACCCTGCCTGTAGCTGAAATCCCAGAAAGGCTATGCAGTGGGCTTCCCTTCTCCCTGAGCCTGCACTGCTATCCACTCTGAAATGTGGAGGATTGCTTATCTTATGAAGCATGATTTTTTTTTTTTTTAAAAAAGATATGATTTGAAGGGTAATTAAATGTGATATGAGATATATAATATATTCTTTCTGAGCACACGGAAAGGGGCCAAACTGTTTCCAAGTTACACTCTTGTAACCTGAGGTTAAGAAAAGATTATTTCATAAACCTAACTGTAAACACTCCTCTACTCGTAAAGTACTTTGTCTAATGTGCAGTAGAGAAGAAAAAGTGGCAAAAGCAGCAGTGAAATGATGACTTTACCTCCTTACTCCAGAAAGAGGAAGAAAAAATTACATTATGGATACAAGCTAGCTTACTTGTATGGCAGGAAGACACACTGAATGGGTGTAGATTTGGGATAATTTCTGCCAAAACCTTTTGTAAATTGGTTTGTAGTGATAGGATGGACTACAAGTCCCAGATTCCAAGGGTTGTTAGGTTTGGGGTTTTTTACACTAATCCACACATACTTTATATGCTAAATCATTGCTTCTTCTGGATATTTTGCTACTTAAGTACATCTGGCTTTGTTTAACATCAGCACTTTAACTGCACCACATTTTCATTGCAATAATCTACAATATTCTAGTGAAAAGCATGAAGGAAAGCAGCTAAGTTTATTTTATTGATTTCTGGCAGATGCATATTGCCACCACATTCAGTGATCATTCAGACTATTAATATTGCCACTTTATCTGCTTTCCTAGAAACTGTGAAGCCTGAAATGCATAACATTCAAATAAAAATCTTACCTTTACAAACCCTACCCTTAGTTATTTTGTACCAAACTCATATATTGTAGGTGTCTAAAGAATTCCTCTGCATTCTCGATTATGATGTAATTTACTGTTATGCATAACCTTTACTGGAAAGCAGCCAACACAAATTGTTCTCAAACCCCCTTTTCCATCCCTGGATGTATTCACAGTTTCAAGTCCTTACTATAAACTCTTAATCCTTCTGCCACTATGAAGTGAACACTTGGGAGGAATTTGAAGCATGACAACTTACTTCTTAAACATTGTGACCTAACGCCATTCTCGAGGCACCCCACTCGCCCAGGTCAGTATGTGTTCAGTAACTCAGCTGCCCATCTCTACTGGGCACTGTTTTTTAATTTAACTTAAGGCCTTTTCTTTATGGAAGCAAAAGGTTTGTTTGCGATGTGGTTGATGAGGGAACCTTGAAAAGGTTTGACGCTAAACACCCAGAAGTTCATAGTATTCTTTGAACCTTGCCTTTGCTTCTGCAAAATTTGGATTTCCATGTAAGCAAGAGAAATCTCTTGAGATTTTTGTTATTTCCAATTCCTGATGGAAATACAGTGAAAACAGTTTGGCTAAAAGGCATTTAGAGCGTTCTCCTACCACCCCCAGCTGGAGCACAAAAGTGAGAAAATGTGGGAATAACAGAAAAAGTCACCTGAACATTTCAGAACCTCAGAGATTGCACTTGGTTTTGAGAATAGACAAAGGTTATTGGTGGAATCAAGATGCTTATTTCATGCCATGCATCTCTATATGTGATTAAGGATGGTTGGACCACTTTATATTTCAATCCAGACACATACCCACTCACCTCCTTTCACCCCCTTTTGACTGAAAAGATAAAGTTTATCTTTATCCGTTATCCATAGCAGTTTGATGTATTCAGATTTCTATGCTATTTTGATTTAGCATTGTTTCATTTTATAAACATTATTTCTTTTTAATGCACCAAATAACGGTAACTGCCTGAATCTTCACCAAGGACTGCAGTTCTTCCTACTAAAGAAGAAATATTAAGAGCTCATTCCAGTATGCCTTACACACCCAAAACTCCTAAGGTCAATGTTCTACGTGTGCAAAGGGTAAATTAAATCCCATGATATTCAAGCTTACAAAGTGCTTTATAGACATATAAAAAAGTTTCCCATAAAACCTATGGAAGAAAAAAGAAAATTCACCAACAGCAAGAATATTAATATTCATGAGAACTCATTCCTCAAGAAACTTCTATAAATCATTCTATTCTGCAAGACATTCCAGCTTCAGCAACTGTGCACCACTCAGTGTTCACCTCCACAACTAACAGTGTTTGCATTGTATGATCCCTCTTATACCTTTAGAGTGAAATCCTGGATCCATTGAAGACAATAGCAACTCTCCCATTGACTTTCATGGAGCCAGGATATCACCCTTCGCTTGTAAAATTCCTCAGTCCAGAGATTCTGTTCTTTGTACAGTAGCTTGACTGACTAAAGGGCTACACTCAACTATAAATAATTTATAGTGGTCAGATTCTGATACCCTTAATCAAGTTGAGTAATACCTTAACTCAGGGACGGCTCCATTAACTTCAATGGAGCTAGTGAAGCTAGCTCATGAAGCTAGGTTCTGCTTAATTTAAGGATATCAGAATGAAGAACAGTAACAAGGAGGTTGTGAAAGAGTACACTTACTCTATAGACACGAACTCCAAACAGCAAAGAATTCTAAGCTGAGTTGGTTTAAATAAATGCAGACTTGAGGGTTTTTTTGTGTGGAAACATTTTTTAAATTTTTCTGGAGACAAAATTGAAATTTTGAATTCTCAAAAAATTTGTCCATGCTATAAATTGATAACAAACATAGCAACAATTCCTTTGCAATAAATAAACAAACAAAATAAAAGCAACCAGGCAAAAAAACCCCACATGTAAGTGAATATTCAACCAGCTCTAATTCTAAATATTCTTCAGTCAAAAAAAATCTCATTAGACAATAGGAGCAATGATATCAGTATAAGAGAACTCTGAGACACAAAAAAAACCTGGGCAACAAGAAGAAAGAAATGTTGTTGATGGCTACTCACATACATTAGGACATCACCACCACCATACTGTTTCAGACCAATGGTCCATCTACCCCTGGGGATCCCAACCTTTTTGGCTTGTGGACCACAAATATGATTTTTATAACCCTGAAGGGACACCAGTCTCTGCCAGCAGGGCCCCCCAGCCCCCCACCTCAGCCAGAGGAAAGGAGTTAAGCGAGGAGAATCTCCTGTCCCCCTGGCTGCAGCAGGGAACCCTGCACTCCACTTGGGTCCCTAGGCGGAGCGCTTTGCCCTGCTCCCTGCAGCTACAGCCAAGGGGAGGGAAGCGCTGATCTTCCCTTCCCCTTGGCTGCAGCAAGGAGTCTGCACTATCTTTAATCCCCACAACAACGTGCTCTGCCTGGGTCCCCGGGGAGCAGCAGCTCCCTTCTGCAGCCAGCAGGAGCGGAGCGTGGGCCGTTTTGAAAGCCCCCGTGGGCCATGGGTTGGGAACCACTGATCTAGCCCATTATCCTGTCTTCCAATAGCAGCCAGTGCCAGATGCTTCAGAGGGAATGAACAGAAAGAGCAATTATCAAGTGATCCATCCCCTGTCATCCAGTCCCAGCTTCTGGCAGTCAGAGGTTTAGGGACACCCAGAGCGTGGTGTTGCATCCCTGACTATCTTGGCTAATAGCCATTGAAGGACCTATCCTCCATGATTTTATCTTATTCTTTTTTTTTTGTAGTTCATTTAGCTGAGAGAAATAGGTAAGATTAGAATGAAATGTTAGAATAGTAGTGAATACCCTCAGACATATGAAGGTTGAAGATGTCAAATGAAATTCTTCCAAGATGAATCAGGCAACAGTTCCTTTACTAAGGAAAGCTAGTGATGCAAACAGAGCAATTAAATACTATTATTTATCCTTCCTCATAATAGAATACCAAAGAGAGACTGTCTCGCACTGACTATGTACAGCACCTAGTACAATGGTTCTGATTTCAGCCGAGGCCTCTAAGTACTACCATAATTCAAATAAATAACAAGAAAATTAATTGCATTGAAAGGTGAACATTTAAAATAGATACAAAAATTATTGTATACACAATGTATAATTGACCTGTGGAACTTCCTGCTGCATGATATCATTAAGTCATAGGAGTATACCTGCCATTAAACCAGACGGGGAAACATTTATGAGTGATCAATTTTTATGTTTCTGGGCAGAAGTGCATCATGAACCAGGATCAGAGTTATTTTTAACAAAGATCTCCTTTCAGTTCAATAGCACAACAGCATCACACATTTAGGTGCAATAAGGGGTTGTTATGATGTCCTTTCTGCTACTGACCAAAGTGCTGTACTAAGTGGACTGAGGACTGTTTCAGTAGGGCCGTTTTTATGTTCTTAAAACAATAGAACCCTGCAGACTGACAGAGTATTGAACTTAAATTGCAAATATGGAGCCAGATCCTCATCTGAAGACAATGGAACTATGTTGAGGTACACTTGCTGAAGATTGGCCTCATGATGTAGGAAGATTGCTTAATTGCGCCTGTCCATGGCATCTATGCTGGACTTTCCAGTTCAGATTGATAGAAATTATTTTGATATTAGCTCAAGGGGCACATCTCTAGCTGCACTGTCTCTGCATTTAGTCACAGGACAGTGAGCAGAGGGCCTGAAAGAATAGTTTTGCAGTCTTGACAGTCTGGCTGCTGATAGAACCCCTCTGGGAAACAATTGGAAGGTCTTGCACTTATTTACTGTGTCAGGATTGTACAGCAAGGAAGACAATATATAGAGACCCCAATTAGTTAACCAGAACGCTCCTTTCGCCATTCATGAAAAACAAACACTCCCTCAGCTACATGGAGTCTGGGAGCTTCTTGGTTTCTGAGGGCTGATGATTCACTATTTAAAACAAAAAGAGGAAGGGCAGTTCACTTTGTCACAGTCCACCTCTTAGCAGCATAGTTAGGTGTTCTGCAAACTCCACCTGCTGATTGAATTGTTTATTCATGTGAATAGCACTGAAACTAATACACAGGAAACAATGAATAAGGAGTTGATCAGGGAGAGTAAAATCAGGATATCTAAAAAAAACCAATGATCAGTGCAAATAGCAATAGCACATACTGTTATATGGAACATGGAAGCCATTTTGTACATTTAGCTAGTCCTTAAATCACCACCAGCCTCTTTCTCCTCGCTCCTTATCACTGGCAACGTGTGGATAAAGAAACCTCTCCTATAAAGGGAAATGGGGAAAAGTCTGTATCATTAAGGAATTGTCAAAGCATTCTGCAAAAAGCCTATTATTCAGTATGTAGAATCAGAACTGACATACCACACTATTTATTTGTAGGACCAGATTGCATCTAGCTCAGCATGACTACACCAGAGAGGCAAAAGGATATTCCCAAAAAGGAGAGGAATAGAAATGAGGAGATCCTTGCCTCTACCCAATGGTGTCAAACGTGCTGTCTAACAGAAGACACAGACTGTGCAGCAGTAGAAGAGGCAGAGAGTCAACATTAATGCTTCTTTCATGGCTTCTCTGAGATCCTTTGAGGCTGGTAATAGTACTGGGTAGAAAATCACTGCCTCAAAGAAGTTTATGGACTCGCAGAGTCACCCTAGAGTTCTTTAAGGACTGGAGGGCATCATCCACCTTGGAATTAGAAAGTTCATTGCCCTGAAAGGGAAGGTCCTCAATTGTTTGGACTTCCCTGGAAATCACTGAAGATTGAAGCCAGGAAGATCTTCTCTTGGCCACTAGTGTAGCCATTATACACACCATTGAGTTGGGCCTGAAAGGATGTGTGGACTATCAGCTGTCATTTAGACATGATGGTCTTTAATGCCTCTTGCTGTTCTTGGGGAAGCCTGACCACTGACTTGAAGCAGTTTGTCCCAATTCAAATTCTTATATTTGGACAGTGCTTGGTCATTAACCAGGCTCATCTGAAGGCTGGCAGATGGACAGACATTGCATCTGAATAGCTCTAGCCTCTTTATGTTTTTTTTCCTAGGTGAAGATTTGGGAGGTTCCTGCTGCTTTGATCTCTTGGACCACAGCTACCACAAATAACCCTGGTAGTGAATGGGAATAAAAGTACACAGGTCCCTTGGAAGGGACTTTGTACTTCCTGAGAGCTTGCTTGTGCTACTGTTCTTCTGCAGCCTCCAACGGTCCCTGGTTTTAGGCATGGCAAGCCTGCCAGGCATGGAAAAGTGGCTAGGTGTGCAAGAGTTTGTGAGGTTTCTCCCGTACCACTTCCAGAAGTATATCTAGAGTCTCTGCCATGTGCTTAATGAGGTCCTGGAATGCAGTGAAGTCATTGACTAAAGAGATTTACTGCCTCATCGGGAGAGGACAAGGAGATCACAACAGTGACAAACTGTTCTTTTTGTATATGCTGTTCATCATCATCACTTTCCACCTGCTGCCTTTTCAGGATCTGAGACTGCACTAGTGACATGACTATGTTGGCTTATATTGCCTCTTTGGTGAGGGGGATCTACCCCTAGAGTGGGCTAATGATACAGGCTTTTGTGAATATGATTGAACTCCCCTCCCCCCAGTGTGTCCAGTATGACCATGGCTGATATAGTTATGGATACTGGGGTGAGGGACCTATGGGGGTATCAGCAAGGATGTTCTCTATGTATCCTAAATCCTCCCCAGGCTCTCTTCCCATCTTTTACTATGTAGCCAAGGAGAGGCGTTGTCCCTACTGTGCCCCAAAGGGGATGAAGAAATGGAATACACCTCTTCCAAGAGACCGGCCTGTGATATACCCAGAGTATAATCCAGACTCATGAGTATTTGTGTCATCCCTGCCATGCAACCTTGGGTGTCTTGCAATGCCTTGCAGAAGGGGCTTGCACTTGGGCTGCTTACAAACAGCCTCCAGCCTGCCAGCCACATCCTGAGTGTCTGTGTGTAACTGCACCCTGCCAGTCACACTTGAGGTCACACCCTGGTTCTTACCAGCCTTGGTTATACTGCAGGGTGACTCCAACACACCCCCAGTCTTAGATTTCCCCCCAGAAATGTGTGTCCTGTACTGCCCAGCCCTCTCCTGCACAATACAATCTTATATAAAGTCTGTCATTTATTTAATAGAAATGATATGCACATGTCCTGTTAACCCAGATAGAGTTTCCCCAAACACTTCGAATCAGACATACTGGATTAGAGAAAACAATAAAACAAGTTTATGAACTACAAAGAGATAGGTTTTCAAGTGAGCACATTTAGTGAGGCATAACATCAGAAATAGTTACAAGAAAAATAAAGATAAAACATAACTAGGGCCTAACAACTTTATGTTAAATTCAAAGTAAAATTTTTCTCACCACCTACTCTCAGCTATCTTACTGGCCAAACTTCTTAGGCCAGGACCCCTTCTTCTGTTTAATGGCTGCTTCCTTTGTTCCTTCTGGTGTAGTGAATCAATGAACAGAGAGCAAACAGGAAGGGTGCTCTTGGGGTGTCTCTCTTTTCTTTGTATAGTCCTCTCCCTCCTTTGAGAAGCATCTCCAGCTGGGAGCATGGAGACAGGTAGACGGTGTTGATGGGAACCCCATGCTGTCTCTTTGCTAAGATGTAGATTTATCGCCCATGCCCCTTCTTCTGCCAGTGGATAGCCCACTGACATTGTTTACACCTGGCTGAGGCATCGGCTTGCCCTGTGTCTCTGAGGAACGGGTTTGGCCTCTCCCCAGATTTGGCACACATTTTAGTAATACCATACAGTGCAATCTTATAACTTTACATAAAATGTGTGGCAACATTGTACCAGGACAATAGTGACCAGCAAATGATGAGTTTTCAAATGATACCTCACAAGGCATACTTTGTCCAAAGGGGTGAAGAGAGAGTTACAGTCTGTCACAGGGCCATCCTGTTCCGAGTGTCCTGATTCTATTGTGCTTTTCCTAAATAGGTAATGGGTGAAGTCCAAGCCCACAATACCTTCTTTACCTGCCATATTGATGCCTTGTTAGCCGGTAGTTTGGTTGTCACCACCACCTCTCAAGGACCTACAGAGACTTGGGTAGCAGGCCCACAGATAAAGCACTTGATACTGTACATGCCCTGGGTATTGACATATTAGGTACCGATGCACTGTGCACCAAAGAACGTGGTTCTGAGGTTGCCTGTACAGAAGCGCTGGATACCAAGCTGCTGGGTACTGAGGCCTCTCATGCCAAAAGACTAGTAACAAGAGACATGTAGTCTGCAGGCTTAGTGGTTCTTTCAATAGTCAGTATCAGGGAGACCCTTTTCAAGGTCCAGCCCAATGAGCTAAGATGAGTCAGACTTAAGAGTCTGGTATCTCAGCTCAGTAAGCACTGGAGAAAGTGCCCTATTCCTCAGCTCATCTCTGGAGCAGTACTCCTTTCTACCCCATTGGAAGGAGGTCAATGAAGCCAGAATGGAGGCAGATGATTGGAGCTTCTTTGTCAACCTAGCTTAGGATCTCAGACTGTAATCTCATCTCACCAGGATGCTTATGGAGGGAGACTGAAAGGAGAACTGATGTCTAGCTGAATCCTTCCTTTTGGTGTCCAAGGAGGCTTGCATAAAGCACTCCAGGAGGAATTATTTTAAGCAAGTTTGTCTAGGTTTTTGAGTCCACTTAGAGGAGGAGTGATATAAGGTACATTGCTCAGGAATAAGTCCCTCTCTTCAACAAAATAGGCAGCTCGAGTCCCCATCATTAAAATAACATTATAGCTTCACAGGAGGTGCTGGTTTTAAACTCCAAGGATTTGGCTAGAGTCCCTGTACAAAGAGGGGCGTTCTGACTACAAGCAGCATTATTTTTTTCTTTTGCGTCAATGGGCAACAAGACTAACAACTAAGTAAACTAGCATAGCGTGCAGAGAAGGAGGCAGACACTTCAGGGGTTCCATCTCAGTGCCACAGGCAGTCAGAAGAACTGAGGGATAGCTGGGCCCATTCTGCACTTGGCTTGGGGGAGTGGAGAATGAAGACTTCTAGTCTGAAGGTGCAACCGCAACAGATGCTGCAGGCCAAAAGAATCTGATCTCACGTACAAGGGGCACAGCTTCATCAAGAGTGGAATCCTGGTGGATAGTCACTTGAAGCACCCTTTCATTCTGACTGTATGTGGAATAGAAACTTGTTTAATAAGGAAAAAATCATTTCCATTGATATACTTGTACTTCTCTCTCTCTCTCTTTTTTCTTCTGGTAACTTAGCTAGTCAGTATGCAGAGTTTCCCCATTAGGAATTTAGTAGGGTATGTTAGTTAGTGATTTAAAGGGTTTGCTCATCTATGTTCTGGATGTATCAGGCTTCCTCATGACAAAGAGCTGTGTCTGCATTTCTTCTTTTTATATATGTAAAAATAAATCAAAACCCCCACCAATTTGGCTGTGCTGTCAAATCCGTGATGCCCAA
Source organism: Emydura macquarii macquarii (assembly GCF_026122565.2). Classification (NCBI taxonomy): domain Eukaryota; kingdom Metazoa; phylum Chordata; order Testudines; family Chelidae; genus Emydura; species Emydura macquarii. The sequence goes on along the minus strand of NW_027130204.1, from coordinate 11,327,911 downwards.
ACTTATTTACATATACACTTCATGGGAGGGGGAGTTTATAATAGCTGAATGCCGGCAGTTCTAGCCTTCTTGCTGGTCTTACATATAATCAAGGAGCTTGCAGTGCACACACTGATGAATTGGACAATGAGTCGGAGGGACTGAGTCATAGTCAATCAACTCTCTATTTCCAGCCATGTGTCAGCAATGACACCTGCCTTATTTTGCAGTACTGCACACACATGACTATCTAGAGAAAGTATAATTGAACAGTCGTCTTCAAGAGGTATTTTTTCATGCCTGGATATACATTTTGCAGTTGGCATTTTCTCAGTGATAACTATAGTACAAGAGATTTTTCTGCCAACATGAGACTCCCAAACAGACAAGCACATCCACAAAGCGGTAGTCACTCAGTCTGAAAGATAAAACATAACAAGGGCTTGTTGGTAATGTTCATTTAGCCCTAGTGCGCATCAGGGTCAGATCCTTAATCTGTCCAGTGGACTAGGAGGAGATGGTAGATCTAATTATTTGCCCTAAAAAGCAGACATGCTCGTCAGTGATTGTCTGCAGCCATTATTTCACCGCAGGCTGTGATCTCGACACAGCTCACGCAGTAAAGCGAGCCAGACCTTGGAACTATTTGGTTATTCTATAGGTGGTTGCCCTCCAACTGAATAATGACCCAACACCCCAACACAATACTAGGAAGCACTGTCAACTGGATATGCTGTCTTTCAAATGTCTGGAGGCCAATACAGGAACCAAGGCTGATGGAACCAGCGGGGACTAGCACCAACGCATGGAAATATTTGGGAGGGCTTCACCCCCATGTAAATTGCACACACTGGGGGGAGTGCAAAGGTGAGAGTGGGAACCAGGGCAAAAACCAGGGAAGGGCCACCGAGTGGGACCTGGAGGGGCTGAAGCAGGCAGGAACTCCCAGGACCCTCCTTCCCAGTCTGGAGCCAGCAGCTCTCCCCTGACCCCCAAGTCTCAGTACCTCTCGTCACTCCCTGTCCTATCCCTCTGTGTGTGCGCATGCACAAAGAGGCACACAATTTGCAGGCAGCTTCCGCCACCCCTTACAGGACTGTAGTGAGAGGATGTGGCCTCCCTCCAAGGTTGACAAGGAGGAACCGCCCTCCATCCCTGGTAGGTGGAGCCAGGAAAGTCACGCCCACCATGCTGGAAACAGAAGGGTGGAACAGGAACAGCAAGTATAAAGGGTGGGCTCCCAACTCAGTTGGGAGAGAGCCACCGGTGGAGAGGGACGTCTTCTGCCCGTTGCTGGAATAGGAACCCAGGGAGGACTCCGGCTGCACCGAGGACCCACCCGACTTCCCTGAGCTGCCTGACAACCCAGGTGCTGAGGAGCTACTGGGACTGCCACTGGCAACTTACCCCGGGGAAGCAGATGATGACGCCTGGGCACAGGTACACCCTGTGGGGAGAGTAGGAAGTAGCCCAGGTATAGCCATCTACAGTCCAGTTCTGCTCCTATCTGAGCACTGGTTGGCGCATTTTGGCTGGAGCCCCGCCCATCCATGGGTGGAATGCTCCACCACTGTTGGGCTCTGGGCTGGTTCCCCTACCCATCACCCCATCCCTGGTGTGGCAGACTACTCCCACTAGGCCAAGAGGCCTGTGTCCAGTGCTCACCCCTGCCTGGGAGATATAGACTTTGCAGTTGCCCAGTCCTACCTGAAGGCCTGGGCCTCTGAGAGAGCTAATTGTCTGCTTTGAGCCTACCTACACAGGTGCGACAGCGAGGGGGCATGGCTACCCTCATGGACTGACAGGGAGGGATGGCCCCACACCCCTACAAGGACCTATTCACAAGAGTCCACTTTTTAATCCAGGTGTCCTAACCAAAATTCCACTTCGGACAGTTTCATTCTGCCTATCTAAATTCTCACTGTAGTTTCACTTGGCTTCATTGGTAGTAAGTGATGCAGAGAACCGGCAGAGTAGCAAGGAAGAGAGCTTTATTAAACATGCCGAGAAGTCAATGGTACATACTGAGACTAGCATTCCTAAACCTCTGGACCCTCACAAAACCTGATCTTATTCTGCTTATCATCCTACATGATTTGGGCCAGGTTCTAGTTTCACACTGCTGCAGATCAGGATGACTCAATAGTTACACTAGTTTTATACTGTAGCCTATAGGACTAGTTTGGTTGCTTGCACATATATACCTTTTTTATAGATTTAAGTATTGTTGTTTTATTGTATTAAAGTCATAGATTCTTATTAACGTATTATAGCTGTAATGCAAGGTACCTTACAGGCTATATCCTGTATGAAAGCTAAGGCAGTTAGCATACATATGTTCGGGACTTTTGGCCCAAATAAGTAATGATAAATTAAAGGATAAGCCATATATGGTTACAACCTTTACCCTAGATAAGTCAGGAAACATCAAGACCAGGGGGCTGCCTCAGTTTATGCCCCAAGTAAACTTCACAGGTATGCCACAAAACCCACAGAAAGGGCCAGAAATAACAAAGGTAAGATGAGCGAACCATCTGGAAAGGATATGGATATGTCATTAATACTCACGAACCTGTCAACCTACAGAATAAGGGTACCCTAATAATTTGGGGGTGAAGAAGCCAAGTTTGGACTTCGAAGGAGCACCCATATTGTTCAGGGTATAAAAAGGGGCAAACCATGCTACCTGGGTGTGATCATCAGCTACTCCTTCTTTAAGCTTCTTCTTAATTAGTGTTTGTTAAAGTCTTTTGTTCTTAGTGTATACTTAGTATTATTTGTAGTCTTAGTCTTACCCTTATAACTCTTAGCTCTCAAGCATCACCTAGTTCTCCAATCCAGAGTTGAGGAACCTGACATTCCTCTCAACCAGGTCATCAGGGAAGGGTGTAAATATATTAATCCAAAGTATACAGTATAAATATATATATCACATGTGTCTTTAAAATAAGACTGTAATCTTTCCCATTATCCATTTATTTATTCATTTTCTTTTAATCAGTCATTTGTCTATCATCTTAATAAAATCTTATAAAATTACACAGATTCAGTTATCAATGTAAGCATTCCTGTTGTGTACCCTGGGGGTCCCTGTAAAAACTCTTCTGAAGCCTGATTCCAGGACTAAAACCTCATTATCTTCTGATCAAATCAATTGGTGAACTTATAACCCTAGTCAAATTACTAAACACCCAGAAATCAGGCAACAATACCAAAATAAGTGAAAGGACATCATCTTTGCTACCTGTTCAAAACTTGTCTCATGTTGGTGCGTTATGATGATAAACAAATGACACATTGTACCTCAGATATCACTACCTTTCAGTGATGGGCATCCTGTATAGAGTTTGCAATGCCTAAGACGACCTCAACAGATGTGTGAAAAGAAAGACAAAGCAGAGAGACTGGTGATGGGCAAGTAGAACAGCAAACCAAAGACCAGTCATGTTCTTATTTGAGGCTCCCTATTCCTCAGGATACTCAGAGGGTAATATTCACAACAAAACAAACCACTATTAGCAATAAACAAGAAAGTTGTGATCAGACGTGGAGTACTCTGTGCTAAAGCCATTGTCCCAACCTTCTCTGTTCTCTGAGGGTTATCTACAGCCTTCCCTCTAGGCAGCCTGGGTGAATATCTTGCAGTTTACAATCATGCCTCATTCACTTTCCCCAAGCAGCTATGTAGGAAGAGTAAGAATCCGAGCTGTTAGGAAACTCTTGTTTGGGGGTTATAAAGGTAGGAACACTGAACAGTACTACAATATTCTACAGTGTTCATCCAAGCCATCACAATAACAACTAAGATGGATGCTTTTGGATGTTGCTATAGTATACTAATAAGCAAATGGAAGTAGCCTTGGACAAACATGAAGAGATTCCTCACTAACTTTTATAAATGTTAATGTACCTCAAGTTAATTTTTAATCAATTACTTTGAGATAAAATCTAGAGGAGACAACCCCCTTGAAGCTTTGTCTTCACTGGAAAAAAGGTGATCTTTATACTGAGATGTAAAATCCTAGAGGAGACCAGGTACTGGGAATCTTTACCTTGAGGAGCTAGTCAGGTAAACCCTAGCTTGGAGGTACAAGGCTGACTTTGCCTATCTATATCAAGGTAGATGTAGGTGTGCTTTGCCCCTGCCAATGCGAAAAGCATGCCTTTTCTGTAGCCGGGAAGACAAGGTCTACGCAGCCATCAGGAAGCGTGACTAAAGCATGTGTAGCTTTCACCTAGCAATATCAAGCAACCAGAGCAGCAAAGCCACAGCAGCATGAATGGCGGCATGGGTCAGCTGCCTCAATATGTACCTTAGGCCCCACGTGAGCTTGTACAATATGTCTACACATGCTGCCATCACCCCTCTGACTGCAGCGTAGACTACCTTAAGTGTGGGGACACCCTGAAGCAATAAATACCTCTCAGAGGGTGAAGTACCCCATTCATTTCCATGATGTGTGAACAATAAAACCTAAAGATGATCATTTCAAGACCAATATTGTTAGTTATTTCACTACTGAGCATTTTAATTCAACATCCAGCTACTTTGCTTACCCACAGTCCCAAAATAAAGATTGGAATGATTTGATCATTCATTTTTATCTTGAATTCAGATAAATCCTCAGCTTTTCAAATTGTTCTGAAACCAGCACATCAGAACATTACAGAATCCAGACACCATATCACAGAGTTTAGGTTTCATTTGCCAGGGAGTACATGAGGCAGTGGTAGGATTTTTTATTTTTTTTTAATAGAGGAAAATCAGCGTGTGTTTGTTTTCTAAATCACAACCTGGATACACAGGGTGAGATCTTAGCCCCATTGACCTCAGTGGGGCCGGAATTTCACCCATAGTATCAAGCCAATAGTAGTATATTGTATAATAATACTTCACATTTCTTTAACACTGTTCCTTTCAGATACCCCAAATGCAGCATATTATGTTTTCTTTCTGAGAAAGCTACAATAGAGCCCTTGAATGTGCCAATGATTATTGCTCTTTACTCTGAGGGAGAGTTCAACAATATAGTGAATACCAACTTCCTGGGAGATGTCAGCTGGGTGTGGGAGAGAATGAATTGTACTCCCGATGTATCAAAGTGACTGAAGCAGGAAGAAGGAGCCACTAAAGGACAATGAAATAAGTAGGTGGCTAACACACATTTCTGGTGGAGCCACAGAAAAAAAAAAGGAGTTCGCTGACCTGACGTGTATAAAGGAGGAGGCAAGGATTGTATGTCTGGCTTTGTTTAGAAGTTACTTGATGCAATGAATAGAGTATGCATTTGAGCTTGAAAGGTTTATCTTCAAACAAAACTTTAGGATCAGGGCAATAAGCACAAGGATCTAGTGCTGAAATCTATTCGAAGGGCGTTTGAAATTGTCTGATGTTCACATTTCAATTGTGAGCAACCCTTTGAAACTTTTGATCCTGCACTTTTATCTTTATCTGTTCTTCCTGGACGTTTTAAGAGCACTCATTTTGCCAGTATGCATTCCCCTGCCTTTTTCTTTCTTTCACAGGACAGCTGACACATGCCCTAAGATTGCACGATTTTCTATTATCAGTTGAATGGGCTTTTTGCACAAAGCGCCAGTCCATGTTCATTGATATGCATATTGTAAGAGTGCTGCGCAGCATCTTGGATCCAGACTGGCAGTTGTAGGTATATGCTTTTCTGTTTCATATTGTAGCACAGTTTGGATGAAGTGAACATTGCAAATTTGCTTCAAAATCATTAGCAAATGCATTAAGCCACATTCATCCCCGGTGTAACTCCACTGAACCCAATGTACTAATAATTGAGAATGTACATAACTAGGCCTGGGCCTCCAACATTCATAAATATGTGATAGTGTTTAGTCTTTTATTAATCTACACCTCCAATTATACATTCTAGTCACTACACCAATGGTTTGTTATAGTGTCACCATTTGCACTGCTAAAGTTAAATATCTGCCAGCATTTCCATTATATTTAGATGGGATTTATATTTCCATTATATATTTTCAGGTCTTTATAATTAGGTGGTAGGAATTCACTCTGAGCTGAATTTGGCTTATGAACTTTCAGTTCAGAGCCTTTTCTTTTTAATCCAGCTAATATATATGACCATTTGCAAACTTTTAGAAATATCAAAAAACTACAGCTGCTCAAATACTGCAAAAATACTGTTTGAAAATATTCTAATAAACGCCAAAGAGCTGTTTGGTTTGTAGACCACATTATCTGTTACGCACAAATTAGTTTTCATTCGCTTATGTTTGGGGAATGGCTGTTTTTCTACAACACTAATATTAGCATTAAATCAAGATTATTTTCACACAAACGGGAGTATTTGTTGTTCAGAATGCTAGTTATTTTCTATTCAGTATTTGTTACTCATTCTCTTCATCCAGTCAAGGAGAAGAAAATTTACCATGTAATTTAAGTGACCAATCACATATCAACAATAATGAATAGCAAGTAGTGAAAGTAATACAGTTCATATGCAACCCCATAGGCTGAAATTTGTTCAAACTATTCAGCAAATACCAAATGCAGACATCAGTTTTGATTTGTAAAGGATTCATGAACTGAAAGGGTCTACATTTATCAAATATAGTCACAAAATATAATTCAACCAGCTGTACAAAAAAAAGATTGAAGCTATTGGCAATGCATGTTTGGTGCTTATCTCCCACAAAGACATCTTTGTCAGATACATGACATTTGTTGTTTAAAAAATGATTTTATATAAACAAAAATCTAAGACGGCTCTTTTAAATCTGACTGCCATGCAGTTATGAAGTTATGCTGTAAAACAATTCCTTTATGTAGAATAATAATAACCTAGTCAGGCAATTGCAAATTTTCTTTGACAAATACTGAAACATACACTTAAGGGAGAATTCTTCAGAGGTAGCTCCATCTTCCTCCTACTGCTGCTACCCTCACCCCACATGCCTCTCTACCCTGCTCCCCATCCATAAAAACCTGAGACCTCTCCCCTTTGTGCTTCAGATTTCTTTGGATAGGACTACTGGCAAGCCCTCTTACCCCCACTGTGCTCCTTCATCAAGAGACCTGGGTGGTTCCCTTCTCTGCTTTCCATGTGTCTTTGGAGACACCTCTCTCCATCAAGGCCTTCGTGGAGCCTCTGCCTTCACAAGTCTTAAATTGTTTCTTTTGGCAAGACCTGTGCTGGAAAATCCTGCCATTCCCCTTGCCAGCTAGTTCTGCTGAAGCAAGGCTCAGAGAGGGCCCATATTCACTAGCAACCAACACCAGCAACAGGAGAGACACCAATAATCCCTAACATGCAGCTGCTTCCCCAAAATTGACCCTGTTGCAATGAAATCTCTGGAAGGGTTGACAGCAGTGGGGAGATTCATGCTGCTACTTCTGCATAAGTGGAGGTGAAGTGTGGCACATCCCACCCCTACCAGAAGGCCCTTTAAGAATTGTGGATGAAGTGGCATCTCCATGTATATATTGCCTAGGGGGAGACCTTCCTGGGAAAGAGGAGATCTTACTGTAAAAGTACTGCAGGAGCCCACACTGCAAGCCTGGGCAATACATATTGGGGGGAAAGAAATGGGCTTTGCAGCTGTGCTAACAATCTAAGGCCAGGCTTGCAAATTTCAGCAGACATGGGCTCAATTTTACAAAAGCTTTAAGTTTGTGTTTCAGTTTTGAGTGTGTCGGAGGCCAATGTGAATGTCTGGCAGAGCTCTAGCTTCTTCCACTGCCCTAAAGAGGCTGCTCCACTTTATTCTAATGAGAAGAATCTATTAGGATGTTTTCCATGGTACCTATCATATCACTCCTAGCTATACCACATAGAAAGTGAAACCCTCCCCTGTCTTCTAGTGGAAGGATAAAGCTTCTACCATTTCATAAACACAAGATAAAATAAAGGGCCTAAAACATTGTCTTCCTGTGAAGAGTGGTCTCTTTCTTTCTTACATAACAGCATCAGGGTCACTTTAGGAAAGCGCTTTTATAATATCTTTCCCTCCTGTTGGGAAGAAAAAGTTCCTAAAAAGGTAGGCAGGGGAAATGAACAGAAACCTGTGCAGAAAAATCTCTGATGTCCAAAAGGCAGAAAGTGAAACTGTTTGTTTTAGACAATGGGTAACAAACCATCCTTTTTGTCACTATAGGAAATGTAGCTAGCATTCCCCACTATCAACGAAGATGTGGCTGTCATGGTCCTGTGAAGACAGAGGTGAGGGTTTAATGGCACCTAGAAACTATGGAGAATGTCAAATTAGAAACTGATCGGCCAGCTAGATGAGAGACACAGATGACTTAACTACTCCATCTACTGGCAAATAACTAAGCGAACTGTGTGCTGATATATGAGTGCAGCTTATGTGCAGCTTTGACTAAAGAAAAATAAAGTTGCTTTCAGAATGGTATCTTTCAACTCCGGTTTGGAAAAACTGCAGTGTTTCTGTTACTTGTTCTTTCTTCCCCAGCTCCCAGACACTGATGGTTCATGTTGTGACATGTGCCATTGAAGCTGTATACATTACGCTGACTTGTATATAAAAGATGGGTTGAGTTACCCAAGTGAATGGAGTATTTTCCCAGTAACTTATGTAAAAAGCTGACCTGTCTGACTTACTCCCCTAGCTACTTTATTTTTACTTCCACTCTGTCCCTTTGGTTTCTACTTTGACTTTTTGAGGACCTTACACAAGACCCATAATGATGAGAGTTCCACCCACAATGTCCTCACCCTTCCCCAGAGACCAAGGGCAGCTTAACACAGTTACCAGAGCAGGCAGAGATGTAGTCATGGCAGCCAGAGACAGTGCTGATGCAGCAGCTCAGAGCTCCTAGAAGGCAGCTACCAAAAATTAATGTTTCCCTCTGGGATGGAAATGCCGAGGGCAGGAAAGTGGAGGTACCCCTGCCTCTTCCTCTGATTAACATCCTCTGGGACATAAAGGGCCAGGAGATGCAATGGGCACATTCCTGAGCTAGCAAAAGTGAATTTGACCTTCTACTTGAAGAAGAAACAGCACGTCCACCACTTTACTCACTGGCCTTCTCTCCCTTCTCTGAACATCACTGTATGCCATACCCTTTAATTCAGCATTTGCCAGCCCACCTTCTCAGTACCACTGAAATCTCAACTTGAAAAGGCACCGGGAATACACTCTAAGGAATAGACCTACACCCCTAAGTGAAATGGACACAGTGACCTAATAGATCTTTTCTATCTCTAACATCTAAGAGTTTGATTATGTGCGTCATGTTCACAGCATACACACAAGAAATTGTGTAAAAACATAAAATGCTCTGACTGGAAAGTTGCAGCGTAACACTACTTTTATTCTTAGAATCCAGAATGATAATACACAATAACCAGAAAGAGAGAGACAAAGGAGGCTGCTCCCTAAGGCAGAGAGGCACAACTAGCCAGGCTCTTTCCAGATGGATTCTGCTAAATCCAGATTACAGACTTCCCAACAGAACCCTCTACCCCTTCAAGCAGGACCAGGAAACCTCTTAGAATTTCAAGTGACAGTTTGTAATTTTTTTCACAGTTTTCAAGACACCACAATATCAACCCTCTGGTTTTCTTATTCACGCATAATAAAACAAAATACTGTTTCCTTCATCTTCCTAGAGTGCTGGACTAAAGGCCCCGATGCCAACTCTGACCTCTCCTCTGGTCCTAGATGCTGCATGGGGCGAGGGTAGAATTAACCTCAATGCGGGAGCAGCAGTAGAAGCATCCTTAAGTTGCCCCCATGAAAGCCCCAGGGATGACAGGAAGCTTGTTAGGGGCAGTATCTGTAAATCTTCATGCTATGGAAATTCTAGGCTGCAGAACAACCCACTGATGGCCCTGGGGAGGCTGATGGAAGTTAGAACAACCCGCAGGGCTGCTCTGTCTTATTCCAAGGGCCAGAATCCAATATACACAAAGGTGGTAAAAACCATCTTTACCCCACCTCTTCCCTCTCCATAGAATGCATCTTCTATGCTGCATCTCACAACACAGGAATCACTCTCTTACACACCCACCACTAGCTTTACTTTGGCCTTTGCAATTGTTCCCTAAAAAGAAATTTCCTGGTCAAAACGTCATTTCTAACTTAACTTTCCACTCCTATCTAAAGTTAATATTTGCTGCCCACATGGTAATGCAGATCCTCCCCCCCCACCCCTTCCATTAAATATTTGCTTTCAGAAGGCTTAGGTCCCTATCTCTGATGAGAATTTTGCACTTTGGAGAAGCTGAACTTGTATCTCAAATAGATTTCAGTGGCACTGTATGAGATAACAGAGCACCGAATCATGGAGTTATTCTATGACGACCGTATAGAAGAGTGACTCATGAGCTGGCACACCAGCTCATGGCTGGGCTTGGCATAGTAGACTTTCCTCCTTTGGTGCCCTCTGCCGTCAGCTGCTCTGGCCTTTTGGTCATCTGCTTCTTTTCATGACTCAGCCTTTCGGACAGGTCACATTCCATCCCGCCTTTGCCAGAGTAGCAGAGTCCCACAAACAAATAGTCCAGGGACCTTGTTTCAGGTCTCCAGACCCTAATTCTCGTCTCAGAGATTCCAGTAGTCCTTATCTCTTATATCAGGGAGGTTTTATGCCACCTCCCTTGGTAGGTGGTAGGGGAACCCAGGTCCTCACTCTCCTTTGTGTTCCAGTTCAGGGACCCTGTAGTGAGGAATCTCAGACTCCTTACTGCCTCCCTAAACTAGTTCTTATTGTTGCCTCTTTCTAAGCCCTTTTCTCTAGCAGCCTTTCCAGGCCCCTCAGAGTTCTTTCCGTCTCTTGTAGTGATCAAAACTTCCCAGGGTTTTCTCCCTGGCAGTCTAGTTCCTGCCCCTTTTGTTAGTGAACACCACAGGAACTTGTTCCTCTCCTGTGTCTTTTCAGTATCTCTCCTGGCTTTTTTCCAGAGTCGCCTTCTCAGGAGAAGATCCCAAGACCTATTTTCTACCTGGGCTTCCCTTAGCAATCTATCCAAGGCTCTGCAAAGTTCTTTTCTGCTCTACTACAAAGCACTGCCTCACAGGCCTTTCTTTAGGCCCAGTTCCTCCTAAGTTCTTGACCTCTTGACCCTTCTCCCAGGCCTGCCTCAGGGATCTTCTTCACTTCTGCTGTGCTTCTCAGTTCAGGGCCAGTCTCCAAATACCAGCTCCCTCTTACAGCTCTTCAACTTAAATCAGCCATACAGCTCCTCCCCATGAGGGTCTTATCCTGAATTTAGTCTGACATACCCTCCAGGTGCCATGAGGTGCACTAACTTAGCTCGCTAGCTCCCTTTAACGCTTGCACTGCCAGTGTGGGATGTATATGCTCCAATGACAGACCCTTCACAGCTATTGTAATTGTAAGATGTTGCTATGCAATTAGCACCAGGGACGAGAAAAAAAAATCCTTAAAATGTGAATGAAGTTTAAGATTTTTAGAGGGGTACTGTGAAGATAAAGACACTTTGAGTCAGTACATCAGGTTACTCTGTCATTAAGACCACCTCTTTCTTCTTGAACAATTGTTTATGATCAGAGTAGGTTCCATTTGCACTATTTCTGAGTAACCATGCTGGTGGATTTAGTTTGCCAGTCTTCTCAAGTCCCTAGCTGTAGCTTGAATCTGAGGTTTGTATAAATGAAGCACAAAAGAAATTGGAGAATTTTAATAGGATCCATTGCAAAATTGATGTATCTTTGACTTTGACACCAGTGTGTTTCTCATAATGAAAGTGTTAGCAATAAAACTGGGAATTTTAGGGCAAATCTCTTGCTAAAGAAAGCAAAAAAAAAAAAGGTTGTGTGAACCTAGGTTGGTTTTGCCAGAGGGTGTGGAAACAGGCACAGATGATATGATTTCACCTTTCATTTTGAGGGTTTTGCACAGCTCTGCTTATGGACACACTGTGTTGAGTTAAATAATACAAATAATAAAGAGGGTGGCTTTGGCCATTGACCAAGATTACAGTGGTATGAGGAGAACAACATGTTGATACTCATTGGAGGGTTAACATACCAGCCTGCATCCTCCCCATTTACTCCTTTGGAATAGATTTTGAAACTGGCTTAGGTGGCCCTGATTCTGATCTCAGGAGTAGCTCCACTCGACTTCAGTATAGATATTCCTAATTTCTATTTAGGTATCAGGAGTCTGACCTATGATTTGGGCCATATTTACCATTGCTTTAAGCAACCAGGATCGAAATCCTGATTCCACTGAAGTCAATGGCAAAACTCCCATCAACTTTTAATTTAGGTACCCAGGTTGCTCATGCACTTCTGAAAATGTTATCTGTTGTCTTTATTTGTATTGTGATGCTCTTAGGCCACTTCACTCTTTGACAAATATTACCAGATCCTTTTTCATGAAAGCGTCTCTGCTCTGTTATAGTTGGATGCTGAAATTATGGATACCTCCTCTGGCTCCAAAGCAGTGGCATTTTTTAAATGAATCACAACAGAATTCCTACAAGTCCATATTTGTTTTCCAGACATTCAAGAAAAATCTATACACCCTGACTTCCAGATGTGTTAGGTTTGGACATACGGTGCATTGTTCATTAAAACCAAATTATCTCAACGGTTTTCTCTGTTAGTAAGAGCCCACAGCACATACAGAGAGTCTAAAACTGGACACACTCAACCCTTTGCACAGCTGTTCCTCTGAGATTTCATATGCTTTACTCTCAGGCAGATTCTTCAAAGAAATTCAACAAAATTTGCTAAACTATTTTTTCTAACAACAGTCTCCAAAGATGCAAATGCTTAAAGCTAAACAGTTTCCAAGAACAATTCACCAGATACATCCAAACTGTGGAAGAATTTGCTGTCAAATAGCCTTGTTAGTTAGATTTTTTAAAAATCAGCTCAATGAGATTTCTACTCATTGAGTACTTCCGCTTCTCAATTTTGGTTTGTTTGTTTTTGCCAATATATCAATGTCAAAATTTTGTAACTCTAGGTTGCAGTTAGAAAAATCCTGTTGTTGGGTACCATTTGAAAACAAGATTTAATTAATTTCTTCTCAATTGTGCCTTTTATGAGCACCATTATTATGGATTATTTATTCATGATCATTCCCTGCATTTTTGCATTCCTAGTCAGCCTGTTGAACATGTGGAGTTGTTTAGTCTCAACAAGGAGCTCTATAAAAGCCCAGGACAAGCTTTGTTTAAATTTCAATGTGCAGTCCCACATTTCAGCAAACCTTTTCTGTGAATTAATTTATATAGCAAAAGAGTGTTAAAATCAACAGTTAAACCTAAACTGCTTGGCAGGTTGATATTACATGGCATGCTTCTTCCCATAAAACAATAGAAATCAAAGCCGGAAGAGAACAGGCTCTCGTTCAAGGCTTTCATTCAAACTCCACTCTAGTCAGTGGGAAGATTCCCACTGAAGTCAGTCCGTATGCACGTGGCTAGAATGCTAGCTGCGGTGGCAGCATCTCTGTCAATTAATAAAGAGACAGTTTAGTTTTACGAGCATGAAGTCTTCATCTTCTTACCCAGCACGGGGTACGTAAAACACCACCACTTTCCAGAAGGGACTATTCCTCGGCCTAGTAGACCTTTTCTCCTGACAGTCAGTTAAAACTCCCAGACAGCTCTCTGAAGGATCAATTTGGCTGGAAGTCTAAAAACCACCAGCATTCTAAGGCAAAGATTTCCTGAAAATAAACCTCTTATCTGAGAGCTTGAGCTGCCAGGCTAACACTTTTCACTTTGAAAAGCTTTTGCTGCAAACACGGATCAGGGTGAAATATTGAGATTTTAAACTAATGCATAACCCCCCATTTTAAAGCTAGGCAGGACCATTACGATCATCTAATCTGACTTTCTGCATAACACAGGCCATAGATTTCACCCTAGTGGTTTCTGAATCTTGCCCAAGCATTTGTGGTTAAGCTAGAGCATATCTTTCAGAAAGCTTCCTCACATAACTCTGTCGTGCCCTATACTATCTCACTCATATTTCAATTCTAAGGTCACTCTTCAGCAAGGATTCCCAATCAGGTCAAATTGGTTTGGCTAGCAACAATATTTATTTTCACTTGAGCCAGATTTTAACCCTCATTTCCAGACCTAAAAAACCATACTTTAACCCTGCTGTTCTGCTCAGTTCAACTAATAGCTGCAATGATTGTTATCTCCCCTTTCACTGCCTCTGTGGCCCTAACAAAGTAGGAAGTTACAAGTTTCAGTACAAATGTTTGTGTTTTATTTTAAATCTCAGCCGTCTATGGCAATCTATTTATTTTTAGGTCAGATCAACTTATAAAGAGGAAGAAGGGAAGAATGTTTCCTACCTGTCAGCTGGAACTAAAAGGAATGGGGATGAAAAGAGGCAGCTTAGCTATTGGTTTTGAAGTGATGGCACTTGTCTATGAGTGCATAGCCTACAAAAGGCGACAGGTTCTAAAATAATGGTACTATGGCAGGCGCTGAAATGTAAAACATATGTTACACTTTTCCCTGCTCACAGTAAGATTTAAAATATTTATAATGCTGCACCTTTGCAAAAAGCTTTCTGCAGCTTCCCTGGGTTCATGTGTAGGTGAATCATCTCACTACAACTGAACGGCAGTGCTTATATAGATTCATTGTTCTGCATGTAAAGGGGGCAACAGAAGTGGGGGCAGAGGCAGGGCTACACAGTGACCCCCAAAGAGCAGTTTGTCAGTATGCATTCACCCTGAAAAGCAAAATATTTGTTTTCATGCAGCTTTTTTTCTTTTAAAAAAAAATAAAAATATTTAATTCACAACGAAGGCAAGAGACTGAAGCTATTCCTTTCTTGCACGAGGAGCACACGTTTGCTAGGGAAGTGTCATCTAGTGCTCTGAAATGGCTAGAAGGAATACACAGTTAGGTTTGTTCTTCCCCCGCCCACACACACACTTGACTGCACATATTTCTTTCAGCTTTGCTTTGGAAAAAAAAAATCCACATCCTTACGCCAATCTTAGTTTTCCATCTCTCTCAACAAGCAGAGGCTCTTAGGCAGAGCCACAGTGATCTGTTCATCAGATATTAGAACTGTAGCAAACAAGTCCTCCACCCCGAAACTAGGCTTTGATGGGGCGTGGGGGGACATTCCAGACTCAGGTTTCCATTCACCAGCGTCAGGCGTGCAGACGGGCCTAGATTCACATAAACAAAACTACTCTGTAGCCGAACAGCTAGCACAATAGCAGTTTTTATTGTGCATTTTGGAAATAACATGCACATCCCATTCTGCACAATAAAAACCCTGTAGTTTGTTGTTGTTGTTGTTGTTTTTTTTTTTAATTTGAGCCATCTTTTAATCAGCCATCTCCAAAGTATTACCACGTTCACCTCTGCAGTGCTGTTACCCCATTGCTTGCTTAGCTGGCAGCAGTACAGAACTGCAGGCAGCACTTACAGAAAGGTAGACATGATCGACAGTTTGGACACCCCAAAGAACAAGGTAATGAAGTGAGATATTAAGCCTTGACCTTGATCATTGATTTGAGTGCTTGTCCCACAAGCAAGAACCAAGCATGGGGCAATGCTGTACTGCCCCTGCTATTTCTGCTTCCACTTCTCCTTTCAAGGGGTTAAGTGGATATTAAAGGCTAACAGCCTGATTTTCAGGGGAGCCGCACATCCGCAGTTCCCACTGTCCTTAGCTGGAACTGTGGACAGCCTGAAACCCTGCAACCCTTAGTTAGGTAAAATTCTCATTGAACCGAATGGAAGTTTTACATCTTGTTCCGGGGAAGTGGTAAGCTACTCCCACCCCCCTTTTCATAGGGGTTCTGGCCACCCTTTGTGCGCCTGGCTAGCTAATCTAGATGGCAAGCAGGAGAGCAGAGCGAAAGCTCCTCCACTCATCCCCTCCTGGCACACTTGTGAGTCAAGTAGTTCTTGCTCTCCCCACCACATCCAGGGTCAGAATCTGAGCAGGGCCATAAGAGGACCCTGACTACCTCTTACCCTGCTATACGGCAGGCTAAGGGCTGTAATAGCCCTTTGTGCATTCTGTACATAGTAGCAATGTTTTTATAGTAGTCGTCATTTCTTTAATGGTTCAAACTATTTGGCCTTTATCCCTCACTTGGGAGGATTTTCAATATTAAAGAGGGGAAGGGAGGAACAAAGAGAACCATGTGTTTTTGTAAACTTAATGGCGGCATCTGCAGTTCTTGTTTAAAAGAGCGTAAAGATAAGGCTATGTGGTGAATGCTCCACATAGCAAAGACAAAAGGGGCCTAGAGCAACAGTCCACAAGTATCTGAAGAATGTAAACAGCAGGAGCAGAGAGGAATTGTTTAGCTGTCCAATGGGATGTAACTTAGATTCTAAAAGCAACTAAAAACAGCTGATCAAAGAAACTTTTAGAGTGAAAGTCAGGGGAAAAACTCCCCAGCAGTGAGCTAAGTTATCACACCTAGCACCATGTATGGCTAGACCTTTCCATAGGCAGGTCTTCTCCTTTCTCTGTGGAAGAGGAGGCCAGACACCCACATGGCTGCATCCACTCTGTGCCTACCCCCAAAGTCCTTCAGGCCTGGGGAAGGGGAGAGTCAAGAGGGGGAAGAGAAATTCAGGGGTGGGGCATTACACAAATCTCCCCAACATTTTTGCTTCTAGATAGCAGCAGGGAATCACATTTGTCCAGGTGCCTTAGGGGATGATGTGCGTTCCAGGAGTAGCAGGTAGTGGGGAAAAGGTCTGGCAACATGGTTCCACTGATGCTCCACTGTGAAGGAGCTGGAAAGCTGGGGGGGAACTCTAGGCACAGAAATCTCCATGTCCACTAGTGCAAAGTTGCTGGAGGTAGTGGTGAAGGAGAGGGCATGAACTGAAGTCTGTGAAGTCAAATGAACTCAGGAATAGTCTCTGAATGGACATGGTGGAAACCCTATTAGAAGTGACAGGTAATGCTGGATTGAACAAAACTCTTCAGCCTTGAGAATGATCCTGCCTTAGTTAGTGTGACAGACTCTAAGCCAGATACGAACCTCCATTGTCTCACTGCTCCTCTTCGACCCAGAGTGCATCATGCTGCCCCAGTGACACATATCTGCGGAAAAGCAGGTGGATCTGGCCAGCAAGGGACTTTCCTTTCATGGGGAATCCTTAGGTGACATACACCTCATGCTACACCCTGCTCCCCCCCAAACCTCGTGCATATACAGCCCTCTGGCACTAGCAGAATGTCCGTTTTGTAGTGTGGAAGGGGGAGTGTTGCTAAGCTCTGGTGATCCTGAGCTGCCACTGCAGCCGGGGGCAGGTTAGAGAAGCCCCAAGGCAGAAGCCTACCCAGACTGTATGAGCATATGCATAGTTTTGCACATGCAAAGCAAATTGTGAACACAAAATGTGCAAATGCAAACTTTGGAAGCCATTTTTGAATTACTATCACTTCTAGAAAATAATATCTCCCTCTTCCCCCCCAAAAAAGACATCCATAAATCAGTTTTGCCTTCCATACAGGACGGTACTTAATGTAATCAGATCAGATTGGGTGTTGATTTAATACAGGCAAAAAGACCAGACAAAATGAAAATCCATCCTGAGTCTTTGCCCCAAGGGACAACTGAGCGAACTAATTACACAGTGACCTAGACAAATCTGAGAATTAGACCAAAAGAAATCTGATAATGTTCAACAAGGACAAGTGAAGAATCCTGCACTTAGGACAGAAGAATCCCATGCACTGCTACAGACTGGGGACCGATTGGCTAGGCAGCAGTTCTGCAGAAAAAGACCAGAGGGTTAATGTGGACAAGAAGCCGCATATGAGTCAACAGTGTGTCCTTACTGTCAAGAAGGCTAAAGGCATATTGGGCTGCATTAGTAGGTGCACTGCCAGGAGATCGAGGGAAGTGATTATTCCCCTCTATTTGGCACTGGTGAGGACACATTTGGAGTATTTTATCCAGTTTTGGACCCCCCACTACAGAAAGGATGTGGACAAACTAGTAAGAGTCCAGAGAAGGGCAACGAAAATGATTAGAGGACTGGAGCACATGACATATGAGGAGAGACTGAGGGAACTAGGCTTGTTTAGTCTGCAGAAAAGAAGAGTGGAGGGTGGAGGGATTTGATAGCAGCCTTCAACTACCTGAAGGGGGGTTCCAGGGAGGATGGAGCTAGGCTGTTCTCAATGGTAGTAAATGACAGAACAAGGAGCAATTGTCTCAAGTTGCAGTGGGAGAGGTCTAGGCTGGATATTAGGGAAAACGTTTTCACTAGGAGGGTGGTGAAGCACTGGAATGGGTTACCTAGGGAGGTGCTGGGATCTCCATCCTTAGAGGTTTTTAAGGGCCAGCTTGACTGGCTTGACTGGCTGGGATGATTTAGTTGGGGCTGGTCCTGCATTCAGCAGGGGGTTGGACTAGATGACCTCCTGAGGTCCTTTCCAACCCTAATCTTCTATGAATAGCTTATGCCACCTTTTTGCCAGTATAACTACTTTTGCACTAGGGCTTTGCCTAGCACAAAGTATGTCAGCCAAAAATCAGACCCCTAATTGGCATAGCTAAGCCAAGAAAATTTTAAGTGTAGGCCAGGCCTTAGCGGTGACTGATCTCCTAAGTCACATGGTACTTTCTCTCTTTTCAGATTGGCCAAACATCACTATTTTGTTGCAAAAGCTCCAGGCAGGAAAATTTTAAATTCACCTTTTTTTAACTATCTGAGTATGTGAGTTTAAATTTTGCTTTCTGCGAGTCTTCATATTAATCAAATTTCACTGCAGAAATGTTCATGGTAAATGAACACAAAGAGGGTATGAAAATGGCTGAAGCAAATTCATTTAAATGTCTAAAAGAATATCCACGGCTTTTTTTTTTTTTTTTTTTGCAGTTATTTCCCAGCTTTACAAAACTTCAAACTGTTCTTGAATTTAAATATTGAAGTTTAGCTCAAGTTTTATCAGGACAGATGCAATGCCCTTTGGAGTCAATGGAAAGATTCCCACTGACTTGAGTAGATAAAGACTCAGACACAATCTCCCCTGCCAACCTTTACTGTTGAATTATTTCACATTTTCCTGTATCTCAACACTATGGCCAGAATTGAATTCATCTAAATACAGCAAGAAAGGCTGTTTTCTCACATGGTATCTGAATTGACTGGAATCAGTATGAAATCTTGCAATGGAAATTTCACAAAATTTCCAGCCCAGCAGTACATTTACAGAGTTTGGATCACGTTCAGACAAACAGGCCAAGTTTGGTGTAGTAAAACAAAACCCTTGGAAATTTGCCTATCACTATTAAATACTAGCTGTGCTTGTAAAGCAACAGGTAACCCCATATTCAGAATTATGTTATCTATTTTAAAACATAATTTTCTTCTGGGCTTGCCTCATATCCTCCTCACCTTATTTCTATATTCTTCCCTCTACATAACTTGCATACACATAGATTTGCTTGGTTCAAGTAATCTTTTCATTCAGCTAAGGATCAAGTACCTGAAGATCTTTTTAAGTATCTGACTCTAATAATGTTTTCCGAATCATTTCCTACTTACTACTGAGAATTACCTTCTGGTGCACGGTAACGATTTGGACAGCAGGCGACCCATCCAAATTTTTGTAGGTAATTAGCAGATTGGCTATGCAGCAGAAGTGGGTCAGACTGTACTTGTTATTCACAGATGGTTCAATATAATGGATTTCAGAGCTTGCACAGCTTTAAATGCGTAAAAATTTTTAGACAGACAGTAACAGTAAAATATAAGAGAACCAAGAAAAATCATTTCAAAGGGTTATGGAGGCTTGTATAGGTATATATCCTGTAGGTAAATATAACACACACCAACGTGTGTCATGTATACAGTAAAACCACATCACATAAGCAGGCAAAACTGTGTGGGTATATGAGAATAATAAATACACACAAAGTATGAGCCAGATTTTGAGCTCATTTATACCAGTGTAAGTCCAACTCTACTAAGTTCAATGCAATTACTATAAACTTGCACTGGTTTACAGGAGACCACAATCCAACCAATACTTTTTGTATGGCTTTTACATAAATAAAGCTACACACACACACACACAGTAAATCTACACATAGCAACTATGTCTGTGTGATGCACATGATAAGCTGCAGAGCCATGTAATAAATAAAGTAAGATATTCAAACCCACTTATACGATGTGGTGATCCAATCCCCATTCATTTGAATAGAAACTGGACATGTATTTCTCAGGTCTACATTTATTATGCACACTTGACCACTTCAGATGCTCTCTGCTCAACAATCATTTTTCCGAGGACTTAGCAGATGTTGGGGCCTTGCAGTTCAGCTTCCTGCTGAGAAGAAATCAGCGATGTGGAGTCTAGGTGTAGTCTTAGTGCAACTTTTTTTAATTACACCAGTGCTGAAACAAAGATGGTTACCAACAGTACACAGACAACCTCATCTTTCAGGATTCCTAGCCAAGACACCATCGCCAAGTCCCTAGTGAGCAACTCTGCCGCAGAATTGAACCTTGTTAGTGAGACCAAGGCACAGAGCAAACTCCCTTGCTGTTTGTCACAGATCCCCCAAAGAAAATACATCACAAATGGCCACCACCGTATTTTCTGCCAACACTGTTGTTATTGTTCATCCTTCGAGTTCAAAGATGACCATGAGATCACTGATTGATGTGATTTCTGTGAACGCGTGAGTGGTTGATCAGGACAATTTGAGCTTTGAATGGTCTGTGGCACACTGAACAAGAGATGCCACTGTGGGTTATTTGATTAACAAAGGACATGCTGCTGTGATGACATGTATGCTGCTGGTGCTTCTGCTCTGCCTCAGTAGTTCTCCTCTGCTCATAGACTGCAGCTCCGAGACTTCGCCAGGTAGAACGATCCTGAGCGAGATCTTCACAAAACTCTGGGTCAATGTTGGAACGCCTCAAGTATAAACCTGAGGGAGTCTTTGAAACGTTTCTTTTGGCCTCCCTGAGAGCGCTTTCCCTCCTTTAGCTCACCATAAAAGATCTTCTTTGGCAGTCGCTCATCCGACATTCTGGTGACACGACCTGCCCATCTCATCTGTGATTTCATCAACAGAGTATGGATGCTTGGAATACTTCCCCGTATGAGAATCTCAGTATCTGGATCCATGTCTTGCTTTCTTATCCTCATCCGTTTCCTCAGACAGCCCATGTGAAAGTGATTCAGCTGCATAACAAAACTAACGGTGTGCAAAGCCATCATGTTGCCATCTCTGATGTACACATGTGAAACCTGGACGGTGTAGAGATGCCATGTCATGAAGCTGAATCTGCCAAGATTAACAACTGGCTTGCACACAAAGAAAAAGAACTTTAAGACTGCATGTAACAATGCCACATGATGCCTGCCATAACAATTACAAAACCCTGAGCAACTTCATACAACAGCTGTTATTTTTAATTTAACATTCCAGATAAATGGTTCCTCCTTCTCTCTCTTAAATGTAGAACTTTCACTTCAACGTTATCCCAGCCCAGAGCCCAGGAAGGACAACATTCAGTCCTGGGCCAGTAACAGCTTCTTTATACATCTCTGAAAATTAGCCAATGAACTTTATGCCATGAGAGAAGGGAGAGTCCCCCCCCATTCCAAGGGAACATAGCACTCACTCCAAATCCGCTAGGGCCTGTGATATCAGATTTCAAATGTGCGACTTTAGGTACGTGCTCGAATAGCACCTAGCACAAAGGGGTCCTGGTTTGGGCACAGGCCTGGAGTTGGGTGCCTAGCCAGAGATACTGCCTATGCTGCAACCCCCACACTGCTATTTTTAGCATCCTAGCTCAAGCAGAGCTGGTGCAAGTCTAGCTCCCCAGACTAGGAGGCCTGCGCCCAGCTGCAGCGCAGACAGACCCTGCAAAGCTAACCAACTTAAAGATGGTTCGCAGCTCGCTGTGGGTACATCTATACAGCGAAAAACCTCTCAGCAGCAAGGTTAACTGACTTAGGCTCATGGTGATGGTGCTGCAGGAGTAACAATAGCAGTGTAGACATTCAGGCTCCAGTGGGTGCCTGGGCTCCAAGTCCGCCCCCCCCCCCCCCCTCCGGTAGTTGTGTCTCAGAGCCTAGGCTCCAGCCAAAGCGAGAAGGTTTACACCGCTGTTTTTAACTCCACGGCATGAGCCTGTCAAGTCCAAGTCAGTTGACCCAGGCTCTGAGACTCACTGCTGCAGGTCTTCTCTCTCTCTCTCTCTCTCTCTCTCTTTTTTTTTTTTTTTTTTTTTTTGCTGTGTACACAGGACCCTCCATGAGCGAGAAACCAGAGCGCCGTCTTTTCAACTGTAATGAAGTTACAAGTGGGGATGAATCTGTCCCATAGTATTTGTTGTAGCAACCTCAGCGGCAATACTCCTACTGTCCTTCTACTGGCATTGAACATTTGACATTGTAAAATTAGCATACAGTGCAAATGACTCACAATCAGACGTTAGAAAGACTCCCTATAAATGCCAGCATGCTGCCTGCCCACATGGAGTCATACAATGGTCACTGACCGTCCTTCTGTGCTGTGTAGTACCGAGAGTCTCCGATGCCCGGGGGCCAGCCCCTCCCCCCGTAGCCCCTCAGCGCCTCCTGCATCCCCTGCATCCTGCGCGTCAAGAAGGACTGGCCCAGCACCCCCCTGCAAGCTACCACCCGGGAGCCTGACCCCTTCCTAGTCCCCCCCCTCGGTACACCACTGCTTCTGTACTTTTGTTGCCTTGAAACTTAGTTTGTTTTGAAAACAGTTTCAGTGACAGAGGCCACAGAAGGTAATTAAAGTTTGCTTTCTTTATTAGCACTGGAAAATTCCTGTAATGAAGCAGTTTAAAGAGACTTCAAGAAAAAGATGGAACTGGCCAAATTACTACAAATGGACTGTGTCACTTTTTTTTCCCCTTGAGGCCCCTACAATAAACAAAGCCTGACACAACACTTTTACATTTGAAATCAGGGGAACAAACACCACATACAAACAAAAATGGAGAGAACTTATAAAAATAATCATGTGATAGCTGTGCTTTTCATCTGTGCAGCTCAAAGCACTTTATGAAGAAGGTCACTATCATTATTTCCAATCTGCGGATGGGGAAACTGAGGCACAGAGAAATTCAATGACTTCTCCAAAGTCAAGCAGCAGGCCAGTGGCAGAGCTGGGATTAGAAGCCAGGTCTCCTGAAGCCCAGCCCAGTGCTCTATCCACTAGGCTCCACTAAAGCATGTTACATGTTATTTATGATGCTCGGAGGACTGGTAATGGGTGGAACTGGTCCAATATAGAAAATACAGGGTCCATAAACATTTATTACAGGATTAAGCAGCTGTTTTCATATCATCTTTATTTGCTATTCACAAGATTCACACAAAGGGTGCTTGTTTACACAGATGTGTGTGCAGCTGTTCTTGCACAAACTCTCATGTTTGCATGCAAACAAGGGTACCTCAATATGAAAAAGGGTGTTCATTGAGTGGTCATCCATGGGAGAAGTTGTGCCTTTTGGCACAGCCCTTAGCACAGAGGTGGGGTGGGGCGTGTATAAACTGCACAAGCCTGGAAGTTGCCTCGGTGGCACTGTTTGTGTCAGAGACACCCCTTTGAGGCACAATTCCCTCCCTGCATCCTTGTCACTCTTGAGGGAAACGGACTGCTGGTCTACACCAACAAATGAAGACTCCCTTCATTCTCTCTCTCTCTCTGCTCATTTCCCTGCCCAGCTTTTTTGAGGTGGAGGGGTATGGAATAAGGCTTGAAGCACCTGGTTGACTTCTAAATGCCCAGACCCAAGGTCTGAGTAGCCAGCAGAGAGGCATAAGGGGAATTCTTACTCTCCTTTTCTCCATTGTGCCAGGTATATGTTCCAAGTCATAGTCTGCCATATTAATTTTTTGTTATTTTCCTGTTTAAAATGTTTTGGTGGTGCAATGAGGGAACAGAAACTGTATCATGTGGCTTAGGTGATCAATCCCACATCAAGAGTAGTGAATAGTCAGAGGACAGTTTTTGGAGAATGCACAGGGTGAACATCATATGTCCAAACTGTAACATGAACAGTTACAGGCAATGAATAAGTCTCTGAAATTCAGGAGTCTAGTTTTCAAACAATTCATGCACAGAAATGTTGGCTTGAGTTGTCACATAATTTATTTGCCACAAACAATGTTACCAGCTCTACAATGGCCACATAGAGCATTTGATTTCTATGTCACTTATTCAAGACCTGAGTAGGTCTCTAACGACCGAAAACCATTACCATCTGACAGCTATTTTGGTGCTGGTATTATTAGCAAAAAGTGAAGCTGAATGAAGGTTAAGTTAAACAAGTGTATCCTTATTAAACCCTGGGCACTGCCCTTTCCAAGTCACTGAGCTGCTTCTGGCCTAACTCCCCCCATTCCTTGTTCCCCTGGTGTCTCCTTAATAACAGCCCCTCCAGAGACCATGAGACCTTTGACTCAAGCTCCACTGATCATCCACTGAATTCAGAGTTCCTAGTTCTGATATAACTATCTAATGCTTCTGCTTTAGAGTCTTTATTACACTAAAATAGGAATGCTGCTTATAAATTTACCCTCCCCTCTCCTCAAATAACTTTTAAAAAGCAAAGGTTAAAACATGCAATAAAAAAGCATGCCTTCCAGATCATCAATTTCAATTCCAGGACAATAAGACTGAGACTTGGAGATGCACAGAGACAGAGAGAAACATTTAAAAATCTATAAACCAGTGATTTAACAAACCGCTAACTAAAAAGGAGGCATCTGATTATATAAAATTGCCAAGCAGATGCCAAGAATGCTATTATGGCTTCCAATCATTTACTGCCTCCACTTCATTCCAAAAGCTACTCTCTCTCTTTTATGTTTTAAGCAGCTCCAAGGTCTAGCCAGCATGGAGATGGGGTGGGGAGAGGAAGGGAAAGGAGAGGGGGCACAGAGGGGAGAAATCATCTTTTTCCAGTACTCTTAATTTTTACAGCCTATGATGCAGGATATTTTAAAATCCAAAAGAACCAATAACTGGACCAGTAAAGGTTGGTTCAAGAGGGCAAGAACTGCTCAGCTAAACCAACATATGCAATGAAGTTTGCAAATAAAGTGGCAATGAGAAGACACACAAGTGCTCAACTATTCAAAATAGTAATAATGATCAAAATTAATCTAGGACTGTCTTGTGTCTCTATATACAAGTTTTTGTCCTAAATGAGACCAAAGTGCTTTGCAAAATATGAGTGGGATTTTATAGAGTCCTCTTTGACTTGTGCTCCTAAGTCACTCACATGCTTTCAAAAACTAAGAGTCACTTCACCCAGCACTGAAATTCAGCCACCTCTAGGGTTAAGCATGATAGCCACTAAAAAGAATGAATTACTAGAGCTGAACACAGTAGGACTAGAATTAAAGAATTCACACATAATACAATAGCAACTGGAGTAGGGAATTTAAGCAGACCGTATTACACAACTGTATTGGGTTTGATTCTCCATTGTCGTGCATAGAAGTCTTTTTGAGGATTGTGTATAGAGCCTTGTAGCACGGCATAGATAATGTATTATTTTTTTATATTTGAATTAATAGTATTTGTTCACTGGTGTAATCCAATTTATTATATACACTATGCATCAACGCACTGAAATAATAAGGAATAAAAGCAATATGTAATGTATACCATGCTACTCAAACTAACTGGTCTCTGACGGGTGCTAGTAGCTCAACTAAACCTTCAACTCAACTTGCAGATGAGTTGTTTATTCATTTTCATGGGCTTTGGTAAGAAAGCCCAGGTTGGGGATTCAGGTTGGTTTTGATTTCCGAAGCAGTTGGAATTTGATCTGGGGCATTGTCCTTCATTAACCTTCTCCACTAGTGCACACTGCTGCTCTGCCCTGCTAAGCAGCTGCTATGTTCCATCAGTTATATGCCATTTGGGGGCATGGCATGTAGACTCCACTGAGGGCTATTAATTCTGCCCCCACCTTCCTGTGCCATTGAACATTATCAGCTCCATTGTATCCGGGGATCTCCTTGGCAGCAAAACAGAGGCACAATATGCCCCTAGTACAAGTCCCTCCTTTCCTCATTCGGGAAATGTACATCTTCGACCATACACAAAATGGCATGTGAAATGATACAGCTCTCAGGAAACTAATGGTGATCTTGTTGTTTGTGTTTTTCCCAGAATATGCTTCGATCCTTCACAGAACCATCCTCTACTCAGCAGTTGCTTTGGCCCAAGCTTTCAAGCAGATGAGTTGGATGTCTAACTCCTTTAGGCGCTGTTGAAACTCCAAGCCAAAATGTGCCCACATCTGAATTACACACACCAACCCCACAGTGCATGTGCACACAGCTAACGTAGGCACTTGCAAAAGGGCATTCACAAGTGCATACCCATTTGGAAAAAAATATAGCTCTTTTGTCCTAATAAGATCACAGGACACAGTTATGCATGCTTTGTGTATTTAATCTCCTATTGGACGAATTAGCAATAAACATAAGTGTGTGATATTTTCAATTTACTTCTGACTCACCACACATCAGGATGTATTTGTCACATCCCTTTACCTCTGGACTTGCTAGTTATGCTCATGTAACTCATATACGCAGCTGTGATGTGCCAACTGGTACATTAAAAAAAAACACATTTGTAAAGCTGCTTTTAAGGTTTAAAATTAAAAGCCTTAGTATATGCAAAAAATATGAAGGGAATAGTGGAAACGAAACAACGTCTTCCTTTTAATTCCCATTATACAAGACCAATGGGACATGCCATTAAATTAAAGGGCAATAAATTTAGAGCCACTAAAAGGAAATTTTGCCTGACACACTGTGTAGAATCAACCAGCTGAATTCTCTTATACTAGTAGCCATCAAGACAGTGGCTGGGTTGGATAATTTTAATGGAGAGTAAAAAAATGTGTAGAGTAGATAGTCAATCTAAAATACCAAGGATTATTCAGATCTCAGGCAATCAGCTGTAAAGATCAGGGAGAAATTCTCTCCATGTACTTTTGGAGGGGTTTTAAAGCAGGACACGAATTATATAAAGGGAGGAGGAAATAGAAATTGTTTTTTCAGTTTGCAACTCACAGTTGAGCAGGAGAAAACTGCAGCCATCACAAAGCATCTCTGCAGAGCGTGCAAAAGTATTCTACTTTCTATGGATCGGCTTCCACTGCCCTGTGAATGTCTGTGTCAAGCATGCAGGTTATAAGAATCAGAAATGCTTTGGGCAACCAGGCTCTCTGCCATCGCTGCTGGTTTGTGAGATACCACTCCAGGTGCACAACTGTGAATATATTTTGTTGTTTAAACACGGTCTGGTTTTTTCAGTTCTGCTCCTGGGGTCTGCTGCTGATCTTTAGTCTAACTGGTGTGAATTCCACTGTCTGTATCTCACATTCCTCTTGCTTAGTGCAAACCCCCAACCCACTCAAAAACAAAAAAAGGCGAGCATTTGATTTACCTCTCTTCTCATTTGTTGACCTGGGTGTTGTGTGGGTAATAAAGCTCACCCAGATCAGTAGCCAGATTTTATGAAGCTATATGGGTAAACTTTAGGAAAGAAATCTTGGGTAGGGAGATGGCAGATAGCAGCATTATATATTTCATAGCTTTACAGATTTCAAGGCAAGAAGGGACCATTAAATCATCTAGGCTGACTTGCTATGTAACAGGCCATTCACCCAGTTACCCTATACTGAGCCTAATAACTGGTTTTGGTTAATGCATACTGTCCAGAAGGGCACCCAGTTCTGGATTTGAAGACATCAAAACATGCAGATTCCATCACTTCTCTTGGTAGTTTATTCCACTGGTTAGTCATACTCTCTCACACACACATAAAAATGGCGTCTATACCACTGCCACTCAAAGTTTACCAAGCCTGAGATTTCCAGTGAAATTGGGGGCATGTCACACAATCAAGCGTCAAAGCCAAAAAATAACCAATGCCTCAACAGTCATGGAAAAGTGAAATTTCAACATTTCAAAAAAGAAATGGGGACCGTTTTCTAGTGAATTCCACTTCATGCATCTGACGAAGTGGGTTGCAGCCCACAAAAGCTTATGCCTGCAGAAATTTGTTAGTCTTTAAGGTGCTACAGGACTCTTGTTGTTTTCACAAAGACATTGTCACCACTGTTGTGCAGTTCTAGCTTTATGATTCCTTGGCATCTAAATAGCAGGTATTTTCTGAAGCAGTTTGTTACACTCCAAAATGGTTGTATTGTAAATGCTTAAATCAAGTAAATGAATTTTTAAGAACTACTCCTGACACTGATTTCTTTAAGAATAGCTAGTGGGGGGGCCCTGCAATTAAAATTGCTGGGCATTACCTTTCACACCTGGGGTAACAGCCAACAGGCAAAGCTAGCACAAGAGAGTGCCTTAAAAGGAAAGACTATCTTTAATATGAATGGAGATTGGCTGCACAAAGATTGCTTTCTCCATCTAATGATGCTTCACACATGGAAATAGGTGTAAATGAATCCATTAACATACAGTTAGAGAGCAAATCAGTTCATCTCCTTAGTTTAAGATCACAGTGAGAGGCTTTTATCTCAGAGTAGTAGAGATGCTGTAGTGCTTCTAAGTACACCACTTCCCTGTCTCTGAGTTTCTGAATGGATCTGTATATTGCTAATTACATAGCAGAGTTATCAGTCATGATTTTCATATAATGCTGAGAATGCTACACATTTCACTCTGCAGTTTTCTCTAGCTTCCTTGATGTCCAGCCAAACAATGTTTTAATGCACCTCAGAACAGTAAGAATGGAGAGTTAAATAAAAATCCAACTTAATATAGCTTGGGTCGGATTTATCCCACAAGATACCAGGAACTCAAGCCCTGATCCAGCAAAGCTCTTAAGCACATGCTGAATTTTAATATTTCCTAGCTCTTAGACAGCACTTTTCATCACTAGATTGCAAAGCACTTCATAATCTTTCAGGTATTTAGCCTCACCACACCCCTGTGAGGTAGGGCTGTGCTATTATCCCCATTGTAAAGATGGGGAATGGAAGGACAGAGAGACTTGTCCAAGGTCACACAGGAAATCTGTGGCAGGGCAGGGAATTGAACCTAGATCACCCAAGGCCCAGGTTAGTGACCTACCACTGGACAGTTCTTCCTCTCAAGAATGTAAGTAGTCCAGCTATTCAACTTGAGTGCTCTGCTGCATTCAGGCACAAGTACACAGTAATTTTCAGGCTCCAGCCTTTTGACACACATTCCTGCAACACTGATGTGTAAGAGAGAAAGAAACAAGTTCAGACTATTAACAGTGAACATCTGTGGGCCAGATCCTTATCTGATTTACAGCAGAGTAAACTTGGTGTCATTTCATTGATGTGGAGTTACTCTGGATTTACATCAGTAAATTCAGATCAGAATCTCACCTTGTCACTCTATAACTACTCTCAGCTTTCAAAGGAAAAATCAACCACAATGATGTGATTTTAAAAAATGCAGGAAGTCGACAGGATGGAGTTCATTACAGCCAGGATAAGGCAAACACAGGATCTGTGATTATGGGAAAACAACTACACATGTCTGATTGAACCTTGATCTTTGCTTATTTTGAATGAGCAGAGGCACAAGTTAAAAACTGCTATTAACACAGAGGGACTGATGCTTTAAAATATAACCTTGGTAATCTGTTTGTGGCTAAGCATACAGGCAAAAAGCTTTTCTTTGTCAATCAGCTAGCTTCTTTGAGAAAAAAGTAGATTCAGCCCATGTCAAAAATACATAGATTCCTCACAGCTTTTTAAAAGCAATTACACTTTACATCAATCATTTTTTATTAATAGAATTATACATATTAGACCCACCCACACAAACACAATTCTCATGTTAATTCTACTTCCAGATACTCAGGGTTAAAATTCTAGCACCAACGGACCTGGGATTCAGGCTGAAAAGAGGCTTCAGAAATGGTGTTGGGGAAGGGAGGGAGGACTCAAACTTGCTCTGATAGCATGGCAAATACAAGATAAGACTGGACACTGAAATACTTTCAGCCAAAACCCAGGAACATCAGTGATTTCACATGTTTATAGCAGCTCATTTTATCATTCAGATTCAGTTACTGGACTTTTTTATTTCCAAGGTATGTTACTGTGGCAGTGCTGGTATCATGACTAGCACAGAGTGAAGAATTTTCAGATGGGGCTCAGACCCCCCGTCATGTCAAAGCACTGGGGAAAATGGGGAGGCAAGACACAGATGGGATGGAGGAGGATCCTGAGGGAAAACAGTGCAGATGAAGCTGGTGTAGAGGGGCTGCACAATATCCCATGAAGGCTACTTCATCCATTGAGCAGAAGAACCCAATCCAGAGAAGCTCCATGATTGAGATTAAGGGTTTCTCTGCTCCCAGCTCCTTGACTATTTGCTCTCTGCCCACTTCAGTAACTCAGGCTGAGCACCAAGCTCTGAATTTGACTCTATTGGATTGCAAACAGTCTGTTGTCGATATTGAAAATGCATTTGTTCAGTTAACTAAATCCTGTGCTAGTTGGTCTGATTGCATACCATTGGGCCTGATCCAAAGTCCACTGAAATCAGTGGCAGTCTGTCCTTTAATTTCAATGGACTTTGGATCATACTCCCAAGTAAGCAAGCCACACATCATGCATTCTCAGTGTCACCTGTTCCGTTCAGATATACAGTTTAGAATTCACTCACTCAGACACAAAAACCAAAGTTCAGCTCTGTTACTGCTCATTGGGAAGTAAACAGGAAAGGGTTGTGAACACAGAGGAATCAAATTCAAGTTTGAATAGAGTATTTGTGGACATCACACTCCCCCCACCACTCCCCCACGCTATTTCACCTCTAGGTTGTGAGGTATGTAACAAGGACTTGAGATATATTTTCTCCCATTTAATTTTGTGTACGGATATTCCACATACATATTAATATGTACAAATGCAAGATTGCTAGAACATGCTCAAATCCCCATGTAGAATGGCCAAATACATAAAGCCAAAGAGATTCTAGTTACACAGAGCTTCCTAGATTTTCCTGCTTTTCTCCACCACCCCCATCTCCTCTGTTCATTTGAACCTCGGTGTAAGCTTGGCTAGCTAAAAACCAAAGTTCACTTAGTCTTCACATCCCTCGGGGATGCTTAGGGCAGAATGTGCATGGAACTCCTGATGGCATGTCAGCTAAGATGCATAGCCCTCAGACCCAGGAATGCCAGCCAATTCTGTAAGAAGATGAAGTAACAGACCAGAAAACAGCTTCAAAAATCACACACACAATATCCTCTTCAGAACTCAGAGCAGGGTTTAAGCTGAGACGGTAAGGAGAAATTACAGTATCAACTGGAGCCGTATGCATGCAAATAGTTACAGGGCACAGCAGACTATAACAGAGATCACATTAATAGCTAACACACAGTAAGTTTAATGGCCTTGTACAGGCATTTATAGCTGTACCGTACAACTTCACTGTTACCAGCAGCAGTAATTTCATTTGGATTCTTCATGATATCAAAGAAGTTTTTTTTTTTTGTTTTGTTTTGTTTTTTTTTTAAGAAGAAGTTTCTAAAATTGCACCTACAATTGCTTCTACAACTAACATACTTTTAAAAATATGCTATAGTTGAATCTAGAGAAAGAAAAGAAGCAGGGGGCAGGAGAAGGGTTCTGTTGCAGTCATATATGTTTCTGTACATGTCCAAAGAGCACAGCTACAAGCACCTAAAAGAATGAAAAGTGGTGTTGGTAATTGCTGAACAGACTCAGTAGCTGCTCAAAGCCAGGGAAGAAGCTACCTTTAAAAGTATGCCACTCTGTAGGTCTCTCACAATTTCTGCCCAGGATCGGAGCCAACCAGAATTCCTGTATATAAGAGCTAAGGGGAGTGTCTATTGGATTCAGCCAGAAGGCAGAAGATGGAAGGCCAAGACAACTTGACTGAGTCTGACACCTGAAACATTTTGGAATCCAGCATGATTCTCTCTCTGACCAGTTCAATTAGTACCCATCCCAGCACTCACACATAGCCCCATTGGCTATAATAAGAGTCCAAAAGAGATGTGCCTATACACAGTCCATTGTAGGATCAGGGATAAGGACCGTGAATCAACCATTAAAAGAGGAATGAGAGCTGCTAGCTAGAAGGATCTGCTGACTCAGTATGGCAGCAGTGTTTGGATATGGATGGAGAGTTCTGTGGAGTTTTCATTACAATTTGGAAGAATTCAAATGAGACATACACAGTATTGCAAAGCCCAAGTGTTCAAAAATCAGGAGATAGGCCCCCAAAAGTTCATGGGATTGGCTTAAATATCATGAGGTGAGATTTTTTAATTGTATTATTTTTATTTGCTTGTTGTGATATGGGGCACTTGTGTCACATTTTCAAACTTTTTCCCACCACTTAGAAGAGCTAGAATCTTTTCTTTAAAAGTTTTACAGACACAAACACACACACAGGAAAGCTGAGCTTCTCACCTAATCACAGAATTCCAGGTGCTGTAAGGTAATAAAACCACACTAAATATCATGAGACTCATGATGAAATCACAAGAGTTGGTAATACAACATGCAAGATATTTTGGGCCAGACTGTGGATTAAGAAATCACTTTTGAAGATCAGAGAAGAAAGAATGTGTAATTTAAGCCAAACAGTAAAAATAAAGGGCCTGATTCTGTCGCCCTGTATTTGTGAAGTCATGTATACTGGTGCAAAGAGAATGCAAAATGGGCATAGTGATCTAGTAGTGTTTCACACCCACTCTCCATTCACTTTACACTGGTGTGCACAAGTACACAAGGTGCAGGGCAATAGAGTGCTCAAAATATCTTTGCATCTTTTCAAAAATATCCCATCAGTGCCTATGTTCTCGAGAATAGTCTGATCAGTCACTCCTTACCAACCAAGAGAGGGTTTCATTTGATCCACTGAGGACTATAACTGGGTTTCTTGTAGCAGTCAGCATTCCTGAGCTGGGATAACTTGTCCAAATTCAAAAAAGACTCAGGTCTAGAAGAGGGTATACCCTGGGGAGGGGAGGGGGGGATTATTACCATCTAACACTAGCTCGTTTATCAAATGAAAATGGCAAGAGCTGATACTTCCTGCCCAATCTCTCTCTCTCTCTGTATTGTATATATATTCAATCTGAAACATAGTACCCTTGATATGTGTTGACCTTGCCAATCTCCTTCACCAGTTTTGGTTCGTCCCACAAAGCAAATATTTTTGTACAGCACATCGTTGCAGACTTCTCTAGCTGTAAAGCACTTCTGAAAACAGATGCTAATGTTAACAGATTCCATCCAGGCCATTGACAAACGACTCTTTCCCCCCCCCCCCCCCCCCCCCCCCCCCGCCCCTTCCATAAAGGATAGAGTTTCTCAACTTCTCTAAACATATAGGTCCTATCCTGTTTCCACTGAACTGGATGCTCACACATCCCATCAATTTCAAAGGGATCCGGATCAGAACCATCGTGTCTTCCTTGGTCTGAAGACATTTAAAGCACATCTATGTTTTCAAAAGCAATTATGGCTTTAGCTGAGAGCCTCAGAAAAAATGATAGATGGTATTAATTGTGCTTGCTATGGATGTTGACAATTTGGTCCTGTGAAAATCTGCACTGTGCTGTTGTTGCTTTGGATAGTGTCTCACGCTGGATTATATTTTGTGTTGGTTTGTTTGGTTTCATTTTTATTAATTATTATTATTATTGTCTTGCTGGAAATCAGCTATCCATTTGATTCAGGTCTGCACCCGCAAGAACTATGGTTATGATGCAAACTATCACACACTTTACTTAAACAGTAGACACATGGAGGATTATATAGCTTCACCCTCCTATTGTACATGCCCAATTAGTTGCACCATGAGCTCCAGTACAACGGGAATACTTCCTATGTGGTTTCTGCTAAATACCTTTGTGACAGTTTCTTGGCAAGAACTGAGGCAGAGAGGTTAACATATGTTAAGAATATGTACAGCAGGCATTCCTAGTTAGACTGTAAGTAAATAGGAAACATCGCAGCAGTAGCATTTCCTGTGCTCTAATCCAGGTAACTTTGCATTAGATATTTCTGAGTCAGATATCAGGGAAATGTTCATTCTGCAACAGAACCACACTCCTAGTACCACAAAAGGAGAAAATCCAGTTTGAACTAGTATAGCTAAAACCCCCAAGGGGTGGTACCTCTCTGGAGGTGTTACAACCTGAGTAAATTTGCCTAATCACCCCCTACTGTTCTTAGTACCTGGAGGGGATGTGCTCATCCTGCCCATGGCAATCCCTGGTCCACAGTGATACATTAACTTCATTCAAAGAGATCTCCCAAAGATACTGCAGGAAATTGGCATATCCGTCACAGTTTGTTACTAGATAAGGTGCCAAAAGATGGCAGAAGAATATGTAGCATAGTTCCTGGATTTTGTAGGATCAAAAAAAACTTTCTGAGCATTGCAAATGGCTTCCTCTGTGCAGCTCTTGACATGGTGATGGAGGTTTTAACAACACGCAATTGTTCATACTACAGCGTTTGCTGAGAACCTTTAATGCTTGAACGAAAGGATGGAACCTGAACAAAAACACTCTCAGTGAAGCATGTAATTATTTGTGGGTTTGTATTTTGTGAGGGTCTCTTTGAGGTAAAAAAGTACATTTTTACTCAGGGGGAAAAAAAACCACACAGTCTTTTACAGAAGAGATTAAATACATTTTTCAGCTATCTTATAATAGAAATTACTATCCTTGAGCAAAACAACCTCTTAAATAAAACAGACTTCTTGTTCCTCCTAGCTTCCTACCAAAAGCGTGATCTATGTCAATTATATTCACTACATTTTTGTTAATACTTAGCAGTAGCCAGAAAACAATAAAAAGTTCCCAGCCCAGGCTGGGATTCTACAGATCCATTCATAAAACAGCAGGAATATATGAAAAATGTACCACAGTACTCAGAAAACAAGGGTGTTTTTTTTTTTCAACTTGCCATGATTAATGGATGCTAAAACACTGGCATTCTGTGTGGACATTAGTTATTTCCATAGGCTCATTTTATGAAGTAAACATTTGTTTAACTTGTTATTCTGGCTTTCCTTTCTTTTTGCCATCTGCCTCTCTTTTCCTCATTTTTCTCTCTTGTTATTTTTGTAGCTTTTGCAATGCTCTGGGAAGATCCTTCCATATTCCTGACCAGAGTTTTGGAACAACCCTATAGAATTAATCCCAGGTTTTGAAATAGATAAAGTGCATGGTCTGACTGCAAAATGAAATTTTAAAATTAAGTCTAGCATGCAGCGTGGGCTCATTCAACAGGGTTCCTGATTGTCAAACCTATATGTCTACACCAAATGCCCAAAGCCACATACCTGCTTTAGGTACTGGATGTGACAATTTGAGTGCTTAAACATGGGATTTGAAAACTTGGCTGTTTTATCTTACAGCATTCTTTCAAGAAGCTCCCAGGCCAGATCCTCAGCTGATGCTAACAGTCACAACTCTGTAAAAGTCTATGATGCTTTGCCATTACATACAGGTTGAAGATATAGCTCTCTATGTCTATCACTCTCCCAGGTCCCTCATCAGCCACTCTCCTTTTTTTCTTCACTTCCATATTTTCCCTTTCTTTCTCTCAGAATTGTGTTTCCTTGTTTTTCTCTTCCTTTTGTAGTCTGTATATAGCTTATTCTTTTGCTCTTTGTTCCTCTTTCTCCTGATGTCTGAATTAATTTGCTTCATTTCCTCTTTGTATGTCTTGCTACTTTTGTCTCTCTGTATTTCTCTCACCATTCACTTTTCTTTCTCTCCATTCAATTATTCCTCTTGCTTCCTGCTTTTCCCTTCCGTTAATCACCTTTTTCCTATAATATCTTCTTTTTTCTCTTCCCACCTACTTTTTGATGGTTTTCCTATTCAAGAAATTAGTGACCAGATTGTTCCATGGTATTTCACTGCAAATATTTTAAGATCTATCATCTTACTGGGATATCTTGCAAAAAATGAATTATTATAATAGACTGGTCAAAAAGCCATCCACTGGAGAATTCAGATTTAGACCAAATTCATTACACACAATGGTTCTGATACCTCCCCTGGCTGACACAGCCCTACCCTACATTGTAAACACAGCTTGAACACTTAGAAAAATTATTCACTTTAAGTAGCAAAGCAGTAAAACTCTTCCAGGGACACATTGTTATAGACAGGATGTTTTGTTTTCGGTTGGATAATGACATGATATAAAATATATCAGTACAAACAGACCAAAGAGCAATATTTTAATGTCATGTCAAAGATTAGATCGTTCAGTCACAACTGTTGTGCTGCGGTGCTGAATGGGGTAATTTATCTTTAATTCTTAACTGACTCCACTAATTGGTGTTGTGATTAAATGTGTAAAAATGCTATTAACTATGTTTTCCTGAAAGGCACTTAATAAATACGGCAGTTTTCCATTGTACTTCAAAGTACAACTAAGCAGGTTGTTAACCAGACAAAGGCAACTCTAGAGTAACAGATATGCCAAGCACAGTTAGCATTGTTGGCTTTCTAGTCTCTCAGCCTCTACACTAAAGCAGTGATAGCCTGGGAGAGCTCCCTACTCACACAGAATTGCAGAAAGTCCTCATCTCCTCACAATCACCTCACACAGTTTATACTCTGTAATGTTTCTATACGTACATTGTACAAGGTCTAATAAAGATGTGGGGACTGGATATGTTAGAAAACGCTGCTTTCTCAACTTTCAGTGACTAAAAATCAGGAAGAAAGATTTGCTTCCAATGATTCTTAAAAATCCAGTCTAATGTACCTACCTATAACCGAGCAGAGGCAGATTCATAGAAGCTACCAGATTCACATTAGCTATAATTCCAACAACCCATTTCTGGGACACTTAAAAGGAGAAGACATGAAGTGTCCATCTCGTGTGATTCCAAAGAAAGAAACACAGGCAAAATAAACTGCTGGTTATGGACTGTTATCCAACAAAATAGTTCATGGTGGGACAGGCTGGGTGGTCCTGCGGCCTTGTAAAAGGCTTCCTGCTCCATTCTTTGGTCCACCACAAACAGGCTGGGGGCTTTTAAGTTTATCAACACTCGTGTGTGATTTATTGTTCACCAGTACCACCTTGTGCAGCAACATACAATGGAAAGTAAACTTCTCCCGTAGCCCACTCTATGGGCAGAGAGAGGGCAAGATCTCAACATCCTGAGATCCTGTATCCCCTGGTCCCTGCCAGCCTCCCTGCTTGCACTTCCTTCCTGACCTTTAACTCTTTCCACCTGATGGGTTGGTCAGCGTGCTGTCTAATTAAGCCACTGAGCACCCATCCCCCCCACAATGCACTCCAGGGAAGAAATAGCCAGTACCTGAGTGACCAGAGGGTCAGCTCTGGGCTGCTGGCACTCTGTCACAGGCCTGTAATCCATGCTGCACACATGAGGAACAGGTTTTATTCCCAAAACTAGTCCTTCACACTTTATGTGACATGGGCTGAGAGTAGCACTATGGAGGTAGCTTGTGTGCAAGAGGGATGGAAGACCTTGTACTGCCCCTTCCACACACTTTAAAAAACAGAGCAACAGAGACAAATCTTGGCTTTATCTTGACATCAAATTCAACGTTTACCAACTTGGCTGTTAAAGTAAAAACAACCGATAGCAACCCTGCTAGCACGGCACTATGCAACTTGGCTTTGCCTTTCTACAGCTCCTTGCCAGGATGGTGTAATGCCCCTGTGTTTGTAGTGAAATTTCTGAACGGTCCTCTAGCGCTGCAAGGACACAGTGAATCTAGATACTCCCTTATCTATCCCCGTATGATCTGTGGGCAGGCAAACTGGCATGATCAAAAGCATTTAGTAGTTTCAGTATGTGCTATTTGCCCCTTGTTTTGTTTATTTTCTTTGTGTCTTGGAGTGTAAAAGCAGATAACAATTAACATATGACCCAGCCTTTTCAATTGATGCTGCAAGAATGTTACATGAGTATTTGAACTAACCACACAAACTCAGTAATTAAATTCCACAATGACCTAATATGATATTACCACCGAGTTGAATGAGTTAAGATGCTATAAGGAGGAATCCCCATTCCTCTGAGTCCAGTAGTTCATGTTGCTATGTGATAAGCCTAAGTCATGTTTTTGAACTGGAGAAAATAATGTGACATTTGATAAAGTAGGAAAACAAACAACTCAGTAAGTCTTTCTGACAAGGGTGTACAGGCCCCTTGGGATTCTCTCAGGGAATGCTTTTGGGCTAAAAGAATCCGGTCCCATTTTGTACATCAGGATAAAACCCCATGAGCTGTGTAATCAATGGAGTGCTTTTACAAGCCAACACATTGGCTTCCCAGGAAGCCAGTTATAGCTACCAGTGTATCTATACTGAACTGTGATCCAGATATTAATTGGTTTTAATGATTCATTGGGAGCAGAACTGCTGATGAGCAGGAGGGAATTTCTCTCGCTGGTATCTGGCTAAAAAGAAAAGAGCTAAACCTTAGGCTTGGTTGAACTAGAGAAGACAGCTGGTCTCACCCCAATAAAACAAGATCAGAAGGATGACAGAGAGGGCACCAGGAGGAAAACCTCTCTGGAGAAGCTCCTGCGGTCGAGAAGCCAGGACACTGAGTTCTGGGAAGCAAGAACTTATATTGTTCATTGGCTCTAGTCTGACTTAGAGACTTTAAATACTGCTAACTATATCAGGAAAATGCAAGTAGTGAATCTGGATGCTGCTACTTTAGATTTTGAATCCCTGCCACCTGAAAATAAAACTAGAACCCCAAAGAAGTACTTTCTCCCGGTGAATGTTTTTGCCAAGCTGTGCTGACCCCCACGGACCTTCACAGTCCTTTAAAAAACAGTAATTAAATTATTCTACCAGATGCTGAGACCAGCAACTCAAACCGTAATCCTCCAAACCCACATCAGCCTATTCACAAAGCATCAAAGCGGAGATCTTTTTTCTTCCCTAAAAGCATTCAAGCAAGTGGAAGAGCTAATACACTCTTTTGTCCATCACAATGCAAAACAATTAAAAAAGACATTTGAATTGTGGGGGGGGAAATCTGCTTCTTATTATGTAGTTAACAATTAGACGTGGGAAAAATAAATTCTGAAATGACTGCAAATTACTACTGTTGTTTATGCCATTCCAACACATCCATTGAGTGATAAGAACTCACATAGCATTTTATACATATACAACTACGCAGTTCCCACTTTCCTGAAGTGTCTGATGCTCTGCAACTAAAGGTTAACTAGGCCTGCAAGGAGGCTCAGGGCAGGAAGTGCATATTGCAACAGACAGGTGGACCGCTAGTCAAACCATCAACAACATGATTGCAACAGTTAACTGGTTTTCATTTAGAAGTGCATCTTTTGCTTCTATTCTTCCTACTGCCACAAGCAAGTTTGAAGACAGGCTGCTCTTTTCATTGCAATGTGTGATAAAGATCACTTAGTAGTTAACATGACAAAAAATGTGTGGCTTACCTTACCTGATTGACCCTCTTTTAGATCTTTAGGTAACAGTAATGCTGTGAATATAGCTCTGGCTATCACTGAGAATCGAAGTTTTGCCTATGCGTGGCTCTGCTGTGAATAGATCAAAGTAAAGAATTACAAACACACACACATTTCATCAGAACTCACATAACTGCAAGAGTTATATGATGATTCCAACAGCTTCAACCCAACACCTATGCATCTCACTACTCTGAGACCTGCTTAATCCAAGGTAATATAGCCCCACCTACTGAATATCCTGTTCATATCTAGTATTGGCATCTTCGACTCATAAGAAGTATATTCAAGCACTGTAATAAAAGGACACACAAAAATATATGTTGCTTGCACGATGCATGCACCCAAGACATAACTGTTATCAGAAAGCTACTTTACTCAGCTCATTTTTCAGGTTACATTGTAGCACCAACATTTATGTAGTTCTGCTATAGTTGGCCACTTACTGCTATTGTGAATTCCCTCCACTCAGAAAGATGGTGGTCCTTTGGACCCTGCTATTTCCATAGGCAAAAAAAAAAAAAAAAAAATCTGAAAGATACCAATAGCTGATAAAAACAGCCTCTTTGTGAAGGAAAATGTATTTTTGAGACATTTTGCAAAATCGCTCTGGCAGAAAAAAATGGCTGCTCCCTGCTAAACACAATAACCAAGGCAAAGTTCAGTGGAGGGGTATGTGCATGGGACAGGTAATGTCTTTTATGGATGCCCAGAGCAAGCAGATGGAGCATGTTCACCACTGATTGCTCACAGAAAAATTTGCAGTGTATCAGTTAGATCAGCATCGGGGAGACACCAAACGAGTGACAAGCGAGACTTCTACAAGTATCAATTTGTGGATCAGGAACTAAGTGAACACAGTGCATCTAAAAGGTTCCATGTTGACAATCTAGCAAACTAAAGCTGTTTCTTATCT
The DNA here is from genome assembly GCF_026122565.2 of Emydura macquarii macquarii. Taxonomy (NCBI): domain Eukaryota; kingdom Metazoa; phylum Chordata; order Testudines; family Chelidae; genus Emydura; species Emydura macquarii. Next base: position 11,287,529 of record NW_027130204.1, on the reverse strand, counting down.
TACCTCTGGTATGGGCAGCAGAAATACCTGTTTCCTCTCATTGGCCCACCAGTGAGCCAAAATCCTATAGCCCCTAGGAATTGGCTCAAGGGGCAATAGGCTCAATTCAGACTTCACACCCATTCATTATTCAAAGAAGAATAATTTTGTTACATTTTTCATGACAAGTTTCAGGATAGAGTCAACCCCCAGCACCTCCCATGATAGGTGCACTTGCTGCATAGGAAATGACAATTTTATGTTCCCACCTGGGAGAGCCCCATTTAGTTCTTGCTAGCCAGTCTCCCCTGGCTGATAGAATAGGTCTCTGGGGTAGGCCTGGTCATTGAGGCAGAGTCAGGCTACAATGTTGCAGGACTCTCACTCAGTTGCAGCACCAGATTGGCCCAGCTTCTCCTCCTTATGCACCCATAAAATCATGATATTCAGTTAAAAATCATGAGATTTTTTTTTAATTAATGTAGAGTTCTTTTTATTTGCCTTCTGGTTTCTGAGTCTTTAAGATGCATTTGCTTAAGGGTTTCAAACTTTTCTCCACCCCCATGAGGGCTAGAAATTTACTTTTTTGTTCATGAAAGCTGATATTCTGATGCAATCTCTTGATTCCAGAAGTTGGGGCTTTAAGAAAAGACGGGTGATAAAATTGCAAGACGTGGCAACACAAGTTCTAACACATCTTTAATATAAACAATGTCATATCCACAATCACTAGTCCAATGCCTTGATATTTTCTTGAAAATCTTTAATTTTGTTCACCTCTGAACTTGTCCTTGTTTCCCCCCGAGCCTATATCTAGTCCTGTTATAGTTAACTCCCAAATTGCCCCCTTCCCACAACTCCTGTTCTTAAGCCTCTTTCAACATGAAAGCATTGAGAGCTAAAGCCCTAAATCACCATGATTTTCCAATGTGTATGAAAACATATTGGGCCAGATTTTCTGCTGGTGTAAACCAGCACAGCTCCATTATTTCTTCAGTAACTAAAGCAAACCACTTGAAGATAGCAAGGTCACCTGAAAGCCTATCTCATAATTTGTCTGTTCTCCAAGTCACACTCTGCTTTATTTATTTACTAGAAAAATTGTTCATATTCATGACAATAGATTTTAAATACAGATTTCTAATGATAATTGCCATACTTCCATATAGTTAACTGGTACTTCATCAGTTCTGAATTTTGTTACTGCTTATTTTCTGTACAACACATGCCCTATATTATAAATACAGGGTGGTTAATACCTGGATGATTGTACTTACCTATCTCACACGTGTTTTGAGGATTAGCCACAGTATTTTTGGTCAGGCCAGAAGAGAAGTGCTTTTTCTAGAATTTTCAAGCCAGACACTACAATTACACCCAGCACTAGTGCTGCTTCCATATTCTCAATGTGACATATTTGTGGACAGAAACACCTTCCTACGGTGTAAACTATGGTGTTGACAACATTTCAGCAACAAATATTCCAAAGTCTTTTCTAGTGAATGGAACTAATTTTCATGTCATACTCTCCAAGGACCTGATCCAGCACATACTTTTAAGGACATGCTTAGCGCTAAGCACAAGAGTAGTCCCATTGACTTAAAATTAAGCACATGTATAAGAATGGGATTTAAAGCCCAGTGAAGTCAGTGGAATGACTCCGTTGATTTCGATAGGTTTTGGATCAAGCCATAAAAGGACTGAAAATAAAAAACTCATTACCATAAAGTATTTTGCTAATTCACACTAGGACTGTAAACCTTCACCAGGCAGATTCTCACTTTTCCCCCCATACCAATAACATTAGCACTGCTATTGCAGTCATTTTAATATTCTACTCAACCTTTCAAAGAAGAAATGCTTCCAATAATTGAATGTTTAATTGTCAAGTGCTACATTTCAATTATCTGCAGGGATCTGAAAGAAAAACCAAGGTCTTAATGAGTGGACAGCTAGAATTTCAAGGCACAGGTCATTTTTCAATCATCATGTCTTGACAAGCTGTCCTAATCGGAAATGTGTGGAATTGATGTAGACACATCTAAAAAGTATCTGTAGTGTCAGGGGATTGAAAAACAATATTCTATTTCCATAAGAAATCCGCTCCCCCCCCCCTTTTCGTTTTGTACCCGAAGTGTGTGGCAGAGTCCCGTTTTAAAATTCAGCATGAAGATCCCCGCTAACAGATATTTCAGCAGAAATCAGAAGGAAATGCTTTGCCAACGTAGGCAGCAGGTCTTTAGGGATTTTTTGAGACTGTGCTGAAGAAAGCAAAACATATGCTCATTCGGGACAATTTGTACTTCACAAACATTTAGCAGCTAACAGAGGAATACAAATAGAGAAAACACAGTGTACATATTAAACCAGAGATCACTGTTTTACTCTTATTAAATAGATACCTGCGTCTTTGTTCCCATTATTCAAAAATCTGCACAGTCCTAACCCTTTGGTACCATTTACTTTATGATCCGTTTTTTTTTTTTTTTTACTGGGGCTTTTATAAACACCTATTTTCTGTTTCAGTTACAGGAAAGACAAGAGCAGAAAAGAGAATTCAGTCAAGCTATAAGTGAGTAATAAGATTTATGGATGAAGGATTTCAGTAAAGGACAAATTACAGGAAAAAAAACAAATATTCCTAAATTGGCTAATAACATCTATACACTGAAATCATAGCAAGCTGAAAACATAACATTTATTGAAAGGAAAGGAAAAATAAAAGTAGAATAGAGAAAGAGATGAATGTGTTCAATAAGTATAAACAAAAGAAATTAAGTTGTACCTCTTCAGATGAGGCAGAAAACAAACAGCTGTCACCTAATGATAACGGAGGATTCCTAAAACATACATGCTGCTCCTGGCACCCTGAAATGCTATCTGGGGATGTCATTCATGGAGTTATTGCTGGAGATAGATGGCTACAGGTGACACTGCTGGTGACATGCCCCTACCCACTCCTGATGTTCTCGAAGGGAATCACAGGTACTCATGTTTCTTATTAACAGAGGTTGCCTTCAGGCCCCAAGAAAAAGAGTGAACTGAGATTTCCTTTTTTCAAAATTAAGTTTCTAGCAATTTACCTTTCAAAGATTGCCTTGAAAACATAAAAGGAATGCTAGGGTAGAAAGGAACAAGCTGCTGCACTCCTGCAGCAGGAGGCTGAGGAGAATCACCAATCCCCTCTCACCCCACACCCCTCCCCCTTTGATATAAAATTAGACAGTTATGTTTGCTGTGCATCCCAAACAATCCTCATGCTAAGCCTCCCCGCAAAATATCCTCAGGACAGTCCCATGCAAACTGGTGTGATGACAGCAGACAGGATCGCAGTCAACCCATAAACGCTGAGGTCAACTTTGCTCATTCGTATTCCTAGCCCTCTCAGAGACTGGAACTGAGTCAGCTGCAGCTCACCTCCGGCACCTCCCAAGATAGGTGCACTTGCTGCAAAGGAAATGACAATGTTATGTTCCCACCTGGGAGAACCCCACTCTGCTGGCCATACCAGTGGTGTATCAGGAGGAGAAGCTGGGCCAACCTAGTGTTGCAACTGAGTGAGAGTCCTGCAACAATTGTAGCCTGACTCTGCCCCAGTGACCAGACCTACCCCAGAGACCTACTCCATCAGCTAGAGGAGACTGGCAATCAAAGAAGACCCACTCTTTTAGTCAACCCACACAAACCCAAGCTGGAGAGACCCTTCTACTTCAAGAACCAAAAGGGTCCTATTTCCCATCCAGACTGCAATGGGCAGCTTCAGATGACTAAGAAGGGGAGCCACCTAGAGGATCCTTCAGGATGGGCTGAGGGAAGCATGGTGGATGAACAGGTGCTGGGTGGGAGGTGGGGGGGTTTGGGAGAGGAAATGGAATAGAATATATATAAGGGGGATATAGAACTGATGATTATTTTGGAGCAATACATCTGGCGGCTGGGAATATGACACTGACGGGTCTTGGCGGGGGAAGACTATTTTACTCAAGGCGTGTTGTGTGCTTTGCCTACTGATGTGGTGCCCGGTGGTTAAAATTTTGGCAGAAAATCACTTCCGCCATCTTTTTGATGTCTAGTTCTTGTGCCCCCAAAGAATGTGATTGGTCCTCTCCCCCCTGCCCCTTACCGCTGCAACACCTTTTTGAGAAGCATTACTTTCATTGGCAGTGCCTTTCAGGAGAAGCAAAATTATAGTGGCACCCGCTGTTCTGAAGGGCAGGAGTGCAACAAAATAGCAGCTCCACCCAAATTGTTCTGTACCTTTGGTCCCATCAGGACTAGCTGATGTACCTTGAATTCTCTGCTTTTATTCTTTGCTGTTTGGTTATGAACTTCTAAAGTTAAAGCCTTAGTTAAAAAAAAAAAAAGAAAAGAAAAGAAAAGAAAAGAAAAGGCAGACAAAAAGCGAACAGTACACCTTCTCATTAAATATCTGCTGGGTGACACAGAATGTGATCTGATTTTTTGGAAGCACCAGAATAGACACAGACTGTGATATCTTCAGGGATAGTCTTCAAGAGCTTAATGTTACTGGTGCCTTGCTTCCCAGAAAAAGCAATTATCCAACTGTTTAAAAACATAAAAACCCATGAACAATTATTAAACAAGGAAGCACAAAGGGCTTACCCATATGGGTAACAATGCACATAAAATACACAGGAGATTGCTAATTGGACACAAAGTCTTTCACTCTTGGGTTACTGATCGGAATCCAGCTTCATCCTGACCCTGCGTCATATGGAATGGACATAAAGATTGAACTTCCTGGCAGCAAGGAAGATGGTTGCACTGAAAATACCTGTACTGAACTGTTCTGAAGGTGACAGCATCAAACCACAGGACTGCCACTCAGTTACCTGTCACTAGTATTAAATTCACTGAAAGGGAGGAGGAGCACCTAGGAATATTAACACTCTACGCAGAGAGGAGGCCAAAGCCAAACACTTTAGGCAACAGTTACAAGTCAGTGCTGAAAGCTTCCTTCAAACATTGTGTGATGTAGGGTGGGGAGTGGTTTTGCCACCTGCTCCTTAGCAAGGGTTTGCAATAGTGAGATAGTTTTGCAAGTATCCCACAGAAGGGAAATATTGTCTCATTCCCTTTATTTTTCAGTAAATCTTGATTACTTTAGGGTTGCCAAAGTCAGGTGAAACTAAAAATGGCCTCAGAGGCAAAGCCTCTCAAATGGAAATGCTCGGTTATTTAATAATCTCCCCACTGATCTGTCCTAAATTAGACGATCACTCTGAAAGTGCAGGGATTTTGCAAGCCAAAATTGGGAACCCACTATGCATTCTATTTAACACTTTTCTAAAAGTTTAAGGGTGGGTTGGGGGAAGAATCTGTTTGTTGTATTTGCATGTGGAAAAAAATCAGCCAACTGTCTCTGGTAGCAGAAGTCAAACGCAGAGCCAACACGGCAGGTTTCCAAGCTTTACAGGAACACACTAGACAACAAAGAAGGAAGATGGCTTAGAAACAAGTCAAAATGCATACATTGACTAAGGAAGCAAGGCTAAGGAAACATAGGCAGCGATGCTTTAAGATCTCTCATTCTCCTGGCAGACCCAATACTCACCCCACCGGGCAGTGTTGCTCTTTTGACTGAGGTCTGAACTATTTCTCTTATTAGTTCAAAGAACTACAGCTGTGCAGATCTTCTCAACAAAAGGTGCAAAATTAGCCTTTTACACCATCCTTTGCCTCTTCTGGCCCGCACTCAGTCATACTCCACTCCAGGCCCACCTCAGAACTCTTCCTTCACTGGGGACCCCTGTAGAGACGGTGCAGAGCCAGCTCTGTGCTAGGCATAAAGAGTTCCTGAGCCAGCAAGTGCTATTCACTGGAATGGAGGCTAATTCCTGCCCTATGGCCCTTTTCAACCAGCCTAGCTGGCAGGGCACCAAAGAACAGAGCCCCTCCCTTGATGCCTTCGCAAAGTAGCCTGTAGGCCTTTGTGCCCACTAACAAGATGTTGTGTTGCAGAGGTCAGACACCATGTTTCAAGTCTTCCGGGGCTACACCAGGCAAACACCATGCCCTGTTATGTGTTAGATAATTAAATTAAGTTAAACTCCTATGTGACAAGCAATGAAAGTGTACGTAACCCACACCAACCCACGGTAGCTCTCCATCGCCCACTAGTGGATGGATCTTATGGAGGTTTATGAGTCTGAACAGCCTTTGAGTGAACATGGGTTTAAATCCAGAGGTCCCAAGTTTGATCCCCACTGCCAACAACCCAGCCAGGAGCATTGTGTTACATGTAAATCACACTGCAATAACTATCAAACCTATTATTCATGACGGACGTGTTCATCATTTCCCATTAGTTGAAGTATGCACTCATCATGCTCCCATCAGTCAGAAAGCCAGTTGCCCTTGAGTGTCACAAGACATTATACAAATGACTTAATAAGACATTTTGTATACACACTAGCTTTGAATTTAATGAGCGTCTCTGCTTAAAGAAAGCAAATGGAGCTCTATAAAGATGTCATTGTATTTGCATGCTGTTTCTAAAGTCAGGTTAAGGCTTGTAAAAGATACAGTACTTAAAATAATGCCCATATGGTGATAAGGTAGTACTTGGATACTGGCAACAATGCATGCTTCACTCCACAACCCACACCATATTGGTTCTGACCAGAGGGGAGAATTATGTTTAGCTACCATGACTTTTCATTTCTTAGCTTTAGTGTTAAGAATGCCACTAATGGTGCTAGGTGTAACAGTTTCATGGGATTTCTCTTGATGTTTGAATTTGAAATGAGTCAACTTTCTTCTGGAAGAGCCATCAGATGATACCAGTCAAGCCAATGGCTAAACCAGTGATCTAGGAGGTGAAAGGCTCTGTATTGCAGAACCAATCCCCGAGCCACACAGTCCCCCGCCTAGGTTTGTTTTAAACATCCATTCATTTTCTTAGATTACCACCACTTACTGGGATCATTTCTGCCTATGCGGCATTATAGCATCATAATGTGTGGGATATGCTTAGGGAACACATCACGCTGTAATCTAGAGCACTCCAGGAACCAATGTAACAGATATATTTCAGAACTGACTTGGTTAAGCGAGATAATTTGTTTTAACAAATTCCCCTTATGATGTGCATAATTTAGTGGCTTTTACTATGCAGATTTCATGCATGCATCACAAAATCCTGTAACTCACTCTGCTATACGTTGAATCACACCAAAATTTAAGCCACTTTGTTGCACAATACTCTGGGTGATCTATTTAAAGTGTGATTCTATTCTCAAGACTGAGTTTGTGAAAATGGCACGTTCCTGCCCAATAGCTCTATTTCCCATGTGGATTCAGAGTTGCAAAAGCTTACTTGAGAGCCAACAATACATTTTTACTACGGCTGCAAGCATTGCAGCACCAACGCTGCTAAGAAAGCGATCCAGTTTCTATTCCTTGTTGTACATCAACTAATTGTTTACCACTGTAAGTTCCAGTTGGTTCCATGTATGCCAACTCATTAATGCATTACATTCAGACAGGTGTCACTGGGGGAATAAGTGGAAAACAGTGAGGTTTGGATACCCCACATGGCTTAATTTGGTTCAGAGTCTTTATTAAAAGTGATAAGGAGGGAGAAGGAAAGGACCCTGGTTAACTTTCAGATCCCAGCCTGAGTTCACTGAGCTGGCAGTTAAAAAAATAACATCTGTAAACATGTAAACTAAATCCATTTGATGCAGGAGCTCATACATTAATAGGACACACAATGACATTTTTATAGAGTAATTCCTCAGCAAAAAAATTAAAATATATCTTAATTTATTGAACATTTTAATGAATGCAACATTATGAATCTTTCATTTTCTAGATGGCTTCTGTAAGCTGGTATGCAGAGACCCTCCAGTAGGTCTTCCCATGATCTCTCCTCTATGCTACCCTTATCTAAGGGATGGGAATTATACCTGGTTTCCTGCAAGTGCTTGCTCCTGGTCACGTGTCCTGCAACTACAGTTCCTAGTTTTAAAGGGCACAAGGGCCCTACCAGCCACACAAAGACACTCCTATGTGTTCCAAAGCTCAGTGCCCAGTTATAGCTTCCCTCCAGTTTCACTATCCTGTACAGCCATACAGCAACAAATATCTTCACTGTTTGGAACAAGTGTATATTGCAACGGTAAAATGCTACAGCACATAAGAGGAAAGTGCTTCATATAAGATAATTTTACTGTCAGAGGCATTATCTGGTGTTGTTAGACCACATGAAAACTAAAATTTTCAGTGCCTTATTCTTTCAATATACAAATTGTGAACGGCAAGCCTCCTAAATGATCCAGGTTCAGTTCCAATAAGCACAAAGAACCATCCAAACATCTACAGCTTTGGGAACAAGGTTGGGAAACTTATGAAAAAAGTTTTGAGAAACGTGTGATGTGCTACTACCCAGCAGAGCTGAACTGATGCAGGGAGAATGCTTGTTTCTGAAGGATGCCGCAGTTTGCATATCTGCTCTCTCAGATTCCAGGCAGTATTCTGGCTGGGTCATCCCTAAATGCATTCGTGAAATCTAACCACAGAACGTTAGCTGTGGATTTAAGCCATAGTACAACCCCCAGGCCTTAGTGCTTCTGCAAGTATCATACAATCACAGAATGGACATTAAAAGGCAAATAGCGCTGGTACCAGTCAGATTGGTAACACTGGCATTAGAATCGCGCAAGGAATGGGGGCAATGCCAAGCAGCAACAGTTAAGCTGTTTGTACACCAATGCAAGGAGTCTGGTAACAAAATGAAGGAACTAGAACTACCAATGCAGGAAGTGAAACCAGACATTACAGGGATAACACAAACACGGTGGAACAGTAGTCCCAACAGAAGGACAGGTATTGAAGGGTATGTGCTGTTCAGGAAAGAGAGAAATAATAGCAAAGGTGGTGGAGTAGCATTGTATATTAATGATGAAGTAAAGTGTAAAGAAATTAGAAGCAATGGAATGGCTAAGAAAGAGTCTGTTGGACCAAAATCACTTTGGGGAAGAAAGGTACTAGAGGTTCCCCTGATATAGTGCTTGGGGTGTGCTACAGACCACCAGGATGATTTGGATCTGGAGAGAGACCTCTGTAATGTTTTTAATGAAATAAATAATACTGGGAATTCTGTGATTATGGGAGACTAACTTCCCAGATATAGATTAGGGGACAAATGCTACTAATAATAATAGGGCCCAGATTTTCCTGGGTGTGATAGTCGACAGATTTTTTCACCAAACAGTTGCTGAACCAAGAAGAGGTGATGCCATTTTAGATGTGGCAGTGCGGAATGGTGAGGACCTCATAGAAGAGCTGGTTGTAGGGTACAACCTTGGTTCAAGTGATCATGAGCTAATTCCATTTAAACTAAATGGAAGGATAAATAAAAATAGATCTGCAACAAGGGTCCTTGATTTCAAAAGAGCTAACTTTAAAAAATTAAGGGAATTAGTTAGGGAAGTAGACTGGACTAAAAAAGTCAAGGATCTGAATGTTGAGGAGGTTTGGAATTACTTTAAATCAAAGTTGCTTCAAATAGCTTCTGCCTGCATCTGAAGTAAGGGGAAAAAATTCATAAGGAAGAGTTGCAGACCACGCTGGATGAGCAAGCATCTCAAAAGAGGTGATTAAGTGAAAGCAGAAAGCCTACAAACAATCAAAGATGGGAGGGTATGGCACCCTTTGTCTGAAAAGAACACCTCAAAAACCCATATTCACCAATGTCATATAACTGGGATATGTTCTGTACAAGGTATGCCTTGTTTGATATTATTTTTAAAGTCCCAATCTGCTAAACATTAATATCCTGTTGGATTGTATGTGCTACTACCATAGTATGCAAAGTTATAAAATATTGTTATAAATGCTACTAGAACATGTTGCAAGGCGGGAAACTCCCACAAACAACCTTTCAGGCACAATGATGGAGTGGCCAGACAGCGTTAATGGCTGTCCCCCATTCAAGAACTGATTCGAGCTAACAAGAATTGTTTACAGTGAAGGTTTCACTGCAGGAAGCACATTTGCAACGGGTCTGGAGTGACCAACGAGAATGACCTCACAGGTCACAAGCCCGATTGTTTCAGCTTGCTAGAAAAGACTATAAAAGAGAGAGAGTGACATCACCATTGGCTCCCCTTCCATTCAACTGAACACCTGAAGGGTCCTCGGGAAGACAAAAGGACTTGGAAGAGGGGAGTCCCAAGCAGGGAAGGTTGCCCAGCCTGCGTTTAAGAAACTGCTTGTACGAGCTAATGAGGGTGAAACGTTGCTAATTCAAGAGCTTGTTGTGGTGTAGAATTTTAGACTGTGATCTTATGTTTATTTAATTTGGTAACTACTTTTAATCTCTTTACACTTGCCACTTAGAATCTCTTAAAATCTATTTTTCTGTAGTTAATAAACATGTTTAACGTTTTATCTTAACCCCTGTGTTTTCAAGTAAAGTGTTTAAACAAACTGCTCTGTCACAAAAGGCCGGTGCACATTCCTTTCACCTTGAGGGAAGGGAGGACTGGATAATCATCTCCACTGGTCAAGCTTTTTTGACTAGGATAGAGGGTATAGTGTTGTGGTCCTGGCCTGAGGAGCCAGCTGAAGTTTCTCTGTTGTTGGTTCATGAGTGGCTGGAAAGCACTCATTGAACTAAGCTGAGTTTGGTCTCTGTCTGTGGAGGGCTGTGTAAGTTCAATACCTGTCTAACGTTTGTGGCTTTTCACAGCATCAGTGTGAGAGGGAGCCCAAGCTGGTCAGACACAGAAATTAGATGAAGGTTTCTAACCATCAGAGGAGTGAAGTTCTGGAACATCCCTCCAAGAGAGCAATGAGGGCCAAAAACCTAAGGGTATGTCTATACTGACGATGGCAAAGTCGCCGCCGCTAGATCGATCTTTCTGGATCGACTGAGCGGTCAGTGTAGACCCACTCAATCGATCAGGAAGTCAACTGAGTAAAACCACCCCTTCAAGTAGCGTAGCGCTGCATCGACGGGAACTGTGTCGAAGAGAACAGTGAAGACACCGCGCAGAAGGGAAGCACAGCAGTCGACTGCTGCCGAATCACCAGGTCAGTGTAGACCAGGGCTCAGTGTCTTCAAGATTTAGCTTGATAAGTTTATGGGGGGGGGGATGGTAGAATGTGACTGCCTACTATGGTATGTGGCCCATTGGCAATTGCAAGTAGCAAAAATCCCCAATGGCCAGAGACGGGACACTAGATGGGGAGGGCTCTGAGTTACTACGGAGAGTTCTTTCCTAGGTGTCTGGCTGCTGCATCTTGCCCACATGCTTAGGGTTTAACTGATCAACATATTTGGGGTCGGGAAGGAATTTTCCCTCAGGTCATATTGGCAGAGACCCTGGATGATTTTCATCTTCCTCTGAAGCCTGGGGCATGGGTCACTTGCAGGTTTAAACTAGTGTAAATGGTGAATTCTCTCTCACGTGAAGTCTTTAAACCATGATTTGAGGACTTCAGTAACTCAGCCAGAGGTTAGGGGCCTGTTACAGGAGAGGGTGGGTGGAGGTTCTGTGGCCTGCAACGTGCAGGAGATCAGACTGGATGATCATGATGGTCCCTACTGACCTTAAAGGCTATGAGAATCTGAATTCTCTTCAACCAGAGTCAATGCACTGGAAAGGTTGCTGAACAGTCTGTTTTAATTATGCCGATGACTTGACTTCAGAGTATTTTGGTTTGTCTCACTACTGGACAATAAACCCTCATATGGAATGATGTTGGAAAACTAAATAGCTATGCCCTTAGTTTTCCCAATCAAGGAGCCATAGCAAGAATTCATTTCTAGAAGAGGGAAAGAAAACCAGTCTGCAACGAATCTAGCACTATTTCAAGGATTCCTTTTTCCACTTAATGTGCATGAGCAAAAACTACACCACACAATCACTTCACTGACACTGCTGCAGAAGGTTTCTTTTAATCTGCTGTACTGATAAACTTGGAACAAAGAGGAGAATGACTGGAAATAGACATAGGTGTGTACCTAAATAAAATGCTGCATTTCCATGGCACCTTTAAACTGAGGATCTCAAAGCCAGAGGGCCAACATTTGTTAATCAAGCTCACAAGCTCTCTATGAGGTAGGTAAATACTATTGTGACACTTCTTGGGGAACCCAGATCAGTGAGTCTCCTTGTTATACCTGCCTCCAGCAAAAGGGAGTCTTGCCTGTGCCATCTAGGTGTTAGCTCCCTAAGACAATCAGCCTGTCAACCACTCAAGCCCTCTCATTTGGGCTATGCCAGTCCCATCTTTGCCCCTGGAAACTGACAATAGATGCACCCAGCCCCGATATCCCTTCAAAATGTCCCCTTGTGGTATCCAGCCCCTAGTCACTTGATACCCACAGAGATCCCAGATACTCTGTTCCCAGTGTACTTCAATGTACCAATTTTACCTTAAACCATCCCCCTGTATTATACACAGCGCTTGAGTTCAATTATCAAGCAAAAGGGAATTTATTTAAGAAACAATAGAGAATCGAATAAAAACCAGCGAGAGAAATGGGAACAAATGGTTACATATAAAACAGCATCATAACATGCGTTCTAACGCCTAAACTTAACTAACAAATTATCCTCCTGTCTAAAGAAGCCTATCTCACCAAAGCATTTTCCTGCACTTACAATCAAGCCTGACGGAGAACCCTTTTTCATGAAACAAACCCTCTGTCACTTTACTACCTTGGTGAAGGATACCAGGATGTATCTCTGCATTCTTACATATACCAGAAGAGACCATTTATGTTCACATGGAAACAGGGCGTTCCCTTTCCCCGCTGTTTACCTCTTTTTTTTAACCTCAAATTATCATACTTCCTCTGACATTGACTCTGTTGATGACCTTGGGCAAGGCACTTAAGGAATCTGAGTTTCAGAGGACCTTAGCTCCTCCAAGTCCCATTGTCTTCTGATAAAGTAATGGGCAATGTTCCCTGGAAACTGTGTGCATGCCTGGCCATGCTGCAATCTTGTATCCACTGCACATGTCATGTGGCTAGGAGTGTGACTGGCACCCAGATCACACTCCATGTGCTGGGCTTTCAACCTGCCAGAACCTACAGCAGAAAGAGAATGACCGGGAATACACTGAGATGCCTACCTAAATAAAACTGCTTTTCCATGGCACCTGTAACCTGAGGATCTCAAAGCCAAGTGACTTACAACATAATTGGGTTAAGCCAAGTTCTGAGTCCAGTGAGACCAGATAAATTGTGTGTGTTTGGGGAACGTTTATCCTAGTAACGTTACAATGTATGTGATTTGCAACAGTTCATTTAAAAAATGTATCTCACTTATATTCCCTGTCACATTTAATCATGAAGGAGAAAATCTCAGCACAGTGAGGCACCATCAGCTATGTGTGTACTACGCTAACACACTGCAGCCAGGAAAACACTCTTCTATTTATCTCCAATCAAGGGTGTTCCTGGGAAAGAGGAAGCTTTCCCCCTAGATCAGCCTTGTCCCTTTTCAGCCAACTGATTAAAAGCTAATTCATCCTGACACCTCTGCTACTGTCAAGAGGAAATAATGCTGTCAGAACCGATCTGAATTAGACTCCTGAAGATGTGCGAGAGATGTGCCTGCTCTCTGGTATGGCAGTATATTTATTGATGTCAGGGGCACTGGTACCATGGCAGAACCATACTTCTGTCTGCATGGAAGAGTAGTATGTATGTGTGTGTGTGTGGGGGGGGGGGTGTAGATTTCATTGCTGCACCAGAATAGACATAGGACAGGTGGGGGTTGCACCATTAGCCTGTCAGGGTATACCTACAGTACACGCTAAGCCCTGGCCCTGCATCAGGTTTAAGCCCCAGTTCCCCTTCTTTCCACACACAAACCAGTTGAATTTGGGTCAGCAAGCACCCAAGATCTGGGTCCTAGGACCCAGGAGGGTGTAGGGTGACCAGATAGCAAGTGTGAAAAATCAGGACAGGAGGTGGGGAATAATAGGCGCCTATATAAGAAAAAGCCCTGAATATTGGGACTGTCCCAATAAAATCGTGACATCTGGTCACCCTAGGAGTCTCACTGTGGATCTTTCAAGCTACCAGACAGTTGAAATCGGGCAAGAGCAGATAGCAGGGTTACTGTGGGGGCTCAGCAGTTCCAGGAAATAGAGGCAAGTTCCTTTCTTGACTGTGGAGTGCTCCAGTTATACAGACATTCAGATTATGTGCTAGAGGTTTTTAGGTAAATCTTTTAATGTGCTAATCAAATGATAAGATACAAAAGGCACAAAACTGTAGATCCCCCGATCCTCAGGGAATTAACAAAAAGAATAGACAGAGAAGTTGGGAGTTCTGGAGAATTGTGAGGTTCAGCTGAACACAGACTAATCCCAAACATAAGGGTTTTAGCTCGGTATGGTGAAAGCCCAAAAAACTAAAAGATCTCTGGATCAATTTACATGGATTCATCTTTTAGTATGTGTGGCACTATGAAGGAGTTGTTTTCCATTTGGTCTCCAGACCGCGGAGGTGCCAGGGAGCACTTATTGGTAACTCTGTGGAGGTTGGAAGATTACATTGTGCTGACTTCTCATCTCCAGATATCTGCAGAGAGCAGCAATCAGAGACTCCATCCAGCAGGAGCAGACAAAGTAGGGACCTCTGGACAGTCCAGTCAAACCTTTAGGATGTTCAAACTGTCTTGGCCCTGAGCTGATTGGCTGTTTGCTCCAACCATTCCCCCACTTCCTCTAGTCTCTTCACCTCAGCTTCCCCTGCCCTGTCCCCCTTACCTTACCTTTCTTTCCACGTTGCTGATTTCCTCCTAACTAAAACCACTCCAAGAACAAAACAAAACCCCCACACGTGATGGAACTATCAGGACATTGGCTCCCACCACATTGTTCACTCTGCTGGTGTCGTCTTCTCCTTTCCCCACCCTCACTCTATCTTGTCCATTTAAATTGTAAGTTTTAAATTGTAATTTATGTGTGTTTGTACAGTCGCAAGCATCCCAGGACCTGACTCTTTGTTGTCTCTTAGGCACTACTACAATAAACATAATTAATAATAAGGAGCAACCAGTCTCGTAATTATGCATAGGCTGCCAACTACTATCCGGAACCAGCCATGGGAGAAAAGCATCTAGGCATCAGGAGAGTGGGAAATTACTGTTTCAAAAAGGGCAAAATACTTCTCACACCGACAGGTAAAATATCAAAATGCTCTCAATATTTTTCCATATAAGCAGTTGCTATAGGATACTGTGACACTGGAAACAAGCTTGTGACTTGGAGGGGAAGTCTTCAAGGGATGACCTCTCGCTCTCAAAATGCAATCAATACTCTAAGATCTCCTGCTGAAAAGGATTATGCAGATTCTTTTAAGTGTTAGGTTTCCTAGATATCAGCCTGGGACTCCCTTACTCAGCACTAAACATGCGAAAGCAGGCCCAGGAACCTCTGGTTTGCTGCCTGAACACAATCCCCTCTTCCCAAAAATAGGATCTCTAGAATATATGTATTTCATTAAATAAATAAGCAACACCAGTGCCTCAGTGTTGTTTGTTATTCACTGAGTTGGACACATACTGCAGCACCTGAGAGCCCTGCTCTCAAAAGTTTAACCATCTAACTAGGACAAAACACATTCACTTTGGTCTCAGATGATCTAGAAAATCCCTGCCATTCCCTGTAGCCATCTTCTTGCATCTCAAAACAAAAACTTTTTTAAAAAACAGATTTAGCATCCCTAATAAATTATCTTTTCCCCTCTTTTTTCATTAACCAGCCAGTGTAACTGGTGTTTTGACTGAGAAAGATGACTTCTCTAAAATATGTCATCATGATGGCTAGCATCCATCAGTAAGTCTTCTAAGTACCTTCCTTACCGTCGAACACTTAGGTAATGATACTTTGTGTTTACAGGATATGGTGCCTTTTATTGAAGAATTTCAGTGTCCTTTACGAGCATTGATTGATGAAGCTTCATCAGATCCTGAGAGGTAATTATATTATGCCTGTATTAAATTGCCAGGGGTAAACTGAGGCACATAGAGACTAAGTTGATTTGTCCAAGATCCTACTAATGCCAAGCTAAAGACAGAATCCAGGCATCTTGACTCCCAATCCCCACTCTAACTACTAGCACACACAGTCAAGCACACAGTTTGCACTGAGTGACAACATATGATAAACCTACAACTACTGCATCAGAGTAAGAGTTTAACACACAGAATTCCTTCCTCCCTCCACCCCATTACACACCAACCTAAAGGCTAGTTAACAAAAAAAAAAAAAAGGAATAAACTTTTGCAAAGGTGGCAGTTCTCTTCCCCATGCGACATTTGCCAGAAGAATGGCAATTAATTTAGAAGCAGTTTTCAAGATCCCATTCAATAGTAACAACAAATGTTTTTAAAGAGGTGCTTAATGTTGGATAGTTTGTTAGCCAAATTTTGAGAAGACTTATGCGTCTGATCATCATCACACTCTGTGATTATCCCATAGCAGTCAAATAGAAGACAGTGTTGCCCAATGGATAGAGCACTAGCTAGCCAACTCCCTTGAGTCCTATATTCCAGGCTCAACCATTGGCCTTTTGGGTGACAGTGGGCAAGTTACTTCATCTCTCTGTGCCTCAGTTTCTCCAGATATAAAATGAGGATAATGATACTGACACTTTCTAATATGATTCAAGATCTACAGATGAAAAAGCATTACATAAAAGCTAGGTATTATTACATTCATAGTGTGTAAAGTTAAGCATTTTGAGTTTTTGCAGGATTGAAGCCTTAAGCTTTGAAATAAATCAAATTTGCAAACCTAATATTGATGAGCCATGAAGGCATTATTTTTCAAATTTAATAAAATAGTTTGTTTGAGGGGGGGAGGAGTGGGAAGGGGTGTATAGAGCACACAGGGAAGCATAATGCTGGTTCATGAGAACCAAGAAGTGAAACTAACTGGAAACAGATCATCATAGCTTTACAGTCCAGTAAAATGCAAAAATGAAATAAATGAAAGGAAAAAGGGACTAGGATAAATGATGAAAGCAAACAGTAGTTAAAATGCTTTTGGTTTTAATAATATCAGTCATTAGTAATATTTATATTATTTGATCAAGCCAATATTTCCAAAAGAGAAACCTCTCCTAATAATCATAACATCTTAGGTGAATATCTATCAGCCCTTCCTTATAAACTCTTTTTTCATATACATTTCCTTAAAATTCACATTAAGATGAAGCTGGGTATGTAAATTCTCCACTCTGAAGCAAATTTCTCCTGAAAGGTTTCATTCAAAAATAGGTTAGAACTTTCTTCTTTTATCTTCCAGTTTACATATGTTACTCTCAATTTAACACAGGTAGAATCTATCCTTGAATTAAGGCAAAGATTTATAGAGGTTTCTGGTTCTACAGGCAGAAAGATAGAAAAAAATTTGATCAGACAATTTATTTTAGAACTCTCCAAAACAATGTTGTGTATTTAAGGCCAGATTTAGTCTGTATACTGAACAGGACATTAGAAGTGGCATATAAACTGCACCATCCTAGATGCAGGCCAAAGAAGTAACTCAGGTTCCAAGAGTCAGTCTTTCCTCCTTGGGATTCTTTTAAAGCCTGTAGAGCCAGGTATGGCTCTGGAAAAAAAAAAAAACCTTTCAGGGGTACTTACTCTAAACTATTTAACAACTATTAACTGCTACTTAACACTAGATTACTTCAAAGAAGAGTCAACAACAACTAGGGTACGAATGCTACTTGCAGACAGCAAGAGGCAGTAGTTCCAGCAACCGTCACAGGCAGAAAGAAGGAACTGGGGACCCGCGGGGCCAGCAGCACCCTTTATACCGCGACATGAGCTCCACTTATGGACTCTGAGTAACACCTTACTCTACAAGTGGTTTGTTGAAATCAATGGTACTCAAGGAATGAGGTGCCACTCGTGTGAGCAAGGCAGGCAGAACGTGGCCCTCAGGATGTACTATCTATATCACGGGGTGATTTAGTGAAGTACTGTGCAGCAGAAAGGCTCCAGAATGCCCATTTTACATTAGCCATAATTAAAGGTTCCAAAGAACAGGCATGATGTCGTGTGGAGGTCTCAGACGTGATCTGATTCACTGACCAACTGCATAGTATGGTCAAATGGGGTACAGTGGGAACATTTCCTTGCATCTGTCCTTTCTAATCTTTTAACATGGCATTGGATGAGAGAGAAAAAAACATCATATGACCTGAACACTCAAGGTAGTCATTTAACTAGCCTTTCCAGTTACAAGTCATGGGAGTGACAGGCTTGCCACATACAGCTCTATCCTGCAGGACATTTTTATTCCATTCCATCCCCCATCCCCCCCCCCACCTCCCCAATGCTGTAGGAATCCAACTTTTCTCACACAACTGCCACACGTTAACCCCATACATCAGAAATTTAAGAAGCCCTGCATAGCTGAAGGGCAGATGTATCGAACAGTGCTGCGTAACACTTAAAAGCCTGTTCCATTCGGTCATATTTTATTGTCAGCCTAGCACAGCTTTTGACAGAAATAATTATATTTTGTTCCCAACACTGAAGAGGTTTTTTAAATTTCTTTTTTAAACACTTCAGAATTGATATCCAGCCTGCTAGACAATGGCTAAAGGTTCTATTGACTTGGGATAGTTTACCTACTATTTTGTACAGGTGTTTACAAACAAAATAAGCTTGGGTCACATCTCTTCTCCATGCCTCATGTCTTCCAAGCCTCTTGCCTGTGGGAGATGAGACTCCCACTCCATGAATCTACAGTCAGAGCTGAGTGCCAAAAGATAAATCAGACATGAAGGCTATGTTTCCCTCTGGTCACACACACGGATCCACACACCATCAAAATCTATGCAAAAATTGCACTAGAGAAAAGAATGATTTGTTCTAATTTTGCTGAAAACCTGCAAACCAATAACCATATATATTTAAAACTCAGTCTTATCAGCAGACATAATGGGGCCAGCAGTTAGTTAACCAACCATAGTACCAAGAGATAACAGAGATGATAAACTGCACTGTAATTATAGTTGCTTCCAGTTATTTCCCTTACGAGTAATTGCATAGCATCTGCAAAGCCTTAGGATGGAGTCTGGGCTAGTGGTTAGAACAGGGGATCGTGTGTCCAGGTTGCTGGATTCCATTCCCTTCTGCATCATCTATATACTCTAGTTCCTTGGTGTCACTACTTCATAGCAGAGCTTGCAGTGTCACTCCTAGCACACCAACTAAGAAGTGATTCACACCACCTTTTCCCTGCCTCAGAATACAAGAGAGGGATATAGTTCTTACAAGAGACTTTGGACTCTGTTCTTAGATATCTATCAGCTGTTGCTGTCACTTTTGATTTCCTTAAACAAAGAGATTGTCACTACAAAATGAGTAACAATGGAGAAACACACGGGAATTAATACCAGAAGAGCCTTAAACTCACCATCTTCCTGTGAAATGTATTTTCTGAGCTATCCCTTTGATAACGGAGAGGAAAAAATAAATAGATGTAAGACATGCGGCAAGCCTAGCTACACTTTCCTCCTGTACATTCCAGTGGTATTTCTGATCCTACAGGATGTGATGCTTCTTAGAAAACTGGTCTACTTTCAAAAGGCCGGACGCAATTACGGATCTAATGCCCTTTGAAGATTTGAAAGTTCAACTCCTTTTTTTCTGATATAATGGCTAAGACTTTCAAAAGTGACTAGCAATTTTGAATGGCCACATTACAATGACATTAAGAGCTAATCCAATGACCAATGAAGCCATGGAATGACTCCCACTGACTTCAATAGGGCCTTGAATCTGTCTTGGAAAAACTAACTATGGGGCCTGATACATTTTACCCAGAAGGTGGAACATCTCTGTTTCCAACAAGAAAACTTGTTGGTGGACATAGTGAAGGTATCACCTGTCCTATGCAAACATTGAGAAAGCAGTAACTGATGCTATCAAATAGTTCAGGTCTTTTTAGGAAAGGCCATTCAGTTGGGAGGGAGGCAACTCCGGACCTCTGATGGGTTTCAAAGTTTGTCACTATTTTTCCCAGCCTCACCTCCAGCCCTGCTTTGCAATAGGCTGTACTTACTGTAATCAGGGCCCAATGTCCTAGCATGAGACTAAGATTTGCTGCAACTTTCTTTTCTGCAACATCTCGCTTTCCAATTCAATTTCACTTCACATAAACCCTCACTGTTTTACTAAGACTAGAGCATGTTTTGAGGATTGAAAGGTCACCTAAGGCTGTGCCAAAGCTGATGCACGGGTGCATGTTCTTTCCAATCTAGTATCTACAGTAGCTTTGGTCTGTAGTTGTTTGTATGGTGGACATGAAAGAGGAAAGAAGAATGAGTCTGCTTAATTGTGGTCTAGTATTCAGATAAAATGGGATCAGTGCAAATTAAGAGATTCATATCTGTGATATAATCTGAAATTAATAATGCCTTTACTAGCTCCCAAAGAAATTGGATTGTTTTCCCTCCAATCCTCCTACTTACTCTCAAAAATCTCAAACAGCAAGGGGCGTTAGCGGCAGTCTAGCCATCACTATCATTGTAAACTGAATGCAAGTTTCATTTAGGGTGTCAGAGCTGGATTCTACATTCCATAGGCAGGACCAATTTCTGCCTTGACTTACATTCATAATAGTCTTGATGGCATCAGGATGTAAATCTGGGCAGAATTGGCCTTTAAAATACAGTTACAAGAGAAACAAACATTGTCCTTGATCAAGTCATTTTTTCAAAAGTGTAATACTGAAGTCTAACATGGATGGATGTGACTATTCCCTATGTAAATACAACCCTAGTAAGTGTGAGTCTTTGAACATACTGTGCTGATTGACATAGATTTTTCTCCTGAGTGCAGCATGACTTCACTTTCATGACTGTGCATTATCTTTAGCTAGCTTCTTCTCAAAAGTGATGACTCAACAGTCATATCTGGGCTGTACGGAATTGCATTGTGTGGTAATTAATATTGTCAGTGAAAAGTTCCAGAGGGGTAGCCCTGTTAGTCTGTATACAGCAAGAACAACGAGAGTCCTATAGCACTTTAAAGACTAACAAATTAAATTTCTGTAGGCATAAGCTTTCGTGGACTGACGAAGTGGGTTGCAGCACACGAAAGCTTATGCCTACAGAAATTTAATTTGTTAGTCTTTAAAGTGCTACAGGACTCTTGGTTTTTTTTTTTTTCCTTTTAATATTGTTAGTGTTTACTCAACATATTAGCAGCATTGACTTTAACAGAAGCTATGTGGCAAAAACCCTCCCAACATCACTTTGAAAACTTAAGGGCAGAGCATCTGCAGCTGTACTCTCTTTCCCACTTAAGTATTTTCTAAACACCCATTTAAACACAGACAGGCCAGATCCTCAGCCTATGCAAACAGGCATGGGCTCCAAATGTTTGAGTAACTACTTGTATCTTTTGGCAGATAGGTCCCTAAAATATTCACAGCATGGACCACATCTTAATAGACATATTGGCTTGTGGGCCATTTTCCCTTCCATTTATATGACTTCATGGACCACTTCTCCTCCAAATGATGAATCAATAATATTTCCGTGGCACTTACAGCAATTGCTTACATGGGAAGTTAATATTTGTAATTCAGCTAGCGTGTGTCCAGTCAGCTCTCCACAGTCTATCAGCAAATGCTCCCAGACCATTGGTGATCCATGGACCACAACTGGGAAATTGCTGCTTCAGGGGATGGGGGTCTCAAGCTGGTTCTTCATGCCATGGAAACCTGCCTCACACTTAGCACAACCTGGCAAACTCGTAAGCACCGAGACCCAAATTTGTATATTCATAGCTACTAAGCTGTCATCTCCCTATACAGATGGATCCTCCAGGCCAAAGATAAGGAGCTCTGGCAGTGGGGAAGCTTGTACAGGGGGTGCCCAGCTACTACTTCCTCTGTGGATAAACATCTCAGTGTCAAAGACACCCCTTCAAACATTGCAATCCTTTTTAAATTCTATATATTAAAAAGCAATGCCAGCAGCTAGGTAATAACAAACCAAGGAGCAGCCTGAGAGGGGAGGAAGTGTAGTGAGGGAATGGTTGTCAGATTCCAGGGGTTCTTCTAAGCCACAGCATGTTTAAAAAATCATTTAAAAAAATTATGAAAAATAATGACTGCCCTACTTTCTGCAGGGTTTTCTTTATTAAGTATAAAGTAGCAAGAGAATTAGCCAAGTGGAATTGTACAACATATTCTTCCTGATAATTCACTGGCCTTTTTCGTGTGATAATAATTGATGAGACAGGTGCAGACAATGCACGCAACTAGATTGCAGAGCCACTCATCATTGTTATGTTTCACATCCCTGACTAGAATCACTTTACTGCAGTTGCCATTAAAAGCTAGCAACTCTGCCTCCATTGCCTTGGTGAAAGCTGTTCTATGCATTTTTTGCCATGAGAGAGCATCAAGATAAAACAATATGTAGCTCTCAGTAAGGTTAAGTGCTAAATATTTGGTGGTTGAAATGAAAGCATTGTAATAACTCTCAAGTTAGTGCCATCCCTTCTGCTATATAATGTATTAGTGGATAATCAAGGATGTATTTAGAAAATTCATGCCACAGATTACTAAATCTTGTCCTACAGTAATTCACTCATCTTCCACTTTGGGACCAGATACTCAGCTGGCATCATGCTATTGAGGTCAATGGAGCTACGTCAGCTTGTATTATTAAGGATCTGGCCCTCTAATTTGGCATTTGCAAGACTATGTACACTTTCACTTGTGTGCATATCTTAGAGAAACTATGTGTGCTTTTATTTTTTCACTAGTCTTTAAACGTTTCTCTCTCTGGGTATGTTTTTAAAACTTAAATTCACAAATAACTGACTAGTATTACCTGAAGAGGCTTAATCCAGAAGTAAGCTAGTGTAACAAATATTGAAGAACTTATTTTGCTGTATATCAATACAGTTACTGTCCATTGTGTGTGTATATATTATATATATAAAATTTATCATTGTAGATACAGTAGAACCTCAGAGTTACAAACACTTGGTAATGGAGGTCGTTCGTAACTCTGAAATGTTTGTAACTCTGAACAAAATGTTACGGTTGTTCTTTAAATGTTTAAAATTAAACATTAACTTAATACAGCTTTGAAACACTACTATGCAGAAGAAAAATGCTGCTTTCCCTTTATTTTTTAGTAGTTTACGTTTAACACAGTACTGTACTGTATTTGGACTTTTTTGTCCTTTTCTCTGCGGCTGCCTGATTGTCTACTTCTGGCTCTAAATGAGGTGTGTGGTTAACTGGTCAGTTTGTAACGCTGGTATTCGTAACTCTGAGGTTCTACAGCATATATATATATATCTGTGTATATATATTATGGTGCAGATCCTCAGCTGGTTTAAGTCTGTGTACTTCCTGACTGCAATGGAACTGCACTGATTTATGTCAGCTAAGGATCTGGCCACACACACCTCTATTTATTTTCACCGCATTCTAAAATGCCACTTCAGGTGCAAAATCTGTCATTTGCAAGTGCAAGTGCTGATACACTCAGAATGTTGAGGAAAACCAAAGGGCCTGATCCTGCAAACAGACCCACATGGGTGGACCCTCACAATCAATGGGTATGTCTACACTACAATTAAAAACCTGCTGCATGACTTGGGCTTGCAGGGATCAGGCTGCGAGGCTGTTTAACCGCATTACAGACTTTCAGGGTCAGGCTGCAGTCCAAGCCCTGGGATCTTCCCACCTCTTAAAGCCTGGGCAACAGCCTGAGCCCAGATTTCAGGAGCAGAGTTGCAGGTTGAAAATGTGGTCCTGTGTTCAGTTGTGCCAATTAGTGGGGCTGAGGGGGATGAAGGTGAGAATTTTTGCACAAGTTCCATAGCCTGTGGTTGGTCATAGCCCAACCACTGAATCATTGATCCAATACTAAATCAGTATGGCAGCTGCTGCTGGAGTAATTGGGACCATCACTCCAGCTGTGTGGCCTCTGCATCACTGAAATTTGACCTGACCACCCCTCCGGACAGAGGGAAGGGTGAAATTTCAGTGAGTGAAATTGTGACCTGACACATTGGGACACACTGCATTCCCTATGGTCACCCTTATGGTGTAATTGTGTATTATTTAGTGCAAAGTACGTCATGTAAGATGTTTTTGGAATTCTCATGATGTACTGAACATTATTGCTATAGTAATATGTTTGTTGCAGTGTTATGTGTATGGTTATGAGGCTTCAGTATGTAATATTCCCAAAGATGTATCTCATGGCTTGAGACAGATCTAGGCAAAACTCTACAGAGCTAAGGGGCAATTTGCATCTCACTAAGGCCTGCATAAAACAAAACCAGCTTTTACAGGAAAAAAGGAGTAGCCTGAGCATCAACAAAGGAACCACAATTAGGGGATGCTCATTGACTCAAGACATGGATGAAGCCATACAAGAGCATTGTTTATCACCTGACCCTGAAAGGGAGCATGAAGGCCCAGAGGGGAGAAAACATTTTAAAAAGAGGAGACATTTTGCAATCACTCTCTTTCTCTCTCTTCCACCTCCACCTACAAACATCACCAAGCAACTGAAGTGCTGATCACAGGGGAGAGCCTAGCTGAAGGCAGACCAGCCAGTCTGTGATGAGAATCATCTGAGTTTGTAAGGATGCTGAAAGTGTTAAGCTTAGTTTAGAATACATTTTGCTTTTTGGTTTCTCTTGATCAAATCTGACCTGCTTTTCTCTGACTTATAATCACTTAAAATCTTTCTGTACTTAATAAATTTGTTTGTTTGTTTGATCTGTAAGCAAGGTTTGAGTGGCACTCCCCCTGCTCAGTCAGCTGAAAGGGGGGGCACTTTATTTGCATGGGCTTTGTATTTGCATGAGTACAATTAAGTACTTCGACTAATGTCACTGTATATGGATAAGCACACCTAGGTACTGAGCATGATAGGAAATGGTTAGTATGGCTGATTTTGGGTTACAAATCATTTTTTCTGTTAACTGCAGGGCTAATGAAATGTTGACCTTTGATTGTATGAACAAATGGCAGCAGGACAGTGTTTAGCCTCCTCTGATGAAAAATTCTCTCATCTAAAATAGAGCCTAACAAGGGTGGCGGACGGATGCTCCAGCATTGTAAGGGCAGCAGGGTGGGTTGAGAAGTCTCCTGCTGAGATTGCACTAGCCCTGGCAAAGGGCTACCCTCAGGCATGGATTGACTATCTCCTCCCATGGGTAAATAGAATGAATGATTCCTCTTGGAGTCTTGTTTTGTCAAAATCAGGGACATTGCTCCTGTGTCAGCAGAAGGTTTTCCATGAGCTGAAAGCTGAAATTCACTAAGAGCTGAAACCACTAAAGTAACTGGGAAACCTTGACTGACAACCAGCAGGGAGAAGCCTGCAGGCGGCCGGAGCCTGCAGATGGCGGGAGCCAGCAATGGGGACTCAGCGAGGCCTGGAGGTGGCAGGAGTGGCGAGGGCCTGGTCAAGCCCATGTAGGCAGAAGGGGACTGGCTGAACCCCAACTGAGAGGTGGACACTGCAACTACAACTATCAGAACAGGGGAAAGCAAGGAGGGAGAGGTGAAGGACACGCCCACGTACTCTGGGGTAGGTTCAGTTCACTGTGTTCATGAATTCTGTTTGCACTGTTTCCAAACCAGTGCTGTGTTATTTCCTTCCTGTTATTAAAAGGTTTACTTTCTACCCTGAGACTCTGTGTTTACAAGAGGGGAAGTAGGTTTGGTGTTGTATCATTGACAGGAACCCGTAGACATAGAACCTGGCCCTTTGCTGCTGCTGCTGCTGGCTCTGCCTGGCAGAATGGTTACACATTTAAAGCCACCAGTGCATTTGGTTTGGTTAGTATGTTAGAGACTCCATTTGAAGTGACAAAGCTGGTGCGTATCAATTGCTTTGATAAATTGATGAACATATGAGCTTGCACTGTTCAGTGGGCAACACTGAACATTGTAAGACGGCAGTTCCTAGGGTTGCCTCTGGGACTGGGGATATTGGCACGGTGGGGTGATACCATTGCATAATCCCATGAGTGGCTGGCTAGAGACTCTCACTCACCGAGTTAGGAGCAATTTACATGTTGTAGGCTGTGCATGAGCTGCCCAGGAATGGGGGTTTTCACAGCAAATCAGGGTAAAACAGGCTCCAAGAGGGATGGATTGGGGTGACACAGTGATTCACCACTCCAGATTGCACTGCGTCACACATGCATCTAGTCTGGACAGAGGGAACACCAGGCATGCTGGGAGTGTGTTCCTATACAGCAGAGCTCACGGGAATCCACTGGTGGGACTAGCTCATGCACTTTGTGGTTAAGACCAGGGGAGACATAGGATCCTGGTGGGAAGGGTGAAGAAATGAGCAAGAACCAGAACTTGCCATCACTCACCCCCCAAGAAAAATCAGAACTGATGCCACTGCCTGCATGTACTTTGAGACAGTATGTTGTATTTATAGGAGACCGTTTTATTTGCAAATTATTTACCAACTTTAAGACTTAGAAGTCTATGTGAAAATATGTGTAATTGTATTTATAGATAGTGTTACTTGAAGGTCAGAGTATAAAACAGTGATGTTACATTATGCCTTGTTCATCTAAAAATAAAACAAATGTTAAAGTGCAGCAGGGATTCTTAACTTCTTTTGAATCAAGCCCCCATATTCACTTTTTTTTTTTTTTTTTTTTTTTTTTTTTTTTTTTTAAACTTGGAGCCCCCGCCCCTTTACAATAGAAAAGAGGATATGGCCTCCTTGCATTGCTAAGACGTTTGTTCAGGAGATATCTGGCAATTTACTCAAAATGCAAGTCAAAGGGTACTATAAAAATTCCCCTTACTTGTATTACAATGGCTGATGTCAGTCAGTGAGAGATTTGGGCTTGTTTGCTTCTGAAAAGCAATTGTTTGCTCAGATCAGGGATGTCAGACGGACTGCAAAAATGGGGGGAGGAGGAAATCTGAGTAAGTGGCATTGCAACCTGGTGCTTGTGAACCCTATTATAATTAATAAATTATTAGGTGTGCTGTGCCCCTCCCAGAAAGTTTGATGGGGACGTGCCTTCCTGGTTGAGAACCCCTGAAGTACAGTAACTGATCAACAGAAATAAAGTGATGGATTTTAAGGCCAGAAGGAACCATTATGACCATCTAGTCTCACCTCCTATGTAACACAAGCCACAGAACTTCAGCCAGTAATTCTTCCATCAAGCCCGTAACTTCTGTTTGAGTTATAGTTTACCTTTTGGAAAAAGATCCAGTCTTGACTTAAAAATTGTAAAATGATGGTGAATCCACCTCAAACCTAGTGAAGTTGTTCCAATCGTTAATTATCCTCACTGTTTAAAATTTTGCACCTTATTTCTAGTCAGAGTTTATCTAGCTTCATCTTCCAGTTACTGGTTCTCTCTGTGGCTTTTTTGTGCTAGATTAAAGAGCAAGTTAGGAGGAAAAGAGAAACTACAGGCAAATCTCAGGAGAGTTGGCAGCTATGAAAGAGGCATGCTGTCTCCTTCAGTAGGAGCCCTGGCCTCAGGGCTTTCCTTAGAAGTATCATCCCCAACAAAAGCTACTGCCATAATGGGGAAAGGAAACTTCATGAGCTTCCACTTTGCTTCCATTTCCTTTGCACACCTGTGGAAGGCCAGCAAAACCGAAGGATCCCCAAGCTCTATGCCAGGGATCTGCACAGGCCCTGCATCTCTACTCTGTCTTCCAAAAGCCACTTGCCAACACAGCTCTACATTCATTCCCCAGTCAGCTGATTGCCCAGGAGAAAAATACCCTTTCCCCATTCCTCAGAAGGGGAAGTCCAGACTACAGGAAGGAAAGCAGGCAAATTAATGTGGATAGGGTCAATGGAGTTACTAAGGCTATACAAAAGTGTTAGTCAGAGGAGAATTTAGTCCTGTACATTGGCTATTGTACGGTGGTCATCTCCCTAGCAAAATTTGTATTTAGGACACAGCAATTAGGTAATCCCCAGGGCATAACTAGTAAGCTGAAATGCATACACGTACAAGCTGATCTGCCTCCCCAGTCCCGCACTCCCAAAATCTCCCAAGGCAAATTTGCCAGATTTTCCAAAAAGGTTCTGCCAGATGCAGATATCCAGCATGGAATATTTCAGCCCAAATGGTTGAAGATGAGCACATTTATAAGCCAACTGAAAAGAGGATCTTATAATGGGATGTGTCGGGCAACCTTAATAATAGAGGGTGCTATCTATAAAAAGGAAGATACAAAGAGATAGAATGTAAACAAAATTAACTATAGTCTGGAAAGCTCAGAAAACTGTCATGTTATTGGAAAGCAGAATTTCTTTTACCAACCAGTAGAGAATTTTTGCATGACATGTTGAGAAGTATATTCCTTTGTAAAGCTAGTCTGTATCTCAGAGGTATCGTAAGTAGAGAACCATGTAATGTGGCAGTTACTATGGTAACAACTCATTTTCTCAGGAAAATCAGAGTGGATAAGTCAAGTAAACCCCAAATAATTTCTTGTGACACAGGTTAGATATCTTGCTGAAATGGCACCTTTAACTTGTCCAGTCCTATGTCTGTCAATTCTTTTCTTAGTTGCACATATGTTCCATGTATGAACTGGCAGTACCAATATTTCCTCTTGGCTTCTTTCCTTGCTGGGTGTGGGGAAGGAGGGGTGACCTCAAACAACTGTCTCTTCCATCCTCTCTTCCCCTACCTCCATCACACCACCCTAGAACTCCTCCATTCCCAGACCAGCGCATCCCTTCTCTACCACCTCCCGAGTCTCTTGCCATCTTGGAGGAATAGGCTGCGTCAGCCTAGCCACATCTACTGCCAGCTCCCATGCACAGTAGCCCATCCCAACCCAGTATCTAGCGTACAATGGCTGCCTACAGCACACGTGCCAGAACTTACTTAGAGAAAATGGACTTCAGTGAGAGGCAGAAAAAAGAAGTCATGCCCACTTGCCCTCATGGCATCTTTCCAACCCCCAAACACAGAGAAGGGGAGGATTGGCCATAGAAAAGTTGCCCTTCTATGCACTCCTTTGGGGGCCTTAATTACCTTAGCCAGTCCTGGATCTTCTTCCCAGGATCCTCTTCTTCTTCCTCTATTGCATTCCACCTCTCTCCACTGCCACCTCCTCCTGCCCAGTGAGGTCTCCTCCAGAAGCTCTGCTGCCTTCCCAGCAGCACTGAGCCACATAGTTCCAGCCAGCAGAGCCCAAGAGAGGGAGCAAGAGCCCACCACCTAAGCCAGTCCTAGCACCCAGAGCTTCCCTGACACACTGCAAGGGGCTCCTCCGTCACTGCAGCCTGAGGGTTGGGTGGTGAATCCAGAATCCCAAGCCTCTCTTTAAATCACTGCAGCTTTGTCTCTGTGACCTGAAAGTCATAACTGTTTACACGCCACGAAGGTGGTGGAGACAAATGCCCGGCTAGTAATTACAAATCAAGAACACAGCAAGTTTGCTGCGTTCACAATCCATATTTAGTCACACGGACACAGACCAGTGGGGGACAAGCAGCAAAAGGCTGGAGTTTGTGTGGGTGAGCATAGCCTGGTGAAGGAAGGATACTGAAGGAAATGGGCTGATGAGCGGATAGAAAAGTGTAAAAGGTGTGCGCTTTACTTTGGTGGGGCAGTGCCCCAATGCCCTCTATACCTGAGCAGCCACTCCTCTACAGCCCCAGTATGAAAACAATTAAATGCACCAAAGAAGGCTCTGACTGCACTAAGGCTGTGAACGCACAGGCAATTACTTCGTTTAAATGAGACAGGAGAAATTTAAATCTGAACTCTGCACGCTGGCAATAAATCTTACATTAGCCTTTTATTAATAAGAATGACATCTCACACAATGTCTGAATGGCTCCGAAAGGGAAAGGTTTAAAATTCTCTATAATTCCCTAATCAGTTGCTGCCTCTCCACATGAAATTCAAAGTCTGAGTGTCACCTTCTTTTTCGAGCCCTCTTCCTCAATATAAGAACTATACTCAACGAATCAGAGAACAGAAACAATACCATGTGACTTCAGTGATCAATCTCAAGCACCATAGCCAACTCAGCACCATTTTCAAATATTTGTGACTATTTAATACTAGAAAGCTATTTGCAACACTGTTAAAAAAAAACTCACCAAAAATTAGCTGAGTACATTTGAATAATGCATAAGTTGAAAGAAATTGTCATCTTCTAGAAAATTTTCCATATGCACCAGAAAAGGGGCTTCAGTAATCCACCAAATAAACTATTCACTATGAATTACTCACTTAGTTCTACGATTAAAGTTTTTGTGTACTTCAAGTGACAACTCTGATAGGGAGACAGAGACTTGGGAATCTGTAGTGAGCAATTGGTCTGCTTTCATATTTGCTAGAGGAGAAAGAGGAGCTAGAAATAATTATATTTCTCTTTTCACCTTTGAGGAGTCTCTTGGTAGAGTTACTGAAGGAATCTAACATCTCTATTTTGCCCCTTCAAAGTGGTATCTCCCTTGGGAGTTGCTGAGGGGAATTTTCCTTTTTGGCTGTACTTTTTCCCTTGAATACAGAGCATTCCGGGGCATCAATCCAGCACCTGTAATCCAGGATGGCGCTACACACCAGCACTTCAGAAACCATCTGATCCCCACAACACGGGCATGGACAGCTGAGCCCAGAGATGCTGTTCCTGCCCTCTCGCACCAATTTGCCAGCAGGGTAAGGAGCAGGGCTAGAGGATCAACTTAAAAGATTGAACATCACTCTTCCTTCCCCTCCATCTTTGCTGGAGAGACTGAGAGGGGCCAATGAGCTCTCAGGCAGGTAAGTCAGTGTCTGTCCCCAATTCGGGGGACAGCCTTCTTCTTGACTACTCTAGGGGGTGGGGAGAGGGTTCCCCTTCCTAACTGCTCGATGGGGAGGAGGGGACAGCTCTAGGGGACTTCCCCTTCAGAAGAAGTAGCACATGAACACATACTCTCATAATAATAATGTTCCACTCTTCCCTTCATGCCCTATCAGTCCCCATGCGCCATTACACTCCATCCATCCCTGCTCCTTTGCCCCATCAGTTCCTGGCCTTGGACACACATCAAGTGACACTGCAGCAGGCACCTCCAAATCTGCGAGCGGTGAGAACCAACAGGCCATAGTGGGGAGTCAGGCCTAGTTCCACCACACAGGAACTGCCCCTGTAGGGTGAGACAAGGTGGGCTCAGCCCCCTCCCCTGCAAATATTTTCAGCAGCAACCTATGATTCCACACCCACACTGTGCAAGAACAAGCCCTGAAGGAGGGAAAGGGAAAAGTGGCTGTGGAAGAGAAGTAAGCTATGTGGTCTAAAATAGAGTCTGTCTACATAACAGATCCTGTGTGTTTACCAAGCTCTACCAGTATATTCTTTAACAGCTGTAGTAATGAGCTGGGAGGCCTCCATGAACTTTGACTCTCTTTGTTAAGAACTTAATGTACCTGTCAATATATTTAACGGAAACTAGATAGACATGAGATGATGGGTACCTCAGAGATGTGCAAAATAATATCCATTCAGCTCTAAGGGCTTGATTAAATAGCCACTGAAATCAATGGAGGAGTCTTGACTCTCGTGGACATAGGACTGGGCCCTGAATCTGAATATATTATCTCCTTTGATGTTATTGATTGATGAAAGTCTTCTCCTAAAGGACAGTGGTGGGTGGCTAACATTACAGCTCCTAAATCCTTTATGTTCTCCTATGTGTAAAGTAAAGCAATTGTGAGTCCAGTTTTCAGCGGTATATCTTTTCATGCTGTAATTTCACCTCTGTAATACATCAGTATAATATTCAGCTAATAAATATGTATGCAGCATTTTTATTACTTAATAGCTGTAAGGTTAATAGTCATGGTGAATGCCCATATTTAATATGTCAATGAGGCTGCAAAATGCCAAGCTGAATAGCTTTAACACACATTAGTTCTACTTCTGAATCTACAAATAAGAACCTTGTCAGAAAAGTATTCAAACCAAGATCAGTATTGATTTTGGTCCTTGGAAAAGGCACTGGACTGTGACACTTTAAAATGATAAATGTCTAGAGAATTATTTGCCAGTATTGATGAAAAGAGGGTAGCTGTAAATCTTACATGTGATGAACCGATCCCAAACACTAAGAGCAAATGTAATGTTGTAAGTATCTCCGGTTAATCTCCTCTTTGATAGCTATATACTAATCAACAAAGCAACTCTG
Source organism: Emydura macquarii macquarii (assembly GCF_026122565.2). Classification (NCBI taxonomy): domain Eukaryota; kingdom Metazoa; phylum Chordata; order Testudines; family Chelidae; genus Emydura; species Emydura macquarii. The sequence continues at coordinate 11,255,347 of NW_027130204.1, read as the reverse complement.
CATTCTGTATATTATAGAGATAGTTAATAGGGGAAGCAGTGCTTGAATTAGGTGAGCACAAACCATGATAACAGACCAACATTTATTTGTATAACCCTACTTCTTTTGCCACCCTTCTTCTACTTGCAGCCAGTGCTCTCTGGAGTCTTTGTGATTTCCACATTATGCCTTCTTCTAGTCAGAAGCAATCATGTATTCTTTGCACATTCTGCTGGGATGGTACTTGCATTATTGCACCTGAAGTTTTATCTTTGTATCATTTTGTCATGTCACATCTACATACACCAAAAGCTCTTCAAAGTCCGTTGAAGGCAATGGAAAGACACCCATTTCCTAAGGGGCCTTTTGAACTAGGCTCTAGTTCACTAAGCAAGACGGGAGAAAAAACTATTCAGAGTGGAAAGTGAAATGCATGAGACTAATATGCATTACACTGAATTGGGGGGTGGGAGGGGGAATTAAATCCATCTCCTACAGATGGGCTGCAGTAATATTAAAAATGTGCAGATTTAGGAAGAGTCCAACTTAAAGGTTGTCACTGAAGAGAGAAGTTCGTCAGGGGAGCAGTTTTCTCAGCCATACTATTATTTTAATATAAGGAATGAAAGGATGCTACAGAAAGTCAAATGGCCATTGTAGTATGGAGTGCTTTTTAAGATTAATCATTTTCTCCAGGGACATTTCCTAGATTTTGTTAAATCAGTTTCTCCACTGTAGATCATTGTAAGCACTACCAGTTCACAACTATGACAATTTGGCAGCCAGGATGAGAAACAGAAGGAGAGTGCAACTTTTTCCTACATGAGTTGGTATCTATGGGCAACTCTCTCAACCTGCCAAGACCCAAATAGGGGATGCTATGTGTAACAAAGGCTGCAAATAGTGGACACATACTTAGAGCTGAGCAAATGATTGATTTTTCAATTCTATGACTGAATTAAAAACTTCAGGGGGAAAAAATCAGGTTCAAACAAACTGATTTTTTTTTTCTTACTGAAACAAAAAAGTCACTTGAATTAATCTTTTGTTCAGAAAAAGTTGATTCCCATGACATTTCATTTTAAAAATGCTGATTTGATGCTAAATGTCAAAATTCCTTGTTTAGAAAATGTTTAAATGAAACATTTCAAAACTTCCAGAATATGTTTAGGGTTCTTTTGGCTAATTTCACCAAATGACCCAAATTAGTTAATAGTTTTGGTGCTCACAAAATACATTTGCTGTTCACCAAAAAAAATAAAAATATTCACCCAGCTCTATGCATCTATATTGAAGGAAACTTATAATGCAGTAGGACTCATCCCTTCGGTGTGAATAACTGCATGTAACCTGAGTTCTATGGTTCTGCTTTCTGTTACAATTCGTTTTTCAACAATAAAAGTGAAAAGGCACCAAATTTGTCTTGAACATATGTAATTTTGGGGTAAAATTGTCAATGTCACTTTAAATGAAGGACATTTGAGAGGTAGGCCTGTCGGCAAGATTCTTTGGGGTGGCTGAAGTGTGCTATGCATAGGATCGGGGATTAGAAGCAAAGGTGGTTTGGTGACACCTTAGCAGACCTGTCCCTGGAGTAAGTGAAAGTAGCCCAAGGGGTCATTTTGACTACCAGCGGAAGTCAGAGCACAGACTTTAGGGATGTGTGAGAAGAAGGGGGTAATGTCATGAGGGGGCATGACATAGAACAGGCCTCTAATTGGCTTTCTGGTTGCTTTGCATCATTGCAGTGGACTAAAGCAGCCAAAACCAGGGCCAGAACCTAGCTTCACATCCATGAGTGCCCCCCTTAGCATTAAAGCAATTGGTTTTAGCTGTAGTACTCCATGATGAGTGATATTAATTCTCCAAACACTGAATTTTTGAGGCAATCCCACCAAATATCATTAAAAGAATCCACAAGATTATATTTCCCTGTGGTTGGACCCCTCACCCTTTAACGTGACCCGTCATGGCTAAGCATTTGGTAACAGCAGCCTTGCCTCAGTTTACCTTTGTATCAGTTCACAAGTGGTGTGTAGCACTTGGCCTCTTCTTACGACTTCAGCCCTCCCTCTCCCCTTTCAGGCAAGGCTCCAATCACCCCAAGGCTCCAATCACTAGCCCCGGGGCTGGATAACTTCCTCGCCCTTCATTGCCAGGGGAGCAACAAAGAAGTTGAAACAGAGACAAAAAATCCAAGTCCAATAGGCTTATTAGGAATGCCACCTAGCATCTGGGACTTCAACAGTCTCTGCCTCCTAGGGTTGCCACCTCTGAGATACAAAGAACTGGAACATCCACCTGCCCCCCCCCACCCCCCCAATCCACCGTGTACATTTCCCTCCCCTCCCCCATCACAGGGACTTTCTCCCCATCCCACCTGCAGGTCAGGGCACCAACCCCATGGGCTCCCAGGGCTGCCCCAGGCACCAGCCTCACTAAGCAGGATGTGTCACCAACCAGATCCACCCCGCTCCCATCCAGCAGTAACCCCTGCAGGCAGTACCTGCACAGTGATGACTGGGCACTGCCAGCCCTGAGCTCCCCCTGCCCTGATCATTGCTTCTGAGCGGAGCATACCCATAGCTCCCAGACACTCAGGAGTCAGAGCTCCTTCTGCCCAGGTACCGCTGCCCTGCAGCTCCCCCCACTGCTGCAGTCATTTGGGTCTGGGGGAGCCAGCAGGAGCCTGGCTGACAAAACACAGAACTTTTAACGTCCCAGGAAGACCGACAGATTTCCAGGGACAGCTACCAAAAATTAAAGAAGGGGGTGGGGGTGAGGACAACCCCAGGGAAACAGGGTGCCCCTCTTCCCAGGATAGGGTGATAGGAAGACCCAGGCCACCTACCTTTGTATGAGGCAGTCATGAGCTGATTGCTTAGGTCTCCTGGGGCTACTTCCTACATCTGGTCTTTGCAGGCATCTCCTGTATGGCAAACCCTCCCTGCACCCTTCTAACAGGAAACTGGTCTCTCTGGGTGGCTTTTCCCGGGTGCTGCGGACCTATTCAGCTAGGATTCTCAGCTTCTCTGACTGCCACCCTGCTTTGTCTGGGTTGCAGCTTTTTATTCCAGCTGTTGCTAACCAGCCGTTTAGCTGCAGCTGGGAGGAGGGAATACTTTCTTCACTCACTTTTTAGTATCCACTGCCGTGTGGGCTCTATACACTGCAACACACTTCCCTAACTCTTGGCATGAGCCCTAGGCCCCATCTTATAATTCCCGATGAGGCTACAATATGTTCTATCCACTACTTCATGCCGTTACCAAGTAAGAGACTGAAACAATGGGCATACAGATAGGAGAACAGAAGATACCTACGTTGCTAACAGCAAATTCACTTTGCCTGTTACCTTCCATGGGTGTTTTGAGATGAAGTATGTGCAGACCCCCAGTTTTAAAACCACTGGGCAGAGTTAAGATGGAATTTTCAGCCGTAACTGCGCTTCCTGACTTGTGGCGTGCCAATCTTTCAACCCTCCTGTCACAGTAACAATAGTCTTTTGTACAAATGTACATAACTAAATCCTGCCCCATGGGAGGAAGGTCATAAAGAGCTTCTATCCCTACCAAAGAGGAAGAAAGGAACCCTCCATAGTACACTGGAGAGGCCTACGAATCACATCCCTAAAAGGACATGGTGTCAGGGAGAGTACCTAGGCCCTTCAATTGCAGAGTGCAGAGTTGCTAAACTTTTTCACATAGACTATTCTTTATCTCAAGTCAAATATTTTCATGACCCATTTATTGTAAGAGTACAAAAAAAAAAAAAAAAAAAAGGATCAGTGATCTTAATTATCAGCTCATGTGTGTGCACGTGCGTTTGCAGGAGCTGACACAGAATAGTTGAAGGGTGACAGTGGGAGAGCAAGATTTTCTTGGATTCAGATTGCAATGAAATTTTCAGTGACTATCCCCCTTCCACCAATTGGCTTTCATGGACCCTCTGGCCATTGTGACCCACCGGTCAAGAAACACTGATCTTGGGCAAATGCTGCCCTCAGAAGCAAGCGCTGGCCCCTGGATGAAAGTCCCACACATTGCTTATTCTGCAACCATACTACGTTGCTTAAGCCTTCTGCTTGGAATCCTGCCCCAAACTGACAGAATGTGAGAGGCAGAAATCACAATGACTATCACTGTGACAGATCAGGATGTGGGCCATAGTCTGCACAATCAATCAATAACATCTGTCAAGCGGCTGGCTAGCTGTCTGGAGGAAAGCTGCTATATAAAAGCAAGATCATCATCCACAATGAAAAAAAATCACTTATTTGACTACAGAGCAGAGGATGGAAACACAGAGCAAAGGAAAAGTTAGCAGGTTAGTTCCTACTCCCACTTCCAGACATGCTGCCATGTCTAGTCTGTGGGGTTTAAGGCAGCTTGGCAGTCAATACACTTATGGTCCATCTGCTCACAGCAATATCCACAATGCAACAGGTTTCTAACTATACAATTCAGCAGTGCTACAGTGTTTATTGTTCAAGGAGTAGATTGCTTTCCTACTACTTAATGCTGATTTGTAACCTCTCTCTCTCTCTCTCTCTTTCCAGTGCTGTTTTTAGGAAAAAGAATGAAAACAGTAAACAACTCCTTTGTACCACTGGTTTTGGTGCAGTGATTGTTGGCTACTGGTAATTTACTGAATAATGGAAGGATCTACATCTAGATTTGAATCTCCCTAGGAAGAGAAACAAGCATTTCCCAACAGTGCATTTTATTTCCACTTGCTACTAAATGTTCTCCCACATGCTGGTTCACATCTCTCTAAGACTTCAATTATTCTTCTTGAATCAGTCTCAAAGTGCACACCCTGACTGTCACACCAAACTGCATCAAATTCACAAGAACACTTTCATGCTTACACTTTAACTAGACTGTTTCTATGGTTATGACATATATTTTATTGCTTTCATTTAATTATATACTTTGCTCTTGAACATCCTGTGTGATCTAGTCCCAGCATTACACTCCCGGCAGAAGGGTCTGATGACGTTACCAGAAGCTAAAGCAATCATCTTCGTATGGCTGAAAAATATTGCGGGCTAAAAGAGATTCAATAGTAAATGCCAAGGGCCACAACCAGTTTAAAAACTCTGGCTTTTGGGACAATGGAAAGGTGAAAATCCTGAATCATCAAGCTCACAGGGTTTGTGGGGGGAAGCCCCATGACATTTTTCTTGAATATGGGCCTGTTCCAAAGTCCATTCATGTTAATGGGAGTCTTCTTGATTTCAGTGGACTTTGGGTCACACTCTATGTCCCTACAAGGGGAGCATTTTGCAATCAGACCTTCTCAGAGCTGTTATACATCACAGCAAATAACATTTTGGGTTGGAAAACCCCCCCACAAAATTTCATTCCTGTTTCCCATAGAGCTACACAGAGGCTGGATTGCCCCAGAGCTTATCTAGCCAGACTGTTAGACCATACATATTGCACATCAAGGTTTGACTGTGTAATCTCATCAGCTACACAGACACCCAATGGCTGATTCCTAGTATTGCCTGATATATTGATCCCAGTGCCATCTTTGGGTTAAATTCATCCTGTGTGAAACGTCAGTAGAGTTAGTTACACCAGGAGCCCTCGATATCTGTTCATCACAAATGCAATACTGTACATTTTAGTGAGAAATTTTTAAAAGTAACTTGCCACTAAAAATGCAATTGGAAGCTCAGGAAAAGTGAATTCCTGCAGTCATGCTAAACTTCACAGTGTGAAGCAGCAGCAGCCTCCCTTTGTGAGGGACCTGTACCATAACAGATCCAGGCCCTGATTCTGATCTCACACTGGTGTCTTTCTATTCACATCAGTGGAATGGCTCTTGATGTCCCCTGATGCATGCAGATCTCACCCCCTTCATTTCTGAGCAATGGTTATAGCCCTGCATGGATACAAAATTTGTATCTGCAACCGACCTGTGATCCGCAAAAACGATCCGAGGATATTCGCAGATTTGCAGGGCTCTAGCAATAGTACTTACATGTGTGTGTATTTTAGAAACAGCACTAGTCTTCTGTAAAAAACAATTCAAACTTTTGTTGTAGGTAGTGCATTTCTGCCCCCACCCTACCTTTACTTCATTTGTAAGTATCTGGAGCTCTGCAGTTGAAAATGGGGTGCAGATTCTCTGCCCTTTTCTGCTCCCTTTGCACATAGAGAGAACACAGTGGCTGCAAGTTCCCTTCTGGGCACAGAGTGGGTAGAGCTGGTTCCTCCATCTCCCTCCCTCCCTCCATCACCCCCGTGGTGGATTGTCCCTGGGGGACCATTATCAGCTGGCACATCAGATCAGATCAGAGCAGCCTCCAGGCCTGCACCAAGGACCAGGTTTGTAGCAAAGAACCACAGAGACAATCATCCCTAAGACAGGTCTGAACTGGACTCTGCTGAACTGAATGGAAGCTGAATGAAGCAGCAAATCTGGCCCAGAAACTGAGAACCACATGATGCCCTCACTCTGCCTGCGCATCTTCCAACTAGTTCTGACCTTTCCATCTACTCCCATCTGCCCCAGGCAGCAGAAACCTGTACCCATCATGGCACCCAGGAAATTCTTTGTTTGGGGGTGGCAGGGATGAGAACTGGAAAATGAATGGAGATGACAAGAGTCTAGCTGACTGGCCATCCCCGCCTCACCCTGGCTGGTAGGATTGAGTAGGTGGCTTCCCCTGCCACTGGATTGCCTGGCCATCTTGACTGCTCTGGTGGAGCAGCAGTTGCACATCAGGCCAACCCTGGCCAAGATACCTGTGCAGTTCTTCATTGAGCCTAACCTGGCCAGAGGAGAAGGGCCAGTCTATTTACATGGCAGTGAAGGCAGTGGTATTTGATGTCATTTCTGGAAAAGAATTGTATGGGACAGGTGCCCCATACAACATCCTGGCTGGAAAGGACTCAACAAAAGGAGTTGCAAAGCTTTTGCTTAAACCAACACATCTCACTCTTGACACAACAGGACTCTCAGAAAAAAGGAGCTAAAATCCTTGGATGATCTCTTCAATGATACGAACAAAGCCAAATATCCTATTGTTGGCTATGCTTCTTCTGAATGACAATGGTAGCCCCAATCAGAATTTTAAACCCAAGCATCAACCACCTTTCAACATTAAAGATGAGTTTTGATGCATGATTCAACCTCCTGATGGACAGTGCAGAACACTAGAGAACTGGCAACCGCTGACTGTTTCTAAGGAGGACGAATGCCATAGACGAATTGCGTGTATCTTTTGATTTAATTTTTCAACAAACCTGGTGTCAGCTGCCTACTACTGTAGTGAATTCCTTCAAGCAGCTGAACCCAAAAACATTCCCTCAGTGTATCTTCCAGCTGATATCACTGTGGATTGCGCATGCAGATCAAGGACTATATGCGGAAGATCTTAAACCCACTGGAGTGAGTGAGTCTTTTCATTGGGCTTAGAGTCCAATCCAACTTGGCCCTAAGAGTTTTGGGACATTTTAACTATGTAGACATCAACTGAGGCACACACAATGAAAAGACTAAATCAGGAAAGACATTTATGAGCATGATCCAGGAAGACTCAAATACACAGCACGCCTCTAGAAAAAGATATCTTTTCAGCTTGGGTTTAAAGCGTAAAACAAGACTGGAGAGGAAAGAAATGGGATAAATATCCATGATAGAACAGACCTGAGACGAAAAAGAAGATAAAGTAAGGGCACTGAATCTTAAAGGAACATGTTTTGAAAGTAGGAAGCGAGTGCTAGGAGTTATCCTGTAGGATAAAATAATCCATGAAATTCACAGAAGGGGAATAGAAAACATTTAATGAAAAGTGATTTTAAGCCATGTAAAAGTAAAACATAAAGCACATATAAATGTTAAAATAATGATAAATATCACCTAGTATTTACCTTTCATCCCAAAGCACATCAGACAGGCATATAAAGCAAGACAGCTCTAGGGTGAAACACAGAGACTGCTTAGCAGTGTATACAATAGCTGAGGGCTGGAAGTGAAGAAGAACCATATTCAATTGAATAGGCAAGGAGAATTTAGGGAGACAATGTAATTAACTCAAACTGGAATACGATCAGGAAACTTGAGAGATCACCTCAGCTGCAAAGGCCTGGTATGAGGTAAAACGTCGGGTGCAGAAGAGGATGAGGAGGATTATACATTGACAAGTGTAGAAAGAAAAGTCACTGTACAGGCAGAAAGGAAGGCTGCACAAAAGGTTAAGCTAAATAAGAAATTTTCAAGTGAATTAAAAAGAGGAGGTCAGGGAAGGAGATATATGGCAGTCCTCTAAGAAGTGGGAACAATAATTTATTCAAGAGAGGGGAAGAAATGCTGTAACTCAAAGTGTGTCAGAGCCAAGAAGCCAAGTGTAAAGTTCACCAATGACACATTCTGTCAGAGGAATTTGAAAGAAATACATTTCACCAGGTCAAAACATAAAAATGTAGCGGCTGACTTATAAAAAGCCATCAGATTGTAACTGTTTGTAAGTGAAACCTTAGTCTGTGGCAAGGGACCGTGGAGCTGGCCAGGTTAGGATGAGGTAGTAAATAAAGTCTCAAGCCTTAGATGTAGGGAAAGATAAATAGTTAAACGTGTCATGTACAAATTAAACACTGAAAGGTTTAGGCCTAGTTGAAGGATAGAATGCAATTAAGAAAAAAACTCTCTCTCACAGTGAAAAGCAATAGCAGCGGGAGTATCAAACAAACAAGGGGACTGTAAAAAGGCAGTGCACAATGGCAACTCTCCACTCTCTGGCATGAGGGGAGGATATATACAAACAGTACAGAAGAACACTAGGCAGCTGTTTGCTGCAGGGTAAAGCTAATCTTTACACAGATTGGTGATAAAGCCTAGTTCTTATGGAGGACTTTTCAGTCATAGCTCTCAAAGCACTTCTCATTAAAGGGCAGTATCATTATCCCCATTTTGCAGATGGGGAAACTGAGGCAAGGGGCAGTGAATTGGTCACCCAGCAGGACAGTGGTAAAACCACAAAGAGAGCCCAGGTAACCTAAGTCCCAGTCCAGCACTCTATCCACAAGGTAACTCTGTCTCCACTTAAGCTTCTCCTTGATAAACCCTGGTGCTGTATTATGCTGGTATTGGGGAAAGAAAAACAACATACATAAACAGATAGTAACCAATGGAAGTTGGAAGTCGAAACGGCCTGAGGAACCGGTCTTTGCTGGAATGCCTTAGTGCAGTCATGATATCTGTCTGAAACCTACAAACTTGGGCCCCATTTCTGCACACTTAAGCAGGTGAAGGGTTTTATGCACAAAAGTGTCCCAGTGCAATCAGCTACATTGCTTGCACAGGTAAAGTTACTCTCCTGCGGAAACGTTTTCAGGACTGGTACCTTAGTATGAACACAACTGATAGTAGATATAGGCTTAATAAAATATGGTCCCTATATTTAGCCTACAGAGAGACAATACTAGATATTGGGTGGATCTGAATGAGCCAGTACAGAATAGCCAGCAGGATTACTGTACTAAGGCGCTTTCACTGCTGATCCATAGCCCATCCGTACCAAGACTCCTGCTGACTTCAGTGGGTTTTGGATCAGACTATCTAATAACCAGTGCTGAGATTAAGGAACAAAACCACGTATAAAGATTTCTTTTTGTCCATTTCATTTTTTATGATCTTCAAATATTTAGAGGAAAATTAGGAATTTCCCAGTTCTGCGTGAAACTAGAAAGTGATTGCAGCAGGGACCCTTGCACACAAACCACTTTCAGTAATGAACAAATCTGAGCACTTATCCATTGAGGAAACTCTTTGCTTTCTGCTCCCCCACTCATGATGGTCAGCTTCAGTTTCTAACAAATGCAGTCAGAACCAATAGAACTCCTCAACATCCAGACAGATGGACATTCAGTGCTCATAAAAATGCTGATAAAAAATTGGAGTTTTTTAGACACACACATGCACCTCTTTCTCAATTTCCTGACTTAGAAGCCAAACCTCTTTGCACAGGATATCATAAGTAAGCAAAGATGGTGCATAGTTGAATTAATTTCAGCTTTGCATTGCAGTGGCTAAGGGGAATTCTAATCAATATAGAGAGCATTCAGCTAGCTAAACAGAAAGCACATCTCATACAAAGCTGAACATTTTTCTCCTTGTCATACAGAATTATCTTAATTATTGTTTCAAGGAACAGCCTCACATGGAATCATCTAGTAGTCCAAAATGTGGCTCAGAAACTCATCACTGGAATAATTTATGATTTTTTCTTCCTAGCATCTTGGGCTTGTTTGATATGCTTGCCATTTCTCGCTGACAGGGAGGTCGATTAAATCACATTTATATTGTAAACGTATGCATTGCTTTTTACCCTAGGCGGTGGATGAAGAGATACAGGACCCCATGGGAAAAGCAAGCCAATCCACTTTCATATTGCAAATTTCTGCTGTTCGGAAGAAATGAATGGTTGCCAGGGAGAGCTGGGAATTACTTGAGGATGCAAAATGTTATTTTAGAATTCTTTTGAGAGAGGCTTTTCTCTCCCCCCACCACACCATTTTCACATCTTCTGCTAATGCAGTTCACATCAGTTTCTATGAAAACACTGAAGGAATGCACTTCACCAACATTCTTCAGAGGATCTGTATAAATCACGCTTTTACTCTGCCTGTATAAAGCAGGCCATTTCTTTACTTTAAGGTGGGGGGAGAGAAAGGGATTTGTAACATTTTCCAAGGCATTATGTCTCCCAAATACTGCTCAAGATGGAGAAGGTCACCACATGATTTTGAACTAAAAGAAAGTGTTAAAATTGGGGTGGGTAAAAGGTCATTGCCTAGGGCCATGGAAAAATGAGGCTGCAATATCATTAACCTAACCAAACTAATCAGGAAACATTCAGCTTTTATAAATTATGCAAAGCACTCAATTTATACTTTTTCAGATTCCTACCATAACATAGGTAATTAGGGATCATTTACAGCCATACTGTAACCTAAGAAAACAACTTTTTCGTTAGCATGAAATCTGCCCTCTCATACTCCCATACCTGTAAGAGAGCAAACAGAATTATTATAACCTCTGAAAGCTGTATGGAAACCCATTCATCTCTGACCAGATCATGTTGCTATTTCCCCCCCCCCCCCCGCTCCCCCCCATTTAATGTACTAGCAAACAATCAAATGACTAGGTAAATAACTGACCCTACACATTACTATGTGCTTTCTGCTGGGGTTTCATTATGGCAGCCCGTAAGTGAAATTGGTTTGCTTTTTGGACTATATACCCTGCTTTCCACGGATTATGGAAAATTGATTCCCAATCCAGCAATGGCATCCACTTACAGAGTCATTGCCGGACTGAAGCCTTAGCCGTTTTGCTGTCAACCCCCTCAGGATAAAACATTCTCCAATGTCAGTCTGGATTCTGTTTCCAATGAAAAAAGGGAGATTTCTAACTAAACAGTCCTAAACTCAGAAATTTTGCATGTACTTATAATTTAAAGGAGTGTGATATTTTTGCAACGCATAAATGTACAAGTTATTTAGTTTTGCATCCACAACAGCTGCTTTTGAACTGTATTTTGCAGAGCTGGCACCAAAAACCCAAATATTATCAGTGGATCAAAAAATGGGGAGTGGGGACATGTTTAAATAAAAAATAAAATGACAAAAAGTTTAATTCAGAATTCAGAAAATTTCAGCCAACTCTAGTACTTGGGGCTTTTCTGGCTTATGTGTTCAAGTTCTTCCTCACCTTCAGATCTTCTATACGTTCAATTTTAAAAGGTGAGTATACATTTGATCCAACGCCCACTGAAGTCAATGGAATGATTCTCTCCACTGCCCCCTAGATGTACTGTAGGAAATATGAGAGCACTTCCTAATGCAGGAACAAGGGTTTGATAGATGAGTAAAAGACTGAGGAATTTAATATATAGTCATGGAGATTCAGCTGGTAGACGATAAAGCATGAGCACGATAAAGCATGAGCACAAATTCCAATATAATGGACATTTCCTAAAAGAAGGGGAAAATATATCAGCAACAGAGACATCACTGTCCATCATTTTCCCCCCAATGAGTTGCAGAGCCAGAGATATACACTGTATAGGTCTGACAACAAAAAACATCAATTTTGCCTTTGCAACTTCTTGAGGTTTTTGCTCTTAGCAAACACTGAAATTGTTACAAAAAATACCTCCAAAAAATGCTACACATTGCTTTTGAAACATTGGCTAACTTCACAGAGAGATGCTGAATGCATACAGTTCTCTAAATTGGTGATGACGTGTACAGCAAAAACAATTAGGGTGAGAGTCTAATTCCCTAATAATTCAAGTCAATAGAGCGAAAGTGAATCAATGGGAACTGTTCGGGGAGTAAGTGTCTAGGAAAAGTGATAGGAGCAGAGTTATCAGAATCTGGCCCTTAACAAAATAGACAAAGAAAAATAATCAGTTTTGCTATGAACGTTTTCCAAAGTGAAGAGTAAACATTTTATCCATCACTACAGTGGCTGATTTCAATATTAAATCAGGAAAAACTTCCCATGTCTAAGATTATATTAGGCTGAGGATTCTCCAGCAGTTTCTTTCTGTGGACCACCTTGAACGACCCTCTCATAGATCTCTTCCCCACATCCCAATCCACACTCTAGTTGGCTCTCAAAGGTGTGTCATCCTGCAAACTACAAACAAGGGCTCCACAGTCTAAAGTTTGAGAACCACTGTAGAGTCACCCAAAAGGAAGAGGTGAAAGCCCCATCATTTGGGTCATTTAAAGCTATGTGTAGGGTGGACATGGCACTAGACAATATACGGACAGTAACAATTGTACACTGGCAGGGCAGTGGATTGGATTGTCTAATATGATTTCATCTTCTATCATGTTTTATGAAAATTAAACTACTACCACCCAAACCTGAGGTCATTTTATTTACAAAAAAAAAAAAAAAAAAAGCAATTTCCTGGGATCATAAATACTCAAGAACCATTCCTCCCTCTCTCTCTCCCCCATATATGACCATGCTGTCACTCTGCTAACACTCTCACCATGAATCAAATTAAAACCTACATGGTTTTCCTCCCCTTAGCCAGACTTAACGCGTTATCACTAGCTGAGGTCTGATCCTGCACCACTTATGTCCACGTGAGCAGGATTAGCCCCTTATACATCTACACTCATCTTGAGGCATGAGATAATTTGCTGACGTGATCTGTACAGAAAGCAGCCCGTATAAAATATAGTGTAAAATATACTCTTTGTATATAAACACCTGCAATTCCCCCACTAAAAGTATTTGCTTTCTCTATTTTCTTATGTAAAATGTATAGTGTGCTGTGAATCTCATGATTCACTTCACACTTAAATACATAAACTTCTCAGTCTCTCTCTTTTTCCATAAACAACAAGAATGCCACTGAAGAGAATACACAGAGTCAGTAGGAGTAAGTAGAGAAGACAAAGGGCTTGTCTTCATTTACCTCGGAGATTCGGCTGCAGTCGACCGGAGTTACTCAAGTTACGCAAAAAAAAATTGCGTAACTCTCGTCGACTTCTCTGCTTCTGTTGTGCGCGCCGTCTTCACTGCACTGCACTGACAGGAACCGCATTCCCATCGATGCAGCGCTATGCCACTTAAGAAGGTGGTCTTAATACGTCGATTTCTGGATCGACTAAGCGGGTCTTCACTGACCACTCAGTCCATCCAGAAAAGTTGATCTGATGGCGGTGAATTTGCTGCTGTCAGTGAAGACATAGCCAAAGTAACAATGAGCAATATCCTCAACTGGAGTAACTCAGCAGAGCTCCATGGCCTTCAAAGGAGGCAGTGTGGTCTAATGGATAGGGCACCAGACTGCCAATCAGGTAACCTAGATTTTAGTCCTGCTTCTGCCTGTCAGTGGCTGTGGAACCTTGGCCAAATCTCTCTACCTCTTTAAGCCTGTTGCCTCTGTTATCCTTTGACTTGTATGTGCTTCTGGGCCAGGTCACTGTCTGCACGTTACCCAACACAGTGGGATACCAGTCTTGATTGGGATCCCTAGGTGTTAGTATAAGTGCATCAGGAAAATTCAAGACTTTTATGACACCGTCGCCAAGTTGTGTCTCACTTTGCCTGTTTCAAGTACTCCTGTTGAGATTGCACATGAGATTCTCCAGATCACATCATGGGAAGCTGTTAGGAAGATTACAGGGTTGGCCACCTGGTGCTGTATTTATGGGTACTTATTCAGTACCTCAGCAATTCACCTGTTAAAGATAGCACACTTGTGAGGCAGCGAAGTATTGTCCCATTTTACAGAGTGCGAAATGACATGCAGAAGGCCTGATCTACTGTCCACTGAAATGAATCAAGAGACTTTCAGTGTCATCAGTGGACTTTGGATCGCACTTACCCAAAGAGACACAAAGTCTGTGACAGAGCTAGGAATTAAACCCTTATTGGCAGAGTTGTAGTCCAACATCCTAACCAAAAGACCACCCTTGAACCATAAAATATACTCCAACTGAAGATTTAGATCAAATTCTGGAGGAAGGTTCAAGTTAGTTCTTATTTGGAGCTCAGTCCTGCAACTCTCATTCATCTGAGGAATCCTTCGAGATAGGGTTGCTCTTGTGACTAAACGTCGCAGGATATGGTCCTTTATTAGTATGAATTCTCACACCCCTTTTTTTCAGCATCTAAGACAGACCAATAGATTTAAGTTGTATTCATTACTGTCCTCATTATGACTTTTTCTACCAAAACAAGATATCCTAATTGTAAAACAGATGAGACACGGCGGCATCTTGTAGTAATTTGACCTTTTCAGCATGTCATATTGTGACCTTCTGTCCATTCCATCTGCTCATTGGACACTGCAGGGAAGAATAAAATAGTCATGCACGACTGTAACTAGGACGCAAGGCAGCACAAACTTAACTCGTTGAGAGACTGTAAGCCTATCTGATCCTTGGAACACCTCATTAAAAATCCTATTTAGGTCCTCTGTCTTCTCCTCTGCTAACCTGATGGGATTTAGCCACTTTTGATATTATTAGAACATTTATGTTAATAGTAGCATGAGACATTTTTATGAAGATACTACAATCTCTGCCTGAGATCTTATTGACAGATCAAGCTTCTTTCATGGAAAGTGACAATGGATTACCATTCTGGGCGGCACTTTGCAACAAGCAACAAATCATATTTAACTTCTTGGGTATTCATTATCACAACATTAATCCATCTGGCATTAAGGAGAGAGTAATATGCAAGCCTATTGTATTTCTCTTGTCATTTAGTATAATTCTGGAATGGCATTTCAAACCTTTTTAACAGAGATCTCCAAGTATAAACTTTCATAGCACGTAAAATATAATATTAAGCTGTCACTAAAGCCTGACATGATAGCAGACTTGTTTCTGGGCCAGAAGACTAAAGACTGAGGGCTAAAATCTCACAGATGGGACTTGGGTTTATATGTAGGATCCTGCTGTGTTGTAATGGTATCCTTTAGATACGATAAGCTAAAGTCCCTTCAGCCCACCCCAAAGATGTCCACATGTAAGTCAAAGACCACATGGCACTTAGTCTAACTCTAGTCTCTGGGCCAACTTTCCTCCTCAATAAAAACACATGTGAATGTCATAGGCTGTGTGTGAGCTATTGCTACAGAGCACAAGCAAGCTTTCAACAGGCAGTGTCGAGTGGTCATCTACAGGCAGGCATTTGCAACTGTGGCCAGGGAAACAAAATATCTAGAGCTTATGCTGGCCATTTGCACTTTGCATAATGGTACTGTGTTGGCCTACATGGTTGCTGAATTACCCTATCTAACTCATTTACAGACTTTGAGACTGAAAGACCAAATATAAAAACACTAACCTAAGTTCACATTTTGCAAAGACTTATGCACACGTGGAATTTTAATTTTTAGCATGTGCATAAGTATTTGAGAGACTGGGGACTGAGAGACTAAATTAAAAAAGTGAAAAACACAGGAAGTCACAGACAATTCCCATAACGAAGGAGAGAATAATATAGGAAGGATTTACAGTTACTGGGCTAGCTGCCCCTTTGTCCCTTTCCTAGTCTCTTGGAGAGTGCACTCCTTCAGATGTTCCGCTTCATGTCTTTTCCTATCATAGAGTAGAATTCCTCAAGTTTTCCACTCCTAGACAAGGCCTAGAGCTACAGAACCCTGTGTATCAATCATATCTACCTAGCAGGTCCAATGAGCTCTGACACCTACAGTTCTTCCCTTTGGGAGTCTCTGACCACATGCATTCAGTGACCAGTCAGCCATCTTAACAAAAACATATGATTTATTTTAACAGAAGGAACAAAGCATGTAGAGAAAACACACAGTCTACATGCATGTCTAGCTTACCAAAAGGCTCATCATTCCCCAATGGTAACCTAGCCTGGTCTAATTTCTTCAGACACTGCTGGCAGTGGCCAAAGACAAAGAGTGGGAAATGGTGCTAAAAGATTCAGTAAGCACAGATTAATGGGAGGAGTTTAGGACTGAGAAGGAGAAAATTACAGCAGAGGAGTAAGTGGGAGCAAGATTATCATAGGTCTTGGAGATGATAAGTAGTTTGGCTCTTATAAGGTAAGAGATAGGAAGTCAATGGAGGGATGCAAGAATTGTATGATACGGTCTGACCAGAAGAAGTTTCACAGCCTTGAAGACCAGAAGGATAGTGGTATCTGGATGGCAAATCGAAGTTCAGTGTTTGAGTCAGGTTGAGTTTGAAGTGATGGAACATTCAAGAGGAGATGCCCAAGATATAGCTAAAAATACAAAACCACAAAGGGAAGGAGAGTGGGTGGTTGAAAGGCAGCTCTAAAGCAGAACATACACAAATCACATTACTGGCTTTACAGAAATACATTAAACAGCACATATATATCCACATGGAAAACCTGATGGTGATGTGGCCATCAAACCAAATCAGCTATCCCTTCTTTTAGCAACATCCCAGTATTTTGGCGTCTTTAATTTCAAGTTTGAGAGACAGCTACTCCCTTCTAATTGTTCTATTTAGTAGTAAATTAGTTAGCCATAGGTAAATAATTCCAAAGCCAGATATAATTAATAATTAATAAAGAATGAAGTTAAAATTAATTCTCCCATGTCTGATTTTCTTCATTTTTTTAAAAATAGAATACATAATACGCAGTGGAAGTGAAAATGGTTCAAGCGGTTTTATGCTGGCTAAATGTATTCATGTTTTCAAGATACTCTTTCTTTGTATGCCAGTTGCTAAGCCTCATTATTATTATTGTTAAATCAGATTAGTAAAAAATAAATTCTACTGTTAAATAACCTGAATCATATTTCCCTTTGTTTACAGGAAATTAGGTAATTTTAAAACAGCACACTTGGAGAAAGAAATTAATTAATTTGAAGGAAAAAAAAAGAAACCAGGGTAAGGTTGACCCATGTTGCATGAACAGGTAGTAAAAGGCATTATCTTCTGGGTACATGCACGTAACTCCAATTTAAAATAAAATGATACCTAAAAAAATTGAATCCTTTAAATGTTCAAATCACTGAGGCATTTTCTAATGAACTCTCATAGGACTCCTGTGAGGTAGGTGCGTAAGTATTATTATGCTTATGTCATAGATGGAGAAACTGAAAGCAGGTGTTACTTGCTCATGGACCCAAAGTGGTAGAGCTGGGTTTAAAATTCAGAACCTCCTGGCTCTGGAGCAAGATCTGATGTAGTTCTTACAATGA
The DNA here is from genome assembly GCF_026122565.2 of Emydura macquarii macquarii. Taxonomy (NCBI): domain Eukaryota; kingdom Metazoa; phylum Chordata; order Testudines; family Chelidae; genus Emydura; species Emydura macquarii. The sequence goes on along the minus strand of NW_027130204.1, from coordinate 11,237,661 downwards.
TTTAAGAGAAGTTATTGGTACTCAGTCATGAATTTCTTGCTCCAAAAAGCAATATGAATACCTCTATAGATGACCAACGCATGGTAAGCGACTCAGTAATGCTGGTCATGTAGCCAAATTAAGGGAACATGTAGTCCTGAGGCTCCCATTCTGCTTCCACTACAGGTCATGAAGGAAGGACTAGACACAAGATTCTTCTTTATCCTGACCCTTTTTATGTCATTGGTCGTGTTACATGATTCTTGTGTTACATGAAGGGGTAACTAAATATTTCCTTATTCACTTTCTCCACATCACTGTTGATTTTATAGACTTTTATCATAGCCCCTCCCTTAGTCACCTTTTTTCCAAGCTAATTAGTCCCAGTCTTTTTAATCTCTCCTCAGCTGGAAACTGTTCCATACCCATAATCATTTTTGTTAACCTTCTCTGTACCTTTTCCAATTCTAATTTATCTTTTTTGAAATGGGAAGGCCAGAACTGCACGTACTATTCAAGATGTGGGTATATCATGGATTTATATAGAGTCATTATGATATTTTCTGTCTTACCTATCCCTTTCCTTATGATTCCTAAGGATTAGCTTTTTTGACTGCCGCTGTACATTGAGCGGATGTTTTCACAGAACTATCCATAATGACTCCAAGATCTCTTTCTTGAGTGTTAACAACTAATTTAGACACGACCATTTTGTATGTATAGTTGGAATTATGTTTTCCAATGTGCATTACTTTGCATTTATGAGCATTGGATTTCATCTGCCATTTTGTTGTCCAGTCACACAGTTTTGTAAGATTCCTTTGTAATTCTTCATGGTCTGCTTTTCACTTAACTAGCTTGAATAATTTTGTATCATCCGCAAACTTTGCCACCTCACTGTTTACCCCTTTTTCCAGATCATCTATTAATATGTTGAACAACACTGTGCTAGTACAGATCCCTGGGGGACACCACTATTTACCTTTCTTCATTCTGTATAATTTGGTTAAATAGAGCTGAATCCTGAGCTCATTTACACCCAAGTTGTTTTCATAGAAATGTTACAAGAATATACACAATGATTCAGTGCTTCAGCCTGGGGTGATTATCCCTTAACCCATGGTTTGGAGTAGGCATTTGATAACCTGGTCCATCAGATGAACACCTTCATTAAACCATTAAACCATAGGAACACGTTTGGGCATGAGACAAACTATGTTTATGCTCATACCACTTTTCTAAAGAACACTTCCAAAACAAGATACAGCACAGCAAGATGATATGTAATGTGAAGGTGCAGAGTCAAGAACTCACCCACTACTAATTTCCCTGCCTTCAAGTACAGTCTACAAAGACTATGTAAGAGTAAAGCCAGACATGTGAAGGTAACTCACCAGCATGACAAAAACAAAAACAAAATAAAAAACCCCCAACACCAACAACCCTATGATATTAACAGACTAGAATACAAAGCCATTTTAGTGTCCAAATGACAAAGCCTGGCAGGAAGCTCTGTGTAAATCATCATACTTGGTTGTGTTTGAAAGTCAGTCATAATTTCAAGACTATCTTGGTTTACTAACCAAAAAGAAAATCTGAGAAATAATTAACTTCACAAGTTCTTAGAAAGTCTCTTATGTCTTCACGTGTTGAGGGACATGTCTTAGCTCTCTTTCTACATCATTTATTATTATTAATTATTATTACTATTTATACTATGTCACAGTATAGTTTATAAATGTGAGTCTCTAACCCAGAAGTTTATCATTAGACTGACATTCTTGCTGGGAAATACCAGCTACCACTTAAATACACCACCACCAGCGCACGCACACGGAGTGTTTTGAAAATTCATTTGATATAAGTGAATATTCCTATATTTACCTCAACTCTTATTTATGATCAGTTATAGCCATTTTCCTTTAATGATCTTGTTATTCAGCTAACAATGTACAGCATAACAGATATTTTTCAACAATATTTTCCTGATAGAGGATTGCAGATCCACATTCGGAACATGAATTCTGTAGATTCACTACATTTTGCTTAAACAGTTTTCACTACCATATGACAATTATATGTGGTCTTAGTCCTAGTTGGCAATTCCCACAAGGGCAAATTTAAAATCAGAAGCATCTACAGAACTGTATATAGTTTTAAGATGCTGCATGCTGACACCCTAATCTAGAAGTCAGTTTCTGACACTCTGATAAGGAAACATTGAACACAAATAAAATTTAGCTTAGGCATGACCACCTTCTTCTCTAATGCACCATGAAATGCTTTCATTGCTGATGGACTGTTGTTATGCCTCCTGAGTTGTAGTTCCCAGTGGAATGTGCATTCAAATGAATGAAACATCTCAGGGTACTTAGACTGGATAAGTGTATTTCCTGGATGTACCTGGTGGAAGTCTATCAGCATTAGAGAGGTTAATTAGTCAACTGAGAGCTGGAATCTCAGACTAATTTTTGCTGTCAGGGATATTGATAGATTTTTCAAGCCTTAAACCAACAATTGGTGCAAAAGATCAACTCACTAATGATTGTCAATTAGTTGTGTGACTGTTGGCTTCATTTTTCTGCCTTTGGAAAACATGTCAGACTCATTCACCAACAGCCTATGCCACCTGTATTTTGCAGCTGTGAAAATATGGATATTCTAAATAAGTCCCCAGAGCCACAAGATCTAAATGGGTTTTGTTTGAGGGAAGAGGTTTCGGTAGATAGTAAATACCTTATCATTGTGACATTATAAACTGTGTTCATTTCTCTAGAAAAACAGTGGATCATTCCTAACTGCAAACTAATCTAAATATTTCTGGGGACACATTGATGCATTCCCAGCTCAGCTATTTCCATGTAAATTTGTCACTCAGGAATTATAACAAAAGAGGAAATGCACAAACCCCCAAAATGAAGGAGATCTCCTACAACAAATTTATGTTAGAAATGAACACTACCAAAGCATTCAAAGCAGACCTGATTCCATAAAGAGAAAGGATATAGTTATTTCACAATTTAGAAGTTAAATTCAGACCTGCTTAATGCTGTTTTGTGCATGAGAGAAAGAATGTTTGTGTGATATACTGTAGCATCACAGGCATGCTGTTTTCTGCAGTTGTTTTCCTCAGGATATTAACGCCAGGAGAGCTTATTAGTATCCTCTGTGTTGTGCATGCAGAGAATCAAAGCTAATACTGATATATGGGCCTGTTTACCGACAAAGATAACTTCCAAAAGCAGAGTATGAAATTTCACTACATAACTAAGCAATTAATGCTAGGATTCAGATGACTTTGTGCACATGCATCTTGTCTGATAAACATATTTTTTAAACCCTTAGAATTAAACACCATATAATAGAAACAGAACCAAATTTGCTCTGTTAGATGCATGCGATCCCCATTGGTTTCAATTCAGGTTGCACGATGGGAGTTCTGTGATTGTAAATGAAAACAAAATCCAGCTCACCCACTGCATTTAGACCACGTTATTGTATTATAGACATTGTGAGCATCTAGTAAGTGTTAACAAGTGATGGGAAACCTTAAAAGGCCCAAATTACTGAGGATTTCAAGTATTTTCATTTCTCTTTAATTCCTTTATAATTGAATTTAGTTCTTATGAAACTTGAATTGTCAGTTTTTTAACTTGAGAGCAGTTGCAGCACTAGCAATGGTGGGGTTAATAGAGACGCCACGAAAGGGAACAGAACCACTCAGAAAAGTGTGAAAAGAAAATCAGGTAAAAGAATTGTATGCCATCTCAATTCAATGCACCGTTCACAGCAGTCATTTTGGCAGACTAATGCTTTCATAAGGAAGATGGCGTTCCTGTGTGGGGCTCCAAAACACCGGCAGGAAAACTACACTGAATAGCTCTGCAGCCGTAACATAGCACAGAGGAGCACTTTCAAAACTGCCCTTAAGCAATAAGCATATGTCAGACTAAAGTAAATATAGCATCTCATCTAAACCAACGAAAGTAGTGCACTTCCCCACACTGCCTAAACAATGGGCTGCAAACTTGTCCTCTGTGGACCACCTGAAGGAGTGAAAGAATAGTTCAGTCTCAATAGCCAAGTGAGAAGTTCCTTGAATTTTTACACTTTTCATCATTAATAATCGAGGATGCTATTGGCATCACAGGTACGGAAATGTGTCCACAATACATGCCTTTAAGATGGCAGTGCCTCTTCTCAGAGTCTATAGCACTTTAAAGGCCCACGCCCGTGTTGGGGGGTAGTCCAGAAGTTTCCCATCTTAACACCCCAGTGGTTGCCTCAAAAAGACATGTCTCAGATGGCACAACACCTCCCTAAGTTCCCTGGAGGGTGCAAGAAATGCAGTCATTTAACAGGGTGAAGCATGGAGTCTCCTCCGTGGTTCTCTAGCTCTATCAATCAGTGCTGTGGGAGGTGGAGAGAGAGGGCTTGAACTCCTTCCCCTCTGCTTCAGGAGACTAGAGACACTTTGACGCTAGTCCTTAGTGTTCCTCGCATGCACCTGGGTACAATGAATGCAAGCCTCCCTAGCTCCAGAGGTGCAGAGTGAGGCAGACTTTCCCCGTCTCCCCTACCTTGCTAGCTTGCACCTGAGACATACCAGGGTACAATCCAGACCAGTGAGTAGCTGTGTCACCCCTGCCCTCTAACACAGGATGCCCTTTACAATGCCTTGCTGCTGTAGTCTCCAGCCTAGACTGCTCACAAATAGCCTCCAGCACTTCCAGCTAAGTCCATGTGTGTGCTGCAGCCAGCCAGCCACACCTCGACTCTTACCAGCCTTAACTATTACCTCAGGGTGACCCTTGGATATTCCCAGTCCCAGATTTTCCCACAGAAACTTGTGTCCTGTACTGCCCAACCGTCTCCTGGACAGTACAAGTATACTGCGTCTGTTATTCCGTTAAGGGAATAATACGCTCACAACTCGTCACCCCAAATGAAGTTACCCTGATACTTCAACTTGAACACATTGGATTACATTAAACAAGTTTATTAACTACAAAGGGATAGCTTGTAGTTAATCTACAGGCATAAAAATCAGAAGTGGCTACAAGAAAAACAAAAATAAAATGTTTGCTGGTGCCTTATAAACTATATTAGTTTCTGTGACATGCAGTACCCCTGTGTGTACTGCTGTATTGTGTGATTTGTGTAGCATTCATGTTCATCCTTATAGTGTAACTGTGTATTGTCTAATGCAAAGTATGTCATGGAAGGTGTTTTTGGAATGCTCATGACACACTGAACATTATGGTTATGGTAGCATGTTTCCTGCAATGTCATACATATGTGCAGATATGAAACTCTGCTATGTCATATCCCCACACGTCTCACGTGGCTTGGATAGATGCAGACAAACACAAAGCTGTGGTTCCATGCCCAGCAGAGGCATGCATACAGGAACAATGGACTGACCTAAACACCTTTGAGCACTTTGGCTCAAGAGGGAAAAATCACGCCCATTGCCAGACAAGGACGACCACCTGACCCTGGGGAAGGTGGGAGAGGAGGGTCGAGGAAACTTGTTAATAAGAAAGAGGCATCCTTGTCTCAGGGCTCTCCCCTGAAATCTATCTTCCAAGCAACATCAAGGACTGGCACCTACGCACGGGGCCTGGTTGCAAGAGGCATTGCAACCATCTGTGGGTAAGCTGACATCACACAAGCTATTGAAATATTAAGTCTAGTTTAACATGTGATTTATTACTTTAGTTAATTGTGGTCAAATCTCTTAATTAATATTTATCTGACTTATAATCACTTAAAGTCTTGCTGTAACCAATAAACTTATTTGTTTGTTTTATCTAAAACAGTGCATGTGGCTTGAGTGTGTGCAGAGACTTCACTTAGAGTGAGAGAGCTGGTGCAGATCATTTCTTTGATAAATTGAAGGACAAATGTAAATGAGCTTGCAGGGTGCAATGTACAGCACTGAACCCTGCAAGACGGCAGATCCCAGTGTTGCATCTGGGATTAGGGGTGTTTGCTGGGAGTCTATCCTGTGAGCAGCTGGCCAGAAGAACTCCTTCACTATGTCAGGGACTGAGTACTCACAGGAGACTGGGTGTGGGCTGACCCAGGAGTGGGTAGTTCACACAGCAATGCAGGGTAAATTGAGGCCCAGGAATGAGGAATTGGGGTGACACAGCTACACACCAGTCCAGATTGCAGGGGCGAAATGTCACAGTTTCAAAGCAAAGTTCTCTCACCACATGATTCAGCAGAGTACTCACTAAACTCTCAGGTCAGGATTCCTTCTCCAGAGTCCAATAGCTGCTTCCTTTGCCTCTTCAGGTGCAGTGAATGCAATGGGCAGGAAGAGGGAGGGGTCCCTTGGGGTGTTTGTCCCTCCTTTTTATAATTTCAATCTCCCTCTTGGAAAATGTTTGCAGTTGGGACTGTAAAATGTTTCCAGCAGGAGACAAAGAGTCAATGCTTGGTCGGCGTGGAGAGCTTGCATCTCATCTTCCCAGCTGACTATGCCAGCTCCATTAAGCAATCTCCCACTTGGAGGACACCAGAGCTGCTGGACCTGCATTTGGAGGGAGTCTGCCATGCAGTCCCAGCTCCACTCTAGCTGAAGGAATTTTGATCCCTACAGCCAGATTTCTCATTCCATGGCGGAGAAGGGCTATGGGCACAACTCACCCACAACTCACAGGCTCATCAAGGAGCTGTACTCTATGCAGGGGGACAGTAAAAATGAGGTGTGTTTCACAGTGATTCATGTGTACTGTTAGGGCACTCACAATAATGGTTTTGTTAATTGTTTCTTGTTCTTACACAGATGTGACTTTCACAGCCAAGGTCTCTATGCCAGCGGACCACCTATGACTGATAAGGAAGTGACCCCGAAGAAGCAAGGAGGAGATGTTCCAGGAACTCCTCCTGTCCTCTGAGGCATCCAAAAGAGAGAAAAGGGCATGGAGACAATCGATGTCAGAATCTCAGAAGATGGACAGACAGAAACGGAAGGAAAACCAGGGGAGAATTTTAACTGGCCACGAGTGCATGATCAAGGCCATGGAGGAGCATACAGAAGTTTCTAAAGACAATAATGTCATTGCAGACACAGTTCATGCCTCCCCTTCAGCTGCAACAGAACTTTCCCCTGCACTCCACCAACTCCTCCTACATTTTCCTACCAAAGTCACGAACCATATCACTACCCCCTTCATTCCACTCCCTCAAACAGCTATGAGAACGACAGCTGGCACTGCTGCTCCCACTATTTTCCCCCTCTAGGATTTGTTTGTGTTGTGTACTGTTTTGTGTTTAATAATAAAAGTAAGATCTCAAAACAAGAAGCACTCTATTTATGTGTTGAACATGATATGTGCACCTACCACTGACACACATGTTCAGCTGTATAGCCGTCATAGAATGTCACAGCACAGTTTCAAAAAACACCTAATGGGTTCTTATGGTCAAAATAGGCCCTCAATGCCTGCCTTATGTGTATGGCCCCCTCATTGTGCCCCTCTAATACCCCTGGCATCTGGCTGCTCATATTCAGATGCAAGGTGATCCACCCTGTGGTCCACCCAGGGACAAAGTTCTTGCCCTTAGCTTCATATAAATTATGGAGCGCACATCAGGCAGCTATAACCACATGAATATTGTCCTCATTATGTCCAGCCTGCCATAAAGGCATCTCCAACGCACCTTTAATCTGCCAAACGCACATTCAACAGTCATTTAGCAACTCCTCAGCCTGATATTGAAGCGCTCCTCGCTGCTATCCAGGTTGCCTGTGTAAGGCTTCATGGCCATGGCATTAGTGGGTAGGCTGGGTCTCCCAGGATCACTATGGGCATCTCAACATCCCCATTGGAATCTTTTCATCAGGAAAAAAAGTCCCTGTTTGTAGCTTCCAGTACAGGCCAGTGTTCCTGAAGATACGAGCATCACGCACCTTTTCTGAGCAACCTGTGTTGACGTTAGTGAAACACTCATGGTGATCCACAAGCACCCGGAATACCATAGAGAAGTAGCCCTTCCTATTGATGTATTCTGTCTCAAGATGGTCTGGTGCCAAAATTGGGATATGTGCGTAATATATTACCCTGCCACAGTTAGGGAACCCCATTACTGCGAAGCCATCCATTATTTCAGGCACGTTGCCCAGAATCTCAGTCCTTCACAGCAGAATGCAACTAATGACTCTGCACACTTGCAACAACACAGCTCCAAGTCCAAACTGATTAACGACTAACTAGTAGCAGTCTGGAGTTGCCAGCTTCCACACGGCACTCACCACGCACTTCTCCACCAAGAGGGCAACTCACATTCTGGTGTTCTTGAGCTGCAGGGCAGGGTCCAACTCCCCAGAGTTCCACGAAGGTGGCTTTGCACATTCGAAAGTCCTGTAGCCACTCCTTGTCATCCCAGACCTGCAGAACGATGTGATGCCACCACTCAGTGTTTGTCTCATGCGCCCAGAAGTGGTGGTTCACCATGTGCAGATGCTCCGTGAATGACAACAGTAATGCGGCGCTGTTTGTCTGAATGTTACTCAGCAGGTCAAGCTCCTTCGATTCCTGTTCTGATTCGGAGCTCACGATGTACTGCGCGACCAGCCGTGATGTGTTCAGAACACTGAAAGCAACAGTGGAGAGTAGTGCAGGAGCCATCTTTTCAGATAGAGATGGTGGGCACGCAGTAAATGGCGGGGAGCTGTTGAAAAAATGGCACGAGTCGCTGCCAGCAACACAATGAATAATGGCACAGAAACTCAATGCATCATGGGAGATTGAGCCAGCACCCATGCTGTTCTGCGCGCCTCTCCCCCATCCCAGAATTCCTAGCAACAGAAGCTGCCGAGTTACACGGTGGGATACCTGCCCACGATGTACTGTTCTCACTGTCGATACTACAGCACCAAGTGTGGACGCATTTTTGAGACAAAATGAGTGATGTGTGGACAGGTGCGAACACTGTAATTATGATGCTTTTTTATCACCGAAAAATCTACCGTCGACAAAGCTTTCTAGTGTAGACAAGGCCTTAGACTCAAAAGCAGTTTTGCTTTTCACTTTTTAATTTCTTGTTCTAAGTTAATCTCTTGTCCTTTTGTTTTTCAAGTTTTGTTCTTACCTGGGCAACTGCCCAAGCTGCTAATCCACAGAAGGCAGCAGGACAACTGGCAGCACAGTAAATGAACTGAACTGTAATATTATTCATGTAACTGTCTTTCGGGTCACCAGGGTAGCAGCTCCATTCTTCCACCCATCGGGGCGGGAGAGAAGGGGAGAATATTAGACCAAGGTAATAGAATGGTCTGGAAAACTACAAAAACTTGATCTAGTCTATGTTGATGCACCAGACGTGTATCAGCTTTACATATGAAGTGAACATAACACAGGCTGAATTTGTCTTGTTTAGCCTCCTGCAAACTTACCAGGACTGAGGAAAGAAGTCAGGCTTTTAGATTCAAGGAACAGACTACTGCACAGTGGTGGTATGAGGCTGCAGGCAAGGCTTATACACATTCCAACTCGTCAGAAATGCCTTTTAATAAGTGTTACAGAAAGTGTTACTCAGACAATCCAGCACTCCTGAAATCAATTGCCCCTTCTCAAATTATCAAAAGGACTTTCCTGTAGCACTGATTACTTTAGGGAGAAGCTAAGAAGCAATCATAACTAGACTTGGTTGGGAAAACATTCTTTCCCCTGCAACAAATGTACACAAAGTCAACATATTAGTTATAGTTTTGGGTAAAGTTCTCTTTTACATTTTTGGAGTTTTCAATAAAAAAATTGAAAAAAAATCAAAATATTTAATTTTTTTCACTAAAAATACTGAACGTTTTTCATGAAAATGGAGATGTTCTCATGAAAACTTCAACAGAAGTTTTTCAACCACCTCTAATAATTACCATTAAACCAGGCACAGACAGCCTCTTCATGGAGTTTCATTAAGGCTTCTCCAGATTAACACCTTTGTACTTGTACGTATCTTCAAAGAAGCCAAGGATCAAGAATGCCCTTCTGATACTGTTCCAAATAAATAAATGGCCAGACAGATGTGCCAATTATAGACTTAGTTCTTTAATAAAATGTAGATTGTAAAATATTGGCAAAGGTCCATGCCCAAAAAGCAAGATTAATCCTACCTAAAGGTACTCTCCCAAACAGGGGGGCTTTGTACAAAAACAATATTGCAGAAATAATTTGTGGCAATTGATGATTATAATGGCCTTGACACAGAAGTTGATCAAACCCATGACAATAATATCTCTTGGGGTTGGAAAGGCATCTGATAGGATGGCCTGGAACTACTTCTTTAGTACTTGAAGGTGATCAAGTAAGAATGTTGACCAGTCTCTGCTCCTGCTAATCCATCCCCAGTCCTTCGTTCAAAGGCTCAAGCTGAACTATGATAGATAACTTGAAAATCTTGCAGCTTTTAGGAATTGATGTAAATTTCATTATGACTGCCAGGACTTTATGTGGGCAGTTGGGAACTTAAAATATTTGTGCATGTTTATATTGAATTATATGGGTATCTCCCTGTTTCAGGTGGAAAATCTGAATGAAAGAGCAGGAAATAGGTATGGAGGAAAGACAAATATTATTCATATCAATGTTTTGCCCACTCTCCTCTCTGTATTCAGTTCCCTTTCCCTCTTTGTTCATCACTTTACCAAGTTAGACCTCATGTTTAAAGATTTCTTATGGAGGAAGCTTCAGCATCCATGGAGCAACTAAACCTCCCTACAAATGAAGGATGGAGGAGGGAATTTCTGATTTTGTCTCTCAATGCCTTCTTCTTGGGACACATCTCCCAGTGGTACCAAGATATATAATAATCCCCAGCATAAAGATAACAGACTAAAATCTTCCTTCCTATATCTTGCTGCAGTTAATGCTACCAGAAGAACCTGGTTTAATCTGACATTAAAACTAAATGTTTTACCCACTGTTACATGACGACTCAATAATGATGGGCTAATAATCAGTATCACAGGGTTTTCTATAGCTTCTATGACCATGTGATCTGTACACATCTCTCATAATCAGAGACAAGCTGATGTGGAAGTAATAGTTTTTGTTTTTTTCTTTTTGAAAAGAAACATTTCATGAAAATTGTTGACATTTCCAGAAGGTTTTGTTTACTGAAAATGTGCTTTGCTGGAAACAAAAACTGCCAACAAATCATGCAAAAAATGAAAACAACTTTGAATTTTTTCGTGAAAATTGGGGTGAAGATTTCATCAGCTCTGTTGTGGAGCTACTTCTGTATTATTAAAGTCAGAATTTAGGAATTCACCCATCTGCACAGTGGCAATGGATTAAGGTTCAGAAGAATACAAAAGAAGCTTCAACGGATTGCCATTTAATGCACCGGCACTATGCTCAATAGCAATATTAAGTTTTGAAGATCACCTTTAAAAAAATTGCTGCTCCAGCATCAGTAGAGCTTTTTTCACAGAAAAGAAAAAAAAGAGAGAGACAGAGACAGACAGACAGAGACAACATGAACAGATGCTGGCACAGTGTTATATGAGGAACTCGCAGTTAGAGCTGACCAGGAAATGGTTTCTTTCCCACAAACACTTTTTGATGAAAACTTTGGAATTTTTCCACAAAGGCTTTGAGATTTTCATCAGAAAGAAAAAAAATCAGTTTTCTGAAACCAAAAAAACCCAAACTTAAAAAGTCAGCTATTCGGGCAAAAGTTTTGGTTTTACAGATAATTTTCACCCCATGTCGCTGAAAAGAAATTAAGTTTCTCAATGACCCACCCTCCCACAAATATTAAGAAGGACATTTCCTAAGGCAATTTCTGGTTTGAAGAAAAAGCCATTTTGGGGCTGAAAAATCATTTCAAACAAAAAGAGATCTACTTTTAATGTATATGGGATGAAAACAGGCCCAGAAAGCTAGAGTTATTCAGGGGAACTCACTGTAATAAAACATTGTACCTATTTAGATAGAACCTTTTCTCTCACTCTCAGGGTGATTTACTTAGTATGTATTATCCCTATTTTGCAGATGGGGAAACTGAGGCAATTTTCCATGTTGGCATTTGCCTGAGGCCCACATTACTTCTAATGACTTTTCTAAGGTCACACCATAGGTCAGTAGCAGAGGAAAGAATACAATTCGGATCTGCTGATCACCAATTCCTTGCTCTAACCAGTGAGCAACTCCTTTCCCTCAGAAAGGCACAGCCAGCTGGTACCCAGAAAAAAGATCTTTGGGCTCCCCCCCATACAGAATATTAGTTTTAATAGGAACTGGTATCATCTTATTTTCACTGCAAAAACTGAAGGATAAGGGTGAGAGGCCCCAAAGGCAAAAAGCTTTTTGGAAGCTTGTGAAGGACATAGGACCTTTTAACTAATTTGAAAATCTTTTAAAACATATTAGGATGCAGGTAGCAGTCCGTCACTTGGAAAGGGTGCCCACAGAGAGATCACAGGTGCAGCTCATCCTTCAACCATGACAGCTTGATTTTTCACAGGAGTGGCCAAAGGCATTATTTCCAACACCAGGGCAACCCTCCTGACAAATTTAAAGTGTCTGCTCCAAAGGAGGGAGACGCTAGAGCTTCTCAGTGAAATGATTGTAAGAAAGTTTTCCTACTTTTGTTTTCAGTAAAGACTTAACTGTTGTAGCTCAAACATCACAACTAATAAAATAAATAAATAATGTCAGAGGCAGCCCCTGGATATGGAAAATTGCAGCCCAAACAGTTAAAGTTTGGGAAAGTTATATACAATTGAAAACAGGATCTTATAATGGGAAGTGTTATGCAACCTTACCTATAGGCATTCACCATCAGCTCTGCCTATAATAAAAACAGGACCCATTTCACTAACCCCCGTGTTCAAAAATCATGAGTCAGCCTCCACCCCAAAAATTATGCGTGGGTTAAAAATCATAAGTATTTTTAAACAATAAACCAATCTTGGGCTGTTTTCATTTGTTTGGTGGTTTGAGCCTTTAGAATGCACTGGCATCACATTTTCAAGCTGTTCACTTCAGCTAGAAACTTAATTTTTTTTTTTTTTTTTTAAACAAAAGCTGAGATTCGCATTAAATTTGTTGATTCTGACAGCTGGGGCTTTAAGAAAAACACCAAATATTGTGAGCTGACAAGAGTCCCTGATTTTCAGAGCTGCTAAAAAGCCATTGCAGATCTAGAGTTTTGGGTGCTTTGCAATTTTGAAAGTCAGCCCCTTCTATTACACCACCATCAGCCTGTTCATATACTAGATGTCTGAATGAAATGACACACACATACACACACGAAGACACACAGAGGAAAGCAGGTATTGTGGTTAAGATCTGGGCTGAGACACAACAGTGTCTTTGGCAAGTCACAATCTCTGTGCCTCAGTTCCCCATGTGAATAAAATGAAAAGAATAACTTCCTTTTTCTTTTCTATTCTTTTCTATTTAGATCATACTCTGAGGGGCAGGGATTGTCTCTTACTATGCATATGTACAGCACCTAGCACAATGGAATCCCTAGGCCTCTAGACATTACAATGATACCAATTACATTTTATTTGCATTTCTGCAAGCAGGAAGACACACTGAGTTACTTCAAATAAAAACACTGGCACTGGTGAAGTTCTCTAGCTTGTCGTTTGCAGAGGCATGGCTGTTTGTGACAGTAAAGAGGCATACTGTAATAAGGACTTGTCTGGGGATGCACATTAAGTGGAGATAGGATGGATGGCCTGTAATATCTGCAGGGAAAAGAAGAAAACTTCATGCCAGTGGGTTTCTGTCTCAGTGGAAGCTGCGAGCACTGGATGTTCTGTGATTATTGGTATGCTGAGTGCTAAGATGGCTGTTAAATATTTTATCAGCCTAGGCTAAAACCAAGAAACGTGCTGAAAACAAAAGCTGAACAGTCCCGTTTTTTGAGCTATACATCCTGCAATACGTCTCTTTTTTACATTTCTCCAGATACTTCTATTTATGTTTCTCTCAAATATCTCCCCATAGCAGCTATTCCGAAGGGATTTTTTTTTTTTTTTTTATTATCCTAGCAGTAGCTGTGGTACAGTTCACTTTATAAGGGATGACAGTTAACTGAAGTACTGAAGTAAACATAAAGGACACGACAGCATTAGGGACACTGCCCTGCAAATAGAATTTCACTCTAACCCTCTGTGTGAGGTCTGGGAGCAGCCAACGGCTGAATCGAGAGTGGTGCCTTTGCAGATTTTATGAGGCTGATGCGTGCAACTATTCTCCCTCCCTCTGTCACACTAGAGGCTTGGACGATGGAAAAAATCATGTGATTGTGTGTGCTTGCGCATGTGCATACATGCACTTCTTTTCTCAGTTTCCTAATGTTCCGTTTCTCTATTGTTCACTGTTTTCAAGGACTCCTTGACCACATACATTGATTTATTTGTAGGGGGAGTGCATGAGAGCCAAAGAAATATCCCCACTTCCCTCAAAAAACACAAACACCCTCTGGTTCGGCTTTAATCACTCAATAACTTCCAGCCAGGACTGTATTTACTCCTTCCCCTCTCTATTTCTCTGTGGTTTGCACTATCATTTGCTAATGACACACTATTTACCTCCATCTGCAGCACTGAGAGTTTCCTGTGGCTACCCCCTGCCATCCTATAGGAATTTCACAAATAAATCACTGCTCAAACGTGAAATATTTGCTCATCACGCTACACCTTTGTCTTTGTTTCAGGGAGTTGAACTGACAGACGAGTTTCTCCTCATAGATAATTGCCTGCAAGTAGAGGAGGAGGGTTTTGGTTCTGTGTGTGTAAGCACAGCTGGAGGGCGGGTCCTTGTGTGTGTGTGTGTGTGTCCGTGCAGGTGTAAGTGCTGTTGGAGGGTAGGTGCGAGTGTGTGTATGTGCACGAGTGTGTGAGCACTACTAGAGGTTTTGTGCAAGTTTGTGTGTCAGTGTGAGTGTGTGTGTGCAAAAGCACTACTAGGTGTGGAGAGGGTGTAAAAGCTCTGCTAGGATGTGTGTGTGTAATAGCACTGCTAGGATGGGAGGGTGTATGTGCATGTGTAAGCACTGCTAGGGGCGGGGTGATTGTGTGTGTAAAAGCACAGCTGGGAGGATCCGTGGAGGAATGTAAAAGCACTGCTGGGGTAAGAGCAAGAGGGGCAGGAGGGAAGGAGGAATTTTGTCTGGAAAGGCTTTCTTTGTTGCATAAGGTGAAGCCATTTCATTTAAGGTTGATCTATTTAAGCAGGCAAAACTGAAGACAAAGTAAACCATCCTGCTTAGCTGTGTGGTCTTTTCATTTATCGGAAGGCTTGGGATGAGAAAATGTCTGCAGCTGAGGCCATGTTTTACTTCCTCTGAAATCAGAAGGTATTGATTTTTCCTACTGATACTCTCCCCTCAGTTTCCTGCGTCTCATGCGGTCGCAGAGCAGCTGCAGCCCAAAGAACTGTGGGAACGGCTTTCACATCTGAGCCCATTAGTCACCAGATGTCACCTTCTGCTGCCAGTGCTTCAAACAGCCAGGCAGACAATGTCCTATGCATGCTGAACATCTGAATGCCGACTCATTCAATAATGTGGACAGCTCAATGGGTTAGAATGACATCCACTGCACCTGACCTCAAAGCCATGTTTATACTGACACCTACAGCTCCGCGAGGAAACACATGCATCCTGAGATGTTTTTCCATGAGCAGCACAGTGGGTTGTTTTCCTAAGAAACCCCTCTGCTTCGAAGATTTAATTGATTTTATTCATTAGAAGAAATATCAGCTTCTGAACGGACTTCTGCATTTGCTGAATTTATTTCAGTTTCTGCTAAGCATGATAGTCAAAACACGTTATTACAAAGGTGCTGTAGATCACAACAAAATTATTTGTGTACCCTAGAAGTGCTGCATCTAAACTGCCAGATTTTAAAGATGTACATCTTTAGATTCCAGCTTGATTGCTGGAAAATTGAGTTTTGAATCCCAGTTGTAGCCACAACCTTTCTCTGGCATTGTTAGCAAGTTGTTTATGGGTTTGCAAAATACACTGCAGAGGGTGCTTCACGCTGCACAAGCACCTTCTCCGCATCAGTGCTTCCTTTCGTATCATCACCTAGTTTATCCATAGCTGCTTTCACTATAAAGAGCGAAGCAGCTACTAATATAAGATTTTCATAGCATTTTATGGGGGAGATGGGGTGGCAGAATTATCCCCTTGATGAGAATACTATAAAGTATTCAAACGCATGCTATATAGTATTATAGATGAAAAATAATTTTAATAAACTATGCTGAGCTAAATGGGTGCAGCATTCCTACCAGGTTCTGTCCATTACACCTTATAAGAAAAAGGATGAAAATGTCCCTAAACATTACAGCATACAGCAATGTTACTTTATTGTGCTTTGGGCCAGTACTGTAGTATTGCTAGGGAGGGACTACCCCCAACATTTAGAATGCAATTGAAATTGAGGATGTTTCAGATCAGACTGCGCTGACATAGTACATAGTGTGTCTCATATACAAGGTGAAATCCTGATTCCATTGCATTCAGTGAATGTTTTGCTTCTGACATCAATGGGGATAAGATTTCCCCAATAATCTTTTTCAATAAAGTTGGATGAAACCTTTAAGCATAAAACTATTTTGCAACAAAATAGATAATTTAAAAGAAACTCTTATTAATATGTAAATAAAGACTTCGATTTTAATAGGAGAATTATTGCAGGCAATTCATTTTTAATATGGAGTGATACTATTTGGTATTTTGACCAGTTTTTTCATGTCCTACATATTAAAGTTTAAGATAAGATACGGAGCTAATTTTCATATGTGGGTATCTTAATAGAATTTCACAGGACCCAATCTTGCCATTTCCCACTCTGACTTCACACAGTTCTCCACGTGGAACCAGATAGCCTGTAGCCCTGGGACATGAAGGATTGAGGCCCACTGTTAGGATGCTCATTTTGGAAACTAGGGGTATGTCTTCACTGACGGTGGCAAATTTTCCGCTGTCAGATCAATTCTTCAGGATCGATTGAGCAGAAGGGAAGACCCGCTCAATCGACCCGGAAGTCGACTGAATAAATCCAACCCTGGAAAAAGAGTAACACTGCACCGATGGGAGCACATTTCCCATCGGCGCAGAAAAGTGAAAACACCATGGTAAGTAGAAGTTAGGAAGTCAACGAGAGATATACAAGCTACTCTACGCTACTCTACTCAACTGCCACCAAATTTCCCAGTCAGTGTAGACCAGGCCAAAAACTCCTCCTGTTAAAAGACTGTATCTGGAGTGAGATTTTTGCCTGCAGAGGATGCCTAGAACCACACCCTGTAATTACTTGTCTAATTGGAGTGACACACTGGGAATCAGAACTCACCAGACTGCAGGAAATAGGGGACTTATTTACAAGCTCTTCCCTCCCACGGCAGCTCAGCATCTACCACACCATGGAACCAGACCAGTGCATCTAAGTTAACGCAACAAAACAGCTATTTTCCCTGAATGGGAGAGGCTG
This sequence comes from Emydura macquarii macquarii, assembly GCF_026122565.2. Lineage (NCBI taxonomy): Eukaryota > Metazoa > Chordata > Testudines > Chelidae > Emydura > Emydura macquarii. Next base: position 11,220,206 of record NW_027130204.1, on the reverse strand, counting down.
CTGTAGCATCCAGTGACTATACCATTCAGAAGGCTATTGATGTGGGCTAACATGCACAGGAGATAACAGTGCACCATCTGTGTTGTCCTGTGCACTGGAGAGCTGCCCCTTCTCCTTCTAGCTCAGGGCTATGCTCTGTAAAATGGGAATAATAGTACTTCCTTCCTTACCTACCTGAGACAGGCACGAAATGAATTAGAAAATGAATGCTGATATGGTGCTTTAAGCATAAAGCAATCATTTGATGTTATCATTCCAACTTGTTGCAGTGATTCCACAAAGTCACTACATAGTTCTAATGCTCTGGGGATAGGCATTTCTGCTCCTGGACATCCTCTACCTGGTTTAACCTGCCAGTTGCAGCTTTATCCCAGTATATGGCCCACGAGGCATAAAAGCAGTTACTTGGAGCCACAGGTAAGAGCTGAGGGCAAAGGAAAGATCAATGAAAGAACCACTCAGAAAGTGAGATTATCCTGACTTTCATGGGTACTCTCTTTCTCTTTTACACCCCAAGAACTAACCCAGCTTCCTAGACATGAAGCAGTTGGTCAGTTACCTACTGTTGAGGAAGTGCCAAAAGCTATCAAACAAACCGTCAGGTAAATCCCCAGGAACAGACAGCATACCAGCTGCATTTTTAAACTTGCAGGTCCCTCAACTGTCAACGGTACATAAGAAATTATTAAGGAAGTCTGGGGAACTGAGAATATTCCTCAGGTTTTCAAAGATGTAGTCATAGTTACACTATACAAAAATAAAACAAGTCTTATTGTGGCAAACTTTTGGAGCATCTCCCTACTATCTGTAGGTGGCAAAATCCTCGTTTGTATTTTGATCGGTTGACTTGTTGAAACAGTATCAGAGAAGTTTCTACCAGAGACCCAAGGTGGATTTGGATCAGATTGGAGCACTATAGTCATGATTTTTGTTGCGAGACAGATTCAGGAAAACAAAATATGGACCCATATGCTGTCTTCATTGATCTAAAGCAAGTGTTAGACACTTTGAACAGAAATGGCCACTGGAAAAATTCTAGAAAAGTTTGGCTGCCTCGCCCAATTTATTAACATCATATGTCAATTTCACAAAGACATAACTGAACAAGTACTCCCAGATTATTACCTCTCTAAGCCATTCCCGATATCTAATAGGGTGAAACAAGGTGGTGTGCTGTCACCAGTCCTCTGTGGTCCCTTCTTTGCAGCTGTTCTGAATTACACAACTGACAACCTTCAAAAGGCATCGACATAAGGTATGGAACCAATGGAAAACTCTTCAATCGCCAAATGCTTGCTGCAAAGACAAAAGTCCTTGACAAACTCATATGTGAAGCCCTTTTTGTGGGTGATGGTGCTTTACTGAGTCACAGTGAAAGCAACCTACAGCTTATCCTTGACAAGTTCTCAGAGGCAACTCAGCAATTTGGATTCACCCTCAATCTGGAAAAAAGGAAGTCTTCTTCCAACCAGCACCAACAACCACTACCACTGAGCCGAACATTGCCATAAATAGTACACAACTAAAGACCATCAATCACTTTACATACCTTGACAGTAGCATCTCAAGTGGCAGTACCCTGGGGACCGAAAAATAGCCAATCAAATACAAAAAGCAGGCTTTTAGAAGATGTCTCCCTAAAACACTCAACCATCCAAATGTCAACAAAACGAATAATATACAATGTAACAGTGACAGTATCCCTTCGATATGGGTGTGAAACATGGACGCTTTACCACAAACACATCAAGCAACTTGAAGAATTTCAATTGCTGTGTTTTCACTCTGTTCTGAGATTCTGCTCACAAGAGAAGTGCCAAACATTAATATCCTTTTAAAGATCAAAAACAACTAGCATCAAGTCCATGATTATCAAATCTCAGCATTGATGGACAGGTCATATTATCAGAATGAATGATGACAGACTCTGGGGGGAAAAAAAGGTCCTCTATCGAGAGCTGAAACTCAGATAGCACAGAAAGGTCAATCTGAGTAAACGCTTCAAAGACACCTTAAGCAGAATCTCAACTCGTGGCACAAATACTGCTAACTTCGAAGGTTATCAGCACTTTGAAAAAGACAGACACGTAAAACTGATTTTTAAAAAAAGGGCCAAACTCCATGCCAAGACTTCAGTGGGAGCCTACGCGTTCCCAAGTGACATTTGTTCACAGCCTTTCTCCTCATAGATCAGCCACAAGAGCACCTGAGATTTCGATATGACGCACAGCCGTACAGATCCTTAACTCTAAGAGTTTTTTTAAGTTGTTATTCTGAGTTGTGCTTTCACTTGTAGTCACACCGAACCATTGCAAGAGGCCTGGGCCAAAGGTTTTTAAGTGTCCCCTAATTCTGAGGCCTTCCAGTCAATTGAAGCAGAGCGCGTTCAGCACCTCTAAAGAATCAGGCCCTTAGGGGGGGTCTCAAGTGTTCATAAGGAACACTAAAAAGTTTGGCCTGAGGTCTCTTCAGTCCTAGACCTGTGCCTTAAGCACGAGAACATCCTTCCTACCACAACAGGAGTCTTGCTGCTGGGTCAAGGATGAAGTGCATTGATTGAGCAGTGTTTGAGGAAGCTTAGGACGTGCTCCCACAAACACTCATGGTGACGCTTGCAGACCAGGCACTGGCTCTTGCCAAGGTTTTAGGCTTCAGACGAGCACTGACAAATTCATTGCTGGAAACCAGCCTGTTTCACCTGTGTGTTAGTGTGGTTAAGCTGGGCACTGGACTTACAATGATGTGTTTAGACTTTATGAAATGCTTGTAAATTGCTGCATGCCTTAATCTCACTTATAATGTCTTTATCACATGCTATAAGGTAATATTTACGTTATTGCTTTATAACTGTAAAAAAGGTCTGCTCTGTAACCGTGAGCCCAGTCAGGAGGGATGCCTCCTGCCCATCAAGAGGGGCTATCAAAATTAAATAGGCCTTTGTGGAACATCACGATACAAAGACTTTGTTAACTGCCCCCTCCCGCTATGAAGAGGCTACATGCAAAAAGGTTTGTCCCATCAGCTTGAATTCTGGAAGGAGGGAATAACAACTGACAGGAAAATTTTTCATCTCTTTTGTTGTTTGGATTCTCATAGGGCAGGAGCTATGAAACAGAAGCAGTGATCTCCGGGGTCAACTAGGGTTAGCCCTAGAAGACATTCAGAGCTGACAAATTACTACAACTCTGTCACCTTTTAAAACCATAGATTGTAACTCATGTGTATATGTTTGTCTGCTTTAATCTTGTATTACCTTTCATTTATTTTCTTCGTTAACAGATCTTTAGTTAGTTTATTACAGGATTGGCTACAAGCATTGTCTGTGATGAGAGATCTAAGATACAAATTGACCTGGGGTAAGTGGGACCGGAAGCCACCTGAATATTTTGTGGCCTTTGGTATATAGGAACAAACCATCCCTAAGTCCAGCTTGCCTGGGTGTCAAGATAAACTGGAAGGCCCAAAAGGACTGTCTGTGACTCTAGGGTAAAACTGTTATAGTGGTTTAGGAATTCACACTTGTCATTGGGGTGGTGAAATCTAATTATAGAACATACAACCAAGGTTGGGGTCTCTGCCCTGCTTCTTGACAGCCTGTCCTGAAGGTGGCCCTCACCGTTGTGAACCACTCCAGACAGTGTGCCTCTCATGTGCTTGTGGGATCAGACTCAAACAATCCTCTACCTGCACTTCCTTTGTGAAACAGCTGCAGAGCATGCACAGTAATGATGACTTTTCAAAAATTAATCAAATTCATTCAAAGCCATTTGAGATTAAATGATTAACACTGCCACTCTCCAGAGCCATTTAGGACAGTCATTCCTATGGCTCTGGAACCTATGAATGCTCCATGCAAAAGGCTGTTAAGTTTTCGTTATAAACCCTGATTTTCAGGATTTAATAAACCAGGTCTTTCAAAACATAGCAGGCTAAAACTTGGCATGCTAGTCTTGCACCTGGAAGCTATTTAAGGAGCAAAGGAAGGAAACATACAGAGAAAATCTAGCAGATAAGTGAGACTAACAAGGTCATTTTCAAAATTAAGACCCTTTATTGTTGCTATTGCTGGTCAAAAGGTGCCCAAAACCATGTAAAATTGATTTTGTTTTTAGCACTAATGATCAAAGTCTGGGGCATTTGCTGTGAATTAATGACTGGTTGGGAGCAGTTGATTCCATTAACCCCAGCTGCTCATTAATCTCTAGGAAATACTTTGCATCAAGGTCATTATTGCTATTATAAACTAAATATTTAATTTGCAGATGTATTTCCAGGGCCTCATCAAGAGCATTTTTGCTGCATTTCTTTCCCATTTCATACCTGTGAAGTTACTTATACTGTTGTGATCAGGCACTCCCTGAGAAATGATACCCGGTATAATAGCCAATCAAAATGTGCAATATATTTTCCAACATTCTGTTTAGTTTAAAAGCTAATTTTAAAGATTGGGCCCTTTGTGAATTGTTTGAATCCAGCCTAAATCAACAGTAGCAGAAAGTTTGGTGACCCTGGCAAAATGAATTAGTGGTTCATCAGTCCATACTGCAGAAGTGTGCAAATGCAGAGAGCACCAGCATAAATGATTAATATAATCATAATATAAACCAGCATAAATGCCCCATATTATTCTTCATGTATTATTATTTGTATATACTGATTTATATGGTAGACACTTCCTTGAAATACAGGTTTGCCTCAAAATCAACTCAGGTTCTCATACCTTTATATAAACCGTGGACAATAGAATCATAGGTATGTGTGGCACTTTACCTATCATTGTAGTGAGCACTCTATCAGTTTCAATAACTGAACAACAATCATTGTCTTGTTCTGAAAAATAAAAAAAGCAAGCAGCATGGCATATTTTTCCTTGATGACATCATATAAGCCAGCCAATGCTGCATGTTTGCCACTGTCTTGTCAACTTTTATAAGCCAAAGAAACAACTGAATTATCCATTTGGGATAGGATGATATTGATTTATAGCTAACAAGACATGATAAAAAAAACAGGTGAGTCCCAATTCTGTAGTAGCTCTTTAGCTGATAGAGATATGTAGTCTCTCCCCTGAATCGCCCTCAGATTAGTTGAATCTTATGCTGTGTGTTGTGCCACTGTTTATACTCAATGAATACAGGAAGAACATGGTAAAGAACAGAGAGGAAGATTTATCATTCCTAGTTCTATAACCCCCTTGGACCACACTAAATAATCTTCACCCTCCTTGCTGCCCACAGCCTTCATATACTTGTGCAAAGTTATTACATCTGCTTAGTCACTTTTTGGCCAAGCTTCACAGTACATGTAGTCTTCTAAGTTTTTGCTCAAAACTCTATTACTCCAACCAGTGAAGTCACTTTTGTTGCTTTCCTCCAAATTCTGTCCTATTTACTGAGTGTCTCACCTATGCAGGCAGCCAAAGTTTAACAGTGATGTCTGATCTGACAGCGATTGCCCCACAATTTCTTTTCAACACCTGCTTATGTAAGTTACAGAAGGGTTTTTGGTTTTGTTTTTTGAGATACAAAGTGATGTTTTCTCCTTATATCTTGTAGGGGAGAGTCTTAGATATGTCAATATCAGAAATCTCGGTGTATATCGCCACCTGTTCTGTAAGATCCATTACTCTGCTAGTACACACATGTGCAATCACATATTATATGAAGTTACATGCTATCATATATTAGATACCAGATTAAGATCTCAATCTTAACTCAAAATGGTCTAAAACTTGAGCAGTTTTATTTGCCAAAGCCTGTAGGATTTCCATTGGCACAGCCACAAAAAAACCAGTGTTTTGTAAAGCGAAGAGCTCATTTCCTTTGTATTTAACCACCAATTCAGTAGTAAAAAGTATTTGTCCATTTTACCGCTACACAACAGACTGAGAGAGAAAAGACACCTTAGGTAGGCTTTTCTGTAGCTGTGTCTCTGGGAATCTGATAGCTTGAATGAAAAAAAGTTAAGAGGCTTCAGTGTTTGGTTGGGTCCTTCTCCTATGCCCGCTGGCCCACTGCATTGTGCGTAACAGTACTTACCCTGGAGGATTTGTACATTGGGAGATGACAAGGTACAACTAGCGTGCCTCGCTACATATTGCTGCTTTTAGAGTACACCTGTGCTACGTGTGCCACTGGGCCCTGGAGGCGCAATCATGAGCCTGGCTGCATGCCTAGGTAGGGGTCTTAGGAACTCCCAGACTGTCCCACATGGGCTCTTGTGTCACCAGACCATGGGGGCAATAGCCACCATTGAGTAGCCATTCCCCATCCCATAGAGGCACGCAGGGAGTGAGCAGTCATGCGTGGGGAGTGAGCTGAGCTCTAGCTCCTCCTCAGCATGCCAAACTGAACACCCGAGAGAGAGACAATCTCTGCCAGCAACAGGAGTGATGCAGCTTTCTTTGCCCTGCAAACGAGCACAAAGCAGGAACCAAATCTCTCGGTCACAGTTGAGGTCCTGATGTTCTGCTGGGGCAATACAGCTGCCCCTCACTCGGGCTGGCCTGCAACCCAACAATCCAGCCATACGTGCTGGCCCCAAAATTAACCAGGTCGACTGCCAGCGACGGCTGAGGTTTGTGGTGCTTTAGATAACCATTTGGAACTTTTCCATATGTCTTTGAACTAAGGTACTGCTCCCTCCCTATTATGTCCACTCATTCTTTTCCTGGAGCCCAGGCCCAGGCAGCCAGCGGCAGGGCATAAAAGAAGTCAAGAGCACAACTTGTCTATCTGTAGTACTTCTGAAAACCTAACAATTGTTTTAAAATTGAGTTAAAGACAACTGACAACACTTGTATGTGAAGTTCTAAGAAAAAAAGATGACCATTCAGGCTAGAAAAGCCACCTCTTCCTTTCATCAGCAATTCGCATGCAGGTACCTCTCCCACAAAAATCACATGCCATCCATTAGTGATGTCAGTGGGAAATAATTGTTAATATTTCACTGACACTGCAGAACGTTCTGTTCTGGTTCTTTATAAACAAATTAAGAATGAGCAAACTGAGAGTAGGAAAACAAACATCCATTCTCATTAGGAAGAGCAGATAAGGTCCGAGCCTGCATGTGATATTTTAGCCAAGGGGACGTCTTCAGTCTGGAGAAAGGTTAATGAATAACCTTCTCTCTCTGACAACCAGCCAGCATAGATGGTTTTGTTTCTTAGGTAGTATTTCCTCCTACGCCTTCCCTGATATCTGGATTGTTGTAAATCACAGGCCTTTTTAATCACAAAACCATCCTTACACACCAGTTCTATCCTAGAACACAAGTATAGACACCAATTGAGTTATTCCTGATTAACAGCAGTGTAAGTAAGAGGCGCGTCTTATGTCTTCACTGCTATGGTTTCATAGGGTTGTGAGACTGGGAGGTTACAATGAGGTTTAATTCCTGAGTAGACCTAGTTGTGTTTAGGTATGAAGAATGACTGCAGAGTCAATCAGGAGGAATCGTGTCCCCTACAGTTGGTAAGTAGAGTGTGGTCCACGATTACGTCGTGGTCAGTGGGAAGAATGCAGCCTTGTTGACTTTGTAATTCCTTAACTAAGCCTTCCCTCATTCCTGTTTCACTTCTGGATAAGGAGACAAGGGGGTAGCTGCTGTACAAGCCAATAAAGAAGTAGAGAACTGGAGAAGTACACACTAATTAGCACACTGTAAGACAGTTCTGCAAATATGCTTAATCCAAAACCTATTGAAGTCAATGGGAGTCTTTCTATTGGCTTTGGATCAGCCCCATAGTGCTGGAATGTGTATGTAAGGTTTAAGTATTTGGTAATATTTGTATTAAATATTATTCATGTTCCAGTAGGGATCTCTGGGCATTGTCAGGGACTGGGGCCTATTGTGCTAGGCGCTGTACATACACACAGTGACAGACAGCCCTTTGCCTTCAATAGTTTACACCATAAACAGGCAATTCAAGACAAAAGGTAGAAGAAATACAGTCCAAAACAATCATCCTAGGTCAATAGATTGAGGGAAGGCAAGAAGAGTGAGCAATAGCAAATGTCTAATAACTGGATTTGTTTTCAAAAAGCCCTGCAAAAAGCAGATGTCACTTTGGCCAATGTGGACAGAGAAACAAAACAGTGTTTGTCACAGTCAGTTTGAGGTATCCAAGGTGCTGAAACAGCTCACCCCATTGTCCAAATGGGAATAAGGAGAACCATCCCTTCTCCTCTTTCTGGCATCTCTTTTCTTCTACCAGGATTAAAATGGCAGGTAGACAAAGTGCCCAGTGGAGAGCAACTTTCAGGTATAGGCATAGCACGGGATTTTATTCTGGACCCCACCATAAGTGGGTAACCCAGAGGTCACCACACAACAGTCATGCATCCATAGTAGACTAAAGGCTCCCTTCTTCTCCCACTGAAGACAATGGAACGTTAGACACTAATATATCAAGAGCAGAATCGGGTCCAGAGTCCCTCATCCTCTGTGCAGTCCCAACCTAGGCCCTGAAGACTGGCTTTTAACTCAGTGTGTGCAGCAACCTGGAACTAAGGGGCCTTCCTCAACCCATCCACAGCCTTTAATAGGACAGCTGACCTCAAAGGGCCAAGCTCTCATCTGCTCCCTCATACGCTATCCTCAGGGTAGGAAGATATTACCCCTCCTGAAGAGCCACTCCGTGTTCCATGGCTTATCCTCTCGAGGTTCCCCCATAGAGAAGCTGTTCTGCTCTCAAAAAAGCACATACTAGAAGCAGAACTCAACCATGCAGTATTGCCTGAAGGATGGTACAAGCACAGCTTAGCTCTCACATGAGACCCACTGCCGAGCATTTAGCTGCTGCATCGCCTTCCTTTGTAGCATCTCTACACCCTTGCTGCCTGGGTCTTTCAGCTGCTTTGTCCTGTCCTGTCCCTGTGGGGTAGTCTGGCTGTTCACATCCTTGACCTGGCCTCTTGCTGAGCCTCCTACAGTGGCAGCATGTTGTCAATGACAAATGACTACGGCAGCGCAATATAAAAACCCAGGGGGAAGGGAAACAAGAAGTGACCCCCCAGTCAACCCCACTCTAAACAAAGGAAAGCAGCATTCGAAATAGTGCTGCTCTCTCCATTTCCTGCCAGTGATATCCCTATAATAAAAAATGAGTCCTGTATATTCATTTGCTATTAGGTGATCCTTTCAGAGTTAAATCCTCCTTCACTCGGGATCATCCCTGCCACCTTTCCTCCATGTCATGCACATTTCCCTTCTCTATTTTCTCTTTTCTTTGTGAATTTAGTGCTAATGGCCTGTGCCTGATAGCTAGCCCTGGAAACCACCTACCCTTCTCTGCATCCTCATATTATGTACAGCACATAACTATGTGCAACGCATTCGTCCCCAGCCCATCTCATCCATATCAAGATGTCAGGGCCACCTCTGAAGGCAAGAGTGGAGCTTAGCCTTCCCTGTGGCCATGGCTTCTTAGCCAAAACTGTCAAAATGGATGCTAAGAACCAGTTCTGCTCTGGTACTCCGTTAAAGGGGATCCCCGTCCAGTGGGAATGGGACTGGGCTCCTTTCACAAACGGGGCTACCAGATGGGAACATGTCGTTTAGTTTCAACTACTGTCAAAAAATAAAAGAAGAAGAAATCAGTGAAAAACTCAAGGCAAAATAAAACCCACACCAGCCACTGGGATTGCAGGGGCCTAGTGTAGTTCTTGGGCCCAATTCTCTGTCCATTGACATCAATGGTACAGCTCTCCCATCCAATGGGAGCAGGAACTGGCCCCTCATGTGGGCTGTAACAGGGTTGGCTGGCTCCTGAGTGCCCCCTTGTGCCCAGAGATGCCTCTGCAATGCCTTACTACAATCTTCTCCCCCCTGCAAGGCTCCTTAAACAGACCTCACCCACTTTTTCTGTGGTCAGAATACCCCTCTTTGGGCGCTGGGTTTATCCACAGAATAAAAAAACGTCAAGGCCCCCAATTAAAGTCCAAACAATCTTCCCTCTTACGCCTCCCAGACCTTCCAGCCTTAGGCCTGCCCTGCTTTGGCGGCCACTCCCCAACTTTCTCCAGTGAGGGTCTCTGTCTTAATGCTCAGGAGACTCCACTGGAGTCTGCTCACTCCTAGCAGTCTATGAGTGCTGAGCAGTCACAGCTGCAGACCCCCTTCATTGCAGTTTCCTGCTGCTCTTCAGAGGGCAATCGCCCTGATCTTTGCCCTAGCTGGCTCACTCTGTATGTAGGGTTGGTGGGCCCCAGCCCTCCAGAAGGAAGCCAGCCTGTTCCACGATGGTAGTTTTTGGCCAGTGGCTGGAGGGCAGCACAGTAGTCGGATGGCACATTATGCTGTATCGGATGACAGAGATAGATAAACTTGAAAGGGACTGAACCATAACCAGGGTTGCTTCTCGTTTGTCTGTATTGAGACAGGAGGTTCTTGTTTGCTTCTCCCATCCTGAATACCTATTTCTTCTTTGAGACCTCTGCTTTCAGATGGCTTGTTCCCTTGTTACCTCATTCCCCTCCCACCTGCTTGTCTTTTGTCCTGCCTGATACCTGACAGGGGAAGGCTCGGTGATCCTGGATCCACAGAGGATCTGGGCACCTACAGCTGGTTTGAGGAGACTAAGTCCTGTTTTTAGGCACTGCTATGATACACAGAGCCCTGTAGGAGCTTCATCTCACTTGCTGCCTAAATTTTCCACTGTAAAAGTCCAGAGCAAACACTTTGAGCATGTTCACTGCTTCTTCAGGCAGGCTTCCAGAGAAGTATTTCACCCCTAAAGCCAGCATGATCCCCACATCAGGGGAAGAAAGGTGGGGTAACGCCTCTCTGCCCTGCAGGGCGGCTGTGGTAGGCATGCTCCACACAAAATAGCGGGGCAGAGGGCTCTAATCTTTAGCCCAATGGTTAGGGTACTCACCCAAGAGGCAAGAAACCCTGATTCAGCTTCCCCCCCTCTGCCTGAGGAGAAGAAGGGGTTTGAGTAAGGATCTCCCCCATCTCCAGTAGGTATCCTAGTTCTTGAACTATGGGATATTGTGATGCGGAACTCTGTTGAAGCCAACCTACTTTAATTAAATATTAATTGGAACAGAGAGTGAGACTCATTCTATAGTCCCGTGGTTAAAGCATTTTCCTGAGAAGTGGGAAACCTCTGTTCAAACCCTCTCTCTACATCAGGTAGAGGGGAGAACTGAACAGGGGTCTACACCCCACTGAGCTACAGGTTATAAGGGAGGCCTTCTCTGACCCTTTTTTGTGGAGTTGGGTAAGGGACCTAAGCTACCGGACACCAGGAGAGGATTCCAAGCTGTAGATTGTGAGCAGAGATGTACACCCCATTCCATAAGAGGCTTAGGACACGAACTTCTCATTGGCATCTCCTATTGGCGCTCTGCCTAGCACGCAGGCTTGTGTTGACCCCATTCTTAGCTGCCTCTTCCCCCCATTTATTGAAAAGGGAACCTGGGCACTCAGCTCAGGCTTTGTGGACCCCACTGGTTTTGAAGGTGCGTGAGCATTGCAACACCTATGCTCCTTTCTGGATCTGGGCCTACTTTCCTTGTGACTTGTTTGTGTAGTGCCTACCACAATGGGGCACGATGATCCTCAGCAAGGGTTGCTGGGTTTTTCTTACTAGAAGTACGTTGCCATGTTCTCCCAATGCTCCGACAGTTTGGAAATTGAAAGAAAATAAAGCTTTTAGTCCTGTGCCTCACGATGCTCCCAAGTCATGCCAGAATTCCCCAGCTACCTTCTGCAGCGTTTTAACGTTCCCTCCCCACCATCTTTGTAGTGTGACCCATAGGACCAGCCCTGAGGGTGTCTTTCCTAGGGTTGTTTATTTTCTGCAGGGTGGTGGAAAGGGGGAGGAAGAGTTTAGGACAGACATGGTAGAATACCCGTTTTAGCCTCATTCTTCATACAGACACAGTCTCATTACCAGCATTTATTCCAACAATGCAACATGGTAATTAATTCTCTTAAATTAATTATGGTGTTGCAGAGGAGAGGAGGAGGAGGAGCTGCAGATCACAATAGACGTGTTAACAATCAGCATTTCCAAGGGTTGGTCTCTGTTTGTGTGTTTATTTGTATTGCTACTGATAGAACAGGTTTAATTATAGTTTGGAACTGAGCCTTTGCTTTTAACCACCTACCAGTGATGAATCTACCGATAAGACATTTCTTTATGTCACGTAACTGTTTAGGTTTCAACAGTTAAGAGCTTTACCAATTAAAAAGGGGGCAGATGAGTCTCCCAGTTGTCCAAGCGCCTATAAATCAGCCCCATTAAATAATATTCCCTTTGGATTTGGATATTTTTTCTAATTTAAATCAATTTTGCAAATCAAGCTGATGCGGTTAATTGATCTTTTTCACTTCTAATACTGTCTGTCATTCTCTTCTGCTCTGCATCGGCCTTTTCCTGTCATCTCATTTTGCAACAAGCCAGACACACAATCCTTCCTCCCTCCCCCCTACTCCCTTCTATTATAGCTCTGCATTTAAAATGGATTAAAAAAAAAAAAAAAAAAAGAACCTTGACTCAGGGACATATTGACAGTACAGCATGGCTAAGCCACGTAGCACACACTGCTAGTTTTCTATAAAGGTGTCAGACATTCGAGTTGAACTTTTGCCTGGATCCTGTCATTTGAACTAATCTATTTCTGCTAGGAAACATGTTGGCAGTGGCAGGTGAGGGTCTTTATGGTCTAACTGAAACAACAATATCCCCAGTAAGGCTGTAGAGAAAAGCCAAGTATTGACCACAAGAAAAAGGAGAGAAACAGCAGATTGCAAGAGCTGACAGGAAACTCAATTTCCCTTTCTGCTTAGTTTGGTATATGAAAAGGTCGGAACTACACTGCAAAATCGTTCTGAGCCTTTTTATACAAAATAAAATAAACTGCTCTACTTTTCCTCTCAAAGTATTTCAGCTCATTCTTGCAGGTAAACAAACAATTTACTTGCATTTTTACCAGGAGTCTTTCTGTTATGTCTACACACTATTTGACAGGGCCACCCTTTCTGTTGTCAAGTGCAGAAGGCTTTCCCATACAGTGACATATAAAATAACGTTACCAAATCTTAATGTAACTTTTCTCTCAATGGATCTTTTGTTCTGACTCATTTACGCATTATCCAAGTCTATAATATGACAAGAGGGTCTTACTTATCTCCAGTAGCAGGCAGCATCTAACTTATTTTAAATTAATCTTAGTTTAGGTAAGGTTTGTTCAGGACTCTGAAAGTATAAGTTATTAGTTATTAATATTTTATGAACAAACCAGCCTATATTGACTGGAAGTGCTTCATTATACCAGAGCAAGAATCTCCCCTTTCTTAATGAATGTAGGATGTTTCCTATGGACCCATCTTAAATAAATATATTAAGATGAAATTCTACTCAAATCCACGAGGCAGATCTGAGCTCTACTAATCGGCTGTCTTTATAGCATAGAGGCAGAAATATAAGTGCAAAAAAAGTAGTGCCACCAACAAATTTATAAAATTATTCACAGGTTTTTTGAATGTGCTACACAGTTTGGTTCCAGGGAATCCGATGTGATATTGTCATAGCCAGGTAGAAATGCATGATTTCAGTGCAGCACATGCCCTGGTTTGCAGGCCTCCTCCACGCAGCTGAAATGCAGTGTTTTGAAGCTGTATCCCCATTCTGCATTACTTAATTATTGCAGTGGCTGCCAGAGGATCAAGTGGTGCCAGGCTTGTTTGGCTGAATTTTGCCATCACTGACACAAAATCTCAATCACAGATACAAGACCAAAACGAAAGAAAAAAAAACAAAAACATTTTCAACACAACGAATCATCTACATGCATACCTGTCTTATCTAAAGCTAAGGTACGCCTAGCTTATCCACACACCCCCACTTCTAGGAACTGGAGTCAGTTTGTTTTCCCCATAATCCCGTTTTCAGGGGCTAACCATTTATCAGTGCCTCTGTTTTGTGTCTAATTGTGTCTCTTGAACTTAGTTAGACCAGTTTATGTAGCTCACCAGAGGAGGTTTGGGGTGGGGTCAGAGAACATATCATAATTAATAGCCCTGGGTGTTTGCTGAGGAACTCTTATTTGGGCTGTCAATTAACTCCTGCTGAAATTAGCCCTTAGTAAATCACATAGCGACCACCACAATGACAATCCAACAAGTAGATGTATATATAATTCATAAGATATTATAGGATCTTCCAATTCCTTCACATGTCCAATAGGCAAGTTCTCCTTTCACATGTGACTTCCCCCTTCTCTGTTAGCTAAATTCCACTCACAGTTTGCTGTCAGTGACTAGCTAGTCCCAGAGTTGTAAGATCTAGTAGGCAAGCCGTTAGCAGATTTTTATACATCTGCTACTCGGGAACCGAACAGCAGTCATGGATTTGAACATACCCCAGGACTACAAACCTCTGTCTGGAAAGGTTTGCTAATCCTTTGCCAGTTTTCTAACTCAGCATCACCCCACTCTTCTGTAGATGAAGGGCCATGGTTGTAGGATCAAGCCTTAAGAAGCCAGCGCTGTGTGTAGGATGCCCATAGCCTTCAGTGGGAGTTGAGCACGGCAGGTTTGCAGGATCCAGGTTTTTAGCCTCAGTCAAACTAGCTCTGCCATTCTTGTGCCCATCTCAGGTAGGCACAGGGAAACCAAGCAACTGCACTACATGGACCAGGTACAACAGGACAACGAGCTGAGCCTCATCAGCATACTGATAATACCGGAACCTAAGAAGCCTCACACTTTCGAGTGGAGTCATGTATAGGTTGGGAAGTAGAGAGGACAGACCATCATCTGTGGAAATCCTGCACGATAAAGCTCACTGAATGAGAGTTTACCCAGGACTATACATGGATGGAAAAAGTTTGGGGTGGGGTGGGAATTTTGGATGTCAGTGAAATCTTGCAAATTTTTCAAGACTTTTCACAAATAATTTTTGCCATGTCTGACCAGCTTATAGAGTGAACCCAACTTTGCAAAAAAGTCATGAATGTTTTTTCTGCATTTTCTGACCAACTTGATCTAACACCTTTCTCTGAGACCACCTTTCTCTGAGACCTTTACACTTGAAAAACTACAGTGGCACAGCTGCAGCTACATCACTGTTGTGCTTCAATGAAGATGCTACCTGTGCTAATGGGAGGGTATCGAGCTGTCTCAATAGGCTCACAGACATGGGTGCCAAACTCAGGGCAGACTATCAAGAAAGAGGACACAAACTCCAAATTGGTTGTTTGTTTTATACTTAGATTTAAGCAACTACGTAACAAGTGTGAACTCCTCAAGCACTAGGACGGTCCCCTTTGGCACTCGGGTCTATCTTGCCGCCCAGGCAAGGCTGCCTTTGTGGCAGATGGTCCCTTACTCCAAAAGTTACTTTCAATGCCAAATGACCTCTCTCTTATCCCAGATTTCTCACCAAAGACAACGCTTGTAGCCAAACCTGTAATAAATTAACTAATTATTTGTTAATTAAGAAAAGAAATGAGTTATTTACAAGATTAAAGCAGACTGCCTAGCACAATAGGATCCTGGTCCTGACTCTGAAACACTACACTATTGTGACATGCTGTACCCTGAAGCAACACACTGTAAACTCCATAGTCATCATTCTTCTATGGTTGTAATAGTTCATACTAAGCATGCCATATAAGATATCTAATGAAAGGTCATAATCTGCTAAAACCAATTATGCTGCCAAAGTTTGTGTATTATTAGTGTGTATCAAGTTATAAGATTTTACTGTATAGTTGTTAAAAGAAATAGGCGATAAGTTTAAGAGTCACTTCTACAAGGGTGGTGGCTCCTCCCAGGAGGGTGTTAAGGGACTATTACCCTGTAAAGGAGTTGTAACTGTAATCAGAGGATTTACAATAGAATGACAGTTGCACAAGACCATACAATGGAGATTGCTCAGCCCTGTGAGTAACCTTGTGACCCAGCAGAGCCCATTTGGACATGCCTGGACCAATGTATACTGAGCACATGGTCAAAAGATATAAAATAAGGGACAGGGGCTGCATGCTTGGTCCTCTCTCCTCCTCCACCTCGTTGAAAGCAACAGAAACATTGGAAGACAAAGAGACTGGACCCAGGCTTGAGGGAGATGCCTATATATGGAGAATTATAACGTCTAGGGGAGTGAGAAAACTGCTCCATCTAAATAATGCCTATTGTTAGGAGGCTTAATATTTAGATTGTGTTTCTCTGTTTTCTTAGGTACCTATATTTCTGCACATTTGGGGGGAGGGGGAACTGGGCAATAAACTTATATTGGTCAGGCTTCTGACCAGGGCAAGACCATGCAAATTTGGGGTGCAAGGCACAGAGTTGGTATGACCTGGCTGGTGCCTTTCTCTGTAAGATGCATGAGTGGCTCTGGCAGCATTCATGCCATCTAGCTGGGTGTGGAGCTTCACATGCTGATGGGTTGAGTGATAACCGCACCTAGAGAGGTTTACTGCTTGTCACCAGCAAAGCATTGGGAAGGTCAGCCCAGGCTGGAGAGTTACAGGGCCACAATGGTACTCCAGTCCCAGGTGGTACCCCACGGGAACCCATCACAGCTATACAAACAAATATATAATTAACCACAACAAAGCATATTTGTAGTTGATAAATATCCATCTCACCAAATGTACTGCCACTCCACCCCATCCCTGGCCCATGCAAAAGTTTTAGGGAGGGCTCAGTTTCAAACTCTGTTCTGTTTATTATCTATTCATGACATTCTTCATATCCATCTGCTTCCAAGGATTTTGCTTGGAAAGACCTTAGTTTATGGCCTTCTTTTTCTATAGTTCATCTGAAACAAATGTGATAAAACAAAGGGCTTCTTTTTCTGACACTTTAAAGAATTCTGCTGTCACTCTCTCATGTGGAGTAAGAGTAATTACTCCTAGACAGGACAGTTAAACACTTGGCATTCTATTCCATTTCAAGGGGGAGATTTTATATCTGCAATTCTTACTCTTCTGAGAGTACTGTAAGGTTATTTTAATAGAATGACGGCTGGTTTTAATTCTACAAAGCCAGGAGACAGTAAAGGGGGTTGCTTTAACATTCTGGCTTGCTTTTTATTTTTTCCAGAGATGCTGTCTATAACATCACATCCAATAAACCCAACCAATGCAGATGATTCATAGATTCCAAGGCCAGAAGATCTAATCTAACCTCTTATACAATAGAGGCCATAGACCTTCCCCCAAAATAATTCCTAGAGCAGATCTTCTAAAAATACATCCTATCTTGATTTTAATATGGTCAGTGAAGGAACCATTTAACAAGGTTGTGGTGGATTCTCCAATGGTTAATTATTCTCACTATTAAAAATTTACACCTTATTTCCAAAATGAGAAACCCCTTCATTTTAACAGCGCCAATGAAGTTAGGTCTCAGCAAAAGTCACTGGCTCTTGCCTAATAAATGGATGCCGAATGTTTGCTAAGATATACCATGAGGAATCCCACCTTATGAACACTTCATGTTATAGCTCCAGTAAGCAAGCCATGAGGAATACTTATCAAGTATACTCATGCTTTAGGGCATAAACTGTGGCAATCAGAGAGGACTTTTTCCCCTGCCCGTGTAGCATTCCCCAGTTGTCTAGATTTTTTATATACATGCTGATAGCACCTTCTCAAAAGCATTATATACTGCCCACTCTTGGATTGAAGCTATTGAACTAAATGGATCCAGAGCCTATGATATGGATATTTTATTTAATTTGTACAGTTCAAAACCGGGGTTATAGTCACTGAAAGTCAGAGATGGGAGAGAAGGTTCCAAAAGCAACATTAATGCCACCTTATTGAACTTGCTGTGCATTTTATAGTATGTATTTTATAGCATGAATGGTGACATGTTATGCATTTTTTTCTGGGTCCGTGTGTTGTTCATCTTGCAATCGAACTCTTGACTTCTGCATCTTCCAGTTTGGGGGTCATTTTAATTGTGGAACCTTAACCTTGCATTAACACATGGAGTTGTTTTGTTCGCTTGCATTTAGCTTTCTAAGACTTTCTACTGAAAAAAAATGTCAAGAGGGAAAGATAATATCTAATAGTGTTTTGTTGTAGAGCTTACAAGCTCCACTAGCTTGATCAGTGGAGCTCATTGCTACAGAGCACTTGAGCTTATAACCTATAGACCAAATCCTGCTCAGTTTACAAGCCTGAAAAGTACCACTGAATTCAGTTGGACTCTCTGTGCATGTAAGGTGAACAAGGGGACTCACACTTGACTTGTTGCATGCACACACACACAGTGCATCTGTATTTATACAAGTATTTGTAGTCCTCACATTTTCTACTGTGCGTGCTCGAGATGCAAGTTTCAGAAGGTCAGCTCTGTGCTAATCAAACCAAATATCGTTTGCAAACCACACAAAGGCAGTAGATCTGAAGGAGAATTTTGTCCACCTCACATTTCAAACCATTTCACTCTTGGGGCCTGACTGCAACAAGCACCACAATGCTTAATTTCTGCTCCCTGCAGAATTTAAGCCTTAATCACTGATCCTGCGAAGATTTAGACACATGCTTAATTTAACACACAATAAGCACTCCCCTGTGACACTAAAGTCTCAGGGTGTAAAGCTGGGCATGTGCATAAATCACTGCAGGAGCAGCCAGAGCTTCTAAGCTCTTTGGGGTAGAGAGACTTTACATTCATATCTGCTTGTAAGGCACTTTCACTGCTGGGGCATGTCCTCCTGGCTGCTCTGGGGATTAGCTTCTTCCAGGTCCAACACCCCCTTCTGCTGTTCATTCATGCACTTTGCCACTTCTCTGTCTGCAATTAGGGTGGTCTCTCCTCATGGTTCAGCCCTCTTGCCAGATCAGAATAGCCCTCTCTTACAGGGGTACCAGAGTCCCCTTGGACATAGCCTAGGCAGTCTTCTGCTCCACTGACTGCTCTGTGCCACTTCCTCAGCCCAGGGACCCTACAACCAGCAATCACGGTCTGCACTGTCCCAAACCTTGCTGCTGTTTCCCTGGGCTGCTTCCTACTTTGCCTCCTATGAAGCTTTTTCTCTGCCCTCTTCTAGGTACACGCTTCCCCCCAGGACTCCTATTCTCTCCCAAATCTCTTTCATACCGTTACTAGAGCTAGAAAAAGATTGCAGACATCTACACTACAGCCCCTTCTGCTTACAGCTTCCTAATTTTCTACCAGCTCAGCCTTTCCTGTCCAGCTGGGCTCCATCTTCTACTAGGGCTTGCCTAGCCAGCCTAATTTTCTCCCAGCTGCAGACTCTTCCCAGCTACCTTAACCCTTTTAGGAGAGTGGTAGAGTGAACACACCATCCCCGGAACACACAGCACTGTTGATCTTATACAAACAGATGATAATTTACCCGAGCCAGACTGCACTGGCAAAGTGAAAGTAAAATGCTTTAGGACCCATTCTCCATTCCCTGAGCCACCCAGCAATGGGTATGTGTGTCACGCTCGGTTATATTTTCTAGAACACATTATTATGGTAACTCATACCATCCATGATAGGAATGGCCTTGATCTCAGTTAAATGCATTGTTAAAGTACTTAAGATGTACTGCTTCATCATTGATATTTTTACAAGGCTGTCAAAGAGAAATACCATTTTTCTTCCTCCTCTATTTCACTTTTCTTCCCGATATAGTAATTAACAAGAGTCTTTAGATGCTGGCAAAACTGTCCCTTTTGAAGTCTCTACATAGCTGTCACCCTGGAGATAAAGGCAGATTATTCAATCTTGACATTATAATTGTGGATTCAAGATAAAAGCCTGGATTAGAAGCTTCATAACCTCATGCAGAGAAAAAAAATGAGATCACCATGAGGTAATTTTACTCGTAGTTTTGAAAGTTTAAGGAGTTCCTTGAGGATGAAAAGGGGGAGAATATCATGTCTTGAACTAGTATGGAATGAGCTATGTTACTTTTTTTCTATTGCTCCAGTAAAGAAGTGTTAGATAAGCTTTTATTTCTAAAATGTACCTCAGCTCTAAGGGATCTGACAGCAAGCAAATTATTCATTTGAATACTGGATGCTTTTATTTATGCTCTACATATGTTTTTCATCTCTTCCCCAATATATTTTTCTTCTCTCCACCCCTAAGCTCCCCTTCCCCAACTTTTAAATAATGTAGAAATAAGAAAAAATGGGAACTGGGTGGTCTATGGAACTGGTTGTGGCAGCATTTCACATCTGGAATTCCAGTTTGAATCCAGCCCAGCCTGGCGTTCCAAAGATAAGAACATCTGATGGCTGTGTTGGGGGCGTTGGTGTTGTTCTTCATGTATCCTCAGAAATGTAGACACTTCACTCCCACTGATGTCAGTGGGTGTTAGATGCCTAAATATCTTTAAGGATCTGGGCCTTAGGCATGGCTGCACTCAGTATCTCACACCACCTAACTCACTTAGGGACCAAAATCTCATTTCCAAAAGGGATTTACCACTTAGGAGTCTAAATCCCTTTGACTGTCAAAGGGATGTGAGATGGGTGTTGTGACGTTCTGCAGCCCACTGCCTAAATAGCTTTAGAAATCTGTGCTTAAGTGTCTACATCACAAAAATCACCATTAGTGGGAACTTGTCAGACTCAACAGGGTGTCGAAGGACTGAATTGGTAGAAAAACTGAATTACCCTTTGCCCTCTAGAAGTGGTCTCTCCAGATCAGTTTGGTGCACATAGATAAAGCAGCATTGCAGCAACACACACTGCCAACCCTTGTTCTTTACCCATTTGGTGGATGACAAGACAGCATTAGAGCTCATGAATAATACTAGATTGATAATTCTAAAGACTAATGAAGTGTTAAATGTAAAGGTGAAATGCTAACCTCATTAAGCATTTTAAAATAGTCAGTGTTGGGGATGGATAATCTACTACAGAAAACACACACACAAAACTGGAACAAGAATTCACTGGATGTTCCAAAAAAGGGGTTGGTGTCTTTTTTCCCTGCCTTCACTTTTGAGCCTTTTTGGGATGGACCATGGACTGGCAGAGGAAGAGCAGAAATCTCAGACGAAATTCTGTTTTTGCAAGGTTCACAGACTAATTTGGCAGTCCAAGAGGTTCAGATAAGATTTGGCTAAGTAGCTGTAATGAAATCTTGGTTCCACTGAAATCATTTGGAGCTTTGCCTTCAATGGGGCCAGGATTTCACCTCTGAACGTTTAGGTGCTTATCTTAACTGGAATCAGACCAATTTTTTCAGAGCAGAATCATTAGAGATGTAGCTATTTCCCCTGAGAGCCATGTTCTCCCATGACATCAATAAGACTGATCTCTATTTGAGTGCTTAATTGAAGTATTTTGTTGATTTACTCTGTATGAATATTTCTTCTATGCCTGAGAAATACACATCTGGAAACTCCTCCCACCAAAGCAATATACACAGCAAAACCTGCATTGCAGGCAGGGAAGAATTCACACAGATATCCATTGTCCTGCTCAAGAACAGAGATCTGCAGCCAGTCAGGAGAACTGCCCAGGAAAGGAGAATATTACTTTTAATGAAGATCATTTCATAACGTTTCCAGCTGATCTTGCTCTAAGTCACCTTCTTATATTTAATTTGTTAAACATGATGGTGAATTAAAATGAAATGTAAACATTTATATGACTTGCATGATAACGTTTAGAGTCATCATTCACAATAGAAACATTTGCATTTGTATCATTGCCATCATTTCATTTTCATTTTTTTAAAATGGTCTTTGGCTTCCTGATGGAAACTCCTAAGTTTTATTCAAGCTGTTCATTTTCTGAAAACATCCTGAATGACTGTCCAAATAGCATGGCATATTTTAGATGGGCATAGAAGCCACCCTCGAATAAAGAAAGAAGGCACAGTCATGAGGCTTGCATGTGTCTAATGTAGGATTCCTTTCTTTTCCGTGACAACGGAACTTCCACATCATCAGTATATGGCGGTAGATTCTCAACTGATGTCAATTGTCATGGGAGTCAATGACTCCAATGGCACTATGGCAGTTTACACCAGTTAAGGATCTGCCCCCTGGTTTCCATAATTAGAGGTATAGGGATGTAAGCCACCTCCACAAAAGAGGATTGTCTGCTATTTAGGGTAGTTTGAACTATTTGAAGCAAATGATTCCTTCATTAAACCTAACCCTTTTTCTTTCTGTGAGCTTTTCATATTACATCATGGCATTTAGAAATTCGTTATTCAAAAATATTCTGTGTGAAGGCATTTCACACTATGGTTTGTTCCCAAACTACTCATTTGAGCCTGCTCCAAAGCCAGATGAAGTCAAAGGAAAATTCCTTGACTGATTTCAATAGGCTTGGATCAAACCTTTAGGGGTTCAACATTCAAAATATGCTCTTCTGAATGACTGATGATCTAGTGTTTCCTTTTTCTGATTGGAGGATGGATGATTTTATTTATGTTGTACAAATCAGATGATTTCTCTCTTAGAACATCTGTTTACTTTCTTCACTCCCCAAAAATATTTCTATAGGCTTTCCAGTTGAGCACTTCTGGAGCAAGCAAGTATATTTGCATTAATAGAGTCTCCTGTCCAAACATTCATGTGAACAACAATAAAAAACCCTAAACACAACAAAACAAAAATCACATGCACAAATGTGTACAGCAAAGCTAATAAAAAATGGTCTAACCTGAAATGCAATATGAAATCTACTAATTTGCTTACTACTCACCCAGCGCTCTCATTATTCATTTGCCTAACACAAATGGCAAAATATTCACCTGTGAGCCACACATGGGAACTGTAATTTCACCCAAATTCCATACAGGGTATAAACTCCCTCACAATAACAGATAAGTATACTACAGGAAGTTGGATCGGGAGAGGAATGGGAATGTTACAAAAAAAAGTATTGCTTTAAACAAGATGCTGGAAACACTAGCCTTCCAGCAAACTATGATCATTGCTAAGAATCTAAAGTGTCTATAGCTATTCCAAATACTGGTGAAGAGAAAGAAATAAAAATTATTTGCAACATAAGGATGTGTCCCAGTAGAAAGAAAATCCTCATATCCATGAAGATTTATAGTCATAAAACTGAGCGATTGGGCACTAAAGTAGCCTTTTACACAGTTCTATTATTGACTTGACTCAGTGAATGAATGCCAGAGAATTTGATGAGTTTTGTGTCCACTTAATAAGCAGCTGAACCTCTGTGTAACATTGATGCAGAAGGGAAGAGACAGGGAGTAGAAATGATCATCTCCAGTTCCTGTATGAACAAAACACTGGTGCAGCTTCAGCATCTGATAAAGTCCCACTAACTTACCATCTGGTAGGAGCAGGTGGTATTTCATTCTTAGCTTATTGCAGTAAACCTTCAGAAATGAAAACACAAGATCGAGAATAAAGGGAAGCCATCTCCTGGGACTTTTTAACCATTTGTGGGAGACAGCAGATTAAAGAACCCTCCCCACACTTGACTCTACTGGGATACCAGGGCTTGCTTTTTTGTTAGTATTTGTTTTTTTTTGTTGGGCTTTTTTTTTTTTTGGCAAGGGCATGAGTAACAGTCCTCTTAGACTGTGTGTTCCAATATTGTATATAGGTAGAATAGCAAGACAGAGAGATGGTGGAGACTAAATTCTTCTCTGGTGTGTCTTGGTACAATTCCCCCTGCACATGCTTACAACAGATCTCAGTTTGGGCCTGACTTTGGAAAGTAATTCGAGATCCGAATGGACCCAGAGTTATATATAAAGCTGGAGATTTCATTATTCATTTTTAAATGCTCAGTTCATTTGGCAATGATTCTGTATCTGAAACAGGTGCACACAGATGTATTTGTTATGCCTGACTTTAGTCTTCAATGCAAAGCACCATTTAGAACCAATTCTTTTGCTATTCACATGCAGGTAATGATAGCCTCAGCCCTACAAAGATTTATGCACACACTTAGCTTCACATAGATGAACAGTCCCACTGAATGCATGTAAACTTATGCACATGCATAAGTCTTTGTAGGATCAGGGCCATATGTTATATTTTCTCAGAATTCTAATTTACATATTAACAATGTATTAAATAACTTCACTAAGTAACAGGCAAATTATAAATACGGTAAAACGAGAGAAATTTTATGGTCTCGGTCACTGCTCTCTTTCTTTTCACAGGTGTGGGTTAATGTACTATATATAACCAAAACAATAACATTGGTATAAAGAACTGTATACATGCTGCTTACCACTAATTTTTCACTTTCTAGATAAGCCAGGCACTCAGTAGTCTACTTTCAATACCAAATAGGAAAAGTGACTTGAGTTGAGGATTACCTCACTCTTATCTCTGGATTAATTACCATGTTCAGTTAAACCCAGGACCTTGTTTTTGTGAGGGAGGAGATACCAACCAATCAGAGAACATGGGAAAATTTAGGGAGTTTTGTACTTCTTAAAGCAATCATTCTTAAACAAAGAAACTTATTTACACAGGAGATTAGAAATTGTGCAACAGAATTAAAGTCCTGTACATTAACTGGTACACACTGCACAGTGAGCAACAACGGCACTTCTGTTCTAGAAGAAAAGGAGGGAAAAAACTTCATAAAATTTGCTATGAAGATAAACCTTTTTGCTTGTGTATTTGGCTGCATTCATTTGCACATACAGATGCCCCACGAGTTCATATTAGCTGTGGTTTATATTTTCTTAATGGTGTCTTTATGATGTTGCCCAATTTAAGGGTAATCATTCCTCTTTTTAAAGCAAAGAGTCTATTTTTTTTTAACCTGACCCTTTGTCCAGGACACAGTAGAGTTATGTTTACACTAGCCCTTTCCCTTATTTCCCTATTTTGCTGCCACTGGTTCAGCTCTATCAGTAGGAATACTGCTCAGAACAGGGATAAGATTTTCAAAAACAATTAAGTGAGTTAGGAGCCTAAACCCCATTTTCAAAAGCAACTTAGGCACTTAGGTGTCTAAGTCTGATTGAAAGTCAATGGGACATAAGCACTAAGGCCCAGCTCCTCAAAGATATTTAGTTACGTAACTTCAAGGCTCCTTAATATCTTTGAGAATTTAGTCTGGAGTGTCTAAATCCTTTTTGAAAATGGGACTTAAGTGCTTTTGAAAATTTAACCTCACGTGTAAAGAGCATTGTGGCAAAAACCCCAGCATCTTGTCTACAACAGTACTCCCATTGTTGCTCCCACTGTTGGCACTGAACTGACACTAGCAATGGTGGGGATGTTCAGGAATACAGGACTAAGCTGGACAAGATGAACCGATCTAGAAAACAATGGTAATAATCCCACAGAAAGTGCAGAGCTAGATTTTCTTCCCTTTACTTTGGAGTAAATGAGGAGTAATGCCACTGAAGTCAAAAGGCTTACACACAAAGACAACCAACCAATCTCTTCTTGGTACATTTGGATAAGTGCCAAAAATTTTAAAGTCACAGGGTTAGATCCTCGTCCCACTTTAGTTAGTGGTAAAACTCCCATAACCATACATTCTGGGGTCATAGTTATTTAACTGGCAGTGAATATAAACAGTAGGGTTGTAAAAACCATCTCTGATTCCTCATTGCACTGCATCTTGTGTAGTCATTTACATCAACACAAACTGAGTGTACACAAGTGCAAAGTGAGTGTAAACCATTACCATTCTGATTTTTTAGATGTCTACACCCAACCTTA
Source organism: Emydura macquarii macquarii (assembly GCF_026122565.2). NCBI lineage: Eukaryota > Metazoa > Chordata > Testudines > Chelidae > Emydura > Emydura macquarii. Next base: position 11,194,585 of record NW_027130204.1, on the reverse strand, counting down.
TATTGGCTAAACAATTGCAGAAGGTCTAAAGGAATATTGTGCCTAGTTCTCAATTGCCTAACTAAGAACTTCTCTGCCTTTCATTGTTAAAAATACACTATAGGTCATCCTCCACTCGTGTGACTTAGCATAGTTTCACTGGCTTCAATAGTACTTCGATTTACACCAGATGAGGATGTAATTCACAAAGCAGGATATGGCACTGCTGTACTAGAGGGAACTCTCAAGGACGTCAGCTAAAATCCCACTGCCAAATTGAAGGTAGGTTTGAGTTGATTGCCTTGCCTCTAGTGGACTAGGCAATCCCACTCTATCACGTCACATGGCATCATTCATAGAAAGTCTCTTAACAGAAACTCCTTAAAAGCAATGTTCCAAAAGAAACCCAATTCCAAAAAAAATCAACAGAATTACTCAGAATTTTACTAGAAAGTATTATTGTGCAGTTTTAGTTGGATATATTCTCTCTCGTTTCCTGTAGTACACTGTTATCTGTTATCTGATAGTGGAGGGGGAGTGAAAGGTTAATTCAGTAAACAAAGGCCTGGTCTACACTAGAAAAATAGGTCAGTTTAACTCTGAGTGGCAGCTTTAAGCCTACCTAAGTTTCCGTGTAGACATCGCTAGATTGACAAAAGACTTCTGTAGAGTTTGCTACCACCTCTCGGTGAGGTGGAATACCTACGCCGATGGGTGTAGGTAGCGTCGACACTGAAGTGCTACAGCAACTCAACTACAGCAGTGCCGCTGTAGCACTTTAAGTGTCAGACAAGCCCAAATGCATAACAAGATCCAGTGACTGGAAGCTGACATCAGCAGAGCTCAAACTGGAAAGAAGATACACATTAACAGTAAAAGTAACTGACCATTAGCACAGAGTGCCAAGGGATATAGTAAATTCTCCATCATTTGGAATCTTTAAATCAAGATCTGATACCTTTCTGAAACAGATGTTCTTGTTCAACTATTGCCTTGATGCAGGACTTCTGGGGTGAAATTCTATGGCATGTGTCATACCAGGTCAGAGTAGATGGTAGTCTCTTCTGGCCTTACAAATGATGAGTCTATGTTGCTATTTTATATTAATCAGTTCCCGCAACCTCCTTCTCATCACCCCCTTCCTTTGAACCATCCAAACACCATATTAATATTCCATGTCTTTTTCTTGTTACATTTTCCAGATATCTCTAACACATTGTAACAATTCTTTCAGAAAGGACTTGTTTGCCTAGTGTCAAGACTCCTCATTAGTGCTGCCTTTGATTTCTGGCACCTACAGCATAGGGTTGTTTTTATTATTATTTTATGAAGATTTTCACAATAGGAGGTGTCAAGTGTCCAGTCGAAGGCATACAGAAAATTATTACAAAAATAAAACCAGTCACAGTCATAACAGAGTTCTTCTAGCAAATTATTTAGGTGAAAACTGTAAAAGTTAAAATCAGTACTGTTCCAAATTACTAGGACAGATATTGTAAAGATCTGTAGTTCCACTTAAGTCACTGTTCATAGAAGAGGGCATTGATCTTCACTCGAGATGGGAGAATTCATTCTGGCTAATTTCACATGCATTCCGATATCGTAGGTTCCCTCATTCAAACTGAACTAGAACGTTGCTGGCATAGTATTCAACTAAAATAAGGTATAGAGGAGTGAGAGCCAATATCCAAGTAAAAAAATGAAGCAGACTGATAATCAAATCCAAAAGGTGTAACTCTGCAGCCCTTAATCCACAGAGCTTTCATTAAGCATAATGCAGTCTTTAATCAAGAAAGCTTGCATCAATTCCATTGAGAGTAGTTTGATTAAAGAATGTGATATTTGGCCCAGTATTTTTAATGGCGATAGGATTCCTTTGACCCTGATAAAAGCCAAAAAAATTTTTTGGTAAGGGGGTCCTCAGTAGTTCTCACCATTTTCTATCCTGGGACTCCTCCCATTTAGCAATATGGAAGGACTGCGTGTTTCTGACCTCTATTCATGCCCCCACATCGAGAAATCTTATATTATCCCCACAAGCTGTGCCTTCTTCTAGGTTTTTTAAACCCTATGAACCTTGCAATTTAGCCCAGGAGTTTTTCTTTCCAGGTTTAAATAGGTAGGAACTCAAATAGTTTGTGAACTTTCCAAAGCCAAAAGTCTAAGACATTTGCAAAACCTCAAAACTCCACAAAACTCCCTTAACTTAACAAGGGTTTCAAATCAAGGGCCATATTCTGTCTATCAAAGAACACACCATTGTTTTTGTAGAAAAGTACATGAGAAAAAATGAAATTATGTACAGTACTGAGGTGTTGCAATCCAAATCAGTTCCACCATCTTCCAACTGATATGCTTCACCAGTTCTGCACACTGAATGTGGAGGACTGGATGACTCAGAGAATTTGAAGTCTTTCATTTATAGATTACTGGCTCACCTTCCATTCAGATGTGCAATTCTGGCCACACTCAAGTCAATGGCAACAACTCTAACTCAAATGGGGCCAGGATTTCAACCTATGTGTATGATGCTCTTAAATAATTCACAGTCGTTTGGTAGTCTATACCAAATGACTTGGAGCACCACTGTGGTAGCATTTCAAAATTTTAAAGCTTTGCCTTGGTAACTTAGGCTTGGTCTACACTTACCCGGTGATTTGGCGGCAGTCGATGGGAGTTACGCAAGCTATGCAGAGTAACTTGCGTAACTCCCGTCAACTGCTGTGCTTCCCTTCTGCACGCCGTCTTCACTGCACTGCGCCGACGGGAACTGCATTCCCATTGATGCAGTGCTATGCCACTTGAGGGGGTGGATTAACAGCGTCAACTTCTGGATCTATTGAGCGGGTCTTCACAGACTGCTCAATCAATCCAGATAGGTTGATCGGATGGTGGTGACTTTGCCGACGTCAGTGTAGATGTACCCTTAAGCTATGTCTACATTATGCACTCTTTACTTGTACAGAAATACCTGTATGCCATACCACCGAAGCACATCTCATCTGGATGTAGCTAGACCAGGCAATCTACCTTTTATTGGTAAAGCTTATTCCACAACTCTTGAACAAAATTGAATGCACCTATATCAGTAAAGGTGCAGTTCCGCCAATATAACTGTCTACACTAGGGGCTTCTGCCAGCACAGCTAAGTCACTCAAAGATCACACCCCTCACTAACCTGTTTATGTTGAAAGTAGTCTGAAGTGTTGCCAGAGTCTTCATAAAATTATTCCATTTTTCCCCACAGTATTTTGAAGCATTCTTTATAGTTCCTTATAGTTAGCATAGTGCACTTTAAAAGTTCATTCTGGTTTAAAGGTGTACACAGTTCCAGAGTTATTCCCAATTTTAAGTATAGTATCTAGAATCTGATAACTGAAAATGGAGTGAACTTTAACTGCTGAGCATTGGCAGTATCACAAATAGTAAAAAGTGTCATTATTCACCTACAAGGCAAAGCTGTAAATGTTTTACGGGTGAGCAAGATAGCTCCTCAGGCCTGGCCTAAGGCCCACTGCAGTCAATGGGAATCTATGATATATCAGAACTGCCACTAGTGGTCATCCTTCCTGGCAATTTCAGAAGAGAGACCAAGGAACTGAACCAGAATGGAAAATGAGCTACCCTTTCTATTCCACAGAGACTGTCACTCCAGGTCAGGTTGAGGCAAGGTGGTAATGGAGAAATTTTCCTTGCTGATGCATCTCCTTTGTGGTTACAGAAGTTTGGTTTCCAAGGCAGTCAATCATACACATTTCACTAGTACTCAATTCACTTTTTAAACTCTGAAAAGGAAGTTTGCCTTCATGACAAAAAGGTCAGCAGCTATCAGATATGAGAGTTATTTTTTACTTAGAATGTTGTTGCTGTTAGAAAAATGGGGAAAATGCTACAAGGAATAAATTGACTGTTAGAATGTTATCTAGATTCTGTAGCATTCATATTCTTGAAATGTCAATGAAGGACCCACAAAGCAGTCAGCATGTTTGCAACTATCACATGACAATCTTCCACAGAAATGACTGATGATGGGTTAATTTTACTTTTAAATATTCTAAAGATCTTGTTAGGAGGCAAAAGTCAAATTATAAATCAATCAGAAAAATATGTTTTCTCTGAAAAATTATTAATATAAAAGCAAACACTTTGGGGGACGCTAATGGTAAGTTGCATTAACATTATTTCTGGGGCGGGATATTTCAGAAAAAGGAAATGTGAATGTTTCCAATATGGAAACCCTTGACATTTGTAAATGCTGTACAGTAGGTGAAGAACATCTCATCCCCTGAAAGCATGGCAGTATTTCCACCAGGCTAGCTCAAGCTGCTCCTATCCTGGCCAAAGGTCTATGGATGTCAGAGGAGATACTGTTTCTGTGCTTGTTACACCACAGCCACATTCTGGCCTTGGTTACTACTAGCCAAGTGACCCCAACATGGTCTGTTCTGAAATGTCCAGCACTCTCCAGGACCACTGAAGAAGTAATAAGGATCAGTTGTTCCTTTGAAGAGACAGTAACCAGCAGCTTGCCACAATAACTGGAGTTCACAATTTAAACAGCACTGGGTTGGGTTTAGATTAAAATAAAACAAGTTTATTAATGGGACGTAGGTTAAGGGGTGCCAAATAAAAGAAATAAAGTGATACACACCTAAAGATTTAAAACAATCTAGAAAGGTACAGTCTTCGTTTAAGATGGTTTCTCTCACCAATTATTCTTTGTCCAGATGGCTGACTCTCTCTCAGTCAGAATCTTTCACAACAGTACGAGATGCTGGTCTCCCTGGTCTTCTTACATGAAAGATAAAGATGAATTCGCTCTATGTCCCTCAGATTCCCAAAGAATTGGTTTTGTTCTCAAAGTTAGGAAGGTCTTCTGAGGATTCCATTTCCTGTGTTTCTTAGTGGTACAGGAGCCATGTTAATTCTCTCTCTCTAAAGTTCAGGCTCAAGACAACACCTGCTGCTTTGCAGGATATCTTGTTTTGGGGCTAATATGTTAATTGTGGTAAACCAACATTCCTTTGGCTAGGACTGACCTATTTATCACCTTTACCTAGGCTATGCTGTCTTTGTCCAACATGTTCTAGTAACATTATAGAGAAAGAATTCATAATTTCACATAAAAGGTTATCACATGAATTTTCCAGTGATATTAATGGTCATTAGTTTTCAAATGATACTTACAAAACTTATTTTGAACCAACGACTTTGCAGTAGTGAATACAGGGGTGCTTAGGGGCACACAGTGGATGCCGAAGGAGAGGGCCACTGGCTATGCTTTTTGTTCACCAGCCAGGACTCCCAAATCTTCCAGCAACTAGCTGAATTCCAGCTGTTGGTGGTGTAAAGAGGATAGAGCAGACTGACTACTTGATCCATAAATCAGTCTAGTGAGAGAACAGCTGTGTGCTTCATATGCACTGGTGTACATGTGCAGTGGCTGACATGTGTGCAGCATACCACAGGCCAAATGCTATGTGTGGTTTGAGAGGCAATTCCCTTGACAGACACATCACAGATTAGACAGCTATTTTCCTTCTTCTAATTTTATCACTTCTTTGTTTTCAGTGGTTTTTCTTCTCCTCCACCCTGTGGCAGCAATTGTGTATGTTAATGAGATATCCTGATGCAGCACCGGCCTGTCATCAGCAATGTGCTGGAGGGGGATCTCTGGGGCTCCTAGAAGCCCTTTGTTAAAATTCTGTAGGCACACTGAGAAATGTGGAATTATTATTACTTAGGTGAAGACCATGTATTTGTTTTTTCCCCTGCCTCTGACACAGCTCAAATCCTCTCTGGATACTACTAAAATCATCTCTGCCAGAAAGCTTTATTTCTGGGGCTCAGAAAAATACTTCTGAAAAGCAAGCTTTTGTCATCTTTGGAATAACCAGATTGTACCAAATAAGTGATGAACTAAAAATATTAGCCAAGATAAGGGTCCCATCCTTCTCTTACAAAGATTTCACCTCCAAATGTTAATTGTAGAAATTAAAGACCGTGCTATACTATCAATATGCCCAATGTAATTTTCAACAACAAAGTTGAAATGCGGCAGAGTGAATGTTATTCATGCAAGTAGCTTGCCGAGAGGTATTGCTTATTTTCTGGGTATTGACTTGCGGTCAACAGAAAGCATCATCATTCAAATGGGGAAACAAATTAATAGACCACCCTCTCTACAGACATAGCCCCCCACAAGTTTTACTGCAGATTCAGAGGAAAAATCTTTGTAGCCTTCTCTTGTTAATAGAGGCAGCATACCAGTAATTTGCCAATTCCCTGGTGGTTTTTAAGTCACTGAGCAAGTTCAGTTACTTGATCACCTCTGGTTCTTTTGATTGTCCCCACACTCATCTGCAATCAGTAAGATGGATATCTGGAACAAACATCAATTGTCCTCTATCACTCTCATAAAACAGAAATACAAAGCTTTTACCTGTAATGTTTTGTTACCTTGCATCAGTATAACCTGTAGTCAGCAGGTACACCTAAAAAAATTGTTCGTCAGAAGTCAACGAAGGAACCACCTTTGCTGGTGTTATGCTCAGTGTCCTTAAGAAGCACACAATACATATTTCTCTAGGATCCAACTCCTATCCATTCAGACAGATCTAGCAAGCACATGTGGAATAGTACCTTCTGATTACCTCCGCAATGTTATATTGCCAATTGCACTAGACTAAGATGTAGGTTTAAAAAATAACTACAGCAACTAGCATTAATCTTGATATCTATGTAAGTCAGCGTAAGAGTATGTGACTTGTCCTCAAGAGAGAGGATAGGGCACAAGAGGACTTCCTCGTTAATCTCTCTCCCCAAAAGAGAATCTAGTCACAATCCTAGTCCTTGCACTTTGCAAGACAGATTGTGATCAGATGTTGTACAAAAGCACGGCACAGATGTGTGCAGTAAACGCCTGCTGCCATTGTGAGGCCAGTGTAAGGGATGATCACAATAGCATTTCCTGAGATCAGGAAGATGGACCGAGGTCTGGTATTACTGAGCAAAGATAGTGCAAGTTTTTCCTTTTGGCCCACTCTCCTAATGGAAAGTGTGCCCCACCACATGTGACCTGAGCAGCCCAGGAAAAGCCTGCATCTGCTGAGGAACCATCCCTCCCATTGCACCTTCAGAAGTGATTGGTTCAACCTCACTCCCTCCACAGGGCTTTGTATAAATTGCACAGTCTAGTTCCATGCATGGAAGGACTGTTTGAGACTCATGCCTGAAGTGATGCCAGCCTCCCCAAAGCCTCTCATCCACTACATCAACTCAGTTCCAGAAGGCTACTCTGGATTAACCCTCCAGGAGCAGCTACCAGACCAGTGAGCCTTTACTCCTCCCTCCCCTACAGGGCTGTTGCTTTATAGCCACCATGGATATGCTAATTCCTCTAAACCTCAGCACTCCCAGATGAAACTCTGACTCGCAAGTGTATTGTGTGCTTAAATGCCATGAAAAAAAACACAAAGCTACTCTGCTCAAACCCCAGCAGATTCCTCAATCACCAAGCTCCACTAATTAGTAACAGCTGTTAATGAAGTGTGCAGGTACAAATCTAACCTCTCCAATTAATGCATATGGGATTCTTAGACTGCAGTAATATTTAAAGGGGAAACTGACTGTGTAGAAAAAACAAGAATACAAGCATTGAAGAGTGACTATTTTGTAGCAGAGATCCTGTTACTTTCTCCCAACCACAGAGATTTCAGTCCCTTCTAAATGTAGAATTTACTTTGTCTGCGATTACTTAAAAAAAAAAAAAAAAAAAAAAAAAATCACAATTTTTGTTCTGTTTCCATAAATTGGAAAATTTCCATTACTCATGAAAGAGAGTAGAAACCAACAGCCCACTCAGTGGAATTTAATAGGGTGCATCAATTCTTTCCAGGTAAACCAAGGAAATAAATTGCTGATTTACTAGGATTCAAAACTGAAACAGCTTTTTTAATTACTGGCTGAATGCATAATTATAGGCTCAGAAAACATATAGCTTACACCATACATGGCCTGCAAAAAATTATTTGAGAAACTCATATTCAACATGACATCAACACACTGAAAAGTCTGAAGGATAGCAATTTCACCCATTTTCAGCCACACTGTGCATAGCTGCCTTCCAGTTAATGAATTAACACACAGTAGCTTGTTTTCTTTTAATAATGGTGTAATCTGAGTTTGTCTGTAGCCAGGAAAGAGGCTTCAGAGTCTTTGATTTTTGGCATCATACTGCTGTATAGTATTATACCATTGCATATCAGATTACAAATACAGCATAAAATAAACCATTACCTGAACAGAGATTAAGGATCTGAGACTTTCACTCAACCATAATTATTATTCCATTCATAGGCCACTGCTGGGCAAAAGCCTCCGTCCATTACAGCCCCCATCCAGCAAAGCTTTTAAGCATACGCCTAAGTGATTTGCTGAACCAGGACCTCCAGGCAGAAGCATCCAACTTGAACCTCATAGTTAGCTAAAACTCATTCCCTTTACTCAGCTAAGTGGTCCCAATGATGTCAGTGCAACTACTTGCATGAGTGAAGCATTAGCACCAGGTTTGAATACTTATAGATAATGACAGCCAGGGGACTGTTATCCCTATACTTATTACTCCTGCATCCTTACTGCTTCGCACATACTACACTGGCCTACATATATCTAGCCCAGACCTTCTCTCTACTAAGCACAGCAGTATGGAATTCCCCAGTGTGCCCACTGCCTCATGCATATGAAACCTGATGGTTCCACCACTTTGGGTGGTTATGATCAGAAGTGCAGTTTACTTACACTTACAGATGAGAGGAGGGAACAGAAGGCCAACCCCATTAAATTGAGTGTTCTCCATAGAAGAACATCAAGAGCCTATAGTACAAAGAGAAAAACAACACCTAAGAAAGCAAAAGGAATATCATCCACAAACAGCATCACCGGCATAATTTTAGAGACATTCTAGCACAGACTGCAAGTGCTACTCTGATCTATAGACCTTACATTAATTAGCTTATTTAGAGATATACATTAGCAGAGTTAGACCCCAATTTTACCATGTCTTGAGTGAAATTAAGTGAGTGAGTACAGTGAAAGCCTTCATAAACATCAGATTTGTACAAACACCAATTCCAGATAACATGGAAACTTATTTAGGATCCCAAAAGCAGAGGTTCACCTGTATTAAGCAAAGTTTTGAAACATTTTGTTCTAAAATATATTCTTTTTTCATTTAGAAACTCTCTCTTCAATAATTCAATTTCTTACTTAATATTCTCTCTCTCAGGGTCTTCAGTCAGTATCTCAGATACTTCTCAATAGCTTCAAAACAGGTGCTAAAGAATTGAATAAGTCTATAGCTATGGAAGAGGAAGTCACAATGGTTCCTTATAACATATGGGAGAAAGAAGAATTTTCTTACTCAAGTCTGCTAAGACAATCTTCCAGACATGCTATGTTTGTTTTCCTCAGCCATCCCTGCATGTGATTTTTTTTTATTTGTGGGAAGCTCAGGTTTCATGAATACTCATCTTGGCAAAGGTTCACACCAGAGGCACTCACACTACTATCAGAAACATATTGTGGCCTAGTTCTCTTTGCACCTACCCTTGTGTAACTCCCTGGACTTCCCTGGAGCTATGATTGGTTTACAATGGTAGCATGGAATCAGGCCCTGTACGATTTGGGTAGTGTGGCATAGATCTAAAATATTGAACTGCAAATGTCAAATGCTCAAATTGATACTCAAAAGACACAGTTAGCCTTTAATCTATACGCTAAGACTGTTCACAAAAACACAACAAAATATTTTGGAATAGCAAACGTATTTAAACCAATCAGTCTGTGCATGGGCAATTCAAAAAGACAGAATATAGCAACCACTGAAGACAATGGAAATATCACTATTGACTTCAATGAGCATTGGATCTGGCCCAAATGGAGCAAAGAGATGAACTCATTGAATAAATTGCTTGTGAATTATCTGCCCAACTCTACTCCTTACCAACTTAGACCAACTCTTTCTGCCCTAACTTGGAGCTGCTCAGACTTTGAATTAGATCTCGAAGATTAGAGGTCTATCTGTGATTGCTGCAGAGCTAGTGGGAGCGACAGGGAGCCGGAGTCCAGTTATAGCTTAATTTGGGGCTACTTTTCTGAACTAATTAACCCATCTCTGCTTTTTAAGTGAATAATTAACAAGTTAATGAATAACCTAGTAATTCAATGATAGATGTTTAGGATTTCTCAGTGGTGGGAATTTTTGCTGCTGTACTGTCAGTTCCAGAGAAATCCTACAAAATGAAAACAAAACAAAACAAAACAAAAGAAAAAACCTTTCTGCAAAGATTTACAACATTCAAACAGCTTTGGGAGAAGTGTGTGAATCTGATGATCATCACACTTGTAAAACACAAGCAGATGGCACACCTGTTCTCATCTTGCTGTGAATATGCATTTGCATTTGGCTTTGCTGTCTAGGAAAATGTACACATGCCCAGAACTGTTCCTGAGGGCCTGACCCAAAGCCCATTCAAATCAATGGAAAGATTCCCACGGACTTGAAATGAGCTTTGGATCAGTCCCTGGATACACATGTTGTACCTACTTTTAGATTGTCTGTGTTTCTAGATAGGACAGTGCTGATTCTTAAAAAGACTCCAATATTGCAGGTGCAGTTAATTGTGCCAGCAGTTCTATCCATTTTGATACACAGGCCTATTTATACACAGTTTTGTACTAATATTGCTGTTTTGGTTGGGGTGTGATATTTTTACCAAACTAGTTATACTAGAACCACCACCAGAGTGGGTGCGGCTTTACTCAAAAAAGGTGCCTTATATCACTATAGCTTATTCCCCTTACCTTACAGGAATAATCTATAATGGTATAAGCACCTTTATACTGGTATAACTGCACTGACACTAGGGGCTTGTACTGCTTGAACTTCGCTAACATAGTTAAAACTGTACAACTTTGTATGTATATAAGCCCTTAAAGTAACTACCAACTATTATGCCTATAATATTAGGGAAGCCAATTTGGGGAAATGAAAGTCTCTCTCCTTAAAAGAGCTGGTTTTAAAAAATAAAAAAAAAGTGAATCCAACTTTGTTTTGGCAAACATTTTCTTGATAATTTTCCCATTTTTTTGACTCACTCTAATCTTGTGATTTCACTTTTTAAAGTATCTGCTACATAAAAAAAGTAACTGGCACATTCAATGCAGAAAGGAAGCTCAGGTAGCAGCAATTTTAAAATTTCAAAGAACTATTAAAAACAAATTAGGGAATGTCACTGGCATGAAAAATCTAATTTTATGGTTAATATTTAGGGACTCAGGTAACCTAATCTGAAACACTGGTCACAAAGAAGTTTTGAATAGCAAACATTTGTTTAAAGAAAAAAACAAACAAACAAAACCTCAGTTTCTTTGTGGCTAATTTGGACAGAATAAAGAGGCAAGGTCAGATAAATAAGCAATTAGTAGTTCTCCCAGCTCTAGGAAGAACCATGAAAACCACAAATGTTTCATGATTTCAACACAAAAATCATAATATTTTCCATAGATCAATGGCTTTGCCTCTGTTCCCTCAAAAGATTTCTGAATTTTTCATCTGGTCTGAGTTTTGAGATTTTAATGAGACCTGAAACCCAGGTGAGTTTCTTCTGGCTTTGGACTTCACTGTGAACATATTATACAACTCTAAAATTTATTCCCGGGAGGAAAAACTCTACAGCAACCCCAGCGGCCAAGTAAGGATCTGCAAGAGAGTTTAATTCAGTTCTCTTTGGAAAACTGGTGGAAGAGATGATTTTAAAACAAAGAATAGCTAAAAGAAGTTTGTGTAACACAAGACAATGTGGCCTTTTCCTTTAACTTTTGCCCAAGTTTCTAATAGAACCTGATCCTAAAGTAGTCAGAGACCTAAAAATTTAAATAACCCAGAAATACAGAAGTTATTGAATACAGTTAGGATCAGAAGAAAAATGTACCACAGATCAGAACAGTACTAAAGAACACATTTCTACCCAATCTGCAGGAAAAAAGGTCCAGATAGGTACCTGGACTTTAGACTGCTTAGTCATACAGGATTTGAACCGTTTGAAGGTGTTACCATCCCTAATTAACCTGGTGGGGGGCCAGAGATGTTTGAGACATAGCCCACACCACCACTAAAATGTGTGAAGCCACATTACACCTGTGCCTCATACCTGAGGTCTGAAGAGGGAGTGGGAAGTAAAACCCCTAACTCTGTAAAAATAAAAATCTCCTTTGAAGTTTTGCAGCAGGGAAAGTTAGTGTGGTTAGTTTAGGTAATAAGTAGCAGTGTGTGCACATTTAACTTGAGCAAAATTCATGGCATGATAAGGACAAAAAGAAACTCCTGGGACTAATTGCTTCACTGCAGGGAACTGATGCTTCTTAAATTGCTCAGCACCTGGATGTTAAATCAGCCCCCACTGACTACTAATTAATGCTGGTGCACAGTTGCACTTGGTAGCAAAACTGACAGTTAGAAAGGGAGTGTTTTCAAATGCAGGCAGCATGTTGTCATTGCAGGTTCATTTAAAGAGCCATGCTCATCGCAGATTATTACTTTCAAGTGGCAAGTAGCTAAAATTTGGGCTATAGATGAATTACACTGAAAAAAATCAAATAAACCAGATGAATGCAGCAAACTGGTCACATTAAAAACTGTAAATATCCACCCACCCCTTTTTGTTTTCACTGTGCATTAGGGACCTCATTACAACTTGATTTTTCCATTATGGTGACTCTGGGCAAGTGGCGTTCCTATTTCAAATGAAGTTGACACACTTTATAAAGTCAAATTTATCTCCTCTTTGGGGCATGGCTTTATTGGTATCTCAAATAGTAATAAAAGGACACAAACCTCATGCACTTTCAAGTTTTACTAACACAACAAACTATTTGTCAGCTTCCCAGGCAGTGCCACATCTGTTGATAATTTCAGGGTTTAAAATGGAGTTACAGCAGAACAACAACTTCCAAAATAGAACCTTCTTTCTTATTCAGTACATTTACTCCCCGTATGTCTGAGTCCTGTCCATGAACTTTCACAACTGAACCATGCTCTTGATTTGTACGTTAAGTGAGTTAAATATGGAGGTCAACGGCGGAGAACAAACATGAATGCATATGTTACATAACATTACACGGTCACTCTGCTAACTCTAACTTCAGTAATGCTGGCAAAACACATGCAACTCTTAAGGTCTAGTTTTCAAAGGTGCTGAGCGCCTGCAACCTCAACTGAAATCAGTTAGAGTCGAGGTGCTCAGCAACCCTGAAAATCAGACACAGTGACAGTGCTTAAAATGTGGGTCTGAGGAAGAGGGAGTTGTAAGGCATCATAAACCCAGCAAAATACATTAAAAAAAAATCATGCTGGTCACTGAGGGGAGCCCTTTAAGCAGTCTTACCAAAGTTGTTCCCAGATTACAACAGACCCCCTCTCTCCTCCCCACACACATGCTTTTTTCAGGCCACTTGAAGTACTGTTTAATAGCCAGTGATATCTGAATGACCCCTCTATCACCCGCTCGCCAACAAAATAAACCAAAAAGCATACAAGCCAGCAATTGAGATAGCAGGCTCTTTACAAATGGACTGTCCAGTATATGAAGCACTGAGTAATTCAGAGTAATACAGACTATCAGTCCAAATACTTCAATATTTTAGAGGTTAATAAATACAAGGATAATTCAGAGAAGATAAATAATGACAACTCTTTAGAAACAATGATCTCAGACAAGTACTATACCTGTGTCATATAATATCAAAAATAGGAGAATCAAAAGATCAGCTAGGAGGAATATTCAGTATGAATGAAATGAAAGGCACATCTCTATGCATAGAATAATGACTTCAATGAGTTTTTAATCCACAAGTTGTGAAATAAAAGGAGCAGGGGATGCAGGGAAGGGATTATGGAGAGAAACAGAAGTCTCTATGGTTATGGGTGAGTTTGTGTGCACCATCAGGTGGAACAAAGAGGACCCAAGGAATTATAAACCAGTCAGCCTACCCAGAAAGATAATGAACAAATTATTACACAATCATTTTTAAGCACTTATAGGTGCTTATAGGGTTATAAGGAATCGCCAGCATGGATCTGTTAAGAACAAGTTATGCCAAAGCAAACTAATTTCCTTCTTTGACAATGTTATTAGTCCAGTGGATAGAAGGGAAGCAGTAGACATGATGTATCTTGATTTCAGTAAGGCTTTTGACATAGCCCCACATGACTTTCTCATAAGTAAACTAGGGAAATATGGTCTAGATGAAATTACTATAAAGTGGGTGCACAACTGGTTAAAAAAAAAAAACCTTACTCAACAAGTAGTTATCAGTAGTTCTCTGTCTGACTGGAAGGACTAAACTAGTTGGGTACTGCAGGGGTCAGTCTTGTATCCAGTACTATTCAATAGTTTCCTTAATGACTTGGATAACAGAGTGGAGAACAAGCTTATAAAATGTGCAGATGAGACTAAGCTGGGAGGGGTTGCAAGCACTTTGGAGGACAGAATTAGAATTCAAAATGACCATGACAAATTGGAGAATTGGTCTAAATTCAACAAGATGAGATTCAATACAGACAAGTAAAAAGTACTTCACTTCGGAAGGAAAAAAAATCAAATACATATCTACAAAACGGGGAATAACTGGATAGGTGGTAGTACTGCTGAAAAGGATCTGTGGGTTAGAATGGAGCACAAATTGAATTGAGTAAAGAGTGTAATCCTGTTGCTAATATCATTCTGGGATGTGATAACAGGGGAGTCGTATGAAAGATACAGGAGTTAATTGACCTGTTCTGCAGAGCACTGGTGAGGCCTCAGCAGGAGTACTATGTCCAGTTGTGGATACCGCACGTTAGGAAAGATGGGGACAAATTGGAGACTCCAGAGGAGAGCAACAAAGATGATAAAAGGTTTAGAAAACCTAGTCCTATGAAGAAAAGGTAAAAATACTGGGCATATTTAGTCCTGAGAAAAGAAGATTGAGTGGGGACCTGATAATCATCAGATATGTTAAGGGCTGTTATAAAGGGGATATGATCAACTGTTCTCCATGTCCACTGAAGACAGGCAAGAAGTAATGGGCTTAATCTGCAGCAAGGAGATTTAGGTTAGATATTAGGAAAAGCTTTCTAACTCTAAGGGTAGTTAAGCTCTGAAATAGGTTTCCAAGGGAAGGTTTTAGAATTCCCTAGAGGTTTTTACAAACAGGTTGGACAAACACCTGTCTGGGATGGTCTAGGTTTACTTTGTCCTGCCTCAACGCAGGGGGCTGGACTAGATGACATCTTGAGGTCCCTTCCAGCCCAACATTTCTATGATTAACGTATGGTGAGAAATGGGAAAAAAGAAGATCTCAACGTATATAAAAATAACTATTTTGATAAGTCTTTAGGCTATAAGTCTGAAAGCTTAATAAATAGGAGTTAAATAAAAGAAACCTGTGTGCGAGGAGCATATAACACACATAAATAGCAAAAAATAATGGACCTCTCTGATAGGGTCACCATCTCAGAGCACCCTTTCATGGCTCTGCAAGTACTACATTCTCCATATCCCCTGCTCAAAGCTCCTCATGAATATTTCTCCAACACTCTGAGGCTAACACCACCCATCTCACAGGGTAATTTATGAATATCACACCTCAAATCACAACATAAACCTCAACGCCATAATTGAAAAGGTTCGGGCTCAACCATCTTCTGCGGTTCCAGATTCTTTCTGAGTCTCAATCATCCTTCAGACTGGAGAGCTTTCTTGCTCACCCCCAGAGTCCCCTACCAGAGTTCAAAAGGTCAAAAAGCAATAATGCAAACAGTATCCACCCTTCCTGGCTTGATGAGAATCTCACATTCCTCCAAGGTCCTTCACGTCTCCTTGCCCTTTGTGTGGGACTGTGGTCACAGGGGTGATCCTTCCCCTTGCTCCAGAGACACCTCCTCCCGCTAGCCAGGCCTCCTGGCTTCTGGCCTGTCCCCCTATTCACAGACTCCCTCTCACTCTCAGGCAGCGAGAGGCCCATGTTTGTGCTCTCTATCTCTTTCCTGACTAACTCAGGCTTGATTCACCAAGTCTCCTTCCCTCTAGGGCCCATGTGTTTTCTCTTAAACCCAGCAGGGAGGCAGGTGGCCAGTAACAGGTACACTCTTCCCTCTTAACAGGCCAATGTCACTCTGCCATATTTTTCTTTCTGTTACATTGGTGCACATCAAGAGTAACTCCAGCAAAGGGGTCTGGTTCTGATCCCATTTATGCTTGTGTAACTAAACTATTTCTGTGGGAGTTACTCCTAATTTGCACCAATCTTAGTCAGTAATGATAAGGAACTAATTCCACCTGTGTTCTAGATGGAGTTTGGGAGCAGGTAGGTGACTTTCAACCAATTCTCCTTTGAAAAATGGGGAAATGCATTGGCCTTAGGATTTACTCCCCACCTGGGATAGAAAAGGTCAAAGAAATGATTCCTCGGAAGTACAGAAAAACATAAGAATGGCCATGCTGTGTCAGACCAATGGTCCATCTAGCCCAGCATCCTGTCTTCTGACAGTGACCTGGGTCAGATGCTTCAGTGGAAATGAACAGTACAAGGTAATTTTTCAGTGATCCACCCCGTCATCCAGTCCCAACTTCTGGAAGAAGCCCGAGAACCTATCACTCACACATCTATTTAAAATTTCCCTGACTTTTAAGGCAGTGAGTTGTGTAAATCTGAAGAGCAATCACACATTCAGATAAAACTATCTGGGAGACAGCAGGCTCACCTGTGTTAAATGTGAAGGTTAAGAAGTGAGTTCTTCTCAAGGACCGTACGTGCATGCGATGAACCTATCGAAAAATGTGCACCTCTACGGGTCTGATCCACAGCCTACTGAGAATCTATTAACTTCCATGGGCTTTGGAGGAAGGTCTTTATGGACATGAAAAACATGTTCACTAAGCAATTTCCAAATGTTCACTGTTAACTCCAAAACATTCATTTCATACTTTGCACTGTTCCTCCCTGTGGGCTATTCACTGATTGATGTTGGTGGAAGCATGAAACCTATTTTCCAGGTAACCAAGCTGAAAAAAAGAAAGGAAAAGGATCTTAGCATTTTTTCTAAATATGGGGAAACTAGTTATTTTTCATTCAGACTTAACTCATAATGGGGTCTGATCTAATAACCACTAAAGTCAATCAGGGGCCTTTCCATTTGCTTCAAAGAAGCATGTGACTAGCCCAAGTTTGACACAGTCTTTAAGGTGGAAAAAAAAAAAAAAGACTGCACTGGATGGAGACTCTGCATAGAAAGTTACATACAAACAGGTGAGTGTTTTGGAAAGATCAGATGGAGCAGAACAGATTTATAATGGAAACAATTTTGCAACTGTAGCTATAAAACTTAAAGACCCTTTTCTGAACTTTTATTTCTCTGAAAGTATTTGTTTCTCACATGGAAGGATCAGAAGCCTCAAAAGCAGCAAAACTGCAAGTAAAATAATAACACTCCAAATGCTGAACTAAAGGTGCAATGCCATTTAAAGTCAGATATGTCCACGTTCAGTGCACATCCTGCCCTTCTTATTTGGTGTGCTTGACAGTAAGGATATAGAGCACAAGGAGCTTAAGACTTACATCTGTCTGGTGCAGAAGACTACACCTACAATGAAAGTTCCAAGTGTTCGCTAACGTGGGGTGCTTCACGTTTTGGGTGAACTGTAGACACCTGAGAGATGATTTCCAGAAGTTCCAAAAACCCACAAATGCAACTGAAGTCAATGGGAACTGCAGATACTTGGCTTCTTTGAAATTTAGGTCTAGGGTGTCTCAATTAGGGCGCGCACAAGCAGAGGCAATCAATGGCCAAAATTAATGGCCATTTTAGACCATTTAGATTTTAGCCTTTCTTGTGGCCATGCATAAACTCAATTCACATTGCTCTGGCAGGCAACAATTTTTTACTCATTGCCAAATGAGCCAAGGCTTGAATATGCTTTCCTAAATATGCTTATACTATCATAATTAACCTGTCATGGAGGTTTCTAGTCTCCTTGTTTTAAATCATAGGATCATGTGACCAGGCTTCAGTCAATGCCTGGGCAGGCAACAGAATATGGCATGACAGTGTATTAGCCAGTGCAGAGATCAAAGGTGCAAGACTCTTTAGGTCAGCCAAATGGATTTATTTTGCCAGTTCAAGCTATACATGCACGTGTGTATATATAAAACTATCTGTATACTTATGAGGGTTCCCCCCCCACACACACACACACACACACATACAATTTTATATATCTAAAAGTTGCACACACATGAAAAAAATATATTGACATTGATTTGTTTATTTCTTTCACCACACCAAGGTGAGCTTGAAGAGATAACAAGGGCTCAGTCACATTCATAGCCTCAGCATAAAAGATCCCAAAAAGAATAATTTAAGCCTCTCTTGAGTGAGATCATTTAATGAATTTTCTAGATGTTAAGAGGTTTTATACGCTTTTTAAAAAAAAAAAAATCATTTCCCAAATGCAGTGCCATGATATTGCCTCTGAGAGCTAAAAGATAAAGTGATACACATATGCTGAACACATGAATAGGAAGGCAGTGGTTACCTTGGCAACGACAGCCATGTAAAAGCTTTTCTTTGCTAAATTAGAACACCGAATATTGGAGAAAATATATTTTTTTCACTCATAGCTTGCAGAATAAATTATTATATTTTATTCCCATATTTTCAGAGCCTTAGCTTTGCTGTAGTTAATCCATTCTCGCTTTATCCAGCATATCTCAAAGTTGTAAGTAGCACCCAATCTTGTACCACTGGTGTTCTACTGATTTCTTAATCCAAAGGTTTTTTTTCCCCCCTACTTCAAATAAGGTTGCAAATGTATTTGGACAGAATGAGCTTCCCTCCCTAGTATGCTTTTTATTATTATTATTTACACTCAGACCATACAATTGCAATATAAGTGGAAATAAACTTTACTTCTTTTGAAAGGTTTATTGGCAAAACATGCCTAAACATAAAAATGCACTGAACATGAACATACTATAGAGAGATGTCTTTTAAAGCAATTATTAGTAGGTTTTTCAAACTCACCTAAGTGATTCAGGAGCTGAAATCCAAATCAAAGTCATCTTGTGCTCCTAAGTCACTTAGGTGCTTTTGAATATCCTACCTAACAGCCTAGAGAAAGGTCGTTCCTTTTCTAACTCAACCACCTAGAGAGAATAAGGAATCCCAGATAAGCAGATATGATCTAAGTGGGAAGAGAGTGATTGGGGAAAAGCAAGATTGGCCAGTGGAGGGGTGGAATCAACAGACCAACCATACAGAATGGAGAGTAATCTACTACTGGCCAAGGGCAGTAGCTAATTACTGGCCCCTTGCAGCAAAATGGGAATGCAGGAGCAAATGTATACCTCTTACAGTCATACGATTCGTTCCCCATTGTGCTCCTGAAACAGTGCAACTATGAGCTTCCTCTTCCTCAGGGCAGATGTGGGGTTACTATGCAGCATTTAGAAGCTGAGTACAGGCAACAGATCACTAAAAAATTGTATTAATGGTTCCTGCTTATGAACATTTAAATTACTTATGATAATCCTGCTTCTGTTTTGTATGGTATAAACAGCAGCTATGATAATCTCACATTATTTATGATGCTATCGTTCATTCATAGACGTGTTAAAGTACCATATTAGCATGTACGTTCTGGCCAGCTTGATTTGTTGATGGACAAAGGAACAACAGGGTTACATCTTTTAACTTAATTGCCAGATTTACATTTTTACCTTAATTGTTTATTGTATTGTAATTTGCTTTCATTATGTTGTACAGCAGCCCAAGTGTCTTGGGAGGGGGACGCTTTATGAATACAATTATAGGATGCTAATTATTAATGATTATTAATAAGCTTTAGTCACAAATCATGGTTACAGAATCATCCCATATATGAGCTAGATGAGCCATAGACAGGTTTTAACCCCCTGCTTGGTTTCATATCATAGCTAGATAGACAATGGGTCATCATGCCCAGCTCGGACATAAAAGAAAACCTGAGGGTGGGTACGTGGCAGGCATGTGCAGGGGGGTGGTCATGGCAATGGCAAGTGCAAGGGGGCCTAGGAACAGATCATATTGCCTCAAACATGCTTTGGTTCCACATCAGAGATGATGGTATCGGAGGTGGGGGTCTTGGTACCTCCGTGGAGATGGTGTTCCCTGTGGCAAGGCCACAGTAGAGATGGCACCAATAAGACGACTTCAGCGCAGCGAAGATATTGTTGTCACTGGTGAGACCTCGCTACCACTTCAGGGAGGGAGGGAAGGTTAGTATTGGGAGCTCATTTTGAGGCCTCAGTGCCTGAAGCAAGAAGGTAAAGCCTCTTTGTGAAGCTTTTGAGCCTACACAGATTTAAAGGGAGCCATGCTCAGCAAGAACAGCCTGGCTGACCCATATGCCCCTCATCTTTTTCCATTCTTGACAAAACCACAACCGTATTTTCACCTCTTAAACAAGTCTGTGTTGCTTAGTCCTGGAGTTCTATTGGCAGCACGCTATGACATCAGATTTTGTCATACAGGCATAAAATGTGGCAAGGATGATGAACTGACTCTCCATCACTTTGCTTGCCAAGAAGATGTATGTGAATGTACAGAAAGGGTCAGTTTAAGGCTTGTGTATTTCCACTTATTCAATTAGAAACTGTTCATAAATCAAGTTATGTCCATGTATTTACTTGATCAGACATACTATTATTATTTCATTTAACCCAGAGTTAACCCTTTATGGCTATGAGGCTCAATTACTGTAATTTCCATCCACTGATGCTCATCTGCTGGTAGTAGATTGGTGCAGAATGCAGCAACTTGCCTGCTGGCACATTTGAGGCATGGTGAGATGAATACCTGATATATAGGTTAACCATGTGCTAGTAAAAGAAAGGTATACAGGTAACTAAAGCTGAAAGCAACAGCCCATATCAAGATTTTAAAGGTCACTCTGGGTTAAAAGAAAATACTGGGGGGCTACTATAGAATGTCACTTATAATAACCAATGCAATAGAGACTAAGCTGGAATTCCATGCTCTGCAGAATAATTAGTGCCAGCTTCCTGTTACAACTCTAAAAGCAACAGCTGTTAATTCATCTTAAAAGCCCTTCAGAGAATCTCTCCTTACATAGAAATTTTAAGTACATTAATAGCTGCTGGCCTCCACCAGACTGCAAATCACAAGTACCACTGTTTGTGTATACAATCAACATTTGATTTAATCATATTGTTGCAAAATAAGCTGCCCAACCATAACACTGAATACTGTTTAGGTGCAAAATAAATAAAAAGCATATACTGTCCTTTTCATCTAAGGATTTAATATAGCTTTGCAACACTAATTAACCTTCAAAGCCCCACCGTAACCTAATTAAGTAGTATTAATATATACCAATTTGTTTATCCAAGGTCAAAAAGCAAATTAGTGGTAGAGCTGAAAATAGGTGCCCAGTGTGGCGAGGTGGGCCTGTTTGGCCCCATGGGTCTGCGCTCCCTTCAACTACGCCTTCAACTGCGCTCCCTTCAACGCTGAGTCGGAGCAGGGGGGTGGAGGGGCCGGTCCCGCTCTCTACCCCGGGCCCCAACCCAGGGAACCTGCAAAGAGTAGCCTCAAACAGCTTAGTCCATGTACTGTCGCCTGCCCGCGGCCCCCCTGCTTGTGGTCCTCCTTCAGGCTTTCGGGGCCAGCATCCCCCAGCCTTGCCTGAACGGGCTTCCCCTTAACTCCCGTGGTTGGGTGCTGTCACAACATCCACCCTAGCTACAAGTCTTGTAGCCGTGCCGCTCTGCTCCTCCACTAGCTCCCTGCCTTGTAGCAGCTCTGCTCCACTCCGCTTCACTCCTCCACTCAACTCCCCCTCAGCTGCCCCTGCCTGCCTGAAACAGAGGCTTCTACCTGCTGTGGCAAGCTCCTTAATTGGCTTCAGGTGCCCCAATTAACCTGGAGTAACCCTGGCTGTGTTACCCAGGGAACAGGGATTTGGTACGCCTGGGGCTGATACATATGCCTTCCAGCACCCTCCTATAGCCGTCAGGGCTGGCCCCGTCACACCAGATTCTGGATTCCTTGTTGTAGTCGTCATCATCATGGCAAATCCCAAAGGGACATTGCTTCCTTGGAGATTGAGCACCACCTGGATTGATCTCTAGCTAGATCTTTAAGGTGGTTTAGCTGAATTGTCAGTGTATGTCCATCATTGACACTTTTCATGCCACTGAAGCTTTTGGTGATCACGTGATCATCAGCTGTGAAGCAGCATTCCTTGGTATGCATGCTTTGGAATTTATTGGTCTTCCATCCTAATATATCCCTACTAAGAAAGCTTCCAAAACTGAACCAGTGATGATGGATGGGGGTACTGGGTTCAGCTTTGAATATCCTAATTTCCTACCTTGCTTTCCTACCTAACTACTGAAGAACAGTGAAGCAAATCCTCCTCTCATTTATCTCCCCCTCGCCCAGTAGGGAGAATTTACCACCAAGAGTTATGCTGAAAAGTTTTTTTGTTTTTTTTTAAACTACTATCTTTATATTCAACTAGTTTATTAGAAATTGCCTTAACTTTCAAGGTCTTCTACTCTTTTCCATGTCCCAATGTTCAATGCAATAATCCTCAACCTGTATTTCTTTCATGAGCACACATTCTTTTGGCCCGTTCCAAAGAGAATAACTGGAAACAGAACAGGTCAATAATTTCCAAAGAACGGAACGCTATTGCTGAGTGAAAATAGGAATAGGCCACTGTACTCTTCAAAAGGGCAGAGCAAGATTAGAGAATATGAACCTGATTTTGATCTCCTTTATACCAACATCTTTCTAACATCAATGGAATTACTTCTGGTTTACACAGGTATGAATCCTTCAGTAAGAGAGATTTTCTAGACAATATTGTTCTCACTCCATCTCTATTCCTTCCCTTAAAAGAAATCACTTCTAGAGCTGGCCAGCCTAAATGCCTCATAAATTAAGGGAATTATTTAAATCACCAGATCTGGTCCCTCCTGGCTTCTCTAACAAGTCTGTATTTAGGACAACCAGCTGTGGGCTTTGCTGCAGTCAGAGAGACTGCTCTGCCAATCCTGGGATTGGGTGTCTACACCCCATTGCAGTTTAATTAAAACTTGTTTATGTGTTTAATTACCCCCAGAGTCTGGCTAGTAGAGGCATTCAGCATATGCATCCAGGATTAACTCACTGTTCATGTTTAGTGATGGTTGAAACTTTTGAACAGTACACTTTTCCACGTGAAAATGCAATTGCCTCAATCCTGAAGTGTATTACAGGAATGTGTTAATTCTGATGACTTTTTTTTTTAAATGAGAAAAGTCAGTGACTCATTTTGATTTTCTTGTTTATTTATCTAAAGCCAAAATTTTCATTTCAACTTTTATATTATATAAAATTAATAGTTTAATATTCTATTATATTAATATAAAAAGTCTAAATTAAACAATTCAATGTTATTGAAGCAAAACAATTTAATATTTAAAGGAAGCCTTTTGATTATTCTCAATCAATTTTTCAAAATTTTTTATTCTGTGAGATTCTTCCAATTCAGATATTTTTTTTAAATTTCTGAGTTCCCTGTGGAATGAAAATTCCAGTTTTCAATCAGCTTGTTTCACATTAGCTTTACAGATCAGCTTTGAGAAAGAGCTAGTTAGCTGAACACCTACTGTTGCGTTCAGAAGTTATAACTACAAGAGTTATGCATTCATTAACAGGCAGATGAGCGTTACTGATCTAGCAATTATAGGTGTCACGTGCAGCATGTTTGCCTATGGAAGGCTTCTACCTATCCTTTTTAATAATAGTCAATTTGTAAGGGCACATTTCATCTGCACATGGCCAAGCTATTCTGTCTTTACCTCATGTCTAAACAGATGCTACTCATATGGCTGGGTGGTGGGGATGGAGGGGGTAAGGGAGGGTGTTAGTTAGTTTTAAATAAATAGTTATGCAATAGATTAAACAAATATCAGTTTTGCTTAGGTCATCTATACTCTAACATCCTTTTGCAATTGTTGAATCAATCCCTACTAAGTATTTAGTGCTTTCTTCAGCCCACTTTTAAATGTAAAGTGGTGGAATTCCATTGCTTGGTACATCTAGGCAGATTCTCTGGGATTCAGCCTAAATTTTCCTTTTCTTTATTTCATCCCTAGCTCTACCCTATTGTGCTGCATAAATAATTCCACTGAACTGTTTGTCTTACACCCTGCACATACACATTAAGAATAATCAATCCCTTTTCTATTTCTATCCTAAGTCATCTCTTGGTCATACGGTATTTATTGTATTATACGTATGAGGCTGATTCTCCACTGCCTTGTACTTCATGCAATGTGGCAGCCTTCCAGGTAGTGTAGTCTAAAGGGTAGGGCACTGAACTGGGTCTCAAGAGATTCTCAGCTCTGTCTCTGACCTGCTGTGTGACACTGGGGAAATCATTTCCCCCCTGCTGTGCTTTAGTTCTCTTTCACCTTGTGTGCCTTTTGTCTATTTAGATCATCAAGTCAGGGCCAGGGACTGTCTGTCTGTACCTAGCACAATGGGGGTACAATTGCACTTGGAGTCTCTAGCTGCTACTGGAATATGAATAGTAATTGGTCATCATTGTGCATCTACTTTGCTCAGGCTTAAATGACAAGCCAAGGCTCAGGGCAGGGGAGTATTAGGCTATTTAGATACATACATAGATCACATATTGCCCTCACTACATTTTTTTTTTTAAATACAGACAATAGATTGTTGTACATCTGTACACAGTTAAAAATACCCACCACACTGCTCCTATCTTATCTCCCTCTAAGACGACATGTTTACTTTAGACAAAAAGTATTCATTTTCATTATGTATTCTCTTCGGGTTTTTTGTTATATGAAGAGATCTTCCGTATAGACCTCCCTAATATAAGCTTTTTGGTGCCAGTAAAGGGGATATTACTACTAAAAATATATATATCACTTCAGCAGGCCATCCCTTAGGAGAATGCCTTCAAGAGGTTAGGATTCCAGTAGAATGAGAAAAGATCAAGTAATAAATAAAATTAAAGAGACCTGAGTCTTAATGGGAAAACCTTGTAATTAATGTTTTAGTTAGATGGTTAATTCTTAATCTTACAAACAAGGTTTTAAGAGTTTAAGTATGTATAATTGATATTGCAGTCTGGAGACTGTATCAGATCTTCTTAATCCCCACTTTTTGTCTTCTGCATTTTAAATAATTCAATGACTTTGGAATGCTGGAGTACTTTCTTTGTGCTGTAAGACATCTCACTCCATAGGGTTTCCAGTTTAAGGTTCCCTTTATATGCACTGTGAGAGAATCTTTTAAGTCTTCAGATGAGCATGAAACAAAAACGACAAGTTTGACACTCAGACTCCAACCCCCATCCTGCCCCACAATCAGCGTGTCTTTATGGCATTTGGACTAAATACTGCACATCCACATCTGCTGTTTCATTGGCCATTCTGGCTGGAGTCAACATCTTCAACAAGGCATGATGGCTCCCAACAGTTTACATGAGAATGATAATGCACCTAGTGCTAGGTACACAGGGTTTGACAGGTGACCCAATTTCCAGTTCAATGACTTTAACCTATAAAAATATTCACCACAGTCAACACAACAATCCCTGCCATGTGACATGGTTTAGCCTTTTGTAATCCTAATCCTTGCCAGGAAATAAAGAACAATCTCTCAGCACTCTTATTCAATGCATGTAGCCAGTGGTTAAGTGGCACAAATTATTAAAAATTTACCTCAGTTCCAAAGGGATTATAAAAAAAATCTCAGACCTTCTGGACCGCTATAGTAATGCCAATCAGGTAAGCGTACAAGGCAGAGAAAACAGTGTTCCCAATGGCTATCTAAGACTAGAAAATAAACTATATGGTATTATATTGCATTGCTTGAGAAGTGTGGTCGTGTATTTAAGGTTAGTATTGTAATAGGTACATGCATTGTCATTTCCTTATTTTTGGCTGATTAAACATAAAATTCTAAATTTTATAATAGAGCTGTTTTATGGAATTATTTATTAGCTTTGGATGAACTCCTTAAATACTATTTGTTTGTAGCAACTAGAGACCCCAACCAAGATTAAAGCCCCATCATGCTAGGTGGCAGGCAAACATAGTGAGAGACAGTTCCTGCCTCAAAGAGCTTACAGTGTAAATAGACAAGACAGACAAAAGGTGGGAAAGAACAGGTACTCAGGTCTTCTGAATCCTAATTAGTGCTCCGTACACTAGAAACAGCCTCACTCAATTCGGACCCTTCACTGATAAACATGATCCATCTTGCGTTTCACTGAAACTACATGGGGCATTTAGTGATCACTTAGGCTCAGAGTATTATTCTTCCATTCTTCTTCCACAAGACAAAATAATATGTGAAGTAAATTAGTGTGGAAGATGACTTGGATGTTACCCTTTACACCAAGCAGAATAGAAACTGAAGTTAAATACAGGGGGAGAAAAAAGAAAAAGGAAAACGATCCCAGATAAAGTCATTCGTATCATATTTTAGCAACTATGTGTGGCTGCTTGTTATCAGAGATCTGCTTTCCAACAGCAAATAATAAAATTAAGCTTTTTCTGCTGTTAATGAAATGCAAATTAAAATTGGGTGCACATTAATGCAAGGAGTTGAATATCCATTTAATCAGATCCTCCCTGCAGGGCCCAATGAGAAAAATGACAGAAGACTTACATTACTAATTCTGGACTTGTCACTTCTCATACTTACTTTGTAAACGAACCATGTTGTGGCACCTGGTTGCTGGGCCGAAAGTTTGTTGATTAAGGCTACAGGAGCTTGCTGGTAACCCTCCTGGAGATCAAGCTCAGTCTGGGTAGCTGGGGGCATTAACATAAATTGAATCATTTGCCTGCTGAGATGCTCAAAGAAAAAAAATAGGGCTTGGTGACAGTAGCATCTGCCATTAGGCAGTTGATCCGGAGCTGGGGCCTGTACTCTGTTCCATCCCATCCCTTGCTGATCTAAGTGCTGCCAAATTTACCTCAGACCTGTATAATCTGTCTTAACTATTTTACATCCTGGAACATAGTACTGAAGCTCTGCCCTTCGTATTTCTTTACACAGCTTTCTCTACTTCTAAACCCGGCACTGAGAGCAACTTCCCAAGGAATAAAAGGGCAAAAGCCTCCTTGATATAGATTTTCTGTATTAATACTTGTAACAGGAGGACCCTTAACCCTATTCAATAGCTAAAAAGACATGTGACAGGGAAGAAAAACCTCTTAGGAATGATGCCATATTCTATTATACTGCCTCACATGGTGACAGTACAGCCTCATGAATGTTGATCTGACATGACAGCTCAGATCATTCCCAATGTCTTAGCACGGAGACTGCAGATTTTGCGTTTCTTCTTAAATCACAATACAGTCCAGATCAGTACCCACAGCTGGGCAGGTGACTAATGAAACTCCTCTTACAGTGAAGTAGAATGAAAGTCCCAGATTATTCCAGTTCTGGAGCATGGAAAAATGGCACTTCTTTGTTGGAGCAAGTCCTACCTTCTCTTCCAGGGGCTCTCTTGCACCGGAACTGGTACAGTTGTGCTAAGCCAGCCCAGGGAGGCGTGCACACCTTATGCAGCACATATCCCCTGACCCCATGCAAGGAGCTGGGTGAAGGTGGGGCAGGACAGCACAGAATGGTTCAGAGACGAGTGGAAATGGAGAGGCAATCTAGAGGTCAGAAGCTCACCCCTGCTACACCCATTTTTGCCACCTGAAGTGCCACAAAGTGGCTCTAAAAGCTGCATATCTAGACGGGAGAATGGGCCCCAGGACAGACACTGCTGACCATGGCTATCAGGCTGCTTTCCAAGGACCCCCCGCCCCTCACAAGCCCTGCTAGAGGGTGTGCTAGGGGAACGAGTGGGGCCACACCTTGCATCACTGCAGAGATTCCAGACAGCTTCTGGGGCAAATCCAGCAGGTCACTGTAACTTAGAGAGGTCTTCAAGGATGTCTTAGTTATGCTGGGACCTCTCCAGCCCCTGACGTATCCAGGATCTGTTCTGTGCTGCTCCCATTAGGGTATGTCTACACAGTTGCTGGGATTATCATTCCCAGTGTGGGTAGACATGTGCGTGCTAACGCTGCTTGAGCTAGTGCACTGAACTGTGGTGTGGCTGTGGCAGCAAAGCGGAGGCTCTGGCTAGCCATTGGTGTACAATCCCATCTGGGCAGGTACGTGGACAGGCAGCCTGAGATGCAGCAAAGAATCTCACCTTGGGACTGCAAAGGCCAATCTAACAATTGAGGTGGAGTAGCCTCTGTGGAAAGGTATTGCTGCCACACAGGATGGGAGAGTAGGTGTGTCTCTGCGAACACTGTCTGCACCTGAGGTCTTTTTCACACCACTTCATTGCTAGAGGTCACAGAAGAGACTCATTCAGATGCTGCTTACCTATACTTGTGGGGTCAGATCCTGACCCTGACAAGGTTGCTTTGTGCTGCTTCTGTAGCACAAGGGAGTCTTAAATCTTACCTAAGTGGTCACCTGGGATTTCCCTCCCAGATGCTTTAGAGTTGGCATAGCCATCTCTTTGCCCTTGCCTTTCATAACTCCCAGCATAAGGGACATGCCAAGGTGTGTGTATGGGAGGGGAGAAAGGGAGGGGACGGTGTGTGAAAGATGTGTCTGAAGTACACTGCGCTCCACTGATCCCTGCCTTCTAAAACAGCCTCTTAGGCACCTACACACAGCCATAAATTAGGGTGCTCTAACACACACAGGAAGATTAATTAGTCCCAGTCAACGTTGAGGATGAGGGGAGCACAAAGGTGGGGTTGCTTGGGTTCATGTATAGCGCAGCCTCAGGCAGACTTGAGAATCAGGGCCATCAGGAATTTGTTCTGTGGAAAAACAAACCAGAATTTGCTGTAAAAAGGTTCCTTTCCAGTGAGGATCTAACAAAGCATAAAAGCAGACCTTCAGAGTCACAGTTCAGGCTAGAATTCATGTCACTGTGTCAAGTTATTGCATAGAGTTGAGACCAGCATCTCATACCCTTCCATCACATCTGCTGCAATACTTTCTAGAGAGAACACTTGGCACATCAAGAGGTGCGATCAGCATGATTTTTAACTACTCAAGCAAGGGTAGTGAGTTGAAGTCTAACATTTAATCTTACATGGACATAAGTTCTTTGTCTGCATTTCCTTGTGCTATGTGTATGTATTTTATTTATACATTACTTAACACACACACACACACACACACACACACACACACACACACAAAATGGTACACATTTAAAAAAAATCCCTAATTACAGGTCAGATAAATACATAATTACAGACTTATAAAGAATGAATTATTTACTCACTAGCCCGTAATTACAATCTTTTCATTAAGTGTATTATTTACTGGATTGTACATAACGGCTTTTAGAGTTTACTGTGTGAAAGACTGTTTATTTTATCAACGACCCTTGAAATAAAAAAATATTATAGAGTCTAACAAATTCCTAGAACACATTCTAGTCTACCAGTTTCAGTTTTATGCAGGAGGGTCTGAGAGCCAGAATGATTTTTAAAATAAAATCAGATTTTTAATCAGATTCTCATTTAAATTGGAAATTTTATTTAAATTAAATATATTTAAAAAAATATTTTTAAATGAAATTTGAAATTAAGATGATCTATATTAAGGCCTAAATTTACTATAATCAATTAATTAAAATCATTTAAATAAATACCCTGGATCAAATTTTAGAGAATTAAAGGATACTGCTTCATTAGTTACATACAGAATCAGGGTGAAGACATTTTTAACTTGTGAAGTCAACTCAAGCTTGAGAAATATGTCACAAGGTCATGTATTGCATATCTAATTGCATATGTATTGCGTAAGTATCTATATTATTTGCAATCTTTACAATGGAACAAATGCTGATATTTATATTTTCCCAAATGTAAATACTGTGTTTGCAATTGCTGTTGTGCACAAAAGCTTGTCGTAAGCACTTTGGGTTTCAGTTTTGCTAGACGGTGCAGAGAGAATAGTTTCTTCATTTGTACTAGTTCATTCAAAGTTAAGTGAAAATTGAAAAAGCAGGGAAGCTTGTTTTCCTCTTCCAATCGATAAATAAAAACAAGATGGGAGAGGATGAGAACTGCGAATTCTAAAACACTGAAGGACACAGGGCTAGATTTTCAAAGGTATTTAGGCACTTACAAAGGCAGATAGGTGCCTATTGAGGTCTTCAAAAACACCTAAGCAGGTTAGGTGCCTAACTACCATTGATATGAATGGAAGTGTCATGGAGCTCTTCCCCTGCTCGGTTGCCTCCTCCTGCCCACTATGGGGATTAGCTTTTTCCAGGTCTGACACCCTGTTCTGCCACTCTGAGCACATCCTGCTGCCTCTCCCACTTTCTGCAGCTCCAGGTGCTCACCCTTTGTGGTTTGGCTCTCCGGCCAGGTCACTATGTTGGCTTCCCCCGTTGCAGGGTATCAACATCCCCTTCTGTACACACTGTCTCCAACAGTATACCCATCCAGAGCCATTTCCCCATTAGCTGGTAGGGGAGTGAATGCCTGCCCTCTACCCCCAGTTCCAGCTCAGGGACTCTCTAATCAGAAACCAAGGTCTACACAATCTTAAACCTTGCTGCCCTTTCCTTGAGCCTTTTCCTACCCCTCTCCCCAAGGTTTCCTTCCTTCCCTCTCTTACGTTGAGAGAATGACTACAGGCTCTGTCGCTGCAGTCATGTCTGCTGCCTGGATCTATACTAGCCCTGTCTGGCTCCCTCATCATTCAGGGGATTACTTAGGTCACTGAATTACCCTCAGATGTGGCCCCTTCTCAGCCCAAATAATCCCATCTAGGCTGGAGGGGGGGCAGGAGGGAAGACCCCATCAGAGTGAGTTGGGCACCCTGTCTCAAGCGCTTTTGAAATCCTCTCTAGGCCCATGTACGTTTAGCTGTAGGGGCCTAAAGATCTTAAACTCGGGCCCATGGTGACCAGAAACCTCCATCAATTTGCTAACTACAGTTATTGTTTAATAAGTCAGTTACTTTTAAGTGCAAGTTGTGTTGACAAACTTATTTTTCCTTTATGTATTTAACACATTTAAGTTATTTAAAACTAAGAAAAATTGTAAAATGCTGATTGTGTACATTTATAATTGAATTCCAGTGTGCATCCAAATGCAGCTTGACAAATCTCACTTGAGTCATCTAGTAAAGAAGTGTGTCATTCACCATTTTCTAACATAATAAACAAACGTAAATATTTGAGCTAGAGTGAAATTTTTCCAGCATTTAAAAAATAAAAATGCATTTTTCGTGACACTAATACAATTCATGAATTTGGGTCAAGTTTGGTGAACTGCTTTGTCCAAAAAAACCCAAAAAAACTCAAAACCTCGTTTCAAAAATGACATTTTTAATGAAGTCAAATGGAAATGACACTCTCTAAACAAAAATGTTTTTTCATTTCAACATATGAACCATTTTGTTTCAATCCAAATAACTTTTTTTTTGTTCTCATTTTGCTGAGGAAAACAAAAAACAAAACAAAAAAAACCAGTTTTGATTTGAAATAAACCTCTTTTTCCTGGGGATGGGGAGAGGGGAGGATAAGTAAGGAAAGGGAGACGGGATCTTTTTCATTTTGCCACCAAACCAAAAAAACCCAATTATTCTTTACTCAGCTCTGGTAAAACTTAAAACTCTGAATAAACATCTGCTAAACTACATAATTGCTTAAATAAAGTTACCGAAAAAACACCAAATTTATTGTAAAGGCCGTATTTGGATGCTAATCAATATGTTTTAATGGTTACAAGCCAACAAGAGTGAACCTTTTCTTTAGGAAAAAGAGCTAAAGTACAAATGCAAAACAAGACTAAAAATCAATTATTTAAAGCAAGGTTTCCTGCTTGTTAGTTTAAATTATTATTAAAATCAGTGATTTTAATATATCCACCCTGGTGTGAGCAAAGGAAAATCTGTCTGAATTGTTAGCAAAAATATATATTACACAAACACACACACACTCACTCACTCACCACTTAATGATTGCACTGTTTTAAACTAGGCCCCAATTCTTCAAATAGTTATATAAGTGCTTAATTTGACATGAGAGTAGTTCCATTGACTTGAATAGTTAATTTCTCACTACCTCTATCATATCTTTCTTTAAAACTTTGAAATTGTATCACATAACCCCCTAAAGCACTGTAAGATACTGTTTATTTGAGCGGTCCTATATTGATTTATACAGTGGCCAGGCTGTAATGCCCTCCCAGCTCTTAAATAACAGGGGTAATTGAATTGTGCTAAATACGAGATTCAGGGAAATACCTTATGTTAGTATCTAAAATACAGTTCTCTCAGGATCAACGTATTCAATTTGGTGGAAATCATTAGACAGTCTATGAACTATTATTGTCACAATTTGGTTAATTCAATGGATATTCAGAATTCCAGCTTCATTTCCAATTATGATGCTACTTTCTCATTAAGCAGTCGTATTCCATTCAGTTCATGTCACTAGGGAAATAGCTCAATGACTACACCCATGTCTATCTCCCATTAACATTAACTTATTTTCCCCAAGCTGCCCATGCATACCTATCATGAATGCTAAGGTTTAGTCTCCCCCAAATAAGCCATCTCATGTTAGCATAAATGTATAGTGTCTCCACACTGCCCATGCATAGCTCTCAGGAGCCATAATACATTCTCCCACTGTGCCCATACACAAATCCCATTGAGACTAATGCCCCATCTCCCTACATTGACCATAAATATCTCCCTTTTTATGGGGAAGGTTTATCCAAACCAATCTGAAACTTAAAGTAGAATCCAGTTCAATGTACAAGGTGTGCTAACGTACAGATCCATTTGTCCCACACTGGTAGAAACTAGCGACTTTTTGGGGGGGGGGGGAAATAAGAACCACGACTAGCCCAAATATCAATCTAACACACCAGAATGTGAACCTAAGCCTACATTAGGATTTGGACTTCTCTTCTAAGTCCTCCTCCTCTAACAGGATCTCATTGTTGCTTATATCCCACAATTAAATAGTTCTGGTGTTCTCTGCTGGACCAGCTGCTGTCTTCAAATCTCTCATTGCAAAACTGCCTGGGGAAAAATTACTAACAAACAGGAGATAAAATTATAATTTTAACAGTATGAAAAAAGGAAAGTGGATTTTTCCTTTAGTCCTTAGAAGGGGGAAACATTGGGTGGTTTGGGGTTTACAAAACTTTTCAGTCAAATTTTGGTTTAATAAAACCAAGGGACAATGCCATTCCAGGTCCCATATTATCCCAACTTCTAAAGTTCTGTGAGGGAGATTTGGAAGAATGGGTGTAATACTGTTCCATCTCTAACACTGACTCAGGGATAGTTACATAGTGAATAATGGAGGTACTGCAAACATTGAAAATGGTTTGGAATTTCTTCCTGCTGTCTCTGCTGCTCCATTTAAAGCTACAGCAGATGCTGTAAGTTAGGTATGCAACATATTTTTAAATGACATTGTTTAACCTTCATCTTCAATTATTTTGCTATTTCTCAGAAAGAGATGATACCTACAGTACAATCACTCAGTTCCTTTCACAATCATAATGTCTGCTGGAGGCCAACTGACACGCTGATGTGATAGTCTGTGGTGCATCTCTTTGAAGTTAAGCAAGCCAGTACCTGCACCCCAGAAATTGTGGGTCAGACTTCAAAAGATGGTAGAGAAAATCATGAGGTCCTGAGGGGGAAAAGAATAATGGATGACAAAGACTGGCCCCTTGTAGATAATTATGTAAATTGTCACAAAACTGCATCTGTGAAACTCCAAGACACTGAGGGAAGGGCTATCATAAAAGTGAATTAACTTGATCGGAAACACAAGAAATCATTAAATTTGCAGAGAGATCACGTCTATCACAATTTAATCAAAAGCCATGAGTTGCTTATTGTCTTCACATATTAGCTTTTAAAAATTCTCAGAAACATCCCTGAGTTACGGAGTTATCATTAACTTCTACTATTTCACCTTTGGCCCATGTATCAACTGAGTGCAGTTACATGCCTGACCTTCCCTCTGGTGTATCTAAGGGAATTTAACCAGGTAGCTCACTAGATCAATCCCATGATAATACCCTCCTGTGCAAAAACCCATGATGAGTGTCAGGGAAGGAGGAAGGTTTCCCTCATGGTGTCTTCCCTAGATTTTTCATGAGGACAGCAGGATTTTCCCCTCTCTCCCTATGCCCACTGGGGGGGGTTGTCTTCAAGAGCTATGAAGATCTTGAGGGAATAGCCAAAGACACAGGGTCTCCTATGGGAAGGCCTCTATAGTGACCCTGGGATCCCTGTTCTTCCCATCTGGTCCCTTGAACACTAGGAACCATTGTAGCTATGCTACAGTCAACTCCCTATCACAGCCAGGTCATGGTCAGTGAGACCTAGTAGTCAGTGGCAGAGTCCACAGTCATGAGACAGAAGTCAAGAGCCAGTTGGGTCAGGATACCAGGAGGTCAGACACAGGAGACAAACGAGTGGTCAAGAACCACAAGTCAGATGCCAGGAGTTAAGCCAGGGGAGCAAGAGTGGTAGTGGGACACAAAGCACACGGTCCAGAGCCCAGTTGCTCAGACAGATTCCTGTTCCTGCTGCTGGCTTAAGTAGGGTCAGTCAGCCACTCTGGGACTCCACCAATTGGACCTCAGGGTCAAAGCCTCACAGAGGGGATCAGCCTCATAGGTCTTAGATAAGATATTGCCAGCAAGCTGCAGGTGGAGAGCTGGAGTGTAGCTGTGCCCATAAACCTTGTAGGCCCACATCTGAGACCAATGGATCATAATACTGCTCAGGCTGGATCTTCTCTGAACACCCTTTTAAAAAGGGTGCCAACACACAGAGGTGCTCTGCATGCTTCTTTAAGATTCCTGACTATTTCTCAGTGTTGGTGGGGCAAAGGTGTGCTGTCCCCCAGCCCCAGTCTACACCTTCCAAGAGGGATGGTGACACAGAGAAAGAAGGTTTCAACACTGCTTCAGAATCTGATTACTTTGTTAGTAAGGAGCCCTTATTTTAATCCATTACTACTAGCTAGGCAGCTGGCGGGCTCTGACCACCATTTATTACACTAACCATAATCATGCTGCT
The DNA here is from genome assembly GCF_026122565.2 of Emydura macquarii macquarii. Taxonomy (NCBI): domain Eukaryota; kingdom Metazoa; phylum Chordata; order Testudines; family Chelidae; genus Emydura; species Emydura macquarii. The sequence continues at coordinate 11,159,361 of NW_027130204.1, read as the reverse complement.
ATTAACTCGTGCTCTCCAGCAGTCTGTTTTATCCACCTGTTGTCTCTCCTCATATATTTAGACTGTGAGCTCTTTGGGGGGAATGGGCCATCTTTTCACTAAAAAATGTGTGCACAGTTGTGACACTGGATAACCTGGTCATGCTCAAGTATAGTCAGGTCAATTCACTTGTGCATTAAACCAAAGCAATTGTAAATGTATAAGTGATTTGGGTGTTTAAACTTCATAAAACTAAAGGAATATTACTTGTATTGTTTTTGCTTACATATTCCTGTCATAACATAATAGCAAACATTTATATGGTAAATGCCCTTGCAACTAAATTACCCATCAAATAAATCTTGTGAAATGCTAATGAAGGACTTATAATGATGTGGCACCCACTTTTTGCTGACACCCCTTCTGGTCAGGTGGGTCTGCAGTCTTTAAACAGTCCCAGTCCTGGTATCAGGACATAGCCCCCAGGGCTTCCTCTCTGAAGGCAATGGTTTCACCCCCTCAGGGCCCTTCTGGCCCAGCTCTCCAGCTGAGCCACTAAGTAGTTCAGATCCTCTTCTGGGGGGTTTATTGCTGTCCAATTGTAGGCCTCTTCCCTAGTGGCCTATTGGGGGGATAGGAGGGCAGGGAACTTGGGCCTACCCACTACTCCAGGTCCCAGCCTAGGGACCCTAAAAACAGCAGCCATAAGCCATCATGTCCCTTTAAAAAAACGTGTTTTCAGTTCCCTAGGCCACTTCCCCACAGCCCCACCCTTCACTGAAGCTTCAGCCTTACCTTAGGGCTTTTACATGGAGGCCCAGCAGGCAACCAGGGGCATGTCCTCACTCTCCAGGACCCTGACAACTCTGAGCTGTCCATGGTGCTGCAGTTCCCTATGACCAGCTAGGAGCATCATTTGCACTTCTCTGGCTTCTGCAAGGCACTGAGTTATCTGGCTCTGCAGCTCCTTTTTATATGGCCCTCCTGAGCCCTGATTTGCTAGCCCTTTGCAGCCTCCTCCTGATTGGCTGCTTCCTGCACAGTCTCGCTAAGCTGCTTGGAGGATGTCGCTCCAGTTCTCCTTTCCTGGGACTGGTGTGGCAGGACCCTGAGGCCTCCAGCAGGGCTTTAACAGAAAATACTAATTTCAAAGTGAGTGGTCATTATGTATATGGTCGGAGGTCAAAAGCCTAAAGAGCCTCACACATCGTCATCAAAAGAAAAGCCCACATGAGTAGAGACATTGTTAGCTGGCTTTCTCTGTGAAGATACTATAAATATGGATTCAAGAAATGATCCATCATCTCTGGATGAATTCTGTTTGAATTCTCAAAACAAGTAGAGGGATTCTGTTTGAATTCTAACAGGGCAGAATATCTAAACAGGAAAATGGAGATCCCCAGAGCTATTTTGGGTAGTCCTGAAGGACTATTGGTAAACAGGTAGTTTATTACATCACTGCCACCATTTGGTGTTACAAACTGTGGTTTACCTCTTATTATATTTAAACTGCTTTAATCTCTCAATAACTCTTCTTCTTTTTTTTTTTTAGCTAATAAACCTATAGTTTGTTTACCGTAGAATTGGCTGCCAGCGTTGTCTTTAATGTAAGACCTGGAATACCAATTGATTTGGGGTAAGTGACTGGTCCCTTGGGATTGGGAGAAACCTGATGTGGTGTGATCTTAGGTTTAAGTAATCTTTTATCACAAAGTTCCATTTGTTTGGGTGACAGGATAAGCTAGAGGCGCTAAGGAGACTGGCTGCGACTGTATGGTAAGACTGGTATAGTGATCCAGGAGTTCACATTTGTCACTGGCTTGGTGAAATCTAGTTATAGAACATACAATCAGTTTGGGGTCTCTGCCCTGGTTTTCTGACAGATAGGCACTCACAATTGTGAGTCACTCCAGACAGAGTGACAAGTGTCTAGCAAAATAGGGTCCTGATTGAGCTGCAGCAATGCAAATAAATAATAGTAATTAATAATCCACATACAGAGTATCCTCAGCACACAGCTTCCCAGAAGGTGGTCAGGCCCACAGTGTGAAATCGTGTAAGGAAATTACATGACCTATGAGAATGTGACTCCACAGCTTGTTAGCATCCTGCCCAACAAGCCACACACACAAAATAAAAAGCCTTGAAACAAAGCTAAGTTGCCGGATGAGAGTCAGTGGGAGGATAAATCACAACTTGGTGACTAATCTGCCCTCTTTCTGCAAACTGTAAATCAGGGAGAAAGATGAGGAGGGTCTCAGGTTGGTCGTGGCACAAATGGTAAATCTCACCATTTGTCACCAGCTCATAGGAAATATTAAAACACAAATATGTCATTAATAAAAAATGATTTTTAGATGCTTACCATTCTTTATAATGAATATTAATGAAGTGATTTTTAAAAATGGATGTCGGCCTGTTAGCCTTCTGTTTAAAAACGATGCAACTGACTAGAAATAATAATAGCAGTTCGAGTCCCAGATGTTTCATCTCTATTCACTGTTTGTACAGTCTGGGGAATCTGAATGGTTGTGGAAGCAAAATGCTAATATAACTAGACAGACTGAGGCAGCGTGTTAGGAGCCCAGTCTAACTCCCGCTGATTTCAAGGGGATCTAAAACAAGCCCACTGGTTTCCCACCCAACTCTTTCTACCCATTTCAGTTCAGATCCAGCTCTCAGTGAGTTCAATGGGAATCAATGGGAGCTGGATCAGGTCATTAGGAATAGACAGACCCTTCAGTTTAGGATGCACGGCTGTCCCACTCAAAGAGGAGCTCTGGATGAGTGACAGATCCTCCCTTGCTCCCTATATGCTCTGGAGGAGGGGGGGTAAGTTTGTGACAACCCCTTTCCAGGTATATTTTACTCCCTTCCTTTCTCCTTCTTCCCTTCCTTCCCTCTACTTGTTTTGAGAATGTATCAGATGCACAGCCGTTTCTCTCCCTGCTGCCTCAACTTCCTTCAGCAAGGGTCCTACACAGCCTGCAGTGCAGGGGAGTGGCTGACTTCCTCCCCTTTAATCTCTTGTGAAGCTGCATAGGACCAGGGCACAATCTTGCCCTTAATAATCCAATAATGGTTCCTCACAAAAGCCTGACCTGGATGCCCAGGGGAGCATTTTACCACTGACTTCAGTGGAAGCAGAAGTAGGTCCCAATGGCGTTATCATGCAAACACTGAAAAATATAAGCAGCTTTACTCACATATACAAAATTAATCTAGTAGTTACAGTCTTACCGGATCAGGCAAATTGAAAGGATTTCCATTTCCAGACCATGCAATTTGATGGTTCAGAATTTTGACTGAAAACATACCAGGCACCACCCAACTATTCATGCTATTTTAATTTAAAATATTTTCTGTTCAATAGATCAGTGGAATCAGTATTGATAACAATTGTTCCAGGGAGTATGTACATCTTCTGACTGGCTCCTCGATGCGCTAAAACTCCTCCTAAAGTCCAGGTCCTCCTTCCACACCTAGGCAGTTGTCTTTGCAGTCTATTCCAAAAGCCAACCCTGAGCTTTACAGTCTTGTGGAGGAGCTTTGGTAGATCTTTTTTAGCAGGCCTCTTGCTGACAGAGCTTAAAGGAGAGTCAAATTCTCCAGTCACCCAGAATATACTTTCTCCACCCTTGACGGAAAGGGTGAAATGTCAGCAACCAAGAGAAAGTGATGCCTAAACTGTCCAAGATTTTTAACATCAAAAACAGTTTTATGTAGGGCCAGCAGGGCTAAGGTTGTTTTGTTTTGTGCAGCCATCTTCTCTTTCATGAGCACCTTAACAGCTTCAGTATGTCTGTGGGACAAACCCTCACCACAGCCTTACAAAGCAGCTATGCCCAGGCCAAGTATAGCCACAAAAATTCTGCAACTGTTATCTGTTCCTATTTCCATCTTTTTCCCTGGAAACCTTTGTTGCCTCTACACAGCACTGTTCTCATCTCTGACGCTAGACCAGTGGTTTTCAACCTGTGGTCCGTGGACTCCTGGGGGTCTGCAGACTATGTCTAATATTTCCAAAGGGGTTCGCACCTCCATTTGAAATTTTTAGAGTCCCGCAAATGAAAGACAACAAGGCAACAAGATGGAAGGTAGGATGATTTTGCATGTAACAGCCTTGTTACATGTATCTGTTGTTGGGTACTGGGCTTTGTAGCACATGCTCCTGTCATAGCTAAGTTCAGACATCACTGAAAAGGTTTGTGGAAGAAGTGTGGTGTAAGAAAGGATCTGAATGAAAAGACAGTGGGAAACTGATAAATAAGATGTGGGAGATACTTTGAGGCAGTAAAGGGCCAGTGGAAGCAGGCACGAAGGGCATAGTGAAAGAAGAATACAAAGGGAGTTGTTAGGCAGATGGAGGGACAAGTACAAGAGGAAATGTGAGCAGTGATGTAAACAGTTACACAGAGCCTTGGAGGAACAGATTGGATGCTGAAATTTAACTCAAAAGCCAAAGGAAAGCCACTTTGGCATCTTTAGTGCTTGAGGAAACACAGCTGCTTCATCAATAAATCATGGACATCATGAAGGGAAGAGCTCCAAGTGACCATTTGTAAACAGACCTCTCAGAGTAGGGTTATTGTATTATAATTTGAAATAAGCCTGAGGGTGTCACAGGTCCACTCCCCACTAGGGAGTCTCCTTGGGGCCTGCATCTGGGGATTAGCTCTACTCAGGTCCAATGCCCCTTTCTTTACCCAGTGGTTTCTCTTTCTCTGGAATTCAAGGTGCTCCTTCTTCATGAATTAGCCCTCTGCCCAGGTTGCTGAAATCCTCCCCTTTTGAGTTATCAAAGTCCCACAGGACAAGCATCTTAGGCTCTCCATTCCCTGGTCTGTGCCACCTCCACAGTGGCTGGTAGGGAAACTCAGGTCCGCCCACTACTCCAGGTTCCAATCCAGGAATTCTATACCTGGCCACTGTGGTCTGCTTTCCCTCAGACCCCATTGCTCTTTCCCTGGACTCCTTCCTACAGCTTCTGGCTCCACCCTCTCTGGGTGTACTAGCTCAGATTCCCTCCTCTCCCCTCCAGGGAGTGATGGCAGACTACTGAACTCTGTAGCCTCAAACAAACCTCCCTACTCCCAGGGAGTGACTATAGCCTACTTCCCTTGCAGCCCCTTTCTGCTGTCAGCTTACTGGCTTTATAGCTCTTCCCAGCTGGGATCCATCTTCAATCAGTCCTTCAATCCCTGACTCTTCCCTAGATGCAGCCTAGGTTATTAATCGGTCCACCTAACCACCTTAACCCCTTCAGGCCTTGTGTGAGGTGGCCACTCCATCTCAGAGGGTCATCCCAACCCAAAACCACTGATCAAGTTTTAATAATGGCCAATCTCAGTGGTGGTATAATTTATCCAGCAAAAAAGAGCTGGGAGATAGGGGGTGTTACACTCTGATGAAAGATTAGCTAATGGTAGCTAATAGAATTTAACCGGTTGGGGGGAGGGGGAAACATAACTGGCACTCTATTTAAACCAGAACTGGTTTCCACCTACCTACAATAACATTAAGGGTACATCTACACTGATGGCAGCAAAGTCGTCACTGTCAGATCAACCTATCTGGATTGATTGAGCAGTCAGTGAAGACCCGCTCAATCGATCCAGAAGTCGCCAGAAGTCAATGCAGTAAAATCACCCCCTCAAGTGGCGTAGCACTGCATCAACGGTAACACGGTTCCCATCAGCGCAGTGCAGTGAAGACGCCATGCTGAAGGAAAGCACAGCAGTTGATGGGAGTTATGCCGACAGATCACCAGGTAAGTGTAGACCAGGCCTAAATAGATGAAGAATATATGGAATTAAAAACTTTTATAATACACACACACTCACACACACTTACTTACTATTAAGTGTACTTAACTAAATATAACCTTCTAAATAAAGAAATATATCTATATCTATCTCTGTATGTACAGGCTATTATTATTAGTTCCCAAAATCTCTCACTGGATGTTGTCTAATGCCCAAGTCAGTCTTTGAGCTTCAAGCGCCTCTCATGACTTCCTGAAGAGATAGACTCAACTCCAGTGATAAGGGCTTGAGTTAAGGGGTAGCAAGCAGGGCAACTGCCCAGGGCCCCACACCAGTCTGCAGCTTCAGAAATTTTGCAGGAATCCAATGGGTGAGCAGACAAGGGAGGCAGGATGGGACCTCACCCCTTAGTTTCTGCCCTGGGCGCAAGCGAGTCTAACACCATCCCTGCTAGCGATGCTTGCTTCCAGGGCTGCACATTAGACCAGACCCACGGGAGTTGAAGGACCATTGGTTCTCCTGTTCCAGATCTCCATGACCACACGAGTCAATGATAGGAGACAACCAGAAGTGATGATCAGGAACAAACAGGAACAGATGATTAGGGACATGCCATCAAACATGAATTGACTTGACCAGCCAACTTTAAACCTAAGGGACCCTATTCTGCACATCTGTCTGTCCTGTTCAACCTCAATTTCTCCACTTATTCTTGGTTTCTCTAAGTCCCGGCTTCCCTCTCTCCCTCCCCATTTCTCTCCGTTTACTCCCAGACTCTGTTTCTCTCCCTCTCTCTCTCTTAGACTCTCTACTGCCTTCCTCTGTCCCTCCACTATCCCCCCTTCTCCTCCAACTGACACTTCCCCTCCCTCTAAGGGGAGGAGCCACATCTTCTCACTTTCTCAGAGGAAGGGGCTACCTCCTCCCCTTAGAAAAATTACAGTGCATTCCCCCTGAACACACCTTAAATTATATATCCCCTTACAGGATTGAGTCCCTTTACCATATTTACACATTCATCTTTCCAGAGCAGGCAAGACTAGTATGACGTTTTTGCTGAGGGGTGTAACCTCTTGAAAACTGAAGGTCTCACTCAGTGGATTAAAATACAGTCTGAAGGAGTAGGAGGAGTCGCTCACTGAAGATTGCAAAGAATTTGGTAAGAAGGATACATTTCGCACTCCTCCTGGCTTAGGCGTCTAGTCTGTTACTAAATAGACCACTGCTGGCCTGGTCATATGGTGAATTTATGAGAGTTGGCAGCTCTGCTTTAATACCAAGGCTATCATATTATATACCAATAGCAAAACCAAAGATTTAATCAGACAATAAGCATTACCACAACTTGCTTCCATTGCACATTTGGCAGCCCCACAGAGAAGGCTAGCTTTATGGCCTAGTATTACATTACTAGAGCACGCATGCTTGCAATACTGGCCCTGAAAAAAAGTGGCTAAGATATATAATAGGATAACTTACTGATCCAATTAAAGAGGTATCACACACTAGCTTTTAGGTAAAAGCATGTTCTGACAGTGTTGGTAGTTCTTAAGTTTGCTACAGCAAGGTTGTAAGAACTGCATTTAATACTGACAGCAAGAAAAATCAAATAATAAATAATAGTAACAATAATGGCTGAGCTTTTCAAAGGAATGGAAGGTGAGCAACTCCCACTGAAACTCAATGAGATTGGGGCACTTAACTACCATAGGTTCTTTGACAATCCTGGCTAACGTACATTTACAAACTCCTGGACGCATATTTAGGTACCATGGGCAAATTTTTCAAAAAGTGTTACGAAATTAGATGTTTAAAAGTATTAAGGTACCTAAATATGTACATAGGTGCCTAGCGGCATTTTTAAATATACCTAACTCCCCTTGATGTCAAAGGGACTAAGGCACCTAGGCACTTTGGAAATCTCACTAGGCACCTATCTGCTTCTTCATGTGTCTAAATAGCTTAATCTGGCCTCAAGGGATTTAGAAGAATGTTTGAAACTTTTATCTTTAAGGGTTTTTTTACCTGATTTTCAAAAGCACTGAGTGCCCATTTACTCCTACTGAGTTTAATGGGAGCTGCTGGAAGCTCAGCACTTTTGAAAATCAGGGCACTTATTCAGATGCAGAAATATGGGCTTCTACTTTTGACGAACTCAGCCAGCTTTTATTCTTTGCAAAGTGGTTTCACAGTCCTGATCAATACCCAGCCATCTTGAATGTAGGAGTGAACAACTTTCATTAGGGCCTCTCATAGTATTCCAAGGAAGTTAGGGGTATTGGAGGCTTTAGGTGAATAACACAGACAAACAATTGCAATGGTAGTCAGAACCCCTGGCTTAGTGCCCAGCTCCTCCCACCTACAGAATTGCAAACACATACCCATAAATTATTTAGGAAGCAGGAAGGAAGGGTTCATTTACAGGGTATATTCCACATTCTTTCCCTGCACGATTTTCTTTGCACATTTAATTCCACATCTCAAATTCTCTCAAATTCAGCACAGGGTTACTACCAGCAAAGGAGGGAAAGGTTCTCTGAAGACTTGAGTAAATGCTTTGACATGTAGAACTGTGCCGATTCCCAGTAAGCTGACATCTGCTCCATCATGTAAAAACCAGACTTAACAAAGACTAACTTCACTTCATTTTAAAGACTTGTTTGAAGATCCCATTTTAGACCCCATGTTGTAGATTTCACTTCCTCGACTACTTAACATGCACATTGGAGCCTCCAACACTGAGCCATATAGATTTGTCTTTGTCTTTTGTGTTAATTATTAGCTGCTGCAGAGCTGTCTCTGTGGGTGAACGCACACAGAAACAAAGGCGGCAAGGTTGTAAAACCTTTTATCTCTATCAGGGCACATTATTTGATAAGGTGCTAAGCTAATAGTAACGCATGTCAAATTGTGTTTAGACAGATCACTGTGCTGGGAATTGGAGGTTATATTTGCCTGTGGAAACCAGCACCTGGAGGAGCAAAGAGAAATTCATACCAATATTCACAGCACTATGCAAACTACAAACCCTCACAAAGTGGTTATTTTACAAATGGCTCCAACTAAGATAATGAGCCTCTGTTATTTCATTTGCCAGGTGCCTACCCCTCCGAACTTCAATCATTCATATTCACACAGAAGTAGTTAAAACAAGAGACAGAATAAGGTACAGTGAGCAATGTAATATGATGTCAAAACTGCACAGTCTGCACATTCAGAAGTGGGTTTGGGGGCCTTTCATTTTTGGGTGCCCATCTGGAGATGCTGCAACGGGGACTGATTTTTCAGCACATGCTGAATGCCAGACCTCTGGAAAATTAGGGACCTATAAGAGGTCCCAGATTGGGCACCAAAACCTTTTGAAAATGTAAGAACTTCCACAGAGCCAGATAATAAGGGCAGGATATTGTGCTCATCATTTCTAAACAAGAGGAGTGTGGTATCTTTAAGAACATTCATTTGCAACTTTCAAGAGGCTTATCCCAGTGGTTATTTCTCTTGTTCCCCTCTTAGCAAACACAACTGTACTAAACGCAGAGGTGGTAGACTGGAAGAGGATTGTTGTCTGGGAAGCTAACAGAAAATATTGATTCACCTCAAATTTTAATGGCTGATAATGGCACTCTGCCTGCCTGCCGAGAGCGTTGTCACCCTTCCTCGGGAGACCATTTGCCCACCCACTTGGAACGGTGCCTCAGCATCTGAATCAGGGTCTGGGTAATGAGTGCTGCACATGCTCTCCTGCCATCTCATTCAACCCCCCTAACCATTTTTCTACAACAAAGACCTTGAGATGCCACAATGAATGGCCCCAAATGCTTGGTTTCTAATTTGCACGTAGCTTATAACTTCAGTTAGCTAGAAGTCTTTGGGGTCAGCGAATACATTTGGACCATCAGGATTTCAGGTAATCAAGGATATTTTCAGCATAATTAATAGATGTCAGGGAGTGTAGGGGCATAACCCTGTTTTGCAAACAGGGTTATGGATAACTGAGATTCAACTAATCAGAGTTGTTCTGTACACAAATACAAAACAAGGTTTAGGTTATTTTTCTTCTTTCACCTACTGACTGTATGGGAACCTGGTGATAACAGCTACTACTGCCCCCTGCCAAAAGTTGCCCTTAAAGAGAAATACCAGATTAGATTTTCACAACTGTGTAATATTCTGTCTGGTAGATGTAGGCATGGATGCTGGTGCTTCTATATGTTAGCAATTAACTTGAGCTGCAGAATTCAGATCTAGATTTTAAGCATCCCAAAATTGAAAGGCCTTCAGGTCTGTGACTTTAGTTCAGCCTATTACAAAGGCAGGCACCATTTATAAAAATCTTCCAGATCTCAGTTCTGGCTTCTGACATTCCCTGAATTCAATTTCATATGAGCAGGACCTTAGATTTTACACTGTATCTAAAAGAAGAAACTTCTAAACAGAACAGCGTCTTCTAGCCGTATCTGTGAGCATTAGTTCAGCACCAGCACCACAAGAGGATAGTACTTATTGACTCAGCAACACCACTTCCTGGCCTTGGAGACTTTCTACTCAAGGACTGGTCCAGTCCAGGCCTGCTTAGCTTGTTAGCAAGTTAATGAGAACCCCAATATATACAGCAACAGGCTCTGCTGTGCTTTTTTTGCAGCAACTAGCCCAGGATCAGCCCAGGCTGAAGGCAGGACGTAAGACCTGACTGATAAACAGTCTGAGCCAACATAGCAAGTCTTATGTTCGTTATGTCATTTTATGTCCTTTATTCAATTCCACAGACGCAGTATCAGAGCTCAGAAGTAAAAGAATGACAAGACTCTGGGTGGGAGGTGGCCGATCTGCTTAGTGGGGATTGTGGAACCAATTTGCAGTACCAGAAAAACCAAGGGGTCCTGTGAGTCATCTGCAAGGGCAGGAGGAGCAAACTGAACACACACTTTTAATGGATAAGCTTTTATTCTCTCTCTCCTTTTTTTTTTTTTTTTAACTACCAATATGGTAAAACATCTGTGTTCCCAACCTCAGGAAGCACAGCTCAATGTCACCTTCCTATCTGTGAAATCTCTGAAGGAAAAACACAATGGCTTATGATAGATTTCATGAGAACATATTTTCTCCCTTGAGAGTTGGCTAAGATTAAGATAGCATCACCATTTTCGCTTTTCAAATCAGGGTTTGGTAATTGGCCATGCACCTCTCTTGCAACAGACCCTCAGAACCCAAGGAAAATGGGGTGGGGCATGGCAGGTAAACACCCTCGCTTTTAGAATGGCATTCTCTGTAAAGCCAATTGCATACTACAACACATCTGAGAGGGATGTGACAGGACCGGAAATGCTCAGGTGCTTTGCTCTGTGACCAGATGCATTAAGATTACCTGTGGCCAAGTGTCACAAGTGTCCTGTGGCCAAGTGTCACTCACTGCTGGTCTGGTGCCTCCTGGGCACTCTTGGGATTAGCTCCTGAGGTAGATGGTCCCAACCGTGGTGTGCATGCCGTTACTCTGTCTCTCCTTCCGGTCAGCAGAGCTGCTCTTGCTTCACGTCCCTCAGTGTCTCCTTCATAACTTAACCCTCCAGTTAGGTCATTCAGCATTCCCCTTCCGGGGCACAGTCCATCACCTGTCCTAGGCAGTCTTCCCATTCACTGCCTCAAGTCTATGCCATGCCCGTGGTGGCTGGTAGGTGAACCCAGGCCCACCAGAGACCCTCAGTTTAGCAGTTCTGGGCCTCCTCTCTCTGCCCTCATTGCTCCTTCCTTGGACTGCTTCCTATTCTCTGGTTCCCCTTCTCTCCCTGGGTGCACCAGCTCCAAGAACGCTCCTCCCAGGAAGTGACTGCTAGCTGCATTCCTGCAGCCTTTCCAAGCCTAAAGTTCCCTTGTTTGCAGCCTAACTAGCTGATTGGGCCCACCTGGCTCAATCCCGCTCTTGCAGGGGTAATGTGGGGATCTCACCCCATCACACCAAGGCTGATCTCAAACAGCTTAAACCTGAGAGCCCCTTCATATGAGAAACGGGGATAAATAAACATCAAGGACTATAAACCTGGATAGAGAAAGAAGAGGCCATGTCATTTTCTCAGAAGAGCCAGGAGCCCATCTTCTGCCTGGTGAGACATGGGTCTGCCTTGTCAATGGCAGATGGAAAGGGAGTTTTGGGCAATGGTCTGAAACTTGCTGAGGGAGGCAATATTTATTTGGAGAGCGAAATTTCTTCTGCTTGGCAAGACTAAGAGGACTGAAGCCTCCCATGTAGATACAGATGGATCTCTTCAGAGTTATGGCAGGGGCAGAGAGAATTGATGGGTGCCAAAAGCTTGTAGCGCCCCTCAGAGTGTGGGGTCCAGATCCAGTGTTTGCCTGCCATTGGCTATAAAGCCATTGTAGCATGTACCACCTTGCAGAGATGGCTGTTCTAGGAAGGACATCAAATTGATAGAACCCAATCCACCAAATCTGAACACTCCCCAAATCCAGGTGCTTTCCTTTGCAGCTTGGGTCCATCCCTCCAAATGAGCAGGTGATTGGATATATGGACATTACATTGGATGAGTAGATGCAGGTAGCAGCAATTAGCAGTTGTACTTTGTACTTACATTACACCGTGACTCTGTTGCTTTACAAAGAAAGGAAAGTATCCTTATCCCCATTATATAGCTGGGGAAGGTGAAGCACAATGAAATGAAGTGACTTGTCCAAGCTCATCCAGCAGGTCAGTGTCAGATCCAGTATAGAAACAGGAATAAGTTCTTGACTCCCTCCCCAGTGTCCTATCCATCAGCACACCACTCATGTTTTGTAAGACGCCTATAGCACTTGTCTTTCCCCTGCTCCTATGTAACATAAAGCTGCTTCAAAGTATACTAATTCCATGCTCAAACTCCTTATTAGTCATAGAATGGTAAATACAAAGTGCAAACATTGAGTCAAAGTGTCAAGAATTATTTCTTCCCAATCTGATTATAATAACAGCACTAGCCTTGATGTTATAGCATTTAAATATATTTTCCTAGCCTAGTTGAGATGAGCTCAGATAGTTTCTAAGCCAGGTAAACACATCTTTAATTCAAAGAAGCATGGCACTCAGCAAGAGGATGCAAATGAGACCAAACAGCAGACCTGTTAGGGAAACCTCGTCCACCCACAAAAATGGGTTATGCATGTCACATTTTCCACTCTACTTCTCTTAAACATGTTTTTCACATTCTACTGCTAAAAATAACTCAGTGTTACATTAGAAGAGGAGCAGCAGCAGAAACCAGTACGTTCTGGCAATTTTTTTTTTAAAGGGCAGTATTTTATCTGTGGTGTTGCAGACATCTTTAGAGTAACCACAGCTGTTCAACAGCAATACTATATATGTGAAAGATGAGACTGATAGACTCTGTGTGTATGCGCTTCTGTGTGTGTAGTGAGATTTATTCTGCTCTCACAGTGTAAATCTGGAATAACTCAGGGAGGTTACACTAGGCTAAACTAGTCTGAGAGCAGAATCAGGCAGAATATATATATATATACACACCCATATATACACACTCACATGCCACATATATACTCATATACACACACACCAGCATTTATTCATGACTGTTTAATGTAACATACATTAATTGTACAAGTTACCACGCTGTAAGAGCTCTGCAATTTTGGGATATTCTCTGAAGGAAAAAACACTACAAACAGTATCTCATCTAAGCAGTGTCTGATCTCCCAATTTCAGTGTCACCCTTATAAGACAGTGACAACAGTAAGGAGGGAATTATAATAAAATTGAGCCCTTAAACAACACTTTTTGTGTAGCCATCTCAAAGCACTTTGGGAAACATTAATTAAGTCTCACTGTGAAGTCAGATGTTAATCCTACCCCAGTTGAAGCATCACTCCGATGATTAACAAGGCAAGGCTAACTCACTATTAATATAACAGAAGGTACACCAGTCTCCAGCAGAGTAGTTATGTGTGTATCTAGGAAGGCAAGTAAAATTGTTATTATGTATGTACGTATGTATGTTATGTATATTCCCGTTTATACTATGTTAATACTATGGAGGTTTTTAAACCTTTCCAGAAGAAGGCCAATAAAGAAATGATCAAATATCAATACATTTAGATATTAAAAGCTTTTATAGCAAAAGTCACCAAACAGTGCCACCTGCTGTAGACTGCTCAATACTGCTTCACAGCCCCATGCTTTGCAAGTCTCAATTACCTTAATCTCACAGGTTAAAATATTACATAGCTAAACCAATTCATTCAAATTAGAAAGGAAAGAGCTATAGGGAGAAGAAAGGAACAAAGAAACAAACAAACATCATTTAACTGAGCTCTGCTGAAATCACAGGAATATAAATAGTCTATTATGCCTTTCTGCTATTGTAGTATCTCCTGGACCTTTGAATAGGTAATAGTCTGCACACAGAAATCATAATGCAAACACAGATACATACACTGTCATGTAAATGCCCAGAGGACTGTAGTTCAAGATCAGCTAATTATTACAAGGGAAATGTTCCATCTGAGACTGGAACAGGAGACCTCTCTGGTTTCCAGATTAAAGGCTTTGCAGTTGAGGAAACAGAACAAATCAGGCCAGCACTGTCTTGCTCTCACAGAAGTCAATAGCAAAAAAACCCCATAGTTCTGCAATGCATAAAGGATCAGACCACTATTTTAAGGCAGTTTTTCCTCAGTCTTTTCTACACCAGAACCTCTCTCCCATCTAGCCAAGGCCTAGCCTTGAACCCTCACCCCTTTAGCAACCTAGAGCAGGGTGAGTGCAACCTTCCCAGCACCTCTTTGTAACTCCCAGGTAAAGAACCTATACTCTAAAATAAATTCATAAATCCAGCCATGACTCTGCCCATCATTTCTGATGCAATCCAAGGGTCCTTACATTGAGGGTTAGTCCTGTAAATACTTTACGAGTTTGTACAAAGCGGTCCTTACAGTTAAATCTCCCATTTTCGTGACCACGAGTCTATCTGAACTGAACATGTCTTCAGTAGTTCACCTCAGGAAATGTACTTTCCTACTATATTGATGCTATCATAGGGGTTAGAAACTGAAGGGACAAGTGTCCTGGGCAAACTGTACAGGGGTGTCTTAGTTTGAGCACCAAGCCACTGTGTGATAAGAACAAGAAAAAATAACAATAAGAATGATAATTAACTGAGGAACAGAGAGATTAAGGCCCTCCACATTTTTAAAAATACCTCCAAATTTCAAGTGTCATAATTATTGAGGGCCCAGTTTGAGGTACCTTGATTTTCAGAGATGTTGCACCCACAACGCAATGGAATTTACTCTGAAAATCACCTCCCAGTTGTTTGTTAGGACCCAAGCTGTGCAATCAGCAGTTCTGGAATTCAAAAATTACAGGCTGCTTTTGAAACTGTGAGTATGGCAGTGCAGCCTAGTGGCTAGCACACCAGACGTGGACTTAGGAGATCTGGGTTTGATTCCCAGCTCTACTACTGGTCTGTGAGTGGAGCTTGGGCAAGACACCTCACATCTTCATGCCTCAGTTTCCTCATCTATTTCCCAGGGCCAAACTTTCCTTCTCCCCCACTGTTGTGCAGTGTTCTGTATGCCAGTTGGTTTCCACCTGTACCTCCAAGGTGGCTGCAGTTCAGTGGTTCACTAAGTACATACAGTAATTCATGAAACATTGTTATACTTTGGGATGAAAAGTGCTATATAAATTGGTTTTTTTCCCCCAGGGATGAGGGGATGTTGATGCTACCACATCTCTTGGCAATTTTTCATTTGCATGGCCACGTGACTTTTACTATTGTAAAAACAGGTTAATTAAATACAGATTGATTTACATTTTTTAATTCACAATGAAATTAAAGTGAAAAGTGTCATGTCGTAGGTGACGATCTATTAAAAGCCAAAGAAGCAGTGACAAGAATGAAAAAGTACCCATCTTAATTACTTTTCCCTTTACCGTGTCACACTCTTACACGGTGATACTGCTCTCCGCTAGTGTGAACTCAGTTCTTAGGAAGGGTGCTGGACTGACAGGACTGGAGACTAGAGGATCTGATTCTCATTTACACACGGGTCCCACCACACTGCTCTGACTGTGCAAAGGGACCTTAAGGTGAGTGTAAATGATATTTATGCCCACTTTGCCAGAGCTGTGTAAAGGGTTGGACTATAAATGAGCCCTGAAGTCTTCCTTCTATTCACAGTTCCTGTGAGTATCCAGGAGATGAAATGGATCAGCCTGTGTTACATTGTTTCATTGTAAACATTGTTTCTCTTTGACCAGAGTGTGGGCCCTACCATATATGCAGTCTCTCCTTGTTCCTGTTCCTGTGAGCTTAAATTTAGTCCATGAGTGGAAAATGCACTTTTGAAATTCAAATTCTGTATTGTAGCGAACCCCCCTATACTTACATAAAAACCTAAGCCTCCTCTATGTCTCCTTAGGGACAAAGCATAGGTGAGGGGATATTGCACTACACTGGGAATCAGGAGACACAGGTTCGATTGCTGGCTGTGCCACTAACTTGTTGCATGGCCTTGCCCAAATTATTTAACTTCTCTAATCCTCAATTACCCCATATGTAAAATGGGGATGATCATAGTGATATTAACCAATCTTTGTAAAACAATATGAAATCTACACATGAAAACTGCTCAGCAGTATTATTATGCCCAGGATTTATGGCCTACAGTTTTGCTCACTGAATGAACATCTTCTTTCCATTTGGGATTTCCAAACTCTGGCTCTTGATGATCATATCCAGCTGTGGATAGGAGACAGCTGATCTCTCGTCATTTACACCATGGCCCATGCCATCAGATACTGGCCTGAGACATAACAGACATCTACAAACTCTCTTGTGGGTGGAAGGTCATCTTATAGCTGCTCTGTCAAAGTTTGTTTTTTTTTCAATGTTTTAAATACGTTCATTGTCTCTGTGCACATGTGCAATTGTAAACAATGCAAAACATAACAGTAGGCTTCCCGCATAACAGATGTCAGTATATACAGAACAACTACTCCACACAACCTTAGGTGAAAAGGCTAAGCAAACAGATGGGCTTTGCATAGTGTTCTGAAGGTTAAGAAGTGCTGACTGTGCTGGGCCAACAGGGCAGTGGTTCCTAGAGGCAAGACTCCACCTTAAAATAAACTTGTTACCTTATTCAGATCTAGGGACTGTTAACAAAAGTGAATCCGCAGAGGTCTCTCTCAGCTATTATATGCCACCCAAACTGCTTGTGACTACAGGAGCAATCCGGGATCCAAATATCCCTGGATGAAGGGAGAGCAAATCTCTCTGACAATGAGAGCAGACAACATCTTTGCCAGACTCTCAAGAGGCTTTCATCAACCCACTGCCATCTACTCCACCTTTCGTGGGCTGAGCCTCAGCCCCCTCGCCCTTCAAGTCGCTGCATTGGCTACATGCTGGAAAACAGACACCTCCTGCCTTGAAGAAGAGAGCTGAAGATGCATGCAGTCAGCCTAATCATGGCACCACTGCCCAAACCACCTCACTACCTCTCCCAAGAGCCTGACGTACACATTCAAGAGGAAGAGCTGTAGAACAGAACTGTAATAGAGTCCTTGGAGGGCTAGGTGATGTAGTGGGTCTGAGTGGAATGAGTGAATATGAGTGGGTATATTCATCACGCCCAGTATCACCTCTCAGCGAGAAGGCCTTTCAGTTGCTGGTGGCCGTGGTGATCCCTCAGTGGTCGAGGATGATCTATTTCATGGCTTTTATTTTATATGGGTCCTTTGGTGACTGAGGAGTCTGATCCTTGAGCCGCAGACACGTTTGCAGACATTGCAGGTGATGCAGACATTGCAGCAAGGTTGGGCCACTATTGCTGCTTGACAGGTATCTGTCCTTCTTTTCTGGCATTTTTCTGCTACAAGGGCAAGGCAATTTTCTTCAAAAATGGTCGTTCCTTCTGTGACAAATCTTTACCAGTTAGCCCTGTCTTGGGCTACTGTCTCCCAGTGTGTGATGTTGATGCCACTACTCTTGATGTTTGTTTTGAGGGTGTCTTTACAGCATTTCTTTTGGCCTCCCCATTTCCTTTCTCCTTTGGTGAGCTGGGTGTACAGCAATTGTTTTGGTAGGCGCATATCAGGCATGTGCACACAGTTCCCACTCTACCTCAGCTGATGCTGGATAATCAGGGCCTCAACATTGAAAATGTTGGCCTCCGTGAGGACACGGACGTTAGTGCAGCAATCCTCCCACTTTATGTTAGGGATCTTCTGGAGAAAGTGCCAGTGCTGGCCTTGCAGGTTTTTCAAGTGTTTTCTGTATGTCACCCAAGTCTCGCAGCCACAGAGAGGAGTTGGGATTACCACCGCTTTGTAAACTAAAAGTCTGATGTGTGTTGTGATGTTGTGGTTATTGAACACCCGGCGAGACAGTCTGCCAAAGGCAAGGTTGGCACTGCAGATTCTGTGCTGAATCTCGATGTCTATGTTTGTCCTCTGTGAGAGATGGCTGCCAAGGTAGGCAAAGTGCTCTACTTTTTCCAGTTCCTCTCTGCCAATGTAGATCTTCCTTTCAGTAGTTCCTCACCCAAGGATGGGTTTAGTTTCACCTAAGGTTTGCATTGTCTTTGCCCTCTTCTTATCAGAGGGGGCGTCAGACTGGAATATAGCTTATGCCCCTCCTGCAGTAGATGCAGTTGGTAGGGGACCCTGCCCCCCTCCACTCCACTGGGTTCTGACCCAGGGCCCTATGAGGGTCAACAGTGTCTGGCACCTGGTGTGCCCTCGGAATTACCCTCCCAGGATCACTTCCTACCATCCATCTCAACGCATGGCTCCAAGTCCAACATAAGATAACAAAAAGAGAAGAAAAGATAACTAGACGTTCAGCGCCAGATGGGCTCATCAGGCCATCCTACTCCTTACAGGGAGGCTTGTTCAGCACCCTTGTCCAGGAGCCCTCAGGATAGGTCTGTCTTCCTCCTCAGGTGCCTCCTTCTGAGCTAGGTTGATCCCTTTTAAGCTTTTAAGCTTCCTCTCCAGATGGAGCATGCACTGCAGGTCTGGAGAGGTGCGGCTAGTTGGGCCCAGTATTGTCCTTTAACCCATTAGGGCCCAGTGTGGGATTTGTACGGCACATCACAAGAATCCAGCTGAGCACTGCCCAAGAGAGTCCTGAGGGTGGATAAGCAATTACCCAACACCACATTCCATGATCTCTTTGTTAGGAAAGAACATAAAAAGAGTGGAATCTTTTGATGAGGAAGGAACAGAGCCATTTACCTCTACATGGGGTCCATAGCTGTGCCAACTAAACCTCATGGCTGGTGGTATCTGGTGCTATATTGAGAAGATTGTTGGAATTGCAAGCTTACTCTTTAAGAGCGGGGGTGAGGGGGTTTCCTGTTCCAGCTTGCAGATGAGGGTTCTGTCTGGAAGTGTGTGAGAAGAGTCAGACGGGAAAGAGAGCCTAAAATGAGGTAGGGTGAGTTGTGCCTTTCTGCCTTAGTAAGTAGCCTGCCTTGTCTCTCTCTGGTTTTGGTGCTTGTTATTATTCTAGATTCTATAAATAAAAGTAGTGTTGCCTTGCAAACTTCCAGAAAGAGTATTTTATATTTGTATCTAACTTCTCTCTTTGTATGCCATAAATATAATGGTATCAAACGCATGTGACATACCCAAAAGAACTGGGACCTTTGGTTGTCCAGCTGCCCCCTAATGTCTTCTTCTCATGGCAACTGCATAACTTCTGTCTCAGGCTCTATCTGCTTATTTTGTTGGTGGCTCAGCTTTTTCTCTTAGTGCCAATGCGCTGTTTGAAAAATAAATATGAAATCCTGTAAATTTACAGATGGATAATTGGCAGCTAGGGTGCACAATCAACCGCAGTAAATTAACGGTTTAAGCCATAAATCAAGTTTATGATTTGTGCTGTTAATGTAATTGTTAAAAATGTGCATTTTAACAGTAAGTAGCAGTTGAAAGAAACAAATTTAACAGTGACAGATAGTTTCTAACTATAGTGTTAAAATAGTTCATTTAAATAGCAAATTCCTGTCCAATTGTTGTAGATGGACATCACAGAGTGTGATCTTAAAATTCCAAATCAATTGTTTATTTCAACAGGGTTTTTTTTTTCTTTCCTTCTTTGAAATGAGGCAATTACTTAACTGTTAGGACTGTTTTCATATGACTATATACATTAAAGAAGCTCATGTTAAATAGGAAATACCAACGACCTAGTCCAATTCCACTTTCAGGGAGAAGACTAAGAAGAGAACTTCTCAACGACAAAACAGTCACTCTTCAGAGGGGCACAAGTGTAAGAAATGTGAATGCAGCAGAACACCATGCAGAAGTCAGTTTTCCAGAACATCCTAATTACAGACATGAGGAAACTTGTGTATACTGTTTGTACAGATTTATGCTTATTGGACAAAATGGAAAACTATTGAGGAGTTCATGAGCTGCGGAAAAGCTTCCACCACCGGGAATTTCCAAAGCCTGCTCCTTCTGAGTAAGATTTGTTGACAGGAAAGAAACAGCAGCAGCTTACACGCAGTGTGATCAATGCATGTGCCAAAGATGCAGAAAGCTCTGCAGTTGCTGTAAATTGTAATGCTATTGCCTCTTCCTGAGGTTCAATTAAGGATTGCAATCATGTTAGCAAGCAAGTTCCTTGGGGTGGCTGCCCAATGTCTAGAGTCTAAATGCCATTAAAAAGGATTTTACTCAGCTCTCTGCAAATTCCATATGGAAGTCTTTGTATCTGATTAGTCCAAATTAAGAATGTAATGGTTTTCTATACTGAAACACGGATGTGCATATTTTACACTTTATCTATGGCGTCAATCACCTCCCACATAAATCTCCTTCAAACTAGCAGCCTGTCAGAGAAGTAGCTTGGTTAATATATATAGGAGATTTTCTTTATGTTTGTCTGTGTGTAGAAATGACTGAAGGGAAGTTGAGCCAAAGAGATAAGATTTGCATTTGCATTGAAAGTGGTGAGTGGTCATTCTTATCTCTCAGTCAGAGTGAGTTCCATAGGCTAGGTCCTGCAGCCCTAGGAAAGTTCTGTCTCCTGCATTCACAAGCCTCCCCCTATTGGCCAATGTGGTGTCTGTGGTTGTCAAGGGAGATCTTGATCATGGAGAGAGAGGTGATGTCTCAAGTTGCTAGGATTAACTGTCTTGAAAGCTTTGAACATCAGGATGGAAACTAGCATATTCAGTGGGGAGCCAATGCAGAGAAGAGAACACTGCAAGGGGGTACTCACACTGACCTGTATTATTTAGAAAACAGGCTGCTGCATTCTGTACCGGACAGAGCGTTCTCAGGAAGTGTGGTTTCAGTCCTAAACACAATGAGTTGCAGTTATTGAGCCATGAGGTCTCCAGTAGGTGGATCATTGAGGCCAGGTCTGAGCTGATAGGATGGGGCACATCTTCCTTGTTAGCTTCAGAGAGAAAGCATTTTTTGCTGCCAGGGTTCTTTGGTCATTCGGTTGTAAAGAGGAATCCAACCGGAGCCCCAGGCAACATGGTAGGCAGCACCAGGCATACACACTCTCCATTCAGCAGAGGGCAGAAGTACACACAAACATTGTGTGAGGTTGAAGGAGGTACACAAATCTTGCCTATTTATTATACAGATGATTTTGATTAAACTCACAACAGATGTGGTGGTAAGTGGCAAAAACTCATCCCCATCCCCATTCCATTTTTATTACATTTATCTATTCGCACCCCTTCACTTTGTTCCTACAGTCAATGCTAGCCTAGATTTTCAAGCTAGAAAATGTGCAGATGTGCATACTGGAAGGAATGACCTACAAATCTGCACACTTGCAGTATTTTATACAAACATTTGAAAAGCCACTTTCATTGGGAATTTTCAGGGGGAAAAATGACACCAATGAACGTTGTGGGCTTGATTCTGATCTCACTCACAGCAATTTTAAGCTGGAGACTTCAGTAAAATTACTCCTGATTTACACCAGTGTAGCTTATATTGGCATCAAGCCAATGAAATAAATTTCAGAGGGTATATTGAAGTCTAAATCAAGTTTACAGTTTGTACCATAAGGCAAATGCAGGCATTAAAGCTGTTCTTTTACAATGATAAACACAACATTTTATCTCAAAATGGTCCAACTTGGCATTGGCAAAGACTATTTGCAACCAAATATCTGACTCAGGCAAATCAGCAAATAATAAATTGTGTTGCAACTATTAGATCAATGAGTTACATTGGTAACATCAGTAGGAAAAAAAGATTTTGGTGTTTATACAAAATCCATTTGAGAACGAAATTTTGAAACACAACTTGTATCATTTAATATATGTGTTTGGAGAAGTCCAATATTTACAATTACTGCTGTTAGAGCACATTTGACAAAATTAGCTTTAACATACATGGGGTAGAACAGAATCTGACTTTAGTGTGCCTACCTCAAAGTTGAGAGGATTTGATTTCAAGTAATGAAAAAACCCCACCATTTATACATAATCTACTGGACGCTGATTTAACTTGAAAGCAAACCAAAGTTTTCCTTTTATTTTTAAATCTTTAATTACAGCTGGTGGGGAATTTTCTCCCAAAATTAAGTTTGACCTAAAAACAAGATGGAGGGGAAAAAATGGTAAATATATTCTATTTTCTGGGAAGCCCCTAAGGGCCAAATCCCAGTTGATGGAAATCATTGAAGTCAATGGTGCTATGCTGATTTACACCAGCTGAGGATACACCTAACGGTTTAAATAATGGGTAGAAATCAACATAAGATCTTTAAGATCGTTGCCAGTTTTAGGCTGTTGATTTAAGAAATACCAAGCAGCTAAACAGCTCATGCAGTAGACTTGATATGTTAGGCCCTAGCTCAACAGTCTATCCCTAATCAGCAACGCTCTGAGAGCCAGATTTCCAAATGCACCTCAATCCTATTGATTTTAAGCATGTGTAAAGTTTTGCTGAATAAGAATGGACTTCAGCACATGCTTAAATGCTTTGTTGAACTGGGGCCTCAGAAAAGACTAACAAAATAACAGGGGCCGGTTTTCCCACATTTGGACCTCTGGGATCTGGAGCCATAAAAAGGGAGATAAGTATATAAAAAGCCACCACGCCATCAGAGAATATAAGCCTGATAGAAGCATCAATGTTTAATTCTCATTTGTGAGTTTATAACGTTCACAATATCGGGCTGAATCATTCTCTTGTAACATGGCTAAATCTTATTAGTTTGGGAGCTTTTCATTACTTTCTTCCCATTTACTGAATGTACAAGGATAGTTTAAGGAGGGGGAAAGTTCACTTTTCACACCCGCCTCGTCTATCAGCAATTTGGGACAAAACAGAGAAAGGCAAGAGCTTAGTTTTTTCAATCTGACAGAGCAGCGTAATTTTACCTCAAAGTTCAGATTCCACATTTGCCAGCAGTGTTCGCCCTTATGGAAATCAAAATCATGTCATCCAAACATAATCCTTCCCCAGAGGGTTTTTATTTAAATCTGATGTTTTATATATTTCAGGCCTTTCCTCATTCCAAAAGAATATTCAAAGCGCTAGATCTAATCTATAAAGTTTAGACATATTTTAGCACAGGCTTCATTTTCATATTCTTCAGGGTCCCCTTTATTACAGCAATCCTAATTACTGTCAGTTTGAGGCATAGGAGGTTGACTAAAAAGCAGCACCTTTTGGCAAGAATGCTGTGCATTCTAAATACAGAGTTATACCTACATTTATTTTCTGGCTTTCTTCGGTTTATAACATCTGAGAAGCAGTGGAAATGTTTTATTTTCCAGCAAAATTATATCACCCCTTCCTCCAGCCAAATTTCACAAGCTTTTGTTTTGTTTCATAATAAATAAATACTAGTTTTTAAAAAGCGATACAGAAGAAAACCTCATTTTGAAATGTGCACCTGGATATACTACAGCACATGGGCAAACTTCCAAGGATATGACAGCTTCAGGCAGCATGGTCTAGTAGGCAGGGCACAGCACTGGCCTGGGAGTCAGGGGACCTGGATTCTATTCCCTATTCTTCCATTAAGTTTGAGCAAGTCATTGCTTCCTCTGAGGTCTCCATTACCACAGTATTTGAGCACCTCACAATCCTTCTAATGTGTTCACCCTCACAATATCCCTTTAGGTAGGGCAGCACAGTTATCTCCATTTTATAGACAGGGAACAAACGCACGCATAGACTAAAGCCTGAGGTCACACAGAAAGGATGTGTCAAAGCAGGGAACTGCACCTACATTTCACAAGTGCCAGACTAGCAACCCAACCACTGAATCATCCATCCTTCTCTGGGCCTCTGTGTCCTCCCCCACTTTTTGGATTAACTCTTCACTGGACACTGGAAGGCTAAAAACAAAGCAGATTGAGGCAAACCCTGCACACCTTACTCAGGAAAGCAGCCTCTTTGATGTTAATGTGGCAAGTAGGGTGACTAAGGAGAGCTGGAATTGACCCTTGATATTAATGATTAATTCTTATCATCATGTAGGAGCATGGAGCAGCACCCCATTGTGCTAGGTACAGTACAAATTATCTTCCGTCCCATGTTATTATAAGAGAGCTCTGTGATCTGAGCACTGTGTGGTCTGAAGCCTAACCCTGTCTATGGCATGAATCCTGCAAACACTTGTCCACATGCTTAACTTTCCATCTGAGTCATTCCACAAAAGTTCTATTGGCTATTGTTAGCTTGGATGCATATGTTTGCATGGTGAAGGTCTATAACAGCTGGCAATGACTCTCTCTGTAGTTTTGGACAAGCCTTTTTCACTCAGAAATGGTATTATTTTCAAGCAGAAAATGATGAAATTTCAGTTTTTGTGCAAAATGAGCTCATTTTCACAAATTTGCACATGTTGAGGGTTTTGCATTTCATACACCCTTATTATTATTATTAATAATAATAGGTACTTATTGTTAGGGCTCCCCTGCCCTGTCCCCTCTCAGTTCCCAGACACAGTTTGCCGGAAAGCAACAATCCAGAGACCAATTTGCAGGCACCATGCAAAGGGTTTTTTGAGAGTTACACTGACAAGCTTAAAACCATAACCATATCCAAGCCCTTTACACCAGTCGGGCTTATTTTTCTATGCACTGATAGAATTTTCTTTTCCTTCTCCCGCAATCCTAGTTCTATACGCCCAGAGAACTCCCTCTTTCCCTGACCATGGTTCTGTATGCCGACAAAACCCCCTTCCCTCCTCCTTCTTCTTGATAGCCTTAATAATACCTGTAGCCCTCCACATCCCCGAACCACCCCTTTCAATAGATGGTCATGTTCCATTTTGGGAGGTCTGGGGCTTTACTACAACCCCTTTTGAGCCCCCTGGGAGGGGCAGGGAGTAGGGTCACATCTTGGCCATGGTCAGTTTATGGCCCTATGTTTATGCTTCTTTTTAACACTTCTTTTTACATTCTTTGCTTTCCCAGCTGCTTGCTTGGCCTTGCTCTGGTGTCTGTCCTGAAGAGGAGTCAGAGCTTTCCTTCATTTGTGCATTCCTATATTGCACCTTCACTGCTCCTTAAAACATTTTAACTGAATCCCTTATCTTTTCCACAGTAATAAAGAAAACCCAACTCATTGCAGGCAGACAAAAGGAACACACTATGGCCTTGTTCTTTGCTAACATGTGTAGCTCAGAAACTTTGACTTTCAGGCAGGCACAGAGGCCCAAAGTCCCATCTCAGGCAAATACACAGGCCTCAATACTTACATAAACTTACATTACATACTTATATTCTAACCCTTATGTTACAGGGCGCTTTGAGAAGATTAAGTAGTTAAGAGATTTGCAAAGGTCTTTGGAGACGAAAGTTGTTTTGGGCCAGAGTCCAGCTGCAGCTGCCAAGGTGAGAATTCCCCTGGTGAAGCATAAAGCTGGTAGATACAGTTCATAGGAGCTATGTCAGCCACCACCCCAACTAGTATATGGGGTTTGGGAAACTGGGTACTATGTGGACAGGCAGAATGTGGAGCAGAACATATGGCATATGTCCACTTAGGGATCACAGCCAGCTGTTTTAAGTTAGGTTGTTCTAACTTAATTTGGGACCAGGACTCCATCACATTCTCTGCAGGTGCACTAAGAGACTTTGGATCTATCAATATTTGTATTATTACTATTGGCACAGTTTTCTATTTTAGTATCGTTTCTGTGAGCAGCACAAATTCTCTTGGATTTGTACATCTCTTGTACATCATTTGAATGGAACAGACTTTTTGATGCAGTCTACAGTTCACTGCCGCCCTTCCATTGTCGTGTCTGTTTTAGAGACATATCAAACCAGTTCAGCAAATAGAAATGGCAATGGGGGCCACCTGTTTATACTTTTCCACACTGTTGTGCTACGTCAGGCTGCAGCAATCCATTGTGAGTCTGATTATCCCAGAGCCATTGCCAGGTTCATGGTTTCGAAGTGCAGCAGAGAACATGTTTTCAGAAACATGCGCCAGACTTAAGCTTTTTAACTTCTTGCAGAAGAGTTGGAATGACAAAGTTTGATCACACTGCAGCATAGATCTGTACAGTTAAGCCCATATGTCCACTGAAGTTAGAACAAAGGATTATGTGCATTAGTTTTACTAAGGCTATGTCTATGCTACGAGCTAGGGCTGTGATTCCTAGCTTGCACAGACATACTCATGCTAGCTTGATGACAGTTAGCACAAGTTTAAACAGTAGCGTAGCAGCGGCAACACAGTTTAGTCGTGCCAAGCACATACCCACAGGATTCAAGCAGGTTTGTACTCAGCATGGCTACGTCATGCCGCTGCTGCTGCTACCCACACTACTGCTCTAGCTTGCAGAGTAGACATTGCCTGACCGTTTTTTGTCTGGTTTTAGTTTTTTTATGCAACATCGTATTTCTGTTCAGCTCTTTTAAAAACGCTCATTACTGATTGTTGAAAGTCACGTTGCTTTAATAGACTTGGAAAGCTCTTTATTATATAGAGGATACATAAATAGAGATGTCATTTTACCCTCTTCCCTAAAGAGAACTGGGGGCAAATGCATCATTTGCCCCAAGTTCTCTGGTTCATAGCAGAGTACTCAAAGTATTTATCTGAGTAATAGGAAGGGATTACTCATGTAGATGGATTTACAAAATGCCAAACCTGGCAGGCTTCTGAAATTAAAACAACCTAATGCACGGGGAGTGATATACTCTACAATGTGAGAAATGTCAAGCTGTGGAAAAACTGTTCCAGAAAGTAGCTGTAAGTTAAGCACAGAGTTCACTTCTCTTGTCACTTGAACCTCTCCTTAGAATTAAGAACTGAACTTACCATTTTGAAACATGTAGAGTAGCAGTTTAAAAAAAGAATACACCACAAGAATGTTCATATTAGGGGATTTTCTGCCTTTACGAGAGTTTAAGAGATTGTCAGAGGTCAAACAGGATTGAACATCCCCGCTGAGCCACTTCTGTGAAGACATTCTGTGGAATGGTGTAGGTGTGCTTGCTCTCTATGGCTATTCAGAGAAAACCAAAAAAAAAAAAAAAAAAGGAAAAAGGAAAAAAGACCAACTTGTACAATATTGACTCTCCTTAAATCTCAGTAACAAAGGACTCATTTCCAAATAGATAAGGAGTTATTTTCTGTTAGTGAAGTATACTGTATTCCAGCATCTTTCCAGCAATATCTATGTAATTAATTATTGCATTTAGGACAGCCCAGGCATGCTAATTTGCTCTTGGTTAAATTAAATTTGCCTTACACGGAAGGACACGGCTTTTTTTCTTTTCATGAAACTGAAAATGCAGTGGTTTGCAGAGCCAGTAGTTCCAAATGCTCTTTTAAAATGAAAAGCTGTGTAGAAACAGAAATAAATACACATAAAATGTATATTCTCCAAAAAGAATTTCCAGAACACCTGTTACACACCTACCTCCATTGATGTAAATAGTCTCTCAATGGAAACTGCCATGTTGATAGTCCCTGGCAGGAGGTTCAATCTGATGATGCAAGGTAGGAATGTGGCTCCCACTGGAGTCCAAGAAAGAGCCAAAGACTTTCCAAGTTACTGTAAGGCCAGTGTTGTTGTATAGAAAAATAACAAAACCTATTCTACACCAGTTTTGAAAATCTGCTTTCTCATGCATGCAAAGGTAAGTTGAATTATCTGAATCTTAGGCCCCGTCTCTGTTAAAGAAATTCATACTTAATGACATCAGTGCATTGATGCAAAGCAGTGCACCTTATTTTGCAGTTGGATTAAGTTGCACCACAGTAAACCATACATGTACCTCTGCAGTGCATTTACATTAGGGGTTTGCACTGGGGTTAATCACATTTTGTTACATGCATGTGAATTTCATTAATGTAGATTCATAGATTATAAGGGCAGAAGGGACCCTGGGATCATCTAGACTGACATCCTACATAACACAGACCATAGGACTTCCCTGAATTAATTCTGATTTGAATTACACACCATATCTTTTCATTTAAACTTGCTTTAAAAATGTCCAGTGATGAAGAATCCTCCACAGACTCCAATGGCTAATTACCCTCCCTGTTGAAAACTTGCACCACATTTCTAGTCTGAATTTGTCTAGCTTCAGCTTCCAGCCACTGGATCTTGTTACAGCTTTGATTGCTAGATTGAAGAGCCCTCTATTATCAAATTTCTGTTCCCATGTAAGTACTTGTAGACTGTTGTCAGGTTGCTTCCCAACCTTCTCTTTGAGAAACTAAACAGATCAAGCTCCTTTTGTGTCTCACTATAAGGCATGTTTCCCGATTTTTTAATTATTCTCATGGGTCTTGTGCAAACTCTCTCCAATTCATCAACATCATTCTTGAACTGGGAACACCAGAACAGGACACAGTATTGTGGTAGTGGTTGCACCAGTACAAAACACAGAGGTATTGTAGACAAGGGCCTCGTCTCACATCAAGACAGCAGCTTCCTAGCCTATTGTTCATTAGACTTTTCTTATAATGGATTTATGCCACCTTTAACACTGTTTCCATGATATACTCCTCTCTTGGGATTGTGATTGGCCTTAACATATGTGTTTAACTGTTTTCCTGAATACGCATGAACTTAAGCACATGCTTAATTGCTTTCCGGAATTGGGGTCCTTCTTAATTAATCCTCATATGTAGGTAGATAGGTAGGTAGGTACCTAGGTATTATCTCCATATTATAGGTAGGGAGACTGCAGAAGCCAGGATAAGAGTCCGGCCTGCTAGTCACTGAACATGCTGAAATCAATGAGATTTGAGGACATTCCATATCTCCCTTCGCTAAACATGATTCATGTTTTAGCCCTATCTGACACACCCACGTGACTACAGAGGGTTCACTGTCAGAGCAGGAATTAACAGTTCCATGCTTAGGTTATTATACTGTGTCCAGATGGCAAGTGTGACATGGGGTGTGGGGTAATAGGCGCCTACATAAGAAAAAGCCCCAAATGTCGGGACTGTCCCTATAAAATCGGGATATCTGGTCACCCTCATTCCTGCAGAGAGAGGTTCTGACTGAGAGCTCTGCTCTCGTTAACAGTGAGGGGACCCCTCCAACACATTCTGAGGTTCCATTCAGTCTGAAGTGACACTTTGGAGTTTGGCTGAACTGTCCCTGAACGATCTGCAACACGTGATCTGCTAAGGTGGGCTGGAAATCTTGGTAGGACAGACTCTCTGACAAGATTTCCAGCACTCCTACTTTTATGTGGGCCAGGAATAATACAAAAAAGACTGGTCTTGTTGCATTGGTCTCATTGCAATGTCCACTTCTAGCCATGGCCCACACCACAAGTGCAGAGACTAGTGGAAACAAGGCACTAAAAAGAGAGGTTAAATGAACATTTTTTAAGCTCCAAAAAGTTCTGGTTCAAATACAGGGAGAAAGTTCACTCTGCGCTTGAATCACTCCGACCATTCCTACTTTCAACACATCATTTAAACTCTCATTTCCTAATCCTGCTACAGCTGTAGATTTCTGGCTTTTCTAGCTTCTGGTAGAGGGCTTGAAAATGAGATGGAGATGTAGTTTAAAAGAGCTTTCAGCGCTATCTGTCCCCTAAGTACAGAGTCCACTATGCTTCTGCCGGCTCATGTAGCTGGTAAAGTTTGAATTTTCAGATAAATGAATCTTATCTAGATCAGGCAGCTTTGCGGAGTACACAGCTTGGGAAGCTTGGTCCTAAATTGAAGAAGAGCGGAGCTTATTAGCACAGCTAGTGCTGTGGCCAGATTTATGACCTTGCATGCCAGGAACATAAAACATCACCTCCAGACCAAACAGAGCTGGGCAGACTATGCTCAGCAAATAATTTATCTGATGAGTATTTGCTAGCAATATTGTGGCATTGGTTATCTAGAGCATATGACACTTGTTTCTATTCCCTTATTAGATGGCTCCCACAAAGTTCACAAAGAACTTACAAGATGGGTGCATACACAATTCCAATTAAAATACAAATACAAATTGACAAGAGCATTCAGGGAACTTTCTTTTTCTGCTTATATTTTTGGAAACAAAAGTTGGCTCTTACACACGTCTGTGAGAAAACGAAAAAAAAAGGTAATTGAAAACCTCTGAATCAAATGCAGGATTCACTGGAGTGATTGTGTGTAAATCATCCAGTATTTATAGTATTCACCCAGCAGTAGCATCAAATGGAAAAAAAATCAAGAGACCTCATAACAGAAAATTTCCAAAGTATCAGCCTGTGGACTGTGTGTTAAACCCTTAATTGCGACAGGATTATATGTGTGTCAGCAATTATAGATCTGGGTGTAGAGGCCATAATTAACCATTTAATGTAGGATAAATTTCATTTATTTTTTGTTCTGATACTGTCTGCAAATATATTATTATTTTCTCAAATGAATTTAATTAATAGTAGTAGTATTGCAGGGAGACATGGAAGCCCCATTCATGGTACAGGATCCCTTTGTGGTAGGCATTGCACAAACACAGAAGAACTGTTACTCAAAATTATTTGTTGAATAATTTCTGTAAATAGCCAGTAGTTTTGTTCCAAGGACTTGAAATTTGACCTGTTTTGTCTGGACACACAGGTCACATGTTATTAATTATGTTCTCAGATCATTAACTCTGAGAATCAGGTTTCTGTATGAATATTTGCAAAATATATTCCAAAATTTGCATTCTGACATTTACTTAAAATTCACCTTTTCAACAAACATTCCTGCTGGCAAACTCATTTACTAGAGGGTTTTCCCACCAGGTGATCTCAAGATGGTCACAATTTCTAAAATGTGAGTTATTTCATTTAAAAATGGGAATAAATACCACTCTTGCAACTCACTTCACAAATGCACTCACAGATAAATGAATGAAAGAACATCTGCTTTCACTGGAGAACAGCCTTTTCTTAGCCATAATTTCTTCAGTTCAATGGATGTATAAGGTAGAAAACACCGTGGAAAGGGAGTTAAAAAAACAAACAAACAAACAAAAAGGGCACATTGTGCTATGTAACATTATGCACTTTCCTGCACAGCTTTATTGCATTAGGAAATGCAGTTTTCCAAAGTACCACCTGGCTAGCCCACAAATGTATATAGCAATACTTCATCAAAACCCTTCATTCCTGCACTAGCAAGACCTGGGAGCATTGAAGAAGCAGAATGTCTCCGCTCCCAATAAGGTGGAAATGGATTGCTTCATGTCACCAGTGAAGGCTAGTGACCAATGGAAGTTGGTGGGCAATCTAACGCATAAGGGTCTTCCCTGAAGGCAGTGTAAAGTAATGAGTACAGATCATAATGTATCTGAATCAAAACAGTGTAGTGGAAGCCTGCCTTATGTGGCTGCCACTTTGTGTCACTCTTCGGCAACCCCTCCAGCTGACACAAAAGCAGTGCCCATGGGCTCCCTTCTTGACCAGCAGTACAGCTGTCATGATGCAGTGCCTTGCAGGTAGTGGGAGTGAAGCAGAAAAATGGATAGAATGGTTTGGAGGATTCTCCAAGCGGAAAACAAAGTATGATTCGTGATATGCTGGGCTCTAGTCTGTTCTGATGCACTGCAGTGATGGCTGCTTTAGAAAAGCAGATCCTACTCACTAGTCATACTCACAAGTCATACATTTCTGATCTGACTGGAGATTCATTGTGAGAGAAGATAGTACAGTACTGAACTGGCCAGGACACCCACAAAATGGTTAATTTGTGGAAGCTGTTTCCACAAACAGTTACAAACAGTGCCCTGCCCTAAGGGTAAAATCAGCCCCTGAGAGTATGTTCTGAGGTTGTGGTGCTCCTAAGTTGTGTGATTCATGGAGCATGCTGTCACGCTAAATCAAGGGTTCTCAAACTAGGGGTTGTGACCCCCTCAGGGGGTCATGAGGTTATTATGGGGGTCGCAAGCTGTTAGCCCCCTGTGCATGCCAGTAAGGATGGTACGGCATTGGAGGGGGTCATCACTTTTGTGGGAAGGGGGTCATCACAGCCTGAAATATTTTCAAAGGGGGGTCCCAGCAAAAAACGTTTGAGAAGCACTGCTCTAAATCCTGCTGGAAAGCTGCAGGGCTGAGTTCACTCAATTATTTTTCTAACTTCCCTCCAGACTGTTAATCACCTGGGCTGCAAACACAAGTCTACTATGATTTAATGGGCCCTATTTTGTTCTCGGTTAACCCCGTGCAGGCCATTGTGTCTGTGACAGAATTCAGCCCACAGAGTGCACAAACCAGACACACAGTTACCCCATTTGTAAGACTTGGCATGTCTTGTCTCCTAGTACTTTATACAAGGTTTATAATGACAAGGGGGAAAACAACCTACAAGCTGCTAGAACAATTCAGCAGACTCTTAATGTGAATTGTCCTGTAACAGTAACACAATCTGCACCCAAATTATTAGATGGTTAAAGCGCTAGTTGTCATTGAATAAAGGCAGCCTAAAGAAGCCAGAGATTTAAAAACAAAAAAATCAAAAAACCCCAGATCCACACTAAAGCTGCAGTTCTTCCAGTAATTCTACCTTTGAGCAAGCTTTTAAAATCAAAATTAAATGAATTTACAGCATGTCATTATTTCTAAACCTTATGGAGTGTATACTTTACTGCCTACAGAGACAGTTTCAATCATATTCAGCATTAAGTTGAATTAGTGTCCCAGAGTGCCTGCTCCCCTCCTCCTCTTAGACAGGTCTCTGTTTAGGCACAAGGTCAAAAATGGAGATGAGCTGCATGCTGCTTTTGAGTCCCTCATCTGCCTATTAAGGGTGGATCTTGAGTTTTATGACTGCAAGGCTTATGTCAGCCAACCATCATTAATTTAATTTATTAGGGGGAACAGTGAATGATATGATGGAAATAATGTATAGCCAAGCTACTCTGACAATGCCCTATCTGCTTATTATAGGCAAACATGTTCTAGTCAGTGCCCCTGTACTGGAACCCAATCTTTCCCTGTGGGATCACTTAGCATGCAGTTGTTTTTGGTATTTCTTATCTTCCTCATGATCAAAACTTTCCATTCCATTCTTTTAGCAACTGTTTTTCCACAATCTGATCCAATGTGTCTCCCCTGAACCTCTCTTTTTCTTTTCCTGTCTTTATACTTGGGGGGAGGGTGGACTTTGTGCTTTTATAGCCATTGGGACTTCATTTTATTTGCTTGCATGTGATTTGGAATAAAAGTTATGAACTTTATTTTTCAATCTGTTTTGCAATCCTAATGCAAGACTTTGAATTAGCGTGTCTGTCTGTGTTGGAGGCATGTTAACCAGCTCTTTCCCTACTTAAATCACGCAGTCAGAATTATTAGTATTTGTTTTCTGTAGGGTCAATTTTGTTTCACAAAAATGCTCTTTCTGGAGTCATTAGTGGTTTGTTCACCAAACTGGATAATAGGAATGTCTGTGATACACTTAACATATCCTTTTCAGATGCAGACATTAAGTCAGTGAGAATTACTAGGGAATCAACAATTCAGCCAGTGTATTATTAAAATAAAATGAAAGAATCACTCATATTAAAGGTGCTGATCATACATTTCCACAGTGACCAAATCTGAACAGGATCTGCGCAACTGATTGTTAGTTTCATATAAAAGTGTAACATATCATTTTAAACTGCTCAATCCTTCCAGGCACCTATATCTGCCCTTTCCTCTTAACCCTTCCCTTTGGACACTATTCTTTGGTCCTTCATTAAGATGTATAAAATTAATTTTAATATTTTGATGGAGAGTTTTTTTCATCATTTTTAGAGCTTGTCTACATGAGGCCATCCAGGAAAATTAATCTGAAATTAACTAAAGGTGTGAATTTGAAGAGGATTAGTTAAAACACCTTAAATCCCTGTCATTTCATGGATTTCTATGATTTACCCTAGTGTCAGAGTCAACAGAATCAGGCTCAAACTTGTTACTGTCACATATGCTACAACACATGAAGGGTGGGATTATCCAAAGCATTCAGCATTGATCTAACTCTGTTGCTGTTGAAATAAATGGTTAAACTTCCATTTACTTCAAATAGGAGAGGAATTAGGCCAATACTGAATACTTCAGAAGATCCCACCTTATAAAGGCATCAGATGAACAAAACATGTAACTTAAATCACTGTCCCATACAGACCCTCTATAAATTTACTCAAATCTAACCACTTAGACTCCATCAATGCTGACAATTTGAGGGACGCCTTGTACTGTTGCACGAGCATCATTGCAGCTTCACCAGCGCTAGCCAGCTGGGAGTACTGTTGTAGTAGATTGGGCATAGACATTTTAACTGCCACCTTGCACAACCATGTTCAGAATAAGGTCTTGATGACATGATGGTAAAAGGACCAGCAGCCGGTCTGCCTTTGCACTCGTGTCGATCCTCACACCAGTGGAGCTGCTTGAGTGCTAGTGCAACAGCGAGACGTTTTCTCAAAATTTCTCACTGGCAAGGTTGCACTGGCAGGAGGAGAGTTGTTAAGATAAACATACCCATGCCATTTTAAGGATATTTTGGGGGCCATGAGAGGTCTCACAAATCAAACCATGCTCATTCAAGGCACGTCACTTTGCCCACTGGTATTTTGGTAGCACAGCTGAAGCCTTCCCTCTTGTTTGTAAAATTTAAAACATTCAGAGTACAACATGTCCCAAGCGATTGGTGTCTTAATACTTCAGTAATGGTTTCTCAGTCACCATCTTCATTTTCTATTGTCGAGAATCATCTTTCACCTTCATCTCCAAAACCTGATTTGGCATTTCTGAACTGCAAAAATGCTAATGCTTGGATAGCATTAATGGCTGAATTCCTGAAAAGAGCACAAGAGTACTAAAAGTTTCTAGTTAAACCTTGGATAGGTATCTTTTAATAATGAGAAGACCTTCATGACATTTCTATCCATTTGTCATTAAAGATTATCCTCACCTCTATTCTTGCGAATAGATTGTGGAAGCAAAAATGTTTTAATAATAATTTAATTTTTTACTGTATGCTGTGCTTTTCAAATCAAGAACATTTTATTGTAGGATCATATAAGATAGTAAAAAATGAAGTTTCTTTTTAAAAAACCTCCAACTGTGCTTTTACAGGAGAACAAAAAATGGTACACCTTTAATATCCAAAAGAGAGCATCCAAATTTATTCATTCATGACTGTTAAGTCTCTTGAAATATTTTTGTGGGGAAAGGATGAGGGAGAAACGGGGAAATTAACAAAAATGTTAGGGCTCATTAAAGGTGCCAGATTGACTCCTCTGAAAACAGAAGTCCTCTAGTCATCTGCAAGCCAGAGAAAGTGTAGAAAGCAGCAGAGCACGTTTCTCTGAACTCTCCCCTACCGTCCTGCCTCAACCCCAATCTGGAGGAACCAGCTGTAGAAGTGTCAGCTAAAATCGTCATCAAGGGGCTGATTCGTTTGTCAATAGAACCCAAGCTCTGAGACGTTACTGGCAGAATGTCTCCCAGGAATTAAGAGACAGTGGTGTTAGCCACCTGCAACTTCTGGTTGCTGTAGAAGTGATCAGAGCAGCCAGGAGATGAACTAATTCAGTATCTCCTCCAGACGGCCTTCACCAGCAGGGTTCCTGTGGACCCCTAGCCACATTTTGAAGCAGCAGCAAACACCACTGTGTGGTCTCCCCTTGGAATGAATATCCACCTTTGAAAGCTGCATCTGTGAACAGGCAGGAAGCAAATTATGCTCTTCTGCACCCCTAGGGCTGAATCTGGGTGAAAGGGTTCAGTGCTAGAGTTTAAATAAAGGTTTTCCATTTCCAAATATATGGATAGTGCAAATATATGGATAGCTCTGTGGCTATTTGATATATGGGAAATCAGGAGACTAAGACATTTTTGTTAACAATATCTCCATATTGGCAACAGAGGGAGCCTTATCTATCCAGCAGTGGACAAAAATGAGGCTGAAATGTGTGGGAATTATTTGGAAATAGCTACATGTGAAATAATGTGTGTCCATGGCTATTTAAAAGTGATTTACAGCTTTCTAATAGCACAACAGCATGGTGGCAGTGCTTAAAATAGCACAGTGACTCGTTTTCTTTCATTCACACTCACTCTGAGTATAGTGCACTCTTATTACCACTAAATCATATGGGAAAACCTTGCAGCAGTCAGGTTCTTAGAGTCCTGTTGCACCCATAAAGAAATATGCTGGTCAAATCTGAAGAATGAGCAACTAGTCAACAAGGGCTAACTGAGAAAAGTGTTTCCTATGAGCCTTTAGCAATTAGGGTCCCAATGCAAAGCCTACTGAAAGTCAATGGAAGGGTTCCCATTCATTTTACTGGGCTTTGGATCAAGGCATAGAACCTTACACATTACTGATACTTTATGAGCATAACTCCTTCCCTAATCTGCATTGCTCCCTCCCCACCGTGCATCAAAAAGAAAATAAACCCAACTAAGAATGCAAAACGTGCAATGTCATACATGGGGATTGGGATACCTGATTCACTCTTCACCAGACTCACATTGACTTCAGTGGGCTTTGGATCAGGCCCTAAATGGAGATGAGAAGGCTCAGTTATTATTTATTCTTCATATACCAGCAGCACCTATAGACTTCAGCTGAGATCAGGACCCCATTTTGGTAGGCACCATACAAACACATAATGAGAGGGAGTCCCTGCCCTAAAGAGCTCACAATCTAAAAAAGACAGACAAAGGGTCAGAGAACCGGAAGTCGTGTCATCCCCATTTTACGTTTGGGGAACTGAGGCAAAAAGAGTCAAGGCACTTGCTTTGGTTGAGGCACATTAGGGTGGCACTTGCACCACTGCTGCCCATGTTGTACCTGTTCTGTGAATAAACAGAGGACTCCGTTTCCCCGGGCTGACAATCCAAAACCTATCACTAAATTCACATCGGAGGGAAAGGGGAGAGTTCCCACAGAAAATGAGGCCTTCTGTACACTGAAGATTTGTCCTATTTTCAGCCAGCATTGCAACTGCACCAGCACTAACACCTAGAGTAGACAGGCATAGATGCTATTGTACCTGTTTCAAGCCGAGATAAAGTGCACTGATGAAAATTGTGGCTTAGAGCAGTTTTTCCTCTGTGCAGCGGGGGTTAGCACAGGTGCAGTTACACAGCCAGTTGAACTCCTCAAAGCAGATGAGGGCTGGGGGGATTGAAGAAGAACTCTTTCCCTTTTTGCATTTCAGTCCAAGTGGTTCTTTCATGTCTAGCAAATCCTCGCATTCTTATCCGTTGCTTCGTATTAACCAATGATCAAAAGCCATCCCCCCCCCCCTCCCAAAAAACAACCCCTTTCTAAATGAGGCCATGACAAATCTATTAGTCTAAGATATAAAAATTAAGTCAACTATTAGGGGGTTGGGAGGAAGTGTTAATCAGCTTTGTTGGCAAATCATCTCAGATATTTATTTTGAAAATTAAAACAAATCATTCAAACTAAAGATTGCAGCGCCATCACAGTCACATTAAAATGTATGCATTATGCATCACTCTCCCTGCTTCACCTCCTAGTACAATCAACCTAAAAAGCAAACATGGTTTGTAAAGCCACTTCTTTATGGTGTGCCCCTGACAGCTGATTAATAACTGCAGTTCCAGGCGCTGAAAGCTTAGTAACCCAAGCTAGAAAATTAAATCTTATTCTCACGTAGATGGGCAAAGAAAAAAAGAAAGGAAAAAAAGCTGCAAGAAACAGAGATATTAATAACATCTGCTGGAATCATTTCCTTAACATCATAACAATATTCATTAAATGTTCTGATTTTTCCATGGTCAGCCCTCCTAAGTGTAGTTCTTAAGCATGAAGGTGTTATATGAGGCAGACTTGATACTCCAGCTGTTAGTGGCTAGCCATGTGGAGGTGTCATATTTTTTGTTTCAAACCAGCAATAAAAACACAAGTTTTTTCTAAAATAAACATGAAGGGGGTTATTTTCAAAGGCACAAAGGGTAAGGTGCTTAACTCGCAATTATCTGCACCTTTGAAAATCTCCCCAAAATATTTTAATGAAAGGAAAGGGTGTTTTTAGCAATGATGCTTTTCTATAAAGAAAAGGAACTGAAAAGAAGCCACCAGAATTACTTAAAATCTAGGGCCCAGAATTTCAAACATATTGTAGGACTCCACTTAACAAAGCAGTGTGGATTACTGTTTAGTATGCAGGGCTAGAAGTCAGAAGATACGGGTTGTATTTCTAGTAACTGCCTCCCAGTTTCCTGCACCCTTTTAATACTGGATTCTTCTCTGTCCCTTCACACAATCTAGCAGCAGCTGATGGAGAGTAGAGCTAGCTGAATGGTTTGTTGCACACAACTTGTTCTTTGGGTTTAGTCCTTCTTTGCAAATTATTTGCAAACACATCAGGATTGTTATTCATATATTTGTAACTCATAGGAGGATTTTTTTATGAACATATTTGGGCTCTTGTGACCTGCCCATAGGATGTTTGTCTGCAAGTATTCAATATTTGGTCTCTATGGCTGGTCACATGATAAGGCTTTGGTTCCCTAAATGGATGGCTTGAAACTTGTACAAACAGAAATAGTGCCTGAAGAAAACATTAGGTGTTGGATCTCTCTGGGAGCGGGAAGGGAGAATCTTAGGGAAAAGCTGATGATGACCACGTCTAGGACATTCTGAATCTTTTTCCATCCTCTCTTTCATAAGGAAGAACAATATTACAGACTTATTCTGTGGACCCTACATTTTAAAAACAACTGTGTTTCTTCCTAATTAAGAGAGGGAGAAAATGTAAGCTAGATTTATTGGCTGTCTAGCAGAATTTACATTTACCTTCACTCCCACCAAGCTATTGTGTGCCTATACTGGGTGGCAGGGCACATATACTCCTTTGCACCATGAATATGTTTGTTGGTGCCTATGAAGAATGTAGACAATATCTCTATAAATGTTATATAGATATAAACAGAGAGAGATGTATGTGGCTTAGATGGTTATTGTGGTGTGTTTGGCTCTATGGAATCTTAAGGATTAATTCCAGCTGGAGCTTTCCCCAGGAACCTGGCGGTTACTCCAGTTCAGCTGTCTGGTGCTCAAAAGGGACAACAATACAGCGAATCCCCTGTTGGAAGATTATATATGACCCCCTCTGAGGAAATGCATAAACCAGCTTGCCCAAGTTGAGGATCCCTGCTAGAAATTTTGGAACAGCTCCGGGTGGGTACTCTTGGACAAAAGAACTTTGAAATGGATAAAAGACAGCCTGTGACCTGAGGCACACACACTCTGACCAGGGATCAGACTATCAGAAAGACAGAAGTTGTTGGGGTGCAGTCTGCAATGCTGGGGGGTGGCTAGTTCAAGAGGCACCTCATGAAACAGGCAAGGAAAAGTTAAGTTTAGATAAGACAATCTGCAGCGAGGCTGTTATTTTAAGCCTTTGCTTTCTGTTTATGTCATTTTGGACAAATAAATAAATTCGTTTTGGAGAAATGGCCCTGAGTCACTGTGCAATTTCAAACTGGTCACAAACTCCCTGAAAGAAGTCTGTAGCAAGGGCCCACTGAAGGTCATATGGTTGGTAAGTAGATGTGCTGAAGCCTGGTCAGTCCATTCTAAATGTGGGGTGAATTACAGGATTCCACTCAGAGAAGTACAGGCATAAGCCTGTCACTTGAAAAGGCTGCCCATAGAGAAAGAGAGCAAAGGCACAGCTCCCCCCTGAACCATAACTGCGCATGAATACCTCTCTGAGAAGGAATGGAAGCTCCTCTCCAAGGGCCTGATTTGAGCTTACTTTTGTCAGTATAAATCAATAGTAATTTCAATGGGGTTGAACTAGTGCAAGTAAATTGAATCAGAGTCTGGGCCCAGACATTTGTGCAAACAAAAAACAATCCCACTGATGGAAAAGCCAGGCCTGATCAAATAGAGAGACCAGTTTAGCAAATACGTTTGTGCATACACTTTTCCACTATTCATTCAGTCTTGTGCAGAGATGTCTCTGCCGCACCTGCCACCTAGAACAGCTTTCCTATATCTCTGTTTCATTGATTCATCTCTCTTCAAATCTCATCTGACAACATCTTGTCCCCCTTGCTGAGACCGCTTAAGTTCTCTCCCTTTCTGCTATTATTTAACTCTGTATCTGTATTATCTAACTCTGTGAAGCTTTTTGAGACACTGTTTGGATGAAAGACACTTTGCAAAATAAAGTGGTATTATGCTGCATTGTATTACATCTCTGTCTGGGCTCTTATCTAAAGTTCATTCTCACAGAGCCATGATACATTTGCTCACCAAAGACAAACAACAATAGAACTTTGATGTGTGTTTTATTTCCAGTTCAACCTTGTGCATGTGCTCAATAAGCCATCTTATCACTTCATTCATTGGCCTACTTAGTGCTATAGCTTCGTGATGGGGTGTACCAGACCCTCATGGCCTCCTACTGGAGGCCCTGCTATTCTACTGCACCCCGCCCTGGAAAACAGTTCTCTGCGAGGAAAAGAGCAACCATTTTGCAAACCAGTGAGATCTGGTCCTTCAGCAGCCAGAAAGGCTGGGGACCAGCAATAGCCAATCAAGACCCAGCAGGCTGAAATAAAGGGAGCTGCTTTCTGGGAGCAGGTCAGTTCCTGGCGGGATGCTCCTTAGGCTACAGTCAGAAGAACTAGGCTGGGGTAGGGCCCATTGCTGGTCAGAGTCAGTGGCAGGAGCTCACAAGGAATACTGCTGGTTTAATTCCAAAGGGCATATCTATACCACAGTTAGACTCTCGTGGCTGGCCCGCGCCAGCTGACTTAGGCTCATGGGGCTCAGGCTAAGGGGCTGTTTAATTGCAGTGTAGACATTCAGGCTTGGACTGCAGCCTGAGCTCTGGGACCCTTCCATCTCACGGGGTCCCAGAGCCTGGGCCTGAACTGCAGTTAAATAGCCCCTTAGCCTGAACGTCTGCATTGCAGTTAAACAACCTCTTAGCCTGACCCTGAGTCAGCCAGCATGGGCCAGCTACGGGTTTTTAGTTGCAGTGTAGACGTACCACTAGAGAGAATTTAACCCATAAGGGTGAGAGATTATTTTGCTTATAATTAGCCCTAAAGGTCAAGGAACTGCCTCTATTTTGCATTCTTTATACCCTAAAAGGGATTTTGGACTCTGAGACCTTGCCAGCCGCCAAGCCACAGAAGATCCACAGAGGCAGGCTGACGGCCTGCGGGCGGGTTACACTGTGCTGCCATTCTCCTTAGCTACAGAGTTTCTGTAGTCTTGTGGTTTAGGCACAGGATTGGGATTGAAGAAATCTGGCTTTGGTTCCCAGCTCTACCATGGATTTCTTGTGTGACCTTGGGAAAGTCACTCAGGATCTGATGCAGCTGAGCACATGCATGAGTACTACTGATTTCAAGTTAAATGTGCACTCAAGTGTTCAGTTCAATCTCTTGCTGCTTGTAATGAGAATCCCTCTGTGCCTCAGTTCAGGAAAGATGTGGACAAATTGGAGAAAGTCCAGAGAAGAGCAACAAAAATGATTAAAGGTCTAGAAAACATGACCTATGAGGCAAGACTGAAAGAACTGGGTTTGTTTAGCCTGGAGAAGAGAAGACTGAGAGGTGACATGATAACAGCTATCAAGTACATAAAAGGTTGTTACAAGGAGGAGAGAGAAAAATTGTTCTTCCTAACCTCTGAGGACAGGACAAGAAGCAATGGGCTTAAACTGCAGCAAGGGAGGTTTAGGTTGGACATTAGGAAAAAACTTCCTAACTGTCAGGATGGTTAATTACTGGAATAAATTGGCTAAGGAGGTTGTGAAATCTCCATCATTGAAGATTTTTAAGAACGGGTTAGACAAACACCTGTCAGGAAGAGTCTAGATATTACCTAGTCCTGTCATGAGTGCAGGGGACTGGACTAGATGACCTCCCGAGGTCCCTTCCAGCCCTATGATTCTATTAATAGATTCTGGCCAACTCCCCCACAGTGTAAAAAAGGGAGGGTTCTCCCATAAAATGTTTGTTGCAAAGACCTGGTGATGGTTTCTTTAAACATATTGCACAATTTAGGTAACGCTTAATACTACCATAAATTTGGTCTGTTTTAAGTTATTGTCCCTTGAGGCTTCGTAAATGTTTTCTAATGTCTCTTCCAACTGTTTTAGCTACTCATTTTTTATGCATTCCCAATTCTGAATCGACCACATTAGCTTAGCCCATATCTTTTGAAGACATTACTTCCACTTTCCATCATATGTTCTTGTCTGAGATAACTATCTGCAGTTAATAAATTGTGAAAAAGAAACTTGGTACAGCAGAATGGAAGTGGATGGACACAGTTTGATAAAACAAAGATTTTTGGATCTATAGCTAAATCAGATAGTTTCCTTTTTTTGTTAGGCATGCACTTCATTTTGCACCTTCCAGAATCGTATGGAATTCCCTAAAATATAAAAGGCTAATTGCTATATTGGATCAAGCTCTTGCCCAAGCTTCAGGCATTAGCTAAGAACTGGTAATCTAGTAGCTGGAGACCACCTGTATGTTCATTTTGCTCAAAATAGGTATTAGTCTTATAAGAATGTATTTAGTGCTTAGACGCTATGAAATGCCTGTAAGTCGCTGCAAGTATTTATCTCATTTGTAATGTCTATATTTCAGGATATATGAAAATATGTAAGTTTTGCTTTATAACTTTGAAAATGTTTGCCCTGTATTTGTGAACTCAGGCCTGGGAATCATCCAGAAGGACTATCAGAATCAGATGGACCATCAAGAATCGTCACTATACAAAGGATTGGTTAATGGCCCTATTGCACCTGGGAAATGCTACGTACAAAGAAGATTGTCCTGTGGGCTTGGAAGCTGAATGAAGGAAATAAAACAAAGCCACAGGAAAATTTTCCATCTTTTTGACTGTTTTCACTCTGAAGGGCCACAGACACAAAACTGAAACCAGAGATTTTCTGGGTCTGCCCTGAAAGACACTTTGAATTGACAGATCACTGCAATTCTGTCCCTCTTAGAATTTAGATAGTAACTCATTTGTATGTATGTTTGCTTGCTTTAACCTGTAAATAACTCTCTTATTCCTTTTTCCTAGTTAATAACCTTTTAGATAGTTATTACAGGATTGGATACAGGCACTGACTCTGGTGTAAGATCTAGGGTGCCAATTGATCTGGGATAAGTGACTGGTCTCTTGGGACTGGAGGCAGCCTGAATGTGGTGT
This sequence comes from Emydura macquarii macquarii, assembly GCF_026122565.2. Taxonomy (NCBI): domain Eukaryota; kingdom Metazoa; phylum Chordata; order Testudines; family Chelidae; genus Emydura; species Emydura macquarii. The sequence goes on along the minus strand of NW_027130204.1, from coordinate 11,116,005 downwards.
GGCTTTTGGTGACCATTTATCACTAAGTCCAGTTTGACTGGGTGGCAAGATAGACTGGAGAATCTCAGGGGAGTATCTGTGACTCATGGTAAGTGATCCAAGAGTCCACATTTGTTACTGGCTTGGTGAAATCTAATGATAGAACACACCACCAGTATGCCCTGTTTTGGACAGTCTGCCCTGAGATAGCCACTCACAGTCATGAGTCAATCCAGACAGTGTGATAATATGCACTTCATTTTGCACCTTCCAAAATCCATACATTTCACTCAGAAATGTCTTTTGAATTCCCTTGAATATAAAAAGCCAATTGCCATATTGGCCAGTGATCCGAGACTTTTCAAAGAAAGTCATATGTTTTCTTACATTAACTATTGGGAATGGGCTACAAAATAGAACTAGATCAGATTGTTTTGCCCTAAGGTAATATGGAAAAGCCCTTCCACTGAGTATAATGGGCTTTGGATCAGGTCAGATGGGACAGATTCTGATGCCCTTACTCAGACTGAACAGCATCTTGCTCCAAGAGTGCTCCCATTTACTTAAATGGAGTACTTACAAAGTAAAGTGGGTGAGTGAGCAAGGGTATCCAATTTGGGCCCTAAATAAGGACTGCAGCTCCTGCATCTGAGACATAGTTTTTGGAGGGTGAAAACACCAAGATAACTTTTCGCAATGCAATTAAAATATGGATGCAAAAAAGAAAAGAAAATTATATTAAAGTCAGTAAAATCTATGAACAAGTTAGTTTGAAAAACGACCTGGAAATTGACGCTACTAATCCACCTCCACCAGGTGGAGTAACGCAGCATCGACAGGAGGGCATAGGGTCTCATTGGCGCAGCGAACTGAAGACATGGTAAGTAGACGTTAGGAAGTAGACGGGAGATACTCAAGCTGTTCTACGTAACTTGCATATCTCCCGTCAATTTCTGCCAAATTTGGCCGCAAGTATAGAAAATCTCAGATCACCCCCTGTGGAGTTTACAATCTGCAAATAATGACATCGTATGACTCAATTAGGAGCACTATGACTATGAAAGGACCAGGCAGGATCCTGTCCCCCCAGAAGGATCACTGGTCTACTCTGATAAGGCAATTTGAATATTTCCACACACGGAAAGGTTTATGTCAGCCTGAAAATTTGTCTCTCTTCATCATATGTCAAGTGTACGCCTCAGATGATTTGTCAAGTTATGAAGTTCCAGGAGGAAGTGTCCTGTCTCACAAGACCTGCTGTGTGTGGAATGCTCCTTAATTCAGTGTGCGCTTCCCCACAAGGAGATGTGCAGGACTGAGCTATGAGGTAAACAAGCAATAAACAAACAAGTCATCGCTGCTGACAAACTTTCCAGAGAGGTCAGTTTCCAGCACACCATCAAATAACAGCTAATCCTTGTGATGCCATTAGTCTGTGTGGTGCCAGCAATACCAAGACATATCAAAGACTAGCTCTCCCTTCTTAATTCAGTAAACAACAATAGAACCAGGTGTCAGTGACGAAAGGGTGTCCTGGGAAAAGCTGGAGAACAGCCATCCACAATTGCCATCAGAAAGGACATAAAAACTGGTCACCAAAACCAAATAACATATTCCAAAAGAACCTGGGGCGTTTAAAGTCAGGGATCTGATTTAAAGATCGTCCACTGAAACTAGCCTATTGAAGATCTCACTTAAGAGTAATATCAAGTATAAAGGACAGAATATTTTCTTATTCCCCTGACTCACATTTACCAGGCACATGGACAGGAGTATTAAGTCTTAAAGGGAAATGAAGTTGGAGTTAAATTACTCAGCTTCTATTACAGCTAAAGGCTGGAGTACACAAGGGGTGAGGCAAGGCCTCTTTTGGACTAGCAAATGCTCTAAGGAGCTGGATTACAGAATTTACACATGCCAGTTGCAATTTTTCAAAGCCATTGGAACCATAGGGTCTCAGAGGCTCTACCAATGAGGAAAAAATAGAATGATACAGTTTAACTAGCACACAGCAAAAGTACTGAATATGATTGGGCTCTCGGTGGGGTTAGGATTGTAGACTGAGGAAGGTCAGGGTTCATTAGTACGTGTTACCTAACCATGGCCTGTCTGTGATGTTTTCCCTGCATGACACACAGATTAACATTTTTACTTGGATTTAGCTGGTCAAAATTGACCATTGGCTTACCCTAGAGTCAACTTCAACCAGCTAAATGGAGGTAAAAGGTATTGCTATGCATCTACACAAGGGAAAAGATTGTGGTTAGGTGATTCTGGGTTATCTTGAGTTGAAGGCAGTGGGGGAAGCACTTCAGAGTGTTGTTTCTAGGGATCCTCTTTCTTTTGTTTCTCTCATGTCTTCTGACATTTAGGCCTTGTCTAGACTAGGATTTAAGGGTACGATGTTAGTTACCAAGCGCGATCTAATTAACTTCTTCCAGTATTTATTCGATACAAAGCAACTGTACTTCTTCATGTACTAAACTGGCCGAGTTAAAGACCTGATCTGCGCACAGGTTTGTACAGATTTAACTGTTTCATTTAGGGGTGTAATTTGTTACTGATACAATTAAGGTGGTACACCCACCCCCTCCAATGTACCCAGTTATACTGCTATAAAGGTGCTCAAACCTGTAGAGTTCAAAGGGAACAACCTGTAACTGGATAAGGCACCTTTATACCGGTGTAACTGTATCCACACCAGGGGGCCATACCACTTCAATGCTACCATTTTCAAATCGATATAGTGAAAGTGGTACAAAAGTTGAGTGTTGAGAAGCCAAAGGCCTAGAGTTTACGTCAACCAGGTTTTAGAATTATTTTAGAACTACAATTGTTTTGTCTGTATGAGGATTGTAACATGTTGTGTTAACTTGTGTAGCTAACATCTGTTTTCCTAGTGAAGGCACGTTTGTCTACCCCAGATTTTTTTTAATTTTCAATTAAAAGATTGTTTTCTACCTTTAATGCATTTTCCAGATGAAATATGACTCTCAAGCATCTTACTTCCAACATCTTTCAGAAATTCAAAGTGTTCCCAGTTACACTATGAAGAACAGGGGAGCTATTTGTATGAGTTTTATTAATATTCTGTGTATCTCTGTTTATACAATTGTTTTGGTGTGGTCTGGTGACAAGGTGTTACTTGCACATTCTCAGGAAAGGAATGCAATGGCTTCACATAGCCAGGCATCTACCAAATCTTATAAGACCAGACTGTTCTCCGATTGTCTACCTCTAGCCCTCCACCCCCACCCCAAAGTGCTCATCTGACAAGTTTGGCAAGGGGAGGAAACCCCAGCGTGTGGACATAAAGAACAAAGGGACATGCCCTCCTTAAATGCAGGGAAGCTATTGTGAGTCACTGCATTTATCTTCTGATCACAGCTCCCAAATTTAAGTCTCTTGCAGGTGCAAAACCCAGTTGTACTTGCTTAGGAAACACAGTTGGTAAGCAGGGATGCTGTAGCGCAGGAACCTAGTCTCTGAGTCGGGAGAATCACAGGATTCCACCTTATGAGGAGTGGAGGCCTGTCATTTGAAAGGGTGCACTTGAGAGAGATCGAAGAGGTCAGAGGTACAGAAGGCCCTGTAACTGTGAAAGATATATTCATCTAAAACTTTTGCCAAAAGAAACAGTTACTCTGTTCCTTTGAAACATTGCTTCTGGTTTTTCTAAAGGACCTTCTCCTTCTAATGGGAACTAAAGGCACTTAGCCCCTTGCATCATAAAGTCCATGTTTTGCATGCAATTTGAAAATGTCATTGAAACAGAATATACCCCCCAGTGTTCACACCCTACACACTCTTGCAATGTTTGTATAAAGCATGCTTTCTAAGTTATTTAAAAACTCACAACATGCTGCTCAATAATATCATGGCAAAATGCAAATAGCAACAGTATATGTAAAGTTATGAACATCAATTGAAATAATGACTGAAGTATGTTTCCCAGGTAAGCCTGCTGAGTGGCTAAACCAGTTCCTAAGAGATAAAGGGCAAGCTGACACCTCAGCCAGATGTAAACAGGCCAATGGACCATTACCTGCTAAGTGGCCATACTTTGTCAAGGAAAGGGGCAGGGACAGGGACAAAAAAAAAACAACCTACATTTTAGCAAAGAAACAGCATGGATTTCCTTTCTTCACTAGACTTCCTGTAGCTTTGCTCCCACCTTGAAATGCTTCTTAAAGAGGGGACAGGACTATAAACAGAAGGGAAAGACACCCCAAGACACCCCTCCTCTGTCTTCCTGTCTGTCTCTGGCATCCCACCTAAGAAGACAAAGGAAAACAGTTGTTGGACTCTATGAGGGGGGTCTTGATTTGAGAGTTTGGTCAGTAATCTGCTGGAGCATGTGGTAAGAAACTGCTTGAATCTTAGGCACTAGTAAGTGTTTTATCTTTATTTTTCTTGTAACCATTTCTAACTTTTATGCCTCGTTCCTTGTACTCACTTAAAATCTCTCTCTCTTGTTTTGCTGTTTGATCTAATCCAGTGTGTTTAAATTGGAGTGCCTAGGTACCCTATTTAAGATAATAAACTGGCATACTATTCCCTTAAAAGAATAACAGGCTTCATACATTTGTACTGTCCAGGAGAGGGCTTGGCCCAACAGGACATACATTTCTGGAGGAAGTATAACCAAGGCTGGTAAGAGCCAGGGTGTAGCTGGCAGGCTGCAGTTACACAGACACAGTTCAGAGTGTGGCTTGCATGCAGGAAGGCTATTTGTGAGCAGCCCAGGTGGGAGCTACTACAGCAAGGCATTGTAAGGCATGCAAGGTTGTAGGGGAGGGGTGACAACTCCCCAATAGTCTGGATTGCAACCCCAGTATGTCACAGTTATGCACATCTAATCTATGTGTAACTCCTTGAATGTACACAAGTCTGCTCATTTCCTCTTTCTCCAGATGCATCTGGTATATAAATTTGTGAAAATTCAGCCAGACATGGCATAATATAAGTGTCAGAAGCACCCTGTCTTTTGTTTCTTCCTCCATGTCCCAACCACAGTGAGCCTCAGATGCACAGCCATACATCACTGGCCAGTTACACAGAACCTACAACTGCAAATACAAATTAGGCTATGGCAAAGCAAGACTCACATGTACATATGAACTAACACGTATGTATTCACAGACTGATAGGCTGATGAAAAGAGATAGTGCCATAAAGATAACTTGAGAAGAAAAAGAAAGATGAAAAATTTCAGCTTACATGCATGCCAGGAACAAGGAAGTCTGTGAGAACATTATAGGCAGTGCAAATAGTGACACCAACAGTTAAGGTTGTCTGACACTTTTGACTATAAGACGCTGTATTCAGATGCTTACAACTTTTCCAAATTTTAGCCACTTGGGCTGAAATTTCCCGTGCTGAGACTTGGGCTGAATTTTGGGGAAGAATGTTTCAGCTCAAATAGTTCACTCATTTCTCAGAATGAGATTAAGGGAAAACAGGTTGTTTTGCTCATTTGCTCACATGCTGAGAATCATTTAGGTGAGATGTTCTAGCTCCTTCCATGCTTTGAAGCAAAGACTGCTGAGACTCAGGGACAACAGGTTCAATTCCAGTTCTGGAGGGTGAGTATGCCTAGTGGTTACAGACCTTTCTGAACTTTCCCCCTAGTCTCTGTCTCCGACTGCTACTATCACTCTATCCCCTGCCTGACTCCAATCTCTGTCTCACCCCCTCCCTATTCCTGCTGCCCTCCCACTCCCTCTGCTCCTCTTCCTGTCTCCAGCTCCTCACCTTCTGTCCCTTTAGCTGCTAGCCCATCACCCCACCATTCCAGACTCCTTACCCCCTTCCTCCCTGAGTTCCTGCCTCTGTCTCCTCATCCTGCATCTCTTTCCCCCACCCCTCTCTGTAACTCCCCACACTGCATTTTAGTCAGGTTGCTTCTTCTCTCCCATGTTGCCTGGGCTCCATCAGGAAGAGCATGGAGATCACAGGGGAGACAGACTCCCTGCTCTCAGTTGCACAGCCCCTGGACAGCTAAGAGGAGGAATTGCAAGAATGGCCCTGGCCAGAGCATACTCAATCACTGTGGGAATGTAGATGTAGTCTGGTTGACCCATAGGAGCTGTGAGGGGATGGAGCATGCTTAGTGCAGACAGAATCTTCCAAGAATTTAGCTGCCAAACTCTCACAAGCCTTGACTGAGCATGCATGAACTGAGATTTTCAGAGGCTCATAATTTGGCCAAATGTAGGCAAATTTTCACAAGAATGGCAACAAGCACATCCCTGCCACCAGAGTGACCTCCCTACCCCACCAAATTTTACTCTGTCTCTCAAATAGCCACAAAAGCCATTGGCAAAGTGTGTGCCCCCATCTCCCTCTATATTAACAGGTTTACATAGATGACAACAGCCAGCTACTGCTAGCAGTTGTGCCTTTAGCTCAAGTGATAGGGGAGTGTATTGCAGATCTGAAGATCCCAGCTCTGCTGATGACCCGTGTTGGGATCATTGTGGTTCCACATGATAGCAGTTTTTTTAAGTTTTTAAAAAATACATAGGAAATTACATTTTGCAACCCATATAATGGGCTTTTAACATATGTTTTCTGTTGTTGTTGTTGTTGGTTTTTTTAAAGACAAGCTCACTAAAGTTAGGAAATGCCAGAATTAAGGCTGCCCATGCAGACAGACAGAAAGTCAGTGGTAGCTTTATAATTACAGGATTAGACTGTATGCAAGATGAAAAGTTAAACAATGGGCCAGAAGACTGAAACCGGGGGTGTGACAAACACTCTAAAAAGGTAAATAACTGCCAGCTGACTTGGAGGGTTTTGTTGTTAATGGACAAAATGAAAATGTGGACGACTGCCAGGCTGTGAGAACAAGTGGAGAGTTTTGCCTGTACAACTCTGTAGTGTAGCCCAGGACACAAGCTTTTCTGGCTTCGCAGGATGTCACACACAGGTAACCAGCCTAACCCAGAATGATAGGGACACCACGTCTCATTGCTGCATTCTTTTTCTTTTCCATTACAAGTCAAAGTCCCTTTGCTGTTTTGGGGATGTCAGATTACATTAATCAAGCTCCAACTGCGGAGCCTCCGTCAGGGAGCTGAAAAATTATAAAGCTGTTGGAGCGCTAGGACATCAAACCCAGTGGTTTTATCAGCTGCTTTATGTAAAGACAGCGATCTGCTACAGTCAGCTGAAAACACTGGTGGGAAACCAATATTGCTAACGGAACAAATATCGCTGGCAGAACTTTCGTTACAAACAAGCTTATCACAGCAATAAAGCCCTTCTAGGAGCCGCTTTTATTTATTTTATTTTATTTTTTGTCAAATAAGGACAAGGGGTAGTAGTCAAGTGATGATGCCACTAACTTCTCAGTACTGGCAATTATTGTACAATAACATGTCCAGCCCTCTCACTTCACTAAATTACCTGTGCTTTGACAGGAGCTTGCACACTACTTTGTATTATGTGCAGTGGCAACTGTCTATTAGCTAAGCTACTAGCCACTCTCCAAATAAGTTCTCCTGCTGCATATTTTGTAGCACCTTCCTACGACTAAATCTGTCTTAATAAAGAAAGCAGCGTCCTTCCTTTGTCATCTTCCGGCAATGGGGTATGGCATCTCTTGGCCACAGCATTCCTCAATGAAAAGCATATTCAGGGTGCTCCAAAATAACAGCCGAAGATTAAACCTGAGGCAGGGCTGAGAATTGCTATCTCACACTATTTACAAATACAATGGAGAACTGACCCACAAGCAACCCTCTGAGGTTTTTTTTAATCCACCTGTAACACTTAGACAATAATCTGATAAGTACTTAATAAATGCTGATAGGCAGACAGACATTGACATTATCCATGAAGGATTAAAGATACGTCTCAACATCTTGAAGAAGCATAAAACAGTGAATAAAATGTGCAAAAACACTGTTTGTTTCCAAGAAATGTCTCCATTGTTTCTGATATCATATATCTAACATCTTCTTTTATATATATTTTTGTTCATACAGTAAATAGAAGGGCTGGTTGCCCGTGATAAGCCGGTAGCACAGAGAGCTCCTTCAAGTGTTTTATAAATATAAGTCTTTCTGATAGTCTTCTTTCTCTGTTCAATAAGATCACATTTCCTATTTAAATGGCTGATTGGAGGGTTGGTTTAAAAGTAAGCAATATCTTTCAATGACTGGCTCTCCCGGGTCACTGCAATAAGTATAGCGTTCTATTGTACTGTGTGAGGAGCCTAGTTCTTTGAGTTTAAGAGCCATTCATCTACTGCTGTACATGTGCTTTTTCATATTTGAAAAGCTGCTTTTTGCCTTCATGTTCAGAGCCAAAGTTTATTTTCTTAATATATTTCGCCCATGTCTTTTATATGTTCTTCATTTCATTTTGTTAACAAGTTGTCTCCATTTTCAAAAGGGCTTTCAAGAAAAAAGGCTTTGGGGCTCTTCTTGTCCTATCGCACAAGAAATCCAAAAGCAGAATTCTGTTGCCAGCTGCTGATAATCACCACAATTTAGGGAACATGGGGGGGAGGGGACTATGGCACATTGTGCAATTTGCAAAGAGCATGGGCCTGATTCTCACTTAAAACAAGGAGTTGTTCCGCTGAAGTCAGTGGAGTTCCACTGCAGTAATCTGGGTGAAGTGAGTTCAAGCTCTGTGTGTTTTAATTGCTTATCATAGGGTGCAAAAATCATGGGCATCATCCCAAAGCCTTGTGAAGTGACACAGTCGTATTATAGATGTGAAGTATGAGAGTTGACAGGAGGATAGTAACATACCACGCTGGAAATGAGCTTCTGGACTAGTCTAGTCTGATCTAGGAGGGATCCACTTCTGCCATTTTTGAAGTTATTTGTATGTCAAAATCAAGTATCTGAAATTGCAGAATCTGAGCCATGTGCACTTGCCTTCTTCTTTGTTTTCATAGAGCCTGAAGGGGTTTGTCAAGGCATTTTCTAGACAGGCTGGTGGCATGTCAAAGGCAGAATGAAATCTTTGTGACTGATCAGGGCTTCACAAGAAGGAGTTTATTGTGTCCTTAAAGAACACCCAACTTTTCTGCCAAGCTGAGTGGGCTTCTGTCCTCATTACAGATTACTATCACACCGCAGCAGCACCACACTTTTTGATATGCTAGTCACATCCAGTCCTCCCATCCATCCAGGGACTGCAATCAGGTACCTGATAATAATGCAAGTCACATCAGCTGGACTGCTGCCGCAGTGCACTGATTCATGCTGGTGCCTTGATGCAAATAACAAGGACACCAGGGCCAGAAGATGTAGGATCCTGTCTATTATACAGATGCTGTTTTCGAGCTGGAACTTTCCAGTCTCTCGTTCCTCTTGCAGGTATGCAGTGTATCTACATTCCCTCTCCTAGCCTCTGGCAGAACAATGGCACTGTGTAATACATAAATAATAGCCGGGGTGGTATGAGGAAGGCCTGGAGCGGGAGGGGCGAGGGTAAACGGGGGGGACAGGAACAAATACAATTTAATCACTAAGCAGCTAGTGCCTTTTCAGTGTTGTGGCAGTGTTTCTTACTATAAATGATCTATTCTCCCTTCATCTTTGCCACTGGGTGTCTAATTGCCAAGAGATACAGAAGGAAAAAAAAAAAAGTTGGCCCAAATACTGTTATACTGATTACTGACAAAATAAATACCTTTCTGTGTAGTTTGGTGGACACTGATGTTTCTCTCTGTGTAGATACCTGTACTTACGATGTCATTTTTTCTATAGAGTTTGCCTATAAGCACTGTGTTATTTGTAAATTACACAAATGGTTAAAAAACATCATGATGATGATGATAATTACCTGAGTTGATATAGAGTTTTTTATCCTGATGTAGCTCAACAACAAAACCGTACTGCTATATCATCCCACACAACATTGCCAAAGTGCTGCACACACCTTCTGTAGAAAACAACAGAATAAATAACAAATCAAAGCAGCAGCAAACTAGATTTTTTTCAGGCCACACTTAAATACAGACACTGAGTGGGAGAGTCTAACGGATAAATCAGGTCATTCAAAAATGGTGCTTTACATGAAAAGATTTAGAAAAAAAATAATCATTTTGTTCAGATTTTTCCACGGATACTTTTGGGCTATTTTTCAACAAAATGAAACAAAATATTGTTTTTGCTTTCAACAGAAACACAACTAAACATGTGTGGGTTTCATTTAGTCACATTGCCCCCTCCCCAGGAAAAGGGAGGAGGAAAAGAAAAAGGAAAAAGAATGGCAGTGGGGGTAAGATGAACATTTTTGGTTGTCAAAAGCTAAAAAAATTTCAGTTATTGGTATTTTGTCAAAAATGAAGTTTCAACAATAACTTTTTTTTTTGTAATACAAATAATAATTAACAAGAGAATCCAATTTCTATAAAAATTTTCCTTTAAACTGAAAAGGCATTTTTTGGTCAAAATATGTTTCAACCATCTGTAGTGCTCAGATGCTGTAATTAAAGTGCTAGCACAATGGGGGCCTAATCCACTTTGGTATGTCTAGACATAATTAATACAAACAATGACACATCATCATCATCATCATAATAGTCTAAACATATAGCTACTTCAGAGTTAAAGGTAGTTGAATTCAATAGAGCTACACCAATTTACACAGGCCGAGGACCTAGTACAAAGTGCTGAAATGCAGAATGGTTCTAGCCTCCTCCATTGTTATTAGATTTATTTCAGGGCAAAATAAATAGCTGGCCAGTTCAAAACTGTAAAGGGTGATGCAAAATATAAATGGAAAGATGATCAGACAATTATGATGGAGTAAGTCCCTTCAGACCTTAAAAGTAAATGAAATAAGTACTTTCTTGAAAGCCAAGGTAATGTCTTAGGAAACAAGTTTAATACAATCTTGGAGGACTTTTAAGAAAACAGCATGTGACATTCCAGTTGTGCTGCACTCTGATCCAAGTTAAATCATAGTCGTGTCCCCCACAGATGAAGACTTTTAGTAAGGCGAACTCCACACAATGAGAGTATTCATAATTAGTTCAAAGAGCATTCCTGCAAAGCAAGGCTCCAACTTGGCTTTATTGTGCACATGGCAATAAGGCAATTTAGCTATTAAGTAAACACAGAGAAATCGAGAGAGAGAGCACTATGCCCAACCTTTTATTAGGAGAAGAAGGTCAAGTTGGGTAAAAGCAGGATCTCTCCTGCTTTCCGCTGGGGTTGGTTACTTATTGAGTGTCCCCTGTGTAATAGCAGAAGTGCAGGTTGTACCTTCCAATGACAACACAGATCCTGTAGAAATTCTACGGAGATACTGAAACATATCAGCCCACAAACATAAACAAATCTGGAGCAGATCGCAAAGCACTACACAAGCTATGGCATAAAAATTTCCCCTCCTGGAAAAGGATTTGCAAGTTGTATGTATGATGTTGTTGCCTCCTTTTCGCCCCAAGCAACTAATCAAATGTCGAGGCCCTGGGGATGTTTTAGATGGGTGTAGAAATTGATGATGGAATCTGTTATTTTCTTTGTTGCAAACTTGTTTTTTTCAAAGGAATATACAAGGTCCTGCTTCTCCAAACACAGAAGGAACAGAAACAAAAGAATTGATTCTTAGCGTATAGTCCCAAACCTATTTAGCCAACAGACCCAAAAGGGCTCTCTCTAGATTTTTCCAGGATCATATACTGTGCTCACAGGCTGCAATTTGGCTTTCTTTCTTTTTGCCTCTGAATCTGTCTCTTCTCTGTTCTCCCTTTCCACACATGCACATTACCCAAAATGATACTCAGCAAAAGCCCCTCCGCCCAGCCAATCGACAACTCCTGGGCAGGAGGGGACTGGGGATTAATTTATCCTTACAGTTATGCTAATTGAAGGGTGTGTTCACCCCCATTGAGCTCACTGAGGGCGTCCTAGTATGGAAGATATCTTTGAAATCCCTTTCCATGCAGTACCCTACAGTAGTGAATGTTACTCTTCAGATGGAAAAAGTCCCTTTTCATATAGCGTATTTTTTTAATTGATCTTTATATTGGAGACCAAAGATATCAATGTCAGCTCAGTCAGTCAGCCCTCCCATTACACAGGAAGATGCTCTTCTGGTCTCCATTCCTGAGACAAGGTTTGGCAACACAACAGATTATATAAAACCAAAAGTAGAGATGTTGGGCACAAGCAAATACAAGGCATAAGGCCTGATTCTCCATTCTGTGAGGCCAATTTTACATGTATTGAAATCCATGAAGTTAGGCCAGCATAAGATTAGTGTAACAGAAGAGAGAATCAGGCCCTAATCCACAGACCCACCAGACAGGTGACTGCATCCACATGGAAGCTGGCACCCACTGCTAAAAACAAGCCAGTTTCCCAGTGTGTTTGGCACCTTTTCATGTTTGCAAAAGGATTGGGAAAGACCATTTTGCATGCCTTATGCATTCAAACAAGATACTGGCCGAGAAGCAGGAGGAGGATCCAAGCTCTAGTTTCTGTGGGTTTCTGCAGAAAGAGACCATTTATTTTAAAGTGATCTGGGTTATAAATCTCCCACGTACCCCAGCCAGAGTGTCAAGGGCAGCAGAAAGGGACTTGAGAGAGACTGGAATGACTAAGCCTCCTACATTTCATTTGCAGTGGTGGATGAAGTTGTTTGAAAATAGCTTTGATTTACATCTTCCGAGTTATACCACATTATTAAGTAAACCGCTTCCTAAGTGCCAGTAATGAAGTCTCTGTTGGCAGAAGTCAATTCACAGCCCACAGGCAGCATCACAGTTTTACTGGATGCTTTGAGGGTTTACAGGCAACAAATGCAATGGGGAAAAAATGTTACATCAAAAGAAAAAATATAATCAGCTAAACTGCATTTGCTCTTTAAAATATGCTAGTAATAAAGCCTTCTTTCTCTCTACATATAACTCCTCCTTACCCTGTGGACATGCTCTGTATACATTGGAGAAAAGCTATGGAGAAAACAAGACAGGAATTCTTTCACTACTTAGAATGTCTCTGATGTTTGAGGGACAGGGTAACTCACCTAGCTCAGAACACACAGGCGTATGAGCTAGTGATTACTGCATGGGACTTGCTGTTAGAAAGTTCTGAGTTCTTGTCCTACGTCTGCCATTAATTTGTGGTGTGACCCTGGGCAAGTCACTCATGACCTGATTTTCAGTGGCACTATAGAACTTCAACTCCCTTTGAAATTAATAGGAGCTGATGCTCAGCACCTATAAAAATCAAGTCTAAATGTCTAAAATTTCCATGAACCGAAAATCCAAAACAAATTTCAGCTTGGGTCAATCAAAATGCTTCATTTTCATCATTTTGAAATGCTTCTTCTGAATTTTGACCAATTTTTTTAGGAAAGGTTTTTTTTTTTTACTCTAATTAGCTTAAATTTCTAAACAAAAAGTCATGTTGAATCAGAAAAACAGAATGTTTCGTTTTGCAAATGTTGAAATGGGGCTTTAACAATTTTAATTCTTTTTTTTTTCCCAAAAACATTTTTTAGTTGGGAAATTTGTTGAACGGACTCTTTCCCATGAAAAGGGTTGACTTCAAAAACTTGGCATTTAATTGAAAATTTTCCGACCAGCTTTGCTTAGAAGCTTAAATCCCATCAAAAAAAAGGGAAAATGAAAGGGATCTAAGCTCCTAAATTACTTTTTAAAATGGGACATGGGTTTGTAACTCACTTGGGAGGAACTTTTGCAAATATTACTCTCTGTGCCTCAGTTTGCCCATCAGTGAATGGACTGATACTTATCTAACTCACAGCAATCCTGTGAGATTTAAACAATAAAGTAGTATGTGCTGGATAGATGTCTTTGATTCTGATATCTTAGATGCTCAGATGAAAAGTGCTACGAGAGTGCAAAATGTTATTTTTATTACTCTCACATACTATATAATCCGCCCTTTATAATCAGATCATTAAGGGAGACTGCCAAGCTAGGCAAAATAATTAAGATTTTATATATACCCAACTGTATCAGAAATCAACCTGACTCAGATGTGCTGAAAAATATTGCTTTACTTTAAACCACACAATGCCCTTAGTCATCCTTGCTCGTTAGTTCCCTCCCCTGGAACTGGTTCTAACCTCTGATCTGCTCCAAACTATAGATTCCTCCCTTCTCTTGACCTACAGCAAGCTATAAATGGGGTATCACAGTCTTTAAGCCAAGACGACCACTGATACAGCTGCATCAGATCTTCATGTCACGGTTCCCGTCCTAGTATTCTCTCACCCCCCACAGTCTCCTCTACACAATCATGCCAATTATTCCTGAGTCTTTGTGCATCTTCTCCCAGGACTCCTGGAACCTGTGTTTCCAAAAAATGATAATCTGGAGCTTTCTTGAAGCAGGAAAACCACTGGTCCAAATTTTTCTATCTGAACCAACAATGATTGCAATAGTAGCTGCTGCCTCAGCGCTCTATCTGGGTCCCCAGTCATTAACACAGCCTCCTTACTGCAAATCTGGCTCTTGCAGCCAGCGAAAACATATGGAGGAGGTCCCGTTCTAAGGGACCCCAGAGATTTCCAATGTGTCTGAGAGGAACAAATCTAAACAAGAAAATCTACTCTTTGAATTTCAGTGCCATTTTGTACACTAGATTCAAAGATTTTACTGTGCCAACCAACTGGAACATCTGATAGAGCAAGAGGTTGGTGGCTTGACCCTCTTGTAGCCAAAAATATTGTTGGTCCATATGGAAGGTGAAATGACAGGCATTCAAATATGCATAGCATTTACCAAAGAGCAGAAGGCAGGCCAGGGGCATACACTTAATCATTAAGTAACATTGTTCAGAGGATGTCAGGGCCTGGAAGGCAGACATGATGGCTTATTCTATACCCTCCTGACTATGCGGCAACAATCATTTTTGTTGCCATTGTCAAACCATCATATATCCCCAGATGTTCATGCAAGCTGATCTCTTTGAGCCAAAATTAGAACTGAGTTCAGGTGTCTGACTGTGGCCTAAGTGTAGGAATGGCAGGTGTTGGCCTTACACAGCAAAAGATTTGGCTGAAATAGCCACACCTGGCAAACTAAATAAAATATTCATACAGTAGTGTGACATGGCTGTGGTGGATGTGGTGTTCGTGACAGTGATGGAGTGATAATACTGAGATTAGCGGGGCATAGTGAGGGCAGTGGAGATGGTCTTCAGATCCAAGTTTTCTCAGAAGCAGAGCAAGGTTGGATCTGGTATTTTAGTATGGGCCCATCTCTAGCATGCAGAACTAGGCAAGCTTTCCACTGCAAGTCTGCCAGTGCACCTGATGTTGAAGTTGTGACACACTGTACTCCATGTTCACCCTTATAGTGTAACTGTGTATTGTTTAATGCAAAGTATGTCATGTAAGGTGTTTTTGGAATGCTTATGACATACTGAACATTATTGTTATGATAGCATGCTTCTTGCAATGTCACATGCGTAGTTATGAAACTCTGCTATGTAATATTCCCAAATGTGTGTCACCTGGCTTGAATAGATCCAGGCAAACACAAAGCAAAGTGAGAGTTCACACCTTGATGGGCATGCATACAGGAACAATGGACTGGCCTGAGCACCTGATAAGGCAACGCTCATTTGGCTCAAGTGGAGGAAACCATGCCCATTGTCAACATGACCGATCACCTGACCCCAGGGGATGACGAGGAAACATGTTAAAGGCAGAGGCATTTTTGTCTCTGGAGCTCTCTCTTGCAATCCACCTACAATGCAACATCAAGACAAACTGCCCACATGGGGGAGCTTGGTGGGGGGCTTACCAACCAGCCTGTGGTAAGATTAACCATCAAAGACCGTAAGGCTACTGAGGTGTTAAGTTTAGTTTAGAATGTAATTTGCTTTATTTTCTTCATGATCAAATCTGACTCATGATTTTGGCTTATAATCACTTAAAAACTTCAAATTTAGTTGTTTGTTTTATCTAAAGCAGTGCATGTGATTTGAGTGTGTACAGAGACTTCATTTAGAGTGACAGAGCTCGTGTATATCAATTTCATTGATAAATTGACTAACCTATGAGTTTGCAGAGTTCAATAGCAAGCATTGAACTCTGTAAAATGGCAGTTCCTAGGTTTGCATCTGGGACTGGGGATATCAATTGGGGGTCATTCTATTGCAGAATCCCATGAGTGGCTGGTCAAAAGCTCTCACTTACTAAAATAGGAGCTGCTTACCAGTAGGAGGCTGTGAATTAACTGACCTATCAGTGGGTGGTTCACACAGCAGGGCAAGTGCAAGACGGGCTCCAGGAGTGAGGGATTGGGATGACACAGTGATATACCAATCCAGGTTGCAGAGGGGAACATCACAGAAGTCCTGAGTCTTTCTTAGACAGCTGTATAAGGAATGAGAAGTGCTTCTCTTGTAGCAGTGGCTCACTTATGCCAGGTTATTGTTATGTTTAAGCTTATTCCTCAAAATAAGACTGCTGCTACTAGGGAAATCCACCACAAGAGTAGACATGCCTGGTTCAATATTTCACAGCTTCTTTATGAGGTCTTAAACCATAGTTTTCACAGCACTGCATTGTTTCAGGTTAGGGTGACCAGATAGCAAGTGTGAAAATTGGGTCAAGGGTGTTTGTGTGTGGTGGGCGGGAGGTAATAGGGTCCTATATAGGACAAAGCCACTAATATTGAATATAGAGTAATGTCTGGTCACTCTATTTCAGGTAGATGGATAGGCTACAAAAAAGACAGATCACACGCTAAAGCTTTATGAAGATCATTATATTTAATCACCAACTAATTAGATCTACTGCAGTGAAATTATAGATGGAAGATTCAAAGCCTCAAAGTCTGAAAGAGCTCCCCTATTTATCTGGTGTATTTTTGGTATTTTGTTTCCAGTTTTCTCATTCAGAAAAAGCTCCTTTGTTCCTACATGATCTGTCAACTAAAGTGACCCAAATTATTCCCCTCCAGAAGCCTTTTTACCAAACACAACACAGAGATTGCTCTGATATCCAGTTGTCACTTCAGGTCATCGATCCTTCTTAATGGACCGAAGTGACAGAAAACAATACCAAAACAGGGTATATCTACACAGCAGAGAAAATCCCACAGCTGGCCTATGCCAGCTAACTCAGGCTGCAGCAGGGCTATTTCACTGCTGTGTAGTCTTCTGGACTCAGGCTACAGCCCAAGCTCTTGGACCCTCCCATCTCCCAAAGTCATAGGGCACAGGCTCCAGCCCAAGCCTGGAAGCCTACATTGCAATTAAACAGCCATTTAGCCTGAGTCCCGTGAGCCCAGCACAGGCCAGTTGTGAGTGTCTAATTGCTATGTAGACATACACACATTGACTGATCTATGGCTAATGAGTCACTAGACTGTTTTTAAATGTGCTATACCCTTCAATTCAAGGCCCTGTGCACAGAGAATGCTACCAAGGTTTGATGCACCAGCTCAGGCATTGTCTTATAATGGAAGAAATGCCTATGCCACAGGGAGTCAATAGGTGGACCACGGGCCAAATCTGAACTGCCAGATGCTTTTGAACCCAAAATCTTTTTATGTACTTATTGTTATCATCATTACTGTTATTACTTTTTTTAATTACTGTTTTCTCTGGAGTCTGGACCTTGACCAAGAAATTTGGCTCTTGACAAAGAATAATTGACTACCCCTCGTCTATTCCTTACGCACTGTCACATACAGTGTAATAAATGTAATTTATTTCCTTTTTAATAGAAGAAGAAAAAATCCTAATTCTGAATTAATATTAAGGCCAAATTATGAAATGTATGTACCAAATTTCTGCCTGCAGAACAAGCATGGTCGTACCTACTTGCAAACCATGCAATTGCATGTGCCCGAATGCATGTGCCTCCATTTGCTCTTGCAACTACTGTAGTTTGGGGCACAAGTGCCTGTTTGTGCACACATACAGGATTTGCAGGCACAAGTATGCACTCCCATCTCACGGCTGCATATTAAGATGCCACTTCTTGAAAGTGTGGCCTTAAAATTCTGACTTAATCCTCAAAAGTCAGGACATTCCCCTGGGATGAAGTACTGCAGGGATCTGAGATTGTGTGAGGTCTAAAACATGTGGATCTTTAGAACCAAACATGGGGGGGATTAAAAATAAACTGCAAAATTTCAAATCACCTGCTTTTGATGACTCTGTAATGTTTTTTCTACATACCTTTGTGTATTTAGCGTTCTGTACAATTGTTGTGACTGAACTAATATGACATGCTACTGTGTTTTTGCCCCAGTACTTTTGCAAAACTTGAAATTTTAGAGGGTCTGTTTGAGGTGTTGCTGCTGGTATATTATCAGAAAACAAATGTAGTGAAAAGCTAAGATACCAATGCATTTGTTACCTGCTCCATGAAGCATGACATTGGAGGCTGGCTGATACTGTTTGAGCCTCCAACCGATGTCTGGTTGACACTTGTGGCATTAAATATCACACAACTGTCAAATTCATATGGACAAGGGCAGGATTAAGATCCATGCAGTAGCTGAAGGACCAAGCAATCTTAGTGGATCAATGTGCTGCCATCATGCATTTGGTACTGCACCAAAAATTGCTATAGTGCCATGACATAAATACATAAACTTCCAATAGACATTGCACTGCCCAGGTTATCTTGTTTTTTACATTGTCTTGACTGCATCCAGCAGCTTTGCCACTGTGGTAGGCTGAAACTTGTTCTCTGGCTGCATTTAGTTAATTAGTGTGTTATCAGTGTCAGACAAACAAGGGCTCATGTTTTTGGCTAGGTGCACAGAACAAGCCTAGTGCCACAATCTTTATGCTCACTCTGTGACCCAATGGATAGAACCTAGGAGTGGGACTCAGAAAACCTAGGTTCTATTCCTGTCTCACCTGCCAGGTGACAGTGAGCGTCACTTCATTTCCCTGTGCCCCAGTTTCCCAATCTATAAAATGGGGATAATGATACCGACACCTCTTTGGTCAAGCACTTGGGACTCAACCAATGAAAATGGCTATATGAGAACTGTCAGATGGAGAATTACAGAGGTAGAAGTATGTAGAACCTCTGTATGAGGAGGATAGAAGTACGTAGAGCATCTATATGGAGAGAATAGGGCACTGATTGAAGAAAGTACTTAAACGTGTTCCAAACTTGGAGGCTGTGGGCATGCCCACTGAATCAGTTCCATCGTTTGGGGTGACATGGCATTCTCTGCAGAGGTATGCCTGGATTACCCATGGTCCAGCGCAATGGAGAACGAGGTCCAGTGTGTTTTGAGCCCTTCTTTTCGTGCACTCCCACACACAATCCACTCAAACAACTAAAAAAGACATATTCTTCAGTTGTGGAACTCACTGATGTGCAGATCCGGCACACAAGTGTTCTCAACTTATATTTTGCTAACTTTCCAGCTGACACCCCTTTTACATCAGCATTTTAAGGAAAGAGGGAGAGCTACTCACTGACACCAATATTCTTGCACAACAGACTCGAAGTGCAGTGATGACTTGAATGGTTTGCCCCTGCTCTGTGAAAGTCAATGGGAGTTTTAACTTGGATGGGACAGGATCGGGCCCTGACAGCATGTGAGACAGAGCCACACCACTCCATCAGGAGCTTCAGGAAACTTCAGGGAAACATACAGTGCCTCTCAGAGCTCCAGCCTCACAGCAGAGCATGCCCACTGCCACATCAACGAATGAAGGTGCTGTGTATGCTCCTTTTTGCAGCAGGCCAGCCTGCTCCTTCTTGCCCCTTTTGGCATAGCAGTGCTAACCGAGCACAGAGCTTGCAGGCATTCCAGTTGTAGCCTGCCCCTGCTCTGGGACATTTAGGGAGAAAATAAATGCTGCTTAAAGCCTGTCTCTCCTTTGCATTTTGATTCAGCTACAATCTGTCCCTTAGCCCGCAAGACAAAATTGACTCTCACACTGAGTCACCCAGCTGGCGGTGGAAGGGAGTTAGCCCTTCTATTTCATTTTCAGCTGAAGAAAGTCCTGCAAAGCCCAGCACAGTAAAACCCCTAATAGGAGCCTTCCCGTTGATTTCCATGGGCATTAGATCACTCAATGGCTGAGATAAAACCTCCATTTTTGTACATGCAGTGTTACCCTATTTGCTGACGTTTGATATTTTGGAGACCAACCTGTTTTCCAGCCTTGAAACCTATGGCAATATGCAAAAGAGACAAGATTCCAGTGAGTAAGAGAATACATCCATCCATACACGAGTCTGATGCAGTTTCATGAAACGTGGGTGCCATTTGCCTAGCAAGAACACTAAACATAAATAAATCTATAAATTACCATTTGACTTTGCATTAAGGATACCTGGCTTCTCTACTGTTAGTGCAGTTTGTGTTGCTGGGATATAAGTCCATTGGTGTTTAATAGAGGCATGTGGCTGTTGTAGATGTTAAAAAAAAACATTTTAAATATATATGCTTTTTCCTTCCTAAGAGCTTCCTGGGTCATCTAGTCCTTCCCACTGAACTAATACAGGATTGTATCTCACACTAGAGACTTGTAATCTTGCTACCTGTAATTGAAATAAATCAGTGACAGTACAAACTTTTACCCCAAAACTACCATCAATTGTGTTCTGTTTTAATAACTTTAAAAAAATTTGACTTTTCTATCAGAACAGCCCAGGGTGAAAGTAACAGACAAGATCCTCTTTTTAAAAACAAAAACTGTCTTTTCTTCATTTTATATTAATGGGATGTAAAGATGGTTTGGAATCATTTTAGATTTTAAATGTATCAAATGAAAAAAAAATCCACTGCCTACCCAGTGTTTGGCCAACATTCCAATTTTATTCTGTCCTAGCTTGGTATTTATAAGGCACCCCTCACCCCTCCATCACTTGATTGCAACACAATAATACCTAGTGCTTCTTTGTATAGTGTTTTGAAATCTAATGATGAAAAACACTATACAAAGGAGGTAAGTATCATTATCCACTAATGAATTTTATCCTTCCACCATACCTGAAAGGCAGAGAGTTATCATCCCTATTTTTACAGAGGGGCAACTGAGGCACATGGTCAATTAAGTGATTTGCCTAAGGTCTCACCAGGTGGCTATAGCTGAGCTAGAAACTGAAGCCAGAGCCCCTGAATCCCAGACCAGTGCCCAGTCCCCTAGATTATCATTCTTCCTCCCATTTGCTCTTGTATTCAAGTCAGACACAGACAGAAAATGCTCTCAAAACCAAAAAGGTTAACATTAAAGATTATTTGTTTGTCTGTGTTCTCTCTCTCCCCCCTTTCCCCCTTCTCTTTCTCCCATCCTTCAGTGTTAGGATGGAAGTTATACATTAGGAAGTACCATCAAAGAAGCTCTTTCAGAAATGAAGAATCCAGGCTAGGCAGAGGCTGAAGGATAATGCCTGCAAAAGAAGTTTAAAGTCATTCCATTACTACACCAGACGCCAGCAAAGTTCACTAAGCCCAGCTCAGAGAGTCTATCTTTGATGAAATATTCTAACAGCAGAGTTCTGCACAAAACTGCAAAGACTTGGGGGGAGGTATTAGAGTCTCCAATAACAAGCAACAATTATCTAGCAGAGATGTGATAAAAGCATGTAAGAGCCTCTCAGTATCCCAGAGAAACAGCATGAGCCTAGTTCCCCAATGTGTGAAGAATTTTGCCAGGGACAATTCTCATCACAAAGCGTGGTCTGCAGGCTGCCAAGCACCCAGCTGCTGGATAACTGTCTGTGCATTATGGTGAATTTCTGATTATTTTCATTTTAGAAGGGTGATGGAAAAAGTCAGAGGAAATTAACTTGAAATTCACCAGAATGAAGGTAAAACCCTGCAGTGGTTGACAGACTCCCAGTATAGTTTAAAAATTGTCCCTTGAGAACATTTTGCTCACACATTTGCTTCAGTGGGGAAAAACAGCTGTAGGTGGTAAACAAACACCATACTCACCTCCCTCAGGACAATCAGGAGCATCGGTCTTCTCTTTCTGATGCACAGGTGCAGGCTAAGCAACACTCCATTATTATTATTGGGAGGTCTGGTTACAAAAAAAATTTTGGACAGAATAATTTCAAACAGAACCAGCTTTTCAGCCACTGTGAACACCTTTGGGTCATTCAATATGTGCTGATTTTTCATCAAAGAGAAAATTTTCATTTAAATCAAAAAGAAAAAAACATGTTTGCTTTTCAATTTGTTGTTTTCCCCTTTCCACTGGAGAAAGGAAAGTTTGTTTCAAATTTAAATAATACATTTCATTTAGATTTAAAAAATCATAAAATTCCATAAAAATATTCCTAGATTCACAGCTGTTAAGACCACAAGGGAAGTTAGATCATCTAGTCAGACCTCCTGTATATCATAGACCACAGAATTTCATATCCTATTTGTGATCCACTACAACCTCCAGATCCTTCTCAGCAGTACTACCACCTAGCCGGTTATTTCCCATTTTGTAGTTGTGAGTTTGATTTTTCCTTCATAAGTGAAGTATTTTGCACTTGTTTTTATTGAATTTCATCTTGTTGGGTTCAGACCAATTCTTCAATTTGTCACAGTCATTTTGAATTCTAATCCAGTCTTTCAAAGTGCTTGCAAACCCTGACTGCTTGATGTCATCTGCAAATTTTATAAACATGCTCTCTACTTCATTATCCAAGTCATTAATGAAAATTTTGAAGAGTACCAGACCCAGGAATGCAGGTACCCACCCAGTTTGACGCCCAACCATTGATAACTTGATCAGCTAGTTGTGCACCCACCTCAAGGTAATTTCAACTAGACTGCATTTCCTTCGTTTGCTTATGGGAATGTCACATGGGGCTATGTCAGAAACCTTACTAAAATCAAGATATCTCACATGCTTACATGCTTTCCTGAATAAGAGGTACTACCTTAAACTGGGGGCCCTAAGAGCAAAGGTTCAAACTTCTTTTCAAGGCCTACAACCCTAACAAGGATAGACCATTGCAAGATATGGTAGAGATGTCCCTTTCCCTCCAAAGAAGCCAATTAACACTTTCTTCCCCTTGATGGGGACGAGGCCACTTACCCTTCCCATCACTCTGCTCAACCAAAAAGACCCCGACTAATGAAGAAATTAAATTCAACCTCTTCTACTTCTCTCAAGTTTTCACGGGCAGTTCAATGTGCTGCTTCAATTGTTCCACTCTTTGACTACTGTACAGTCTCCCCCGTGTCCAGTAATACTATGGCAGAACATGGCAATGTCAGTTGTTATCAGTAACTTTCTTTTTGTGAGCACAAAATGAAGATTATTTACAAAGAGAAAAAGGCCAAATAAGCAACTCAATGGGCCAGGAGCCTACGGAACAGATGGCTGAATGCAACCTCTGGATAACCCCATTTAATGTCCTTACTAGTTTACTGAACAAATTCAGAGAGGGACACCATGAAAAATGGATAGATTGAGCCAAATGAAAAAGCAAGAATAGGGAAACCGCTGGAGGGTATCTGGGCACAGATGTTGCTAATCCTTTCTGCAAAATAATTGGGGGAAATTATGTACTTTACACTGGATTAGGCCATTAACAGTACAAAGTAACATTCTGAGACTTAAAAGAGTCAATAAGTTATTCTAAAGGGGGCAGCAGGCCTACTGACCCCAGTTGATAATCTGTTGATTTAACCCTCCCAAACTCCATAACCAAAATGTAAAGCTAATTTGAAAGCTGAAGCCAGTAGAGAAAGAACTATCCTCCCCAGCTACACCTGTCTGCACGGGCCACCTTCCTTGCCATCTGGAGCAATAGTAGCTCAGGTGCAGTCATTTGAGGTTAAAGCCACCACAGGTATGAAGGTTAAAAAGTCCACACAATGTTAATTGGCTAGACGGTGAACACAAGAGGCAGCACAGAGGGTACATGAGGGGGAATGGTGGAGGAAGAAGTCATGCAGATACTGAGCTATGTAACCCAAAAAGAAGAAACTAAGTTCAATGTATCTGTGTGATAGTTTTCATTCCCTGAGACACCAGGGACAAATCCAACTGGAGTTAACAACTTGTATCTGCCAGGAGACACCTGCATGAATGAGGCAGGCCAAAATGAAGTTACAAAGATCTACCCTACCTTCCAAAGAGGAAAATGAGAGGGTCTGAAGGTGGAGAAGCAGTGTTATATTTAGAAAGTGCATAAAGCACAAGATGGTCATTGATAGTGATGAGAGACAAAGGCAAGGTGTGACATCGGCAATTAGAGAAAAGCACTGCGTAAAGAGAATATTTAATAATTGTTCTGTGGCTCGACAAGTTCTTTATGAACATTAGTGTATTGAGCCATACAGCTGGGCACAAAAGTCACCGATGCCACATTGTCAGCCAGTCAGGCATCAAGCAATACCAAGATGAGTAACTATCTGGGTAAGCCTCATTTAAAGAGATTATGTGGGAGGAAGTATTATTGAATTGTAGCCTTAGTAGGGCAGAAAGCTGCCCGCAGTCTAACACAGCTTTGAAAAGCAACAGCATTCCTGAACCATCAAATCAAAGACAGTTTCAACTCACCCATCCATTACTCACCACTAGCGAGTGAACAAGTGCTTTTTGTAAGGTTATCCATGAAGTAAGCATCATCCCCACTTTTACAGATGGGAAATTGAGGCAGAGAGGAGTTACGTGATTTGCCCTAGGTCACAAAGAACTCTGTGTCAGGAGCCAGGAGTAGAATGCAGGTCACATCCTTAACTCATGACCATCCTTCTCCCTGAAACTTGCAGGTTCTTCTTGGATGAGTAGTCTTACGTATATGGACAACAGGTGAAAGCCAGTCAATCCTTAGCAGATGGGAGAAGGATTTTTCAGGTGTCTAAGTATTTCCCTAATCAACAGGAATTTTATGGGGTTTCCTCCCACTGTGTGAGACACTCTATATGTTGGCAGTTGGCTCTACTGCAGTACAAAACTCAGTGGTTATGCTTCAGAGGGCTTCATGCAAACATTTTCTTTGGATTCATACTGCCTGGATTTTCATTCCAGAATGATCACTGGCTCAGACTTGCTCCAAAAATCTGATGAGTACTGGCAACCCTTTTGCTAAATCCGGTTGGAGTTTTGAATTCATAATGATACATGAAAGCAGGGAAGATTTGTGCTGCGGCAGGGTTAGCCTTCCACATTCCACAAAACTCTACTCTGGAGCAAAAGAGCTACTCTTCGATTTAGACACAGAGGGTAGGAATCACACTGCTACATTGGAGACCTGCACACTCAGTGATCACATTGAAGTTCTGCAGCTTTGAAAATCACACCCATTGAGGCTGTGGAGGACAGCATGTTTACCCGAACACAACCTTTCCCTTGCCTCTTGCAGTTTAATCTTAGGCCCCTAACTTTATTTTTCATTTTTAACATAACTGTGCACAGCTGTAGGTTTGTAAGAACAAACATTTGCTCTGGTCTTTAGTTCAGTTTTGACCCTGCTGCAGACACAGCTTGGTTTTGCTTACATGAGGTAGCCTACCCTGCATTAGCGTGCGCAGCACATTTGATTAGGGTGTGTACCCAGGGAATCTTTGTCAGGGGTATCGACATCAGTTTAACCAGCGGGCCACATTTGAATTTCCCGCTGGTGAAGAACGGGATTTTGGTGGCAGAGCGCGGTGACTTCCTTTCTGCCGCAGCATACCGCGTCTCCTTTCATTTCTGCGGCAGCATGCTTTCTCTTCCTGTCTGCCAACAAATTCCGCGTGCCCGCAGTCTTTTGGCGGCAGCACCACTAGACCAAAAGGTTATACACCCCAGCATTAGGGTGTGCCTGGCCCCATGCGCATGCCTATGCTGCCAACTGACTATCTCTAGTTTTAGCATTGGACTGGCCAGGTGAGATTCCCCATGCATTTTTTAAATTAATTTGCCAATGGCTTCCAACTGCAGCGTAAGAACAGTGCCCAAATAAACAAGAGGAAATCAGGAGCTCAAATATTACATGAACGTGCATGGCACAACTCAGTCTAGATCAGGAGCAAATAGCCCAGTGGAGAAGGTGGCTTTATGTCACCTTTCTTCCTGTGAGAGTCTGCTGCTGCTGGGGATAAGCTCAGCCCCCCATCTTCAACAACAGCAGTCTTCAAGGAACCTCCAACAACCTAGAACAGCTGGAGTGCAGTGGACTCCTGCCACCTCCTCCTTGCTCAGGCTGATCAGCTGTTCGGCAGCAGCCAAGGGGCTGACAGCTGCTCCAGCCCTGCCCCAGAAGTCTCAGGGGTCCCAAAAAGTCACAAAATCCGGGACATCTGGGACCAAATCATATCCTTACTCATTAGCCTTCCTGCCCGAAGCACCTGCTAGCATGTTGAAGAGCATCTGGTTAGTTGGGATGGGGGTGGTGGGAGGTTAGATGTTTTTAATTTAATTCTCCTAGACTCTAAGGTCTGAAGGGACCATTGTGATCATCTAGTCTGACCCTCCTGCACAATGCAGGCCACAGAACTTCACCCCCCTCCCCCCACTCCTGTAATAGACCCTTAACCTCTGGCTGAGTTAATGAAGTCCTCCAATCATGGTTTAAAGACTTCAAGTTACAGAAAAATACACTAGGTTAAACCTGCAAGTGACCTGTGCCCCATGCTGCAGTGGAAAGCGAAAAAGTCCCAAGGTCTCTGCCAATCAGACCTGGGGAGAAATTCCTTCCTTGACCCCATGTATGGCGATCAGTTAGACCCTGAGCATGTGGTCCTGATAGATCTGGTACATGTCCTCCTCTCTACATCACACAAAGATTATACTCACCACTAAAGTGAAACAAGAGCATCAGAGCATACCATCTAATCCAGTGGTTCTCAACCTACCTACCATTGTGGGCAGCATATGCAACTCTCTATGTGTTATGTGGCTCATATCCACACAATATATATATACTGCTCGTATGGCCCTGAGGATGTCACATGGGCCGCAGGTGTCTGCTGATTGGGCCGCAGGTGGAGAACCACTGATATAATCATCCAGTACAGCTGGATTAGAGTGCAGTACCACTGTCAAACCAGTAATACTTAGTGCTATTTGCTCTCTGCGTGTTCCATAAACATGAACTAACTGCTTCTCACAACACCCCTGTGAGTAAATCTTATTGTCCCCATTTTACAACTGGAGAAACAGAGGAAGAGAGGCTAAATGCCTTGACCATAACCACATGAGAGACATCATTGCAATTAAGGCCTTCCCGGGTCTGTCCTGTGCTCAGAGCACTGGATCACACCCCATCACTTGTATTGTTCCTATGTACTGTACTATTAGTCTCTCTCTTTCTCTCTCTCTTTTTTTTTTCAAATCTGGTTTTCAATCACTGTTTTACAATGGGACAAATATTGCAAATGTTAGCTTCTGGACAATGTGATTTCATGTATGCCGTGTTGCTGTAACCATGTTGGTCCCAGGATATTACAGAGATAAGGTGGGCGAGGCAATAGTTTTTATTGGACTAACGTCTATCAGTGAGAGAGACAAGCTTTTAAGCTTACACAGAGCTCTTCTTCAGCTTGTCTCTCTCACCAACAGATGCTGGTCTAATAATAGACATTACCTCACCTATCTTTTCTCTCTAACGTGATTTCATGATATTTAGAGCTATTACAGAAGCACCTACAGGTGGTATACATACACATAAGAGGCCATTCCCGCTCTGAAGAATTTATCATTTAAATAGACAAGAGGCCAAAGGTAGGAGAAAGGAAATATTATGATGCCATTTTTACAGTTGGGAATTGTGGCACAGAGAGATCCAGGGATTTGCCCAAGATCCCAAAGGTAGCCCATGGCAGATCCAGGAACTGAATTTAGATCACCCTTAGATCACCCCATTCCCAGTCCAGTGCCTTGACACAAGACGACGACTGAAAACTAATTGTTACTTCAGCCTTAGTTTACAGGCCAGTGCTTGCAGCAGTACTCTCTGGCAACTACTGGTATTTTATAATTAATCTATTTCCACAGATCTCACAACAATTCTAGGCTTCAATTCTGCAATCAGATCCACACCTGGCAGACCCTACACCCACAAGGAGGCCTACTGAAGTCAATGGCACTCTGTACAGATGCAAGGATCCACTCACATGGGTCCAATTGCATGGAGTAATAATATCTGAGTTTGTGCAGTACAGTGACATTACAAGGTTGAGTTAATTTTGTTCAGTGCTTTGAACATGTAGCTCTCAGTTCTGTATCCTGTCAGCAGGGAGATGATTGGGACTGAGTAAATAGGAATGATGCAGATTAAAAATTGGTCTGATGGAATGAAGAAGTTAAATACAGGAGTATGCAATTGGGTTAAAACCTGTATCTGGCTGCATTCCATTTTGTCACAAATGGAAAAGATTGTTTAAAACAGGGCAGGAGCATGTGCAACAAGAAACCACAATATCTCATGAATGGTATAAATCAACAGGCTGTTGCATATTGACCTTTTGAAGAGCATTATTTTTCCGTAGCTGGAAGCGATGCCTGGTAGAATTAGAAGTGGTTACTCTAACAGAGGAGCTATCAACAGAAATGAAATATTATGCCTCCTGTTTGCAAGAAGATTGTGTCTCCTTGGTAATATGCTGTATCAATTCTGCCTCACAAAATGGCATCTCTTCCATGTACAAGCATAAAGAGAAAGGACACGCCAAGACAGTGCAATATTAAATCCTTCCTCCACATATGCTGTCCTGTCTCATCAAGCACTTCCTGAAAGTAGTTCTTTTAAGTTCCTAGACATTATCTTACCAATATTCACACTATATCACCCTCTTCTGGGGAACTATCATAACATCCCTTTTGTCTCACTTGAGAGAACAATATTAAACAACCTGTCCACATATTTTACATTCCATTATACTCTCAAAGTTTATATAATCAGATATATAACTTAACAACAACCTTTTTTTAGACGGGGCAACTTAACTTGCTTGGCAATTATGACAGTGTTGCCAACTTTCATGATTTTGTCATGAGTCTGATGATAATTATTGTTTTCGAAAAAGTAAGTTTCTAGTCCTTGTGGCATGGAGAAAGCTTCAAAATGTGACCCCGGTGGACCCTAAAGGCTCAAGGCAAATAAAAGGAACAGACAAATAAAAGGAACACCAAATCTATTATTTTTACATAATCTCATGATTTTAAAGCCAATCTCATGATTTTTGAACATCTGGGGTTGGCAGTACTGGCCATATTTGCACAGTCCTGTGTTATGTGAAGGAGTAAATAATACTTCCAAATTAACTTTCTCCACATCATTCACGATTTATAAACCTCTAGCATGTCCCTGTTTAGTCATTTCTTTTCCCATGCTGAAAAGTCCCAGTCTTTTTTAATCTCACCTCATATGGAAACTGTTCCATACCATTCATCATTTTTTCTCTGTACCTTTTCCAATTTTAATATATCTTTTTGAGATGGAGCAACCAGAACTGCACACAGTATTCCAGGTTGGGCTTGCCATAAATTTATATAGTGACATTATGATATTTACTGTCCTATGATCTATCGCTTTCCTAACAGATCCTAACATTCTGTTAGATCTTTTGACTGCCATTGCACATTGGGCGTGTCCTGAAAATAGAGTTCTCTATTCCTAGACATACTCTACACATTATCATACTATTACACCCCCTCATCAAGAAGTTCTCTATTGTAACAGCAGCTATCCATGCAAAGAGCAGACTCCTTGAAATTTAAATTTTAGTGCACAGAAAACACGGGACAGTAACATAAGAATTGCCCTATTGGATCAGACTGCTGACCAAAGAGTCAAGTATCTGTCATTAACAGTAGCTACTTCTAAGTGTTTCAGAGGAAAGTGCAAGAAAACATGAAGTGAGTTGTTTTGAGATCAACAGCCCCCACAACACACCTTTCAACACACCTATGGGCCCTACACATGCCTATCACAACATGAGGCATACCTCATCCAGTGCACTAAATGCCCCAACAACCACAATGTGGGCAAAACCAGGCAATCAGTACGCTCTCAAATGAACTCACACAGGAAAATGATAAAAGTTAAAAACACAGTATCAACTGTGGGTGAACACTTATCACAAAGCAATCACTCTATATCTGACCTCTCAGTCCTTATCCTCCAAGGAAACTGCACAACTCCTTCAAATGATAAGTCTGGGAGCTTAAATTCGTAACTCTGCTAAATACTAAAAATCATGGTCCTTGGCAATGTTTACATTACAAAATTATGTTGACCCAACTTAAACCAGCATACAGCCACCGCAGTTATTAAATGGCTTGTGTGCATGCACACTTGGCTCCCAGTGACAATGTGCACCACCGACATGCTTGTATTGACTCTACTGTCAGCATGGGGCACTGTGGGACAACTCCTGAAAGGTAGTAACAGTCAACGTAAGCAACACAGCATCTACACTTACACTGCATTGACTTACTTACATTGACCTTGACTCTATGCTGCTCGGGGAGGTGGTGTTACTAAATCGGCATAGAGAGGCACTTACATCAGCAAGAGTGCAATTTAAGCAGAGACACTTCCACAGCGAGGTCGACACAAGGCAGCTTACATCGACCTAACCATGTAGTGTAGACCAGGCCTCAATAAAGACACTGCATTTATGGCTTATTACAACAATCTGTAACCCACTAGCCCCCTTTATCCTGTGAATACGGAGGTGTTAATGGGTCACTTTACCTTGAATGCTCCCTTATGTGGTAACTACTTATGCTAAACTATCTGTTCCATATTGTATTTAGCTGTGACACTTTTAATATCTTTTCCAGACCTGAAGAAGAGCTCTGTGTACCTCGAAAGCTTGTCTCTCTCACCAACAGAAGTTGGTCCAATAAAAGATATTACCCTCACCCACCTTGTCTCTCTGTCCCCAGAGAACATTTCCAGCAGTAAGAGGTTGGCTTATTCTCTGCAGATTGAGGGTTTACATCCCTTCTTGTCTATTTAGTTTGTAACTCTTTTGGGGCAGACTCATGTCTGGGTATGAACAGTAACTACTACAATGTGGGCGGGGAGGACTATCTCAGTTGGGGCCTTGAAATACTACTGTAATTTCAATAAATAATAGTAATACTAGAGCGTGGACAGCAGTAGTGTAAGCATCCTTCCACTGTCTGATCAATGTGCCTAAACCCTGTTCTAAGGCTGACAAAGTGGTTCAGGCTTCAGTCCTATGGCATTTTTGTCCTCTCTTCCCAGACTGCCCAGCAGGGAAGGATCAGTGAAGGATATAGCGATAGGTTGCTGTTGTGGTGTGATCCAGACAGAGCTTTCACTTCCAGGGATGGAATGTTTTCCAGTAGAAATTCATTTCAGATGAAAAAACTATTTCAGTATTTAATGTTGTCATTTTAATTAACTCAAACAGCTACTTTCTGACAATATTTTGCTATTGTTTTCCACTGGGAGTTCCATTCCTCGTAAAGACGAGCCTCAGAAAGCATTTGAAGTTGTATTGCTTCAGTTCTGAAAACACTTGGGAAAAGGTATTCATGTTAATCTAAAAGAAGGGGAACATTCACACCATGCCCACTTCATTTATAATAGCAGCTTCCTCATTTCATTGGCATCATCCCATATTTACATTACATGCTGCTCTTGAAACTGCAGAGAACTTTACAGGCTTGCTAAAGGCTTGTTTCTAATAAAGCTGGTCTATAGGGATTTCCAGCTGTAACTGCACTATGTGCATTTTACTATATCATTGCCTCAAACCACAAGAACTTTCTATGTAGTTTTGGATTTGTTTGCACATATAAATATTTTGCCTTGATTTGGGCCAGCAAAGGGTTTTTAAACATTGACTGTTGTTGCTAAGACACAGGTCCTTTGAATGTGATAAAAAAAAGAAAGAGAGATGCTTGAACATCTGGTTATCTTCCATAGCTGTCTCCAATGACTATGAAAAGGAGATAAATAATTTCAGAGATGGATCCTGGCAACGTTGCAATAGATTTAGCAATTTCCTTTCTATCTAATTTTCCAGTCCCCACCCCCACGTTTAACTCCCTGTATGCTCAAAGTATACCGAATGCTTATTGCAGCCCTACAGACCCCTATAAAAATACTATAATATTCTACATCTTGTAAACGTTAATAGCGTTTTGGACCCATTACCATAGAATACTATAAGGGGTTTCTTGTTTGTTTTGTTTTGTTTAAAGCATAAAATGGCCCTAAAATCATAGTTTCTATGCATCCATCTCCACCCAGGAACTTCACAGAACAGTGGGGAATGAAAATACAGGGAAAAGCTGCTGAGATGCAAATAAACATGTCTGAACTTCTTCAAAAGCTTCCTGTACTCAAGAAGGCATACAAAAAACAGGCAAAGGCCATGACCATGAAATAGAAAGGGAGTAGAGGCAAGGGATGAGAAAGGGCACATTCTAGGCAACATGATGCACATCTCTGCAGATTAACAACCAGTTACAAATATCAGGTTAGTTAATTCTACTTGAAAGAGCACAGAGACAATGCTACATGTACACCTAGAGTAATACCACTAGCTTTAGAGTTATTCCAGATTTACACCCAATGTAAATGAGAACAGAACCGGGTCCTTTTTGTTTTTCCTTGCTTTTGACACCCTTCTATAGCTCTGCAGAGAAGAACTTGCTTTGTTTAAATACTGTTTTGTTTTACCACCAAGGCCCAGTCTATGCTGCCAGAGCAACCATGGTTTTGTGACAGTCCCGTCTGACCAGTTTAAAGTAAACATGGTTGACTTGTATCCACACAACAGCTTTTTCCACAGCATAATCATGTGAGTCCACATTTACCACATGACAGATTCATTTGCCTACTACGGGGTGTCTTGCTTCTCTGGCTACATCTATGCTAGGAGTCGGAGGTGTAACTCCCAGCTCATGTAGACATACTTTGCTAGTTCTCATGAACTAGTGCACTAAAAACAATAGAGTAGCCATGGTCACACAGGTGCTGTGGCACACACTAGCAGCCCCAAGTACTTACCCACAGGGCTCAGGTGGGCTTCTGCTCAAGGCAGCCAGCACATTCCATGGTTGCCTGGGTACCATGGCCACACAACTATTTTTAACGTGGTAACTCAGATAAGAGCTAGCACAAGTATGTCTGCACAAGCGAGGAATCACACCCCTAGTTCATAGAGTATATGTACCCTTTGCCCATAGATGGACTAGGAGTCTGATCCAGTCTGGCGGTTCCTAACTGTGCTTGTATTATGTCTTTTGGCAAAATCTGAGCACTTATAGAGGCCATGCACACTAGGGAATGCACTCCAGGAGAGCTGAGAAGAAGCAGACCATTCTTGCTTACAAAGGCAAGGTCTGAGGGGGGAAAAGGAGGGCAGGTACACTGCCTGCAAAGTGATGAAGTGGTTACAGGATAAATCATGTGATATGCTAAGCCTCTGGCAAAACTTGAACTGCTGTTAACTATTAGCTGCCACACAGTTACTGAATACTAGCTATACTGATCATTTAGAGCCAACATACCACTATTTATATTATAAAGTCTTTGAGGCAGCAGCCATCTTTTTTGTTCTGTGTCTGTACAGCATTTATCACAATGGGGTCCTGGTCCATGACTGGGACTCATAAGCACTACCACAATAAACAGTAACAATAAACAAACTAGCTGAATACCTCAATTATAAGTTACAGGGCCGATAGCCTTGTACTGTTTTACTTTATGCTCCATTTGCATCGTGTGAAGTTGCAATTTTGCAACTGGCCACGCCCATTTCCTGTGGCCACACCTCTGTGTATAGGCTGCCAGAGAGCCCTTCAGGCTCCAAGGTAGTATAGCAGTTAGTATTGTTACACCATTTTGCTCAGCGTGCACCTCCTGCTCTCCCTTGCACAATGTGTACTGGACCTTCTTGTCTCTTTAAGTTCTCTCTCTTTTGCAAGTTCCTGATAGTTACAGCAAGTGCATATTTTTAAGAGTCAATTTAGTCCTGCATGTTGTAAATTGTACTGTCAGTCATTATTTTGTTTGACTGTTCTACTGATCTCAGCCCAATAGGTCTAAGATTAAGAAAGTAGTTATTCTCAATCAAGAAGCTATTTAAGAAAATGCTTTTAAATCCAATGAATTGTGCAAATTAACTAATTAAGACCATTTGATCTTCTTTTCCATGGGATGACTTGTGGCTTTTTTTGCCTGAGCAGCATCCTGTGACTGGCAGCTTTATGTCAAGTAAGTATGATGTATATGATGGGTGGTTGTATTCTTTTAACAGTATTTATGACATTTGGTGAAACACCTTGGTGATGCTCTATATATACTCAGTGTTGATACACACACTACCATTTCACTTTCCCATCTTCCTCACATGCACAAGCACCTTTCACCACCTGAAATGGCCTTTTTTTTTTTTTAAATCATATATGGAATGCAAAGCTTAAGTACCGAAACAACCTATTTGTAACCCAGACTCAATATTCCTCCACTGGGAGGTCCTTACATGTGCTTCTCCCCTCAGCACAGGGAAGACATGAAAAACAAACAATAGTCCTCCATTGGATCAAATATAAATACATGTTTATCCTGTCTAGACGCAAGGCTGTCTTCAGTAGAGCTGAGACCCTAGCAGAAAAAAATTGTCTACAGACATTCACAATATAGTGAATTTTGATATTTGTTCCATAAACATTCAAGCTTCAAGCTTTATTACCGTGATTATTGCAAAAAGTAAATTTTTAGGTCAAATACTTGCTGAAAGTGAATTTTGATTTGCATGCATGATTATAAAATTCTCAATTCACAATTGTGTTATTTAGTTACGTAAGTCCTCCAGTAGGGGACAGAAGTAATACCATATGACTTATGTAACTAACCAACAGTATGTAAATTTGTGTATTCTAATTAACTGCACAGTTTGCAGGTTATTTAATTAATCAATATAGCATACAGTGGAAGAGTTTCAGTTCCCTGATTGGATGGTTCATCTAACTGATGCAGCCTGAATTTTGAATTGTATATTTGATTATATTTGTTATTCGTGTTGTATTAGTTACACAAGCCAGCCAACCAGAAAACAGAAACTGTGCCACATGACTTACTGGTGTGTCACACACACAAATATTTGCAAGAAATATGTAGATGAAGAATTATTTTTTGTGGAAATTATTGAATAATTTTGCAATAAATAAATTCATTGCGATTTTTCAGTCTGTGCACAGAAAATTTTTTTTGTTATTTTCACTTAGTTATGGTCTTCAGGGGCCTAATCCAACTCCCAAAGCAGCAATGACTTAAATGGAAACTGGATTGGAACCTAGGCTGTGTATATCAGTCTCCAATTATTACATTATAATAATTCTTCTATGTCTTCTTCTGTGCCTTCCTTCCAAGGATATAGAAGCATTTTACAAACATTAGTCAATCAATCCTCACAATAACTACAGATTTTATAGATAAGGAAACTGAGGCACAAAGAAGTTAAGGGACTTGCTTGATGTCACACAAGCAGTCTGTGGTAGAACATGTGTCTCTTGACCTGGCCTGTGCCTTAATCAAAAGTCCACCCCTTTTGTCGCATAGGTCTGGCAGAGGTAGAATTTAAACATGTATCTTTGTAGTGGTTGATGCCTAATCCAGTCCATTCATAGTGTAAATGGAAGTCACCACATCATTGTCAGGATGTAGCATAAGACTGTGAGAAAGGGCTGCATTATAGTTACCAAGACCTCCTAATCAACTACAGCATGGTCACAAAATGTGGCATCAGTCACAGTAAAATAACATTTACTGTAAAATTAATAGCCTGTTCATCAGGTATGTACACTACAAAATGATCTGGCTATTTACAGTCTCTGGGGACTCAAGAGACTGTTGGGACTTCAACTTCTGTACAGTCTATTGTATATTTAATTACCATAATTCTAAACAAGATAAAACAGAATGTCTGTCTAGAACACTTACAATATACTGAGGCTTGGTCTACACTTACCTCAGCGATGGCAGTCAACGAGAGTTACACAAAGTACGCAAAGAACTTGTGTAACTCCCGTCGACTTCTGTGTTTCTCTTCTGCATGCCGTCTTCACTGCACTGTGCCGACAGGAAATGTGTTCCCGTTGACGCAGAGCTACGCCACTTGAGGAGGAGGTTTTAGTACATCGACTTCTGGATCAGCTGAGCGGGTCTTCACTGACCGTTCAGTTGATCCAGATAAGTCGATCTGATGGCGACGACTTTGCCGCCGTCAGTGTAGACATAGCCTAAGAGGTTTAACCTATATTGGCTGCTCATTGAACTACAGTAATTCTGAGAATTCTGAGGACATTACAGCCAAGTTTCATATATTCGACCCTGTTAAAAATGGCCAAGTTACTCCTGAATTATGATGTTATATCCCAGAACATGACCCACTGTGCTGAGAATTTATGTTATAACTACTAGCTGCAGAGAATTGTGCTGAAGGATTTTGTGACTGACCACACTATCTCAGGGCTCTGTGAACCACTAAGTATCAGCAGAAGATGATGGATCTTAACTGCATATCACCTGAGTGCTTTTAGAAAACTTATCTACATCTTGGAATCATTTTGGGAAGGTTCTCTGAGTAATTGTTAACAGAGTTTAAAACCTTGACTTACTACTCAGACCTACAGCTGGTTGGGAATTATTCAGTGAAATGTATTTTGGTCAGAAAATGCTGCTGTTTCAAAACCTTAGCTATTTGTGGGAAAACATCTGTTGCAACAAATTTCCCATTTCAAACAAAAAAAAATTTTTTTTAATTCAAAATTATCCAGCCTGTCTCAACGTTTTCTAAATGAAAAAGTTCAATTTTTTGGTTCCAAACAACTTTTTGTTTAGAAATTTTTAATTTATAGTAAAAAGGCAATAAATAGTTTTAAAAAAAAGTAGATAAAATAAAAAAGGTTGAAATCAAAACAAAACATTTCAAAATTAATGAAATAATATATTTTGATAGGCTGATCCAACATTTATATTTACAATTTAGGGGTCACAAGAATTTGAGATTTTGATTTTTCATCCCAATTCAAGTTGGAATTTTTTTTCTAAAATCTCAAAAATTCTCGCAAGACAAGAAAACTGTTTCCTGCCCATAACCTACCGCTACATGCTTCTCTTCTTGCCTTTCTGCATGTAAGACAGAGCATCTTGGCCTCAGCTAGCTAAATACAGAGTTGTTGTGTAAGGGGATGTAAATTACACATCAGGGGTTAGTGCTTAGCGTGTAAATTACAGTGGTTAGTCAATTTACATGAACCTAAGAGAGAATTCAAGCTGGTGCAATCTATACACAAAGATGACTAGAAAATAGGTGTAAACCAGGTGAGAATCTTAGATGTGGGTTATTGACTAAAGACTGCATGATCCAGTCTGTATATTGAAAAGTACAACATACCAAAGACTTATGCTTTGACATATATATAGTGAGTGAAAATCATTACAGTAATTTTGAGCTCAGTAAATTTTTTACTACCAGGAGGAGAAAGCTACTGTGGCTCCACAGCAATCTGTGTAATGAAGTCCAAAATAATCTATCAGCAAAACCCACTAGGTGCTCTTTTTTTTTTTTTAACATACATACAAGTATGGTCAACTAGTGAAATACATTTCACTACATTAGTCAGGCTGTTTGGATTCAGTAAACAGATAAATTAGATGATGACATTAAATAATGCATTATATGGAGACTGTTCTCCTTGTGATGAATTTATAGCTAAACCTAAAAATGCTGATGTACTTTCGAGTCTGTCATTAATACTGGACTAAGCCCTGTTTCTAAAGACTTCAGAGCTAATTATGAGCAAATTTTGAAACAATATATAGGTTTGTCTAAAAATTTGGCTGCTTCTTCATAAATTTTAATACCAAAAGATCTTTTGGTGTTATGTCCTGTATACCATAGGCCATAGAATTTCATCCAGTTACTCCTGTACCAGGCTCAGTTGTATTGTATTCCTGCAATTGCAATATCTAAAGTTTAGATTTTTAACCACTTGAGTGTGCAGTATTGTACTGGAAATCTCCCAAGAAGAGGCTATGTGGGAAAGCTGATTGAAAGGGGGAAGGGATTTTCCACTTTAAAAAATAAAATAAAAAAAACCTGTTCCATTCTACATCAGAACTTTGAAGTTTTCCTCCAATTCTACCATCCTGAGAGATTTTTGGTACTTCCTGCTGCTGGTTGAGCTAGAAATACCAAGAAAACAGCATTTCTCATAGGATTTGGGGTATGACCTAGAACTGGAAAGACAGAAGCAGATAAAAAAATCAAAAGTAATTTTATAATAT
This sequence comes from Emydura macquarii macquarii, assembly GCF_026122565.2. Classification (NCBI taxonomy): domain Eukaryota; kingdom Metazoa; phylum Chordata; order Testudines; family Chelidae; genus Emydura; species Emydura macquarii. The sequence continues at coordinate 11,077,863 of NW_027130204.1, read as the reverse complement.
TCATTGACTTTCTGAACCTCAGAAAGGTTCTGATCAATTTCAGTGTGAATTTTGGGTGTAAATTCAGTTTGGTTCCCTTTTTCTTGCCCAGTTTGCCAAGTAAGCAGGAGTATATAGTGGTTTGAGCATGAATCTGGGTGTCAGATCTCTTCTACTAACTTGCTGCAATGACTTGGATGAGTCATTACACATCCCTATGCCTCAGTTTCCTCATCTGTAAAATGGGGATGATAGAAACTTTCCTTCCTCATAGGGGTATTATGAGGATTAATTGAAGTGCTTTGAGATCTCAAGATGAAAGAATGCAACAGAACGGTTCTGAAATGTAGATAAGTTCTCTAAAAGCAACCAGGCTATATGCCGCAAAAGTGCACACTTTCCACGAATACCTTGAGGTTTAGAGAGTCCTGACTAAGTAAGTGAAAGGGAGAGCTCAATCACAAAATCTTTCTCCCCCCAATTCTTTGCAATTAAGGTTACTATTTATTCTCAGCACCACAGACCTTACTGTGGGACATAACCCACCACCAAGTTTTACACAGAACTCCCCACTGGGCTAAAACAATGGGAGGAAAGAGGATCCAGGGAACTACAGACCGGTCAGCCTCACCTCAATCCCTGGAAAAATCATGGAGCAGGTCCTTAAGGAATCCATTTTAAGGCACTTGGAGGAGAGGAAGGTGATCAGGAACAGTCAACACGGATTCACTAAGGGAAAGTCATGCCTGACCAACCTGATTGCTTTCTATGATGAGGTGACTGGCTCTGTGGATGTAGGGAAGGCGGTGGATGTGATATACCTTGACTTTAGCAAAGCTTTTGATACTGTCTCACACGGTATTCTTATCAGCAAGTTAAAGAAGTATGGGTTGGATGAATGGACTATAAAATGGATAGAGAACTAGCTAGAGCACAGGGCTCAACAAGTAGTGATCAATGGCTCCATGTCTAGCTGGCAACCGGTCACAAGCGGAGTGCCCCAGGGGTCGGTCCTGGGGCCGGTTTTGTTCAACATCTTTATTAATGATCTGGAGGATGGGGTAGATTGCACCCTCAGCAAGTTTGCGGACGACACTAAGCTGGGGGGAGTGGTAGATACCCTGGAAGGTAGGGATAGGATACAGAGTGACCTAAACAAACTGGAGGATTGGGCCAAAAGAAATCTAATGAGGTTCAACAAGGACAAGTGCAGAGTCCTCCACTTAGGAAGGAAGAATCCCATGCACAGCTATAGACTGGGGACCGACGAGCTGGGCAGCAGCTCTGCAGAAAAGGACCTGGGGGTAACAGTGGATAAAAAGCTGGATATGAGTCAGCAGTGTGCCCTGGTTGTCAAGAAGGCTAATGGTATATTGGGCTGCATTAGGAGGGGCATTGCCAGCAGGTCACGGGAAGTGATTATTCCCCTCTATTCGGCATTGGTGAGGCCGCATTTAGAATATTGTGTCCAGTTTTGGGCCCCCCACTACAAAAAGGATGTGGACAAGTTAGAGAGAGTGCAGCGGAGGGCAACCAAAATGATTAGGGGGCTGGAGCACAGGACTTATGAGGAGAGGCTGAGGGAACTGGGCTTGTTTAGTCTGCAAAAGAGAAGAGTGAGGGGGGATTTGATAGCGGCCTTTAACTACCTGAAAGGGGGTTCCAGGGAGGATGGGGCTAGGCTGTTCTCGGTGGTGGCAGATGACAGAACAAGGAGCAACGGTCTCAAGTTGCAGGGCGGGAGGTCTAGGTTGGACATTAGGAAAAAGTTTTTTACTAGGAGGGTGGTGAAGCACTGGAATGGGTTACCTAGGGAGGTGGTGGAATCTCCTTCCTTAGAGGTTTTTAAGGTGCGGCTTGACAAAGCCCTGGTTGGGATGATATAGCTGAGGTTAGTCCTGCTTTGAGCAGGGGGTTGGACTAGATGACCTCCTGAGGTCCCTTCCAACTCTAATATTCTATGATTCTATGATTCTATGAATGTGCAGAAGGGCTCTGCAGTGCACAGGACTGCAGTAGGGGGCGTGCCTAGCTAAACCGCCGTCCCACAGACCATACCCACAAGGGGCATAATCTGTGGATTGGGGCATGGTCCCCCAAACCACTAGTACAATCATTGGCAAGTGGATGGTGGTTGTGCATGTTGGCTCTGCTCAGAGGGGAAGCACAGCCCATCCCATGGCACTGTGCACTGGGACTATGTGTGGAATGGCACCCTGAGCAGTTTATACCTGTGGCAGAGAATACACTGGGTTTGGGTTTTGCCCCCTGTCATTATCCCAGCCAGAGCAGGGTACAGTTTGTAATATATATCACATTCCAAAGCCAAAGCCAAAAACAAAAACAAAGGATTATGGTTAGCTAAGTGTCACATTCCCCCTAAGAAACAAGGAAAAAAGTTACGGGACACCTTTTTAGAGGTACCCCAATGCCCACACAACATGTTTTTCACCAAAGATGACAGACTCTTCATCTTCACATGGAACTTCTTTTGATCTTCAGCAGATCAGGAAACAAAACATTAATTTCCTTTGCAGTGTAACAAATAATTTTAATCACAACCTCAGCAAATACTCAGCATTGACATATGTGCAGAGGTTAAGGGCCTGGCATATTTTTGAAGTCATAATTAAGGTTGTGTGTTCAACTATGAGAGAGTTTATTGGGATGTGTGTAACTTCTTGATCCTACAACAGTTCATTTCAGTTCCTCTTGCACCAGCTCTCACAACCCACTGCCTCCAAATGCTATATTCTTTCGAACTCCCTGACTGCCTTTTTCTCAACCAACCCTTCCTGGAACTTATTTCATTCAGCTCTGCAATTTCAAGGACCCCGATACCAGGGCCTGCTACTTCTCCACATTTCCCCCTCCTCTGAAAAGCATGCCTCATCACATACACATTGAATCCACCAGAGAACTGCACCGGTTCTGCCCAGGTTTCAGGATCACAGCCTGCCTAGTCTGGGTGGAAAAGATGCACGTTTCAGATGTGCCAGCAGCTCCTGCACACTGTTCACTAGCATTGCATGGCTGGGCAGAGCAAAACATTCACACCAAAATATCTTTAGGCTGGAAGAAGGTGCACTGAGCTGGGAGTCGGGAGAGTTCAAATCTCACCTCTTCCATTCACTTGCTGTTTACATATTTGTCCACTTAATGGCTCTACTCCAAGCAATGACTCATACCCTGACCTGGAGCCAGGCAAGTTGCATTTCCCCCACCTTACAAACAAACCAACTGTTAGGTTGCATGGGGTCACTTGTGATGGAATGGAGAACGGAACCCAAGTCTCTACTGGGGCAGATCCAACTCTCGTACACCCTGCCTTTCAGGCAGTGTGGGACAAAACTCTGGGCTTGGCTATCCTGTCTGTAACCACTGCTCTACTCATCAGACCACATTTCCCCCACAGGCCCAAGAAGAGGACCCAGGAGTCCAGATCCCCAAGTTTCTATGACTATCTAGCAAGCAGTGGTGGAACCCTTTGGTCACGTGTGTTTTGCTACCCCTTCTAGCAGCTACTCCACATAAAGGATAACCTTTAGTTCAAATGGTGGAGGTCAGGACTGTGGAACTGAATATCTAGCATCCAAAATCTGCTGACAGCCTGCATAGAGAATTTTTATGGTCACACAGGCCAGAATTTATTTTTTCAGTTTTCTTTTTAAGAACCTCTTATTTCATTCATACAGTGAAAAAATATCCTTAACAGGTTTCATACTTAAAAACCATTATAATCTGTCAGTTAGGGTGCAACAGGCAACAAGACCCAGGTGTTCCACATTTCAGACATTTTGATTGCTTGTGTCACACATGGGACAGATCTGAAGACTGAGAAACTCGATGGCAGTAGTGAAATGGCACCTGTCTCTTCTGAGAGCAACCTGAGGCTTCTCTTCCACTGAGAACAATGGGAAACTTTTTTACTTAATGGCAGCCCCCAGCACACGGGAGTGATGGGAGCTAGTGTCCCCACAACTGCAATATTGTGGGGGCTGATCTATGTTTCTGCCCCCGCGTGTCATTCCCTGTCCATTGTGTGCACGCATAGGATGGCAGATGCAAGAATGGGACCTAGACAGCTTAGAGTGGCCACCTCAGTGGACCTCACCCCCCTCCCATTCAAAACAAGCTTCCGCAGCCTTTGCCTGAACAGTCTGTGAAATAGTCGCCATCTTTACTGAAGGTATGAGAAGCCTCAATCCCATTGGGTAGCTTCAGCCCTGTTTGAAGATTGGGGAAATTATGGCCATGTAGAGGAAGGAAAAACTGTGAACACAACGGGAAAAGCAGAGGGAAAACCATAAATAACTTTGCTTAATGGCAACCTAATTTCTTCAAATGCACATTCTTCACTAGCTGGCAATGAGTTTAAAGTAGGTTAGTCATATACTGTGCAGACTAGGCATTTGTTAATAATGGAGTATGAAAAAAGGCAAGACAGGCAAAAAAAAAAGTTGTCTTAAAAAAGTCCCTTTTTTGTCACATCTGATATTTAATAGATGTCTGAAATCAGACAGCCTGCTAATCAGTTTGGGATAACTGAACATCCCTGTAAAGATAAGACCAACTAGTCTAAAAACTATCACGCTTGCAAGAGCTATAACTCAAATGAACTAAAAATACAGAGAAATATTTAAACTGATTATTTTATTCTGCTCAAACTCTCTTTGATTGACACATGTATTTATTTTGCTTACATGGTATTTAGTTTGCTGAAGGGTGGGGGAGAAATAACATTATGGGAATTTTTCCAAAGAGACTCATGTTTATTTAGGTTGGCAGCAGGAAAAGATGTTTTTAAAACTACATGAATGCCCCGCCACCTGTGGTAAGCTGCTTGTTTTGCAACAGAAGACTACTAAATGGTGGATGGGAGCTGGAATATTTAATTAAAACTCACTTCAAAACAAATACAGCCTGTAAGCATCTCAGCAAATCTATAGGTTCATCATTAAATTCATTAGCAAGTTTATAAAAATCCAAAGACAAAAACCAAAAATACATCTCAAACACGCACGAATACACACACAAAAGAACACCCCCAGTTATTCAAATTCTCTTGGACCTTGCTCACTGTGGCAAGGCCCCTGGAGTAAGGCAAACATGAACGACCATCTGTTATTTTTGTCTGCAAAGCAGTGACTTCCCCCTGATGAATCTTTGATAGCAGCCAAGGAATGGCAGCAACTGCTGTGGCAGAAATTGACAGCCAGCAGCCCTGGTCTCCATTCCTCTTTTCACTCATCCTGCATGTTAAATGGCTGCTTCCAACCCAGAAGTAGCTCTTTACATATTAAAATTGAATATGCCTTTTCTGCGCTCTCATTTAAATTACAGCAAATGAAGGGAAGTGTCAGGGAGCAAGTGAAGGGAAAAAAGAGAAAGAGAGAGAGAGAGAGAACTGGAGAATGAAGAACCCCTGAGGGAGCATTCACGGTGCCAAAGAGATCCTCATTTTCTAGCACCATCTGTCAGGAGACACTTGGAGCTTTTTCTTTCATTCATTTTTTCTCTCTTTTCTTCTTATTCTCCTCCCCCCAATTCTTACCTTGCTTGTGAAAAACATCAGTAGGTAAAACCCTCAGGAACTAACAGAACCGTGAATTGTGTTTGCTTAAGTGACATTTTATTTTAGGGCTTGATCCACATCCCTCGAAAGGCAGTGGAAAGACTCCCACTGACTTCATCAGGCATCACTTCTGGCCTTTCGTTCTCCGTTGTTCAACTACAATTACTCTATTAGTGATTAATGCTGCTTTCTTGAAATTCTTACTTGGGCAAACGAGCCGCTGGAGATTTGCCTGCTGACTCCAGACACCCGGGCCTCTGTTTGCCCACAACACCCAGATTGGGCTGGCAATGAATGTATTGACCCCTCCCTGTTTGACTGTTGGAGAATGGCACAGAGACCACCTGAGCAGTGGAAGTGCTGCAAGAAGAGGCAGTCACCTGAGATTGTTCTCAATCCTATCTATGGGTCTTGAAAGAAAGAAAGCCTGCACTTTTGTTTCTGGGTTGGTCTATTTTCACAATGATTATTCCAGACCAGTGTAAAATACCTATGACTATTACAGCACTTCCTTTGGCATGCAGGTATTAAGTGGTGAGGAGGGAGGGTTATCCTAGTCATGAATTCTTTCTATATTCAGTTTCTCTCTTGTGATTTCATTGTTTGTGAAAGCTGCAAGCTACATACTGAAACTTGTGTATCTCCCATCGACACACTAACTTTCACTTACTGCGGCGTCTTCACCACACTGCATGGACAGGAAACATGCTCCGGTCGACACAGCGTTACTCTTTTCAGGGGTGAGGGGGGTAGATTTACTGCATTGGCTGGAGAACATTTCTGGGATCGATTGTGCATGTCTCCACTGCCTGCTCAGTCGATCCTGCTACATCAATCCATGGAGCCTGACGCTGCAACTCCAGTGTAGACATACCCTGAGTATCCCACCTTGGGGAATCAAACCTAATCTTGAGGGGGCAAGAGGGAACCTCAGTTATTATGCTTTATAGAGATACCACTGTAATCATCACATTCTCAGGTGCTGTGGAGCTGTGGCCTATTGGCAATTCAATTCCCTGTTCTTTTCATAAGAGCTTTTTTTAAAAGATACTTTTCTTCTTGTAGCATTATTATTATACACAATAACAACTCCAGTGTTGGAGCTATTCAACCTATTTTGCCTTGTCATTCAACCCGTATAGTCCATTGTTTGGTTCTATTAATGCTGGTTATAACTCCACAGTAACCCTCTACTTCTCCAGATCCACCACATCAGTTCCCCCTCTCCTCCTCCCCCAGGAGTCCTTTGAGGAACATGAGAAGAGGCTGGATAGTCATCTGTCTTGGATGATTTAGACACAACAAATCCTGCATCTTGACAAGGGGTTAGACGAGATGACCTTTGCATTCCCTTCTAACCCTATGATTCTAACACTTCCCTGCTTTGTTTGGATATTTAAATTCAGACCTGGGGCACTCCTCAGAGTATGTGCTTTTCCTGCAGCACTGAGCCAGGAGCGCTGGTATCTGAGGTTTCTAAGTGCTTGGTACAAATACAAAATTTTAAAAGTGTATAGGCCCAATAAATGTTAGATCCTGCCCTCCACTGTGCTGCTTTGCCCAGCCCCAGGCAAGCGGCACAGCACGATCTATTGGGTTAGTGTTTAAGGGCTACATTCAGACCCAGTTTTGGCAGGAGTGTAAGAAGGTGCAGCTTCCCATTGAAGCAGCCCACTTATACCAAAGCTGTCGGGGGGGGGAACCTAATTATCTTTCTGGCTAGTGCAACCAATCTCACGGAGGCGGGGTACCTGGTTACAGCATATGTACAGACATCTCTCTGGCCAGAGCAGATGTGTTGCTTTGGATGTGCCTTCTCCAGAGCGAGAACCATCCACTGTCAGGGCTGCATGAGTCTCCAGCATGGACGGGGAGGGGGATTGGCAGGTGCTTTGTGCCACTACAACCCTGGTCTGCATGGACTTGCAGCCTTCAAGTGCTCTGTGCCATGGGTGAGGCAGCATTGCCCTAATATTCTTCCACTTTGGTTTCTTCACTGACTTTCACTGCGCATTTGTGAGGCTCATGAGCTTTCAGCTTTTGTGGAGTAAACACTGAACAAGTCTGAATAGCTAGCACTCAGGGGAAAACCAGAGACTTCTAGCTTCTCACTCTCAGCCATCAATGAAAGCTTTATTAACAAAAGGAACAGGTATACACCACGAGTGGCTGTGCTGAAAATCACCACTAGATGACAATATCTTTTCTTATTATGAAAATTCCATTTAAGTCAAGTGTGGGTTGTTGTTTAAAACAATCTGTGGATAGATTTTAGTTTATCTTGAGACTCCACTTCAGCAAGGTATTTAAACACTGGCATAACTTAAAGCACCTGAATTGTCTCAATGTCTTCAGTGGAACCATTCAAATGCTCAAAGCTAAGTACATGCTGAATTGGGGCCTAAATGGGGGGACTGAAAATATTGCTAGAACCATGCATAGCATTGGCAACTGAGGAAGCTGTAAGAGCATCTCCTTGTAGATATAGGATTCATATCCCTGTTAACTAGAGCAGGAAAAATGTTTCTAAGTACTTTCCTTTTTCAGAAAATTTCAAAACACACATTTCAAAGATTTTTTTCACTATTAAAAAAAGGGACAATGTGGAAAAGTGTCCAAGATGTTTGACACCAATTTTCAGTGTGCATAAAATAAAGTCATGTGTCAGAAACTATATTAAAAATGATTAAGTAACAGCATTGATAACACTGGCCTAACTCTGCTCTTATTCACAATCAATCAAGTCAAGTCTTTTTTCTCATCTTCTTTTTTCTTTTATACTTATCTTCCATCATTTGTCTAATATTTGTGTGTGTAAGTTCCTGTTTCTTTTTTGCCATCTTTCTCATCTCTGCCCAGGTATAAGATTTTCCTCCTCCCGTCTCTTTTGTCTCGCATTTCTTTTTTGTTCTGGTGCCTGCCATCTTGGTCCCTTTTCATATTTTTACTTTAGTTCACTTAGTTTCATTTCTTTATCTGTTTACTCACCATCTATCCTCCCTATCCAGATATGGACCGTACTACTGCCCCCCCACACTCATCTCAGCCTGCTCATGCTATGCAGGGACTGTTTTTTTGCCAAGCTTGTGCCTAAAGCTACTGCTGTTACCAACTCTTTACTGCTTCTTTCCTCTCTCCAGGCTCCTCAAAGAGCAGGGAAAGTACTGCATGTGCTACCTGGGAGGAAAGGAAAGGAAGCAACCTAAATCAGTAATAATTAGTGTTCAGGTGGAAGCAGCTGAGCCCTGAACACAAATAAATTAATTTTCCTCTCACCTGCCCATTGGTTTTACACTGGCATAATTCCTTTGAACTCTGTGGAGTTATTCCTGATTTAGTCTAGCTCAGAAGAAACATCTATCCCTGCAGGCATAGTAGGGGAATCTAAATTACAGCTCATGTGTAGGATTCCTGGAGCAATCTGGAAAAAGCACCACCACCACCTGGGTGTGTAAAGAAAAGCCATACAAATTAATAGCTTTGCTACCTCCCTGTCTTGGCCCCTGCCTGGGCTACTTGAGCAGAAACTGATGACTGTGCAGACTTTATTAAACATATTAACAAGCTGATTTAAAAATCATTCAGATCTAAAATATATATAACACTCACACCTTAGTTTAGGTTGTGCATCTCAAATGGAAGCATGGGAATAGACAGGGTGGATTGATCCAGAAGCCTTTGCACAAGGATTGTAACAGACTGCCTAGTTCCTTCTGGTATCCCACCCTTTTAGCCCTGCAGGGCCTGGAAGATGTCAAACGATTTCTGATGATTCACTATGGGGCAGTGTAGCTAATTAACTCAACAAGGAATACAAGGGAGGTAGGAGATGCACAGGATGACATCTAGACTCTGGGGCTGAGTAATCTTAAAGAGGAAGCCTGGAAGCAAGCAGGGCCAGAGAGAAGGCTTGGGCTAGAGTTCACGTCGTGTATGTTTTGTGAATTTCTTCAAAAGCCAAACCCCAGGAAGGGGATGAGTTCACACACAGCATCTGCTGGCTGTATTTTAAAACAAGGGGAAATACCACCTGCTCTGTTGTTATAAATGTCACAATCAAAGTGCTTTTGAAATAGTACCATCTATTATATTGATTACATTAGCGGTTATCAATTGCATTAATATTACATTTGCAAAAGCTGAGAATCACAACAGGGATGAGTCAAAACCATATTATTATTATTAATAACCATCCTCCAGCTTCTGTTTGAATAAAGGAAAACCTGTATCTGAACCCTGGCTGGTTTTGGTTTTGCAAACTTAACAGTGAACTGACAAGGGCTTGAGAAACAAGTTCACCTAGCTTAACTGTTATAGAAATGGGACAGGGCTCAAATATTTTATCCAAAGCCACAGGTGAATGCACTAGGTGAAATTCAAAATACTGCTCATCATCTATAAGTGCAGGATTAGAGCCACAGACTAACACTTACTCACCAGTGTAGTTTGGGGGAGGGCATTCTCCCCCCCCAAACTGCAAGTTTTGGGCAGGCACAGAATTTGCCCATCCACGCGCAGCTCTTGGCTGGAGCTGTCCCCCCAAATATAGAAGTCAAACTATGCCTATGGTGAGTAATCCCTTTCCACAGTAGTAAACTTAAGCATGTATGTAACAGGGGCTTGGAGGGCCAGGAAGCCTAGTGGTTGGGAGCAGTGGGCAGTTTCTCTGCTTCCTCACAAAGTGCATACGTTTTGGCAGGATCAGGCTGTAAATGATCTGTGCCCCTGCCATTTCAGCAACTTCTTCTCCCAGTATGTCCACTCTTGCTCCAAAATGCAGAGTCCCCATTTTTTTGAGGATGCTGATTCTCTTTTAACTGGAATAACCAGAGAGAGGCACGCTTTATACTTCCGGGGGGCAGGATGACCCCCTTTTAGCTGCTAGCATGGGATTAAGACAATCTGAGTTCATGTCCTGGTTCTTCCAAAGACATTCTCAGTGACCTTGAACAAGACCTTTAGGGCCAGATCCAAAAGGCACTTAACCATTATTCATTGTGTAGGGGCTGTAGACTCAGTCTCTGTGGATCCTATTATTGCTCCATTAATTTCCCAGCACCTAAAAGTTATGCATTGCAACTCTTTGGATTGCTCTGCCTAAGTCCCTTTGTAGATCTGGGACTTAGTCTCAAAATATTCATTTTCTTCTTGTATGTTGCATCCATTTCTCCCACTCTCTGTCTCTATTGTCTATTTAAACTGGAAACTCTTCAGGGCAGGGCAGTTTCTTACTACCTGCAAATCTATACAGCATCCGGGAGGCATAATTCCCAGGCTGGGAAAGCACTGGGTGGGAATGTACGTGGGTGGCAAACACACAGCTGTCACCTATGCCACACTGCTATTTTTAGAGGCCAGCTCAAGCAGTAATGCTCGATGTGTTTGTGCAACCACTAGCCCAATGGGGACTTGTTGGTTCTGGCCTCGAAGTGCTCTAATAATGGCAATCTTGTGCTGAGTGTCTCAGAAGTACTTGTACTACTAACAAATAACAGAATCAAATGATAATAAATAATCATCATCTGATCACCTGAGCTGTGATTTGGCCAGAACCCCCACAAAAAGTTCCTTAAAAATCTTTAATGGACACAAGTTTACAGGGCTCTAATTTTTCCATCTCATTCATGACACAGGTTATTTACAACAGCCAATGATTCAGGGAGGAGTTGTGGGACACCTTTTTCATGCCTGTATTATATCAGCTTTTGCAAGCACTCCTGGAAGATCTCAAGCAGCATGTATTGCTTATCTGTACAATATATCACAAGAACCAGGAGACCTTGTAGCTTGTGTGTCATGGTTAAATGTAAATGTGTTTGTACCACATCAAATCCCATAAATGAAAGCATTAGTTATAAAAACTGAAGTACAATTTGGTGTGCTTTACCTCTTCACTCGTGCTATTAAATCTTTTTTTTTCCTCCAAAGGTACACATGTTGTGGCATAAGGCACAAACTGTTGACAGATGGCACTGAAATTCCACAGTCCCATAATTGAGGCTTATTTTCAAACATCCCTGCCAGTTTGAAATCTAATTGCCAATAAAACAATACTGTGATATTGCCACATCTAATACTATCGTATTTCTCTAAAGTTACACTTGAATTCACTAGTAAATTCTAATCTCCCAGAGCACAACATTTTCCCCCTTCCATTTGAAAAAAGCATCATAAATCCACATACAGTAGTTCGATTTTGAATGGGAAGTTACCTCCCTCCTCCCCAAAGAGCTCTCACATAGTTATTGTTACTGTCATTAGGAGAATACTAGATAGTCTTTGTTTACTTAGTTGCAGCACAGATGTGTTTTAGACATCTCTTATTAAAATATGATAATTGTTAGGCTGGCTGTAACAGTTGTTCTTATAAAAGGACTAACTAAAACAATGATAAAATATGCAAACTTTGCTATATTAACCACTTGCGTAGTGCCCAAGGTTTCAGATAGATGTGTTGTATTTGAACCTGTTTCTGATGTATCAGGCACTGTTCATCCTAATAGTCCATTGATTCCATTTCATTTTACTACTCATTCGTACTATGCTTTTTAAAAAAATTAGAATTGTATATGAAGAGAGGCTAAAAAAGGAAGTATGTACTCAAATTTATTAATTATAAATAAGAACAGGTAATGATAATTATAATAATGGCATAATACTGCATTTACTTCTACGTGCAAATTGTATGGCTCCACTCAACCCTGAAAGGTCCTTAAATATTTTCTACAAATTTTGGCCCTGATCCTACAAACCCTCATACCCACATACCCATATTTAAGGTTACTGTCATGAGTATGATTGATTTCAATTTTCAAATGATTTCAATGATCTCAGTAGGACTACTCACAACACTAAAGTAAGCACATGAGTAAGTGAGTATATATTTGCAGGACTGGAGCCTTTATATGTACATATATGCACCATTTACTCACCACTGAGATGCAGTCACTTCTGAGATCAAATACAGCAGGTTTTTAAAGCCACGCAACAACTCTGAAACAATTTGGGTCAGGAAGAGAAGGAGCCTACTGTAAAATTGCCAGGAAAGTTTTAGGTACTATTAGTATTTAGCCTGGTTTATTAATTCATTATGAATAACTAGTCAAATTAATATATTTGCAGAAAGTGGGATCAGCTTGCCAATGATCCATGAACAGAACAAGGGATTTAGTTATAAGGATTTGCTGAATAATTTATATGAGCAGGTTTCTGCAAGTGGCAGCAGTTCACTTCAGCTGTTTGTGGAACTATGGTCTGCGATTGGACATCTAAGTCACGTGCTATTGGCATTTGCTGCGACTGGGTGACTGGACATTTTCAAAGAGAGAAGAAGTCAAGACAAATGGTGAATGGTGAATAACATACAGCAGACATGCTTACTGGCACACAAATAAGGCAATCCATACAAAGAACAGCTAAAAACCCATTTTTGCAAGTGTTTGTGAATCATCGCTAATGAGGACACAAACGTGGTCCAACCAAAAAGTTGTTCAGAAACTGAATACATTTTCACAAACACTATTTTTGCAGTAAGCAATTAGCTCTGGTTGTTATTATTCTTTATTTATGTGCCATCATTATGCTCATTCCTGCGCATTGCAAAGAGGGAGAAATTGTCATGTTTCCTAGCGTGGTCAGGCAGCCAAGAGAAACTTCGCTGTGAGTATGATACAGCCGCTGCACTTCAGGAGCCCAGAGTCAGATGAGGGATATAAAGTTTAAACTGCAACTCTCTTTATTAGATACTTAACAAGATGGCTGCTTCGGACTCTGAGTTATTAGATCTTCAGTGTGTCTGCCTCCTCATGTGAGGGACCCTTCACAGTGGGAGACTCACTGGTGATTACGCCTGACTAATTTTAAAAGGGTCTTGTAGCCTTGTGGGTCCCAGGTTATTAGGGAGACAAGATGAGTAAGGTAATATATTTTATTGGACCAACTTCTGTTGCTGAGAGAGAGAAGCTTTCGAGCTCTTCTTCAGGTCGGGGAAACTAATTCAGCAAAGCCTGCATAAGTGTTAAGTATCATTATTAAGCCTTTAATAATACTTGGCACTTTATATAAGGCTTTCCAAGGAGGAACAGATTGTTTAGCACAAGTAGTGTACACATATTTCAAAGGACCCTTCAAGGTGAGGTGGCCCGTTAACAGCCCTCCAGTCAGAGGGAAGAAAGTTCTTCCTGTGACAATTTAAGTTCTATGAATCTATCTGCAGCCAGGAAAATCTGCATCTGTCAGGGTCACAATTCTCCTGGATTTCTGCATGCAACACTCACAGCCTGCAACCCATATTCTAGCCCCGGAGAAAACCCTTCTCAGTTAACCTGCCATGCAGCCCTTAGCCTTGGGCAATCCCACTATTCTCTGCAGCTGTTTTTACTACATAAAGAGGCTGATCACTTGTTCTGTTGAGCCTGAAAGAGTGCTTGGAACGCCTAGTGACTTTAAAGAAGCCTGAGATTGTCTCACCTGATGGCAGCCATTGACATCTTTCAGTATAACAATAACATAAATCTAATTATATATAGTCAATGCATATTGTCCTTCTCCAAGTTATAGATAAAACAATATAAGAGTAATCTCAGGTGATTCACTTCCAGCATAATTAATGCAGTAAGAAAGTCAGAATCAGTGATTCTTTTATGATGAACTACAAAGTATCTGGTCCTTACAAGGGACAGGAATGAAGGACAAAAGCCTTTTCCTATCTCCACTAATAGTCAACTCAAAAGGACCCAGGAAGGAAGTCATGACCCTACCCCTTCTTCCACACCAGAATGGGCGCACACACAGCAGAGAGCTCCTTCCTAAGAGGTGCCACAGCAAGTAAGTTTACATTGGTATGCCTGCAGTTCAGGCATAATCTCCGGAAATCTGCAACTTTACATTGCAACTTTGCATTGACAGACTAGCACCTCTCTGGTGCACTTATATTGATTCAAGGGAATGATGGCAGTCCAGCAGAGGTGGAGGAAGACCAGGACTGAAAGAGTTAACTGCAGACCTTATGGTGATTATTAGATGGTGGTAGTTTCCTGGCGTGGATGATTTACAATAGTCAGACTGTTACTCTTCATATGAGCCTCAACATAACTCACACAAGAGGGACAACAATCTCTCTGGCTCTGCATTGACCAAAGTAGCATATTTCAGTTCGTCACCAATAGACTGATGCAAAATGAGATACCAAGGATAGTATGCATGGAGCCAATTCCTATTTTACATACAATTTTAGATGCTTAAATTACACACACACGTAACATTTACTATAGGTAAACCCCAAGCAAATTCCCAGATCCACTTCCCACCTCCTAACTTTGGTAATTTAAAATCCAAGCTCAGAACCGAATTTTGCAATGGGACACATCAAAGATTCAAACACCTCCAAACTTTGGGGCACTCAAAATCTGGATCCAAACTTTGCAGCTGGAGACGAGCTCTGATAGCTCTATTTTGATAACAAGTGAACAGGAAGAAGAGCCACAGATACCATACAAGGTTTTTTAAGGTGACAGGTGGGCTTGGCCTAAAGTAGGTCGAAATCAGGAGCAGATGATCTTCCTGGAGGTTGGATAAACCCTGGAAAACTGTGGTGCTTGCTCACTCAGAAGATGACCCAGTGCACCCCTCAAGAGAGGGTCATGGACAGATAGACATTCCAAGGAAGACTCATGAAGGTCACGGAAAGGGATGACGCTGGAGAACTCTAGTAGAGAGAGAAGCAGAGGGGCAGCCTATTGAGGGTAATAGAGGTGGGTGGGAAGACCAGAGAGCACCAGCGCTGGAACCCAGGGCGGCCAAGGGGCCATTTCTCCCCGCCCAATTTTTAACAAAAGAAACATATAAGCTCTCTGCAGGATATTTAAGTATTAATTCTTCCTCCATTTTGGCCTTGGCCCCCCCACTTCTACAAAGGTTTGGTGCCCAATGGGCCATTTTCCCTCCCCTCACCCACTCCCACTTTAAAACCTGTCTGGGAGAGAGAGTGCCATAATTTGGCCTGGTTGGCTGGCACCCGGGTCCCACTCTGCCTTGAGCCACATGCCAGCAGCTGGGCTCTCACCTGTCAGCTACCAAAGCTGCAGCAGAAGCTCCTCTTGGTGCCAGGGGCCCCCTGGATCTGGGAAACAGGAAGGATCCGTCACTTAAGGGTTTTGGGCTGGTGAGACGGGAAAGTCAGGTAAGAAGATTGGGGGGGAGGCAGGGGCTCCAGGAGGATGGGGCTGACAGGAGGGGTAGGAGCTCTGGTAGGGTGGGCCAGGCAGATGGGCTGGGGTTCCAGGAGGGTCAGGGGCTCAAGGAGAGTGAAGCTGGTGGGCGGGGAAGGAGGTCTGGTAGGGTGGGACAGGAGGAGCAACTGGGGCTCCAGGAGGATGGGGCTGGCGGAAGGGGTAGGGGCTCCGGTAGGGCGGCATGGGTGGGTGGGGCTGGGGCTCCAGGAGAGTGAAGCTGGTGGGAGGGGCAGGAGGTCAGATAGGGTGGGAGGGGAGGGGCAGCTGGGGCTGTGGGAGAGTTGGGCCATTGCAGGGGGTTTGGCCCCCCACCCTTGCACTCCTTCCAGTGCCCATGTCAGAGGGCCTATATGCTTATGAAAACTGAGGAGAAGAAGAAATAGATGCCTGAAGATTTCCTGCTCCCTGTCTCCTGCCAATGCAGAAGCACTGACAGGGAAAAGTGTACACTAGGGACAGGGGCTTCTCCTTGTTTTTGCTTCAGAAAGGAGACAAAATAAAATCAATAAAGGAAACTATCATTTTTCAGGCTGGGTGTCAAACACTTTCCTTCTGAGTAGGAGAGATGTTCAGGGCCCTCCCTGACTATTACAGAAGCAACTTTCCAATGCTCCTATCAAAACTTTTTAAACTTTTTTGCACCAGGATGTCTGGTTCTCAGCCCCTGCATAAGAATGCACTCTCACTGAGTCACCTGGATATCACGTGCAGCAACTCTGCATAGAGCTGCAGCCAGTCTGAGGTTGATGTGCTGCAGTAATTTAAGTTAGCATTAAAGCCAGACCCAAGGATGGGGACAAGTGCAAGCCATATTCAATGTCTGCACGCAGTCTGGAGCAACGAGGGGACTCCAATTGCTCACATCACCCTTCCCTGCTTCCTTTTTGGGTATAAAAAACACCAGTTTTTCTTAGTCTCTTGATTTGAAAAACAAATATTTTCAAGCTATACTGTATCTTTATTATTTTCATGCCAGACTCTGTGAAGATGGTGTGTGTTGGGCTCACCAGGGAGTGTAATGTGTATGGGGCCAGATAGATGGGAGAGGTCACAGAAAATTTAATGCAGTCACTGTTTGACCAAATGATTTTGCCACTGTGAAAATTGGGCAGACTTTGCTGCTCTATGTGTATTCAAATCAGCCATCCTTCTCCAGCCATAATTTTAGCTTGTTATCCCATGACACCAGCTAAGTCAATCAGTTCTTACAATCAGGCCCCACTGCTGCTGCAGGATACAAAATAATGAAGAAAAATAGCTGGAAAGCTGGAATGAGGTAATCTGATTGGCACTATAGAGATGTGGAATAAAGTGTAGAAGACTGAAATTTAATCCTTAGAGAGGTATCTGAGCCATGGCTTTGGATTTAGATTCTCAAATCTGACCTCCCCCAGAATGTGGGGGTGGGGTAGGTTCAGTGTTCCATCTTGAGCCCATTGTAGGAATATGACCAAGCCACAGAAACTTGGACCAGAGCGGAGCTGGTGGGGGGGAGGAAGGGTTCAGATCTCACATTTAAGTGCCTGTTCATCTCTTGTATTTGCTTTATTTAGATTTGTAAAACGCACATAACCATATGCTTGTAGGTTCACATACAACTAAAACGACGATACGTCACACAGAGTAAGCCAACAAGATCTCATCATTCCATTACCCAATTAACCAAGACAGGCTATGAGCAGGATTGTCTATGGCCAGCACCTCCAAACCACATTAGCCCTGCTAATCCACCACCTTCCCAAAAGGTTGGGAAAACCAGGCCAGCGTGCCAAGGCAGTCAGTGAATTCTGGCTCTGTTAAACCAAGCAGAGAAACAAGTTCCAGAACAGAGACTCTAGTGGGAATGCTCCTCCTCAGCCTAGATATATGTGTATATATATATATGAATAATACACATGCTACTAATTGTTCTTTTGGTTGGCAATGTGGAAACTGACACCATGTAATGGGGTAAAAAGAGCTTGTGATTTGTGAAACAGAAAATTATGCGATCATAACAATTAAGGCTAAGAAAGACCACTAGGTTAATCTAGTCTGACCTACTGATTGAGGAAGGATTTCATTCCCTGCATTATACTGAGAGTTGGGCAAAAAAAATCGGGAACATCATTTATTCATGAAAAATACAGTTACAGGTTGACTGAACCTATTCATAAATCCAACACTAGGGCTGAAACTATTTAGTTAACATTTTTTTTTCAGGCTAGAGTCACAGAGGGACTTACACACCATTCACAAAACCTAAGAGGTGCAGACACCTCCATCTTGCTCTGTATAGCCCTGTGATTAGAGCATTCACCCAGGATGTAGACAACCTAGGTTCTGTTCTCTTCTCTGCCCAAATCGGAGGCCCTTGAATTGCTCACATTGGAGATGAGTGCCCTAACCACTGGGCTATAGGATAGTCAGGAATAGGAATCTCTTTTGTGGAAGCCGTTCCACTTTGAGTAACTAAATACTCAGTTAAGTAGTGATGGGAACCCAGATATCCCAGCTGAGTGCCCTAACCAGTAGGCTATAGAGTCATTTGCACTTGCTCTCTGCCCTGAGACCCAGATAGACTTCTGTTTCACAGCAGTGAGTTTTAAGAAGGGATTTGCTGCACAGGGATGATTATGGTCATTCAGCGATAAAGTGCAGCATGGAAGAAGCATTGGAAACAAAAGCAGAACATGGAGATGAGGCAGTTTCATTGAAGGGTGAGATGGAGTGATAGGAGATAGGATTACAGATGTAATCAAGGACAGAATTTACAAGTTAGAGCAAGGAGTTTAACTTGATACAGAAGTTAGTGGATAATATGAAGAAGGGGAGGGTTCACATGACAGTGGCAGGCAAAGAAGCTGGATTTTGTGTGTATGTGTGCACTAAAATGGTCAGCAAAGTATTGAACAGGGTTGCCAATTGAGCTGACATCACTAGACTTCAGAGACAACACCCCATTAAGCTGATTTATGTCAGTCTGTCTGCAGACTCATTACAATGTTGCTGCTTCATTTTAAATTCAGGATGCTCTTTTTACAATCCTAAGGGTAAGAAACTTATTTTTGGCGGAAGCGTTATGAAAGTTTAAATTTTGTAGAAACTGATGGGGCCACCAGAGAAGTGCTGATACTGACCCCAACTGAAAATGATCCCATTCTCTGAAGTACTGAGATATTTTACCTGAAGAGGCTTAGTCATACCTTTTAAAAATGGATTAACAGCATATGAAACTGACATGATAGTAATGAGCAACCGTGAGTGTCTAATATAGATGTTTTGCTCTCACCTGAGCATTTCATGGAACTCCAAAAACAATAATGAACTTCAGAAGAGATTCCTGCAATGTATCATAACGCAAAATATGAATGCGTAAATTGAGGCACAGAGAGGGTATGTGACTTGCCCAAAACCAGAATCACACAATAAGCAAGTGATAGATTTGGGATTAGAATCTAGGAGTCCTGAGTCACATCGCCTACTGAACAGGTGCTGACTGAAAAGAGAAAATTGAAAGAAAAAAATGTGTTGGTAGCATGAGTACAACATATGCCACAGTAACTTGTGTGAGGAAATCTGTATGAACTACTGGGGAGCCCAGAAACAGAAAAAAGTACCATGCACAATGTCAGAAGGAGGATAGAGCAGCTATTTATTTTAGTTCATCAACATATCAAGGGACAGTCTTTCCCTTGTCAGAGTTACCTGTAGGTAGTATTTATCCTATAAATTTCAAAGGAGCTTAGCAGCAGAGACTGAATCTTTAGATGAGAGCATCAGGTAACATGCTGGCCCATGACCAGATGTTTAAATATCCAGCTACCATGTGTTATATTAAAAACAGTATTTCCCAGTGTATGAAGAAAAACATGTTTCCACATGTATATAAAATGCAATTATTTTTTATCTTAGACTGTGTGATTTGGGGGTTTATTGCTTAATAGAACAAATTAATTTTATAACAGAAAGACTCTGCAGTTAATAGCACTATTTACATTCTCCTCTGTATGAATGATGAAGCATAAACTAATTAATGCTTGGAATAACTGCAGCCCTATCAGTTTGGGAGAGTAGGGATGGGGGATTCTGAATAGTAATACATCATTATCAGCTAAACCTTAACATCTGTTTATTAAATCAATTCAGTGCCAGTCAAATGCTATTAATGTCACCTGCATTGTTTTCTTAAATTCAGATTCAATCACCCACTGGATCCCCTGTACATATGATATAGAGCTGTCCCCCATATCCTAATTAGTGCTACAGCCCCAAATACCAAAATCCATACAGTCAATTCACTATTGGCTACAGCAGATAAGTTGTTCAACAAGTGTCCAGTGTGTTTTCTACAACTCTGTTTGCACAGAACATAGGGCACAATAGCATAAATTCCAAGCGGCAAGAGGAACTCTCTTCTTTGCTAGCTTCTGTGTGGAAGAGCTTGCTCACTGAGACTAGTTAAAAGCTAGCTTTAGGTACACACATACATACACACATTTTAGTTAGTGGAATAAATTATTCATTTTAGGCACTAGGGTTTTGTAATCACTTTGGATTTTTTGTTTTTGCAAGACTAAACTAAGAGTTCTCACAAGAACAGGTAGATAATGTATTGCTTGCATCTTTTTTTAAAATTTTGTAACATCTGTACCTTTTTTTTTTCAAAGTCAAAAAAATTTTCAGTTTTAGTAACTATCTCATAGAGATGAGTGGTGTAGAAATCTATTTCTAGAGCATTTTGGTTTTCCCAATTTCCCCTCTCTCACTCCAGAAGCTTTAGTCTTTCAATTTGGGATGGGGTGCTTGTTACTCTGAGAGAAGAGCATCCAAACCAGCAACACAGTAGGCAAGAAAAAACTTACCCTATGATTTTAAAATCTTTCTACAGCTGTTGCTGCTTTCTGCTGTATCTAAATTTTAAAGATAATCATGTTTCTAACCCATTCTATTGCAGAGAGTCTTCACAATATGCTTTTAGCTCTGTGTGTGCAGAACTGATCCTCATCAAATGTGTTCAGTTTGAAAATTAAGATAGGTGTTCTTTTTCCAAACTGCAAGCTCACCCTGGCATCCAAAAGCCAAATAAAGATCTTGCCACCAAATTCTGCCCTCGTTCCACCCAGGTAGCTTCATAGTCCTCAAATTACGCCCTCAACGACATCTGTTCAACCCTATCACCTGCAGCAGAGCTACACAGGTATAAAGAGAACTTAGTTAAAAACTCGGTGATTATACAGGAGCAGGAATATAATCCAGCTCCTTCTCCTAGAGCTGTGCTGACTCATCAGTGCTAACAGGAATTTCTTAAGAAGTCATGTATGACTATAGTGAGCAACCATGACTCTGAAGTCACTTGGGGAAGAGATTAATTGAGCAAGAAGATGCCATTTTTCCAGTGTCACTTTCCAGAGAACCTCACTTTTAAAAGCTAACTGTTATGTTCATACATTGACATAGCACTTTTCCTTAAAACGAAAGGACACCAAAACACTTTTCAGATCAAAAGTGAACACTCAGGTCATCCCATCACCGACATGCAACCATCTTTCAGGCAACAAATAGGTCATGGCACTCAAACAGCAAGGGAAGGGGAAAGTTTTATCTGAATGAAACTGCTGGGGAAATTTAGAAAGGCAGAATATAATTACCCAGTTTGGAATCTGGTCAAAACCCCCTGTCATGCTGGTTGGACAGGATGGCTGCAGAACAATAGCCTGCTTAATGGGCCCAGGGGGAGAAGCCAGGGATATACCGGATGAGTCACCGGGACTTGCTCATGTGACTCTGGACTCCATTTTGGTTCCTGTAAAATTCCACAAACAGCCTGGCAAAAGCAAAAGGACATAAAAGGCAGCTGCGCCACATCCATTTTGTCTTTAGTCTGTCTTTCAGTCAGCACCTACCTCTGGATCAACTCATCTATTGAAGCTGTGAAACAAAAGAATGAGACCCATCCAGGTGCTGGATGTATACCAGACTATACAAACCTGCAAACTCCACAATTCTTCTAGAAACCTGATATATATGGACTTTCAAATCATTTGTACATATCTGATTACTTTAATCCTTTAACATTTCTCTTATTGTTTGTTCCTTTCTTTTTACAATAAACCTTTAGTTTTAGTGACTAAAGGATTGGCTGGCAGCGTGGTATTTTGGGTAAGATCCAAACTTATATTGATCTGGTACTGTGGCTGACCTTTTGGGGTCAGGGGGAAACTTTTTGGTAAAGAGCATAGAGTTTAAATAACTGGTCTCTTTACTGGACCTAGTGGCTGATTGGGAGCCAGAAACTGAAATGCAGTAAAGGGGGCTGTGTGTATTTGTATACTGGCTTCTTGATAACCAGTGTGGGGAATCAGAAGTACTGTTTGTGGTTGGTTGGGAAGCCTGACTTCAGTGTCACCCACCAGTGCTGGGAGAATCTGCTCTCCTTTTGCAGCCTGCCCTAACGTTGGCATTCTCAGGTGGTTGCCCTAGGCACGAAAGGGTTACACCTCCTTATAAAATATAAGTAATTGGATGTATTGATTTGTTTATTGTAAACCAGAAGAGGGCCCTGTCTCACTAGGTTGCTCTGCAGGAGCCAGAAGAGGCATCCTACAGGAGGGTTTCAAAAGGCTATCAAAAGCTTGATGAGAAAAGTTGTTCTTGGGTTGGATTCAGTGCTCAGATGAGTTTGAGGAGCCTGGAGGGTTGAGGGTCAGGCTGGGGTGCATGTCACTGGGTGGCTGAGTAGCTAATATCTCTGGGGTGGAGCATATCACTATGGTGGTTAGTGAGAAGGGACGTGGATGTCACTGTGGGGCATCAGAATTTCAGGTTTGGGAAGCATATCTTGTAGTTGGTGGCAGATGCATACTGTTAACCTGGAGAGTCAAAGGTCCCTTGACTCATTCATTCCTCCCTGCCTCTTTCATCTCCTCACTCTTTCTCCTCTGGGATCTCTCACTCTCTTTTCTGTCACAATGGGAACAATGGGCCCAGCTGTCTGTGCTGGGCCTCATGTGCTGCTCACCTGCCTTCCCCCGACCTGCTGACTAGTTTTGAGCATGGTAGGCCAGTCATCTTACCATCAATAGGGTGTTCAAAATTGGCAGGCTTTACAGTATCAGTCCCTGAACCATCGAAATCCTTTCTCCCTGCCTCTGCCCATTGTCTGGATGGTTCCTATACAGCATTGTTCTAAAATAGCTGTGAAATATCCATCACAATATATTAGCTATGAATTTATTTTCATCCAGGTAAGTTACATGTAAGGAGTACTATAGGTAGGGCTAGTTGAAAATTTTCTGTCAATTTTTTTTAAAATGAGAAACAGGATTTTAATCTGAAATATTTTCTCTGAAAGTCTCTGCTTTCCAGATGTTTTCATTGGAAAACCAAAAAAAACCCAAAAGTCAGCTGAAAATTTTGTGATTGCCAAAAGCTGAAAAATTTCCGTTTTTTGACGATAAGTCAAAAACTTTCACTGAAAATGAAAAAAATCATTTTTGCCTAAGCTTTCAACAAGGGGGGACTTTTTCCAAAACCCGCTCTAACTGCATAGACCGATCAGGGACTCTGGCAGCACCAAAACACATCAGGCCAAAGCCAGGACTCCACTGAGTTCTACCAGGGAGGGATTTGGTCCACTAAGTTAAATGTTAAGTTTTCCTTTAGTTAAGAAAGAGTGTAACAATAGAAAGTGCCCAATCTGAGCTTCCCCTTAAAATTAGCTAATTGACAGCATATTTTACATGGAATATGCTTTTAAAAATAGAAAGATGTAAGCTGAGCAATCAAAAGCAGTATGATAAACAAAAAAGGCTGGCATTCACAGCATTACCAAATCCCATTGGTAGGAAAATACCTGTATGAAGGATAACATTCTGCCCTGACTCACACCTAGTGCAAGCCCTACTGATTTCTGTAGGGTTTCACAGGGTGTAATTCAGGGCAGAACTGGGTCCTCTGAGTTTATATTACCAATATCAGGGGAAAATATAGCTAAATGAAGAGAGATGGGGAGAGTCTGGCTGCATGGCTACAAAGTGACCTGGAATGAGACAGGTACAACTAAGGAGGGTGACTCATATTAGTGACCACTGACCTTAGTGTACTGCACTAGTATCTAAAGCCACTAGCCTGCATTCCTTATGCCTCCCAAAATCCCATTGACTTAATGGAAATATTGGATAGAGAAGAAATGAAGGATCAGGGTTTTGGTGTTGTATCCTCTATATTTTCTTTATGGGAAAAGTATGCCAACTGACTAGAGAGAGAAATAGACACTTACATCTGAGGTAAGATCAGATAAATGCCAATGACTGCTGTAGTCATACTGCCAATGACTAGAACATGTGGCAAGATGGCATGTGACCTTTGCCGTGTAGCATTTGTACCCCCATTGTTTTCCTTCAGACTTCTGGGGCAGTGGGAAAAACGTTTATCGAGCTCAACGAAGGAATACAGGGAGATCACAGTTTCTAGGTGAAGAGCAGGTAACTTTGGGATTTGAATACATAAATCAACATGACATGGATCCCCAGGACTAAATTAGTCAAGCGAGGTACAAAGAAATCTTAAATGATTCAATGCGAAGCTTTACAACGTCCTCAGTGTAGAGAGCCACAAGCTGGAATCTTTGTAGCAACTGAAACACCACTTTTGAGTGGAATTTTTTTTTCCAATTAATTTACCTTTAAAGTCCTATCTTCTAACTTGCAAGCAAAGCAATTGCTTTATATTAAGCAACACCAGAATTCAATGCCACCATGGAGGTGAGATAAGAGCATTTCTAACATATCTAAGAAGCAGGGACATTTATGAATATCAATTAGTCCATAAATTCTATATAAAAAATATTTAAAATATTAAAAATATATAAAAAAGAAGAGTTTGAGACTGGCCAATTCTCTAAGGTGTTGAGAGCCCAGAGCATCATTAATTTAAGTTGAGACAAATAGACAAACATTCAGAAGTGCCTACATGACATTGGCACTTCTGAAAATGTTACCCAAAATGGAAAAGTCCAAGACACCAGAGAAATCAAAAGACTTGGCCAAGAAGGTTAGTAAAAAAGTTAAGTCAAAGGAGTTTAGGTAAGGTTTACCTTGCCATGCAGATTTTGGCAGGTGAACTAAGGACTTTGTCTATACACAGTCCATGCACTGATTGAACTAAATTAGTGTGGGCATGCTTGTATCAATTTAAGAATGTTTCTAGTAATTTAGCTTATGTTATGAAATGACGTTAATTCAGCACCAAAAAACCACATGTAGGACAGTCACACTCAATCTAACTAAATGGATTTTATTTAACAACTTTAGTTATTTCTGGCACAAGCCTGTGTGTGGCTTCCTATTTTGGATAATGGGTACTCTATTATGGTTTAACAAATGTATTTTTATTGACTTAAACAAAATTGAAATAGAACACTCTTAATCCTAAATAAGAATGTTTACACACAGACTTGGGCCAAAACAACTAAAATCTGTGACTTAAAATTCCCATTTAATTAGTTTGGTTCCAGTCTGTGTAGACTAGCTCTAGGTCATCTGTGTTTTGAGTATTTTGTTCGTAAGTCATTTGGCAAGACCATGGTGCTTAGTGGAGGTAAGGGAATATGTTTCATAGTAAACGAATGAGAGGTATGTTATTTAAAAGCAAGTAATTTTTAACAGGGTTTCACATGCAATAGTAGAGTACCTTAGTCATGTCTCTTCTCCCCCTGCTCCTGACACCTGTTGACACCAGTTTCATTTCCTCTTCCCAGAAAGGAAATAATTTGTGCATCCACCTTCGTAACATGAGCTAGATTCAGCCTTACAAAATTCTGCTTGCCCATCTGCCTGGGGTGAGTATTTTTTTTTTTTAATGAATAAAATATCATTCACTTTTCTAGTATCAGCATTATTATGAGGATAGAGGAGTGATATGTGCCTGAGCTGGTCAGGTTTCATGACAAGTTTGCATGGCCGAGCTAATGATGGGAAATGCAAAGATAAAAGCACAAAGAGAGGGAGAGGGAGGGGTTAGGGACTGAGAGAAAGGAAAGAAAGAAAAGCAAGAATTTGTGAAGCAAATTGTAATGGCTCAATCAATATTTATCCAGAACTACGCATACAATACAGTACTATGCACTGGTAACACCCTCAGTACATTCAATCCTACTGATCATAGTCTTGCAGCTCAGAAAAAGCTCTGGATATGTAAAGTTCCCTTTCCATTCCAAATTCCTTCAGAGCTCTATCATCAAGAAAGATATTTCTCCAGCACTCATGTCATTCCTCCTCTGAATCTAAACTTACTTGCATGTGTTGTGGTAATCTATGCAGCAAAGAAAATTGTTTCAAATCAAACAGATTAGCACAGCAAGTCTCACTAGCGCAGAAAGAAAAGTACTCCATTGTGGGCTTGCATCAACAAAGTAGTGGCTGCTCGGGTAAAAGGCTGTATTGTAAATCCACGGAGCTGAGAAATGCAGAGCCAGACTCCACAATCGTTATACTCAGTGCTGAGGCAGGCAGAAAGCCTCGGGAGTACAGTGGGGAAAGGTTAAGTACAGTTTCAGAGTACTCTAGCTAAGCACAGTGTTTTGGGGGCCATAAAAAGAGTGGTAGCATTAACAATAGGCTTTGTCAAAAGAAAAATATTTTTACCTTCATTTTATTGTCATCCCTTTTCCCCATATCATGCATGGATGAATGGATAATCAGTGCCATCAAAGAGGTCATATCCAACATGGTGGTGTCATACTGTGCTTCTAATGGATTAAACCACAATGTTCCAGATCCTCGTAAGTACTTAGGCTCCTGACGGATTGAGGATCTGGGTTAATAGGACAACCCCATAAGGGCTCAAGAGTCAGTTAGAATGTGACCTCTAACAGCCAGTGTCCAAAGCCATGTTATTATGATCCAAAATAGTCTTCA
Source organism: Emydura macquarii macquarii (assembly GCF_026122565.2). Lineage (NCBI taxonomy): Eukaryota > Metazoa > Chordata > Testudines > Chelidae > Emydura > Emydura macquarii. The sequence goes on along the minus strand of NW_027130204.1, from coordinate 11,051,179 downwards.
TGGGGAGGAAACATTTTCTGGCCTACACTGCAGCCAGATAAATAATTATGGGTAAGTACTGTGGAAACTCAATTGACAAACATAGTGGAGTTGCCCTACTAGGGATTAGCACATTGTTCCAGAGTCAGTCCCAGTAGCTACGCCATATGTAACAATACTGGCCTTGTTGCCTAAGATGCCTATGGAAGTTTTGGCTCTCAGCATTCAGCAGCAGCTCAGTAGTACTGAAAAGTCTTGCAGCATTTTAGGACTTTGTTGCTTCATTGTTGATTTTAGTTATTTAATTTCCTGAAACCCAAGGCGGGTAAATGAGAGGTGTTGTGGAATTAGGCAGAGTCTGATGAAGAAGGTGATCTCCCATGTGATCTGTTTTCATTGCACACTAAGGCCAGGCTCTGACTCAACTGTGAGCCTATCCCCCTCTTCCTTCCACACACAGATTAGCCTGACTTGGGTCAGGAAACACTGAGGACCCAGGTTCTTGGACGCTACTAAAGAGGTGGGTCAGAGCCTGACTCCCTCTGTTACTTGGGTCCAAGCCCTGTCATTTTGCAGTGTGGTCACAGGTCAAGCCACAGACCCAAATGAGAAGGTCTGCATGGTGCAGTATGGACATATTAGCATAGCTGTGAGATCTAGGTCCAGCAATTGTAAACTCAGATTTACAACACAGTGCGGATGCTCAAACACAAGCCTGGAAACACCTACAGACCCAGATGAAGTGTGCAGTGTAGACATAATCTGTGTAGGTCAGAGGGACAAGAGGCCCCTCAAACTACAACTCAGTCATCACAGTCAAATTCCCTTTTCTAGAGTTCCCTTTTTATTATTGGTGTCTTCTATTCAGATTTACTGCTTACCATGCTTTAACCTTAAACTTCCAAAGTCTTCAGTGAAGGCAACCAAAGACTCCCATGACCCTTTTGCTCTGTCTAGGTACTCTTGTGGCCCCTCATCACCATGTTATGAGCATCTTCCAAATATTTAATAAACTTATACTCTCAGTGTAGTAGGAAAATCTCATAACCCACATCTTGCAGATGAAGAGCCAAGGTACCAACAGGTTAAAAGCCTGAATTGCAGAGTGGCTGAGGCAGGCAGGGGGCAGTCCAAAGGACTATTCAAGTGTTCATGGGTGGTCAGGTAGCCAGCAACTGCGTAACTTAATACTCTGTAACTTGAAGTCTTTAAACCATGGTTTGGAGGACGTCAGTAACTCAGCCAGAGGCTAGGGATCTACTTCAGGAGTGGGTGGGTGAGGGTCTGTGGCTTGCAATGTATAAGAGGTCAGACTAGATGATCACAATGGTCCCTTTTGACCTGAAAGTCTATAAGGTCAGTCCATGTCACAGGCAGGCTGGAGTAGTGGCTGGAGTTCTCACAGGGGTCAGGAGCCAGAAGATCCAATCCAAGGGACCGAGTCAATGGTTTGGGGAGATGAGGTTGCGTGAAGCAGCAAGACAACCAGCAGGCAGTGGTCTGTTGCTCAGACAGATTCAACTTCCTGGTGAGGCCTTTATACAGTCCAGGTTCCCAATGAGTGTATTGCCTGTCCATCCAATCAGGGGCCTGGGGCATGGGCCTGTAGGCCTTTAGCAATAAGACTGTTGAGCAGGGAGAGGGGTTCAATGCATTGTTGTAGCACAGTGGCTAAAGCTAGCACCTAAAGACTTAGCAGGCCTAGCTTCAATACCAGAGGCCTGTCCCAGTGGTGTTGAGCAGCCATCTCTCTCATTTGCTTCAGCAGGAGTTGTGAAAAAAATCACTTCCAATATGACCTCCCTGAGGTCACACAAGGAGACTGTTCAAAGTTGGAAACTGATCCCAGACCTCCAATGCATTAACCACAGGGCCATCGTTGCTACTGCAATGTCCTCTGAGCAGGGCTTCTGGAGACAGCAAGGCAGATGCATTTCTCTCACTTTGGAATGAAGCCATTGTCTTTCCCAAACTTCTCTTCTCCGCAACACAGATTTTGGCAGCATTGTTGTTCTGAGCTCAGCTCTTTAAAAAGTATTAACAACAAAAACCATGGTTACTAAAATGAATTTAGATGCCAGTGAAGTGAGCAGCTAGTGTGGAAGCTCTGCCCTGGGACATCTTAGCCTATTGCTAATATCACGTGACTCCATGCAAACACCATCAAAAACAGTGAACCCATGCAAGAAATGAGCGTTGTAAAGGTGAGATAGTGCATGTGAAGGATATGCCCTAAAGGCCGGGGTGTGTGTCTACTGATCTGAAATAAATGAAGCTTGTGTGTCAACCTGCATTGTTTTATTGATTACTAAAAGAAGAAAATGGTGAGACCTTGTATACTTTGTCTTGTATATTCCATAATGCTGGTCTAGGACTTCCACTTATGAATGAATATCTGATGACTGACTGAGTGCCTGAACACACAGGCCTGAGCTGAATAAAGCTCCAGTCCTCCTCCCTTTGAAGTCAATGACAAATCTCCTGCTGACTTCAATGATTCAGTCCCACCTCCTTACAAATTATTACTGTACTGGCAGCTGAAAGTCTATGCTGGTGCATAGGTACGGCACTTGGGTCGAGTGAACCCCCATCTCTGCAGTTTCCTTCAAACAATCAATGAAAGTGTTGCATGCAGATTAGCTATACAGCTAGAAAAGTGATAGGATGAGTTTCTTCCGATATGACAGTGACCAAGGACTCTTGGCTCCACATAGATCCATGCCTTGCTGTTGCACAGGTGTAATTCAGAAAGTCAAATGGCCGAGAACTTAACAATTGGATGGTAACAGACTGCAAATCACAGTGGTGACTTAACCTGGTGATATTCTGAACAAAAAGAGCTCTCAGCCATACTTCTCAACCATACTTGTTGCTTTTCCATCACTTCACATTGACTCTACTGACATTCTAGGCTTCAGAGACCCACACAGAGTGACAATCCTGGATATAGATTGAGCGTGCACCACAACTCTAGCTGTCGCAGCAAAGCTATAGATGATGCTACTTTCTAATGCTACTTTCTACCACACTGGATTTTATGATGAGATTTCTGTTTCCACCATACACTTTGGATATCACAATGAGAAATGTCTAGGCCTGGGCTTGGCTACCTCCCATTATATGGTAAGAATTAGAATTGTTTAGCAAGTTCATACTTTTGTTAACAAGTGCCTTCTTGTTAAGGGAATGACTGCAACAACAAAACAGCCAGGCCACCATCAGTGGGTGTCACTGAAGACACTAAGGCAACAAGAAATGAATGCAAATAAAGAGAGAGGAGCAAACATTAAGATAATCGGGTAGTCCAGCAACCACCACACAAGCTTCTACAGCTCTATCTTGGTATTCATTGTCACTCAATTCCCCACAGCCTTTTAAAACCTAGATGATCAGATAATAAGAGGTTGAGTGGTATGCATAAGATCAAGCTGATTAAATTTGTTTACTGATAATTCTTTCAGGTTCCCATGAATATCATGTAATTTTCAAGGTTTATTTCAAACAGATTTTGTGTAATGTATTATTGACAACATCCTCATGGACCATTTCTACAATGTCATTCAGGATAATTATTTCACAACAGATTTTCAGAGTCCCTGATTCCTGTTGGGATTCGCTTTTGCATAAATTACAGTGAAGAATATTTAATCAGTGTCCCCATTAGAACCCCGTGGCTTATTTTTAGGAATAAAGAATGGGAGAGATGGCAGAAGGAGGTGGAAAGAGATATTTGTATGATTGCAGCATGAATATATTTTCCTCAGCTCTGTTTTCTAAAGTGTAACAGAGCTGGATGTTACCCTGCAGCATCTTTGCCTTTTTTAGAAATAAACACAGGCATTAATCTTTTGACTGCATTAAATTAAATATTAATGTTAACGGATCACATAATGTGAAGTTAAAAAACGATTAACATTTAAACTGCATTCTCTCTATGATTGTTCCAAGAAATGAATTACTCCCTCTTAACTAATAATGCCAAAACAATAATAAATCTGCGAATTAGGACTACAGGAAGTGTCTTTTATATATACATATGGATTAAGACTGGCCAACCCTTGTTCCCCTAAAGGAACTAAAGCTCTGGGCTTCTGTGCATTCGTATGCATTTCCATGCATAACCCCTTCTATAGTCTATCACTTGGAATTCTGTATTTGCGCATGCTGTTTACAAAAGATAATTAGGCAGGCAGATCAATATGGTGCTGGGATTTGGCAGTATTAATATATCAAGGGTAAAACCATATGGATTCATTTCTCTAATAGATTGCGGATTGCCCACTGTTGTCAGCTCACGAACTGTAGCATGCCCAGGGTAAAACTAGTGATTCGACGGAATTTGGGTTTCCTTGAACAGAGCAGGATGAAGTACTTACATGACTGCATATATGAGTGTACAGCTACTTTGACAGAACCACAGTGTGGCTGTAAGCCATTGCAGCACATCAGGTGATGTGAGAAAAAGGAGCAGCAGCGCAACAGCCATTCTCAGCAAAGGAAATGGGACAGGTTCTGCTCTGTTATACCAGTATAAATCTGGAGTAATTCCACTAAGGACAATGGAATTTCACTGGTTTAAAAAGTCAGAATAAATAAGTGGTTTGCAGTGTTGGTCCCAAGATATGAGAGAGACAAGGGAGGAGAGATAATATATTTTATAGGACCAACTTCCGTTGGTGGAAGGTACAAGCTTTTGAGCTACACCGAGCTCTTCAGTAGGCCTGGGTAAGGAAGAAGAGTGTTCCCAGACCTGAAGAAGGGTTCTGTGTAGCTCAAAAGCTTGTACTTTCTACCAACAGAAGTTGGTCCAATAAAAGGGAAAATGAGTGCAGAATCCTGCCCAACACCTCCAGGAGGACTGGGAGAATGCACACAGCAGCTCCATTTTACAGGGTGGGGTGGTTTGCACTCCTTGGTTAGGGGACAGGCAGAGAGGGGAGCCAGCCCTAGAGCCCTGTTTAGCGTGAGGACAGGGAGGAAATCCCTCTGTCTGCTCTGCTTGGTGCCAGTCTTCCTCCCACTGGAGGAGGGGAATGCCGCTGCAGAGCAGGCACGCCACCCAGCCCAAGATGGGACAAAGGCTTAATTTCAAGCCACCTGACTGTGCCAACCAACTGGCCTAGAGCCAGAGGCAAGGCTAGAGAGGTGCCACAGGGCTGTAGGAGATCACATGGAGCAATCCAACTAGGTGAGCTGCCCAGGAAGCAGGCCTGGCTGCGAGGCCTGGGTTCAGGCTGTGTTTGGGCCTACTCCTACCTGACTTAGCACAGTGACAGGCACTGGGCAACACAGCAGCAACTGGAACTCACCATTCCAAGCTTGCATCGCTCCCAAGCCTCACCAGCTGCTGTGAGGTGTTGGAGGTATACCCAGTCTGGGGACTAGGGATTTGTCTACACAGCCCACGGAAGCAAGCCTCCTAGCCTAAGTTGACAGACTTGGGCTAGCAAGGCTTGCACTAGAGTTCTAAAAATGGGTGTGTTGACAGCACTTTGAATTCTAACTTGGGCTGGAGCTTGGGGCCTAAAGTCTAGGGAGGGGACATGGGTTTCATGTCTGACAATCAGGGCTCGGAGCCTTGCTTGCATGGGCTGCGTAGACATGCCCCAAGGAACAGGGGCTAGTTCTTATCCACATGTGCAGAGTTATACTAAGCCCTGAGGACTCAGCACACTGTAATATCTCGCAGGGTGAACGTGTGACTTCCTGTAGGGTCCCCAAATGGTTTCTTGCATTCAATGAGGTTTGCCACTGCCCAGGTAAAGTGAATGGCAACTGGCATGTTATCTGAGCACTGGGGTCAATTCCTGCCTCCTCAGAGGTTGTGAATCAGAGCCAAGGGGTTTGGGCCTCAAGAGAGGCAAATGGGACTCTACTTCCAGACACCTGGCTTAGAATCTGGGGACCACACCATGAACCCACCACACTGACACTCTTGGCACTAAACTCTGGCCATTCTTTGCCGGGATCAGAATCATGTCTGGACCCTGCCTCTTCTCTCCCCATCCCTTCCAGGATAGTTTGGTGCACATTCAAAGTGAAGCTTGTCAAAATATCAATAGGTTCCAATCTGTACTCCAGGACTAAAAGTCAGTACAGTGACTTAAATTCAGCCACATCTTCCTCTAGTGATAAATAATCATTCAAATGTAGAAATCACTGACACTGCTGCTATTCAAGTAGATTTGGTGCAGGTGAAAGGCATTAGGTTAAACAACCCCAGAAACTGAAATCCTCTTTCTGTCTTTCCTAAGAGCTTTCATCCCAGGAACAAATTTCTGCCTACCTCGCTCTAATATATACCTGTGCGGATGCAAACACACACAGCTGGATGACTTGGCTTTCTTAATTAGTGGACTTGGGTCTGCATTCATTCTATGTAGTGTGAGCTCTGTACATAGAATGATAGTGGAACCAGTCCTTATTATTTCACACTATTTTGCCTAAAAATTACAAATCATCTTATAACAACCCTACACCCAAGCCCCTGCAGAAGACTACAAAGTGCCAATTCTAACCAAGCCCTATCATTTTTCCCCCCTTAGCATTTTTCTCACTTAGCAACAGCAACAAAGCCCAGTGTACATGCAAAATGGGAATAAAAAGACCGATAGATGCACCCAACTGGTATCTAACTTAAAACATCGGCATCATTAAGGAAGGGCTTCATATACAGGCTTGTGGCAGAAGAAGTCATGTTGTGCTCATCAGTGAGTACAGGGAAGTTTTTATTAGGACTCTTGAGGTGATCTCACTGCAGTACACTCATTCATTCAGCATATGTAGACTCCAGCAAAGAAGCAAACTAGGGCCACTTTTCACAACAAATGTAAGATATTATTACTGCACTTGGGCATAATCATCCATTCTTTGCATGGAATCCTGAATATTAGATGCAGCATACCCCTGCCCAGTGTATAATGAGAAAAATATGATGCTTCCTCTACACGTTTGAAAACCACACAAAGAAAAGGGTAGTTTACAAGCGACGTAGGGCACATTTCACCTACATCACTGGTGCATACTGCAAAATGATGAGAGAAGGCTGCTAGGTATGTGTTTGAACATTGGATTTGAACCTCAGACACTCAGGACAAAGATTGTCTAATAATGGTATGGAGGGAGGAAGTAGTGAGTGTGTGGTGTTGCCCTCTAGAGGCTGAACCAGAAAAGGTATGGGACCTGTTGCTACTTGTAGACACGGAACTTCTTTAAAAGTAAATAAAATGTGGAGTAGGGGGAAGAGGAGGGGAAGAGAAGAATTCAAGGCATCTTTACCAGACTTGAAAATTTTACCATACAGCCACTATAAACCTACTGACCAGAGGGAAGCACAAAAGGAGGTGGGTATGTCTCCAATGAGATCCAGGCTGCACTGGTGAGCTCAAGTATTAGGTTAATAGAGAAGAGTCCTGGTAGAGTTCGTATGAGGAAAGTTGCCCGCTCTAGGTCTAGCTTCCGCCTGTGCTATTAGTACCTAACTTTAATGAACAATAAATCACCCAAAATACTTTTTTAAAGAGGAACACAAGTCCATGTTCTCAGATGTGGCTAAATGGCTCATGATATTAGCCACCATCATTTCATCACCTTCTCTTTCCTGTATGTTCCATGCCCCCACACCCCAAGCTATACTTTTAACAGTTTAGAAACACTTTCTGTTTCTTCCCTTCTCTTTGCACATTCCTCAGTAATTCATCTGCACTATCATCGAGCTGTGGAAGTAGCTCCTTCCCCACTTGGTTTTCACTAGTGCCTAGTTCAAAGCTCAGACCAATGACTAGAGTGAGTCAATAATGTGTGAAGGGAGGGAATTGTCAACAAAATCTTCAAAATTTGATTTGCCAAGCAGTTCTAGAGTGACCCAGCAGCAATGGTTTTAATAAGAAGTGTCACTTACATAAACAGGTAGAAATAAACAGTTAGCAGGACAGATCCTCATCTGGTGTAAACTGACCTAGCATTTTCGACTGCAGTGGAGCTATGCTGATGTGTAGCAGTTGATAATCCAGCCCAGCAACTTTTAATCCATTTTGTAAAATGGGCACCTTTAAATTTACAAGAGGTGTTTAGATAAAAGCACGTCTAGCATGATTACAGAATCATAGAAATGGAGTAGGTCATCTAGTCCCCACTTGTGACAAGCCAGTTCTTTAGAGAGGTAAGGTGGGTGAGGTAAAAGATATTACCTCACCCACCTTGTCTCTCTCATATCCTGGGACCAAGATGGCGACAACTACACTGTATAAGTCGGTTCTTTGACATTCAAGAGACAGACTGGTGTCTGTTACATGTGATAAAGCTCTTGTGGGATAAAGGTCATGGGCAAAATAAATGAGAAGGAGACATCAGTGGATAGACAGCAGTGATCAGTCTTCATCCCTTCTTTTCGAAGAGGTGAGACTTGGAAAATCAGAGGCATTTGATGATTGGGGCCAGCCAGCTTGTATGTCTCGTTTGTATTGTTAGCAGAAATTAAAACTGATTATTCCATTTTTCCCACCCAATGGCTAGGGCAATGTTTGCTAAGAGCAATGTCAGCTTGCTCATCCTTCGTTTTAATCAACAGAGAATAGTTTGACAGTTGCAATTTACACTGGGTGGGGGGAAAGAGCGAATCAAAGAGCAAAGGAAAATCCTGAGACATTGAAGAAATTCAATAAAAGTGCAGCTGTAGATTAGTGAACTCAGCTACCATCTCTCAAATAACAGGCCACTTTGTGCTGCGTGAAATGATGCAGTTGCAGGAGGATAGCCAAAGGTCTGTAGCATGGGGATGGAAAAGAGTGTGTCACATGCTGATTTTAAAAAATGAATACACTCATCAGAATAAATATGTCAAAGACATTCCAGGAAATAAGACAAAAATTATAATCAACATTCAGGTCACTTACAAAACAAAGGAGATAAAATAACTCAATGCATACATTTACCATTATAGCTCCAAAACTGATTGTTTACAGCATGACACTAAGTAAATTACAATAACCTCACAATTCAAACTGACTTGGATGAAGTATTTCAGCCACTCGTAAACTTACTACTCCCCTTCTTCATAATGAGGAATCAATGGCTTTGTCTCATGGTTTTACAACAAAGTTTGGGTCTGCCCTCATTGCGCATTACAACAGGTCCCATTCTAGATGCAAATGACATCGCGGCACGTCCTCAAATATCAGGTGTCACAGTACCAATGATCTCAATAGAGTTCAAATAATTTACTCCAGCTGAGGATATCCACCCATTTTTTGTAAGCAATGATGCTCAGGGGCAAAAATAAATAAGTAGTAAACATCAGTGGATAGAAAGCAGTAATCAATCTTCAGCTCTTCTTTCCAAAGAGGTGAGACTTGGAAAGGGCCTGAATCCAAAGACTATTGAAGTCAGTTGGAGTTATCCCATTGACTTCAGTGGACTTTGAATCAAGTCCTAAATGCTTTAAAAAACTCTTATGAGTTTTAACCATCTTTAGTGCCACTGCTAAATTCATTGTATACCCCATTAGGCCCAGTGTTTACAAACTTGGGTAACTTTATTCACTGGAGTAGCCCCATGTGCAACACAGAATAGGAAATTAACAGGGACGGATCTGAATTAAATATCTGAATCTTTAGACACCCCCTGAAACTTCCAGGAAGGTCAAAAATGGCCCCAAGCTTCATGGCAAGCATTTGTTGAGTTTGAGCCAAACCAAAACCCAAGTGACCTTAACTTTGGGATGCCTGGATCCAGACCAAATTTTGAGGTGCAGGCCGAACTCAAGAAATGAAAAACTGGATTTAATCAGTGGTTTATTTGACAGGTATGTTTATACTAAATGGAACCTTGAATACTTCCAGGAGCGGGAAAATTCAATTCAGGACATGGAGATAGAAATGGATTTGTCCAACTAATGACCAACAATGACTGCAACAGTAAAAATATAACCTAAAATCCAGAGTGCCTATCCCTAAAGTGACTCCAGATTTTGATTTCCAATGGGCAAGGGTCTCTTTATTTTATATTAAGTTTTTTTTAAAAGTCCATAAGTATTATTTTAAGGTTGAGTCAGAGGAATAAAATCAAAGAAAAGACTGAAGTACAATATTGTTAGAACAAATCATAAATTCCATATGATGGAGACCTTTGTGGAAGGAAGACCCAAAACTAGCACAAAAAAAAAAATTAGGCAGGAAAACAAACTGCACTAATGAAACATTTATTTGCTGAAAGCCATCTGCAATCTTTACTACAGAGAATTCTTTCCCAGGATTTGCCTGCTGGGTCTTGCCTTTATGCTCAGGGTCTAACCAATTGCCATATTTGGGGTCGGGAAGGAATTTTCCCCCAGGTCAGATTGGCAGAGAGCTAGGGGAGTTTTTGCTTTCCTCTGCAACATGGGGCATGGGTCATTTGCAGGTTATACTAGTGTAAGTGGTGAATTCTCTGTAACTTGAAGTCTTTAAACCATGATCTGAGGACTTCAGTAACTCAGTCAGAGGTTAGGGGCCTGTTACAGGAGAGGGTGGGTGAGGTTCTGTGTCCTGAAATGTGGAGGAGGTCAGACTAGATGATCACGATGATCCCTTCTGACCGTAAAGTCTATGAGTCTGAGTCTGTAAATAAGGCAAGGCAGATTTTAAGCTTAAAAAGAAAAATCAAGTAGTTCTGTGCATACTTACAACTTTATGAAAGTATTTTTCTGTATGTTTTATAAAGCAGCACCTACTTTTGCAGTTTTTTATAGATATTGGCAGTGATATCATCTGTGACAAGGCTTAAAAATAAACAAGAAATTCAACACCAGGGAAATTATAGGCACTAGAAAAACAACATTTGAGAATTGTTTTGCACAGGAAAGGCTGTCTATGGAATGTAGGCAAGCCTTGAAATTCCCAGCAATTAAAAAAAAAAAACCCCCCGCAGAAATGTAACAAATTTAGAAATAAAATATAGGAGGAAAAAGCTTGGAGTCCCCTATGTGAAAGAGTTCCAAATGTTGCAAGCACAGGTAGTATTAAAAACCATCTAAGATAGGTTTTAATTTGCTGGTCAGAATAGATCTGACCCCACAGAGAACTGCTAATTTTAAAGAGGGAAGTTACCCATTGTGTCAAAAGGTGTAAATCTGAGAAGTGATTTCTGCTCCTGACATGAGATCCTTCAGGGTAGTGTTTTCTAAAACACCTAAGGCACCTCTGGCCAGGTTTTTATAATAGCTCCACTTCCATTTATACCCTCTAATTATTGGTGAAATTTTCAAAAGCACTTAGCAATTCCCACTGGGGCGCTTCAGATCAAATTTGCACAAGTGTTACATACCCAAGGTGCTAATCTTTTGACAATCTGCTCTAGAGGAACCCCCCTGTAAGGCCCAGCAGGTCTCAAACCCAGGACTACAGAGTTACCAGGCCATGTGCACAGCCACACTGCCTGCCAACTAACCACCATACCCCTACTCCTTGCCCACTCTGGACACAGACCACAGGAAGTCCTGCCTCAAGGGGTTCAACAGATAGCATGTGTGTTCGTGGGCTAAGTATTTTTCACATCTGTATCTACAAATGAGAGCAGTGGCATCTGCACCCCTATAAAAGATATTCAATTGCTGATCTCTCCCCCTCTCCCCCTCCTTAGCTTCTGCTTTTCTACAAAGATTTCCTTTGCATTTCCTAAATAATTGTTTAATCTAATATGAGGCTTGGAAATCATTGTAAGTATTTTGTGCAGCTGGTTGCCTGATCACTGCCTCCTTTGTACTGGAAATCCACTGGAAATAAAACCAAACAAAGGAGCCCTGCAAGGCAGAGCAGGGATAATACTTATGTCATCCAGATAATAAAGGCAACTCAGCAGGTTCTGCCCTTCCAGTAACACCTCCCAGGACGAGGAACATGATAGATAAATGCAATAATGTGAGGTGATAACACAGAAGCTGCCTTCCCAACCCATGGCCACAGTGCTCTCACTGAAAACAAAGAACCAGTGCTGAAGAATAGGGTTAAATGCCTAACTTTTTGATGAACATTTTTATTGCAACTCCTCATCCTGGGATCTCAATGGTCCTGAGCCATGGGTTTCTGCAGGAGATTTTTATTGGCTTTTCCTCAGTGGGTTTCTCCCACACTCTTCCTGAAAGAATTTATCTTTCTAATTCTCCTTCGGGGCTCGTTTCTCCCACCTTACTCGCAGGATTCAACAGATCTACTGAGGAATATATGTCTTTGCAGGGATGACCCATGGCTACCCATCCAGAGGAAGGACAGAACTTATGTGGGAGGCAAGATAGTCTAGTAGATCTGGTCTGGGATCTGGGCGGTGTGGGTGGTGTTCTCAGTTATGTGTGATATTGGGCAAGACACTTAGTCCCTGATTTTTAAAAGTCAATGGGAATTAGGCTCTTAAGTGCCTAAATCCCTTTTGAAAATGAGACCTAGGATTGTAAATCGTAGAAATGTAGGGCTCTTAGGAACCTTGAGAAGTCAGCAACTCCAGCCCCCTGCACTGAGATAGGACCACGTAAACCATCCCTGGCAGGTGTTTGTCCAAACTGTTGTTAAAGACCTTCAGTGATAGCGAATCTACAACTTCCCTTGGAAACCTATTCCAGAGCTTAACTACCCTTGTAGTTAGAAAGTTTTTTTCTAATATCTAAACCTAAATCTTCCTTGCTCCAGATTAAGCCTATTACTTCTGATCAGTTAAGTATTGCAATACTGAGTGCAACAATGCCTAAATCTGGGCTTTAACTTCTCTGCTCCCTATCTGTAAAGTGGGAATAATACTTCCCCCATCTCACAGGAACATTGTGAGGATAAAAATCCATTAATGATTGTGAGGTCACTCAAAAACTGTACTTATGAGGGCCATCTAAGTATGTGGATGGATTCATTAATGCTGATCAGTTAAGTACTGCAATTGTGAAGGTTCTAACTAGTAAATCCTGAATTAATGAATTCCTTTTGGTAGTGTATCAGATAGTTGAGTATCACTCTTCTCCCCCCGTGGTAAGTGAGGAATGGGGAAGAGGAGAGGTTCCACCTTTTGATAATCATAGCAATTTTTTTTTAAACTTTGCCTTTCCCTGATCTAGCGCTCACAGCAAGGAAGACAAAATGGATTCTGCTAGATAAACACGACTGGAGTTCAAATTGCTGATTTGGTTCTTTTTCCCAGAGTTCAAACCAAGGCTGTGCTGGCTGCAACCGTTCAAACTCGATGGCCCAGTGGGACTAATTACTCCATTTACAGTAAAACATGCAACGAAATGTATCTCCCTATCTCCATATAGCCAAGTTTACTGAAGGATAACCTACTACATTACACAGATTAATACTCCAGTGAGTAAATTAATCCAAAGAATTTCACTCACTACTTGCGGTTTATAAATTTTAATTGGCTCTAAACTGCCACACGAATTTATGTGAATGTATCTTGATGCAGTGAAAGAGATCAGAAATTACTCTATCAACACTTGAAGTGCCAAGATAAGATAACAGGAAATGTTGGGACCAATTTATGAACGCATATTAATATTTGCAAAGTGGGATTCAAACTTCTTTCAGCATGCACTATCATATTACACACAGCTCAGTAGGGGAGACAAAATAATGGAAAGGATAAATACCTGTATTTGGAACATACACTTCCACATTGCAAAAAGACCGCTCCAAAGCTGTATGGGTTGGACTGTGCTTTTATGAATCACAATCTACTTAATCGCCCAACTTATTGATCAGAATGGCCTTCTGGTATATTGCAATGCAGGTATAGCATGCACATCTCTTGAACAAGAAGAATAGGATTTAATTTACATTGACAGAGGCCCCTCTCAGATGAGCTTCTTTATGCAATTCAGATAAGAACTAGGTTTCACCTACGTCTAGAGTCCCATGGATTTGACTTTTCCACATGCACAGAAGAGGGGGCCAGATTTTCAAAGGTGTTTAGGCGACTAAAGCTGTAGATAGGTGCCTAGTTTAGAAATGCCTAGGCATTTCAAAAATGCCTAAACAGGTTAGGCATCTACATGCTTTTGAAAATCCCACTAGGCACCTATCTGAATCTTTAGGTGCCTAAATACCCTTGATCATCTGGCCTTTGGTGCAAAATCCACCTTCCGCTCTAGAAGTCTGCAGAATACTACAATTGTCACTCTAACCTTCCAAAGATGAATCAAGGCAGGGTTATCTACTGGAACCCATACAGAGACAGCCTGAAACAGAGCCCTCAGAGAGGCTGGAACCGCTCTTTTTAGCCATAATTGTCTGTTAATCCTGATGCCTAGCAATGGATATTTTGATATCAACATTGTTAATCATTTCATAGCTGATGATTTTACCAGAAGCGTCCACCGCCTGTTCTACATTGTTACATACAGTGGCAATGACTGGGGTAGTAATCAATGGATCAGCTGCTTGCAAGGGAATGAGGAGTGTAAGCTCCCCCAGGGAACAATTTAAAGACTCCCCGATGCTAACATGAAAAAGGAAATACATCCCCTGGCTGTTGCACAAAGGGTCAACAGCTTCCTAAAAACCAAGAACCAAAACTTCTTTCTCATGCTTCCCTGGGTACCAAAAACTCTCAAAACTAATGGCTCCTACAAGGCAGTCATGCATTTTCCACATACAAATCTGTGGCACATTAAAAAATTGGAGGCCACTTGAATTTATTGTTAGAATGAGACAAGAGGCAGTGACTAGATGATATTTTCATGTTTAGCCCAATAAAAACCTCCATGGTTGAACATATATTGTTACTGCTCCAGAATTTTTAATCTGCCCCACAAAGCACCCTGGACTCAGAGTGAAGCTGCAATCTTCCATCCCTCACCACCAGTAATAGAGGCTACAGAGGGCAAATTATGCCCTCGGCTGTGGAGCTCCATATTTCATTTATGCCCTCAGTGACAGCATTAACTTCAAGTGAGTTGCACAGAGGTCATGGAGGACACAATCTGAAGGCACTGGGGTTGTACAGGTGTAGATGAAGGCCAAATTTGGTCTCCAGAATCTTTATGATTGTAGATGATGTATGAAATGGACAGAACAGTGATTGGTAGGAAAATATTTACTTGCACACTGAAAATTTGAATATGGAAATCAATATTCAGAATACAGAACCATAGGATGCATCTTTTAGGACAGAATGACACTTTAGAATTTGAGCCGAATCTCAACTGAATATTTTGTATTTTAAAAAGGGTATATTTATATTTAAATTTCTTTTAAATTACACTTTTCTAACATGTTTCACCAACACGGCTATGGTTAATATACCATAGGAAAATGAGTGATTTGAGGAGGAGGAATGCATTGCTCTAATTTTTTTTATCCCCGGTATGTTTCTTTATGCATTTGGCAGTGCTTTATTTCTAGTCAGTTTCATTGTTGCCTCTCTTTTTGTGGGCCGCTGACATACAAATAAGGGAAAGGAAACCATTTTAAAAAAATATAAACCAAACAAACAGGCAAGGGGATTTAAGGGCATATGTGGCACCTGAAACAACTTATCTATTTTTAATTGACTAGATTTTAATGGGATACTATTATTTTATTGATATAAAATTGTATAATTTTCCTTCTCTTCATCCTACACATTTCCAGTCACTGGATGAAAGCAGAATTGCTGAAGCTCTGTACCCCTTTACAAGGGACATTTTCCTAGTATCTGTCTTTACTTGAATCAAGAGTACTAGAGAAAGTCTGTTCTCACAAGATTTCCATCCCAAATTCACGCTCTCATGTTGTTCGCACACATTTCAGTTAAGTGCTCAAGCTCCTGGTTGCTCATCCAGCCTGATGTGAACCTATTTAGACTCACCCATCACTATTTCCTCTCTTGTATTTAAGCTTTCACTCGTAGAACAATGGACCTCTCAGAGTGGTTGTAGCAGGGCATGCCTTCACTCCTGTCTTCTTGCCCCACAGAAACTGCAGACTCCACTGGCTGGACATTCAAAATACCAGTTACCTGAGTTCCCTCCACCAAACACCACTGCAGTCCCCATGCAACAATCTATTTACGATAGCCAATGCCCTGTCAGCAGTCTCCTCAGGACTGGAGAGGAGCAAAGGTCTCCCTTTCCTGAAGCAACTGGGCTCAGCTAGCCCTCTTCTCCCTCCCTTGTGTAGGCCTAAAGTTTGATTTTGTTATATTGTAATTCTGTTATTGAGAATATTAAAATACTCCTACCCTTTTTGGTATGTCACAAACCACTACAGCAGCATTTCTAAGGCACTACATTTTAACCTGACCTTCTAACTTATGGAACAGAAATCTGCTACCTATTGATGTTTTCTTTTTTAAACCACCATCGGGTCATTGATTATCCTGTTTGTAAAGTTACCAAAAATCCTGGTTGTGAAACTGTTGCTATTGTTGAGTACATGTGTTTTTAAAAGCAAACTAAGTAAGATCAGAGTATGTACTAAACAGAAGAACCCATTGTTACATGAATTTGTTATATGAATTTACTTTTGTAATAGTAGAAAATATTTTAGATTAGAAACAATAAGATCTTTTCTTAAGGACATTTGAGTCTTTCAATCGTAAGGTTAAGACATTAGTATATGAATGGATGAGAGAGAGAGTGTGTGTGTGTGTAAGACTAGGGAGTGACAAAGAAAGGTGCCAGCCTCAAATGTTTAAAGGGAGTGAATATAACAACTTTTATGACCCAACTGGCTGAAGAATGCCCACCCTGATAACCCTGGGGTCCATCTCAAAGGACAAAAACAAGATGAACTGTGATAGATCACTACGGTCATGCTTGCAAAATATGGGTGATTAATAATCACACCAGGATACAGATGCAACATGACGAAGCAAAACCCATAGAGTGGCATAGAAGCTTACCCCTATTTAAAAAAAAAAAAAAAGAGGACTTTGGATTTGGTTCTACAATCATTCTCTAGGAACATCGCTGCGCACCGGCAGACCCCTGCTCCCTCCCTTGTGCCTTAGGCTAGTGGACTAACATGAGCTACTGAAGCTGGTAACTATATTCCATCTTTGTAGAACTGTGTGTGTGTTTGTGTTTTAGGAACAGAGAAAACTGGTTTTGTTGTAGAGAATTTTAGTATTTACAATAAATGTGGCAAATTGCCTTGTCCCCTTAAATAAGATCCTGCTGTTCATTTTATAAGTAGAACACTTGCACTGCCTTCCTGTGCCTCTTTATCCTTCCAGTCTAATTGGCTCCTTATCTCACCCAGCCCACCAGCCTAATTATCTAATTTTCTCTAATTACCCCACTCAGCTTTCTCCAGGGGAACTAATGGGCATCAAATTGCAGGCTCACCAATTCATTTCTTGAAATCGGTGCAGCGGTAGTGGGATGTGGGGAAGGTCCGTGTCAGGCTCTTCTGCCATGACTATACACAGGGGGGCAGCTGGCAGAGGAATGTGTGGATAGAGCAGCTAGAGCAGGAGGTCTTGGAGCTGGAGACAGGTCTGGCCACCAGCCCCAGAGATCCATCCCTCTGGCAAGCATGCTGGGAGAAGCGGGAGGAGCTCTAGGCTCTCAAAGACCACTGGGCTTGGGATGCCTTCATTCAATCCTGCATTTGTCTACTTCGGGAGATCGATCATGGCTGCCACTTTTTCTACACCCTGAAGAAAAAGAGGGTGGCTCAGAAGTATGTCATCTGCCTTCTAGAGTTGCATGAAAGGGCCAGGGCCTTCTATACCAGGACCTTCCTGGCTAGCCTCTCCTTCCTGGCTCTGATCAATTCTGACACCTGTGGAGTGCTCTGGGACGGACTCTCAAAGGTCAACTCAGGCAACCGGGACCGGCTGGAGTTGCCTCTTGCTCTGGCTGAGTTCTCAGAACCCCTCCACCTACTGCCCACTAACAAATCTCTGGGCATGGACAGGCTGACCGTGGGGTTCTACCACATGTTCTGGAACATCCTCAGCCCAGACCTTGCCATTGTCTGGCCAAGTCCTTAGAGAGCGGGGTACTCCCCGTCATGCAGGCAAGCCATGCTTGCCTTGCTGCCTAAGAAGGGGGACTTCTGCAACCTTCAGAAATGGCATCCCGTTTCGCTCCTCAGCACAGACTATAAGGTTGTAGCAAAGGCCATCTTGCTGCAGCTGGGGTCTGTGCAGGTCATCATGGTCCATCCTGACCAGACCTACACCATAGAAGGCTGTACCATCTTTGATAACCTTGATCTGGTCTAGGACGTCCTTGAGCTTGGGTGTAGGGATGATCTGTCATTTGCCCTCCTGTCCCTGGACCAGGAGAAGGCATTTGACAGGGTGGATCATGAGTATCTCCTGGGCACTCTGCAGGCGTTTGCCTTTGGGCCCCTTTTCATGGGCTTTCTCCAGGTGCTGTACACTTCCATGGAGTGCTTGGTCAGACTCAACTGGACTTTGACTGAACCAGTCAGCTTTGGGCCTGGGGTCCATCAGGGCTGTCTGCTGTCAGGCCAGCTGTACATTCTGGCCATCACGCCCTTCTTCCATCTCCTCTGTATGAGGTTGACAGGGTTGATGCTCCACGAGCTAGAGTTGCGGGTGGTTCTGTCAGAAGGATGCAAGGATGTGGTTTTCGTGGTCCAGGAATCAGGTGAACTGCTGTGGGTGAAGGCCTGCCAGGCTGTCTACACAGCAGCCTCCTCCGCCCAGGGTCAACTGAGCCAAGAGCTCTGGCCTGATGGTTGGGGATGGGTGGCAGGCAAACTCCCTCTCACCCACACTTCAGGCCATTTGGTGAAGCATAGGTCTGCTGCGCTATCTGGACATTTACCTTTCCACCACCCATTCTTCTCTGCCAGAGAACCGGCAAGATTTGGAGGGCAGGGTGGCTGAGCAGTTGCAGAGATGGACAGGACCACTCTGGTGCCTTTCCCTGCAGGGGAGGGTGCTGATGGTCAACCAGCTGGTCCTGTCCATGCTCTGGCACTGGCTCACGACCCTGAGCCTGGCCCCAGGTATCCTGGCTGACCTCCAGAGTTTAGCTCATGGCCAGGTTCTGAGTCTTCCCCTGGAGGTGGTGGGGGGAGAGGGGGACAGGGCCTGCTCTGCCTTCGCAGTTAGGTCCATGTCTTCCATCTCCAGGCCCTGCAGAGACTCCATGCATGGGGCACTCTACCTGTCATATCGCCTGGTGTGTACTCCAGGAGGTGAATGCAGCCTTATCGTCCAACTCTCTGGTTTCCCTGAGTAGGTCCTCCCACAGGCCCTGACCCCTGGACCTCCAAACCTTGTTATCAGTCCCTGCCCCGCAAGCCTCCCTGGCCTCACTTTCCTCATAACCCAAGCTGGCTGTGCAAGCTGCAGCCAGTTCACTTTCAAACCAAGGACATATCTGTACATGCTCGTGCTCCATAGTTTTCATTTCCTTCCCCTCATGTCCCACCCTGACACGAAGTGGTGGGACCTCCTACCATCTGTAGAGGGTGAGGAACCTGATGGGCCAGGCTGTATTCCAACCTGATTCCCAGTGGGCTGTGGGACACTACTTGACATGATGCCATGAGTAGAGGCATGTACCTGGCATGGTTCATCCCTCCTTCCTGACACCTGCCCTTTTGTGGCATCAGGGAGATCCTGGCGCACATCTACCTGGAGTACGCCACGTTGCAGCCCCTTTTCCAACTCCTCCAGAACCTTCTTCTCAGGTTCTGACTGCACTTTGTCCCCACACCTTCTGCTACATGCACACCCCATCCATGGGCCCATGAAGTCACAAGACCACCTTGTCAATCTTCTCCTGGTGCTGGCCTAGGTGGACATCTATAAAACCAGGAGAAGGATGTTGGACAGGGAGATGCTCTGTGACTGAAGGATCTATTTCTGCTTCTCCTTTGGTTCATGAATCTGGGCAGCATTCTTCTGGGTCACATTTGGTGGCTCCCTAGACACCTTTGAGGAGCAGTGGGTGCTGTCTGGGGTTTTCTACTCAGTGTCCCCTTCTGGATCCCTGATTTTGAACCTGTAACTGCATTCCTGTCCCTGTTTTTGATTTCTTTACCCTGAATTCATTTTGATCCTGGAATCAGTAGCTCCTCCCCTTAGGCTAGAGGAGGGGCCTTCAGATGTGGGCAGTCTTGTGCCTGCCCACCGTTGGAACTCACTAGGTGTTCACCCCCTCTGCTCTGTCACAGTAGTGAAGGTAGGCACACATATAAGTGGCAGCAGAAAATCCCTACATTGTGTTGATCTATTGTGGGGTGAAGGTAGAAAACTGAGGATATACTACTATATCTGATTCCCAAAAAATTAGAGGCAGCTAGCCTCTTTGGTATAAATTGTAACCCCAGCTGGGTTCAGATGGGAAGCCTTACTGTTCATACCAGTGCAGACCAAACCTATTAGACCATGATTCATGGAGACTGGATACCAGCCAGCAAGAATCTTCCATTGTACCCTAGCCTCTATTTGAATAGGGAGTAAACAGTTTGTTTTGGAGACTATTAAATGTACATAGCAAGACAGTTTTCCTTTGCCAATTGCTGCCATGGCATAGAAGCTTTTTGGGGTAGAGGTCACATCTTCCTTTGTTTAGAAATTGATTACTGTATTTTGGACACTAGTTTTACTCTATATAGGCTCTTATAGGGAGCTCATCACCGTAATATTAGAGCATCTTCCAGTAATGCATTAAGTGAGGTCACTAACATCTGCCAGATGTTTGTATTTTCACCCTCTCCTTTAGGGGAAAGCATATAGAAGTGGAATGTCTTGTTTTGGACACGGACACGGACACAAAAGAAGGCAAGATCAAAGAGATGTCCTTTGCACTTGGAGCAGAAGGCAGTGAAATCTGTGGTGGTCCTTTCTTCCAGGGGAAAGGACTAAGTAACTGAAGTTTATGAAGGGCTTTGCAGTTGGAAAGGCACTCTAAATAATTCAGAATGGCATTGTTATGATTATTATTAATTTTTGAGGCCTGGAAAAAGATGAGCAAGATCTGAAGGGGAGGAGCCAGTACTAACACCACTAGAGGTAAAATCAGTATTTCTCCATTAGCCAGGGTTCTGACTAGACACCCTTATTGCTTTGTTCCACAGTGACTGCAGCCATAGTGTTTGTGTGTGACTTTTCCTTCTTTATTCAGTCACCTTGTCTTCAGATCCAAAGTCAACAGGAGTTCTGCCATTGACTGTAAATGGAACAAGATCATAACCCTTCATGTATTTCCTATTGGGCTGCCTCTTGATTTCTCTTGTTATCCCATGGGTATCTGTAAGAGAAGATCCTCACCTGCAGTGCACCTCTTCATGTCTGAAAATATCATTACATGAGGGCCTCATCCCCGGAACCACCCATATTAGACTGTCTCCCAGACCTGCAATGGGCCTTGGAGTTTCCATCTTGTCTGGAATCCCTGTCTTCATCTTCTGTAAGTTGGTCCTCTGGTCAGGTCACAAATGTCTAAACCCCTTCCAGGATAGGGCAAACAAGTCCAAATGAAACTCCACACATCTTCAAACTAATAGCCATTCCCCCTTTAAGGCTTCACTATAGTTCCCTTTTTAGCTCTACTGCAAGGTTTTTCCTACAGTGCCTAACCTGCTCCTGTAGCATTCTTCCTCAGTTGTTCGTTGTCTGGATAAGCACTATCCCAGGACTTCTCTCTGCCAAAGAGATATGTCTGTCCTACTGTCTCTCCCAATTGAGCTCCCTCAGTCTATTTATAAAGGCCTCACTCTACCGCCTCTGGCTGGGAAGTGATGAGTTACTCACCACTCGGATGTAGAGCATGACGAATTCGGGGTTCTTTCCCTGGCCTTGCAGGTGACTGGGTTTAAGCCCCATCACAGGATCTCATTAAATTGATCACCACTACTTGTGAGAGTTGCCATACTTGGGGAGCATCCACTTTTCCTGCAGGATGGAGCAGGCAAATTGCACTGGGAAAGAGAATCAGGATTATCTGCCTAAGAGGCGGGTGGGACAAAGATGGTGCCCTATTTAGAAAGCCCCACTGCTTAGAGAAGCTTTGATGTAGCACATCCACAACAATTAATTGATCATTTTTTCTCCCGAGCACAATGAGTCGATCGAAAAAAATGTCATCCCCTTAGAACAGTTTTGGCTTGTGATGTGGGGCAGTTTGACCTAACATATTACATATTGGACCCATAAGTTAATTAGCTAGTTAATATTAAAAGACCTATTCATTCATTAGCTTAATTAAGCTAATGCTGTACTGACATTAAAATATGAAAAATTAAAGCTGTATGCAAACAAAATAGCTGTAATGACTTTCAGATAAATATTTTCAGGCTATATAAAGCTAAAGGATATTACTTGATGGAAAATGTTTCCTTTCCACAGGAATAATAATCTGTATAGCCACAAAGTATTTAAATACATGATTAAGATCTGTAGCATACCATGTTTGTTACAGACTGGCAGTGGCTGTTCCATAGCTAAGGTTGCAACTGACTTTCCATTAGAATTCAACCTTCAGAATACACAAATAAATGCATGCCAGTCTCCAAATTAGAAGGATAGATCTGGGACTCAATGAAATTTTTGTTCCATAAATCAGATGAATTAGATACAGGCTTCTTGAATTAGCATATGCTTTAAGACAGGAGGGAGGGGAATTCACTATTCTGAGTCTAACTTACCTGCCACGTTTTAAGCAAGAAAGAAAGAATAAATCAAGGAAGGCGAGAGATAAAACTGAGCTTATTGGATTCAGGCACAGGCCCCAAGATTATTTGATTCAACTCTTTTTAAAAAAGCTGAAAAGTTAAATAATATCAAAATAGCTTACTAGCTCTGAGCTTCTAATACAGCATCAAGTGCCTGCTGGAGACCTAAGCTTTCATTTTGAAAACATGTCTAGCCTTTTTCTTGGCAGAGATGAGCCTCAAAAGCGTTATAAATACTTGCAAAATGACCCCAGCTGACTGTGGGTGCTGCAGATGAACTAGTACTAAATGGAGTTAGTTCACCAGGCTGCTCTAACTATCACTTGGACTATCAGACTAGCCCACAGTGTTGGGGAGATGCAACTGTCTCTGCAGAAGCCCTTTCTTTCTTTTTGCTATGCCAAGCCGCACTCAGGAATCTGGCCCTACTGCATTGTTTCTCTGCTTTGCAGTTACACAGAGTATAGGTTGTAAAAAGCATGCAAATGACGACAACTCGCATCTCTGTGGGGATCCACTCTCAGTATCACTGGCTGCAAATCTTAGGCAGCACCAGTCCAGCTGCACCACCTGCTGATGCATGTCGTCAGCACTGTTAATTTTGCTCGTTTAGGCAAGGTGCTAGCATAAACTAATTGCCAGGAGGTAGGCAGGCTTGTCCATGTGGAGGAGGAAGGGGGAATTTCCATCACAATGAGATAAGTTGTTTGTAAAATCAGACACTTTAAAAGGTGAAGGTCACCAGTGACCGAACACTTTTTTTTAAGCCAGATCTTTGCTTGAGAACAGGAAGTGGGAGGTGCCTATAATTAAGTTGACTGGATCCATCCATTTGACAATGGAATCTGTTTGATGGCTAGAGTGGAAATGGATGCCTCACTTTGCTATTGCTCCCATAAACTAAGCTAATGACAGGACCTCCTCCTGAGGATCTTGTAAGGTGGGGTGATGGAGTCTAGGGAAAGTCTCATACTGGGAGAGAGGGGGAAGGAAGGGGATGATAGGAGGAGGGGAAAAGAGTCTTACAAGGAGGAGGGGAAGGAAAGGAAAAGAACTAAAAATAGAATGAATCGGGAGAAAAAGCCCTTATCCTGGGGCAATGGCAGTATCTGTTCTGAAGTCAGTTGAGAGATAAGAAAGTGCTCCAGGATTGGCAGGTCTGCTTCTCCTGGCCCTATCGTGGCGGGGCTGGAGACAGTGCTCTAACCATCTATGGTCCAAGGGAAGTGGTCTCTGGGGCACAAAATCTCCACAGAGTCCCACCCTGTGTGTTACCATATATTCCCTGTAATAAAGTTCCCCTGCTTAACGATAAGAATTCACGTTCTGCCTAGAACAACCAAATTGGGACTCCAAATTAAAAAGCATGGAAGTAAATGGATAGTTACAGAAGAAAATAACTGCCTCAGAATCGTCAACCACTCAGTAATGCTTAGGAAGCCTGGGGAAAGAAAATCCTGAGAAAACCATGCTAGGAAGGCTGCAGCTTTCTTATGGTGCTGGTAATTTGCATTCTTCCCTTCTTGTGAATAAGGCACCATGCATCCAAGTGATAAAAACCCCATCACTTACTCTTGTCTAAGGGATATCCTGTAATTTGATATGAAAGTGTAAAAATGTTTTGAAACATCGACCTTGGCACAATTCACTGCAGGTGCCCTTCAAGCCTCTTCCAGTGGACTCGTTTATCAAATATGTAAGAACGTGTCAGTGAGGACTTCTGAGCCTTATCCTCAATTGCATTTTATATGTGGATTAATGAATGAAGTAATAAATCAAGAAAGACTGCTCTGCTCTAGTTGCTCACAGTTTGTCATATGCAACTTCTTTTTAACGTCCTACCTGCAGGAGGGTGGGGGGCATACAAGGGGATGAAAGCTTGGAAATAATCAAGCTTCCTTTTCATGTTGATTCTATCCACTGTTATTTGGCCCTATTGAATAAATACATTTTCAATGAGCTGCCCAATAGATGGTACTGCTGGACTTGCAACCCCCACCTTTATGTGCTCTGGAACTGGGTTGCTGGGAATTTCTTGGTCCATGCAGTAGTTGTAGGCTGCCTTTTAGAAGGCAGTTTGGTATTAAATGTCATTACCCCTTATAGGCTGTCAAGTATGGAGATATATTTTAGAAATGGAGGCAACCTTGTTCCCACTGTAGTCAATGGAAGTGTTGCTAATATCTTCAATGGTAGGTCCCATTAGGTAGGTTAGGTACTATGATCAGAAGGGCCTTCTCTCAATGAGAAGGTTGCACTGATTTAACTACCTAACTAGCTTAAGGTACGTTGATATAAGATTCTCTTAAATCAAAATAAGAACGTCTACATTTGGAGGATATGTCTTTACAAGTAAATTGGTTCTAACCTTTTAGTTAATTCAGTGCAACTTTTCATGTACACAAGGCTAAATGTGTCTATGCTGGAGGGCTGAATTACCTTTAGCCTTAGCTTGAGAAGTTAAGTCTTGAAGGTGGTAAATAACCACCTCCACCAGGGGGTAAAAGCCTTTCAAAGGCTGTAATAAAGCAAACCTTGCTACTATGGCTTGTAGAAACAGTCTGGAATTATTTTCCTGCAGTATCTTTAGGCTGAAGTGAAAATGGTGTAAAAGTATTCCTGGAATTCCCACAGTAGCAGAACATGTGTGACTTCTACAATAATCACTAGTGGCCTGAATGATCATTATTCTGCTGCTGGAAAATCCCCCATGCCTACCCCAAAGCCTTGGGTTGCTAAAATTTTGCTTTAGTCCTCATTTTCATTCTCTTTTATCTGTACCATAACAGAAGTTTAGTGTTTCAACATATTGTCATCAGCCTCATCCCCATCCTGAGGGCTGGTACCATCTATGCAATTGTTCTCCACAGACCTCTTTATCTTTCCTACATAGTGTTAAGGAAGATGACAAAAGATTTCAATGTTTCAATATGCACACTATTGGAAAGAGGGTATAAAGCATATTTTAGCATGTACATTAATAACAAACCCAGAAGAATATGGATAAAGGGCTAGGAAGAGATGACATCAGGTGCAGGAGAACCAATTTAAAATCCACTCTTAGCACTGATGTCATGAATTCACAGATTGTTTGCTTACTAGAGCAAGTGTTTGCTTTTTCCTTAGGGACAGTTTGTTATATTTGGAAAAGAGAAAGGTAAGGAAGAAAGGACATCTGTGTTTAGAAGCACAGGAGAGAAATAAAGCAAGCCTTTTAAATGGGTCTTTTCCTTACATTTAGAAATCAGTTTAGCCTTTGTAATATATATCTGATGTCAGCTGGGTGGAGAAGAGAATGAAGGGAGAGAGTGAGTTAGGAGGAGAA
This sequence comes from Emydura macquarii macquarii, assembly GCF_026122565.2. Classification (NCBI taxonomy): domain Eukaryota; kingdom Metazoa; phylum Chordata; order Testudines; family Chelidae; genus Emydura; species Emydura macquarii. The sequence continues at coordinate 11,025,274 of NW_027130204.1, read as the reverse complement.
ACAGAGAAGGAAACTGAATAGAAATGTGGCCCAAATTCTGAAGTCCCAACTTAGCATGAATTTTGTCCGAGTAAGAATGATTTCAGGAATTTCTGAGGCGGATGCAAGGCTTACTGAAGTTATTGGAAGGTCTGCCAGTGACCTCCGTAGGCTTTGGATCACGCCCTCTGTCCATAGAGCCAAGGAAAGAGACTTAAAAGTCCATATGCTAGTGATTCCAAGTCACATTTACACCCCACAAATAAGTCCGATTTTAGCCAAACATACCAAATTGACCATTGCCTCTGTCTCCATTATCTCCAAATCCCTCCCTTGTGTATATAGCTTTATATAGATTTATAGCTATTTACTGGTCACACCCTAGCCAATAGGACCTTCCCAAAGAAGACGACTCCTCCCAGGCCCCCCTAGTTTCAAGTATCATTTTGTTCAGATAGAACAGACTCCACCTGAATGCAATAGTCAATGCTATAATTGGGCCATACATGACCCACACAAGTCCCTCCACAAGCTTCATTTAAAATTATGCCCAACAATGATTTCCCCCCACTCCCCGAAATGTGTCCACTCGTCCTCCTGTGTGTAACTTTGCAAATACAGCAATGACACCCAAGTATGCCTCTCCTGTGGAAAATGCTTAAATGAAGAGCTAGCGGACCTACCCATCAAACATGTTTGTTATACTGTAAAACGGTACTAAGCCCTAATCCAAGCCAAAAGAATAATGCCATAACGTGTGAGTTTGTGCACTCCCTTTGACATTAATGGAGCGATACACAGACACAAAACTAGCCTCCTAGACACTACTAGTCAGAAATTGCTACCATCCAATGACTGCTTAGTGTCCCTATCTAATTCCTAATAGAAAAGTGCCCACATCACAAAGCCACCCTCACTATTGGCACTAATTGACAGAGTGTTGGAAGTTTCAGCACAGAAGCAAAGGATTGAGAGCCTGAACTAACCTGCATGGGTGGTCATTCAAGGTCAGAGCTAAGCCACGGAAGCTGATCAATTTGAGGATGTTTCATTACAGTTGTCCATTCTGTATCAATTATGCAAATAAAAGGCAAATGGCAAGTTCCACACTTGCCAAACGAGGACAAATGCCATACTCACCTGAAGTACAGCTTCTCTTCAAAAAGCACCCTGGTTCAGTTTTGCCCTCAATCATATCTGTGCAGTCCCATACCCTCAATGGAGTTACACAGCCATCACCGATTTCAATGGAGTAAAGAGTTCTGTTGTTGATGGACAAGATGAGATGCCTCGTTTTCTTTCATTGACTGTGTTGGCGCTGCAGTGCTAGTAGGAATTAAGAGCAGTAAGAATTTTGGCCCAGACCCTCAAAAGGTATTTAAGTGCCTATATGTCATTTGATTTCAATGGGTTTTAGGTTTTACACTACAAGTAAGCAGCTAGGACTATGAATACACAAAGAGCAGATCTACTGAATAAAAAGTAGCCCTCGTGTAGAATTACACTTTAAAAACAAAAAATAATTCATTAGCTCAGTGGTTCCCAACCCGTGGACCACAGGGTCTTTCAGAGTGGCCCACAGCACCCATCCACCTGGCTACAGAAGGAGCCGCTGCCTAACGACCCAGGTAGAGTGCATTGTCGGTGCAGGCTCCTTGCTGCAGTCAGGGGGACAGGAGATCAGCACTCCCCTCCACTTAGCTGTAGCAGGAAGCACAGCAAAGCACTGTGCCTGCATCCCTAGGCACTGGTGTCCCTGCTGGAGCCAGAGGGAGGGGAGCACTGATCTCCCATCCCCCTTGCTGCAGAAGGGAGCCACTGCCTAGGTGGTTTCCCTGCTGCAGTCAGGGGAACAAGAGATCTTCCTCGCTGAACTCCTTCTCTCTGGCTGCTGTGGGGACAGAGGAGGGCTGCTGGCAGAGACTGGTGGCCTTTCAGGGTTGTAAAAATTGGATTTGTATTAAATGTTCTTAACACTATAGCATACTTAAAAAACATTAACTCACTTGTTTGCCTGTCTGATACCATCAAGGTCAGAGTTCATCAAGGTCAATGGTCACCCCTAAAACTGATTCAGCACTGTCTCCTACTTCATGTTTGTACAGTACCTAGAGCACTAGGGCTCCCATCACACTTGAGGTCTGTAGGAGTGCATAGCCATGCCACCTTGTCAGTCTGTGAGGGAGGCCACGCCCCCTCACTGCCACACCTGTGTGGTTAAGCTTACAGCAGGGAGTTAGCTATCTCTAGGGCCTCAGCCCCAAGCAGCACAGAGTGGGTAAGCAGTCAATGGGCCCAGCTCTCAGACAGGGCAGGAAAATAAAGTCTATGGCCTCACACCCACAGGCAGGGCAAGGCAGATAAGCAGTCTAGAAGTGCCCTGGTCAGGGAGTGCACACCCAAACCCAATCCCAGGCAGAGGGGTCAAGCTCCAACAAGGCTTCACAGGCCAGGGGTGAGGTTGCCACCCCAGGAGCAGATGGCAAGGAGAAGTGGGTCCTCCTAACTCCACCGCATCCCAGCCCAAGGCTAACAGTGGCAGACCATTCTGCCAATGGATCAGCAGGGCTCCAGCCAAAATGCACCAACCAGTGCCCAGGCACAAGCAAAGCCAGACTGTGGTCAGCAACCCCTGGGCTACTTCCTCCACCCCCTCTACAATGCAGCTGCCTCCAAGGGTTGTCACCTGTCACACTCTCAGTAGCCTCTCAACATCTGGGGTCTTGAGCACCTCACCTCACCTCACCTCACCTCACCTCACCTCACCTCACCTCACCTCACCTCACCTCACCTCACCAGGCTCCCCCTCCAGCAGCAGCCAAGAGCCATCCTTCTCCTCCAACAGCTGTCTCCCCACTGAGCTGCTGGGCCAGCCCACCTTTTATATTTTCTGTTCCTGTCCCACCCATCTGCTTCTGGCATAGTATGTGTGGCCCACATGGCTCCACCCACCAGGGGGTGGGTGGCAGTTTCTCCTTGTCAGTCTTAGAGGGAGACCACGTCCCCTCGCTACAAGGTCACTAAGCACTACTGTAATGCAGATAAATCTGGGGTAAAATTAATTTTCCAATAACATACACCCTCACTTTCTACATCTAATAGTCTAGGAGAAGTTCAAGATTGGTTCATTCAGGAAGTTCTCATTATCTACAGATGATGATATTATTAATTTTTTATTCACATGTTTTCCTATGTATATTCATTATTTATGTTTTAGTCATATGCATATTTCTTTTCCTACAAGGAGCCAACTTTCAAATACTTCTATTGTGCTAGAGAAATGGTGTCATCAACAGACAAACAGTAAATTTATATGTCCTACAGACTTGGCCGTATTACCTGCTGAGGTGATAAGTATGCTCAGGTGACATCTCTGTAGTAGAATAGGTAATTTCTTGCTTCTTCTCAATATTGATGGATGCATAACAACCTGGCTAAGCGTACAGAGATTGTACTGTCAGAATTAGTGTGGCACTGGAAAGCTTTAATGAATAACAAAGGATTTTTCCAAATTTCTTTGCAGTTTGTTTATTTGTTTTTCTCATTTAGCAGTCACAACTCTCACTCAGATTTTTATAAACAGGAATAGTACTGGAGAATGTTTTAAACATTTTATTCATGTATCGGTTATTCACTTAAGGGGGCTTCACTGTGTTTCTACAATATTATTGCACTTGTGCAGTAAAAACAAGCATCTCAAGAACCCTTATGAAAACATGTGAAGGGCAATTATTATGATTTGCTTTTACACACCAGCTGTCTTCTGATCAGATCTTTTTCATTCCATTTCAAAATAAAGAGTTGAGGGAGTCATTTCTGGACTTGCAGCCCCAGTTCAGGAAATCACTTAAGCAAATGCTTAAATCACGTGCTTAAAGTAAAGAAGCTTTCCTAAATAGGGGTAGATTTAAGTATATGCTTAAGTGCTTTCCTGAATCAGGGCCTGGGTAAACTGACATGAATCTCACAATAAAGACTAAATTCAGCAATCCAGTATGCAACACTGAGCTTCTATTCCAGCCAGAGGTCGCCTCACTAGGTGTTGCTGATGAAAAGACTAACATACCTTTAAGCAATGGGGAGAAGAGAGACTGTACCACTATCATGTTTCCAAAACCCCAGCTGTTGTAATAGCACAGTGAATGTTCCTGTTCTTTAAAGGGTGGCAAGCACGTCAAACCCTTCTCAGTCTTAATTACAAAACAAAAAATAATATGATCCTCTTACTGTATGTCTTTATTTACCCTCTCATCTGCTGTAGCATTTTAATATCCACATTTGAGTTAGAAGACAGATGCCTAGTTTTTAACACGCTGTTGTAATGGCTTAATAGTCTAGGTAAGATTTGGTGGGGGCTGAGCAGAACTTTTGAGCAAATGGGCTTGAATATTCATTAAACAATATTTAAATTAAACACCCAAACTCTAAAAGCAGCAACATATGGGCCTGTTTTATTTTACGTAAACTGAATGGGAGGTTGTGCCATTAGTTTCTGCAGACATAATGTTTGTTACAAATGAAGTATGCTTTCCTTTAGGGACTGCGCCACCATTTCAGTATCAGTGTGGTGTGGCGAGCCCCCAAAGGACTGGGTATATTTCACATGTGAAATACTCTTGACAACACACTTTAAAATGTAAACAACATTCCCATAAATATTTGGGGAGGCCAGGGGGAGAAATTAAACTCTTTAATAAAGAACGAAAAAGGAAGACAGCACTCACTTTTCAGGATTTTATCATGGGTTATAGAATCTATTCACTCTACTGTCCTCCCCCCATTCCTTTGTGATGAGACATTTCTTCCTCAATAACTGTGTGCCATGTAACTCTACAGTCCTCTGCTGGTTAAATGGCTGCTTTGCACCATCTCTTTGAGAATCTCTCTGGTTTCTTTTCTGCATCATCACCAAAAAGCAGGAAATGCTTGCTCTTGACATTGTCATAGATTGGAAATGGCTGTACAAGACATTTTCACTGCTCGGCAAGCTCTAGGGAAAGTACTTTATTGAGTCTGCTGTGTGCTTAGGAGGTAAAACAAATAAGGAAAGAGGGTGCGGGGATAGATCCCTCTGAGAGTTGAAAGCCAGAAGAGGAAACATTACTACATCTGAGATTTTGGGTTCTGTTCTCTCCCTGCAGTGCTCACATAACTTAAATGGCAGCTAGAACCCCATATCAATTGAAGAAAAGACTTCAGAGACACTGGGCTATGTGGTTAGCATTGATTAGGCAGGTGACTGCAGGAGCATGCTCCTGTTCTTCCTATATACAAGCCGTTATGAAGACATTAGCAAGAATATGCCACTGAATTTACATTAGCAAAAACATGCCATTCATTTACATTTTTTTTAAGTTAAGAAACCCAGCAGTATTTATTCTGTACCTTTAATAAAAAGAGAGAGAGTTAATGTGGGGTTTGTGGCAGCCAGACACGTGCTGTGTCTTCACTTTTTGTGCTTCATTCAGGTTGGACAATGGAATTCTACTAATCAGTTTTCCTTGTGTTTATAGTCAGTGTATTTTCTTACTTCTCATGCACTAGCACGCTGCCGCAATGGTATGGGATACAAACATTAGGGGAATGTTCAATGCCAGACAAAATGTTTTTTAATGAGAACATTTCTGTACGCTTGCAGGTTTTATAAAACCCCGTGTGAGCAAAACTCTGAAGTTGGGCCTAAATCAAACTGACCCTTTATCTTTAATATTTAGTTAGAGGGAAGTGGTCAGCTTGAAACCTACTCATCTTTAAAAAAACCCAAAAAACCCAGAAGTAGTTTGAATGAGTGCTTCTGTCTGAGTCACTGACCAATATTTTTGTTTTGTAGCGACACCTGCCTATGCTTTTAAAATGCCTTTCTCTCCTGTTTTGCTGCATGGAAAGATCCACACAAACTACCCCGGAAACAATGAAACGGACGGAAAGTGCTGTCAAATTCACAAAATGAACCTTTTTTTCTTTTTACTTGTAACAATATTAGATCCATTTTCAGTGTGATTTTTAAGTTGACAGTGTCCCTTTTAACAGCGAGCAAATGTTAGAGAAGGAAAGTGTCTGAGCGAGTCCTTTACCTACCTAGTCAACACCGTTGTAGAAAAGGTACATTACCAGAGATTAAAACCTGTTATCAGAGCAATTCACATGATGCCTAAGTCAACAAATAGGCTAGCAAAATATTGACAGAAAATGGTATCAGGGCAGTACAATCAGATCAGATCATCATGAAACAAAATGAAGAATGTTTCTCTGAACTTAGGTCAATTTAAATTCTGGCCAGCCTCATTAAATAACAAGATGCATTTTAACCTAGCAAACACAAGTATAAAACCCCTTCATCTGCCCATGGTCAAGGATTGGATCTGTACATTTTGCCTCAGTTTGTAAGAACAACTACAGTTGTTAAGAGAAGTTATGGATATGCAAAATGTACCTCTGCCTAAGATTGCTACTTGACCCTATTTATGATTTCTATATGTATGAACAGCAATAACGGCAAAGGAAGATGTTGTTTACTTATTATTATTATAGTACTTGTTGCCGATGGCCAACTCCTGGAAAAAAATACAATTATCTTCTAGGGCTCAGGATGCCTTTTAGCAACTTGTGCATCTGTTTCATTAGCCACAGCTCTTATGGAGAGCGAAAGCTAAAATGAAAAGGGAACTTACTGAATTCCAAATGAGGATAAAATTCACAGGGGGATGTGAATTTGAAACTTTTTTTAAAAGAAAGAAAGAACTATGGAGTTCACACTACTTGAGTTCACCAAGTGTTACCAGTGCAAGACTAAGCTCCCAGTTAAATCCTTAAAGCAAGGAATCAAAAAGCTTTAGAGTATCAGCCTATGCCCAATCCTGGCATCAGTGTTGTCAAAGCCTGCTTAAAATTGACCATAGCCACAGCACCTAATTTGTATTTTTAGACAGGCAGAATTGCACTGAGTAGGTTCATAAAGATAGCTTTGACTTGCTTTATTGCTCTGATGCTATGAGCTCAATATAATACGGGTAATATAATTGGGCCCACAGTGCAAAATTCACATGTGGGACTGAAGTTCTTCAAAAATTTAGGGGGAAGATGGGCTCTCAATACCTGGAATTTTTCCTGAACCAAAAAATCCATCCTCATGATAGGGCCATTAAGCCATCACTTGGATCTGATCAAACACAAACTTCAGGGATGTTCAGATTAAAAGTTTTAGATCAGGTCCATCCTACATCAGCAGCCACCATAGTCTAAAGTTCTGTATCCCACCCTTTTTTCTAGGAACTGCTGGTTATATTAAGAAGAACGTTGTACACTAACCTATCGAGCTACTTAGAGAAGTCCCTGATTTCTTCTGATGGCTGTTCACTCTGTTTGCCCCATATCTTTAAAAAATACTAAGTAGCTAATATTGAAGCCAGGCCAAAAGAGAGTCCAATAGCAGGTAGCTACTGCTAAAACTGTGGCTTCTGCAGAGGACAGGATGCATTAAGATCAGCTGGAGATACAAAGGTGTCTTCAGTACACAGCAGGGATGGCATAAAGATTCCTTTCCTCATCCATGCCTTCCATATAATTGTTTTACCTCCCATAGGAAAAGGAGTTACCTTAGAGTATCATCACAGCACGAAGTGTGTGTGCATGTGTGTTAAATTTTGAATTACAGAACAGCTGCTACTCCTACCTCAGTTTGTACTACAGGAAGGGAAAATGTTACCAGAACAAAATATCATGTAAAAAGGGAGTGATGCTTATTTCTGAAGAATTTAGAAGCATGAAGTTTTCAATTAACAATTCAGTTGCCTGCCATATTCCGCAATGGGTGGCAGTGGGCAGAGAACGTCCCCAAAGACCACATATTTTCAGCTCAAAAAAGACTCCAAAGCATTGAAGGTAAGTCAGGTAACAGTATGATAGGTCATCAATCTGATATGGTAAACTCATTTCAAACTACTTCAAAATGACCTGCTACATTCTCCATAAAGGTGAGCCCATTGGAAATGCTTAGTGTCCCAACCAGAATGATAATTTTCAAATAAACTAAGCCTTTGGAAGGAAAAAAATCAGTTTCCCCCTTAATTCACTGGCCCGCTCATCTCTGCTGTGACAGCTTAGAATATGTCACACTGGAATGTCACAGATACCACAAGGTATGCTGGAGGAATGGTGATGGGCTATAGGTAGTCAAAGAAATGGCAGACAATCAGAGGTTAACTTTAACCTCTTTTGAAGGGACATGTTCTGTGCCCCACGCCTCGGCCTCTGGGATGTATGTGCTGGCTTCCCCAACCCAACAGCCAGAAGAGTTGTGTGCCCCCAACAATTATTGCCACTGCTTGCCCTCCCCCCACTTGTGCACATCCCTGCAGACAAAGTATATATACAGCTATATGTACACACTGCCCTGCTTCTAAATGTTACTTTTCATAAAAATGATTTTATTATTTATGATTTAATGATAAACAATCCTGGAATTTAAAAAAAAAAAAAAAACGTCAAAAATTTTACCAACCTGCTCTTTCAGTGAAAGACGCCATCCTAAAACTCTGAGTTTAATCCTGCTGTGAACTATAGCTATATCCCTCTGCAAGATCTATCTTCTAGAAAAGTCACAGGAGAATTTCTGTCACAATGACAGCTACTCCAGTACAAAAGGTTTTTTATATTTATACAAACATCTTTATCAAAAAGCTTCTTTTGGTTTTTTGCTTACATCTAAAGTAAGGAGACACAGAAGGAGGAGTCAGAAGGATAAACAAAAATAGATCTGTGACTAGGGGCTTTGATTTCAAAACGGCTAACTTTAAAAAATTAAGGGAATTAGTTATGGAAGTGAACTGGACAGAAGAACTCATGAATCTAAAGGCGAAGGAGGCTTGGAGTTACTTCAGGTCAAATTGCAAGAACTATCTGAAGCCTGCATATCAAGGAAAGAGAAAAAATTCACAGGCAAGAGGTGTAGACCAAGCTGATGAGCAAGCATCTCAGACAGGTGATTAAAAGAAAGCAGAAAGCCTACAAAGAGTGGAAGATGGGAGGGATCAGCAAGGAAAACTAGAGACAAAGTGAGAAATGCCAAAAGCAAAGCAGAGTTGGACCTTGCAAAGGGAATTAAAACCAATAGTAAAATGTTCTATTAACAGGAAGAAAAGAAAGAAAGAAGTGGGACCACTAAGCACTGAGGATGGGGTAGAGGTTATGTCTAAACAATAAACAATGTCTAAACAATGTCTAAACAAATACTTTGCCTCAGTTTTTAATAAGGCTAATGAAGAGTTTATGGATAGTGGTAGGGTGGCTAATGGGAATGAGTATATGGAGGTAGAAACCAAACTCGATCTACTTAATGGGACTAAATCGGGGGGGCCCAGATAATCTCCATCCAAGGATATTAAAGGAAATGGCACATGAAATTGCAAGCCCATTAGCAAGGATTTTTAATGACTCTGTAAACTCAGGAGTTGTACCGTATGACTGGAGAATTGCTAACATAGTTCCTATTTTTAAGAAAGGGATGAAAAGCAATTTGGGTAATTACAGGCCTCTTAGTTTGACCTCAGTAGCATGCAAGGTGTTGGAAAAAATTTTGAGACACAGTAGTTAAGGACATCGAGATTAACGGTAATTGAGACAAAATACAACATGGTTTTACAAAAGGTAGATCATGCCAGACCACCCTGATCTCCTTTTTTGAGAAGATATCAGATTTTTTAGACAAAGGGAATGCAGTGGATCTAATTTACCTAGATTTCAGTAAGACATTTGATACAGTTCCACATGAGGAATTATTAGTTAAATTGGAAAAGATGGGGATTAATATGAAAATTGGAAAGTGGATAAGGAACTGGTTAAAGGGGAGACTACAACAAGTCATACTGAAAGGTGAACTGTCAGGCTGGAGGGAGGTTACTAGTGGAGTTCCTCAGAGATCAGACTTGGGACCCATCTTATTTAACCTTTTTATTACTGACCTTGGCACAAAAAGTGGGAGTGTGCTAATAAAGCTTGTGGATGACACAAAGTTGGGAGGTATTGCTAATACAGAGAAAGACTGGGATATCATACAACAAGATCTGGATGACCGTGTAAACTGGAGTAATAGAAATAGGATGAAATTCAATAGTGGAAAGTGCAAAGTCATGGACTTAGGGACTAATAACAAGAACTTTTGCTATAAGCTGAGGACAAATCACTTGGAAGTGACAGAGGACGAGAAGGACCTGGGCGTATTGGTTGATCACAGGATGACTATGAGCCACCAATGTGATGTGGCCATGAAAAAAGCTAATGTGGTCCTAGGATGCATCAGGCAAGGTATTTCCAGTAGAGTTAGGGAGGTGTTAGTACTGTTATTCAAGGTGTTAGTCAGACCTCATCTGGAATACTGTGTGCAGTTCTGGTAGCCCATGTTTAAGAAAATGAATTCACACTGGAACAGGTGCAGAGAAGGGTTAATAGGATGATCTGAGGAATTGAAAGCCTGCCTTATGAGAGGAGACTCAAAGAGCTTGGCTTGTTTACCCTAACCAAAAGAAGGCTGAGGGGAGATCTGATTGCTCTCTATAAATACATCAGAGGGATAAATATCAGGGAGGGAGAGGAGTTATTTAATTTCAGCACCAATGTGGACACAAGAACTAATGGATATAAACTGGTCATCAGGACGTTTAGACTTGAAATTAGGTGAAGATTTCTAACCATCAGGGGAGTGAGGTTCTGGAACAGCCTTCCAAGGGGAGCAGTGGGGGCAAGAAACCCAGCTGGCTTCAAGACTGAACTTGATAAGTTTATGGAGAGGATGGTGTGATGGGGCAGCCTAATTTGGCAATTAACTGATCTTTTGACTACTAGCAGTAAATATGCCCAAAGGTCTGTGATGGGATGTTAGATGGGGTGGGTTCTGAGTTACTAGAGAATTCTTTCTGAGTGTCTGGCTGGTGAGTCTTGCACACATGCTCAGGGTTTAGCTGATCACCATATTTGGGGTCAGGAAGGAATTTTCCCCCAGGGCAGATTGGCAGAGGCCTTGGAGGTTTTTTGCCTTCCTCTGCAGCATGGGGCATGGGTCACTTGCTGGTGGATTCTCTGTACCTTGAAGTCTTTAAATCATTATTTGAGGACTTCAATAACTCAGTCTTAAGTTAGGGATCTATTACAGGAATGGTGAAGTTCTGTGGCCTGCAATGTGCAGGAAATCAGACTAGATGATCATAATGGTCACCTTCTGACCTTAGTGTCTATGAGAGTAGGACAAACAATATTTGCATCAGTGCTCTAGTGCTGTCTTTTAATCATAAATATTTGAAATGCTTAGTACATATTACTTTTTATATATTTCTTCTGAAATACTTAAGATAAGGCTGATTGCTGATTTATTATCCCTCACCACACACACACTTATTGCCTTCTCCTCTCCTACTTCTGTGAAGTTTTCTGCTCAGCAGGACATTACTTCTTTCAGATTTTTGTTTTAGGGAAAGGTTTCAGTAGCAGCCTGTCAGGTGTTTGTATTGCTTTGTTTACACTACCCTCTAGTGATAATTCTAATATACTGGATAGGAAGGCTCCTCTTTGCTTCATTGCACTGAACAAGATGCTTCTAAATTGAGCCTCACGCCTTTTAAATTGCATCATTAAATGTCCTGTCTAAGCCCACTGAAGTCAATGGGTGTCATTCCATGACTGGACCACAGTTTGGATGAGGCTTCTTGGAGTTTCGTTGCACTTTGATGAGTAGAAAACATACTCCATTATTATTTCATCTTACAAAATGCATGAAGGGACTCTCGGGAAACGAACTAAATATGTTTGCAATAACCCATTCCCACAGCAAGTCTCACACCTTCTCTTGCACCTAGGCAGCTCCAAAGCCCACGGTGTTTTCTTCTCTGCTAATCACAGACCCCTCCTCTCCCTCATATCCTGATCATTCCTCTTTCTTTGAGGCGAGGTGCCCATTCTCCTAGCAGAAGTTTGCAGAGACTCACTGTGGGGCTCTCTCACCCCTCCCTCCCTTCTGAGGTCTCCTGAGATGGGCTGCCCACCCAACAGGTGAGATACACCCATCATTCCCTAGTTCTTAGACAAGTAGTGAAATAGAAAAAAAAAAGGGGGGGGCATCCAAGCTGATTGATTAAAGGCACCCCCCCCTTCCCTTCAATTAAATAATATGAAAAAAGCATCTATCTTACTAACAGGCTCAATTAAAGAGCACATTAATATAATTGTGTGATGTATTATAAATGAACCCAGCACAAACACTTTATAAAATTAAAAAAAAAAAAAAAAAAAAGCCTTTCTGTGCACCTGCCTAGGCATGGATCTCCCTTCTTTATCCTGAACCTTCATGTACTTAAATCTTCCGTAAAGCCTATAAAAACATAGCACCTTATATTCTCAAAAAATGACCAAGGGTCTGATTTAACAGCACTTAGGTGCACAGCAGGATTTTTGGAACTGCCTAAGCAGCTCAGGTGCCCAAGTAAAAATGGCTCCTTATTTTGACGTGTATGCAGCAGCAGATGTATGGGTTTTTTAAAAATCTTCCAGGCTTTTCACTTACTTTAGCCCTACTGAGCTCCCATCCCCACAAACTGTGCATGCTGCAGCTTCCATTGCATCATCAGCATAGTTTAGTATGCCTATTTCTCTCAGTTACACCTGTGTATCCCTGCTGGCAAGGGCTTTATAACAGGAGTTAGCAAGGGCATAATTTAAACAGAATATGATAATACAACTCTGGGGCACATTTTCTGTTATAGAAACATTACACTACTGTCAATGAGGCTGGTAAGCATAAGTACCAGGGCCACAAAAGTGTTTAGGCACTTAACTACCACTGAAATTAATGGCCATTAGGAGCCTAAAAAAATTGACAGTTAATCTGAGTTACTAGGCTTAGATTCTCACAGCTCTCAACTTGAATTTACAGAGCTGGTAGTCAAAGAAAAAAAAAAAAAGCTTTACCTGTAAACAGTGCATGTTTGCATAGGAAGTCATGGAGACATGGAACAGGAAACCACCCAGTGCTACTTTTATTTATCAGGCAATGTTAAGACACAGGTTAGAGAAATCTTCAGAAATTAACACTAGGCTGCTGCCATCCTCTGGGCACCTAGCACAGTGGCTGTAGCATTTTTCTAATTAAATTCTAAGATTGTAGGTAGCAGAGTACAAAAATTTAACTCTATAAGGGCAGGGTCTTCATCTCCATTTGGCCAGAGCACTGGACACTATCAGCACTCAAATTAGGTCTGGGGTTATAAAACATTCTTAGAGCTTGTCTACAGCAGAAGTTATTTCCAGATAGCTATTCCTGATTAACTTCATGCATGGCGAATGAGTGCCTTCCTCCAGTTAAGAGCACCCACGCCTGGAGTTAATCAAGAATCGTTATTCTAGGATGACTCCTAATGTATCTGCCATCTACCCCCAGAAAGCCTCACCTCTTGTCATCTTCCATTTAAACCAAAGTACTTTCTAAAGGAAAGCCACTATAGCCTTATTTTACATTTGGGAAAATTGAGGCAGAGAGTCCAGTGACTTGCCCAAAATAACACTGCAGCAGTGCAAAAAACCCTGCAACCAGGCATAGGAGATGCCTGCCTATGTTAATACATAAACTAATAAACTAGAGGCAAGACTCTTATTCTGTGCTGCTTTCTGTGTAAACTGTACTACACAGCCCTGGCCTTGCCCTGAATAAGACTCCTTTTGACTGGTCAGTTGTTATTTAGAGAAATGTGATTGTGAACAGCCTTGCTATGTAAGTGAAGGCAAGTACCAACCTCAGAACTTCTGACCCTGGGTATAAAACTATAGCATAGTGCATCTGGAATAGTGGGTGCAGCCCTGAAAGTCTCATTAACAAATTGCCATATTCAGAGGCAAAGCAAAGAAAAGCAAGACTTGGGGCAATTCTTGGAGCAAGAACAAGAGACAAAACTACGCTCAGTTCACCCTTTAATGTTTGTTTTACTGTCATCTGATTGTGTTGCCAGTAAGTTGAGGGTTTATGGTTTAGTAATACAATGGTGCATGCTGCAGGTTGAACCCCCTAAATATACTAGAAGGGAGTAAGGAAGGTGTCAGAATATAACTAGAAGAAATGGCATGCTACCAAGAAGGAAAGTTTAGGTTGAGGACCAGGAAACAACTCAAGCTCGTGATCCGTCACAGGAAAGAGAGAAGACACATTATTCAGGACATTAATTCTAACCTAAAAAAAAGCATACATTGAAATATAGGGTGGAGAATAGTCATTAGAAAAGAAAGAAGTTCAAGATGAGAAAGCAGGTCATTTTTGTTCCCCAATAGAGCTTAATTAAAAGCCAGATCAGGTTCCATAGCCAAATAACACCTTTTCGTTACATGCCTTCCCCCTCACCCAAACATGTCTGCAGGCGGTGAAGACCCATTTCTTTCAAGCATGCAGAGGTTCTTCAAATAATTATTCTAGTTGGGACGTTTATCAAAGTTTCTGAAGATTGACCCCGCCCCCCCAGCAAAACTTGTCAGTAATCATAACCCTCAGAGTTCAAAGTCTTCAAGCAATAGTGGACCCTTTTTAAAAAAAAAAAAAAAAAAGCCAGCTACCAAGTTTTCATATCACAGTGAAGCCTACTAGCACCAATAAAACAGAAAGCAGGGTTTTAAACATGTGGAGTAGGACTTTAAACCCTTAGCTTTTCCATTTGAAAGCACTGCCATACAGAGAAAGAGAATGTGTATTATATCTTTAAATTAGGCTTGACTTATGATTGTAGTGAACGGAACACTGATTTAAACATCATTTCCATCCTTTCAAAGAGCAAAGCTGATTTTTGTGTCTTGGATTGAAAGAGCAAGGGCTGGAATTAGTGTAGAAAAAGCATTGTGTCTAGTTCAAGAGGCATGGGGACACAAACAGCCATCCCAATCACTGTATGGTGAAAGTGATAGGTACTGCCAGCAGCTTTCTAAGTATTTCAGACTGAGTTATCACAAATGGATATGTTTAGCTCTTTTAAGTATGGTAAAATCGGAGTTACCCTGGCTTGTAGATTAAATAAATGGTGCCCGTCACATTGTACCAATATGTTCATTATCAAACAGCAATGAAGGTAATTCATTTGAAGAATATTTTCCATCATCGCCAAAATACACTATAAACAATGCTGTAAAGAGGCAAGTTATTTCACTTTTTGCTGGGGAATCAAAGCATTGTCCAAGGAACCACACTGCAGAGAACTCACTGTACCCAACTACCTTTGGAGCGTGAGACGGCACCGATTGCACAGCCCCAGCCTGCAGAGTGATGCTACCTGAGGCAACATCATATCCCAATGTATCTACAGGAAGAATTCAGGCCAGCACAAGAGAAATTTTGCTAACATGTACCTACTTTGGGCAGACTACCCCTACTTTCCATTCTCTGCCTCCGTGGGACTATTTCACTATGCAACTGAAATTTAACAGCAAGTCAGATGCGCTTTGGACTGTTATGGGTTAGCATGAAAATATCCCCTTTATCCAGGATACAAGTTGTAGGAAGCCTTCATTCATTCATGTTTCCCCAAGCCAGAAGAGAAGGGGGGGGGGGGGGGGGGGGGGGGGGGGGAAAGAGGTACCAAGGAACTTAGAGAATCTTTAGAGAACCCTATCCCAACTTTGATCAGCTTGGCATAGGACAGCCACAATCACAACCTGAGGATAATTACCAAGACAGGTAAAATTTATACCCCAGAAAGTAAAAATAATTATTTGACTTGCCTCCTAGATCTTATGTAATCTAGAACATCCACCTCTTCCTGCATGCCAGAACTGAAATCAGCACTTTTATTCCAGCGTACATATTGTCTGAGCTCAGTGGGGTTACCACAACATTCCTCAAGCCTCTCCAAATAGCTACAGCCTGGTCTAGTTAGGTTGACTGAACTATCAGTGTCTACACTACAAGGGTGCTCCCACCCACATAAGTCACCCACTACATCCACCTAATAACTCCACCCCCATAAGAGGCAAAGCGCTTAGGTCAACAGTATCCATGTAGGCACTGTTACTAACATCACCTGTTCACTGTCAGCCCCACACAGGGCTCACAACTGGAGCCAGGCACCCTACCCTGACAGCCAGAGCGGAAATGTGAAATAGTAGCCTTGAAACTGACAAGAATGTCAATTTCACTGCTCCAGAGGGGTAGCCCTGTTAGTCTGTATACAGCAAAAACAAGGTGAGTTCTGTGGCACTTTAAAGACTAACAAATTTAATATTTGTAGACAAGCTTTTGAGAGACTTCAGCTCTCTTCTTCAGATGCAGTAGGCTCTGGTAGGCTCCCTGCTGTGAATTTGAGTCCTGCCCTGGGGGCTTTCAGCTCCCATGCAGGGGATCTCCAGTTGTGAGCACCGCAGGACTGTCAGTGCGTCAAAATGCCCAACTTCAGGTACTGCAAGCCCTCCTGGTGAGGATGTGCAACAAGGACACTACCAAGCAATTTAATTGCTATAGTGGCTATAGGTAAACCTAATTTAAGTCCATCTCTTAATGGATGGACTAGTTAAAGGAATGTGGTGTAGACAAGCCTTAAATGTCTTCTCTGCAGCAATGTTTGTTCCTGAACTTTGTTTTGTGTAGTAGATATTCAAGTGTTGGATTTTAAAAATATAGAAGCAGCTTCAGTGTGGCCCAAATGAGAAACATTAGAGCTGTAAGACAGTCTGGTTAAGATTTTAGTAAAAACTAGGTCAGACAGAATTGATAGCTCCCATTCACATCCACTTCTAGTCTGCTTGACAAGGAAGTCTAAAAATATGGGTCTGAGCTTTCTCTTACTGACTTCCATGGTAGAAAGAATACGTCATTTCTTGCCACTACAGTGATCTATACATTTATGCATCAGACATGTTAAACTCTCCTATGAGAGTAACAAAAAAATACTTCAACACCTGTTAATAAAGTCCAGTGACTGACTAATAGACTAATGCTGAATGCAAAGTTCTAGTCCAGGTATTACGTTTTACTACTTATCAAACACTTGAAAGTAAAGCTTTGTAAGATTTGCAGTGAACTTTGAATGACCAGCTTTCAAAACTTTTTGAAATATCATGACCACCTCACTAAATATTTTGGTCTTGTTTCTACTGTTTATAAATCAACTCAAAGTATTTGGAAGAAACTGTTTGGAAGACAAAATACTGAGATGTGGAAATAACGCTCATACCAAAAGAGTGAATGCAGTTTAAAGGCACCAGATCTGAACAATCCTCTATCTTTCAAATTCAGTTTATAAAACCTTTATTGGAGATTAAAAACTGTAAAAAAACCAAAAGAGGATATTTCAGTTTGTATAGTTTATTTGACAAGCTTCTGATAGATCAGCATCATCTTCTCTTGTTACGCTCACAGGATAATTTAGTTTCTGTATAAGAAGAGAAAAAAACAAGTCAGTCCTGTAATATTAGCTTTGCAATGGAATCTAGTCAGTGTATTTTTCCAATGGATGAGTGACAACCGTCTTTATCCTGTAATTAATCCTGTGCACAAAGAGGCCATTGCAAGATCAGGGCTTAAGACACTCAGTTCTTTAAAAATGCTATGAACAACTATAGAATCATAGCAGATTGAGTTGGAAGGGAGCTCAGGAGGTCATCTAGTCCAAACCCCTGCTCAAAGCAGGACCAACCCCAACTAAATCATCCCTATGAAAGCGTAAGATAGGAATGCAACTGCTTTGTCAGTCCGATATGTAAAAAGATAGAAATATTCAAGCAGGATAAAGATCATAGATAGCAGATCTCTTGTTTTAGTTAAATTCTGCTTGTTTGTTGCAGTAGCTGTAGCAAAGGGTTTGCTTTGCATTAGATACCACAACAAAGCACATTCATTTAAGCATCCTTGGTAGTGAAACGAGAACAAAACAGCCGAACTTAACTAAAAGGCTATCAAGCATACTTATTGTAAGTCTCATTGATCAATTTGAGAGACTTTTTGCTGGTATTAAGATAGAAGTTATGATTACAAAGCTGTCCAATTTCTATCAATGAAAAACCTTCAAGCAATCTCTCTCACACACACACACACACACACACACACACACACACACACACACACACACACACACACACACAGCTTTGTAATTTGAGATACATTCTGATAAATAATTTTTATAATTTACAGTAGTAGTAAAAATACTCAGCATCATCCCATTATATTAGTTACTACTGAAATTTAAAGGACAAAATGAGAAGTCACAATTCTATTACAGTGAGAGATTAAAGGCAATCTCTATTTTCAGTCTTATTCTGAGCTCCTGAGTCCACTTTTCTACTAGTTTCACTATTTCCCTGTATGGCTTGGGTCTTTCACACAGCAAGGGGAGGAGGAGCGTGTCCACAAAAATTGGCAGTTGAACTCAGGTGTAGACACAGTATACAAAATTTAAGAATGTTCCCTTTAAATTAAAAAAGGTATGTTAAGACTTTGCTTGTACTAACTTTGAACATAAGATCACAGCAAAACAAAATGTTAGCCATTTGATTAAACTGAATTCTTAGAGAAAACCAAATCACCAGCATAGCAGAAAGCCAAACATTTACAAGTCTTACCTGTTATTTCCATTTGCCAGCTCACTGAAACAAGAAAACAGAAAATCACTAAATGCTTTAAATCACAAAAATTTAAAACCAGTTTTATTCCACAGTCACGTTGCCCTAGAAAATCCAACCTGTTTAGGGTGGGTGTGTCCTCAAAAGTGCTAATGGTACTGTTGGGTTATATGCTTATTTTCAGTACCTTTCCGAACAAGTTCACCCTGTTCATAAGATTTGGGGCGGGGGAGAAAGGGAGAAGGAGGAAGGAATGAAAGAGGGGCTTCCTTTAACTAGCAGCACTGCAGACTCCAGTAGGGCCATGAAAGTCAAAGGTGTGTTCTAACTCATGCATGCCTGCACCTTCAAGATATTCTGCAAATGAAAATGAAGCAATTCAATGCATGAGCCAAAGAAGAATTCAACTCTCCTCCATAGCCCTATACAGCCCATATAGCTAACTAAAGTCAAACTTGTCAAAGATACAACCAGATAGAATTTTGAATACAATCGAAGGGAAAGGAGATGACTAAAGGTATCCATTTTTACATGGTTTTTTCCTTGAGTATATCTGCACTTAAGAGCAAATGTAAGAGTCTACATAACTGCCAGGATTATGCATAGTAGATTACTGTTATGGTAGACTTAAAACCATGACACTGCAAGACCTCCACATTCAGAGTGGCCAGACTGCCACATATGACGGACTTATAGGACTTGTTAAACATAATTTGGGATGTGGCAATACACATTTACTTGTATTCCAATAGCAAACAATATGCTAGGTGCTGTCCAAACATAAAAGCAGCTTCTGTCATGTAAGAACACAATTAACACAGGGCGGAGGGTGTAGGAAATGGGTAAGTCATAAAAGACACCTGAAAAATTCTTATAGGAGAAATGGATCTTGATGCATTTTGCAGAAAGATAGTGGCTGCAAAAGAGTGGGACAGTTTCTTGGTCACAGCTGAATGTTAACAGCTTAAAAAGAGTCAAAGGTGTGAAGAGGCAGGTTGATAAGGCTTCTTACAAGAGTCTTCTGCACATTCATTAGTTACAAACAACAAGGGATCATTTTTCACTACACAACTGGATATTGCCACACAGATGGCTAGGTAGGCCATTCTGGTACTTGTGTGGGATAACTAATTTACATATATAATAACGAAAATCAAGCCAATACCTCTAAACATAATGAAAGCTGCCAATGTAAAAAAAGTACTCAAATCAGATACAAAAGGCGTGGTTAATGCAGTTTTACTATAAGGGTACCTTTTTGGCACCCAGATTTGTGCACCTTAAGAAACATTAAATGTAGTCATGTAACAATGCAAGGAGAGGCACTGTTGCTATTTACAGATTTGAGATGTTAAGAGGTTGTTTGGTGTGAAACTGTCAAGCCAGGAAAAATTAGGAGTTTAAAAAAGAATGACCATGGAAAAAGAAGGCTACCTTGTCTGTTACTTAGCTTTCTCCATTAGTCACGTAGAAGCAAAAGATGTCAAGTGAAAAAATGGGTCAGGTGTAGTCATAGCCTTTCCCAAACTCCAGTGGCCAGCTACAGTATAGATGCACCAGAACCAACAGGATAAGCTACAAGTTTACAATAAGAGGTATAATTTCCCCCACTTTCAAGGAGTAAACTCCACATGTGCAAATAACTTTTCCTAAATATGTCAGTGGTTTGCACTAGTGCAGCCACAGAAGAGGCTGATCACCAGAGTCTGAAATCTAGATTAATTCCCAGTGTAAACAAGGCCTTACAATGGACATATATGGTACAGCCCAAAAGAGAACACAGACCTCCCAACTCAAGCAATCAAAAGTGAGAGAAAGGGTTCATACCATACCACTACGTTCACAACAGAAAGGACCAATGAAAGCATTTGAATGTGTGTATGATTTACATTTTCAGATATACTTAGCACACATTTCAGACATGCATCTTCAAAATTGAAATGTAAAATATATTCAAAGGCAAGGAACTGATTTAACAACCATATTTCCATGCAACAGTTAAGACTATTCTAAGTGACTAGACTTACTCAGAAACACAATTAGAGTTTCTTTTAGTTACCAGTGCACCTATAATGATTAATGTTTCAATTACAGTGACTGCTCTGCTCTTTGTTCCTCCTTAAAAACCATGCAGCCAAATGAAGGCATGGCCATCTAATTCTGCACTACTCAGTACTTCATTTCTTGTTATTCCTTCATCCATAAGCCTTCCCAAAAGAAGATATACAGAAAAACGGAAGTGTTAGTGACATTTCTAAGAGTTCATTTTAAAAGTTTTTATATGTCTATCTAAACTATGTAAGCTTTAAATAATATAGCACACCTCAAACCAATCTTTTAGTTGAGAAATCATTAGAGTCTTTGAAGCAGAGGATGTTTGTTATGTGTATGCATAACCTAGCACAATGGGGCCTCATAGACATTACTACAATAATAAATATTGGCCATGTGTTTTATAATTTAGAAAGAATAATCCATGTGGCTAGGCTATTCAATTAGTCAGACCTAGACCATGTAAGTGATGCCCCCAAGCCAATTTTTAACTCTGGTCAACTTCAAATGGGAATACTATCAGTCAAGAGAACAGTTACTTTCCTTTCAAGGATATGTACCACATCACTGAACTATTAAGACCCTGTACTAGATGTGCTATCCTTACAACTGCCAAAATAGCACTCAACTCATTTATCTTGTACTTGTCCTTCTTAGACTAAGCCCCAGTCTACACTTACCTGGAGATTCGGCAGCAGTCGACGGGAGTTACGCAAACTACGCAGAGTAGCTTGCGTAACTCACGTCGACTGCTCTGCTTCCCTTCTGCGCGCTGTCTACACTGCGCTGTGCCTGTTCCCATCGACGCAGCATTACGCTACTTGAGGGGGGGGGGGGGGGGGTTTTTTTTTACCAGCATCGACTTCCTGATCGATTGAGCAGGTCTACACTGACCACTCAATCAATCCAGAAACATCGATCTGGCGGCGTCGAATTTGCCACCTTCAGTATAGACATGGCCTTAGATGCATTTTAAGTAAGGTCCTGTGTATATCACTAGGTTGGGAGGAGGTTAGGAAATGTAAATTACAAAGTATAGAATTTAACAGAGTTTGCACAGAATTAATTTAGCCAGCAAACTTAGTTAATGCGCATACAACAAATACACTGACTGACTAAGTTTGCACAAATTCATTCCATCCTTGAAATTGACTAAGTTTGCACACAAGGTGGGTGAGGTAATATCTTTTATTGGACTAATTTCTGTTGCAGAGACAGGCTTTCAAACTACTAATTACTAAGAGCTCTTATCAAAGTGCCTCCTTGATCTTTACTATTATGCAGTTAATATTTGCTGGGCTTCATCTTTATTAGCCAACATTATCACAGTGTTTAAATGAAAAGGATCCAAATGAAGCCTCAGTTTGAAATCCAAGATTCAAGCACTTAGTATCAATGTTAGTTAACTGAATCTTTCAGAAAATGGATGGAAGATAGATTACTGCCTCATTGTAACCCACTTTATGAAATACCTAGGTAGTAAGGAAGTCTAACTAGCTAACAGGAACTTCGAGTTACACAACAATTCACACCTTCAAAAGTATAGTTTTTGACCTATAGATTCCTAAGTATTTTATTCACAATAGTTGCCTGGGTATATGGTTGTGGCATATAAACATCCCCTGTATGGCACCATGGCTTAAATCCAGAAAAGCATGGTGCATTTGTGGTAAGTGCAAATTACACATGCAGCTCCATTTATTTATTTTTTTAAAATATGCAGTTTTAAAAAACTGAGCCCATACTTTTCACTTCATGCCTCAATACACAGTGTTGAGACATCATCCCTCACCCCATTCATTGGTATTTCATAATATTAATATGCATGAGTATTTTTAGAGAGCTTTGTCAAGGTCCACCAGGTGTATTTTGATTAGCAGTGACAGAAAACCAGATTTCACTTCTGCACCAATTTTAAGTTAGCCACCCTGTTTCTGTAACAGTATTTGCACTTGAAGCAGAATACTGTATACTGAAGGGCAGAAATGAACTCAAGTTCGAAGTGAGAACACAGGCATGCAAAGCAATATATAAAGTGCGTCTATTAAACATGTCTCAAGTGTGATGCATAGTTCATACAGCTGCCACCACATTCATGCTCACTCAGTACCTGCTAGACACTTCACTTCTGATGATGAATTCCAAGAAAGTAAGAGAGGTTAAAGTAAAAATTATTAAGATTCAAGAAAGAATATTTGGTTATTTATAGCACTTTAGCAACAACTATTTACTAGAAAAGTCAGCTCTCTCTATTACCCACCACCTTCACTGTACCAACAAAGTAGTGCTAAAAACACTAAATTTGATTTTAAATACGCTTTGTGTATTTCGTATCTCTCAAATCCCCTGCATAAAACTGTACTGTCTTAAGACCTCTCCAACCTTCATCTCAGGCTGGCTTTCCAGCCATCTTATGGATTGAGAGCGCTCCCACCACAGTCTGAGCATCAGTGACTGATCTGGCAGAAGTGAACAGCCTACTTCTCTCTCAGCCTACACAGTAGAGGGCATTGCCTCAAACACCATGCCTTCTAACTCTAAATTCCTTTGTGACAGCATACTACATGACCAGCAGCCCACCAGGCTGGCTGGAGTTCTTGAACATGGGAGGTGAGGGGAAGAATCTAATGCAGTGGTTCTCAACCGGGGTACCCCCGGGGATACAGACACGTCTTCCTGGCACATCAACTCATCTAGATATTTGCCTAGTTTTACAGCAGGTTACATAAAAAGCACTAGAGAACTCAGTACAAACTAAACTTGCATATAGACAATGATTTCTTTATACTGCTCTATATGCTATACACTGAAATATAAGTACAATATTTATATTCCAGTCGATTTGTTTTATACTTGTATGCTAAAAATGAGAAAGTAAGCAATTTTTCAGTAATTGTGTGCTATGACACACTTGTATTTTTAGGTCTGATTTCGTAAGCAAGTAGTTTTTAAGTGAGGTGAAACCTGGGGTAATGCAAGACAAATCAGGCTCCTAAAGGGGGTACAGTAGTCTGGAAAGGTTGAGAGCCACTTATCTGAAGAACAAAACCTCAAGTCCGGGGAGAACATCACCAGAGTTATCTAGTAATTAAAGTGAGGTATCAGTAACTTTAGATTGTTGCAATCAAAGTAGTTTCACAGATTTAAAGCCCATAGATTAAGTATAAGAAATGGAATTAATACTAAATATGCTGTCACACATCTTCACATTATCCTAGCTACTGAGCAGTAACCAGGTGAGCAAAACTGAATTATTGAGGAGCTAAAACTACACAGGATCTTATAAGTTACCTTCTGTTATCCAGTAGAAAAGGTAAAAAAATAAAGAAAAAAAAAAGATTATTCTGAGGAAGAAACCTGTCTATACCAAAGAAAAATAAATCCAGTATCTATGCTCTAGCCTGCAGGCAGGCACTTTTATCATACCTTCTTGCCAGCACCAACATTTGCCTTGGCTGTGCCCCTGACTTTCTTCATTCTGTTCTTACGCTCCTTTCGCTGTTTTCTTGAAGTCTTCTTCTTTTCATACAAGCCATGCTAGTAAGAGAATTATGAAAAAAATTACTAAAGCGAACTCAATAATAGCTATCTATAAAGTGCTTCTATATTTACATATTTCAGAAGCTTTAATAACTGAACGTATGATTTACCAACGTAAGTCCTGAACTTTATTTTCAAAGTTCTATAGGCAATACATCATCTAATATGAAGTGAGACAACTTCACGTGATGAAAATGTATAGATGCAGTTAAGTATATTTTTAAGAGCATACGTACCATGCATGCCTATTCTATGCTCTTGTGCCCCTTCCCTTGTTTCCATACTAATAACCGTTAGGTTACAATGCTAAAAATCCATGACTGATCATAAATCATATTTCATTCTCCTTCATCTCCATTACAACTAACAAAAAGCTTGTTTCATGAATACAGAGAAAATGTTTCTATTTATAGATCTCATTTCTGTACTTCAGTAAAAAAAACTAAGTAAACAGTTTAACTTTGCTGCAATATTTTAAGTTTTGGACCATAACTATATACAAGATGCCCTTTAATCCAAACAGCAACCTCCTTGGCACCATGATTGAGAACTACAAGCAAGAAACTAACCCTGGCAAGTCTGTGCTTCGGTTCATTTTTCTTTGCATAATCCAGGGAATCATAAATCATGCCAAAGCCTGTTGTCTTGCCACCACCAAAATGGGTTCTGAAGCCAAAGACGAAAATTACATCTGGGGTTGTCTTGTACATTTTTGCCAGCTTTTCCCTGATTTCAGTTTTGGGAACTGTGGCCTTTCCAGGATGAAGAACATCAATCACCTAGGGATGCAAGTTTTTCAGGTTAGAACTATCCATACTTATGATATTCCATACATAACAATTGTATCTAAACAGCTTTGTAGCATCTAAGGGATATATTACTACCCATTTGGCATCCAAATTTATCCACCACAGCAACAATGGAAGCCAGCACTACCTTTTTAGTACGAGTCTCACTATACAGAGGCTCAAAAAACTATCATTGCAGAGTTCTCAAACAGAAGCCCTGTAACAAGGTAACACTATATTTAGAATTGAGGAAGAATAACTGCACAGCATGTTTTGTACACAATTTATATTTATTTCAACTTTGCATATTTGGATTTAGGTATTGGTTTATTGTCAGATAATCCCACTTCGAGGTGAGATCCCTTACAGCTGCTTTCTGACTTCATATAGCACAAGCTTGCAGTGTCAGACATAACTGGCTAGCACTATGAGGAAGGTATAACAGGAGTGACCTGTAAGGATAATTGACTGCTGCTTGACAAACTGATCAACTCACTAGCTACGTGTACCATCCTAGTACTGACTGAGCAAGATAACTGTCCTTGATAGATGGAAACTTACACTTTATCATAAAAAAGTTCCAGAGGGGTAGCTGTGCTAGTCTGTATACAGCAAAAACAAGGAGAGTCCTGTAGCACTTTAAAGACTAACAAATTTAATTTCTGCAGGCATAAGTTTTCGTGGGCCACAACCCACTTCATCAGACTAAGTGCAGACGAAAGCTTATGCCTGCAGAAATTAAATTTGTTAGTCTTTAAAGTGCTACAGGACTCTCTTTTTATCATAAAAAAGTTATACAACTATAAACTGATGACCCAGGACATGTTTTACTGCTTCATTTCATTATGAAATGTTACGCGCAGTTAGCATCTCATTCTGAAGGACAGTCATTTAAAATGCATTTCTGTCATGCAACCAAACAGCTCCTGGAAACTGAAAGAAATGAATGTATGTTAAGAAGGTGCCTCAATAGATGTATATTCCAGCTGCCATAAATGGACTAAATCAAGTATCGATGGAACAGGTATCTCCTAAACAAAGGGCTGAGTGGAAACGCATTTTTATAATCTGATGGAAGTGTCATTCAAGTTTTCCCTAGCGTGTCATTGGATAATGGGTAACTTCGGATGCAATACTGCAAATACTGAATCATGTTTTCACATGCAATACCCAATTACTGAAGCCACTCCATACTGTTCCCCTTGGCTACTGAAATAGCTTATTCATCTGTGGAACCTTCAGTTCAGCCTTGCAGTATTACTTATCAAGAGATTCATCCTTCAGCAATATCCACTTATGTCATTTTATCCAATTACATAAGCTCCACTTTCACATTATTCTCTCCAGACCACTCACAGAAGTTTTGGCCACATCTTCAGAATAAAGTAAAGCAATTGGGGGGCAGTTTATCATTTTCAAGCTTTAACAGTGATCATAGGGAATACTTTGGTCCTACTTCTTAACTAGCGTCTGCATGTTCATCTAATGACCTAGCACAGCGGTTCCCAACCTGTGGCCCAGGGGCCAAAAGCGGACCACAGGAGCTTTCAAAGTGGCCCGCCACTCCCCTTCCACTGGCTGCAGAAGGGAGTCGCTGCCTAAGGACCCAGGCGGAGCACATTGCATGGTGCTAAAAGACTGGTGCAGGCTCCTTGCTGCAGCCCAGGGGACAGAAGATCAGCACTCCTGTCCCCCTGGCTGTAGCAGGGAGCATGGCAAAGCACTCTGCCTGGGTCCCTAGGTGCTAGGGTCCCTGCCTGTGCTAGAGGGAGAGGAGCACTGATCTCCCATATCCCTGACTGCAGAAAGAAGCCTCTGCCTAGGGACCTAGGTGGAGCACACAGGGCTACAAGATGCATGTGGTTTCCCTTCTGCAGCCAGGGGGACAGGAGATCAGCAAGAAGGCAGCCTCCTCGCTCAACTCCTTCTGTCTGGCTGCAGGGAGAATACGGGGAGAAGGCTGCTGGCAGAGAGTGGCGGCCCTTCAGGGTTGTAACAACGATATCTGTGGCCCTTGAGCCAAAAAGGTTAGGAACCACTGATCTAGCAAATCATTACAGCAAATTACTTTAAATAGCACCATAGATACCACAGATAAATGTGTATCTAAAAGTTTACACACTAGGTAGCAAAAACGAGAGTCCTGTAGCACTTTAAAGACTAACAAATTTAATTTCTGCAGGCATAAGCTTTGGTGGGCTGCAACCCATTTCATCAGATGCCTCCATTTCATATGGCTAAATTCAGTGCCTTCCATGCATCTAATGAAGTGGGTTGCAGTGCACGAAAGCTTATGCCTGCAGAAATTAAATTTGTTAGTCTTTAAAGTGCTACAGGACTCTCCTTGTTCTACCCCTCTGGAACTTTTCACACTGGGTAGATATATATTGAAAAACATACATTTTTTGCCTTGGGTCATTCTAAAGAATAGACGTTACAAACTGTAAGAATTAAACGTACAGCAACATAAAACACATAATCCAGCATCAACATATAAGGAAAACTAATGTAGCACCTAGTATCTCTTACCATCTGCTTACGCTGAAGCAGTCTATTTGTCATGAACTTCCTGGTTCTGATGGTCACTGTGTCATTCTACAAAATAAACAGTTCAGAAAACCAATTAATATGCATTGGGTCAGCCCCATGCTCTTTTACACCAAGATGGCCCATCAACCTGATCTGACATTCATGGCAAGATGCTACTGGAATACAATTCCACCTGTGCTAGGAAAAAAAACAAACAAACAAACAAACAACACTATTCTCAGTGCAGAAAAAAACTACTCCCAGGAGGCAGAATAAAAAGATGTCATAGTAATACTTATGACAATTGTGCAGTGTGCAGCCTACAGAACATCATCCCATTAGCATCTGTACAACACCGAGCACCCACCAGTACACTATTATTTATTGTCAAAAAATGGAAAACTGGACCTGGGTCAAGTGGAACTAACACAAAGAGTTGCATGAAAAGTTCAGATTTGACCCACTTGTAGGCAAAGAAGTATTTGTAACAAACTCTAGTTTAAACCTCACGTGTAAAGTGAAAACAATGCCTCAATGCGAAATGAATGCGCACTCACCGCGTCACACGAGAACACTGAACAAACTCGCTGTGTGTGAAGCCTGTGGACCCACACACACACTTAGGCAGCGGAAGCTGGCTGCTGCCAACTCGTATGCCAGGGTGCAGAGAAACTAGGGAAACGGTCACTTGCCTAAGCACAGCCGGCTGCAGCAGCAGCAGCAGCACCTGGACACGGCTCCCCCGAAGCGCTGGGTTTGGGGCGGGGAGCCGAAGTGGGACTGGGGTGCACGATCAGGGGCAAAGTCACGCGGGCAGCGCACAAACGCGGCACAGCCGAGGCCGGCTCCTGCCCAGCTGCTGGCGAGCAGCGTAGCTCACCCCTTCCCGGCCCCCCACGCCGCACCCGCCCGTCTAGGGAAAGCCCGGCTGTGCCCAACACAACCGCAGCCGCCCGGAGACAGCCGAGCACTGCAGGGAGTCGGAGATCAAGGGCCCCCATCCCAGAGGCCGGTGGGGAAGGGAGGGCGGCTCCGCCCGCCCGGGCTCCCCAATACCGGCGCAGGCCGCCCCGGCCAGCCGAGCCCGGGAGACCGGAGAGGCTCGCGGGCCCCGCGGCGGCGGGATGGCGGCGGTGCCGGGCGGATACAAACGGCTCGCGCACCCCAGACACTCACCATCGCGGCAGCCGGCTCTCTCCGAGGGAGCGAGAAAAAGAAAGAGGACCCCGCCGCAGCCAATCATATCCCGCGCGCGAGGGGGGGGCTTAGTGAGGGGCGGGGCCGTGCGTGAGGGGTCCCTTCCGGCGCCTGAGTTGAAAGTGCGGGGAGAGAGGCGACCATCCGAGCGCCTGACTGAAAAGACAGGGGCGCGCGGCAGGGGTAGCCTGCTGGGGTTTTACTCTGTCAGCCGCGGGGGCGCGGGGAGCCGCCGCAGCTCTGAGTGTGATATAGCACGGCACTGGAGGCAGGGTGTGGGCGGTTACCCTAGGGGGCTGAGGTAGAGTGAGGGGGATTATTGCGGTGTCTGCAATAGGTCTGGGCTGGAGAACGCCGGAGACAGCCCCGAGCGGCCGAGGCGGGCCTTCCCCTCTTTGGCCAGCAGGTGTCGCTGCAGGAGAGGGGGGGGTCCCAGCGCTGCGATTCCTTGTGGGTCTGTCTGTCTCCGGGTCCTCCGGCGGCGTCTCGTTGGTGGTGGCGGTGGGCGGGGCGTCGGCATCGTCACCAACTGAGAACGGCCGCCGCCGAGCCGGCGGCGTGTAGCGCGGGAGGAGGGGTGCCCGTGCCCGTGCCCGTGCCCGGCGCTGTACTACGCTCGGCTCCTTTCTCCGCACTGTGGGGCAGCGAGCCGACCCGCCGCCATCATGGTGAAGGAGCAATTCAGGGAGACCGACGTGGCCAAGAAAATGTGAGTGATGGGGGCGGGGCCGCGGGGTGGGTGGCCTTAGCGAGAGCCCCGCCGCCGGGGGGGACTGCCCGTGCCCGTGCCCATGGGGGGGCTGGCTCTCGGAACGGGGGCACTGGAGAGGGCAGACCCCGGAAGGGGGGGAGCGCCTTTACCCCAGGGATGCTGCACTTGTGTCTTTGGGGGAGGCAGACCCAGGGAGGGGCGTGTCTGTGCCCCGCGGGAGGGGCGTTGCGGGAGGAGACAGGCCCCGGCGGGGGGGCACTTGAGCCCTTGGTTGGGGGCAGGCCCAGGGATTGGAGGAGTGTTTGGGTAAAAGAGAGCAGTCAGACCAGCAGTGACTGTTTATGGATTTACATTTGTACGCTCTACTTATCCTGATGCTCCAGGTACGTTTGGCAAAGCTTAAGAATTACAGCAAAATTAATGCATAATAGTAACTAGCCATGTCTCCGTGCTAGGGGCTGCTTTATCTGGTTAACTTTTGTGTTTAAAATCTGTGTTTTTTTTATTATTGTTGTTGTTTAAAAAAAAGCTGACGATGCCAGGTACCTAACAGTGCTGGTACCTTGGTACACGTGTCTAGTCTGACGTTGGGATCAGCTTCATGATAATTAAAAACCGCTATCCTGACCCCTTTGGTTCTTGTCAGGCATAGTGATTTGTAAATGATTTTATAAAATGTTATATCTGCACTTATTCTGATTTACATACATGGGCTTGTTTCGTTAGAAAAGAAACTAAGCATAAGCTCACCGATGGAAGAAGTGAAAAAAAGTATTTCAGTAGCTAGGAGTTGGACTGGTTGACCTGCTGTATCTCTTTTGTCATGCCTGTAACAGATAGTGTTAGTTAATGGGAAAGGCTAAGGGTTTTGTCTAAAATTGATTGTAGTATCTGTTACATGTAAAGCCTCCTTCCTTGGAAGTGGAATTCAGGTGCTTTTGCAGTGGAATAGATGGATTTGGTCTAAAACACCTTTCCCTTTTCTAACAGCTAGAATCCCCCATATTTCCAGCAAGCTAACTTTATATAGGCTTGGTAATTGCTTTGCACCAATACTGCTGGAAATGGCAAGTATTTAGTGTTTGTATGCAGGCTATGTACATGTGATAAACTGTACAGTTGATGGTCCTTAAATAACTATGAACTGTAAAGCAAAAATCTAATACACAGATTCGTGATCTCTCCCCTCTTCCCCCAGATATGGAAGTACAATTTTGCTTTGGCTTTATTTTAACACAAATCAGCTTTTTGTATATTTTTTTAAAATCAAGTTTTGTCATTTTTCTTGTTCTAGAAGCCACATCTGCTTTGGGATGAAATCTCCAGAAGAGATGCGCCAGCAGGCTCACATTCAGGTGGTTAGTAAAAACTTGTACAGCCAGGACAACCACCACTCTCCACTGCTGTATGGAGTACTGGACCATCGTATGGTAAGGATCTTTGCTACTTCCTGGGGGGTTTTATTGGAAATATTTTTAATGCTTATGAGCAGTGCTGAAATGAAAACTGAATTCCACTATACAGGTACAGAACAGGTGTGCTAGTGTAAGGTTCCCCTTAAACTACATGAGCTGAAGGAGAATAAGGTGGTTATGTCTGCTCAGCTTTTCTGCTGAAAGTGCTAATTGCAATGTTGTCTTGTGATACAAACACCTCTTGAATTGGAACATAACCTGTGCAATCAACCATTTCACACAGTTGGACAGATCAGGCAGGCTCACTTTTGGGGCAGGATACAAATTCCTCCTCATGCTTTTCACGTCAGTGGAGAACATTCAACTTCTGTGGGTATGTCTGCCCTGTACCTGGGGGAGTGATTTGCATCTTGTGTAGACAGCAGCACAGGCTTTCAGCGTGGGTTGTCAATGCAAGTACATACCCAGGGGGATCCGTTGGAGTTGTGCAGCCTGCACTAAAGCTCACACAGTTGTTAATGAGCTAGCTACATTAAAGCTAGTGGGAATACATCAACACAAGCTGCAAGTCAGATCACCAGGTATAGTGTGGACATATCTGTAATGCCATGTCTCGACAGTAGCCTTTCCCAATGGATAGGGCTGAATGAGTTAACAGCAGTTGCATCAGCGGGAGCAGTGCAAGATGATCTATTTCTGTGGGGATTGTTAAGTATTTGACTTTCAGTGTGTTCCCAGCTCTTGCCTGGGAGCAAGAGTTCAGAGTTGAAATAATGTAACACATGGGAGTGCACAGAGCACTGTCCACAAGAATGCAGCTTTGATAGTTTCTTTTTGGTAGTTGCCGCTGTAATATTTGTGTGTGACTTTTTCAAAGGGTACCAGTGAAAAGGACCGTCCATGTGAAACCTGTGGGAAGAATCTAGCTGACTGCTTAGGGCATTATGGCTACATTGACTTGGAGCTGCCATGTTTCCATGTTGGGTACTTTAAAGCTGTCATAGGCATCTTACAGGTAAAATAATTTTCCTTAATTCCAAGGGTAGCAATTATACCCAGCCTAAGGAGGGAGAGAGATCAGAGAAGATGAGGCTTAACTTCATTTTGATATCCCTTTGGGAAAGAAATGATGGTGTTTTATGCAGAATACATTGTTCAGTCTTGATGGCTTTATGTATTACTTAAGGATTTAATCAAAGGGGAAGGCTTAGTGGTATATGTACCAGATTTGCAATGCTTGTGGAGACACCTCTTTCCAAGGTGGATAGTAGCATGCAGTGTATTCAAAGTTTCTCTCTTAAGTGATGCCAACAAACCGAAGTTATGTTTTGTTGCATGGACATTTGAGTTCTTGAAGAACTTTTCATAAGAGCAAGGGTTTGTCCTGTTGCCCAGAATTTCCCCACTTGCTCCCATTTGTTGGGCAGTGGTCCTATGTACTAATTGGGTTCCCCTGCTGAGGCAGTGGCCTTTCATCCGTGAAACTGCATATATAACTGTGTGAAGAACTGTGATGTCCCTCATCATAATTTGTCCCTAATCACGTTTATTTCTAACGAGAATAAGGGTTAATCAATTTTTTTACATTTAAGATGATCTGCAAGACCTGTTGCCGTATTCTGCTGTCCTCAGAGGAGAGGAAACAGTTTTTGGATTATCTGAAGAGACCAGGTCTTGCCTACCTGCAGAAACGAGGATTGAAAAAGAAAGTCTCTGAAAAGTGCAGAAAGAAAAGCACCTGTCCTTATTGTGGGGCTTTCAATGGTGAGTGTGGACACTAGCAGGTGGTGGTTGGTGTTTAGTGTAACTTTTTTTTTCATTAGTACTTAGCCTGTGAAGTACATCCCAATGTTGTGTTGTCTTCTCATCATTCAATAATCATTGATGTTCTTTTTAGACCTTAAAGAGACACCCAGATTGCATTCCTTAATATCAGGTGATGAGATTGTTCATACTTAATATAAAGCAATTCAGGAATTGTTGTAACAGACTGTGGTTGGTCTAATGTATCTTTCTCTGAGAGTGATCTATATCTCATACTGAAACATAGGCTAAAAATAAAAATTTAGGGTGTGCTAGGCAATTGTTCAAAGCTGTGCTACAAGGAGTAGCCTTACACTACCTGATTATTATCTTAATCATGCAAATATGAGGATTGATAGTCCTAACTTTGACCTAACTGAAGATCCTATTATTCATAATAGTGCTTTGTCATCTTTGTGAAGAGTAATATGCTGTTGACCATTTCCTGCAGTAATGTATTTGACAAATCAATAATACTTAGCATAAAAGTGTTCCGGATGGATGTCAGTATGATTTGCAATTATCACACATTTGTTTCTTTGGCCACTTATCAGGCAAAATAAGTTATCTGAGAGACTTTTTGGTTTTTAGAAAAAATGTATAGTGACTACCCGTAACACAAAGTAATAATGAGTAACATTGCAGTTAAGTATTGTTAACTTGGGTACAGTATTATAGCTTTATAATTTTATAGTGACGATCTGGATTAGAACAGTGAGTATGTATATTTTCTTTAATGTAATGTGTCAAACAACCCTCACTATTCATATTGCAGTAGTGACTGAAGGTCTTAGTTAAGAGGACTGGGACTTAATAGTACTAGGAGCTATATTAAATGCATAGGAAGGCAGAGATCTAATAATAGTATTCCAATCCATGCATTTAATTCTGTACTTTTCTGCATATTTAATATATTGTATAATTCTGCATTCATAATGTTTGTGAAAGGGTTACCAGCAGTGGCACCTATAAAACAATAAAATCATGTTTTTGTGACTATCTTTTTTTCTTTCACTTCAGTTCTAGTTTGGTTTTTGGAAGCTAATATATCATTACTGTATGAAGTTAGAGAGGAGTTCTTTTCATGAGTTAAAGCTGTGTCTTCAAGCCAAGCTTTCAGATGATATAAAGCTCTCTGAAGACCTGCTAAAAAACAAGGCTTTTAAAAGTTGTTTTGGGAATAACTTGGGAAGGGAGGGAGGAAGTTAGTAATCAGAATGTAATTATATTTCTTTGAGGTCTAGTATCTTTCAGCTTTTCAGGGTCAAAATGAGTACTCTGTGCTACTGGGAAAACAAAAAATGTTGCTTTCCAGCAGTATAAAGCATTTGATTTCAGCCAGAGTGGTTTATGCCACATCAGGCTTAACGTTATCACTTGTCACTCATTTTAGCAGTATTTAAGTCCCAAGCCTTGTCCAAGTAAATATCAGTCCCTGAAATTGTACTTAAACACTACAGCCTCCGTTTTCCCACTTTTAAAAAGGAGGTAATACTTACTTCAAGAGTGTTGTAATAGTTAATGGATGTTTGTACAACATTTCAAATACATCAGGCTGTATTCTGGTTTCCGATATGTATACGTGGGGTTTCCTATATAAATCGACATGTGCTGTCTGTTTTTGAAGCTAGATATGGTCCTAAAAAAAAAACCCCCACAAAAACTTGAGATGATTTTTTTTAACTTTATGTTGTATTCGTCAACACATTGTAATCATCTTGCGAAACCTGTTTTCTTTTTACATATAATATATATAGTAACAGGTTCTGAGAAGATGAAATGCTCATCAAATGAGAATCTCAATCTGCTGGATGTAGAAAAAACATAATTTAAAAAAAAAAACAAAAAAAAAACCTCATCTGCATTGTGGAGCCTTGGAGATGTTAATTGAAGTGGTAGGGAAATGGGTTAATGTAGTGTCCTTTCCCTTCTGGGGTCAAATGCTCACATGAATCAAAAGTAGAAATTTCCTCTTTGAGGGGATTTCTTATTCTTTGCACTTATTCCAGCTAATGCACCATATAGTGGTTTTATTTGGTTTGGTTTTTCAAACCAGTTTATCCTCATTTTCAGTGAATACAATAAAGTACAATTTGAGAGGACTAGCTGACTGAAGGACAGATAATGGTTATAATGTCCTGCACATTTAGGTCACTGGCTAAAATCCACTCTAGGTTGGTAACGATCAAAAGTTAGTATCTGAATGACTTACGGGTGAAATGAGTCGGTGCACTTGGTCCATTTCCTAGTGCAAGAGCATCTACGTTGCAAAACTCCCTACCACTGTTGAGGAGAGGTCCAAAGGACACACAGATTGAGCCATCCTCTTATCCTTAGAAATAGTTCAGGTCACAGCTGAGGTACACTGACCAGGAACATGGGGAAATGTTCATTGCTGTGGCTGCTGCTCCTCTTGTTCTGTGAACAAAGAAATCTGTTTCTAAGGGTGACCAGAGCCAGCACCTTCCTCTATTGCGGTGTTCACTGAAAAAATTATTTCAAAAACATTTCACTGAATAGCTCAAGAGTTGAGTGTTTTCTTAACAAAATTTATCTTGTAGGTACTGTAAAGAAGTGTGGCTTGCTGAAGATAATCCATGAAAAGTACAAGACCAATAAGAAAGTGGTGGATCCAATTGTATCCAGTTTCCTTCAGTCTTTTGAAACTGCCATAGAACATAACAAAGAAGTAGAATCCTTGTTGGGGAGAGCTCAGGTGAAGGAGTGTGTCTGCATTGTCTTGTTTTGCCAGTGCTTGAATTTTCTGCTAATTCTGATGCATAAAATCCTGAATGAAAAGCTGAATTATTTAGTATAGGAGGTAAAAGACTGGTGCTGTTCCAGGCTGTAAGTACATGGAGAGGAGAATTTAAAGAAAAATTATCATATTACCTGGCTGAGGAAGATGTTAATGGTTTCTGCAAAGAGCAGTGTCCTGTACTCTAACCAGTCAAGCTATTGTGGTACAGTTTTCTGCATGCAAAGGATAGGGATGCTCCTGCTACAGGATTGATGGCAGTCAGTGAGCAAATCTTAATGTAGTGAAATCATGGTAATGGGAAGGGGAGAAGAAATTTAGGCCTCGGAGGACTATCTCTGTGGACAATTACCTTGAATCACTGTCTTGAATATTTATAATACTCATAAACCCTGCTTATGGTTGGAAGAGCTGAGAACTGGATGGGAGGGAGTGACCAAAATATAGTAAAGAAATATATAGTTTTTGCGCTTTTATTGAGCTTGGCATTGTATGGAGTTTTTCCCTGGGATTTTAACAGATCAGTCAGTGCTTGGTATAGACATTTGGAAAATGAAAATAGAAAACATTGTGATGCAGAAAAAGTCTCTCTCAAATTGCAAGTGATCAGCTTTATAAAGACTGAGGCACTTCTTACAAGCTTTGTGTGTATTGATGAATCATGAAATATGTCAGCAATATATTCTTCATTGGGGGAAAAAAGGGGTTACATTTTAAAACAACTTGCTAAACATAATGAAATTTACGTAATGCTGTAATCCATGTGAACTCTAGTAATTGAAATTGGTGGTAATTATACTTTACTGTCAGCAGGTTATAAACTTACTATGTTGCTTTGGAAAGTAATTATGAAATACCTATTTTGCTATAGAAAACAGAGAAATCTAAACTGAAAATAGTGTAAGAGGAGAAGCTTGAGGGAAAGAATCAATGAGCAAGAGTTGCTGGGACTGTGATTATAAATAAATAAACCAAAAGAGAAATTTGTTTTTGTTTGCCTTAAGAATAACTTCCTCTACATATGCTTCTGTTTATTTTTAAGTGGTCTTACTTGAGCAGTTGGCAAACAAGGGTAGCAAATGAAGTCAACAGTACCAAGATGTAGCCAAAACTCACCTGTCATGCTCTTGAAGATTGCTATGTTACTTTCTTCATTTAATTTTATAGGAGAACTTGACTCCTTTAGTGGTGTTGAACCTCTTTAAAAGAATCCCGGCTGAAGATATTCCTCTGCTTCTGATGAACCCAGAAGCAGGAAAGCCTTCTGACTTGATTCTTACACGACTTCTGGTACCTCCCTTGTGCATTAGACCCTCTGTTGTGAGTGACTTGAAGTCTGGCACCAATGAAGATGACTTGACGATGAAGCTTACAGAGATCATTTTTCTCAATGATGTAATCAAAAAGGTGAGTCATTCTCCCTGCCTGCTTGAAATTGCTGTTCCTTTTTTTAAATAAATAAAAGGCTGGATTAGACTGGGGGGTAACTGGTTCTATGCTGCTGGATGCATTCTGATGTCTTTGACTTCAGCATAAGAAACAGCTGCAGGATATGGCCCTGTATGAAATGGCATAAGCATGCTGGACTCAGATGGAGCTTTCTATTTGGCTCTTGGTGTTACACCAGTGTGTTAGAGACCTCCTAAACATGGACTGGACTAATTGCTTTTCCTTAAATATTTCACAATTTCAATTCACATTACACTACAGCTGTCATGTTTTGGGACATCTGTTGCCCCTGATGGGAGCAAAAGGACATAATTAAGGTTCATAGGCCCAGAAATTCACACGCCCCTTTTTTCCCTCATCTGTTTTCTTATTTTATACCTTTCTCTTTTTGCCAGCAGACCCTTCCAACTTCCCCTTTTGACGTTTATAGGCACCTGTCTTTTCCTCTTACTCTACCCCACCACTCACTTTTAAGAATTCAAGTCACAGTTATCCTTCCTTAGTTAAGGATCAAAAGAACGCTAGAGTAATCAAGTCTATCACTTGGCTGGAAGAGCTGTTTTGCATAGTGTAGCACTACAGCATTCTTTTTGCCTCACGCCAATATGTCCCAGACTTCTGAAAGCTCATCTGTCCCTCTCACCTCTCTTTCTACTCTTCCATGTGGTCTTAAAAGGCTACCCAAAATGAGCAGCTTATTGGGCTTGTCTGCATGTAGAGTTCACCAATTGAATTTAAGGCATCGTTTTTTTTTTTTAAACTGCTTTAGTTAAACATCTGCAAAAAATTGTATGAATTCTTGTTTTGGGTTAAACCAGATTTACTTTGGTTTAGTTTAAATTGATTAGGAACAGGTTTAAACTAAATGGAAATAAGTGATTTAACCGAATGCAGCTAAATCTCTGACAAAAACTGCATATACAAAGTGAAGTTGTACCCATTGAAATAAACTGGGCACTTCCCAGCTTAGAGCTATTGTTTCCGCTTTCTACAAACTCAGGCAGTTGTTACATTCAGGTTATGTTTTCAAGATTGTATTTGCAACCATAACAGCTAGAAACTTTTTTTAAATTAAAAATGAGACTAGAAAACAATTGAGGGACTTATTCACCACTTCCCCAAAAGCTAATCCTTTGAGTCTCAATTTATTTTTGCGCATGTTTGGAAATGCTGCTGTAGCTTGAGAGTGCTGTCTCCTGGGAAGTAGAGAAACTAGCACTGTATTATAACCTGCTTCTCCTCAAGATGTTGTGTAACAGAATTATGTCCTCTGACTGGCTTTACCTGTAGTTCCATCTTTAGTTCCTGTCACAGAGATGCAGAAGTAAAACCTTAAGTGATGGTCTTTGTCCGTGAGCAGGCTAAACACAGTGCAAATTTGTATCCCACCACTCTGATAAGTTAATCACGCTCAATGAATTGTAATGTGTCTCCACAGCATGCTATTTGTATTATACGTTTGAAGTATTAAAAATGATCAGATAACCAAACAAGTGCAAATCTTTTGGTTTGTCACTAATCAAGAGCTGATCTTGCCAGAAGGAAAATGTGTTTTGCCAGGTTCTGCTCATTTTCATCCATGGAGCCTGAACAAAATGTGGTCCATTTGTTAATTATGGAGGAGGTGCCGATGCCTTGTTGCCTTTGCAGTTTAGGGTGGATATTTTTTTTTTTTTTTTTTTTTAAAGAAGCTGAGTGGGACATTCTTTAAGGAGCATCACCACTTTGCTCTTGTTCTTGTAAAACTACAAAGCTTTCTGAAAAATTTGTCAATGCCAGTTTTGTGTGTGTCTCTGCATTTGTTTTCTGAAATGGGTAATTGCCTTGTTTAGCATAGGATATCAGGAGCCAAAACACAGATGATAATGGAAGACTGGGACTTCCTACAGCTACAGTGTGCCCTCTACATTAACAGTGAGCTATCTGGAATTCCTCTTAACATGGCACCCAAGAAATGGACCAGAGGCTTTGTTCAAAGACTCAAAGGGAAGCAGGGTAGGTAAAAACCCTTCTTTTTCCACGTCTTCAAAATGTTTTTGTTTTTGTTTTTAGCCAAAACATTTGCCACTTCATAGTGCTCGTGTCAGTGTATGTTGATTAAACTAGCAAGGCTTACCCTATATGATGTCTACTATATTTTATTAACACGATGTCATTTTCTCAAATGCCATTTT
This sequence comes from Emydura macquarii macquarii, assembly GCF_026122565.2. Lineage (NCBI taxonomy): Eukaryota > Metazoa > Chordata > Testudines > Chelidae > Emydura > Emydura macquarii. Next base: position 10,986,308 of record NW_027130204.1, on the reverse strand, counting down.
GTATAATGGTACCCTTTTCCCAACTAGATTTAACTTGCTGGTTTTTTTTTTAAAGGTCGGTTTAGAGGCAATCTGTCTGGAAAGCGGGTGGACTTCTCGGGCAGAACAGTCATTTCACCTGACCCCAACTTAAGAATAGACGAAGTGGCTGTGCCTGTTCACGTTGCCAAAATATTAACATTCCCTGAAAAAGTAAGTAGAGTAAAACAAACTCTTTTTATGCATTTTTTTTTCTCCAGACACCTGCTTTGTCCATTTCTGTGGTGGTCAAATCACTGGAGAAAAAAGGAGTCAATAGGGTGTGTACAGGGGAAGAATTGCATGCTGCTTCAGCAGCTCAGTGCCATCAGTCAATATCAGAAGGTCATAGTGGCATAGATTCATTGTCCGTTGTAAAGCTGACTTGTTTCACAGAGCAAGACAATGAGAATGCTTGATACAGACTGTGAGGAGGGAGGCCTGAAGGGAGAATCATGAAAAAACAGTTTTTGCCCAACCTGTATGGCTTTGTATGTCATTGTGTCAGCATGAAGAATGGCTTTATACTGTATTTCAAGAAGATCATGCCTTTCACCTCTGGATCCTGTGTCTCCTTTCTTTTCTCATTGCTCTGGTTAATAGTGTGCCACAAAATAGACAAGCTGTGTCACGTTTCTTCTTTAAAATTCTAATTTTATTACTTCACTTGTGTTAACATAACTTTTGCATATTGTCATGGATCCCAGCATTTTTAGAGAGCTTTTCAAGCTTCCCCCTATTTCTGAATTTGCCCATCAAGCTATTCATTCAAATTCAGTCAACAGTCTTGCCTCGATAAGGTCAAATTGGCTTGTATTTTTCTTCTCTTCCCCTCCCCTCAGCAGCTTAAAATATAATCGGGCAACCACCAGGGAAACTGAAGTTGAGCCTAAAAATCCCAAAGCACAAACCCAAAAAATAGCAAGTGTTGTTTCTAACTGTTACCTTCATGCTGCAGGTGAACAAAGCTAACCTAAGTTTTATGAGGAAACTTGTACGGAATGGTCCCGAAGTTCACCCTGGAGCCAATTTCATTCAACAGAGGCACACGCAAATGAAAAGGTACTTATCTGTGAAGGTTCACTTTCCGCCTGTCACCGCTACCTGATCTTATTGCTAACGTAATTCATCAGAAGGATTCCTCTGTGTTTTTTGTTTTATATCATCTTTGCTGAAGGATAAAACAAGATTCCCTGACCTAAAGGTAACTTGTGCAAACAAACATGAACATAGATAAATCCTTCTATTAAAATACTTTTTGGTAAGCACAGATTCAATGTCGTTGCTAGTAAACTATAGTTGAATTGCTACAAATGAATGGCATACCTGTTTCCTGATAAAAGTTAAAACTACTTATGTTTTCTTTTAAAACATTGATTTTCATGGATATGCTGTGTTGGCTGACTAATCCACTTTTGCCTTGGAGAATAATGATGTATCTATGTGCTAATTGTTTAGTTAACATACAGTAGAGTTATCTTTGATATTAAATTGACCTGCTTCCTGATCTAAAACTTTTGTGAAAAACTTTCTCCTTCAGTTCCACTCAGTGATGGAAACACTCTGTCTGGTTCAAAGTGGCTGTCACTGGAGGCTTTTTAAGAAATCAGAGTACAAATAAGGGGATGCTTTTTAGCTATCTACTACTCTTTTTGTCTTTATTTTATCTGGGTTTTTTACTCTTGACCTGTTCATTTCAAGGTTTTTGAAATACGGAAACCGTGAGAAGATGGCTCAGGAGCTGAAGTATGGTGACATTGTAGAGAGACATCTCATAGATGGGGATGTAGTTCTGTTCAACCGACAGCCCTCTCTGCACAAGCTGAGCATCATGGCTCACATAGTAAGTATACAGACACACACCCCAACCACTACCCTCACCCTGGCATCTGGCTAGCATGCAAGCTTAACCTTTAGTTGTTTAGTTTTGTTTTATTCTTTCACTCAAACTGATGATATTTTGCATCGAAAAACAGCACTATATGGAAATGATCCAAACAAAATAGTTTTCTGCTTGTGCATAGGAATCAAATTGAAACTGAGCGCAGTCTTTTGTTCAAATTCCACTGATTTACATAAAATTTGCTTACATATTTATATTTGTGTCTGTGCATGCATGTGTATAGATGCAAAATTTTAATTTTTATAGTGTTAATATGCGCTCTGATGCCTAAGAATATACTGCATCTTGTATTTCTCAAGCAATATTGCATGGTAAAGGTGTTAGTAAATAAATTAATTTAACTTCATTGTCACCTGGTGAGCCTCCACCAGTTTCTGTGTAAATTAAAACAAGTAATTAGATATAGTGTCTCAGGTATCTTCATAATTTAAAAAAATGTAAAAGCACGGTTTGCAAGGAAACCACTCTCAAAACTTTTTTTAACTTCTGGAATCTTGTAAATTTGATATGAATCACTATCTGCAGTATCACTTTTTATCTCTTCTGCAGGCTAGAGTGAAGCCCCACAGAACCTTCAGGTTTAACGAATGTGTCTGTACACCATACAATGCAGATTTTGATGGAGATGAAATGAACCTTCATCTTCCTCAAACAGAGGAGGCCAAAGCAGAAGCACTGATTCTGATGGGGGTAAATGGAGTATCTTTCTGTCTGGTTTGTGCTAATGTGATATTGCATTTCTGTATGAGCAGGATCCTGTATTTTTAGATCAATGGGAGTTCACCAAACTCACAACTTTACAAGAGCCACCAGCAATACGATCCCTTGTAATTGTAACTTGACTGAACACTTCAACCACTACATGAGTAAAAACTACTCTCCCCCTCTGACCAAGAGTCTGTTACAGTTAGACTCCATAGTCTTGCTTAAACAGCTGTGTGATATAGGTTTGTTACTAACATAACTTTTTCTCTCTGTGGCTTTTCTTGTGTGTTTGGGTATCTGTCTTTCTGGCATCTGTTGATTTTTTTCCCTTTTCCCCACAAATGATTGGAAAGTAACGTCCAAACATGCCAGGTGTGGCTGCCATTTTTTGTTTTCTGAGCAAAATGTGTTTGTACATGTGCCACTGCTTTGGATCCCTATATCTGGTGGCTGGTAGTGAACACAGTTTGCAAGGCAGTACCTATCTTCCCTAGTCTTTCCCTACTGATTTCCATAGGTTAGATGTGCATGTGTATTAGCTATAAGGCTAGGATAGGGTCTAAACAAGGGATTCCTCTAGTTTACAGCATTTGTCCTACATACTAGAGTAAATCCTAACTCTTAAACTAACTCTTAAACTATGGGATTGGACCCTTAATATCTATGTTTCAAGCACAGTCTTAAAAGATCTGTTCTTTCACTTGTATTGCAATAAGTAACACATAGTACTGTATAAAGTTCATCTTCTCCACAGAATATTTCAAGTAATACTAATTTTTCATTCTTACACTCTACAGACCAAAGCAAACTTGGTAACCCCAAGAAATGGAGAGCCTTTGATTGCTGCTATTCAAGATTTTCTTACAGGTCTGTATGTAAAGCTCAGTTTAGAGATGTGTGTGTGACTTAACAATTGTTTCCTTTTTTCGAAAATCCAAAATGTCCCACGTTAATCTATAAATCTGTCTTCACAAATCAAATTACATAGGTACAACAAAACAAATGATCTTTTGGGACAGTATTAATCTGAAACTTCATCAGTTCTCCTGGAATGTTAAGAGTGTACCTATCTGAAGCCCCTTCCAGTGTTTGTGGTTTTACAGCCAGGTTTTCAGTTTCTAAAAATGTTTTTCTCTGCCCTGTTGCAAAACCTATGGAAACAGACAACATTGATTCCATGGCTATGAAGCAACGAAAATGATGCTACACAGTGTTTTTCAGTTATGATCTGGCATGACGGGGTTACTTGTAATATTTTTTTAAACAACACCATCAGCTTGAAGTTTATAGTAGGTTTATGTGTCTGCAAGCTTATTTAATGTCCTAGAAAATGTTTAATGGCTATATCAGTGGCCAGAGACCTCATAAGGAAGAGGACGTTTGACAGCAATCCTCAGATGGTCTTTCAGACTTTAAATCTAATAGGGGAAAAAATAACTTTCTAAGTTTATAAATTACTGGTACAAGCCTTCATTTAAAAATTATAAGTGCAAGGAAAGAACTTACAGCCAACATTACATCTGCTTGGCTGTCATCTCATGCATTAAGTGGATAACTAATGGTTAGAGTAATACTTAACATGCAATCATTTTTCAAGTCTACTTCAGTCTATCAGGTTAACCTTTTTTCACATTCCAGGTGCCTATCTTCTCACACTAAAAGACACCTTTTTTGACCGAGCGAAAGCCTGTCAAATTATTGCTTCTATCCTGGTTGGTAAGGATGAGAAGATTAAAGTTCGCCTTCCACCCCCAACAATCCTAAAGGTGTGTGATCCTGTTCTTTTATCTTAACTGTTGCAAAGAGTTTTGGCCATGATTTCTCTTGGATGTTTTGCATACTTGACTCATTCTCATAGCCAGCATCTTAGCAACAGTTGTTCTTTGAGCGGTGACTTGTGCTGTAAACATGTTGTGCATGGGGATGGGGAGAGAAGCAGAGCTCCACGCTGCTGTTTTAACTTCTCAATGGATCAGAAAGCCATGCTATGAGAATCATACGATAGGGCCATGGGGAGGGAAAAATGGTGGAGTTCAGGGAGAATAACTAGGGCACTGCAGTGTACCCAAACTGTCTATGCTTTGGCTCTCCACTACACTGAATCAACTATATGCATATTGGCATGTTGTGCTGCCTCCACGTACTTCCTATAGTTTGAAAGACAGCAGCCCTAATCTCTCATACCTGAGAAATCTTGCTAAACAAGGAATATAGATGCAGGGGAAGTTGTCTACAGATATGAAGGGTTGGAATGTAGGTGATGTGATTGTCATCTGAGTCTGTACCTTCCAGTGCTCACTGACCCCAGTCCTGATGCTACTTCATGTGTGCTGAAGCCAGGGAGTCTGAGTAGGGCCAGGGAATTTGATTGGGTGGGGGAAGCTGCATATTGGTGCATCAGAACTTGAATGGCTCATGTGGTACTGGTTACTTTACCTGTTGCCCCCTCTGTGCATTGAGGAGCCCTGTGGGTTCAGTGCACATGCCTTGGTGCAGAGGAACTTGATCCCCCATTTTCCCATTTAATCTCCTGCCCTTCCCCCCGCCTACCCTCCCCGCACACACACACATTCCCACTGACTTGTCCTCCGCCCCTCCCCTACAATATACAGCAGTGCCATGGGGACTCTAGAACATTTAAGACAGTGAAGAGGCCATAGGGATGGTGGGGGACAATTGGGAGTTGTAGGGCTTGAGTTTGGGGGGGGGGCAGGATCTGGGATGGAAGAAGAAGAGCAGGGAAGAGCTTTGCTCCATAGCTGCCTACGGTCCTATTTCATATTCAGCTGCACAGTTTTTAATTCTCATGACATACATAAGTCTGTAATGTAGTGTTTATACATAATCAGTATACAGGTGTTTGGAGAAGATACTCATGCACTTTTTATTGTGATGTAGAGGAGTTTGATGCATGCATTGTGGTTATCTGCTGAATAAAATATTAAGTAATGACTTACAAATGAACATTTATACTGGTACCTAGAGTGATCTTAAAAGTGATAAATATCCATTTGCTGGAGTGTTCAATTATTCATCTGTTTAGAGGATAGTGGAACTGGAGCATCAAAGGATAATGGTCATCTAAGGCAAAGGCCAAAGCATTTAGGGGGAAGTCAGTTTCCAGGTGAGGTAATGATTTTCATTTGTAACAAGACACTGATTCCATGAACTAGTTTCCGTTTTGCCAAACGACTGATGTAGACTTAGTTGTTTGTGGCAGTTGCTTATGTTGGCTAGCTGTATTTCGTTTGGCTGAAGTACATAACAATGTCATCTCCAAGCCAAATGCACACAAGCACTGTATACTGAAAAAGAGAAACTAGTTTCACAGCAGTGTAATTGGGAGGGCTGAAGTGAAGATAGTGATCATCTTTTTGCTTTTATTTCAACCAGCGTCAGAGTGAAGTGGTGGTGGGGAGAGGGTGTTGCACATACAACTGCTCTCTGTTCTTCATCCAAAAACAATGAAGTTCCGATTCCTCAGGGTAGTGGGGTTTCTGTTTTCGCTTAAGTAAGTGAATAATGGCAGCCATCCCAGCAAACTGGCTGGCACAGGTTGTTCCACCGATGTATTAAACAAAGTTGCAGAACATCACATTGAAATTGGCTGTTTTGATACTGTAACCTTATCGAAAACATTCTGACTGTTTCTGATACTTCCCCTTTGTTCCCTCCAGCCTGTTACCTTGTGGACAGGAAAGCAGGTCTTCAGCCTCATTCTCAAACCTAGTGATGACTGTCCTGTGAAAGCCAACCTCCGAACCAAGGGCAAACAATACTGTGGCAGAGGGGAGGATCTGTGTGTCAATGATTCTTGTGAGTGACGTTGACTGCTCAACTCTGTTATCCATTCATAACAAATCCGAATTCAAATCACTTATCTGTAATTAAGTTCACAACAGGGAAATGTAACTGAGAAAAAATGCTGCTAAATGCTGTTTTTCACTGTTAAATATGAAAATGTTAGTAAAAAAATGCAAGGATATGTTAAATATCTGCTCACATACAAATCAGGCAATTTCTCAAAAGTTGATGTTCGCTTGGACATAGAAAACTAAGGAAAAATTGTGCATTTTACTAATACAAATGTATATGGCACCTAACTGTTCATGACACCTTAGAGAGATTTTTAAAAAACCTAATCTTTGCCCCAAAGATCTTATAGTTTTAAACTTGACAAATGCAGAATGTGAAGCTAGACCAAGGAAGGTGATAAGGAAAGCAGAGAAGGAGCAAAGATGAGTTGCTATACAAGAAGCAAATTACACATTCTCTGATATGTTTAAAGTTCGGACTGAGGTACAAGGCGGCAGAGAGAAGTGAAGGGGAAGTGAGGACACTTTGATTGTAGGTCCAGTGATAGAGTAGTGGATTGGGTACAGCAAGTGTGGGTGGAGAATGACAAAACACTGCGGTGAAGGGACTGGTGGGAGATAGGAGCAGGGTTGTGTAGGGCCTCTAAGTTGCAGAGAGGGAATTGAATACCTATGTGGGAACACAGAGCGATGGCAAAGTGGCGTCAGCAGGAAGGGAAGATGGATTTGGCTGCTCATCATTGCCCAAAAAGGAGAGTAATGGAAGCCAGAAAAGAGAAGGTGGCTACTGGAGACCAAGCAAAGAGAGGCTCTTGGTGTGAAACAGAGCTTTGGTAATGGGGACTGAGATCTGCTGGATGTGTAGGGACACTGATAAGACTTGATGAAATCATGGCAATGAGAAGGTAAGAGAGGATTCAAAGATAGTTACAAGATGGCAACATTGAGTGACTGGGTATGAGCATGGTGAGTTTTCAGAAGGAGTAACCAGCTTTCCATGGTCCTTGGAAAGTTCTTGTACCTCTATCCTTATCCTCTATGGCTGCTGTAAAAACCTGGAACCCAGGTGGGTGGGGGATCAATTCTTTGTCCTCCTCAGGATCTAGTATATCTGGCTGGCTGCCGGGAGGGGCTATTAAACCAGTGGTTCCTAGTTAACTATTTCTGTAACCAGAAAAATACTTCCTCTGTTTTTGTTAGTTTTTTTTACCCCATATCCCTGCCACCTTTTTCTTCACACTGAACAAGCTGCAGAGGAGCAGAGCAATGTAAACCCAAGAAAATTGTCCCACCATACGAAGAAACTGCAGAGGGATGTGACAGATCTGAGAAGGTGTTGGTGGAAACCTCAGGTTAATGGTGTTGGCAGCTTCAGAGGAAGTGATGATCCCTCTGAGTTTCTCTGAAGTTAGTGTTGCAGTCTCTGGCATACCTGTTCCTCTGGAAAAATCTCACTGCTTCTGCAAGGTCTCATGAAATGCCAACATGGCTGTTGCTGTGTATTCAGTCATTAATGAATATCAATAGCTAACATTTACTGTTCCGCAAGCAGAATTTGTTGCATTTCTGTTTTAAATAAATAATTAAATAATAGGTCAGGTCTGCCAGTAGACCTGTGTCAGCTGAGGGGTGAAAAGGTGAGACTCCTGACCCACATAGCTGTGCCAGCAGAAATCCTAGTGATGATGCCATTACACCAGCAAAGCTGTGCTTTTGCTGGTATTGCTTGTTTGACTTAAGGGGGGTGGAATTACTATATCAGCACAAAGCATGGAGTTTTGGGTATAGCTGTGCTCTCACTAGGAGCACTTAATAAGCTAGTTGACCTATTCCTAGTGTACATATAACCATGGTGTACCATTAGCGAGCAAGGATAGTGCAGTGACTTAAGTCCATCTATATACCCATGCCCTTTTTTGAATGGAGCATATTTCAGTTGGCGTGCTCACGTATTAAGTTGCTTGCTTGCTTGCTTATATAGTAAGTGCTTAAAGTTCATGTTGAGAAGGGACCTCAATTTTTTTATTACCTGAAAGGAAAAATTCACAAGGAAGGTGTAATATCTGCAATAGACTATTTTTGCTGAAAAAAAGTCCTTTGAAGCATACAGCTTTCAGGCACAAGTCTAAAATGTGTATCATCTTAAAGGTACACTTCTAATTAAAGAGACAATATAGCCTAGCATATCTTTTTACATTAGAGATGTACCTTCTAAGATGTGCAGCACAAGTGAATTTCAAAATCCTTGGAAAGTTGTTTAAATAATAGAGAGGTGCTGCTATCTACTCACTGAAATTCTGCAACTCTTAATCCCAGAAACACAAGGATTTGATTTTTCTAGTGCTATTATGCCCAATTATGACTTAGGAGGAGAATTTTATTTAGGAACAAATGATTCTTTGCCCACTATAGTCACTTAATATTTTTATCAAAGTTAAGTCTGACTTTTGGCTGGGAAACTGTTTTCATTGATTTGCCCTAATTGTATTTTAAACCGTGTGAACAAAAATGGACTAATTTAAGATATCTCTCTGAAGATTTAAAATTGCTTTCATTCATTTAATTCTTCCATGAGAGTTGAAAAATAAAAATTGGTGGTGGTATGGTTGCGTCTACATTATGGGCTACTACAGTTTCTAAAAAAAAAAAGTGGCGATTCAAGCATGTACCTGGGGAAAGGATGGGAAATAGATGTAAGTATATGGGAAATGGAATTATGTGGGAGGATCACTTTGGAGACACTTTCCCTGCATCGTTTTTATTCAGGGTTGTACTTCTACAGGCATATTAAATGTGTGTGTTTTCTGGCTTTTGTTTTTGTTTTTACAACCAAGACTTTTATGATTAAACTACTACCTGCTAAATTACGGGTAACACAAGTTTAAAAGCTCCTGGTGTCTTAGGGCATCAGGCTTTCACTATTTTCCTTTGTGCCTCCAGATGTTACAATCCAGAATAGCCAGTTGATGAGTGGCAGTATGGACAAAGGAACCTTAGGATCTGGATCCAAGAACAATATATTTTACATTCTGCTGAGAGACTGGGGACAGGTAGAGGCTGCAGATGCTATGTCACGGCTAGCCAGGCTTGCTCCTGTTTACCTCTGTAAGTAGCGTGGAAAGTTCATTTAGTTGTATAATGATATTTTAATGTAAAAATGTAACCTAAATCCAGGAAGGTTTCTATTAAAAATGTAGCCTATTTAGACAAAGAAAAACCAATGAGACACTTTTTTTCTCTATTTCCATCAATTTAGTATCTGTTCACAACATTGTCTTGAATTCAAGAGATGCATTTGCAAATTACGTACAATGGAAAAAATTCTGTGATAGTTACCTGCATAGAACTCCGTGAACGGGAATTCTTTCATATGTCAATATCCTTTTTGTAATTTTACTATAGCTAACCGTGGGTTCTCAATTGGGATTGGTGATGTAACTCCGGGACAGGGGCTGCTAAAGGCTAAATATGAACTTCTGAATGCTGGCTATAAGAAATGTGATGAATACATTGAAGCTTTGAACACTGGCAAACTGCAGCAGCAGCCTGGCTGTACCGCAGAAGAGACGTTAGAGGTGAGTGGTGCTTTGCTTGTTAAAATAGTGTTGGATGAGTGCTACACACATTCAGGCCGAGACACTCAAGTTTATTAAATCAAATCTTTATTTTAACCGAAAGCATACCTTTCCATTACAACTATTATTCAAGTATGAAACAACAGACATATGAAAAAAGCCACAGCCTGTTACTTTCTTCTGGGGCATAGGGGTATCGTGGAAACGAAGTTCCAACTGCCCATTATCACGTTTTATTACACATCCAAATTATGTATTCGTTAGATATCTTCCAATCAGCATTAAGTATCATGAATGTTAAGTATCTTTTATGTAACTCATACAATACTCGTGTGAACTTTAATTGGCATGTAACTTTTTGCTGTCATTTTTGTGTTTTCTGAGTGATTGTGCATATTTTGGCCAGGTCACTTTGACCTGTTTCTCTGCATAGGGCTTTTTTGGGACTTTCCAGTCCTTTTTGCTAACTTCTTTTGGCAACACAATTTATAGATATGTTGTTCAACTTAAGCACATCCTATGTTTAAAAACTTCCTCCTCTGTCCTATATAGTTCTTGTAAATAAGTTTACTTGATGACAGAGTCATTTAAAGTACCTTTTGCTCTTGTCAGGCAAACTACAAACTAGGCCAAAACCAGCCTTACTTACAGACAGGACTGATGAAACAAATCTCAATACCAGCCTATTACAAGATGGTTTATTGCTGAGATTTGAATCATAGATTGATGTAAATTTGCAGTGAAGCTTATATATGTAGTGTGTCCTAAATATGATTGCTTGAAAACTGCAGGGAATATAGAGTTGTACTTAAATATGTGCCTAAGTTGAAGAATCTGGGTAGTTATATAGATGTCATATCTTAAGAGGACAAATGCTTGAAACTGTTAATCTATTCTAGTCATAGAAATGCTAAATCATTATTTTTCTTAAGATATAAAACACTAAAATAGGATCTCACTTTGCTAATCCTCAAATCTGATGCTGGTCACAACAAGCCACAGTTTTCCCATACTTCTCAAAATAGAGAGTAGTAGTAAGATCTCATGTTACTAAATTTAGTGCTTGCATCAAATACATTATAGGACATAGACTTGACACATGAACAAGTACTATTTGTGATGCAATATATTTTAAATACATTTGCTTATTGTCTTAGTGGCATAGTTTTGCCAGTCTATAGTGGGTCTCCTATTCTATAGTTCATACCACTAAGATTCTAATGCATTTCAAAAAGCAAAATTTTTTTAGTCTTAGTAATGTTCTCTTTGCCTTTTTGATGCTATTTTAGACTTCATACAGAATGCTACTGAAGTTTTTTTTGGTGGCTGGCCTTAGTACACTGCTATGTGCATATTATCTGTTACTAATACTAAATGTCAAAACTCTCATTCTAGGCCTTAATCCTTAAAGAGCTCTCTGTGATCAGAGACCATGCTGGCAGTGCCTGTCTCAGAGAACTAGATAAAAGTAATAGTCCCCTTATTATGGCTCTCTGTGGTTCTAAAGGTAAGATAAGTCAACTTTTGGAATTGTGTGAAATTTTGCCTACATTATTTGCTCTTATGTTCTTATACGAGAATCACTTATTCTGCCTTTCTGTTAAACATTATGTAGTCTGTTTTGTCTAAAACATGCACCTGTGTAAGTATTAGATTCATAGCCTGTATTGTTGCCACCCATACCTTCGGAAGGTAAAGCTAGCATCTTTCTACAACAAGAGCATCCATCCAGCACTTTAGGTGTCCCTGGGACTCTTGTAGAAATACACAGACTGTTACCCCAAGGTCAAATAACTCCTCAAACACGTAAATACACCAGAAAAAATAATTATCGGGAAGACTTCCCACTTCCACTACCAAATCATTTCATGTTCCATTTTCCTGATCTCTGCTGCTCTGCTTCTACAAGATCATTTGAGTAGTTGTTTTTCTTTTCTTGTTTGGATATTGTCTGATCTTTGCCACTAATTTCCTGTGTGACCATGGGCAAGTCAATTTAGCTCTCTGCATCCATTTACCCATCTGTATCAAATGGGTATAATACTTCATGGGGTGAAGAAGTTTTATTAATATTTGTAAAACACTTTGGGATCTTGAGATGAAAGCTGAGCAAGTCTTGTTTTGACTGTTTTCAGAAGGAGTTAATCAATTGATGCTATGTCTGCAGAGAAACTGAAGATTCTAGATTCAAGATGGGTTTTTAAAGTAGTTATTGCATCTGTCAACTGCAGAAGAGGTGTTGAGCAATGAAATTACAACAACAAATTTTGTTAACAGACTTGGATGATAGGCTGTAGATAATATAATAAAAAATACCAAACAAGTTAACGTAAGGCCTATAATCAAATAAGAATTTCATAAAGATCCATGATCCAAAGAAAACTAGATTGATTGATTGGTGTGGGAATTCCTTGTAGGGACGACTTAATTTAGCTTGGTATTGCCAGTCTGTGAATGTAAGTTTAACTGAATAAGATAAGTAACTGAAGAGTTTAATTGACTGACTGACTGTTTTTTTAAATGTGCAAACTTCTGATGACCTAGTAAGTGGTGCGCGCTCCTGATCTCCAATTTGAACAAGGATCCTTTTATAGAGGATTGCTAATTTTGATGTCATTTATTTCTCCAGGTTCCTTCATTAACATATCCCAGATGATTGCCTGTGTGGGACAGCAGGCTATCAGTGGGTCACGAGTGCCTGATGGATTTGAAAATAGATCTCTGCCTCACTTTGAGAAGCACTGTAAGGTCAGTAGCCTTGCACTAAACAGGATTTAATGAAATTCATCCATGAACTGGAGCTAAGCTCAGATGAGTCACTACTCAGTCCTTCACCAATGGAAGGACCACCTCTAAGAATGAGGGTAACACCATATTGTTCAAATACAACATTTTGAATAGGGAAGTAGGGAGGGAGAGCTGATGCTTTTTTGCCTTCATTTGTTTCCAGACATCTTAATTAGCCTGAACCTAAAAACTAAGCTTGTAACTTCTGGTTGCTCTTTTCTGCCACATAGTCCCTTCCTTGAAATAGTTAAACAGTACTTTAATACGTTAAATTAATATTTGTTGAAATAACTTTAAGAACACCACTGAGGATACATTCATGGTTCTTATATTTCTTATAGTCAATAGATTCCCTTAATCTTAGCCCTTTTTTTTCTTTTCCCTTGAACAATTTGCTGCTCTAAGGTTTCTCATGGCTGCTGTGCTGCTGGTTTTGCTTTTATGATTTGATTTCAAGAATTTTTAGTGCATGTGAAATAGATGGTTCACTCTGGCATCTAAAATTCTCTGTAGAACAGATACAGCACGACAAATAGTACTGCTAACTTTATATCAATGGTTCTTGGTCCCGTTGTGCAGGGACCATTTTCTTAGGGTCAAGAGAGTAGAACTGTTTCCATGTTAATACAGGCCTATCTTGAGACTGCTAGTTAAAATAATGGTATCAATCCATTGTGTGCAGGTTGTGTAAAATCCATTAACCAGATCTTCATCAATGGCCAAAACAAACTATTCAAAAAAATTAGAAACTCCAACACACTGAACCATGATACATAGTCCATGTACCATGGGGCCAGATTTGGACAGTTCAAGTAGAATTAATGTCTCTGCCATACTTCTTCCTTCCCACCCAAAAATGAGTATTCATATTGTCCTCCAACCAGGTTGCAACTCAGGAGAGTGTGCCTAGGGTCCTGTTAGACTTAGTTTTTCTGTATGTAAATGTTTTTCTATTGAAGACATTTGGAACTTTTTTTCCCTTCCCCTCTAGCTTCCAGCAGCAAAAGGTTTTGTTGCCAATAGCTTCTATTCTGGCTTGACTCCTACTGAGTTCTTCTTCCATACAATGGCTGGTCGTGAAGGTCTAGTTGATACAGCTGTAAAAACAGCCGAAACTGGATATATGCAGGTAATGCTCGACAGTGGTTACATATATGTAACAGTTTTGGTTTTGCAAGAGAGTTATGGTTGTCCGCCATATTTTTATGTGAGGTGCAGTTAAATCTCATTGCTCAGGTGCTGGATTTGTCTTCTAAAATGGGCTTTCATTAAGTGACACAGGAGTGTGATTATCTTACCTTCTCAGTACAGTGACAAATCCTTGTTCAGAAGGGTCCTAATTTGCTGAGCAAAGTGGCAAGTGTCTTCAGTTTCTCTTGAAGTTAATGGTGGCCTGGGGCACCTCAGTGGATCATGCTCACAGCATTTCTTAATCAGACACCTGTGGTGATGCTTTGATCACTTAGTCATTATTCCAGTAAAAACAAAGATTAAACCAGTGAAACTTTAAACTCGTGGTCTGAACCACCAGAAGAAAAGCAGAGTTGTAAGCATGGACTTTCGTGGGGCACACTTGGGTGAATAGACTCGATGTCTTCAGTGGGGTGACTCATGTAAGACAAGCAGAATTTGACCCCTTCAGGAATGAAAACTTATTTTAAGGTGTGTGATATTGTTCAAAAATAGCTCAAGGCTTGGCTAACTCTGCTTCCATTTAGGTAAATGGGAATTCTGCCATTGATTTTAATCAGAGTTAAGCCCATATGAGTGCTTTTGAAATCCACGTACTTGAGTGCTTAAGATAGTATTGAAGTTCTTATTTAGAGGCATTATTCAATTTATTTGGGTGCAATCTCTGATCCCGTTTAGAGGGTTTGACATTCTGGGTTGCAATCCAGACCAATGGGGGCCTGTGTCACCACCGTCCTTGAAACTTTGGCTGCCTCACATTGCTTTGCTGCTGTAGCTCCCACCTGGGCTGCTTGCATCATTCAGGTCACATCTGAGTGTCTGCATACAGCCACAGTCCTGGTCCAGCAACATTGACCCCAGCAGCCTGTCACCAATACCAGACCAACTCTGGTTTCCAGCAGCCTTGGTTACTACTTGCAGGATGACTCCAACACACTCAGAGTCTCAGATTTTCCCCAAAAAACGTGTGTTCTATGCTGCCCAGCTCTCTCCTGGGCTGTCAAGATATATTAGGTCCCTTGCCCCTTAAAGGGGATCATTTTACAACAGTTTGCTACCATAAATGGAGTTTTCCCCCACTGGATTAGCTTTAATTAAATAATAAAACTATAAAGAGAGTGTCAGTACAAGTACAACGCATTAAAGTCAGAAACGTTTACAAGAGAAATAAAATGTTTTTAAACTTGCAAGTCTAATTTGAAAACTTTTTTCAAGGTGAAATTCTTACCATGGGTTTCCAGAAACATTGCTGACCAAGTTTCAGGTCAGGATCTGCTCCCAAAGTCCATAGGCTGTTTCTTTTGTTGTCTTAGATGAAAGAGAGAGAGAGAGAGAGAGAACTTGGGGTGTTTTTGTCCCTTTTATAGTTCAGTCACCCTCTGAAATGCATTTTCCTGAGGATTACCCCTAGATAAAGTTCCTTCCAGCTGTCAGGATGGAGACAAGAGGTCTTATTGTGAAAGAGGTTTCATGCTGTTTGCTAAAATGTAGATGTGCCATGTCTCCCTCTTGCTTTTTCAAGGACCTTATTACTAATTATATGTAAATTGAACTAAAAACACATTCCTTTGTTCTAAGATCTGCTTGACCAGTCCTGCCTAATCGGGACTAGGTGGGTTTGAATATGTGCCATCAATGTCATTCGGGGAATCCATAACTTTACATATAATGTTGCTACACACATTTTACCGTGATATTATTGACCAGCAAGTTATTAGTTTTCAAATGAGACCTCACAAGGCATATTTTGTACAAAGATTATTACAATAGAATTTAATGTGTGAATATAGGGGTGCATTCAGTCACAAAGGGACACTATTGACTTGAAATTTAGTCAACTACAAAACAAACTAAAAGCATTTTCAGGTTGTGATGCTTAGGGGGTTCACCCAGGCCAGTCACTGTCTGCCTTGTACCGATGGGTGCTTCTGTGCTGTGCAGCTTTGGCTCAGAGTCCTGGCACCAGCAGCCTGCTTACAGCATAATGACCTCACCTTGGCTTCCACCAGCCTGGTTACTCCTTGCAGGGTGACACTAGCAGCCTTCCAGTTCTGAGTCTCCCCTGCAGTGCCCAGTCTCTGTCTCTGGACCCTCACATAAGTTGTTGCCTCCAAAGAGACTACACACATGTGTGAGATAGGGAGAGGAAAGCTTGCAGACTTTGTTGCTGTGACATATTACTGCTGAGGGTTTTTTGTGTCGTCCCACCCGCTCCCAACCCCAGAGGGGAATATAAAATTAAATCTTACGGATAGTATATGAAATTCATGGATATTCCTTTCTTTACTTCCCCTTCTCTCCTCCCCCCTCCAGAGACGGCTGGTGAAATCTCTTGAAGATCTTTGCTCTCAATATGATCTGACTGTCAGAAGTTCTACTGGTGACATTATACAGTTCATTTATGGGGGAGATGGTTTAGATCCTGCTGCCATGGAAGGCAAAGACGAACCTTTGGAATTCAAGCGAGTCCTGGACAATATCAGAGTAAGATATTATGA
Source organism: Emydura macquarii macquarii (assembly GCF_026122565.2). Classification (NCBI taxonomy): domain Eukaryota; kingdom Metazoa; phylum Chordata; order Testudines; family Chelidae; genus Emydura; species Emydura macquarii. The sequence continues at coordinate 10,969,816 of NW_027130204.1, read as the reverse complement.
AATCTGTTTGAAATGCGTTTAGGCTCTCTAGATTTCAGAGGCATGAAATAGCATTTGGGGCATAGAAAAGAAAGAAGTGTCATGATCAACATGAAAGTAAAAGAAATTATTACATTAGAATTAAAACTCAAATTCTTTCCAGATCTATCAGTTGGACGTTTTTTATCAGGTTTATGTTAAGTAAAGAATTCTAGAGCTCTCTTTAGAAATGAGTGACTAGATTAGCATTTGGGGTTTTTAAAGATGTTATGGGCACACTGTTAGTGCCTGACCCAAAGCGCACTGAAGTAAATAGTTGGACTACCATTAACTTAACTGGGTGATGAGCTGGGTTCTTGCACACAGTAGTGTTTTGTAAATTTTTCTTGTGGTGTTGGATTTTTCAGCTCACAGGAAGAGCCTTGTTGGTTGTCTCCAAGCCTAACATGGTATTGTGAAACACTTGACGGCATGCTGAACATCTCTTCATGTTTGTTGAATGTTCATATTTTATCTTGACAAAGACTAAAAGTTTTCTGTGGACATGGCAATTTGGACTTCTGTGATTGGATGTGATTTGATTTGTGTAATCAGAAAAATACATATATAATTGGGACACTCTTCAGTGAAGAGTTAAGGGACTCTGTGGTCCATGGAGAAAACAGAACTAATCTCTGAAATGTTTAATGTAGTGCCCCTGTGCTGTGTATATATAGAAGTATAACTCTTCATGTTGTTGCTTAAGGCGGTCTATCCATGTCAAAGTGAACCAGCTCTTAGTAAAAATGAATTGGTGTTAACTGCTGAGTCCATCATGAAGAAGACCGAATTCCTTTGCTGTCAAGACAGTTTCCTCCAGGTAAATGTTAGTCTTAATAATCATGAAGTAAAGGAAATATTACTTCCCTCATAAATCACTTCCCATCATAAATTGATGAAGCTTTTATTTAAAGACTGATGCAGAGCTTCTTAAAAGGAAAAGTTTATCTGCTACTAGCAGCAATATCTACTGTACTAATCTGTCTTTAAGATATTTCTGGGTACTGCATTCATGATGGGGTAAGACTAACACTTCAGTATGAATAATAAAATTCTTCCTTTGTGTTCTTGGATAAATCTCTTTGCTACAATAACTTTATAAAGGAAGGAAAGTCTAGTGGTTTGATCAGGTGTCAATCAGTGACCTGCTGAAACACTTTTATCAAATCTCTTGACTGCTCTATGCCTCGTTTTTACCATTAAGTAACTTTAAATATTTAGAGAGCTGAGCAGATACATTCTGTCTCCTAATTTCAGTTTTTATCATTTGTCATCTAAGGCTATGCCTACATTACCCTGCAGTATGGACTACTGGGGTGTGAATAGCAGTGCATGCTACAGTACTGCGCTGTCACTGCCCTGTGTGGGTGCTGCAGGTGTGAACTAAAAGATTCTTAATTTACATATCATAATCCCAAAGAGGAACCTTTAAGTTTAAATACAGCATCCACGCAGGGGAGTGACAGTGCAGCACTTTGGTGCTCACTGATGTTCACAACCCCATAGACTGAACTGTGGGACAGTGTAAACGAGCCCTAAGAAAACAAAAGAATTAACCTGGATGTGAACCAATACAGGTATTAACTTGAAATGTCCTCGGTCTTATCAGTGATGATGAGACCATGAATTTCAGTGCCTGATTCCAGTAGCTCTTCGCTATTTATTATGGATCACTAGGCTCCAGAACAGAAGGTGACAAGACCTGTTAATAGTTCTTTATATACATGGCTTGCTATTCAAATGCTGGTGCTGAGTCAGTAGACTACTAAGGATACAAATAGAAGTGTGTATAAATCTTAATCCCATGGGCTGGTAAACAGTTTGTTCACAGCGCCCAGTAGTAAATTTTGGCCTGATAGCATAAGGTTCAAAGTTAATTCTCTTCATTTTAGAGCTGCGCTAAATTTTAATGCTCCTTTCAGAATTCAAGCTATATCACCTTAGCACTAACTTTTTTTAAAAAAAAAAAAAGATTTATTTCTGATTAGTAAATTGCAGACATTGTTACTTTTTTGTTTTATCTTTTTTCCCCTCCATTCATCCTTGAAGGCATTAACTGAGACAGGTTATGAAAAGTGTAATGAGGTAATTGTAGCATGTGTGTGCACTGTGTGAACATTAACGTTAGTGGTATTTAACTTAAGACGTTTGTGCAAGAGCTTATAGTAACAAACTGGACTATATACATTACTGCCTGGCAAATTATAATTAAGGTTTCCCCTGCAGTAATCCATTGAGACTTTTGGATGAAAACACAGCTCAGATGTGATGAGGTCCCTGCTAGCCAAATTCCAAAAATTAGCTGCTTGAGGCTTTAGTTTGGCACACCACTTTTTTCTCTCCTCTCAAATCAGTCCTGTAAATTGCTAAGATTATTAACTCAGTCTAACATCTTGAAACTCCAGCTTGATGCAGAAGTACTAGTATAGGGCAATTGGAGAAAACTTAGCATCCTTTCCAGTTGACACTGAGAAGATCTTTGGAACTTTGGTGGTGGTTTTCACTGCTTCTCACACATGTGGAAGACCCGTGAGAATAAAAAACTCTCTGCAGTGCTTCACTTGGTATTCTGTACCATCATTTCTTTGTTATGCTGGATAAAACTTTCTCATTTAATTGCGAATCATAGAAATGTAGGTCTGGAAGGGACCTCAAGAGGTCATCGGGTCCAGCTTCCTGCCTTGAGACTGGACCAAGTAAACTTAGACCATCCCTGACAGGTTTGTCCAACGTGTTAAAAATAGCCAGTGATGGGATTCTGTGTTTTCCCTCAGAAGCCTATTCCAGTGCATGACTGACTACCCTTATACTTACAAAGTTTTTCTAATATTTAAATCTTCCTTGCTGCTGTTTATGCCCATTCCTACCTTCAGTGGACATGGAGAACAGTTGATCACAGTCCTCTTTATAATGGTCCTTAACATTTTTGAAGACTGTTATCAGATTTTCTCCCAGTCTTCTTTTCTCAAGACTATATATGCCCAGTTCTTTTAACCCTTCCTCATAGGTCAGATTTTCTAAGCCTTTTATCATTTTTGTTTCTCTCCTCTGGACACTCCAGTTTGTCCACATTTGTCCTAAAACATGGTACCCAGAACTGGACACAGTACTCCAGCGGACGCCTCACCAGTGCTGAGGAGAGTGGAACAGCTACCTCTTGTGTCTTGCATATGATGCTCCTGTTAAATCACCCTAGAGTGATATTAATGTTTTTCACAACTGCATCACATTGTTGGCTCTTACTCAGTTTAGTGATCCACTATAATAGCCAGATCCTTTTCAGTAGTTTTACCACCAAATCAGTTATTCCCCATTTTGTAGTTGTGCATTTGATTCCCCCTCCCCCCCCCGAGTGAAGTGCTTTGCACTTGTCTTTATTGAATTTCATCTTGTTGAGTTCAGACCAATTCTCCAGTTTAATCACCTAGCATTTACAGCTCAGAAGCCTGTGTACAAAAGCATTCCAATTGCTTATTTTGAAAGTTGTTGAGATATTAAGGAACAGTTAAAGCAAAAAGAAGGTCCGTTTTCTTGTCTGGGTCCTGGTCCTAGCTCTGTCAAAGATACTCACTGTTGCTAACTCTTGCAGTTTTATTGCAAGTCTCACAATATTTGATTTATTTTCAAAAAGTCCCAGCTCTGGGAGGCATGTGATTAAGTGAAAATCTAGGCTTTCATTTTTTAAAAAAGTAAATTTCTAGCCCTACTGGTTAGAGAAGCAATTGAAATGTGGCTCAAAAAGTTACCAAATTTTATGGCTTTTAACCATCTCATCATTTTTGGTATCTTAGGGTTGAAAGTACTGCTTCCTATGTAACCTTAACAACTCCATATAACCTCCCACTCTGTTTGCTCATCTGTAGTAGGGAGATGATGCTTACTTACCACATAGTTATTTAATACTTACCTGTTAAGGATTAATTCACAAATGTTTGAGATTTGAGATGATCTGATCCTAGGATCTGTAAAAGAGAAAAGTATACTTTTCAGTGAGCATGATTTAGGGGAGAAAAGTATATTGCAAGGTGAAAATAGGCAGAAATTATAAATGTAATAATAACAGGTTGTCTAAGTGGAGATAAACTGAAGCACTAGTTCCTGTGATGTACTTTATTATTTGACTCTTCCATTTTGACCTTGTCTGATTTACAGTAGTGGACTGTTGAATTAAAAGTGCCTTGAGCAGAATATCTGCAACTTGGGGTCAACCTGCAGAGTCTCCTGTGATAGATATGCTCTGTTGACAGTGTTTTATTAATGGTAGGTGCTGTGGATATGAAATGGCTAGAGAAGGACAGTTATTCCTCATATATACTTAGTGGATGGAATAACTTGAAATGCCCAATTACTGAGGAGATTGGATGGCTCCACGAATTGTTTGGTCACCTCAGAGAGTTGATGGGATTAGTGCAGTATCTAGTGATTAAGTGTCCACCTCCCACAGTCCCCAGCACAACTGACTGCCTCAGCAGAGGGGCCAAGTATTTGAATGGACTGTGAAAACTAAATTGTCTTCTGTAGAAATAGTTCTCCCAAGTCATTGTTGAGATACATTGACGTAGCAGAGGAGTTTGGAGAAGGTTGCTTTGCTACTGCTTATAGTGATCCTGTTTGTATGCAAATGGAGCACTTAACTCTGCAGGAACCATTAACTTTTTAAAATACACTTTCTCTGCTGGGCAAGCCAGTCATTAATATTAGCATTATTGCATTTTAGTTATGCAGTTGGGGAATAGGAAAAACCTCAATGAGGGATGGGTGAGAAGGACAGGGATCCTCCAAAGTGGAATCTCTCAGGTCAGCAAAGTCAAAACTATTTTTGTCAGTTTCTAGGAAAATGCTGAAGAAGGATACTTTATATATATATTGGTACAAATTTCTACTGTATTGCTGTTGATTTTTTTTCAGTTATACCAAGGGCGAATTTGCTTTGCAGTACCCACATACTGTGTGCCTAGGTTTTGCTGTCTTCTTTTTCATACTGTGCACTGCTGATTTATTATTGTAAAACAGTTTTCAGATCTGTAGCATGACCACCTAGCAAGGGTGAAAAATTGGGATGAGGGTAGGGGGTAATAGGCGTGTATGTAAGGCAAAGCCCTGAATATTGGGACTGTCCATATAAAATTGGGGCATCTGGTCACGCTACGAAATCTGTAACCAAACAGCATTTGCAATAGTGGGGTTGCAATACAAGACTCATATATTGTTGCATAATTATTACATTTTTTTTTTTTTATTTCAGGAGATTAAAAAGTTCATCAAAAGCATTTCTGAAAAGATCAAGAAAACCAGGGACAAGTATGGCATTAATGACAACGGCACAACAGAGGTAACTGCCTTTGGAGGGATAACAATGAGTACACTTACAGTAAAACTCTGTAACCCTTTGGATTGCTAACATTTCTGTCTCATCATCTCTTCAGCCACGTGTCTTGTACCAATTGGATCGAATTACCCCAACACAGTTAGAGAAGTTTCTAGAGACCTGTAGGGACAAATACATGAGGTACAAGTTTTGGGTATTATTTTCTTCTAATTAACTTATATCAATTCAACGTTCATCACTTATTATACAAGCGGGGGAGTTGGCTTTATAAGTGATTGATTTAAACCTGGATATTTTACTGTTTGTTAGAGTAGTGCTTAAAGGCCCCATCGTGCTAGGTGCTGTGCAATGCATAGTAAGAGGCCTTGCCAAAAGACCTTTAAACATGCAAAACAGACTAAGGGTCAGAGGTCACTAGTAATAGTATCACTGTTTTACAGATGGAGGAAATTGAGGCATAGAGATTGTGGCTTGCACAAGGTCACAAGTCTGGGGCAAAATCAAAATTCGAACCTATATCTCCTTAGTGTCAATCCAATGCCTTAACCAGAAGACTGTTCTTTCTCATTTATTTGTATTACTTTCTTCAAGTAAGTTGTAAAAGTAATATTTTGTTACATCAAAAATTCTTTTTCTCCATTATATCAGTCGTGAGCATAAATTCTCTTTTCTTTGTTCCCTAAAGAACTATCTGCTTAAACTGCAGCTTGTGTATTCACAGACCATCTTTATCCTGTATGATTCTGAAATTGTCATAGCGTTGAATTTGTGCCGTCAGTTTTCTTCCATCGCTACAAAATTATTTTGTTTAATCCTCAGGATTGTGGTTTCACAGCAGGTTCAAGCCGAAGGAGAACTAATAGGATGCAGGTGTGAGGAGATATTATAGAATACTACTCTAAGGGAATTCAGGAAAATCGATAAGGGAGAACAGGAAAGTGGTGGCCATATGTAGTCTCCGCCGCCTCCGCCGCCCCCCCCCCCCCCCCAGGTTATTGCAGTGATGAGTCCTTCCCTACCTCCAAAGACTTAGTGTTGGTATAATGTTCAAGTTAGATCAATTTGAGGGCCATTACAGCCTTGACTGTTAATCTTGATCTATAAACAGACGGTAGACAATCGTTATCTTTAGTTTTGCACAATATTGGTCCTGAATCTGACATTCATTCCTTGGAGATGGCTGCTGTGCTGTAAGAAAACACTGACAGTCGAGAGGCTCTTCTCTTAGTTATTGATTGTGAGTTGATTTATATATACAGAGAAAGTTCATAATGCCTTGGAATTGGTTCATTGGGATATAAATGAGGGTGACAGCTATCCTGTGGTCTCCTACATGCACTCACTGCATTGATTATTTGCTAAGCTTATTGCTGCTGTGGCTTGATGCTAGAAACATTAGATTTATGTTGAAGATATTTAATAAATCTGCTGTAAATTAACTGACGTTGGTTTTCTTTGCTGGGATTACTTAGTTTGTGCTCGCTTGGGTAATGTTCTTCAATGCAAAGCATATGTTATCTATTCCACAGCTCCCTTTTTGGTGTTAAGATGTTTGTATAGCCTTGGATGGTGATTGAGGTATACACTTAAATTCTGATTTTAAGTAAGTTTTTGATGTAGTAATTTTCCTCTTGTGATTATATACATTTTGGAAGGGACATAATTGCTATAAAACATTTCTTTGCTTAGTTACACTATGGTTTTAGCAGGAGCGGCACCACAGAGAACTCCTTCAGGACTGAGGCCCCTTGCTAGACGTTGTATGACACATAGTAAGACAGGTTGCCTTCTCCAAAGAGCTTATAGCGTAACTTATAATATAGTGTAAGGGTCTGTCTACACTTAAAACGCTACAGCAGCCGCTTCAGTGTAGATGCTCACTGCAGTGACAGGAGAGATTCTCCAATCGCTGTAGTTAAGCCGCCTCCTTGATAGGCAGTAGCTCGGTCAATGGAAGAATTCTTCCAACAGTTTAGCATTGCCTACACAGGAGTAAGGTCGGCATAGTTATGTCTCAGAGAGACATAGCTAAAGCAGTGTAAGTTTTGCGTGTAGACCAGTTCTAACTTAAATAACTGTATTGTTTGCTGCCATACAACCTGGTTGTGGATTGCATCACAGGCTAACCATTGAAGAGCCTTGTTTGTATTGGGAAGGGTATTCTCCAAGGAAAATTCTCCAGGGTGATGCTGAAGGTTGCAGTGGTGATTTAGTAGGTGGCATTCTCCCTTGACTTTGGTGTTAGGGGAAAATGTGCTCCTGGAGTGCTGATCTATTTGCAAAAATAGAAATGTTAATTCCAGTATCCTGGCAAAACTGCAGTGTAAAATGTAACTTCTCATCAAAACCTCTCTTCTCCTTTGTAGCTTCATGTTGCATATGGTGGCATACTTTGCTTTCTCTGCCATTCTGTTATCTGTTTGAATAGCTGATGTGTTGATGTTACAATAAAGCAATAACGTGATCTGAATTTATTCTCCTTAGAGACTCTCCCTCAGACTGAAATTAGTCTTCTTTAAGATGACCCACTGATACAGAACTTTCTCTCTTGAAAATAAAAAAAAGGGGCTAATATAGTGTACTAAAATCCAATCTTATAGCTTTGTCAACACATCAAGAACAATTCCATAATGGAAAATTTGTTGTATTTGGAATATGGGAATTGCCAGTGTATTGGATCACAATAGTCCATCTAAGGAAGAATTTGGGATTTGGCAGTGGCCACTACCGAATACTTCAGAAGATGAACTTCATTTAATTGACCTGACTAGCTGTGGAATGTTTTATACCTAGGGCAAAGGAATTTCTCTATGCCCTTGGTAGACTTTCGCATTGCATGAGATTGGTGTTGGTTGGATATGGATGACCTCTTTTTTTCCTGCCAGCCCCATCGCTGGCAATGAAAATATAGCTTAAAAACTCTTATTAGCACTCCTGGAATAATGGAGTGCTTAAATTTGCTCAGTCTAGATTTAATGTCATAATGAGCAATTTTTTTTTAATCTGAGCTTTTTTCACCCCTGGCTTTCTTCACAGGGCACAGATGGAGCCTGGCTCTGCAGTAGGAGCTCTGTGTGCTCAGAGTATTGGTGAGCCTGGCACACAGATGACTCTGAAAACTTTCCATTTTGCTGGTGTTGCCTCCATGAACATCACTCTGGGTGTTCCAAGAATCAAAGAAATTATTAATGCCTCCAAAGCAATCAGGTACTGAAACCTTTTTTTTATCCCTCTGCTTTAGTGAGAAGTGATAAATCTGTATTCTAAAGTAGCACCTCCCTTACAGGAATATGCAAGGCTTATGCTGTCAAATATCTAAATAAGATGAGGTAGGTTATATCTTAGCTGGCAGAAAAATTTCACATTTCAGTCCATACAAATAAGTACTTTTCTAGTGGCCAGAACACAGTTAGGTGTTCATTTCCTCTGAAAATGAAGCCAGATGAGTTATTTCATAGCAGGCTAAAGCAGAATGCTTTGTGTCCAGAGCAGTCCATTAAATATTACAGATTGTCAAGAGATTAGTCTATAGCAAGAGAGAGTCTACAGCAAATAAGTCTAGCTCAAGCAGTAATTAAAACGCTTTATTTCCGTGCACCTGGAGCCTTATTTAAGCACTGCTATAGTAGACTAAGCAATAAAAACTCACTATAATCTCTGAGTATGTATAATTGTTGGAGTATGAGTTCCCGTAACTGTCATATTACTTCAAACTTGAGATATTTATAGAATGATTTTCTTAGATATTAGTTGTGTCAATTTTGGGTGCTGTTATTTCCTATAAAGCAGCAGACTGTTTTACAGTCTGTCCTAGTTATCCCTATAGTAGATGGTAGTTGAGACAGACCACATAAGTTGGTAGGTAACAGAAAGCTGCCATTTTATAATCTAGCTAATAAATGTTATAGCAGTGTCTTGTTCTGTGTAGCACACCTATTATCACAGCACACTTGGACAAGGATGATGATTCTGATTTCGCCCGTCTGGTTAAGGGAAGAATTGAGAAGACCTTATTAGGAGAGGTAGGAAAAACGTCGTTGATAATACATTAAATTTAAAAACTCTAGTGTGTATTGTTGCTGACTCTTTGTAGTGGACATGAACCGTTCTTGAAGAAATTCTAACTATGCCATCTGGATCTGTAACTTACAGATTTCAGAGTACATCGAAGAAGTGTTTCTTCCCGATGATTGCTTTATATTGGTCAAGCTCTCTCTGGAGCGGATTAGACTGTTGAGACTAGAGGTGAGTTTTCCAGATCTTGATGACTGTACTACTTGGAAAATCAGAATGAGCATTGGGTCTCTTCCATCATATCTGTTTGATGTCCTTTTCAAAGATGACAATCAAACAAGCTAGTTAAAAAGAAAATGAAAAGTGCAATCCACAGGTTGTCCATATAAGATTTACAACTCCATTTAATACTCAAATTTGGCATTTCAGAGCATTGCCTAGTGCTGGGAATAGTGCAGGCAGCCAGTGTTGTGGTTTCCTGATCAATAAATCCAGAACTTAAATAGAACAGAACAACTAAGTTGCACAGAATTATGGTCATCATGTAAGTAGACCATTGCTAAAATAATTTTCTCTTGAGCCTTTAGCGAAGAACAGATCTTCTGAGGTGAATGGCTATTGTGCTACATGGCCTTCAAAATGCAAGTTTAGTTCTGTGAGGACGTGGGTGAGGTAATTGTCACACTGGAGCGGCTCACAACTGTGAATACCTAATTCAGGGCATACGCTTCATTATTGGTGGTATGCTCTATAATTTAGATTTCACCAAGCCAGTAACAAATGTGAACTCCTGGATCACTACTAGAACCATCTTGCCATGGAGTCACAGACAGACCCCTTAGACTCTGCAGTCTATCTTGCCACCCAGGTAAGATGGATCTAGTAATGAATAGTCACTTAAACCAAAAATCACATGCTATTCAGGTAGCTTCCAGTCCCAAAAGGCCAGTCACTTACCCCAGATCAATCGGTACCCTAGATCATTCACCAAAGACAGTTTATTACAGGATTGGCTACAGGCACTATCTAAAGGTTTATTAACTATAATAAAGAAATACAAGTTGTTTACAAGTTGAAGCAAGCAAATATATACACTCAAATGAATTATCTATGGTTCCTAAAGATGACAGAGATGTTGTAATCTGTCAATTCAAAATGTATTTCAGGGTGGACCCAGGGGTAACCCCTGAGGATCTCGGCCCTCATTTAATGTCTCTGGCCCTGTGAGTGCTCATACAGCAAAGAGAGATAACAAATGTTCATGTTTTCTCTTACATTTGGCCTTCTAGTCCATGAGATGACCTTGCACATAGCATTTCCAAGGTGTGATAGGGCCATTCAGCAATCCTTTGTACTATGGTGTTTCTTAATGGCCTGTTTAATCTTAATAAGCCTCTTACTGGGTGTGTGTGATGATTCCCATGTCAGGGTTCAAAGTTCAGAGCAAACATTTTCAAAGTTGAAAGCAAAATTTACATATTTCCTTATAGTCTGGGAGACCAGCATTACAAGTGAGATTAATGCAATCAGCATTACAAGTGAGAATAATGCAATCAGCAGTTTACAAGCATTTCATAGAGTCTAAATACTAAATATGTCTTGATAAGACTAATACTTACTTTGACCAAAACTAACATACAGATGAGCTGGTTTGGTTTCCAACTATGTTTTTTTCAGTTCATTGCTAATCTGTACAGCCTTGGCCAGAGCTGGCACTTGTTAACCAGCATCACAGTATATATCTCTCTTATTTGCCCTCCTGGTGTGTCTAATATCCTGGAACTGACTCATCTGCAACAATTTGGCAAACTGTTTAGTTCTGAGTCATTTTCAATAAAAGTTCACCCCTATACAACACTTATAAGACTTCAGGGAGACTTAAGTGGCAGCTGGACCTGTGTGGACCCTCTGCACAAGGGCAAATTTCACTGTAAGAGCAATTTTGTGGTGATCTGCAAGCATTCCATTTGTTAGACTTATCCAGCTGAGGTAGTATCATGGTTGATTAGTGGAACAGAAATCTGATTTCTGGATGGCTGAAAGATTTAAAATAGTTAAGGGATATATTTTAATATTCAAGGGAATCATTTTGCTGCAGGTGAATGCAGAGACTGTGCGATATTCTATCTGCACATCTAAGCTAAGAGTGAAACCTGGGGATGTTGCTGTTCATGGAGAGGCAGTTGTATGTGTGACCCCTCGTGAGAATAGTAAGAGCTCTATGTATTATGTCTTGCAATCCCTGAAAGAAGAGCTACCAAAGGTAAGTAGAAGCTCTTCCTTTTGCAATTGGTAACTGCTTCAGTCTGTATGTGGGAAATATGAATATTTCTATATGGCGTTGAGTGTCAGTATGGTCTAGCTGTCTGAGCCCAGAACTCCTGGGTTTGAATTCCAGCAATGCTGCTGGCTCTTGCTGCTCAGCGTTAACCTTTTCTGTGTATCGTCCCTTATATCAAATGAAGGTTGTAATCTTTCTCTTAAAATCTTATGAAGTGCTATATAAGTACTAAATTTCCTGCCAGTTAAAAACAGGGCAGGTTTTGAAAGGAGCCTATAACATAATCTGTCAAAGGCATTTGCAAACAAAAGCCTGTAACAGACAGGGTGCACGGGTATCCTGTTGAGGCAGAGATCTGTGGTAGGTCTGGTTTTTCTGGATCCCTGATACAAAGTGTAAAAAAGAGGGGCAGGGAAGACTAGTTTTAAAACAATAATGTGGTGAATGCACCTCCTACATGTGTCTAGGGAGCATTCAGCACATAATAGATATCAGACACTAATATTTATTTTAACGTTCAGGCCACTGTGATTAACAAATGGAGTTTTTAGATGGCTTTGAGGACTGATGTAAAGCCTTAGATGTAAGTTTTCTCATACTGAATATTTAAAGCTGCATGGACACAGCATGTTGAGTTTATACTGCTTCTTCTTTTACAAAGATTGTAGTGCAAGGTGTCCCAGAGGTGTCTCGAGCTGTCATTCACATTGATGAGCAGAGTGGCAAGGAGAAATACAAACTTCTGGTGGAAGGTGATAACCTACGAGCTGTCATGGCCACCCATGGAGTCAAAGGAACAAAGACCACTTCTAACAACACTTATGAGGTAATTCTCAAGTGTGTATCATCACTACTTCTAGCTGCAGCTTGATTCCTACTTATCCTTTGTTTTCAGACAGTTAATGCAATTAGCAACTGATCACTTCTACTTTCACAAGTAACTGTCGTGTATTATCATAAAAGGCTAATTGAGCTGCCAATTTCAATCACTTTTAATAAGCAAATGTTTTTATTAATTCAGGTCTTTAAAAAAAATGGTGGCTGTGAGGGAAGCTGCATCCCAGGAAAATCACTTCAGATTTTCCAGTTAGATCAGTAAGAAAATCTTCACTCCCATGTGCAAGGAAGGAAATGTTTCAGTGCCCCAAGCACTTCACCTCTTCTTTTATCCAACATGGTCTCTCTTCTAGGTAGAGAAAACACTAGGAATTGAAGCTGCTCGAACAACCATTATCAATGAGATTCAGTACACTATGGTAAACCATGGTATGAGCATTGACAGGAGGCATGTTATGCTACTATCGGACCTGATGACCTACAAGGTTTGTGTTACATTCTTTTTGGTGTCACTTTGGTCTCTTTATCCAAACTAACCATAGAGTCAATAGAAGAGCTTTCAGCTGAGGAGCATTAATAGGTTATATATGAAGTAACTGCTGATCACGCTAATGGATCCCTGGGGCTGAGTTGGTATCTCAAACTTAAATGATTTAATCCATAACTTGAGAACAGCAGTCTGTTAGAAGAGCTTCATTTAGAAGTTATGGGTGTGTCTCTTTCACCCTGGAGGTCAACTAGCTGGCACGTTACAGTAAAGAGCATAGGGTTGGTGTGGGCACTCAAGCATGTAATATACACCCCTGTGTATATCTGTTCATATATTTGAAAGCACAGCAGCTGCACTGCATGGCAGAATCCTGGCAAATGGAAACAGATTACATAATGGAGTATGGATAATGGTGATAGCACTGGCCATTTTGATGCAATGTCAGTACTCCTCAGGAAAGGAAAATCACTATTCACATCCTCGATAATGTGTGTTGACTGTAACTGAGCTGTATTTGTGTTAATGTGCATAATGGAGCAAATCCTTTCCCATGTATTGAGCTAGCATACAAACTCAAGGGACTCTGCCCTCAGGTAAAAGGGCAAAGGAATTGTAGCCTTTCCTTGTTCCCCAAACCTGTGGGGCAGTTACTCCTGCACCCTTGGGACTGCAATAACCTCTGTGCTGGTTGTACCACCTTCCCGAAACTTTGTCTGCTGTAAAGGCAAGCCTTTCTACCTTGAGTGGAGAAGGGGCCCAGAGTACAGTGTTGGGAAGCCAGGTTCCCAGCATCCACTTCTTTCCCTTATCCATCCATCCATCTCATGCATCAGAACTGTACTAGCTCCATTGTGATCAAGGTGCTTTGTAGCAGCATGGGATAGAAACAGGATTAGATCTAATATGTTTAAATTCAAGTGGATTTTCTAAGGTGACTAAAGTGGAGGATTTGCATTGTCCAGTCGTTTTACACTTGGAGTTAGATTTATCAGCCAACAATAACTGACAGTCTCAGCTGAATTCTTTATAGCAGCCTTCTAGGAGCCTCTACAAAGAGGGGTTTGATTTTGTATTTTAGTGGCTGATTAATAGTTGGACATTTTTCTGTCATCCATATGCCTTTTTTGATTCACATCCTTTCCAGTTTCCTTGACATCATAAAATTTCAAGCAATTTATAGCTTATCCTACAGCCTATGAATAAATGTTTTGGTTATTCTAAACTTTCACTACTACCAAAGCTTTAACCTTCAAAAGACTTAAGCATGAAGAAGTAGAATGGAGGCTGTTATTTAGACTGTAGACTTTCGTTCAGTACTGTTAAATAAACTACATTTTTGTCTCATCCACTTGCTTTGATTCTTCAATAAATGAAACCCAAACTGGGGAACCATGACTGTCTTTTTCTGTTTCTGCATTGATCTAGGGTGAAGTCCTGGGCATTACTAGGTTTGGGCTGGCAAAAATGAAGGAAAGTGTGTTAATGTTGGCTTCTTTTGAAAAGACTGCAGACCATCTGTTTGATGCTGCCTACTTTGGGCAGAAGGATTCTGTGTGTGGTAGGTATTGTAGGTTAGACTGCAGCATGCAGTATTCACTCCGCATCTGCAAAACTCCTTTAAAGTGTGTGTGTATGTTGCCCACCTGTCAAAGTTTTCTGTGTGCCTCCCAAAACACTAAAATGTATCTAGGTCATATGCTAGAAGCTTCAGAAGTGGTGCTGGATAAAACATCTTGACCCCAGAAGTCTGACAGGCACTACCCCAGATATTTTTCCCTTAACTGAATGAAATAGCAGGAAATTAGTCCCGTTACCTACCAAGATAAGCGTTCTTGTGTTCTACAAGTTTTGTTGACCTTTACTAAGACCTAAAGCAGATTTAAGGAAAATCATTCACTGTTTCATTTTTAGGCTCCCTTTTTGTTTGCACTTTAAAATGGTATACACATCTACGGTACTGTGAATAATGAATAATTATGGTGGGTTTCATCAATCGCAATAAAAAACCCAGAAAGCCAAGGGGCTTGAACCCTTAGGCATTCCAAGGCCATGGGGGATAAGTAGGGGATAAAATCCTAGAGAGAAGTCTAGTTCAAACAGATAAAAGCTCTTCAGTTCTCTTTCAAAATGTACAGGCATGTTTCTAGGCTTAAAAGTTACTGAACTAATATAAATTGCAGCTTTCTCTTATTCCATTAAATGGATGAAAGGCACAAACTTTGCCTAAAACTAAAATGTAAAAAAGGTGATGTACTTTTCTAGATCAACTGTACCCTGATAGTTAAATATTTTGAATGTTTTCATTTAATTGCATATTGTTTCAGTATCCTAATTTTAAGTTCTCACACATGCTGTTTAAATGATTAGAAACTTCGCCTTTTTCCATTCTCTCCCCACATCCAATTTTAGTTCACATTGAATCTTTTTTTGCAGACATTTCTCTATTCAGTTAAACTGAGGAGTGGGGGAGACAGGTAGATTTCACTACAATTCTAGTTATCTTCACTACACGTTAGTTCAGAGCCTAGTATAGCAGAGCTATTATCCCTCCTTCAGCTTCTGAAATATAAAAATGCTAATATAACAGGCTTCTTTTGGGGTGGGTTGAAAATATAGAGCTGAATCCATTGACTGCTTTGCGGATAGAAATGCTTGTGAATAAATGGAGATTGATTGGAAAGCTTGGCATGGCTGGTCCATATTTTAAGAGCTGGGTCTCTGGCCATCTGTGCCTCCCTTGTGATTGAATTTTATTGATGTTTGTTTTCATTGCTGTGATTGTGGTTAAAGCAAAGTCCTATGCTGAACTCACTCCATCCTGAATGGTATGAGAAAAAAAATGTTTGCTCAAAGTCCCCTCTGACTGAGTTGGTTTCGCTCTCCCTCAATCGAGTTTTTTACTAAGAACCCTTTCATGCTGTGCTCTTCATATAACAGTTTAGTTTACTTTTGGAAATAAGATGATTTTGTTTTCTGTCCATCCTATTTCCTTATTTAAAGAGGTAGTATTAGCAGTTTTTCTTAAAAGCAAGCTATGCACAATTACACGCTCATGTCAGTAGGAAACAAAGGTACACATTACTACTATTCATTATTACTTATATGGTTTATCGTAGTGTGGTGGAGTCCCAGTCATGAATAAGGATCCCATAGTATTAGGCTGCACAAACTCAGAATAAAAATAAGGTCCCTGCTCCAAAGAGCCTACAATATAAGTAGAGACAAAACTACTGCTTTTCACTTTCATGTGTAGTAGCTAAAATCTTTGAATATGTAATAATTGAAGAGCAGTGTTCTAGGAGTACAGATCTAAAACACAGTAACACAGCACAGTGCTGAAAAGTTAGGAAGTGACTTTTTGTGTGTACACAACAAGCATTGCAAGCATTCATGCCTTCACTTCCAAACCATATGTTAACTTACACATCAAAGGCACTTGGGCTCACTTGAGGACTAAATTCATGGCGAAATTGAGAACCTTCAAAACATGCACTTTTAAGTCATCAAAATGCAAAAAATTTAGTCAGAACAGCTAAACTTGTGAGAAACTCCAGACTTGGTTTCACTTGAAAATCGGTCAGCCAAAGAGAACTTTACCAGACTCTGCAAAAGCCTTGCGGCTGTGACAAACAGTAGAAAGGTCAACATGCAGGATAAATTCCCAACAGTTTAGTTCATACCTAACAATAGCCTTGTCTGTTGTAAATTTTAGTGTCAAGCCCAAAGCTATAAATCATTTTATAACTGAAGCGCCTTTGCTGCCGGTGGTTGTTTTTTAATCCTTGCTAAACTTTTGGGATTCAGAATAACACGTTTGCCATTTATTGGTTGTGATGAGCATCTTGTTTAACTGTTTGGTGGAGAGAGCTTTTGACGTGTTCAGCTTCATATGTAAGGTTCGAACAAGGTTTTCCTATGAGGACAAATATGGAGGAAAATTGGCAGAGCAGGTAATTTTGGAAACCTTTTAGTCACTTACCTTGTGTTTTTTTTCTCTCCGAGGTGTTTCTGAGTGTATCATCATGGGAATTCCGATGAACATTGGAACAGGACTCTTCAAACTGTTGCACAAAGCAGACAAGGAGTCAACCCCGCCTAGGAGGCCCCTTATCTTTGATAATGAATTCCATATTCCTCTTGTCACGTAGGAACTGGGCAACACCAATTTGCAAAAAGATGGTATAAAATTTAAACTAAGATGTTTTTACTACATTCATCTCAAAATAAGTTTACAAGTTGTGACTTGATAAGTGAAATATTGTCACCAGAGCTGGGCAATTGTTCGCTAGTTGCTAATACAGACTTTTAAAGGCGATCCTTGTCTATACAGAGAAGTAGAAATCGGTCTAAAATGAATGTCCGTTGACTATGCTTACTTGCTAATATGCAAGAATTTTCCATGCTACAGATATTAAAAGCAGCAACACACTGGCTGAAAAATGACTGGAGGAATTGTCACATTGCTCAAAATACATACTCCCAAAGCTTCGTGGATGCAGTGTAGTAGGAACTGATTTTCTTTTTCCTATACCATCACAAATAAAAACAGCCATTTTCTGACAAATGCATTCAACACTTTGGTGTTGGGAATTGAGGTGTTTTGAATACAAAGCACAGATGCAATGTCATTGGTGTCTTTTGAAGTGGAAGCTTTTGGACTGCTACCGCTAGTGTCACTAGTAGATCTGGTTAAAATTACTACAAAAGGTGCATATAAGGCTACTGTTACAGCTAAGAATTATATGTTAAAGCAGTAGAATACCAGAGAAAGGCAAGCTTTCAATCATCTACTAACATTTCTTTACAAAAGAAATATAATTGCTATTAGGTTTTACAAGAAGTATTGGTCCATGCAATATAAAAAAGCAGTGTAAACAATTTGTCTGCAAGAAAAGAGTTTTTGCTCATGGAAACAATGGGCAAAATGCTGAAGTAAGAAATTATTAAATAGAGGCAGAAATATCTGTCTTTGCTTGAAAATCATCTATGCCCCTTTGCAAAGTGGGGGCAGCTGAACATGAGGGAGGAGCATGTGAAAGACACATGCATTGTGTGTGAGGTTGTGTAGCACTAGATCTAGAAGAAGGTAAAATTTATGCAGTGGACATCTGAGAGAGCTGAAGTTTTGTAATGTGTGAACAGTCATTAGGATTCTTCCAGTGTGATCAGCTACTTTACCTTGTAGGTTCTCGCAGTGCTGTCTAGGGTTTTAGTTTGCTTTTATCTGTACAATTGAGCTATTTTCTATGTTCAGGTTTGACGACGACTTGTTCAACACTCTCATCTGCAAATATTGGCAGGGTGTATGTGGAAATGGCCTTTCAATGGGAACTGCAGAAGTCACATCTGTAGTTCCTAAAGATGAAGCATGAGCACTAGAAGGTTGTATTGAATGCCAAATTTGCACCATCTTTTTCCTCACCCAAATGCAGAGGTGTGTATTAGTAGAAGTGTAAGATAACCAGACCTTTGGGAGGCATATACCAGAAGACCAACTCACTTCTGTTTTGCTTGTGTAATGTGAGTGACTGAATATTGCCATTATTAATAGTAAACACAATGCTGTCTGATTTCTGTGAAGAATTGTGCTTTTTGTATTATTTCCATAAACTCTTCTTATTCTAAATGATTATTCGGTGCTGTATTTTCCTCCCAAAGATCCGGTTCCAGTGAGGTTACAATGGAGGTTACAGAATGTGAAGCAAAGCTGACATTAAATTTTGAGAGAAGGCTTTGTGTAAAAGAATGATACAAAGCTAACTTTTTTTTCATGGTATAGCATGTGTTATATTGCTGAAACCGTAAGCGTGTGGCAGCCTTATTTTTGTAAACATCTCATAAATCAGCAAAGGTTCGTTTAAACTTTGTTTTATTTCTAAAATGAATAAAGTAGAAAAGTCATCTTTCATGTATGAAAATGAAAGAACTGAAATATAATTACCTAATACTAGCTAGAGTAATGTTTTTTCTTTTCTTTTAGCCCACTGGAGTTAGAATAATGCCTTTATTTTCTGTTTAACTCATTGGATTAATCTTCAAACTGAAGATACACTTAAATCATTCCCTATGAATTCAATATTCCTGAATGTACAGTGGTGATACAGGGGGGAACAGCATTTTAACGCTTCAGAACTGTTTTTGTGGTAAATAATACCGTCTGGAAGCAGGCACAGCAAATTTACTTCAAATACCTTCAGAATTTGGGTCAGGCTGGAAAGGAACAGGATAGCCCTCAGAGCACTCTCCTTCACTTCTAAGGCTAAGATTGTACAGTCATGAACAGAAGCCAGCCCAGTGGATAACCTGCTGTTTGCTTGGGTGCATCCAGAGGTGACTCAGTCTTTGGGATGGGGTGCATGTGATTTGTATTACATGCAGCAGCCAATAGAAAGATACAGTGCAGTGTTATGAGAATATCAGCCCTGTTGTTTGTAGAGTCTGAGATGAAGCTGTGATTTCTGTACATGGAGGATGATGAATTAAAAATAAAGGAAAAAAGAAGACCTAGATGAAATCCTACATATAGCTACCCTAAAATGTTAATCTGTGGATTTGGGTGAGCTACTGTGTAAATTCAGGCAGGGTAAAAAAATGGATGAATTTCAATGCCTAAAAATCACCAGTGTAGAAATTGGTGCTAAAATCATTACAAGCCACTCTTAAATATTTTTGGAAAGCAGTAACAAAATGCAACCTGCTGAGTAAACTGGCATACTTCAAATGGGTGGCCCTCTTACAGATCAGAAGACCTATATCAGCTTATTTGGGAGGAAGGGATATTATTTTAAGGATGCGACTATAAGACACAAATTGAGGGAATGGCCCATAATAAACTTCTTGCTGCGGATAAATTCTTGATTGTAGCATGGAAGATTCTTGTAATAATGTACTGTGTTGCTGTGTATAAAGATTTTTCTAAAGATGTAATTTGGGTGGGTCTTGTATCTGAGTAAGTGGCTGCTTCAATTTTTTGTAAATATTCATAATAAAATATTTAACAACTTAAACTTTTCTGTGTTCTGTTCTAAGTGTGCTTTAATATTCTTCACTAAATTAAATCTATTAGTTGCTTATGTTGAAATAAGAGGAAAACAAGGAACAAAGGAAAAGTTGAAATTTGAGGTCTGCTTGCTGATGCATTTGCTGTTACATTCAAATGAATTTGGGAGTAAATTACTGATGTTGACATGGCTTCTTTCTCCTTCATTTATTTAAAGTGATTCAGACAGCATAGAATTATTAGATTTTTAATGCATTTTCCAATAGCTGGAAACAGATCATATTGAAGACTTAACACAATGCTGTAATACTAGATAAATACTTGCATTGACAAAACATTATAATTGATGTTGAATATGTAGTGTTCCTTACATTGAAGACGTGAATGGACTCTTTGCAATTGATTTATGGTGTGAAAAAATGTGTTGGAGCTACAAGCCTTTAAATTCAATTTGCTGCAGTGCATTTCTGCTGTTAATCTTTAATGTCAAGCCACATCTTATTTTTGTAAGATACCACTAAACCAAGCTCTGTGTGATGCCTTACAAATATAGCGTGTGGGAATTCATGTCAGCAGCCTAAAACTTGTAAGTCAATTCATGAATACAATTCAATTCTCTACAAAAGCCTTCTCAAGTAGTCTGGTTTGAGGCAACAATCAAAATCGATCTGTAGTGCAAGACTCAGGGCGAAATTCGGCGGCAGTTGACGGGAGTTAAGCAAGCTATGCAGAGCATTGTGTAACTCCCATCAATTTTGTAACTTCCTTTAGCACGCTGCATATGCACTGAGGGGAAATGCGTACCTGTCAACGCAGCGCTGCACTTTTTGGGGAGGTGGTTTTATTAAAATCAACTCCCGGATCGTTTGAATGGGGCAGTTTAGACTTACTCTCAGTCATTGTCTCCTCTGTAACTCAGATACAAACTGAGTTAAACACGTGTTGAATGCGCCTTCTAACCAGGCTGTGTACCTGACAATCAGTTTAACCAAAAAATATTGAATATTGATGAAAAATAAAAATAGCAAATGGAAATTCAAAAAATTAAACTTGCTAATGAATCTCATATAGTAGAACCTCAGAGTTACGAACACCTCAGGAATGGAGGTTGTTTGTAACTCTGAAATGTTAGTAACTCTGAACAAAACATTACAGTTCTTTCAAAAATTTACCACTGAACATTGACTTAATACAGCTTAGAAACTTTACTCCCCCTACTCCTATCTCACTGTACCCAGCCCCCTCCCCCACTTCCATTCCCACATCATCTTCCTTCTGCCTTCTCATCCCTCATCCTGCACCACCATGGACACTCACCGTTGTACAGGAAACAGGATGGTGGCCATGCAGGGTGCCCAGCACACACACAAAGGGAAGCCAACCAGCACTAGGACCCAGGAAATGGTGTCCAGCTGCAGAAGTGGCTCAGGCCCTAGAGGGGAGGGGTGGCACCTGAAAAATGACAGAACCTCCCTCTCCTTCCCAAAGGCCCAGCAGAGCAAGCCCTGGGCAGCTCAGTGCTGACAGAAATCGAGAGGGGCAGAGAGCAGTGGCATGTGACCTTGCATGCCCCCCTCTCCTCCCCAGACCTCACCTCCTCTCCCTGCCCCCCACCCAAACTACACCCATGTGTGCAGTTGACCAATCAGTTTGTGTCTCTGGGGTTCTACTGTGCTGGATTTCTGTCTGGTCATGTAAACAAAATAAAGCTAATAGTATGGGCTTCACTCCTAGGCAGTTTAGTTTTATGGTCAATTCAGTAAAACCAAATGTAATTTCAAAATACTGTACTAGATTCTGATTGTATTGGTCTCTCTCATCCATATTTCTCACTTCATTTTTTTTAAAACTAAATTGATGTTGCAGGATCTTTCCTTATCAACCCTCACATTAAACCCATTTTACTGCAGCTAATAAGTGGGATAAGTAATGGTTTCAAATACCGACTTTATTTTCCAGGGACCCATCTAATCAGTAAGCTAAACTTTTGAAAAATTATTTTCTTTTGTGGTATGGTTTTAGGAGTTTGTGGTTAACAGATGCTAATCCAGAACATAACCTTGCAGATACCAAAAGTACCATTGCAATCCATGGTATTAGTGATGGCTCAGAATTGGTTATGTGCTGATTATTACTTAGTGCTCCAATACTATAGCCTCTTGCTCCTGGGTGGAGGCTATTAGATATAGCAGCCTTGTAAAACTTGTTCACCGAAGGTGCATAGGAAGCTTTCCTGTATGTGTATCACCAATGCATCAGACTTCTGCAGAATACAAGCATTCACTTAGTCTGTGATTACAAAAGAATCTCAATCAGCATTGTAATGCTTGCTGCTATTCACATTCAGACTAAAGGGGGAGCTCTCCTCCCTCAATCAGTATTGCCATCCTCAAGCGTTCAAAAACAACAAATATTTGCCTTTAGTTTTTAGCTTTTCGCATTTACGTTTTCACCTCTTTCTTCCCCCCGCCCCCCCCCCCCCTTCCACAATCATAAGGGTTAGAAATTTTCCTTGGTAGTTTTTGAAAGCTGAATTCCATGTAATGACCTGTCTCCAAGAGCTGGGGTGTTAAAGAAAACCCCAAAACCCTAGTCAAACTGTGACACTTGGGAAGCATATGGACTTGTGCCTCTCCTGGGCAACTGAGCAAATGGAGAAGCAACTGCAAGTGTTTCCTTCGGGAACTTTTGGACTCTTCCCTACTCTGCACCTGGTTACAGGGGCCATGAAGACTAGCAGTTTCCCTGGGCTGCACTTTTTCTGCATCAGGCCAGCTTCTCCCCCAATTACTGACTTTTGGCCTAAGACTGGAAGTTTTGAAAACTGGGTTTTTAACTAAACAAAATTTTTGCATAAAGTGTCTGTTCTCCAGAAATGTAATTACATTTTTGTCATCGGAAAACGTTTTGTTCAAACAAAATTGTTCAATTTAGAAATGCTGCCGCAGTGCTTCATGGGGGCTGTTGCTGAGTTGCCTCATGTCC
The DNA here is from genome assembly GCF_026122565.2 of Emydura macquarii macquarii. Lineage (NCBI taxonomy): Eukaryota > Metazoa > Chordata > Testudines > Chelidae > Emydura > Emydura macquarii. Next base: position 10,946,862 of record NW_027130204.1, on the reverse strand, counting down.
CCATGGCCTACTAGGCTGAGCTCTCCAGCCACAGTACATCTCCCATGATGCCCCTTGCTTCCAGCCTTCCCCAGATCCATGTCTGCCCTGTGTGCTGCAAGTGGGAGATGTAGTCTGACCAAGCAGCCCGGTCTTAAGAGAAGAACAGGAGCATGAAGCCCTGTGATTTCCAAATCAATGTTTCATGAAAAATTTTAGTCAAATTTTATTTACTTTCATTGAAGGGTTTTTGGGTTTTGGGGGTTTTTTTTGGGGGGAGGGGGAAATATTTTCCAATCAGCTCTACTGCAGCACCCCAGTCCTGGAGCCATCCCTTCTTTACCATCCTGTCCTGTTCTCCCATAGCCAGTCCCAGACTGTGTCCCTTCTGCCTCCCTAGGGAAAGAAACCTGCCTTCATCACCTACCTATTAGGGTGGCAAAGACCCCAGCAGCTCCAGGGACCTTTCCTTGGGTGGGCAACTAAATCCAGCAGAATTCCTGGTCCCTCTGTGGGGCTGGGGGAGTGGGCTGCTCCATGTGCAGCACAGAGATGAGGCAGCTGATGAGAAGATTGGAGGCCTGGAGGGATGAGAACCGCTACAGTTGTTTGGGAAGTAAACTGAGTTGGGGTCTAGAGAGGAGACGTGCTGGTGAGTTCAGTGGTAGTGGGAGAATGTTAGTGAGTGGGGGGGCTGCAGAGTGACTGAATGGAGTGGATAATGGGGCAAGTCAGGTGGAAGAGCTGAGCAGAGTGGCGTAGGCAGGGAGCGGTGAGAACGTGCTGTGAGGTGTGCTGTGTGACATCTGTGTATGTAGGTGAAAGGGGTTGGCTAAGAATATGGAGAGGAATGTGAGTAAATATGGGATGGGGGGTGTGTGTGGTTGTAAGGCTGGGGTGTGCAGGGCTGCAGGTGTTGGTGTTAAGGATGTCCTGGTGAGTTTTCTGACAGTCTTGCAAGCCTGTATTATGTTACTCTGTAATGTATGTAACCCAGATAGTTCTGACAGATGTATATAAACCTGACAAGATTATCATGATTACAGAAGAGGCTCATAACTTAAACTAGTGGAATAAGACTTCATAATCTTTATCCTTGACAAATATGCCTTAACTGTCTATTCCCTGAGTTGTATTTAATACACAGAATATTTAGGGTGAAAGTGTTGTGCAAAGAAAATGAACCTGTGTGCCAATAAATTACAATAAACTAGTGAAGAGAGAGCAAAACTTTCTGGGGAAAGTGCTGTGTAATAAGTATAATCTTTAACACATTGTTTTTCTGGAAATTGTTTCACAAATATATCATTCATATTTTGCAGATGGAAAAACCAAGCACATAAGGGACTTTTCTGAGGCATCGGAGAGTTGGCAAAGCTGGGAATAAACCTAGATCTTTGTTGTCTTGCCCACATTAAGTTAAAGAAATCTAATGTAATATGATATAATCTCCCCCATAATTAATATAATATCAATCTAGCAAACAGATACTGTATTTTATCATATGCAATTACAAATTAAAATACAGCAAAGTATTTCCTGACTTTTTCCTAGGTATCCCAAGTACCCATCAATGTTTCAGTGACTTAAGGAAGCAAGACAGTAAGTTAATTCCATGAGTTTAATAGCAAATTGTGAAGCAGTGTGCTCAGGGACTAAGACATCCTCAGAACCAGCACCAGGTGAACTATAGTTCTGTATAGTATTGGCATGTAAGTGTTAGTGAAATGAACAGTCATGTAATTGATCAATAACATTTTCCATCTTCAAAGCACTTAGCTAACTGTCTTATATATTCAGTGCTGGTGAGTGTAGCAGTAAGTAAAGTTGTAGAGAGAAAAATAAGATGAAAACCCAACCTGCTCAGTTCCTGCAATACAGTCATAGAATAGTAGGACTAGAAGGAACCTTGAGAGGTATTCTAGTCCAGTCCCCTGTACTCAAGGCAAGATTGTTTTATTTTTTTTAGACCATCCCTCACAGGTGTTTGTCTAATGTGCTCTTAAACATCTTCAATGATGGACATTCCACAATTTCCCTGGGCAATTTATTCCAGTGCTTAACTACCGTGATCGTTAGGAAGTTTTTCCTAATGTCCAACCTAAACCACCCTTGCTGCCATTTAAGCCCATGGCTTCTTATCTTAGCCTCAGAGGTTAAGGAGAGCATTTTTTCTCCCTCCTCCTTGTAACAACCTTTTATGTACTTGAAAACAGTTAAGTCCCCCCTCAGTTTTCTCTCTTCCAGACTAAACAAACCCAATTTTTTCAATCTTCCCTCATAGGTTGTTTTCTAGACCTTTTGTTGCTCATCTCTGGACTTTCTCCAATTTGTCCACATCTTTCCTGAAATGCGGTGCCCAGAACTGGACACACTACTCCAGCTGAGGTCTTATCAGCACAAAGTAGGGCAGAAGAATTACTTAGTGTGTTTTCCTTATAACACTCCTGCTGATACATCTCTGAAAGATGTTTGCTTTTTTTGTGACACTGTTGCCTCATATTTAGCTTGTGATCTACTGTAACCCTCCCTCCCCCCTTTCCATAGTACTCCTTCCTAGGCAGACATTTCCCATTTTGTATTTATAACTGATAGTTCCTTCCTAAGTGGAGTACTTTGCATTTGTACACTGCATGAATAGAATCAATTATAATCATGAGTCAATTGAGTCAAATATGCAGAAAGCTATTATATAAACCAGTAAAAATATATAGGCGTGTTTTTCAGACCACAGCATTGATTCTGCCACTTCAGGGATTAATCTTGAACACACATTAAAATGAGAAGAGTAAATTGAAAGAATAAAAGATTGGCCTTCAGTTATAAAGAACTGTTGTACTCCATTGTGGGAGTGCTCAGGAAAACAACTGGAGGTCAGCTGCACCTGACTGAGCTTTGCATGGGAAAATTAACTGTGATCCAAAGAAAGTGTCACCATACACCATTATCAACCCAAGAGAAGCATTCCTCCAATGATTGCTCACCATTCAGTAAAACAGATAGATTAGCTACTGAACTACCACTAGAGAGCAGCATTCAGTTTTAGGAAGGAAAAGGTGGGATAGTTATCGTTTATTATATTGGAGGAACTGTTAGGGTGTGTATGATGCTTTGATTGTTTGCAATGTCAAAGCGGAAGCGTAGCCATCAGATGAAAAATAAGCAGGCAAAATTAGTCACATTAAAAAGGATATTCAGATGATAGTAGCACTTTGTGGATAACCCACATTACATAGTGTCTAGTCTCTGGCTCCAGTGAGTCTTGAAGAAACAGTATGCTTGTTCCAGCAGGTCAGAAAATCGGCACTGATTTTATAGCCATCTGGGTGGGAGCAAGGTGGAGCAAAAGGGGTCGCTCCAAGAGTGAAGGGATGTGGTCATTCTCCAGGATACATAGTGAATCATACTTGGCAAGGGGGAGACTAATGCTTTAACTGCCAAGGAAACAGGAGAGAGCATGTAGAGTGCCCCAGCTTGACTCTCGCTGCTCCCCCACCCCCCAGCTAATCTAAAGTTACAGACTAGCTTGTTCTCAGTAGCAAGCACTTAAATAATTGTTCCAAGAGCTTTTCCAAAGCATGAGGTTTTGCCACCCAGCTGGGTAACCATCATGATGTTTGAGCTGCTTCCATAACATAAAGGTAACAATTAAAAGAGCTATGGATATTTAAAGACCATGTTATTGTGACTGAGTGTTAAGACTGAAAATAATATGAAGCAGGCGGTCTTCTCCGAGTACAGACAACTGAAAAAACAGAGAAGTGAATAAGAGATTCCTTCCACTTGATTGCCTTAAAGCTACCACATGAGTTCAATGAATGCTTGCAAGCCAGTTGGTTCCTTTCAGACACTTATTTCACAGTGATCTTTTGAAGAAAGACCTATGTTGACTGATCATGGCCAGGGACATCATTGACCTTAACCTTAGAATGATTCAAATCCAGTCTCACGTTAAATAACACATGCTGTTCTGATGCCTGTGTTATGTCTGACCTATTTCTGAGAATAGACTTAACAGTCTTAGGCCATCACCTCTTGCACACAACTTGTCAAACTTTTAAATGGAGATTTTGAACAGAGACTGTATGGTCTGCAATAGAGAAATGTGAAGAGGTGATGGGTAAAGCACCTCACAATAAAGACTTTTCATAAATGAACTGCTAAAACTGTTGAAATTCACGTATGTAATGCACTAAATTTACACAATTCTTCAACCGGGTAAGAGATGTTCTCTGCCCTGAAGAGTTTAGTTTATGGGTCCAAGCCTTCAAGGTGTTAAGCATTCACTATTCCCACCGTGCTCAATGGTAGCTGAGCGTGTGCCACATCCCAGGATTGGCCTCCAACTTCAACCAGACAAATACAAGGAGACACTAGATGACAGGCTAGCTGCAGAGAGATGTGGAGTTTATTAAAATAAGACTGATCGCTGGAGAAATGATATGGTGGGGGGAAATAGAGGGGACAACTTATGCAAGAATAAGATGTTTTTTACAGTCGGAGGGGGCAGGTTTGCAGAGGGAACCAAGCTGAGAGGGTGGAAGTGGTAAAGTGACAAGGCTGGGAAGCGTGTAAGGAGCGAGAGATGGGTGTGGAATTAGAGCAGAACTGAGGTGCAGTGTCTCAAAGCAATGTATAGACATGAATGCATGTGGTCTCATGTTGTGCCTCAGTGAGAGGTAAGTAACGGTGTGATAATGCATGCAGATAGGTGACCTGAGACATGGATATTAGTGATTTTCACAAGGAGTCGCAGTGAGTCAGTCACATGGCTGGGAACAGAGCACAGGCATCTGATACCTAGGACCCTTCTCTTATCTTTTGACCACTTTCACTGGCAATTAACGTTCCCAGAGTATATGGTCTGATAACTGATTCGTAAAAACAAACACGCTGTGATAAGGTGGCAATCAGGACATCATTTACCATAGGGCAAGGGGGGCAGCTATCCATACCCTCCCCCAACCTTGGTTTGCCCGCCTCCAGACTTAGTATAGGTCAGTATGCTCTAATATCTTCTACCTTTTGCCCCCACCCCAGATTTTTGATACAGTCAATAGGAAAGCAGTAGTTACCTAGTTCTTCTCATTCGTGATGCTGGTGGGGACAGAGAATGTTCTACGTGCTGACACAACAGTGCCTCCCCCAGAATTTTTCTGAAATGACACCGCTGGGGGCATTGCAACAATGTTGATGGATAACAGAGTTGAATTGTTCGCTTCAGTCATCAGATGATTTGCCTGTAATTTTCACTCAGCTAGTTGTACAAAAACAAAGGCAGATGTTTAACCATCTGTAGTTCAATGCAAAATCTGCTGCTTCACAGTCTACATTTCCACCTGCTAAATAAGAGGCTGCATGATAATGTAGACAACTGTGAGGGTGAGTCAGATGCAGCCTTGTAGTGTTGACACACACAGACAAATCCTGAGCAGTGTTGGAAAATCCTTATGGCAAAGAAGCTTTATCTTATGTAAGTCTTGCTGCTGGGGCAGCATACAGAAATGCCATAATGAATTAGAACAAGGTCAGATGGAATTTATCTCCCACTAAATAAAAAAGCCGAATTGGAACATTTCATAGTAGGGTTAGATCTAGAATCCAATAAAAAGTGAGAAAAAAGCTATTTGTTGCAGAAGTAAAAAATTAGGTCCAATCTTTTATTTGTGATATATGCAGGCAAGTCATAACATGTAGTGCTGTGATCCCATCAGAGCTCATAATCTGAGCAGGGGTTCAGGAGTTTCCGTACTTTGATAGCAGATCTCTGGGAGCACACAGGTGCTGTTGAAATTGATTCAATAGGTGGCACTCTTCTCTTTTAGTTACCCCATATGGTGTTAGGTGTCCCTGCTGGAGTTGCTAGCTTCTGGCTGAGATATTAAAATGAGACCATGACTTCTAGTAGTCATTAAAGATCCCTCTAATATTTATCCTACGTATAGCTTTTTTTAAACCAAAGTATCTGAGTCAAGTTCTAGTTCTTGTGAATGTTATTCCTGCCTAAAACTTCCTTTGTGTTATAAATTGAACGTATTCTTGACTTCCTGCACTAAATGGTTGATTATTAGTCACCATTGCCCACTGGCAATTTCATCCAGAGTCTCACGATATTTGATGAATGATGATTTTTCTTACAGCCCCAGCCTCTGGAGTCATGTGATGACATGAGACACTCAGCTGTAGCTTTCTTAAGAAGTTTCTAGCCTTTATGGTTGCAGAGAAAAACTTGAAACATGAACAGCGTGCACCTAAAGACCTAGTAAGCTGCAGATAAAGAAAAAGACACCAAAACATATGACTTAACCAAAATGTCCTGATTTTTAAGCTTCTCGTGATTTTGAGGCATGATCCATGATTTTCGAATAGTTGAGCTTTGAAATGCTGTTGTTTATTTGCTGAGTGTTCAAAAATGTGCCAGGCACCTTCTTCTTCTTCTTCTTCTTCTTACAGCTTTTCCCGCACTAAGCAGGGTCACTTAAAAGGTTCATTATGGTCCTTCTCCATCTGATACGATCTTGTGTATCTTCTATCTTAAATCCAACACTTTCCATGTCTCTCTTCAGCACATCCTTCCAATGTGTCTTTTGCCTTCCTCTCTTCCGTGGTCCAGGGAGCTCCATTTCCAACACTCTTCTCGTCACATGGTCCTTGTCTCTTCGCATTACATGTCCATACCATCTCAATCTCTTCTCCTTTAACTTTGTTGTTACCTCTATCACTTTCAGAGTCCCTTGAATGTACTCGTTCCTTATCTTATCATTCTTTGTTACACCACAAATCCATTGCAGCATCCTCATTTCATTCACAGTCAGCCTAGGATCCTCTTTTAATGTTGTCACCCACGTTTCTGCACCATATGTTGGAGCTGGTTGCACAACAGTTTTGTATATCTTCCCTTTCAGTTTAACTGGTGTGCCAGGCACCACACTGACCAAAATAATGGTGTAATCCCTGCCCAAGAGATCTTACATTCTGGTTAAACAAACACAATGAAATAGTGGAGAGCAAACAAATGAGGAGAGAGCTAGGCCATTGAGTAGCATAGGTAAGTTGTGCTCACATCTTGAAGGTGAGGGGTGAGTATTTCATCACAGTCTTGCAAAACTATTTTTGCATTTTCAAAACACACTTTGACCTGGGTTGTTTCTACACCTATATATTTGGGAGGAATTCAGAACTGATGGGATTGGAGGAGAGAATGAAAGTTAGAGCAGAGAGGATGAAGGGAAGGTGAGGTTATAGCATGTGGAGAGAAGAGGCAAGGTGGAGGGGGAAAGAAATAAAATTGCTAAGGACCAGAAGAACAAAGATGGTGACATGGTGAGGTGGGAAGGGGCAGGGGGTTGCAGCTTGATGGTGGTACTAAGTCAGATGCTGGAATGGAAGCAGTGATGGCAAGATGAGTAAGGCAAAAAAAAGTCAAGTGCCCTTGAATGGATGCTCTTGTTAGCTAGGAGCCAGGTTGTGTAGTGTTGCTTTTCAGCTAGTCTCTTCTACCCCAGCAGTGGCTGCAAAAGTGGGAAACTGTTCTGTAACCTCCAGGTGCTCGCCTTCTTAACTACAGGTATTTTATTATCTTTTTTTACTAAATACAAGGATATTTTGTTGATTGTGTCTTTCTCTTTTTGTGGAGTTGTTTCTATTGGTTGATGTGTCTTTTATTCGTGATAGCTAGTTTATCCATGTACTAATTTTAAAATGTTATAAGGATTGTATAGCTTTCACCAAACTGTAAATAAAGACAAGGAAATTAAATGCTAAAAGATTTGTAAGCACAACTTCAGGATTGCACAGTTAAGCTCACAAAATGCTGGGAAACTCAAAAATTAAGCAGAAATGAGATTAAAAAATATTCTAGTGTCCTGCTTTGCTATTCCCATTTTTTTGCTAGATGCTATCTGAGAAACATGGCGTAGCAGTATGAAATGACATATATCTTTAAAATATCGATACATCCAGTAGTAATCTCTTCATTTACTGCCTATAAGGTTTGGTTCTCAAAGTAGTTCATTCATCCTGCAGGCCAATTTTGGAAAGCTGTGCAACCACTGGTAGTTCATGGACTCAGATTAAGAAGTTCTTACTCAGGTAAACTCAGCAGCATTGCTGCTGTATGCTACAGTGTTCTCTGACCTTTTACAGTAGAATGCATTAGGGCAAGCCTAGTCAGTCAGGCTGATTAGATCTCTTTGGAGCCATAGAACACTAGAGGTTAGGTTAGATGGCTTGTCTCTATTAGGAATACTAGGTATGATGCCTTTGTCACGCTAGGGTGAACTGGGGAGGAATAAAAGACACCCTACATTACACGCCCCCCACTTTCCCATGTACCAGTGCAGCTTTTAGCCTGTGTGTTTCTCTGGACATCCTTTATCTCCCTCCCACCCCCACTTCCTTGCTTTCATAAGCTATTCTTCACGAGATTTGCAGCTTATACAAACGTTGCTTTCCACTTGTATATGGGAAGCCCTTAATGCTTTCATCTTAAGGAGAGGGATCTATTTATTTTTAATCCTTCTTTTGAATCTGCTGCTGCCCATTTTCTGTGATTTCTTTTTATATCTAGTTTCTTCTCCCTGTCCTTATTCCTCATATTGACTTTCCTCCCTCTGGGCCTGCAGTGACTGTCACTGGTGGTGACAATGCTTCCCTGCAGCAGAGCTGTGTTAACCATATTGTGCCACTGGCTTGCTTTAACTCAGCTGTGCAAGGTTACGCTGAACCCTTCCCTGGAGGACAATTAAACTGCTCAAGGAAAAAACACTTCACCAGCACATCTAGATGTGGAAATTTATTGTCAACAGAATTATGACTCTGGACTTGAGTGACTCCTGGGGAAATAACCTGTTACATGGAGAAGTGAGTTTGTTCTTTGTGCATCAACTTTTTGCATTGCTTTTCTCTTCACTGATGTTTGTACCTCATTCTTAGCCAAACGCACACATTTTCTTCCCTACCTGTCAGTGCACATCCCATACTGAACTCTTATTTATTCCAATGGGAGTTAAACACAGGTAATAGGAAGGAAGAGTATTCCAGTGGTTAGGGCACTAGTCTAGGACTTGGAAGACCTAGGTTCATTCCCTGCTGTGCTAGAGATTTCCTGGGTGACGCTGAAAAAATCCCTTCGCCATTCTGTGCCTCACTTCCCCATCTGTCAAATGGTGATCATAGTACTTCTCTACCCCACAGGGGTAGCGTAAAGATTATGGAGTGCACACCTATTTTGCAACTGGCATCATGTCAGCATGTAAGATAGATAAGATATGCAGGATTGAGGAAGGAGCTTATTCTTTTTTATTCAAATTCTTATACCATGCCCATCATCACGGGCTGAGAAGCTTCTAGAAGAACATTATATGGTGCGACTAGCATCTGTCACGTGTGATTCTTCTTTTTACCCCTCCCCAAGAAAGAAGCAGAGGGCTTGAACCTGCTCCTGTTGAACTCAATGGCAAGACTCTATCGATGTCAGTAGGACTAGGTCAGGGCCAAATCTGGCAGTGGAGCTCTTTGCGATCATAATGCATCAGAGAAAAGATGTCCTGGAGGATGTGACAGGGAAAAAAATCTCTGTTCATATGAATGGTTTGTGGCTATATTGCTTTGCTACTGAGATGGATTGATTCTTCTATGGATCTATCCCTCGGAGTCTTGGAAACTTCATATTTCAGTTGTGTTGTGCATCATTTTTATTGCAAAGCTGGGGCCTGATCTAAAGCCCGTTGAAGTCAATGAAAGGGTTCTCATTGATTTAGGGGAGAGTAGGCTTGGGGAGAAATGTTACCAGCAGTACTTAATTAGTTATCTGGCTTTCACCATCATCTGTAAAAATCATACAAAATCAAGGTAGTATTTTATAAATAAATAGAGAAAAACAAAAGTGTGAATTCAGAATGCTGAAACAACTCAAAATACAGCAAAGTAACTGCTACCTTAAAATTCACGAGTTTGCATCTCCATTTCATGAAACAAGCACTTCTGTAAGTCTGCATATTTTTCATCCCTAATTTTTCACACCGAAATGGCTTAATACCGGACAGTAAATACCATATGCTGTTTCAAAGCAGCCTCTCTATCTCTCACTGTATATTTCTTTTAAAACATATGTTCCCTTCATTTGGAAGATAATGCACTATAGACCTGGTCCGAAGTCTATCAGAATCACTAACTAGACTCCCATTGAGTTCAAGGGGCTTAGGATCAAGTCTGAGATCTTTCCACTGTGCCGCATGTACTCAGTGATTTAGAGTCAGGGATAAATTCTGCTATGTGTGAGAGCAGGAGGACTATTCACAGTGTGTAAACTTGAAAGCATGTGGCTAAATCTTTGCAGGATCAGCACTTCAAATGTGAAAAGGAGTAGAAGGAAAAAATAATAAACTATCTCTGTTATCTTCAGGATTCCTTAGACTTAAATCTAGTTTGAATTACACTTATTGCTGTGACAAATCAAAAAGAGCTTTTTAACAAAGTAAAGTGATGTATTTGGTAAGTGCTATGGGAAACCTATTTAGTGGGTTACCATAGAAATCTTAACCATTAAAGTCACCTGCATCTTTTGAGTGCCCGTTTGTCTGTGTCTCATCTAAATTATCAGTATATGCATGGCCTCTTTACTACTCTCTTTGGGCGATAATATCTATTCCAGTGGTCAACAAGAAATGTTTATGACTGCCATTTGCTTCTATCTCCCATCAGCACTAAAAGAAGTAAGAGCAAATGGTTGGCATAAATGGCCTGTCGGGACTCAACTCCAGAGCAGCCCCATTAGCCTGAAAACATTCCAGTAACAAATTTCAAGCAACAGTCCCTTTAAATTTCTAAAGCGGTCTGCATTACAGCTGGGCAACTGGGGAAGAAACCAATCCCACCACAGAATTTGATCTCCTGAAGATGCTAAAGAGAATGCTCCAACTTCATTCAAAAGAGTCTGGCAACTAGTTGGGTGTAGTCAGAGTCTCTGCTCTCAGGAACGTGACAGTGCTGAATGCTTAAAGGAGGAATTCTGTGGCTGACAAAGGAAAAGGATATCCCTGAAGGACCATAGTTAGTCTCTGGGTCTGCGAAGCACAGCAGGTCAACCAATTTTCCTTCGCTGTCCACCTGTGAAAGCAGTTTTCCGAGGAATCAAGACAACAGTGCATGCACAGAGCTCTAAGAGGGGTTCTGCTTGGTGAATGGTCGGCACTTCAACTCTGCACTGCAATTAACTTTTGCAGTAATAAAACCCTTCCTGCTAAAACTTGTCATGAAAGATTTCAGCCTTGGAGGAAGGTTTCTCTTCCTCTGTCGCTAGATACATCAGTAGCTCCCACAGTGTAACTAAGAAGTGACTTGTTTTGCTTTTTTGTGGTGATTGTTTTTTAATGTCAGGTGTCTGGATGACTCGGTTCCATTGAAGACACTGGGAGCAGTAGTCACTTATGCCTGGTCTGAGTTTTAGTTATGCCCATTAGTTCATATCTAGCCCAAGGCAGTAGTGACCAGAAGTAGTTGCAATACCCTGTGTAAGATGAAGTGATGGTTCATACATTTTAAGGCCAAAAGGAACCATTATAATAACCTAGCCTGATCTCCGGCATAACACAAGCCATAGAAACTCTCCCCCCAGTAATTCCTGCATCAAGCCTATTACTCCTGGTTTCCTATCTTTCAAAAAGACAGCCAATCTTGCTAGCTCTCCTTTTCTTACACACACATCCATGTTACATTTGGCACTGGTTAGCAGTTGTGGCAGATAATCCGAGGCCAGAAGGACCAAGAGGTCATCTCACTTTGAGGTGATCCTTCCAGCTGAGGCACTTTGACTGAACAGCATGGAGAAAACTCCAATTGCGGCTTTTTCCTGTTCTATGGATAAATGGGAAATGTCAGCCTTCTGCCCAGTTAGACCAATGTGAAATTGCAAATGATTTTTTTAGTTAAAGGAACATCAGCTTGAAAAACCCACTTCCATTGGAAAACGATGTACCTCCTATTTGCTCCAAGTAACATATAAGAATACTAGAACAGAAAAATATGTGGCGGATGGCAGAACTCCCTGACTTTTGTGTGTATGTTGTGGAGAGCCAGCTTTATTCTTAGTTTGATGGTCCCTTGCATCACTCTCATGACTCTCAGGACTTCATTGTAAGTCTCACAATCTTTGACATTTTGCTGGAGTCATGTGATCATGTGAAAATCTTAGCTTTTGTTTTAGAAGTGCCTTCCTGCTTTCATAGAGAAGCATGAAAACATAAATCCTAAAGGCTCAAAAACCAGAAGGTAAATAAAAACTCTATATACTGGTTTTAAAAAATCTCAGGATTTCTAAGGAAATCTCATGATTTTGGGGGAAGCCTGAGTCATGTTTTTTTAATGCTTAGATTTGGTACTATTGAAGAGGCTATTTGCCAAGAAAAGGGCAGCAGCAAAGCTGCTGCTAAAAGAGAAGAGGCAATAAGCAGGTGTACACAGAGAGGAAGGAGGGAAAAATGAGCATGTTTAGTAGATGAACTCTTGGGCCAGCCCTGCTGTGTTTACAGCCAGGAGGAGTAAAACCTTTATAAAAATGTTTTTAAAGGAATCTTTTTTTAAATGTCAGGGCATACTATTTAAAGGATGCTCTGTAAGAAAAATGTCAATATAAAAAAAAACAAAAAACGTTCAAGTAGACCATGTCCTTAGTCACTATTTTATAATATAGACTTAATTACCTTGTGTTTTGGAAATAAATATATACTAGGATGTTAACGCAAATTTAAAAAATGAAGCTTAAATGGCTTTATTTTTGCTTGCTGCCCAAGTTTTGAACCTTCTTAAGAAATAGTCTCAAAGGAACAATGTGTTTTGTTCTGAATGTGAACTGTAGGTGTTTCATTCATACATTGGGTTCTGTTCTTCCTTTGATATATGGATATCTTTCAGATCATAATTAATTATGCTGGTATATTGACTTGAGCGTTTAAGTCACTAAGGGTATGTCTATACTCACGGCGGCAAAGTTGCTGCTGCCAGATTGATCTTTCTGGATCGATTGAGCAGTCAGTGTAGACCCGCTCAATAGATCGAGAAGTCGACTGAGTAAAACCACCCCCTCAAGTGGCATAGCGCTGCATCGATGGGAACGCAGTTTCCTTTGGCGCTGCACAGTGAAGATGGCACGCAGAAGGGAAGCACAGCAGTCGACGGGAGTTATGCAAGCTATTCTGCGTAATTTGGATAACTCCCATCGACTGCTGCTGAATCTCCAGGTAAGGGTAGACCAGGGCTAAGAGGAAAACGTATCGCCAAGCAACTTAGTTTGCATATCAGCTATATTTTTAATGTATAGACTGTCAGGCTATAAATTTTCATCTGCCGTGTGCATTTAAATCTCCCAGCTGATCTCTAGCTTTTAAACTGAATCTAGTAAACATGGAAGACAGAACCTTATTTCAGAACATTTGCTGCTAAGTTTGCACAAACAGGCACAGTAGATGTTGCAGAGCAAAAAGGCTGCATACCGGCAACTACTTCTAGGCCTGATTTGGCTCTTAGTGATTTCAATAGGAGCAAGATTGGGCCTTGAATCATCAGATTCAAATTTCTGCAAAGGCTTATGTATATGCTTAACTTGACATATTGTGATTAGTTTCACTGAAGGGACTGCTCATACTGTGTCTAGTTAAGCACGTACATAAAACTTTGCAAGATTAGAGCTTAACACTTCTATCCTGAAAACTGCTGATTTTGAATAGAGTGCTTAGTGTGTCATCCCAAGCAGAGCATTCTGCAGGACAAGAGTTTAAAAATTACTTTACAACAATGTTGACCATTGACTCCTGACCTGATCATGGAGGGTTTATAATTTTGGGTAAAATATAATTTAATGTATTTGCTAAGCACACTTTTAGGAATAATAATGAAAGCTGTTATAGCTGTAACAGCAAATAGAGAATACAAATAATTAGGTTTGCTCAGGCTAAAGGTTGTTATATTAGTGTGAGGACTTGTGGGAATAGTCATGCTAAAAGTTTAAATTTTAACTAAGAGCTTGCAGACCCAAGAAAATAACCCAAGGTCATAAGTTCTGCACTCTCATTTGGACAGACGAACAAGTAACTACAAAGAGTACAGTACACCACAGAATTCTGCAAAAAAGGGTTGGTTTTTTTTAAGGGGCGTTAGCAACCTGGTAACCAGGCAGGTAACCAGATAACGCTGCTGTGGCTTGGAGCTCCAGGTCCCCTTTTCTCCCTGCCCATAGGGGCTGGGAACCACCCAGCTCTCCGCAGGCTGACAGCTCTTGCCCCACCCCACCTCAGCTGAAGCAGAAAATGTCACAGATTTGTGACTTCTGTGACCTCAATGACATAATCTTATCCTTAATCATTGCAGTAGGGTGTGAATACAGGGATGCTTAGGGCTACACCCCATTAAGGCCATGTCTCCTCAAAAAAAAAGATTTATTTTAACTCTTGATAACTAAACTGTTATAATCCTAGAACCAGTCTACACTTAAAAGTTTAGCTGTCATAGCTATCTTGAATAAGGGTGTGGAAAAAATCACTACCCTAATCAATATAGCTATGCTGGCAAAAGCCCCATTGTAGATTCAGTTATACTAGAAAAAAAAGTCTTTCTTGCCAGGGCAGTTTATTTTATTTGAGGAACTGATAAAATATATATATATTTTTAATAATTTTAGAAGTATATTACATCTATAAATATACTAATAGTTTTTAAAATTAATAAAACTAAAGAAGCTGAACAAAAACATTCTTTTTGCCTGTATAAACTGTGGCCTGGTCTACACTTAAAGGTTAGGTCAACATAGCTATATTGTTCAGAGGTGTGAAAAATCCACACCCCTGAGCAATTTAGGTATGCCAATCAAACCCCCAGAATACACCCAGCTACATCAATGGAATAATGCTTCCATCAACATAGCTAACATTGTTTGGGGAGACGATATTCCTTCACTGACAGAAAAACCCCTTCCGTCAACACAGGCTGCATCTGTGCTATGAGTTTATGCTGACATAGATACAGTGACATATAGTCTTCACAGTGTAAACAAAACCTGTGTCTCCACTAGGAAGATTTGTCAATATAGTTATGGAGGCAAATGCTTTCTAGCATAGACCAGGCCATAGTGTAGACAAAGTAGCTGTAATTTTAACAGGTTTGCTAGTCAAGATAACCCTTGTGGGGAGCCTAGGATTTACCTGGGCCAGCTAACGTTTAAAATTTTAAAATTACAACATGCCTTGTCTACACTAGGATTTTAATGTGTTACTTAACATGGTTTAAAATACCTCTTCTTTCTACTGATTGCAAAGTCCTAGGCTTTAATTTGACCTATTTCACATATGTTAAAGGCAGGGTGCCTTGCCTGCAGTAGATTTTTCAAATGTGCTAGTTAACAGATGTCAACATACTTTGTCTAATCTAGTCTGATCCCATCCTACTCTAGACATGGACACACCTTTTAACTAGGTTTCAGCTCATACTGTAAATGCAGAACCAGTGGGAATTTAACATCCCAAGCTCCTACTGACTTCACCCAAGTAACACAAGTGGAATACTACCATATCCAGTTAAATACTTGCTAATTCTAATACTGCATAATTATGTATTTGGTGCCTCTGGTTCGAGCTTTCTTGTACCAACGTACCCAAACTGCAAACCCATAGACCCATTATCATTTTCTTCTATCCTAGCTCTGCCCCCAATTATCTCTATCCCTTCCATTACCTGTCACATTCTCCCACCCTTTCCTGTAAACACTTCCCCTTCCTCCTATAGGCCTTTTCCTTTTTGTTATTTATTTCTCTCCCTTTACCCACAACCCAGATACAAGTACTACCTGATTTCCTACTCCTCTCCTTCAATCTATGGCCCTGATCTAAATTCTTTTGAAGTCAGTGGAAAAACTCCTATTGATTTCAGTGGACTTTGAATCAGACTCTATAACCCCTGTATTCTTGTGCTTTCTGTCCTTTTTTCTCTCTCTTCCTATTCCAGATCTCCTAGCCACTCCTCTTGCCACAACAGAGCGTTGGAGAACCTGATCCTACTGGGCCCAGAAGAGAACAACTGCACTCTTGGGGTGAAATCCTGGCCTCACTGAAGTCAATGGCAAAACTCCCATGGACTTCAATAGCTCCAGAATTTCACCCTAGGCTTAACTGCAGTCCTTATGCCTTTCTGCTGTAGCCAGGTGTGGATGTGATTTCCATGCTGTTAGTGGTGACTGGTAGGCAGTGTAAATGAGTAGCCAGGAGGCTTATGTGAGGCATGCACACAAGCACCAATTGAAGAGATAAGTGGGTGATCCCTGGAATGACAAGACACATGGAGTTCACTTAAATGTGGACAGAAAACCAGATTCAATCCAATGGGCTGAGAACACTATATCATCATCAATATTAACATGGCAAATCCCAAAGGCACTTGCAGATTAAGTGCCACATGGATGAATGGGCCAAGACACTGGTATTCTCCTTCTAAGATGAAGTAATCTTGGCAAATTGGATCATCCCGTAACCCTAAATATGGCAGGTTCTATAAACTGCCAAAAGAAAAAAAAAAAAAAAAAGAGGAAATTAATCACCTGCAAATATTGTCAAAGTAATGTTAAAGGTCTGATTGACATCCACAAAAGGCATGATTTTCAAAGTTATATCTAGACCGTCAGCTCTCAGTACGCTCTTGAAAAAGGGTGCAGCTGCATGAGACACCCCAGATTTTTAGCAACAACTCAGAGCTTTCTCTTTTTAATTTGAATCCAATTCTCACCACAGTTTGTATTGTTGTTTAGTAGTATTAACATCAGAATATTCTCCACTGAGGACAACCGATTAATGTTGACTTTGCATATATTTATTTTGAGACTGTCAATATAATTTAATCTCCAAACACAACATCAGAATTTTATTGTTTTTCCAGATTCTAAACATTAGTTGTGGTCAAACTTGTTGAGCATCTCGAGCTCCTATTGATTTCAGCTGGATTTGTGAGTCATCAGCACCTCTGAAAATCAGACCATTAGTTTTTGTGGTTCATTTAATACACTGTCACCAGAAAGTAAGAATACAACATTATGACAGGACTCACAATAAGAATATCTAGTATGGAGGTGGCAGTCTTCTTTCCATGTCATGAGACCAATTTATCAGCATAGTGTCATGGAGGTGAGAGAGATAAGATACGTGATTTGGATAAGAGATAAATCTGAGACCATGGCCTCCTTTGGTAACTAGAGATCCTACAGCGTGTTCATAAGAGCAGGCATTTTAGCCCTAGTCAAAGTCCAACTTTTATACAACAAACGTTTTACTGTATGAATATCACTTAGAGAATTTGAGTAACAGATTTAAGAAGAAATAATCACAAATAATGTCTTATCTTCCTCTATTGTTTCTAATGAAAGGAACAGAGAAAGATGGTAGTGGTAAAACCTTTTTAAAATGCCATTTGATCACAACCACAGCCTTAAATCCCTTTAAAAGAAATCTGTCATCAAACGTAACTGACTTTACAATATGGACGTCTCACTTTGCTAACCTTAAATTGTATTAATAATTGTTTTTAGGATCAGGATCTAGGCATGAAAGGATAAAAGCAGGGAATATTGTAGGCTAGCATCATTTCAGGGACAGAGTAAAGATTGTTTTGTTTTTATACTGATGGACATTTGTAGTTTATGTGTTAAGGAATGGAGTTATTAGTTTTGGTGTCAGCATTGCATATTTAACCTTACAGGGCAACTTCCCATAGCTTTTAATTTGGTTTTCTTTTAAATAATGTGTGTAACTGCACATATTTGGAGTAGCACTTCACAACTTCAATTGTTAGCAAGCAAAGATTTTTATTTGGGGATTAACACCATTCTCAGAGCTGATTCAAGATGCTGAAGTATAAACAAGGAAGTAAACAAAACCACCGTGTGCATTTCCATTTACTAAACATGGATATGTTTGTTAAGCATGAAAACTAAATCAGAAAAGGAAAAACATTTTATTTTCAAACTCCTAAAAGTATGTTACAAACAATGGTGCAAACATGTATGGAAACTATTTAGAAAGCATATGGATGTCCTTTTAAATACTGCAAGTTTGAATTGTCACTTTTAAATATACACAAACGTCACAATCTCTGATTCCATTTCTATCAACACTAATTCAAATATGGCAAAAGGCAATACAACACTATATAACATATATATATATATACACAACACATATAACAACACTATCAGTTGCTAAACTATATACAATGTTATAGTGTGCTGTCAGATGAACTACACTGGGGAAAGTGCTGTCTTTCAGATAAAATATAAATCTGAGGTCATGATCACTTACTGTCATTAAAAATCCCATGACATGTTTCACCAGCGCCTTGCAGAGAAAGGTAATACTCAATTCAAGTCACTGTATCAGAATCTGGTCCTAAATAACTAATAATATTCTGTCTGACTTCCACTGGAGAAAAGTTATTGTTTCTTCACATTATGTGCTAAACTACAGCTGCTATGTTTCATTCTACAGCAAGCAGCATTTTATAGGTGTCTGAAGTGATCCTTATGGTACATCTACAGTGCAAAAAAAAAAAAAGAAAAGAAAAGAAAAAATGCATGGCAGAGACTCTCAGAGCTCAGGTCAATTGATTTGGGCTCACATTACAGGGCTTAAAATAGCAGTGTAGATGTTCTTGTTCAGACTGTGAGACCCACCTCCACACCAGGTTTCAGAGCTCCAGCAGAAAGGACTTCTATTTTTAGCCCTGTGGCAGGAGCCTGAGTCTTTTGACCTGGGTTCTGAAACTTGCTGCAGCAGGTTTTTGTTTGGTCGGTTGTGGGTTTTTTGTTTTTTTTTTCAGTGTGGATGTAACCTTTGTTATTCGTAACAACACTGGGTTAAAAGGTAAATATGTAAATGTAAGTAACTAGAGCTGGTCAAAAAGTTTGTGATGGAAAGCTTTTCCATTTGAAAAATGTACATACATCTAAATCAAAATGCTCCTCTGGAATGTGTCAAATTTAATGAAATTTCATTTTGGAAAAAAGAATGGAAATAAATATTTCAATGAGGTCAGAACAAGACCTTTTGAGCTTCAGTTTTGAAACAACTTTTTGTTTTGCTATTTATTTTGCATTGTAAGTTATAATAGAAAATTAAAAAGTTAAAAATAAAATGATTTAACAATTTTGTCAAAACAAAACATTTTGATTGACCCAACATTAAATTTTTCGGAAAATTTTGGTTTGCAGGAATTCCACAGGAAGGCTGGACCTTTAAGGGAAGCCAGCCTCAGCTATTCCCTGCTGAGGGTGATATGGCAATTTAATGATAAACAATAACCCCAGCAGCATGGAATCAGGAAGGACTACTTACAGTAGAGTGGGGAATTCAGACTAGAGGAGGGAAAGAAACTGCAGAGGAGGAAGGACTCTTTTGCAGAATGGAAAACCCACAGGGACCAGGGTCAGGGCTGTGGGGAAGGCCCTGAGGTAGGGTCAATAAAAGCACTTTAGTGGTGCTTGAGAGGGGTGGAAGCAGTTTTTGATTTGTAATGAAAGATGTGCCAGGGCTCAAGCAATTTTTTTACATTCACAATTGATGTGGCAAGCCTAGAGGTACCAGGGCTATGAACTGCCAAGCCTATAGGGGCTGGGGCTCAGCCCTGGCACAAATTAAACACTGGGTGGAAGACTTACTAGTTCAGCAGAGAGGGGGGAAACCAGAGACTTGAGAACCAAATAGAGACTGTGTTAAGCACAGGCTCCAAGGAAGCAATACATGGGGGCTTAGAGAGAGGAAGTGGGCCAGGGAAACAGTGCCACATCTGAAGAAGCAGACCTAGCTGCTTAATGTACGATTCGTGGCCTTGAGCTCAGAGTAGCAGGTGGGCCTGGATTCTCCTACCAGCCCTGAGGAAGGAGCATGCCAACCCAACTGCAGGAGCAGGCCAGGCTCCTCTGTGTGTGTGTGTGTGGTGGTGGGGGGGGTAGTAAGAACATTGCAGCAAAGCCCGAGAAGGGAGGAAGAGTTATTTGGATGTTCAGTTGGACCTTTTGTTACCCTGGAAGGCCAAGCCACAGAAGACGAGGTGGGAGGGAGATGACCTCCATGAGGTGCCAGAAACCACAGCCTCTTGCAGCATTGCACCTGACCCAAGAGGGCACAGCTATGGGTGAAGAGTTTGCTATTTTACAAGGAAACTTCAGCAGTCTTTGGTTTTATTCTGACTTGGATCAACAACAAATCTTGTAATCACAGTATGTTTTTCACCATGGACTATTCCAGTTCTTGTACAGCTCAGTATTGAGTGTAACCAGACAGGCTAGCAAAGCGGGTGGTTGTGCCTATAAATAGTGACATAGCCTTTCCAGCAGATGGCAGTGGCATATCCACACTATCTAATACTTTTTCCTGTGAGCATGTGAATCAGCTTTGCTCTATCATTTGTTTTCTAAATGTAGTCAGACAAGGACATAGGACTGCACTCCCTTTTCTTTTTTAAATCAAATCCTTTCTTTCATCTTTGGCTCAAGTGTACAGACAGTTTATTTCATTGTACCTTTTTACTTGGTACAGCTCCCCTCTTCTCTGTATCTTTTTTTTGGGTGACAGGGGGGGCGAATGAATTGGAAGAAAGATTTTTTTTTCCCCTTTCCAAACGTAATCTTTCTGTTTACAAACAAGCAAACAAAGGGACCAAACAAAGGGCCAGGATTATATTGTAATGAAGCGGTGGCAGTGTGTGCACCATAACCCTCTGCTATGCAAAAGCAGAACGGGTCAGCAGCTTGTCATATGCCGCACACTGCTAATGGAGTGTCTTCTTTACCTGAAGAGGAAGCCAAGCCTGTTGGAGCTGTTGGCACTGTCCCTGTGAAGTTCTGAGTGGCCATGGTGTGCTGCTATATCCCAGGGCCCAGCTGGCCGTGTGGGTCCATCCAGATCCTACTAACCAATGCACATGTAAATAAGATTTTTCTAATGTTTACAGTTAGCTCCAGAGTGGGAAATGAGAACAGGCTGGACCCTCCTACCCACCCGGTTCTCTCTGGCAGGGAGACAGACTTCTCTGCTTATGTAAGCCATGCCTGCTCTCCCCATCCCCAGGGCAAGAGGATGAAGAAGGAAGGAGCGAGCCCACTTCCCCTCGGCTGCCTGCTTTGCCCCTCTTCCCCCCTCGAGGGGACCCCAGGGATGCATTGTGTGTCTGTGCATCCTCTCTCTTCCTGGTGAGGTGGTCTCCTCCCTCAGGAGCTGGTGTCCCAGCTGGGGGGGAGGGTGGAGGAGGGTGTCTATTTCTCCTTCCCCCCTGGAGCTCTCTAGTCCTCCCGTCCCCGGGGCTGGGGAACTCTTTTAGCTTCGGTGAGCAGGGCACCCCAGCAGCCGGGCTCCCGCCGGGGGGAGGCGGGGGCTAAGGACTCCTCCCCTTCCCTAGTGCTGGGTGTTCCACCCCGCCGCCGCGCCGGGAGAGCCCCACCTCCCCTGCTCGTACATAGTCTGGCGGGGAGCCCCTGATTGACAGCCGGGAGGAGAGAGAGGCCACGGAGCCGAGGCCAGGCGAGCTTAGCCGTCGCCGCCGGGCTATGGCGGGGAGCAGAGGGGGAGAAACTTAGCCAGGGAAGCCCAGGGCTGGGAGGAGCGCAGCAGGGAGCGGCGCGGGCCGGGCTTGGCCGCCCTCGGCCTCGCTGGCGCTGGGGCGGGCCGGGCTGTTGCGTTCTGCCCCCGGCGGGGAGCAGCATGAGCTGGGGGGAGGCATGGCTCGTGCAGCCGGGCCGTGGGGCGGGCAGTAGCCGCCCTCGCCCTGTGCAACCAACATGGCTGCGCGTGCGAGGAGGCGCTTGGCGCTGAAGACGGCTGCCCCGCGGCGGCCCCCTCAGTGGCCCGGGGCCCCCGGCCTGTAGAGCCAGGGGAGGAGAAGCGGTTGGAGGAGCCGCCGCCGCCTTTATCTCCGGCCCGAGTCGCCTCGCCGGGAAAGCGGGGACTGGAGCGAGGCGAAGTTGGGCGGCGCTGGGGGGTCCGCTGGAGCCGCTTCTGCCTCCTGAGCCCCTGCCGGAGGCTGGGTCTGCCCCGGGGGAGAGGAGCCCGCGGCGGCGTCGGGCCGGGCAGGGCCGGGGCTCGGAGCGGCGGAGGGGGAGGCGTCGAGCTGCCCGCCGGCAGGCGAGGCGCCGCCGCAGCATCTCCAGAGCCGCGGGTGGCTTTGCCGGCAGCCCTCGCCCGCCGGCGCCCCGCCGCAGCGGGCGGAGGACAAAAGTTGGGCGGCCGCCCGCCTTGCCTCGCCCGCGGCCATGGAGCCCAAGCACAAGGAGCTGCTCGCCCAGTGCCGCCAGAGCCTGGCCCAGTCCATGACCGAGGTGGACAAGGTGATCGAGCTGCTGGAGGCTGCGGGCACCCTGAGCCCCCGCGACCTGCGCGAGCTGGGGGAAGCTGCTGCGGGCGCCGGCAAGGCCGAGCTGCTCATCCAGCTGCTGCTGGCCAAGGATCGGGACCATTTCCAAGACCTGCGGGTGGCCCTGGAGAAAACGCAGCCTCACCTGCTCTCCATCCTTTACCTGAACGGCGTGGCGGGGGCGCCGAGCGCGGAGACCGCTGGTGAGTGGCGGGGCGCTCTGCGTGCGGGGCCGGGGGGGGGGCCATTGCTGCCTCGCTGCCTTTCCTCGGGGCCGCCTGTGCTGTGTGCTGGGGGGTGCCCGGGGTCCCCTCTCCGGGGCAGGAGGAAAAGGGGCTCGTTGCCTAGATGCATTTTGGGCTGGGGTTGTTGTCTGGATACTCTCTTAAGGCTGAGTTTACTTCTTAGATTTCCTGGGTTTCTTAAGACGGGAGGAAGAAGAAGATTGAAGGGGATTTCAGCAGGTGCCCAGCATTGGCCTAGCTCTGTCCCGCCACCCCCACCCCTTAAGTCAGTACTAAGAGCGGCATGGTGCTCTTCATTCAGAGATCTCCTCAAAGCCTGTCCACAGAGGAGGAAAGCAGCCGTGTCCCTTATTTTAGAGATGGGGAAACAGGGCAGGGAGATGGTGACTTGCACAGCAGGTCAGTGGCAGAGCGGGGAATCGAACCCAAGTCTGCTGAACTATCACTAGGCCACACTGCTAATAGTCATCAATGGCATTGGGAAGAGAACTAGGTCTGCAGGGAGCCAAGATGCCACCCTTAATTAAACTGTGCAAACAGCTATGCCCAGATGCTCAAAGGTAGTTTGGATCACTGGAAATTAGGTGTGTAAATACTTCTGAGGATTTGGGCTCAAGTTCTTTATTTTATTGCTTATGTTTTCTTCAGGCTTCAGGTTTGGATTGTGGGTTCGTTTTTTTGTTTTTGTTTTTTGTGTTTTTGTATTTTTTGGGAGTCTTTGCTCCCAGCCTTCTTTCCTCTTTAGGAGGATGTGGTGCTGCTTGTTCCCAAGTAACTGTAAATGCTGTTACTGTACCGTGAATTTCCTTCCCAAAGCAGTTGCATAATTAATTCATTCATACTTTTATTATAGTATACCTGTCTCTGGAAACCTGGAATCAGTGAAGACTAAGTTAACTGTTTCCAGAGTGTTGTCTGGTACACAGTCTGTTGTTTGTAAACTCCACTAAAGTTAATGTTGTTAAACAGTTAAAGTTTTGTGACTAATCACAGCTGTGAAATTGTTTTTGTTGCAGATTGATTGAACTGTGCTAGCCTAATAAAACATGAGGAGAGCATTTTGCATTTGGTATTTGAGGAGAAGAGCCACTGTCAAAACATTGGCCACATTTGAATATAGATTCAGTGGGATCTATATAGTAACTTGTTTTTGTTGTGCAGAGGAGAGAGGCAACTTGTTTTATTGTTTAGCCAGGTGGAGATGAGCATTTTGAATGTAAACTTCCTAGTTTATCAAACCACCAACAAAACCCCATTAGAACCCTATCTGTGTGTGTGTTTTCTTTATATAAAAAAAAATGAAGTTGGTAATAATGAGGCCTTATGAGTGCAGCTGTTCCTACAAATTAACACTACTATAGCTGATGTACATTTCAAGACTGCATTGTAGATTGGCTTTAAAGAATATGCATTTGTTAGTGTAATGTGCAGGTGTTCTTTTATAATGATTGTCATTAACGTTTGGCAACAAGGAAAAGTGTTTGTTTTTTACATCAGAGGTGGATTTAGACAGGGTGATTTACCTGTTTATAGCAAGAAAATTATCCATGGGAGGTGCTTCCTGGATCATGTCAACCATATAATTTTCTTAGGAAAATTGAAGCAAGCTGTCTTTAAATCAGACTCTTAAACTTGTCTGTTTCATCTGGAAAATATTTATGGATGTGCCCTTACAATATACTCTGTCACATTGTGCACAGTACAAGTTTTTATTTTTATTTACATCAGTTGCAAGAGTATATAATAAACATTGAAAATGTGTTTTTTCTTCTGTCACTATATATTATAATCCTATGGTCTCCTCTAATAAATGTATATGAGGAGTTCACAGAATGGGGAAAGAAGCTGAACAGTGGACTTTAGGACTTCTAATATTATCTGGTCTGACATCAGTGGGAGTCCAAGGGAAACCAGTGCTTTGCAGAATATGACCCAGAATATTTTTATATGACCTTGTTTGGAAGCTGCATTTCATGTACTCATGGTACTGGTCTACTTGCGTTTCCAAGTCTTTAAAAACAGATGTTTAAAATGGAGCAGATGTAGCCACTCTGTATTATAATATTATGTTAATAAACTGAAAGTAAGATTTAGAAAGTCTCAGGTTACTGAGATCCCAAGGGAGGAAGTATTTGAAATTAATCGGCAAAATTAGTTTTCTTCTTTCTGCATGAACTCATGAGGCTAATGTTAGTAAGAATATACCCCTGACGTGCTTTGTATGTAAAATGAGATGTTCCTGTTGACGGATACTGTTTCAAATTTTTTTTGTTTTTGACGGTAAAACATCATTTGAAAAAGGCATAACCTTTTTCGTCTTTTTGAAAATGGCATTTTTTCAAGTTAGTACAGAAGA
The DNA here is from genome assembly GCF_026122565.2 of Emydura macquarii macquarii. Lineage (NCBI taxonomy): Eukaryota > Metazoa > Chordata > Testudines > Chelidae > Emydura > Emydura macquarii. Next base: position 10,921,905 of record NW_027130204.1, on the reverse strand, counting down.
GATTATTAAAGTGACTTCACCAGAGACAGTCCTTGTGTGTGCGAAAAGATTGAGGTCCTGATCCTGCAGTGTGCTTAACTTCGCATGCCTGAAGAGTCTCATTGAAATGAATTGGACTACTCATGCATTTTTGCAGGATCAGGACCTAAATATTTACTTGTTTACTAAATATATTAGAGAAAAGAGAATCTTTAATCATGGCCACCTGAGAAGGGCATGTTTGGACCCGTATTTAAAATGATCCTTATTTTATGTTAAATTGGAAATGAATCTGCTTCACACTTTGCCATTTACATAGTTGACTCTTTGCACTTCTGTTGATTGTGGACAATGGAAACAGACTAGTCAATTTCATTTTCCTGCTGTCATGTAGGTTGAGTTGCTGTGGTGTTTGCTACCCAAACACTGAAGGAGGAATGGTTTATATCTAAACAAAAATGTTCAAAATTTAGAAAGTAACTAGCTATAACAGGTCTATTAATAATTTTGTAAAATGCTTATGTTTTTAAAGGGTAAAAACTAATTATTGGGCCTAAATCTAAGTGTCCCCTTGATTTAATCAAAGGGATCTTCCTGAATTAGTTTTTCAAATTACTATTTGGAGTTTGGTTAATTAAGGGATTTAGGACAGGCACAATTAAATTACGGGCTTATTTAGCAGAGGCAAGGTTTATTTGAAGTACGCAGCAGACTGCTTACACACAACAAATTTGGGGGTCTGTTTTCTTCTTTGTGAGAAAGGGCCTTAAGTAACCTACATCAGCATTGGTAGACGTTCTAGACACATCTGTCCCAACTGCTCAGTGTCAGTGGGATTACTAATCCACCGGTGTATTGCAGTAGTTTTCAAAAAAAAAAAAAAATTCCATTTGCAGACCCATACAAAATTTCAAATGGAGGTGCAGACCCCTTTAGAAATCTTACACATAGTCTGCAGGCCCCCAGGGATTTCTGGACCACCAGTTGAAAACCACTGGTGTATTTGATGTAAAGAGTATATCATTAGTCTTGTGTTTCTGCAGCATCTTGTGTGTTATCTGAATAAGCATTGTGCAAAAGCCAGTTACAATGAGAAGGAAGAAAATATCATCATCTTTTGGGTTTTAAAGGTGGTGTATAAATTATGGTGAAAATCAGGCTGTTGTTTATGGCTAAGAAATTACTGTGGCTGATGGTATGATGTAAGTATGCGCACACACAACAGAAATAAAGCCGGTAAACAGCTGTTCTGAATGCTTTACAGAGAGGTTGGGAATTCTAGTAATTGCTAAAGGACTTTTAACATGGATAATGATGATTTGCTTTACAAGGAACCTTTTTTTTTAAATAGCATTTTCCCCTGCTCAGCAACTAGTAAGATTTGAATACATGTTGCACATTTACAGTAGATCTTAACTGGGAATGACAATTGGTCATTGTTTTAATGTCTTAAGAAATCCCCTGTGAGGATTATATTAAACTTATTATTGTGAGTAATATATAGGACATGGCTTTAATTTTAGAGCATAGTGCTTGACATATTAATTAATTGATTGTAAAACTGACAGGCAATATTCTGACTAAGCAAAATCAATGCAAACTCAGTGCTACATACTTTATTTTGCTTAGTCATAGTACATGCATCATATAGTTCTTATGGTATCTCCTTTGGAAATTTATTTAAGATGATAAAGGTAGAAAATTACAGTATCAAGACAAGCTATTAAATAATTTCTGTTAATGCGTCTAAATTACATTATAAATCTTAATGTACCTCCTGAAACTGGAGGGGCTTAATTCAAAGATTGGGGCAGATGTATCCTTGCTATACAAGTTATTTACAGTAACTTTTTTGAAAATATCCATTTGAAAATGAATGTGATTTTGGGGGGCATTTTTAAACCATTCTGAACTTTGTGTGAGTTCTAATTCTGTCTTTGCTTTTAAAAAAAAAATAAAAAAAAAAAAAAAATCATTTGTTCTTCCTATGTATTTTTTCACTTTCTTATCAACCATCAGTTCACAGAGGCAGATTAAATATCTGACTTGGCCAGGTACTTTAATCCTATAGTAGTTGCACATCTTAATAGGATAGCTTCCTTCCTTTTTAATGGGGTATTAACCGGCTTATTTAAATGTAAGACTATTTACATGCTTTATCTTGCTGAATTGGGGCAATATTAATGTTGCAACTTTAACATTGTGAAATGAGATCAATTGCAAAAAGTTTATCAATATATTTGGATGTGTTACAGATCTAGGTGTATTTTATGTTAATAGCGAACAGTATGTAACAGTTTGTGTCTAACAAGCAAAACAGAGGTAAAAGCACTACAAATAATGTAGCTGCTAAGTTAGCACAGAGAGAAAAGGATACCTTGTGAAACTTGTTGATTTCGAAGTGCTTGATATATCAATGCTAGTTTTTTGTTCTTCATTTCCATGGTTTTCTAAGGGGGGAAGGAAACAGTCTGGAACTACTTAGGTTGCTGAACTTGTAATTTCCTTGCTGCTGAATTAATGGGCTTGTGGAGCTACAAAGGTGCCATAAGCTTCTTATTCCAGAGCTAAAACAGTTTGCTGAACTTAAAAGCCCCAGTAAACCTGGCTTCAAAGCTATTAAGATTGTCAGGTTCACAATTTCCTTTTATTTTAGCAGCTGGTAAATTCTTGTAATCAAACAGCTGCTTCAGGTGGTGAAGTGTGTATGCATCTATCTTTAAATTTGCAGATAATAACATAATGGAACCTTTTACTATGCACTTCCAGCACTGTTTCAGACATTCATAACTGAACACATACTGTTGAATAAGACCTGTACGTAACAGGGCATGAGACCAACAGACACTGAAAGCCAGTGGGAGTAGTTGTGTAAGTAAAGTTACACATGTGCTTAAAGTGTTTGTTTGCAGGACTAGAGTGTAAGTTTGAAATGTCACCATTTACTCATTTTGTGAATTTCTCTGTGAGGGGATGGGGAAGAATTTTGTAAACCTAATTCAAAAACAACTGAGTTACTCAAAGTTGAATTTAATTTTTTTAAAACCATCTTTGGGCAGAAACCAAATGTTAATCTCCAGTCCAACAGGTAAAATTTAGGAATCTAAGGGTCCAAAAAAATGGAGGTGGAATGGAAACTCTTCTTGTTTCAACTTTAACATTGTCAGCTTAATTGACTCAATTTCAAAAAATGAGTAAATAACTTCTGATGCTACTTCTGACCCACCAAGCGAGCTTTTTGTGGATTACTGTTATCTTTTCATATTTTTCTTTTAAAATGTGTTTCCCCTGTCCTGCTGCTGTGTGACTAGAACTAGTGAACGGAGGGTCTGGGAGCCATTTCTCCACAGGGTAGTGATGAACCAGAGAACAGAGTAGCAGTGGAGTGGCTGACTGCTTCCCCAAAGGGATGCTGGGGGTAGAGAGACCTTTGAGGTCATTCATCTTATCCCAGAAGGAGAGTGGGGATCAGAGGAGCCAGTGAATGCGTGGCAGGAAAATTTGAGATCGAGTGACTATGACAGAGATTTGGGGGGATAGGCAGAGTAGGAGGTGGTGGAGGACCTAGAGTAGGAAAAGAAAGAAGTGATAAAAGGGATGGACTGAGAGAGAAGGTAAGAAGTAGCAGATGATGAAAACATGCACTGTGATAGGAAAGAAGAGAGCCTGAGAAATGAAGAGAGAAATATATTTAAATGCAACAATAAACAGTTAATGGGCTTCTGGAGGGGTGTGTGTGTGTGTGTTCCTGGAAATTGAAGGTGGGGTGGGGTGGGGTGTGGCAGCACTGGTGAGGTTTTTTTTTTTCTCAGTCTAGTTTACTAGGTATCAATAAACTTCACAAACCCTGTTGCAGCGATCTTTAAGCAGTGTAGCGCAGAAGTCATGCAGTTTCCCCTAGAGTTGCCTGAGTACCATTCAGAAAAAGTCCCCACAAAAGTCCCAGATCCTTTGCTCTACTGGGTGGTTAGTGAAACTGACCAGGTATTTCTTAGCTACCTTGGTAGCCTTTCTTGATCTCAGACTTTGAATGCCTGCTCAGATTACACAGATATTTTAAGAGAAGCAAGAAGTATGTCCAGAAGTGGTATCCCCAATGAAATATCAAATTGTAGCTTCTTGGAAGTCATCTCAATCTCAAAGAAGGAAATTTGCTACTTAATAGTTTACAAATACCTAGGGAACTACTAAGTTAAATACAATGAATAAGTTTAATAAGGTTATTGAGGGCTTCCTTGCAGTTGAGCATTTGCTGTGATGCTTATCCAGCAGTGACCATCCTAGAAGAATGCACAGAAAAAATTCACTCTGTTCCTAAAAAGAATGTTCCAAATCAGTAAGGGAAATGAATCACTTTTGTAACTTGGAACTAGCTGTAGTGTGCTTGTTGCAACTAAGGATTGCCTTCCTCAGTTTTCAGTCAGTAACTTAGATATTAGTTAGACTGTCTTCACTCCTCTTGGTTACATTGTATTTTCATGTGGCCTTATCCAAGGCTTCAATGGCCCCTCTTGCAGACCCATCAGATACCTGACAGGGAACTCTCATTCCAGAAGTATCAGGCTATATAGCTCGAACCCCTTCCCAGGCTTATGGACTCAGGGAAAAACAGTATGGGATCAGAAGCAGCCCCCGCGAGTCGTGAGTCCTGGCTAGACAAATGATGTCAGCAGATGGGGTTCTGCAATTTGAATTCTGAATATTCTTTTCTTTCTGCTGTTTGTTCTGACCTCTTCCTGCTACTGTCCTTCTGTTGCCAGTCTCAGTCTCTCTTTCCTTCCAGTCCCCTCCATTTCCCTCTTCTCTTTATGGCCATTAATTTTTCTGCTCTTGTTTTCATCTGTTTTCCCCTCACTTCATTTTTGTCCCCCACTGTTATAAAATTTAAAATCCCCAGTTTACCCAAAAGCTATGTAACTAACTAGATGTGTCCAATAATCCTGAGCATTTGCTTATATGTTGTATCCCTCTTTCCACTTCCCTCCTGTAAGCTTTTGGGGACATGGACTGTCTTCCTAGATGTCCACACTGTGCCTACCACATTTTGGCGGTAAAATAAAATAGACATCAGTTGCCAAGCTTTTCTCTAAAAGCTCTCTTGATAAGTACTGTACGTGCTTCATTGTGAATCCTTTCCTTGTACAGATTTTCCCCAGTATTGATGATAAATCTTATTGGGATAACTATTTTAACATGAGTAATGAAAGCTGCAATAATAAATTAAGATGAAACATTATTTTAGGCTCCCCTGGGATTTCCTACGGTGACTAATCATTATCATTTGGAAACCCAAGTTGGGACCCACTTTTCAAAATCAAAATACAGCTGGCAGGTTGGGTGGTGTGTTTTTTTTTTTTTTTTTTTTTGGAAACGCCCATGATAATAGGTCTTAATGTTTCTGATGTAGGGGAGAGGAAGTCAGCAAGTTTTGTGCTCCGTTGAGTTTCTGCATCTCAGGCAGGACAATGCTCTTTCTCCCCCTCCATCCTTCTTCCTCCCTCTCCCCCCCAAACCCTGTCATGTAACTGGAGGTGGGGGTTTGGCTTCTGAAAACCACAGCTTGGTGGGAAGCTAGAATTTGTGTAAAGGCCTGGTGTAGCTAAACCACCGGTTCTCAAACTTCATTGCACCGCAACCCCCTTCTGACAAGAAGAATTATTACACGACCCCAGTGAGGGCATGGTTCTCAGAGAGTTAACATTTTAAATGCATTATAAGAGGCCATGCCTACAAAAAGGAGCCACTAAATATTTTAATTCACAAGAGCATCTTTATATCCAGCAGTAAAAAATAAAAATAAATATGCACCTAATGGGAGGGGTGATCTTGTATTGATTAATACAAATCAGAGCCCTCTCCTAAACCCCCTCCCGCTGCTTGTGGGTGGTTTCGGGCTTCAGCTTCCCCCACTGCCTGCTGAGCTCCTGGCTAGGGCTTGCTGTCCTGGCGACCGAATCAAAATGGGGTCACAGCCAACTGTTTGTGAGCCTAATGGCAGCTGTACTCCCCACTGATTCCCAAGCCCCACCCTAGGGTGGTATTTTAGTTAAGTTAACTCTTGTCAGCATCAATTTCACAATGGGAGCTACTGCAGGCTGGGGGGATAATTTACAATTCTGTGGCCATGGTCATACCCCCATGCCTGGAGCCTGGTCCCTGCAAAGGAACACTTTTTTGGAATTGGGAAGAAGTTGACAATAGGCTGCAGAGCCAGCAGCTTCTCTTGTTTCTTCATCCCTTCCCCCATACAGATCTTCTGCTTTTTGCAGAAGCAGAGGGGCCTATAATTGGGGTGGAAGTTCTTGCAGGCTTTATCTCTTACTTGTAAGTGCATGTTTAAGGTACATTAGGCAAAGGATAATTTATTACATCTGAAAGGCCCTTTCCAGTTCCAGTTGATGGCAGTGAGGGCAAGAACAACCCCTATATTTTAAAGGATACATATTTTTTAAGAAGTTCTTGAAATGAACCCAGAGTTGACTTTTGCTGTAACTTGCTCATTTGTAGCATAACTGGCTTGCTCTAGAGAATTATGATATTTTTGAAAGTCTTTAATTATTTTTAAAAAGATGAGCTGAATTTAAAATAAGACATTGCTGCCTAATTCAACAGGCCTTCCATGCATGTAACTAGGCCTGTAGCTAGGGAAACAAAGCAGGAGAGAATGTAACTGTAAAGGCAATACAGATTTCTGGTTTTTTTTGTTTGTTCGTTTTTTTTGAGCGGGGGGAAGGGGCTTAAGGGGGAGGTTTCGGCTTCTTACTCTTGCAAATTGACATATCTGGTGTAAATTCTCACTTGTTAGAAGATTTAGAGAGAGTTCTTTTGTAGGTTAAAATGACAAAAACAAAAAATCCAAAACTCAGCCTTCTAAAGCCATATTCTAGTCTTTTTCATAGTAAGCCAGTCAAGAAAATTCACCATCATATTGATTAGTCTACAATATTTTTTATATAAACATAAAAATCCTAACTGCACTACCATGAGGTGTTAATCTGAATAGCCATGTGAAATACTCTAACCCCCTGTCTGTCCACCCACTCTGTCCTGTTCATTACCTTTGTTCACTGTCTCATCTAAAACTTAACCTCTTATCCTCCAGATGCTTATGCATGCTCTTAACTTCATGCATGTAAGTAGTCCTCGTTTATTCATGTGCACAGGTGTTTTCAGGATCAGGTCCCGGTAAGCTTGTTCTGATGGACTGTCTTCAGTGAAGCACCTATTCCACCTTTGGGTGTTTTAAGTAATGAAGCTATGTAGTCGGATTGCAGTAGTACTCACAATATGCTGGGCACTTTCCAGACCCAGGCCCTTCACCAAAGGGTGTATAATCTGACTCAGTGGTTGTCAATTGGGTACGCTAGGGTCTTCCAGGGGTACATCAACTCATCTCAATATTTGCCTCGTTTCACAACAGGCTACATAAAAAGCACTAGCAATGTCAGTACAAACTAACATTTCGGTGTCTAGCATATATAGAGCAGTATAAACTAGTCCATTGTTTGTATGAAATGTAAGTACAATATTTATATTCCAGTTGATTTATTTTATAAATATATGGTGAAAGTAAGCAATTTTTCAGTAATAGTGTGCTGTGACACTCTTGTAATTTTTGTCTGATTTTTGTAAGGAAGTAGTTCTTAAATGAGGTGAAAGTTGGGGGTACACAAGACCAATCACCCTTCTGAAAGGGGTACAGTAGTCTGGAAAGATTGAGAGCCACTGATCTAAATAATAGTAAAAATTTATTTGGAATTCTCGAATCATTTGGCATTGGTAAACTGTTCTATTAAAATATCAATGCACTAAAATCCTAGAGCCCTAAGTTTCGATGTTTTCCATGTATGTGTGTGTTTTTTTTCCTCCAGTAATGCTGGTGTCACTGCCTATAAAAGCTACCAAATACAAACGTTTGGTTTTATTTATATATATATATATATATATCACCCCACTTTAACAATTAAATCCAACTTGCGAATGACTGTTCCCTTGCTGCTTCTGTTTTCTCCAGTCAACTTTCCTTTTAAGTCTGGCTGTCACATACCTATGTCTGTTTTCCTATGTACAGCTTGCTTTTCCCTTGTTCTCCCTCAATCTTTGTTTTCCTCATGGTGAAATAAAAATGAAAGTTCTTAAGAACAAGTAGCTCTAAAAAGCTTGAATGCACCGTCTGCCTTTGCGCTGTCTTGGAGTGCTGGTCTTTTGGTTTTGATTTTTGTGATTCCAGATCCCCTTTCCCTCTCTCAACTTCTCACACACAGAGGGGCGTGGCCATATATCAGTGATTTCTCTAAATGGAGCTTGGCAGGATGCTCACAGATACTCCTTGTGTTAGGATTTTTTTTTCTGGCTAGATAATAGCCTCTTATTTTTGAGCTCTGTTAACCTTTTTGTTTGAACCACTTTGTATTTTCAGTGACTCTTCAAGAAAGTCTGTTTTAACAATTACATCCTACTGAGCTGATTGCTGTGTCTTAGAGATGATGTGCAAAGGTGTAGGTGTGTGTGTGTGTGTGTGTGTGTGTGTGTGGGGTAGGGAGGGGTTCCCTTTTTCTTGCTTCTTACTTTGAGAGTTAAAGAAGATCTGAAGTTCTTATTATTGTAAATCCACTTGTTTACCTTAAAATATCAGGAATGTCCAGTCTGGTCTTCACTCCTGAATGTTTTCAGGGAAGACTCTGATGTGGTTTGTTTGCTCAACCCTTAATTGAAAAAGCAGGGCGTGTTTCTTTAACAAACAGATTAGCTCTTCCAGTTTCTTATAGAGCATTTGATTTGGTTAGGTGTGGTTAAAATACAAAAGCAAATCCAAAGCTTTTTATTCAGTTGGAATTAAAAAATGCTTTCCATCTCAATTGATCAACTGTTTGATACTGACAATGTCATCATCTAGTTCTCCAGTCACCTGAGTAAACAGGGTAGCCAGGATCAGAATTTGTTTTGTTTTTAATCACTCTTCTTTTTTGGGAGGAGAGAGGCCTTTAAGGAGGAAAACACCTTTAGACTTGTCTTTACTTTTACTAATCCTTTTTAACAGCTGTGGTCTTCTTTATTTTTAAAGAAATAGTCCTGATTTTGTGTGTGGTGTGTGTAAATACTTCTGGCAGTGGCTGACCATCATAGATGATTAGGGTTGGAAGGGACCACAGGAGATACCATTCCCTACCTGTTTTTGTTCATTTACTGTTCTACAGCAGCCAACATGGCTTCTCTTTGTTGCTCTGTCTGTGCACAGACACCCTGGATGATGTTGGCTGGAACATGCATATTTCTGGGACTAATGTTTGTGGCAGAGTGGGAATGGATACCTTATTTTGGGTATGTGTGGCCAAAACTATAACTGTTTTAGGGATTTGGCTACTTTACTCTTTTTTGGCAAAGAAACGGAGAATTCCAGAAATTAAGGGTCTGGTTCTTGAATCCTTAATTAGGCAAAAATCTCAATAATATCCATGAGAAGTTGGCTTGAGTTTGTACTACAGAAGTGAGCCCCTAGTTATGCATTGTGGTTTATTTTTTCAAACTACTGGCCTTGGAAATATCTAGACCATTGTGTTTAAGATGTACGGCATTATCTCACAATCCACATTTATTCTTCTATTGTTTCATGAACCTCATTTGACTTCTTGGCATCTCTAGCAGTCTGGGGTATTTTGTTTTGTGGTATAGCTGAATATGACACAGACAACAGCAAAAACAAAGAGTTCTGTAGCACTTTAAAGACCAACAAATTTAATTTCTGCAGGCATAAGCTTACATGGGCTGTAGATAGCCCACGAAAGCTTATGCCTGCAGAAATTAAATTTGTTGGTCTTTAAAGTGCTACAGAACTCTTTTGTTTTTGCTGTATACAGACTGACACAGCTACCCCTCTGGAACTTTTCAACAAACAGTGTTTTGACTGAGAGAGAAAGTGTTAGCTGATAATAGTAGGAGAAGCAATGTTGCATTTTCACGTCAAAGATGAATTTTTGCTAAACCCAAAGAGCTTAAAATGCTTTTTTTTTTTTTTTTTTTTTTTTTTTTTTTTTTTTTTTTGTTTTTTTTTTTTTTTTTTTTTTTTTTTTTTTTGGTTCATCTGAGTACCTGAGTTGGCCTTTTGCATTCTTTAGAATTGTAGCAGGGTATTGAAGGTACCCTAGAACCTCAGAGTTACCAACACCTCGGGAATGGACGTTGTTTGTGACTCTGAACAAAACATTATGGTTGTTCTTTTGAAAGTTTACAATGGAACAGTGACTAAATACAGCTTTGAAACTTTACTATGCAGAAGAAAAATGCTGCTTTCCTTTTATTTTTTTAGTAGTTTTAACACCAGAATTGTATTGTATTTGCTTTTATTTTAATTTGGTGCCCGATTGCATACTCCCAGTTCCAAATGAGGTGTGTGGTTGACTGGTCAGTTTGTAACTCTTAAGTTCATAACACTGAGGGTTTTACTGTACTGATATATACTTACAGTATAAGTACTTAGTATGAAACTCAGTAATTACATATTGAGAAACTTTCATTTGGTAAACAAGGCTATCAGTGGTCTTTTTGTATTGAGTATTGCTAGGATGAAATCTGAAATATGAATCTATCTTTCTGTGGTGGCTCTCTTCTGTAAATTTAGGTGAGAAAGCTTTGTAAATGACTTGTGCAATTGCACATGACAAATGGCTTCTTTCCCCTCCCCTGCACTCCTTACCCAGGATATTAAGTGCCCTTTTAGTTCAGATCCAGAAGTACACTCCCCAGATACTATGAAAAACACATGGAGGTGGAAAAGCATGCATCTTCAACTCATACAAGGCTCCTTATTTTCTCCTTTACCATGATGCCAGTAAGGCAGAGTTATGGAGCTATAAAGACAGTTATTTAAATGTCAACTGGCTATACTAAACATAATTTCCCCCCCCTATTTTTTTTTTTTTTGTGTTGCATTCTGTTTCATAAGAAAATTCATTGTATAAGAATGGGTGTATCATTCATTGTGTGGGAGAATTAAATTCTCTTCATTTTCCCTGTAAGTCTGCAGTGCAAGGCTACAATGTTTACTTTGTTGTTTTTGTACTAGATATATATTCGGATTTCTCATGGGCATGCGAGCTCACATCTGAGGCTTGAAGTAGCTGACGTAGTGGATGTCTGAGTCCACCTCATTAAATGTGAAGAGTTCTATACATTTTTAAAAAGTTTTTTTGCAGAGAGGGGCTTGAAGTAGCATGCCCTTGAATTGAGTGAGTGATATTTTTATTGACTTGTTCCTTCTTCCTTTTTGGAGAGAATGGATTATTTTTATGGACTGTTGAAACAACTTTAATCAAATCGTTTTAAAATATCCCAAGAAGTTCACTTAAATATGTACATGCAAAAGATACCATTTAAAAAAGAAAAGCCAAATGTTGCATAGGAACAAGTAACCAATTCCCCACTCTGCATAGCTGTAGCAGAGCAGGAGAAACCCTGATTATCCCTGAAAAAAGAGTTGTCATGTTATCTATGATGTCTAATACTAGCCAGCCTTAGAAATGTAGTACAGTGTAATGTAAGATCATACTGTAGTTGATAACTCATGAAATGAAATACTGTCATCACTCAAGATTATTCAGGATTTTAGTTTAAGCAGAAGTATAATTTGCAAATCTAGAACAATAAGTGGAAAACCCTCAGATATTGCTCTTTTTATGTTGTTCACGTTATTGCCCACCAATATGCGTTTACTGCAATTTACATCGCTTTAAAACAATAGTCAGTCAGTTTGGCCCGATGTTTTGAGAGTGCTGTCTGGTGTGTGAGTAAATAGAATGGCTAATACAGAAATTTGATGCTTAATTTCATCAGAAAATTGGGCTTTTGGCTACTTAAAAATTTTGACAGAACATGACTGCTCTTCCATAAACACTTCTAAATGTTTTTAATTAGAAAACTGGAAAGTTTGTTTTTTGTGGGAAAGTCCAATTGTTTTCTGCTGGGAAATTTCCCCAGTGGGGGGAAGGGGACAACACTCCATTTTCTAGCCAACTCTAGTACATACACATTCTGACCTTGTGCCTAGTCACTGTGAGTTTCACACAAGTCAGGTATTTGCACTTCTGGAAATGTTGAGACATCATGTGCTTCATGGCCAGTAAGACTAGATCTTCTCATTCAGGAAATGCCATTTTACTCATTTTGTCCCAATTAAGGATGACCGTGGACAATCATCAGTCTACGTGAGGTAGGGTTGCCAGGTGTCTGGTTTTTTGACTGGAAAGCCGGGTTGAAAAGGGAACCTTCCAGTGTCCCGGTCATTAGTGCTGACCGGACACTAAAAGTCTGGTTACCTGCAGTAACCAGCCTCTGCTCCACTGGAGGGTTGTCAGAGCAGCAGCAATTGCTGTTGGAGCCTGGAGGAGCTGCTCTGTTTAACTGCTGGCACCTGATGGAAAGAACTGTCCAGGTCCCAGACTCAGCTCCGAACTAGGTACCGGTACTGCTGCTGCCACCCAGGGGTGAGGGGAGATCCTGTCCGCTCCACCCCTGCTGTGCCCAGATTTTCCTATCTTGGCCCCTTGCTCCGGGGACTGACCCACTGCTGTGCCCCTATTAGGCAGGCAGGCAGACAGGCTTGGCGTCAGCTCCTCTCAGCTTGGCTCTGCAGGCTGTAGATGAGTCCCGGGGGAGACGGGAGCAAGTGATTGGGGGTCTGAGTGATGGAAGTGGGGCAGGAGGCAGGGCAAGAATGTTCAGTTTTCAGCTGTTAAAGTTGACAACGCTAATGGGAGGTTAATTAATGTAACATGCTTTCATTTGGATGTGATACTACCATATTATGTTAATTCAGAACCCCTTTCTTACAAACTTTTTTGTTCTATTTTGTCTTTCATACCCGTCTTAAATATTGGAAAATTTTTCTGAAAAATTGTGAACTGGGACTATGTATTTAGTTGGTTCACCAGCAAAAGCCTGACTGGTTTAGGTTAGATGTCCCTTTGCTGGTGTGACTAGCACCTGTCATGAGCAGTGCAGTGACAATATCTTCATGACACCCTTCCAGTATCAGTAGTGATGTCTTGTTTTGCAGAAGAAATGACCTTTTGATTTTGACAAGTTTTTAAAAAAAGAAAAAATCGTGACTGATCTGGGTGCAAGCAGGACCCTGCAGCAAAAGTTTTTGATTCTCCTAGCATCGCTGAGGGCACACCACATCCTCTGTTAGCACAGCTTTTGGCAAAGTGGCTACAAGGTCATTCTTCAGGTAGTTTTTATAACTAAGCAAGCATTTGTTTACTCATAAAAAAAAAAGTCTTCCATCTTCCATGCACATCTCTCTGTGAGCTGAAATTACCATTTTAAACTGAGGGTGTTTGGAGGGGGGGAAGTGCAGGTTTTGTGGTATGGCGGTTTGCTTTGCTTTTGAAGAATTAATGAGGAATACTCCAACAAATGAATAATAGGAGCTCTGCAAACAGATACAATGTGTGAAGGGAGGTTAATTTTGAACCTTAACACAGAGTCTGTTTGAGTGTGTTTAGCAAGAGAGCTCCATGGGAATAGGATCAAAAGCAAAAGATGGCCATTTGATGACTGCCATTTGGCATCAGTCCCGTGCAGGTTGGCTGGCCTCAGAGGAGAGTGAGAAAACTGGCTGCTTCTTGCAATGATTAAAATGTAGTAGCTGGATATGAAAAAGAGCCCAGGGGTTCATAAAACCCATCATCATACAGTTGCATAATAGGGTTTTCTTCACTCAGCGTCTGCATTTATTCAAAACCCACACTGATCAAATAAAGCTGAAGTTACATCGTTGGCTTTCCTCAAGCCCAGGATGTCATGTTTTGTCAATTTCTGCCTTTTGAGTGCTTTCCCCCAGCCTGAAAACTGCATTATGTTGTAGTGTGCTTGACTCAAGTTTTGTTTCATTCATCTAGATCCAACCTTAAGACTGTCAGCTTGGCCTGTGGAGAGATGGTAAAGACAGCCAGAGGGAGGGAGGGGTCAGGAGAAAACCATGTATATTCCACACTGCAGGAGAGTGGTATCCTGCTAAATGTATTATAGCATTTTTACCCTGTAACAAGCATAGAAATAATTTGTATGAATAATTCCTAGTTGTTAACTTTCCTGTATTGTTGAGAGACTGGGTCACAAACAGAGCTGGGACAAAACTTTTTGGTTGAATAGTGAATTTGCAAAAAATGCAGTTTCATGGTGACCAAAACTATTTGCAGAATTTGACTCAAATTCCCTATTTAAAAAATGAGGAAACTTTTTTTTTGGTGGGGGGATGGGGGGAAAGGCGGGAAGAGTGGTTTGAATATGCTTAATAAATCATTGCAAAACGTTTAATTTAGAAATGAAATGTTGATTCAAATTGACACTCAAATTTGAAAATATTGATTTGAATTGACTTGGATGAAGTGGTGGCTTTTGTTTTGCTTTTTGTTTTCTATTTTGGTGGGGGGGGAATTCAGTTTTAGTCTGGATTTTTTGTTTGGGTACTGAACCAAAAGAAAATCAATTATTTGCTCAGCTGTAGTCACAAATACCATTTAGAATGGAGGCTTCAGCCATTCTGACCTTTGAAATCCAGTGATGAAATCTTGATGTTTTTGGTTTTAATACTACATAATACCGGGTGTTGGGTAATTCCAGTACTTCTGACTAGGAATCTTACTTTAGTATTAAAAATGTCTGGTGTTCCCTTTCCAGGATCCGATTCAGGAAAGCATTTAAACACATGCTTAACTTGATGTATGTCCATAAGTCCAATTGGAAGTCAATAGGACTTAAGTACATTCTTACATTAATCATGTTTTCCCAAAGGGGGTCTCAGTCACTTTGTTCTGTTTTGCTCTCTCTTTTCTCATTGTCAAGATGACTTTTTCAAGTAGTAATAGGGCTTGTTGTGCAGATGTCATTTTAGCTTCCCTGATTTAATCTCTGGAAAGTGGTAGTGCTTCAAACTCTCCAAAAGGGTCACCCTTAGGTGAATTTTGGGTATCCTTGGTGGCAGGAAAACTCTTTTTTTGCGTCATCTAGTGTTAATTTAAAAAAAAGAAAATATGGCAGGACTTTGTTTTTGTAACCCGAAAAGTGATTTTGTTTTGTTCATTTGTTCTGTACAAAACCATGCACCCTCTCCCCTTTCATCCTCCCCAAATTTAGCACAAAGGACTGAAGAAGAGTCTCTAGGTGCCTAGGTCTTACATTGCTTAGTGGATTAAGGCATTTAATAGTCGCTTATTTTATATGGCACCCTTCATACAAGCATCCCAGAGTGTCTTACAGTAAGCATAAAATAAGTAGAGAGGAAAAACTGAACTAAACGTATTTTTTTTAAATGACTTCGATTTAAAAGCCGTAGAACCCCTGCACTTCTGCACTCAGTATTAAGCAATCTTGCAAAGTGGGTGCAGAGAAGTTAAAAGGAAACATTTATAGGGAAGGTCATATTTTTTGTGTTCACTTGATATCTTTACATTAACAATAGCTGTAAAGCTCCTAATTCAGGTCATGAAACATTAATAGTGCAGGTAAGTGTGCATTAGACTTTTGCTTTTGAAAGTCTGACTTGTGGATTGAAGATTTAGATCATAGAACATGATACAGGTGAGGGATGTTGCTGTTCTTGCATTATTCTGGATAAATAGATCTGCATGCATCTGTAGCTTTTCTAAAAAGAGATTTATTTGTTTTGAACCTTCATAAATGCCTAAGGAAATAGGGCATGTGTTAAGGAACACTAATGCCAAGGTTGTTTATGGGTCATTGGATAGAGTTATTGAGCTGTGGGCTATGTGTGAAATGTCTTTGAACTAGCGATGGATGTAATTTCACTAGCTGATTGTCACACGTGTATTGTGAAGTTGTAACAAAACATTAGTTTTCTAACTAGGGATATACAGCCATGTAGTGATTGAATGCCTAAGTATTTTCAGCTTCACTTTTTGTCAAAGGTTTTCTGATGGTGCCAAAAAATGTTGATTCTCACTTTTTGAACATATAAGGAAACATGGATATAGGGGGATTAACCCTTTCTCCCCCAACTTTTTTAAGTGGTCTCAAATAACTTGACAAGTATACAGGGCAAGAATCATGGGAAATTTTTACTTGTATCTTTTTTTAACGTAAAATTAGTGTGAGAATTTATTGAAATTCCTAATGGTGTAATAGCAGTTTAGAAATTTTGTGATCTTATTTAAACTGTTTTGAAAACAATATTCCTATTTTTTGTCTTAAAATCTGATAACACAATCTGGGAGAAACCAGCACAAATACTTATAAACTTGACTATTTGTATCAGTGGGGTTTCATTAGGTAGGGGTGAACTGCCTTGGCCAAAATAACAAAATGGTCCCTAAAGATTTGTTCATGTCAGGAATGGAGCTTGAAGGCAACAATTTTTTTAATGTTCTGAAATTTCATACCTTCATTTGGCCAATTTATGTGTATGCATTATGATAATCTTTAATTACATGGTCACGTAATGTTTTTTCCTCTGGACAGAGGATGGATTGTGCTCTGGCTTTAAGTCGGGGTGTCAGGGAGGAGTCATGAGTAGGACCCTTGCCTCATTTGTTGCAGAAACTATGTAGTGAACGAGTCAAGAGACTTCAGGAAGAGCAAGGATGATTTCATCGTTAAGACAGTTGAATGCTGCCTTGGATTGTATTTCTGCCTCTGCCATGGAGTTCCTGTATAATTCTGGATCACTTAAATTGAGCTTTTCACAGTTGGCCACAAACGGTTCCTTTACTCAGTGCCCAATTTGAGGCACTGGGGACTGATTTGTGTGAGTACTGAGCACTGATCACTGCAGCTGCAGACAGTGGGAGCTGTGCTTTGAACATAGCATTATAGAAAATTTGATAAGTATTCTGAGAAATCAGTTTTGAAGTGTCTCTGATGGGGCGCCCAAAACTAGTGGACACTAGACCTTAATCGCCTTGTGCCTCAGTTTCCCCATCTGTAAAATAGGATAATACTATCCCTTTGTCTCATATGGGAGTTGTGAAAATAAATTCATTAATCTTTGTGAAGCATTCAGATTCTACAGTGATTTGAAAAGCCCATGAGGGAGACTAATATTATCCTGTGTTCAGGGCAGGGTTTGAATGTTATGCAGTACATAAGGCAACAGGCCACACTGAAGGATGAAGATTAAATGAAATATTAAATGCTCATCTTGCGTTGAATTATGCTGGGGTGCTGTGAAGAAAATAGTATGTGATAATGTAAAGACTGATTCATAATATGTATACCCACAGGGGCTCAGATAATTTTAATTCTGGCAATTCTTAACTTTTTAATGGATAGTTTTGCTACCTTAATGCTCCTTTTAATGTTTTGTTGTTATAACACACTATAGATAAGCATCTAAACCAGTGGTTCTCAACTTATTTACCGTTGTGGGTCGCAAATGCAGCTGTTATGTGGGCCATATCCACACAATAGATATGCTACCATATGGCCCTGAGGACATCACGTGGGCTGCAGCTGTGTACTGATTGGACCGCTAAGAACCACTAATTTAAACTAAACCTGAACTGTGAATCTTACATAATTTTGACCTCGCTACTTGCTGATAGAAGTGCATCCTTGTAATAATGGCCTGTTACTTACCTCGTTTGTTAATTTATAGTTGAGCCTGAAACGAGAATTCCTTACTTGTGTAATGAATCCTTTAAAGCTCCAGTTTAGCAAGGTACTTAAGCATATGCTCAACACCACGTGACCCCGCCATCAGGCCATAGTGACTGGCTGGCATTGACCTTTGCTCCTATATGGAGGAGGAGGAAGGAGAGGAGAAAGAGCAGGGGGTTTTGTGATCTGCCATAGCCACACAGCATTGCAGAACTCAGAACTCTCCTGCTTTACGAGAAATACAGTCATCCAGTGGTAAAGGGGGAAAAAGATTGTATGTCTCAGAGTGGAAAATTGAGTGTTGGGATACTTATTAAAATTTTAATAAGTTAGGGGGTACTTGCTACTTAAAAGGTTGAGAAACACTGCATTAGATGACTAAGGAAATGTTGTGGGCATGAAATGCTGTAACAGATCAGGACTTATCTTTGTAAAGCATATGTGGGTTAGTTTGTTCAATTGCTTTATTCTCATGTATAGTTTTTATATCCTTGAATTTTAAAATTCAGTAGTTTTTCTCAAAAACGGTGTCTAACCTGAAAGCATCTTAAAGATGCAAACAAGCTTAAAACCAGAAAGCTTCAAAAGGCTTTTACCAAATGATCTAAACCTTCTTAACAAATCTGTACAAAAAACAATTAATCAGGGAAGTCTTCAACCACTCCCAGTGGGATACTGCTGATGGACTTTGGCATTACACACTTCATCTAACTCCATCTGTATCCAGTTCTTCTAGGAATGATTTAAAATTTATTGTTGTATGAAGGAGAGACTGTACACATAGCATTAATTAGTAAGTAACATCAACTTCCCAGAGAATGTTATGTCTGAAAAATTGGTTCCTAGGTTCAGTGATCACAGGGCAAAACAAAACATTTTGATCTTCATTTCTTGAACGTTAGAAATTAATTCTATATATGTTAAAAAGTTCCCTTGATATCTCAGCTTATTTTCCCCTTTTCATCTTGCAAAAACCTATCATTGTCACTTAATTAGCAGAAAGGAGCAAATAGAAGTCACATTTCTGTAATGGCAGTTAAATTTCAAAGGTTTGAATGTTGGGGAAAATACTGTGCTGCTTAGTTTGGTTCTCCGTTCTTAATGGGGCAAAAACTCTGTTGGTGGAACTGTTTGAGTAAAGACTACAGAATTGGGCACATACTGTTTTACTTAATATTAACTACAGATATTCTTTTTGGTAAAAACAAGACATTTTCTAAAAGCTCCACAAGTCTTGAATCTCCATATACATGTATTATCCTGGCTGCGATTAATCAGTGTTTTTAGAAGCAGTGGCATGGTAACTTGATTATTGACGGACAAAAGGGATCATTGCGTCCCTATTTAAGAAACTCGGGATATAGTGCTAGGGATGACTGCCTGATTATGAATACTTGAGTTGGAACCTGTGCAAGTGATCAAAAAATTAATGTAAGGGCGGTGGTGGTTGGGCGGAGGAGAAGGACAATGGGTACTTTGTATGTTTGTTAGTTGATCTTTTTGAAAAGTGCTATGATGTGATTGCAAAATGGAAAACCGTTTTTACTGAACTATTTTTAGTCCCTTAAGTCTAATGCAGATGTGGTTCTAGTTCTTAGTGTGAAGTACGGATAAACTTAATAGGACACTTGTGTTTAAATAATATACTCTTTTCCCACATAACCCTGAAACAAGAATTCCTTACTTGTGTAATGAATCCTTTAAAGCTTCAATTTAGCAAGTTACTTAAGCATGTGCCCAACTTCAAATACAAAAGTAGTTCTTTTGACTTCAGTAGGACTGCTCATGTACTTAAAGTTGGGCATATGCCTAAACAACTTGTTGAATCAGTTGTTAAAATAACTGACAAAATAAAAATAACTTTCCACTACTTTTGCTTTGTCTTTGCACTTTCAATTGAACATTGAGAATAGACACTAGTTTAAATTAACAGTTGCATACATTACAATAGTACCCCAATATTTGGTTTGTAAACGCTATAGGAAAATGGTTTTAAATGCGAACATCTTAATTGAATTAAGAAAAAAGTTCTGGAAACATTTCTCCAGTTACAGGCTTTGTAAATACAAAACCCCAGCATTTTGGGCCTCAGTCATTGAACTCTCTTCTCTTTGAAAAGCACTGTTTGTAAGTTAGAAAACCAAGTTGCCTCTTTTCCTTAAATTAATTCATGAGTTTCACTTCAGTGGGTTTTTCATTAGTGAACCATTTTTTCTACATTTTGAGATACAAATTTTCCACAGAACTGCTATGTGAAGACTGAATCATGACGCGTACATACCTGGGAGCCAAATTAAGGTTGCACAGGCATTAGCTGCAGGAAAGAGCAATTGCAGGTAAAATCCTGCTTAGCCCTTAGAGCTGTGGGATGGAGCATGCTCAGTCACTTCGTGGGGATGGTGCATGCACAGAGGAGCTATGTGCGGCTGGAGTGTAGCCAATACAGATAAAATCTTTGGGGAAAATTAGCTGCCAAACTGATGTTCCTGAACCATTTGCAAAATGAGTTTTGTGGGTTCCCCCCCCCCCCCCCCCCGAGGTTTATAAGTTGTCCAACTTTGAGCAAATTTTCATGGGGATGCCACAAGACACATCCCAGACATTAAAGTGACTTCTGTGCCAAATTTCAGTTCCCTTTTCCAAAGCTGGGAGGTGCTAGATGATATTAATGAAACTGTTGAAACAATGCTTTTAACATGGGCAAAAAAATGTATTTTTCCCTTCATCTCATTCTCAGAAATGGCTGAATCATCATTTTTGCTGCAACATTCCAAAAATGTCAGCCTTAGGCAGACATATGGAAAATTTCATCCCACATGGTTTAAAGGTTGGCAAAGTTGTTAAAAGTAACTGAAAACAAGATCTTATAATGAGAAGTGTAGGGAAAGCTTAACTTTGAGCAAAGCTACCAGCTCCACCTGTAATTATTAAGTGTGTTAAATGTTTAAAAGCAAGTTGTGGTGGTGGTGATATATTAATAAATTAATATAGCTACTTGCTTGTTAAAATTAGAAAATCTGATTGGTCTCGACTCTTCTTGTCTTGATTTTGTTAATATGCAGATATTAGAGTTGAATAGCAGCAAGAAGTTTGTAATATTGGAGTTGTAGCTGATAAATTACAGTTCATTATTTTTGTTTACTTTTCCTCTGTATAATCAACTTGGCTATTCTCTTCTCTGCATGTTGAGAACTTCTGTTAATGAGGAAAAACAAAGAGCCCATTTAAGCTGTTACGCACTAATTAGGAGAAAACATGTATTTTTAAGTGTATTAAAGCATTTAAAATTACCATGGTCCTGAAAATACTTTTGATTCTATGTGAATTATATTTAAATACCCTCACTGAAAGGAAATAGGTAAAACTATCACTGATTTCAAAATAAATAACATAGATATAACCTTATAAGGTTTTGTACCCTTTTTGTGGCGTTATATAGTGTCACCCTCACTATGTGTTTTAAAAATGATTGGGGGAAAAAAAAAAAAGCATTATGTACATGTATAAGCCTGTAATATCTACAGCGGAGTTTTAAAAAGTCAGATCACAGCATGTCAGAGGGACTGCTGCTGTAATCTAATCTTAAAAAAAATCCTATACAAATTGTGTGTGATTGAAAGCTACTAAAAATCTTGACAAGGTGAGAGGACTATAGGAAAGAGTAGGGGTCATTCTTTGCATCTAAAAATTGGAACATACTACATTTTCTAATGTATTAAAATAATAGCAAAATATTTACTTTAAGAATTTTTTTGTTGTAAAACATGCAAACATCCTTAATGTCTAACCTTTCACATACACTGCATTAAAAATAAGCTTTAACACATCTGTGGCAATCACTGCCATATAGAGGTAAGGAATTACATATCTTAATGTTCCACAAAGATTTAGCATGCATAGAATGACCTTTTTTTCCTGTTATTTTAGGCAGAATTAAAGTGTCTTGTTTCAGGCCACAAACTGATTACCAGCAGTGGTTAAAAACAAATTACTTTTATGGTTCAGTATTACACAACTGGCCACAGGAAGTATTTGATTACTCTGTCTTCCTGTATTGAGTCCTACTATCAGATTAGATTGTTGATTTGTTTCAGGAAAAAACCCACAGGATCTGCTTTTCTAACGTTATCTGTCAGGATGCTTTGACTGTTGTATAGAAGTTGTGAGTGGTTGACACTTGGTTGGCCTAATCGTTGTATGGTGAAGGATTCTAATAATTCACTGAAGGGATACTAGCAGTGGACTGAGAACTAGGGGATCTAAGATGAGCTGTGCACCCTCAGGAATTTTTTCATGTGATTAAAGGACTTTGAGGTTTGGGAGATCTTAAAATGTTTGATTCCATCCAGTTTCTTTGCTTCATGTCTCTTCGTGCTGTTGAGTGCTTCCAAAGTCACCTTAATAAATGAGGGTTGAAAGGGAAACTCAGTCTCTTCAAATACGCAGTGGTGGTGTTCCTGTGTCAGACCCAGGATATTCAAGTGACCAGGTGGGTGAGGTAATATATTTTATTGGACCAACTTCTGTTGGTGAGAGAGACGAGCTCTTGAGTTACACAGAGCTGTTTTCCAGGACTGGGAAAGGTACGAAGAGTCACAGCTAAATACAAGATAGAACAGATACTTTAGCATAAGTAGTTAACAAATATTCTAAAGGACCATTCAAGACCACCTTAATATATGCAAACTACTTATGCTAAACTGTGTTCAATCTCCTACTTAGCTGTGACACTCACTACCTTTCTCAGATATGAAGAAGAGCTCTGTGTAGATTGAAAGCTTATCTGTCTCTCTCTCAAACAGAAGTTGGTCCACTAAAATATATTACCTTACCCACCTGGTCTCTGTTTAAATATGACATTACTGAGACAGGAGACTGTCTTGCTCAAGTAATGCCTTAAGAAAGTATATCACTTGGAGGATCAGTACTGTAGAGTAGGGAGTCTGCTAGATAGCATCGTAATGCATGAAAAGCTTTTATTGGTGCTGATGCTGGTGAGAGAGAGCACTCCGTAGCTCTGCCTAGGTGAGGTGCAAAATTTGTGTGGTTTTTGAGGAAGTTTAAAAAATGTTTTTACAGGTTCACTTTTTTATTTGAATCCCTCCTCTCTTGGCCCTATGGTAAGTTTCTCGCTGTTCACCTTCCCTTCCCATGAGTTCATATCACCCTTTTTATCTTCCTATTTAAAAGAAAATTTTATTGACACTGCTCCCAGCAGCTTTGACAACTAAAGGGCTTATTTTTCTTTTTTCTCTCTCCATCCTGTTATCCCCCCATTCTTTGTTAATTGGCTTGGCCAATGAATTTAACCCCAGCTTTAAAGTAGACGTTTGTGGAAGATGAGGGCACTTCATTTTTCATTGTCATTGTACATGCATGCTGTCCTTCCCCCGCCCTCCATACTTAATCACATGTTATTATGTGGTTACTGTGCAGGCCATTATGTTTCTATTGTGAACTAAAATTTACTGTATAGTAGGTTTAAAAAGACCATATAAAATGTATATCAGAAATTCACATTCTGTAGTAAGTATAATGTATGTTCATATAAAAGTAGCATAATTAGTTACTCAGATTTTGTATGTCCTGAAAGTTAGCTTGTAAAGGAACTAATATCATAAGTCTCTTAAAAAACCAAAACTAGTTGCATTGCGGTACTAAAATCCATCTATGAATGACCTATTAGAACTTTGTAATTCTACACCAACATACGAATTCTCTGGTAAAGTCACAGCAAGTCTTTGTCGTAACATAGACCAGCATACAATACTGGGCCAACTGGTTCAGCCACTGTGTTGGTGCTAGCTTAGAACAACAGGCCTTTGTTATATGCTTGGCTGTCCAAAGTGCATTGTCAGCAGGTTGCTGTTTGATTGTAGAACCTGTCAGCTAGTGTCCCAGTGACTTGGGCTTCAATAAATCATGCCATTTGAGTTACACTGCGCTAATAGCACAAAATACAGTATTGTATGTGTATGTGTGTGTATATATATAAAATCCATTGTGAGGATTTTAAACAGTGAATAATAGTTCTGGGGTATATGTGTGAGACGGAGAGCTCGACCAATCCATGTTTTAGTGCCTTTTTGTAAGAATATTTCTTGCAAGAGTGGGTACTAAGCAAGCACTTGTTTCTGCAGTTAATACTCTGAATCTCTCTTCTTTTGCTTGTATAAGGACTAATCACGAGTAAAAATTCAGTTTCCGTGTCCAATATTTTTAGTGTTGGTAGCAACTTTGCAATAAGACTGGTGTATACAGTTTCATTTAGATATAATTTCATGTGCATAGACAAGTGCTGAGGTACTGAACACATTTGATTTTTAAAGAGAAATATTTACACTCCAGCTCTTGTGTATTTCCAAGACTTTATATTTTGATTGCTTTCATAGCAATTATTTATTTTACAGAGAAATACAGCATGCTGGTTTTATTTGTGCCTGAAATGGTCTTTGTATCTAAATGCTGCTGACTTGCATGCAAGGGTTATTTATTAAGGATTTATGTGCCACATAAATACATTTTAATTTGCATTGGATCACAGATGCTCTCCCAGAGGTCACTTAGTAATTCTGATGGATAAATTCTTGTAATTTTAATGGAAATCAAATCTGCAGTTGAAGTAAATATACGGCTGTTTAGTTGCTCAGTGTGCATAATTAAAGTAATTTTAAAAATAGTTTGCCAATATTACTTCCACTTTAAAAAAAAAAAAAAAAAAAAAAAAATCCAAGAACCAAGTGAGTAAACTAGAAATACAGCATGTGTGATTATAGGGTCCCCCATGTACTCTGCAGTTTGGAAAAGTGGTATGGCCACTTCAAAAACCACATCTCTTATTTTTCCCCAGGCTGCTTCTCTGATATTTATTTTCTAACTTAGTGGCCCCCGTTGAAGCTCACCCTAATCCAGGTTTAAGGTTTGTCCTATTCACTCTGTCAGTGTTGGCTTTCCTGCCCTACCCACCCCAGAAGCTATTACTAGAAGGTAAAGGTGAATGAACAGTGTATGTTTGCTTATTTAATAATTTCCCCTTTGTGGAATGCAACAAATACATTTATCACATAGCAGAAATCCTGCCAATAATGAATTACACAGTAAGAAACTAAGGCTGTGGTTATGAACCGAACTTGTGTTGCTTCAGACAAATACAGATCTGGATGCAGAGCATAGCCATGATGGGGTAGGCAATGGCAATGTGGCAACTGAGTCTTGCTTATCAGGATTTAAAGGTGATGTCACAGTTTCAGGGTAACTACACCAGTGTTCCCCCTCCATAGTCCCCCAAGGACACCCACTCAGGGTTTCTGGTTCCCAGCTGTCTCCTTTCTTGGGTGGAGAGAGACGGACCGGGATTTGAAGGCCACACAGCTCCCTGCCTTGCACTGTGATGTCCCCAGCAAGCCATTCTGCCTAGAGGTCAATGCATGTGCTTTGTTTTCTCTCTGAGGGCTCCGAACAGTGTATTGCAACTGCCAGCAGTTGCAAGTTACTGCACAGTTCATTCCAAGCAAGCACCTTGATTCTTAAAGTAAAAGCATTACAGAGAAAACATACAATAAACAGATTTAAACACACCAGGAGTCACCCATCAGTCTTATGGGGCCTTATTAGCCAAAAGTCTTTCTAACCTTTCCCTTTGTCTGTTTGTTTATTGGATTAGGGAAAAAAGGCCCTGAATCAGTTTAGCCACAGCCTTTTTATGCCCACAGCCCTTTCTTTGGAGGTGACTCATCTTAATCAGTTTCCCCCCCCCCCTCCTCCTCCTCCTCCTCACCCACTGTTTTTGGTTCCTGCAGGAGCTGTGAAAAAAACCACCTCCATGGAGTAGAACACAGTCATACCTAGAGTCCTTAGCCCACAGTGATACACAAACCGAATACAATATGCTCTACCAAAGATACCATGTGCAATGTGTCTCAGTGAGGACTGGAGGCCGGTGACAAAGCAAACTGTCCATTCAGACAGCTGAAGAGCCTTGGGGGGTGGGGCCATGAGTGCACAGCAACAAAATAAGTAGAAATTGGGAGGGAGGAGGAGTGACAATGCATTAGTCCTGCACTGTATTGAAAGGCATTAGAAAGTTGGGTGGATGGATTTGTGGGCTCTTTGTAGTTGTCAGATGTTCTTTTATGTGGCTTCTAATTCCTCCCACATGTGGGGAGGGGAGAATGGAGAAAACATATGGGAGTTTGGGAGCCCCATTCCCCACCTCCCCTTGCTTCTTCCTCTTCCCCCTCAAGGTGCTGATGTAGCCTTATTTTTTATTTTAACTCTGATCTGTTTCTTGGAGAACTGACTCTCAAATACTTCAGCCAGGTTTTATAATAATTTATCCATAAACGTACTGGGCGCTTTTTTAAAAGGTAAAAGTTAAATTGAGTGGCTAAAATTTGTTTAAAGTAGGAAATACATTTTTATTGGCACATCACTAGCTGTCTGCAAGTGACACATTCCAGTTCAGGCATTCTTTGTATACAGTTTGAAGACTTCTGCGATGTGAGGAAGTAGAAACCTTTTAACGTTAAAACCAGGCTTTTTTTGTGGCTTGTGTGATAACCCACTTCCCTTTGATAGTGCTCTGTGGCACATCAAGTCTTTCAGTGAAAGTCCAAACCACTCTGACTTCCTGTGGTTGATTTAAAGACTGCTTAAAAGCTTTGCAGAGAGAGTGACAAGACGGATTTAGTTGGATAGGTGTCCCTGTTTGGAGGAGGGAATTATTTTATGAGGATAAAATGAATGACTTTTGCTGTTTACTTTTTATGGCGTAACTTGTCTTAAGTGGGCCACTTTCCAGGCTTAATATATATCTTTCTTCTGTAGTCTCTCTTATATTGCAGGTGATTGTCAGATCCTACATTAATCACAGGGTGTCAGGTTTTTCGGTAGAGTAATTTACAAATGATTTCCAGTGATAATTTAAAAAGGCTCATTGAGGGGAGGTGTCATGAATTTTTAACCATCTAGTGGTGACACTTATCACATACATTAAAATCATAGTTTGGGGAAAAAGGGGGGTCTTCATGAAACTGATGTTGAATTTTTTTCTTGTGATGGTAGCCTTTTGCTTTTACTTCCTCATGCAGAGACTAGTATTTCCATGGTTGAGATTGTGAATATCTGTTACCAGCCTGCATTTTGACTTCCTATATACTTCACAGCCAGATGTAGGTTTTCTGGTGAGGGAAGTTGGCTAATTGACCAAAACCTTAATGACAGGAGAGTTTCCCCCCCCCCCCCCCCCCCCCCACTTTTTTCATTTTTGAAATAGCCATAAACATTTTTGTAATATATTCAACAAGCTCCACGTATGATCGATTGAGGTCTTCAGCTTGCAGCTGTGGCTATCCTTTGGCCCAAAGGCAGAACCAAGTGAAACTTGCTCTTGGTTGGCTTTCTAACAAGCCTCAGACTCTTGATGGGATTGTGTGGAAAGGCTTTCTGGTCGTGGCGAAGGACATGGACATGACTGCCACAGGCATTTGGATATGTGAGTCAAGGGCAGGTCATATGGTGGCTAGATTGGACAGAGGATTAACAAAGAAGATTACTCTTATGAGTAAGGGTTGTAGGATCAACCCGTGTACTGTCATGAAAATTTTCCTATCCTCTTTGTATGTTTAACCTTCCTATTCTAAACAGATGCACAGTTGTTTCTGTTCTGTAGACTCAAAACAATGTGCTTGAGAGGTGTGAGCTTTTCCTATGTCGTCTTAGTGGGATATTAACTTTAAAGCCTATTTTCCCATGTATATTGATCTGTAAGTTCACATGGTCAGGAGAAAGAAACCCTTTTCAACTCTTTAGAATTCTGAATTGAATGTGTACGTGGGCCATTCTTGAAATTGTTGCTTTTGATTCTTGCGTTGCTCATTAATGAAGCCAAAGGTGGAATTAAAAGCTGTGGCTTCTGAAGTTGCATTTTTTTAAAGTATGTGTTGTGTGCTTAGGACACATATGCTGCTCATAATACCATTGCAGAGCTTCTCTTTGGAAACTGTATTTAAAAAAATAAAATAAATAAAAGCAAAATACATAACTTGTTACCAAAACAAATTCCAGTGATTTATCACTCAAATAACCTGAGTTATGCATCTATATTCAGCATCCGGCATTTAGGTAGAAATAAGTTGTTTTTTTGTTTGTTTGTTTGTTTTTTGTTTTTTTTTAAAGAAAGTTAATTAACTTTAAATAGTCTTAATCAGCAATTCAATATGTAGTTGAAGTATTACAGTAAATATTATACAAGTGATGAGAACAGTTTTCATCTGTGCCAGATCACAATATTACAGTAAATGCTACTGTTTTACATTTAAAAAAAATGCTTACCCTTACCCTACATGTATCCATTTCTTTGCCCTCAAAGAGAAAATTCACTTAGGATGAAATTCACGAGTGGTGTGGAATGCTAGAGTAAAGTGCAAGACAATCAATACTGCTTACATTCTGCATGGGGAGAGGAATATAAGTGGGGCAGAAGGCAGACAGTAAGGCCCGTGCATCTCTTGCATGTTGTGAAAAGGGTGTCTGCAGCAGCCCTGCAAAAGGCACTGACGGGTACAGTGGAGGGACCATATAATCAGCACCTACATAGAGCTAGTGGCTTGGAGGGTCTGTAGCCTCTGCTCCAGTTAAGTTGGAATAATGTCAGAGAGGGGAGGGATAACACCTGGCTGATGGTGGAAATGGGTAGGTGTTCACCACTCTCACTTCACTCAGCATTTAATTATTCAGGATCTGTGTTTTACAGTGAAGTAGATTTCATCCCTGATGTTTCCAAAATTAATTGTATGTGTGGAGTGGGGTGGCGCGTGTGTGCAGGTGTATGAACATATATATTTTCATTACTTCTGAATTATGATTGAAACATCAGTGCAGTTGCCAAGCATTTGCTATCTGTTCAGACAATTAACACAGATATGTTAAGATCAAGAGCTGTAGTTTGCATTGTTATTGATCCTGCTAGGCAGCACTGGTTTTAATTACTTTTGGAGGAATTGTAAGAAACTCCAGTTTCTTAATTACATTCTCCTTTTCTTCCACAACCAGAAAGCACCCAGTGCTCATTACCTTTGCCCACAGAGTTCCTGCTTCTTTCATCCTTTCTGTCACTGTCCTATTTCAAGAAGAAAGCAGTAATAGCTGGCTCTCCCAGACCCATTTCTTTATTTACCAAGAGGGTGCCATATAGAACTAGCTGTCTAACTAGGTACAGAGCATGCTATGGGGACGCAGGTTTGGGCAATTCAGGCAGCTTTCCAAACTATCATAGCTAAAAGCAGAAGCATCAGTCCTTTTGAAGTTTTGCTTATGGTGGTTTTTTGGGATTTCTTCTGGTCCAGAGATTGATTCTTCTTTTTTAAAAATGTTCTTGCCAGCTGCAGTGCCACTTAAACACATCTGCCAAAAAGTCTACAAAATAGACTTTCATACCTTCTACTTGGGAGGATTTTTTTATTTTAAAAGTTCCCTGCCTTTCTAATGGAAATTAAATCACCGTAATGATTTCTTTTTTCAGTTTTTTTTTCTTCTTCCCCAAGTAGGAGTGGGCGCACAGTTCTATTCCATCTAGATTTTTATACTGGTGCTTATCACCATGGTACCTCAGCGTCTTACAGTGGAGAAAAGAGGTATGAGTTACACTGCCACAAGTCGGAGCAACTCACGTGAGTGTGGCTGGTATCAGTCTGGCTTTTTTTTCTTTTTTTTTTTGGTTTCCATTTAAGATACGGGCTTATGAAGATAGGAACTGCCATACTGGGTTAGACCAGTGGTCCCACTAGCCCAATATTCTGTCTGAGAGGGTGGCCTGTCGCAGAACTTACAGGGGAGTGTACAGAAATGGGCAGTTGGAGTGATCTATCCCCTCCCCTCCCAGCTTCTGATAGTCAGATGTTTAGGATTGCCCCAAGCATGGGGTTACATCCCTGACCATCTTGACTAATAGCCATTGAGGGACCTATTATCCAAGAACATATCTAGTTCCTTTTTTTTTTTAACCCAGTGATACTTTGGCCATTACAACATCTTGTGGCAATGAGTTCCACAGGTTAATTGTACATTGTATGCAAAAGTACTTCCTCTTGGTTTTTATTAAACCTCCTGCATATTAATTTCATTGGGTGGTCCCTGGTTTTTGTATTATTGGAAAGGTGAATACAGAAGCGTTATTTACCCTTTTTTTTTCTTCTGCACCATTCATGACTTTATAGACTTCTGTCATATTCCCCTGTAGTCATCTCTTTTCCAAGATGAACATCTGTAATATTTTTAGTCTCTCTTATGGAAGCTGTTCCTTACCCTTGATGATCTTTGTTGCCTTCTTTGAACCTTTTCCGGTTCTCCTATATCCTTTTTGAGATGGAGCAACCAGAATTGTATACAGGATTCAGGATATGAATGTACATGGATTTATGTAGTGGCGTAATATTTACTGCCTCATTTTCTATCCCTTTCCTAATACTGTGGTTCCTAACATTCTGTAAGCCTTTTTAATCATTGCTGAGCATTGAGCTGAAGTTTTCAGAAAGCTATCCACAAAGACTCTGAGCTCTTCCTTGCGTGGTAACAGCTAATTAGAACCCATCCTTTTACATGCATAGTTGGGATCATTTTTTCCGGTGTGCATTACTTTACACTTATCAGCATTGAATTTCATCTGCCCATTTGTTGCCCAGTCATCCAGTTTTGTGAGGTTCCCCTCTAACTCTTTTCAGTCAGCCTTGGACTTAACTCTTTTTTTTTTTTTTTTTTTTGAGTAATTTTGTATTATCTGCAGCCTTTGCCACTTCACTGTTCCCACTCTTTTTTCCAAACCATTAATGAATATGCTGAACAATATGGATCCTTGGGGAACCCCACTGTTTACCTCTCTCCATTGTGAAAACGGACCATTTATTCCTACCCTTTGTTTCGTATCTTTTAACCAGTTACTGATCCGTTAGGGAACCTTCCTTCTTATGCCATGCTTATGTTAATCTCTGCATCGCTCCCTGTGATATTACACAGTCAATATGAGGATAGTTAAAATCACCCATTATTATTATGTTTTCCCCATGTATAGCATCTCTAAAATCCCTTTAGCATTTTGCACTCACTGTCACCATCCTGGTCAGATGGTCAGTAGCATAAACCTACTGCTATACTTTTTTTTTTTTTTTTTTTTTTTTTTTTTTTATTTAAATATTTGAGCATGGCATTTCTATCCATAGAATTTCTGTGGTAGTGAGTTTCATGTAAGATTTTTACATTATTTGATTCTATGCTTTCTTTAACATATAATGACCAACTCTGTCATTTCTATATATTTTGTACCTTGGTATTCTGGTATTCCCTTGATTATCCTCATTCCACCAAGTGTCCATGATTCCTGTTATATCAATATCCTCACTGAATGCCAGGCACTCTAGGTCACTTGTCTTCCCTACACCATAGTCTCATCCACCCACTGAGATCTTGCAGTTCTGCCTATCTTATTGGCCTGGCATGTGGAACTGGCAGCATTTTAGAGAATACCACCATGGAAGTTCTGGACTTAAATATCTTACCTAGCAGCCTAAATCTGGCTTCCAGGATGTCTATCTTTTTCCCTATCTCATTGGTACCTACGTGTACCATGACCACTGGCTCTTCCCCAGCACTATCTATAAAGCTGTGTCTAAATGTCATGTGAGATCTTCTGCCTTTGCACCCAGCAGGCAATTCACCATGCAGTTCTCCCCCCTCATCACAAGCCCAACTATCCCTCTCTTTTTAATATTCAAATCCCTCACTACTATTGTCTATATTTTCCTAATAACTAAGGTCCCTGCCCACTGAGGATGTATCCTTAGTGCGAGAGAATACCATGATCTCTTCTGGAGGGTGGGTCCCAACTATGGGATCACTGCCTTCTGCTCCATTTTGATGTTTTCCTACCCCAAGACTTTCATCCTCCTTAGCAGCACAGAAGTTCTCAGAGGGGAGGTGGGACCGCATTACTGTGTCCCTGAAAGCCCCCTCTATGTACCTCTTTTTTACCCTTATTTCTTCCAGCTCAGCCACTCTGGTCTTAAGCCCTCTGTCTCTGAGGGCCCTGAGTTGCTTGCACCTCACACATGTGTAGGCTACCTGCCTCATGGGTGGGTAATCATATATGTTACACTTGTTTGTTGTTCACTGTTGTGGAAATGCCAAGTCAAAGAGCTGGGTTTTACATGAAAGTTGGGTGGTAGTTAAATCTGTGGTCATTCCAAAAGGAGTTCTAGAGCTCTGAGCTTTCACGACAGGGTGTCCTTTTGCTCTCTGTCAATAATTCCTTGGTACTTGATGAGTACAGCTGTTACGGTACATCTGGGTCCTTGAGATAAGTGGTCTCTGAGGTCAACTGGGGACAATCCTATTCTAGAAGATTAAAATCAAGGCCTTGAAAGTGATTGGGTACTCTTTGGGAAGTGAGTATAGAGAACAGAGCACCTGAGGTGATGCATTTATCTCAACCAGTACCGCTCGATAAGTGGTCTGTTTGAGCAAGGCCCTCCCTGTTCTTAATAAGCATGCTGTATTGCCTGTAGTCCCTTTCTTGGAGGGTTCCTCAAGTGTTTCCACTGCTGCGAGGTCCACTTCTTTAAGGATGGAGTAAAGTTCTGCTACTATCTGTAGTAACAGGAAACATTCCGGCCACTCTAGGATTTTCTATGGGCAAAGGGTAGTCACTCTGAGGCTTAGAGCTGTCAATAACGAAATGCCGTCCCTGTATGGTGATGGTACTATGTTGGCAAGGGCTACAGAATGCTTTCTACTTCCCATCTCACCCATCTGCTGTTCATTCAGTGTTCTTTCTTCTCCAGGACATTTTAAAATGACTATTACATTAAAGGGAAATGGTATGGAAGATGCACAGGTAACCAAACAACTATTGGGGCCTATTTCTACTTAATGCAGCTTTGACATGGGTAAAAGTGCAATTGAGTCTGTCTGTCTGCTAAAATTCCATTGTTTATGGAAAGGGCAACAGATATGGTGTATGCTGAATGGACAACACTGTGCTTACAGAAATCTTCCCATGAGTTGTGAAAAATGAAATTGTTTCCAGCCCCCAGACACCCGTACATAGGCTTTACATAATATGGCGTACTGTTTTTTACTTACAATATTGGTTTTGTGAATAGAAGATTGTAGAATGGGGGAATGATATACTAGGCCATTGTATGGGCTTGGAATGCTGAAAACAAACCTACATGAGCTCCGTAGCTTAATCAAGAATGACACTGAGGTGTGTTACCTTTGGGACTAAAATTAATTCAGCCACCTTTGCAGTTTTGCCGTGAGCCTTCCTAGAGAAAAATGACATTATTTGGAACTAAATGGAATCCTTTAATTCATGACACCAAGTGCGCTCACCAAGTTGAGTCACATAAGAATCCTCCTGTCTTTCTAATTGAGTTGTCATTTAAGTACTCACTATCTCTTAAGAATTCTGTTAGTTGTCTGGATTTATATGCCCTTGGGAGGTCTTATTAAATAAATCCAGAGCTAGGCAGGGAGCTGAAGGGCAGTTGCTAGGTAGGTTGTAACTTCCCAGAAAGTTAATTGGACTGGGAAGTTATTGTCGATCCTAAAGCCAAATGGATCAATTGAATGTTTTAAGGTGGTTGGCAAAAGTTTCTTCTTGTTAGCTGAAACTGGTGTTTCAATCTGAATGCTGGTTGTAAAGCTCCTCTCAGTGTCTTCCAAGAATGGGTAGTAGTGCTTTTTTCACCTAGTCCTTTATCCAATAGTAAAAGACCAATATTAACTATAACAGCATTGGAGAAAGGAACATTAACTTCTTGAATGAAAGGTATATAAATGATTGTTCTCTGAAAATGCACATTTTAACAGATTATCATGCTTTGGTTTAAATATATGCATATGGTCTTGTCTGGGACTCCTTGGCTCAAAATTTGAGGGGGTGTGTTTTCAGAGAAGCCAGTTAAAGGTATTTCATCTCCAAATACACCCATCTCAACAGATTATTACTCTTCTATGCTAAAATTTCCAGAGATGTCTCTTAAAAAAAGAAAAACAACCCAAAAAGCAAATTGAGAGAGAAACTGCGAAAACCTGTGTGGTAAAGAAGGTAAACAGATTCCATGATATAACATCTAGAAAGTGGGAGAGTCGGGGCAAAGTTGGCTCTGGAATAAACTTGGTTCTGTGCAGTGAGCTGTAACCAGACTCTCCAAGTCTGATGTCAGATGGTGGCCTATACCAAGATTGAAAATCAAATCCCTCTTGGACAATAGAGGTCTCTTAGGTTCTGAGTCTTTCACTTCTCCCCTGAGCATGGTTGGTAACTTGGCTGCTAGGAAGACAAATGAACCTCTTCATGGCTGATGGTGAGAGTTTTGTTGGAGGTTCTCTCTGGCATTTTCTCCTCAAAGATGTGATCCACTGTCCTAGTGTGCCGGGGTCACGTGTGTGAAAGCTGTGTGGGTTTTTGTGGCCTGTCAGTGCTTTTCTTTCTTGCCAGGTTAGGTAAGTAGTTGCCAGGAATGTCTAGTCTGGTGGGATATTGCTGAGTTGCACGCCTGCAGGGCTTACCAAAGCACAAGGGCAAATTCCAGTTCCCCTGTGTGTGTTTACATAGAACGTGGTGGCCTGTTGGTTTGTTTGAACCAGAGCCTCTTGCTAGCATGCCAGAACTGTGAACATCCTCAGAGTATGCAGGTCTGCATTCATTTTAGTTGCTGTTCCTATGACACTATGTTCCTTGAATGTTGCTAATCTGCCTCTGCTCCCCATTTCAGATGGGATATATCTGTAATTGCTGCTGTTTGAGAGGATTTGGGAAGTCCATATCTTTTTAATGGCAAATTTTCCATGGCATGCTACCAGACGAAGTCTTATGCTACTTGAGTATGTCTCTGGAATTAATCCTCACAATGCTAGTCTCATATAGGGAAGTATTCTCCTC
Organism: Emydura macquarii macquarii; assembly: GCF_026122565.2. Taxonomy (NCBI): domain Eukaryota; kingdom Metazoa; phylum Chordata; order Testudines; family Chelidae; genus Emydura; species Emydura macquarii. Next base: position 10,887,374 of record NW_027130204.1, on the reverse strand, counting down.
ATTTTACAGATGGAGAACTGAGGGTACCAAGAGAGTAAATTACCTGCTCAAGGTAATGCAGGAAGTCTGTCAGAGCAGTGATGGTAGCCCAGATCTCCTTAACAAGAACATTCTCCTTCCATATTTTTCCCATGAGAACTTGGTGGTAATAAGGTTTACCTATTTGCTGTCCAAAAATGAAGTGTTGCTTTCCAGTATTTGCACTTGGGACTTACGTAAAAGAGTGGTGTCTAAGGCTCAGTCTGGAGAACATTCATGTTGTAAGTAACCAGCGGTAAAATATTCCCCTTTGGCTATTAAGGGGTCCGTGTCTGGCTTTCAATAAAATTGGTTTGAAATTCTGCGGTCTTATTCGACCCCTGGATGCTACCAGCTGTCCAAAGGGGCTCAGTGGTTAAGATTATAGCTGGTGGTTTGACAGCCTTTTCTAATGGGTGCTCTTTGTCACCATTTTCCATACATTTGCCGCCCTCAGATTACCATAAAACACTTCATTTGGGGCTACACTTCAAGAGGGCTTATATGTGAGCTAGCACAGACCATTGCCCTCCATTTGCATGGGGGTGTTTCAGGGAGTAGGATGCCTCTATTCCGGAGACTGCACTGGTTCCAAAGCCATTTTGAGCGCAATTTTAGGGTTGGGTTTGAACTCTAAATCTGTTTACAGTTTGTGTCCTGTATGCAAGAGTGGCTGCCTCTCCCCATAGCTGCTTAGAGAAAAGTTGAGCAGTAAGTCCATGTTCGGTACATCTGGAGTTGGTGGCAAACCTCCTGTTAATTGTCTTGTAAGGCATTCAGTTATCACTGAGATGAGTGTGCACAGATAATCGCAGGACATTGTCATTCTTCATATTAGTTTATTCTCCTCTTTCACCCTTTTGCCTAACAGTCACCCTCAAGCTCTATCTTTTAAGCATGCTGCAAAACTCTTCTATTTATTCAGTCTCTTTGAGATGGAGGTTTCTAGTTAGGCAGGCTAGATTTTTAGTGCTAATTTTTTAAATACATTAATTAGAGGTGTATGTTAAGTTCCTTTTCATTGATCATATGCTGAGGGAGATGTGGAGAAATGCGCTGCATAGTTTTGAGAAATAAATAATTCAGACCTCCGTATCTAATTTACAGCATCCAGATGTGTGTGTATCAGGATAAATCACTGAAAACATGTAGCTGATTTCTAAATAATCACTGGTTTTTAAAATAAATAAATAAATAAATAAAACCAAAAAGACTCTTGTGCCTTAGATCTCTTCTTAGGTAACGTTAAGCTGATAGCCCCGTTATCACTCCCCCACTCTTCTCTGGGGTATCAAACTTTTCCCTTAGTGTGGAAGCACCTGAAAGCTTATTAGGAATATGAAATATTTTTTTGTCATTAAAAGTGTGGGTTCATCTTTTACTTCCAAGATCTGAGTTTTGTTTCCTTGATTTTACACTTATTTCCATTTTGTGCTATAAAGCCCACATTGTCTTCCTTTCTGGGACTAGATCAGAACACATTAACGCACTGTTAATGTGTGTCAGCAGGTTCCACGTTGACAGTTCATCCACAGCAAGCTAGTGTGGGGTATATTCATATGCCAGCTTATTGTGAACTAATCGTTAATGTAGAGAAGCCCTTAGTACTGTCAATTTATACTTTCACAGAATCCTATTGAGTACTGATTTATTAAACCTCTTTCAAATCCTCACAATTCATTCTAAATTTAATAGCTTTGATGCATATATTACTATTTTCATATTGAACCTTGATTCTGTGGCTTGTAAGATATTGTTTTAAAACCTCCATGCTGAAGAGCTGGAATCCTTTACTTTTTTCCTGCAGGGTAAAAAACACGGGAAGCAAAAAGTTCAGAAGACCTACCTAGCACCAGCTCCCTTTTCAAAAGAGCCTATTCTAGACCAAAACTTTTCCCCAATGGTTTTGGCTGTTTTGTTTTAAGGTCTCTTTCAACCTCTGAAACAGCCTACCAATATAATAAATAGATAATTTAAAAAAATGTTTTAAAAAAGTGGTGCATGTTCATATTTACCACAACTTTAAAAAAATTCATAACAAGCAGTAGGATTGTCATGAAACGTGCACAGTTTTCCAATTGATCAACATTAATTTTTTCCTGACAAAGCTGACTATTCTTTTTTTAAAATTTTTCATAGCACTCAATGTGGTAGGCGCTTTTCAAGCAGAAGTGGAGGTGCATTTTGTCCCAGGAGGTTCCTGTTAAACCAACACAGGCTAAACACAGGCTAAATTTGAACAAACAGATGTAGGAACCATTGTGACTTTGGCTATGATCCTGCAAACGCTTTTGCATGTGCATGAACAATTGCACTGCTTCCAATCAGACTGCTCACAGTGCATGAAGATGGAGAAATCTTTGTAGGTTGGGCCACAAGGTTTAGAAAAGAATATGTAGCTAAAACATTTTGGGGAAACTTAAGGTATTAACATTCATTTCTAACTAAACTTGGTAAGATTCAATCAAGCATATTTAAATATTTTTTTTAGCATTGACGGAATCGATGCCGTGCTACATTCAAGGTAAATGAGTAAAATTGCCATGCAGGAGGGATCAGCACTAAGTGAGATTGAAATAAATCAAAGCAGCCAAGGCATATTTTGACATCACTTCTAAACTCTGATCCATCTCATGCTATGTCCTAGTTATACAAGCACATTTTAAAATCCTTTCCTGTATAATGGACTGGATGAACCCAGTCTTCCATTAAAACTCACTGCACATGATTTGTAAATGTAAGTACTGCAACTCATTAGTGCTGCAGCCACATCTTAGGGGGAGAGGGGACTCCTCTCCATATATCTGAAGATTCATAGCTTTGACATAACTTGATCAGTTCTTAATTGTATGTTAAAGCCTTTTGCACTGAGTGCCAGCAATATGAATGGAACAATGGACGTCTTTATTTTTTTAATGCACTGGCATTCTGCTCATACTGTTTGCTGCATCTGTCCCCCAAACCCTCATTGTTGCCACTAGCAGTGAAAGGGGAAGCATACAAGAACAGATCGCTGCACCCAGTGATGACATCTCCAGTAGGAAACCCCCCGGTATATCTGCAAAACCTAAAATTTAAAACTAAAAATGTAAAGCAACTTGGTATCCCTAAAGCTTTAAGTTGGGAAGGAATGGCTAAAGCTGTACATGGACCTCTCCAAATCTATTCTTGGAGGAGGACTTTGTACCACTATTTCTGATGTAGACATGAAAACAATGAGACACCATAATGTGGTTAAATGGAGCAGCTGCGACTTCATTTAAAACTATCACCTAACAGGGGTAACCACTCCAAACCACGCAGCAGAATTATTGCATAAATCTCAGCAGGCCCCAGTTGCTGTAGTGTATTGTAAGCATGATAGTGAAAGGGAAGGCCACATGCCCTTTACATTCTTAGGTGTGCCAACGGATCCTGACTGGAAGCCGAAGTCCCAAACTCCTCCATGCTGGAAGGAGGAGAGATGAGATGGGGGAGGGGTGGGAAACCACAAGTGGTGCAAGACCTAGAGGTGTTTCTCTTCCCCATGCATTGTTGTGCTCCAGTGCCCAACCCCCACTGGATTACATCATCTCACATTGAACCCTTTCGGACCCCTGGCTGTGCTGGAGCCTGCCAGAATTGCAACAGCTGTAATTAGAACCACCAAACCAGACCTCCTGGACACAACGGTTATCCCGCATGGGTAGCAAATGACATCTGTCTGCTCATGCTCCACCATCCCTGAACAGGAGCCAGTCATCCAGCCCCAGAGCTGCCCCATGGCCCAGTGGCTGAAGGTAGGACAAGCATCCTCTTTTTCCCTCCCAAAACACACTTACATGCCCTGAGAGCACAGAATGATGGAGGGGTAAAGGGAAAAGAGAAGAATCAGCCCCCACATGTTGAAGGCAAGGGGAGGCAGAAGAGAAGGGGGTCACATGTCACACTGCTTCTACTGCTCCCAATTGAGATCTTGTCTACCCTCCCAAGCCCCCGAAGGAATCTTTTGCCCCATGCGCTATGAAAGCTGCACCTCAGGAAACAGGGTGAGCATTAGTGTAGAAAACCATTTTTCGCATTCCAGATAAATGCCCTGCTGCTGTTTGGGGTTTTTTTTTTTTTTGGTTTTTGTTTTGGCACATAGTGATTCATGTTACTTTCTCCACTGTGGAAGACAAGCTGTTACTGAGTACTTGATTTTGTGATGTTTGTTTTTCATTTTTCTTTCTACCTTGAAGGGTTTTTTCCATGAACTCTTCTTGTAGAATTTTTATGAACAGATCGATTTCTGCAGTAAGATCTTCATTTGGTGAAGCATTTAAGTACATAGTTAACTACTTTCCTAAATCAGTGCTTAAATATATTCTTTTCACCTGGATAAACTTGAGCTATGGCTGCCATGTCTCATCCTTTATTTGATTGTCAAAAGTGAGAAATTCTGGTCCATGATTCCAGACATTTAAATATATTCCTGGTTGATGACTGTTACCATCTGCACCTTTGGATTTGATAATTTGGCTTGTCTGTTTGTATAAGCATGTTTGGTTAAAACGGTCTTTGTTTAAAAAAAAAAAAAAAAAAAAATTTGTCTATTTGGGAAGTTTCTTAAAACTTACTGTATTTAAAACAAACATGGGTTCCAAATTATCTAATTTTAAAGAACGGTCTCAGTTGGAGTTACTTAGCATTGCTAGGCTTGACGTTTGCTGTCTGTCGGTGGAGATCACGCTGTCTCTTCAGATGTTCTCCCCAAGTGAGAAAAGGCTGACTATGGGAGACTGAGCCTGATGGCAACGCTGAATGGAAACTTTTAGAGTTTCAGCTTCTCTCCTCAACAGCTTAGCCACTTTGAGGAGGGCTTGGAAGAGGAGTTATTGAATGTGTGAGGGGACTGGAACCGCACCCACTGGTTAGATGCTCTTGGGGGGAGCAGAGGCATGTTTGGATTTGAGTCGGTTTTCCCCAGGTCCTCTTCCACCAGCTTTGGCAGTGGCAGGGAGGATGAATTTTGCTGAGCAGGGTCCTTGCCCTTGTATTGCTGCTTTTCTAGTTAGAACTGCAGAGGGTGAGGGCGGTGGGATGCGAGAGACAGGAGTTGGGGAGCTCATTCTGTCCTTGAAATCCTAGGACTGGTCCTGGAGAGCCTAGAAAAAAATCTCTGGTGGTGGGAAGCTGGGGGGGAAAGTAAGACGAGGGGCAAAATATTAATTCTTTGATATGGATTATATCAAAATCTTTTTCTAATACTAATTCAATTAATGTCACTGTTAATTTAGATTAGTAGTTGGAAGAAAACTAGATATGAACCCTCCTCTATTTGAATATGTATGTAGGTTTCCCCACTACCACTGGACAAAAATAAAATGGAAAGCCCTACTTTAATGTACTTACATGAAGCTGCTCATCCCTGGGAATAGTTCCCTGTTTCTGATGGCAGTGAACTGCATGTTGCATTACTTTTTATAGGGTCCTCTGTAGGGAATTCTTTTTATCAGTTCTTAGTGGATCATGTCTGCATGTCATTTCAAAGTTGAAAGAAGTTACCTCAGTGTTCATGCCAGGAAATGTGAATCACTTTCTTTTAGAAGTGCCTGCTTTGATGGAAAAGGTAGGTTTTAAGAAGAGAAAAGTCTGGTAATGTCACTTAAATTTCAAAAGAAGTATCTGGAATGTTCACTCCCACTTAATTTGAACTTGGATGACTTTATTGGTACCTCTTCTAACATGGTCTTTTTGTGAGCAATGGGGCTGAGATGATTTGTAAGTCATACAGGAAATGATTAGAAAGGTTGAATTTATAATACTCTCAGCTCAGTGAAAACAGAGCCCTATGAGATCTTTAGATATTTGTAGCATTTCATATGGAGAACAGTCTTGCAAGGAGATTAACTGTTATCCCCCTCTTTCAAAAGTAAGATGTCTTTTTTTTTTTTTTAGCTCTTGTGTAATTAACACAGTTTTCTGTGTCATTTATTTGTTCAAATGCGTTTTTATGCTATTAATAGAAGTCTGATGTGTCTGTCAAGTCATTTTAGATCTGTGAAAGCCTATCAAAGGGATGTTCATGGAGATTGACGTATATATTTGCATACAAGGAATTTTAGTTATGTTGTCATGCTGGGCTGTCCGAAAAAGGACTTGGACTTTGGAATGTTAACCTGTAGTTGCTACCTTACTTGTGATGATTCAGGCCTGGTGGTTACTGGTATGACTAAATTCAGCGGGAGCATAATTAATTTTCTTTAACTGAAATTGTTATACCAGTACAACCCCTAATGTTGATGCAGTTTATACTGGTATACATTTAGCTTTATACCAGTACTGCTTATTCTCCTTCCTGTATGGGAATAAGCTGTACCGGTATTAAGCACCTTCCTACTGGTGTATAACTTGCCCATACAAGGGAGATTATACAGCTTTAACTCTGCCATTATAGTTAAAGCAGCACAGCTTTTTTGTGTAGACTGGGCCTAAACATGTGGATGTAAAAAATTTGAGTGACCTAGCAAGGTTTGGACTGTAATGTTCCTTCCTTCTGTAGTGAGTTTTATTTGCTAACTAGTTATTTTCTAGCAATCTCCTGTTGCCAGCAGTTACAGGCGTACTCTCTAGTGCAGTGTTTCTCAATTGGTGTTCCGTGGAACCCTGGGGTTCCGCGGGAACACTGTTAGGGTTCCGTGAGCAGCTGTGCTCCGTGCCGTCGAAAAAGGGAAGATGTCCCGGATTTTTCGGTGGAAGGTATCAAGTGTAAGTGTAATTTAATTTATATTTAATAGAGAAACGCTGACCTAGTTGTTTGTATATAATTTGCTTATTTTGAAATTTTTTTTTTGGCCCCATATGTAAAAATACTGTTAAGAGTTTGTGGGGTTCCGCAATTATTTATCGAGTTCAAAAGGGTTCCGTGGCCAAATTTAATTGAGAAACACTGCTCTAGTGTGTTCTGCAGTAGGAAATGCCCAGTTCCAAGAATTAATGAGTTAATGAAAGGACTGGATGCTTTAACAGGCTAATCTTATGGAATTAATGCTCACTTTCTCCTTACCTAGTAGAGTTCTGACCATCAGTGTCATCTGGTCAGTGTCAATGCCAGCATCTCCTCTTTCATTTGTTCTTCTATCTAGTTTATACTTTGTAGCAGGGCAACCCAATAACAGAATAAGATTTATTGTGCTTTAATAAAATAAAATTATATTAAAATTAACATTTAAACTGTGTTCTTTTTATAGTTTACCCTTACTCTCACTTGGTGCAAACTCGCTATTTGGTTTGAAGTTCTCATTAGCTCAATGTATAGTTTCTTTTCACCTGTATATTTTATGAGCTTTATGTGCAACGGATTGAAAATACATCTATAGGGCCAAGATATTGTTGCTCCTTAAATAATATCAGAAGTTGACATTTAAACTGTCGTTTTTATGCTTTACATTTAACATCAGTCATTTCTCGGAACCATTGTTTGCAAACTAAGGAAGAAACTACAGCATTGGTTCATGTTTGTTTTTGAAGGGCTTTTATTTTTTATTGTGCCACTTTGAGGGCTAAAAACTTTAGCTTTCATGTAAAAGAAAAATTAGCTTCTGTAGAAGCTGAATATCCTGCAAGTTGCATAAGTACAGATGCAGCCCACGAACTGCATGTTTGATATAAGTGGTTTTGATTTGTTTTTGTCTTCTGATTGGGGTTACCTTTTAATGATTAAAAAATGGTATTATTGGCAACCAGTGGGAAGGAACTTCCTTGTTCACTTAAAGTTGATAGGTCTCTGCTCATAAGTTACTTGCCTGGCAACAGAAATTAAAGGGGTGGTTAGTTTCAAGTTCCTCTTGAGGCTTTTGCTACTGAGTGGGAAGAAGAGAAGATTAAGAGACTGGGTCCCGGAGGAATGAGCCTACATTAGTACTCCAGTGTGCTTTCTCATTAGTACTGCTAGCCTGCTTGTTAAGTTTCCACTTTCTCCTTTCTGCTTGAAAAGTAGTGAGCACTGCAGTTCTTCACTGATGACCCAGAAGGAACCTGTGTTCAGATGCTGCATCTATGATTCCTTATGGCCTGCTGCCCAGGTCCTCCCAGTCAGCTGCCTAAGAAATTCTATACTGCCCGTTTGCAATCCCGAAGATCTCCAATAGCCAGCATCTGGTGCTGGACTTTGCGGGGGTTAGAAGTGCTTTCTGTTGGAGATGGAGATCTTTCTCATAATAATAGCAGTCATTTTCTTGGGCAATTTTCTTTCTTCCATGTCTTTTGAGGATGCTAATCTGCATATTCAAGACACCAGAGGTTTCTAAGGTTCACCCTGCATCCCATAACTTCAAGTTTCACACTGCACTTTGGCCTGGTGATAGAACCTGGACCCCCAAGTCACCAACGTGACAAGTAGTTGTCTCAAGAAGGGCACTCTTAGTGTGGTGACTGGTTTCATTGACTGACCGGAGCCCAGTGACTCTTAGCAAAAAAGTCAGTCAGGATGCTGTTTGGCACACTGGTTTGGTCATTAGTTTCAAAAAGAGATAACCGGAAACTGTTCTCTGACTCAGCGTTCAATGGGGGGGGGGGGGGGGGGGATTTGAAGATTTCCCCTCTGACAATGGTGTCAGAAGGTTGGAGGTTGTAATTTGAGTCCTCAAAAGAAAGTATGGACCATTTGGCTGAGGTGGTTTTGTGAAGACCCAGAACACTGGTTCTCACTACCCTTTTGCCCCCTCTAGCCGCAAGAGTCTGTTTGCCCCCTCTGCAAGAGTCTGTTTGGAGATAGTGGTATTAATTTAAAGGAGACAAAGTAAAAAGGGACTCTGTTATGCCTCCAGCTCTATGATTTTGGAACAAACACAACAGTGTGTTGAAGTGCTGGCTACCCATTGCCCCAAGATTTCAGGGTCTCATAGTTTACTGAGAGGAAGGACCGCCACCCCCGAGGGATTATATCTATTATAATAGTAGTATCTAGGAAGCCTAGTCAAGAATTAGGGCCCCATTGTGATAAGTGCTGTACAGACAAGAAACAAATGGGGCAGACCCGCCCCAAAGAGTTTACAATGTGGGTTATCCTATTTGCCTAGCTAAGGAACAGGCTTGCAAGTGTCTTTTTACCTTTAGTCTTGTTGAAAGTATAAGTGATAAAGCTTACTCTGTTCCTTAACGCATGAGAAGTTGCTATTAACTCTATTTTATATCAGAGATTTTTTTACAGCCTCGATTCAAGAGGATATTTTTGAAATAGACCATAGAAGCTCCGAAGCTAAACTTCATGAAGCTTGTTTAAGGGAAAGTAGTGTTTTACTCTTTTTGTCTTTGGCTAATCATGCATTATCCCGCAAATAAATGTAATGGTTCTTGATGACTTGTATCATATAAGATTTCCTTAAGTTTTCCAGAAAATGATTTCTACAAGTGAACCTACATCTACCTGGGAAGCAGTGTTTGCTACTCTGGTAAATTGAGCACAATATGACTCATGTTACAAGGGTTAAGAGCACTTCTTGCAGCATGCTAGGGAGGATTAGTCTTCCAAGCCTCCTGTGGGAACTGACCAAGTAAGGAGGCTTTCCTGTTAAGAACATTGGAAAGCTTTCAAAGAAATCCTCATTTGTTTTTCATCATTGTCATGTTCTGTAAGCTCACGTGGTGGGATGCATTCTTGCTAAGAATAAACTCTGAACTGTATTTGAAAATCAAGGTAATTCTTAAAATCAGCATCAGCATGTCTGAGGAGTGACTTGACATTAATGTAAAATATCCTCATTTGTTATGTACTTCTCCATGTCTACAGTTTAATGCCAAGCAATTCGAATATGGCTATCATGCAGACATTTTTAGCATTTATTTAAACTGATTTAGTAAGATCCTTGCTACTTCAAAGCAATTTAAAAGCATGGATGAGTTGGGAGTACATCTGACAATGACGTTGGACCATCTCCATAATTACCAGTACTGCAAATGTTCTGTTTTCAGTAATATGGTGGCTGACACAAACTTAAAATTGATTATCTTAATTAAACATTTTAGGTTGTGGTATTGAATGCAAGGCTGCTATGATGAAAAGTGGGGGGCAGGCACCAAGATCCTTCTAGATACTTTACAAGCAGGCAGAAGAATAAGATTTCCTATAATAAGATGACTAGTAGTATTTAAAAATTAATTTGTTTTTAGAAATCACTAGGAAATTACCAGGGAGAATGATCTGATATTTTTCTGATATGGTAGTAACTTGCAATGACACACAAATTTTGCAGAACGGAGGGCCAGTAGTGATTTTGCAAGGACCACACTTAATTTTACATAAATTGCATTCTGTCAATTTATAATCTGTGATATTTACAGTATCGTAACAAGTAACATGCATACATGTAGCTTTCAATCAGGAGAAACCCCTCCCCACGTGAATTAATTGTTAAGGTTAAAGTCAAACCTCAGGTGACAATTTTACTTTATTTCTTCCCTTTTGAGCTTATACCTTTATTTCTTATACGAAGAAACATCCAATTAACGCCACACATGCTATAAAACAAATGGAAATTTGTTATACAAACAGACACTAGGTAGATTACAGTGTATCATGTAGGCCAATATTTTCATAGTGACTAGGCATGTTGGGAACCAGCCTTAAAAGATTTCCAGAAAGGTCAAAGCACTTGTACTTTGGAAATCAGTCCTGATGGAAGGCTAAGTTCTCATCTTTTGAAATGTTAAGGTAGCATACAGTCCTATGGCTTGTCAAGTAGAAAATGAATTGACTAAAGCAGATAATGAAGGGTTATAAATGGTCACAAACCAACAACAGGTAGGCACAGGTAAAAGCAGTTGCTTTCAGTGCCATACTCCATCCTGAACTTGGAGCGTTGCAGGACTTTGTTCGGCACAGGGAATAGCTATATGGGTTGCTTGGAATATTAACTTCTCCCCTGCCCTTTGTGAACCCCCATCAGAAGGGGTACTGAGTGGGGGAGAAGGCTGATCACTGAGTCATTCTGTCAGTTGTCCAGGGAATGGAAGGAAGAGCGGTGGAGAACCATGGCAACTAGGGACTTCAATTGCGTTTGGAGGCTTGATGTTTATAGACTAGGTGTCTGTTGTCCAGTGATAAGTGTAAGATACTCCATCCACTTGAATAAACTGGTGCTTGAAGTGAATGCAGATAAAACGGTGGCATGCTTACAAAATTTATGGTAATTTAAGCTCTAAACCCCTTTCCCACCAAATCCACGCCTCTAAAAGAGATTATAAAGTAGCAGGATTATGGCAGAACTGCTTGTAGGCTCTCAATCTAAGCACTGGCACCAGCCTGCTACCCAGTGGACAGTAGGTGTTAGAAACTCTAAATTTTTATTTGTGCAGCTTTATATGTAACATCCCTCCTCTGTGCATTTTCTGTGGGCCAAATCATCCCCTTTTCACAATGTTCTGAATGCAACTAACAAGGACAAATAATGGTAAGAAAATATGCAGGTCACAGCAAGTGTACCTTAGTGACTGACGGAGATCATGTAACTCACAAAGCAAAGGGGGCTGTTTTTTTCCTCCCTCTCCCCCCTTATTTTTTCTCTACTATTCTCTCTTTGCTTTTTATTGAAAAGGCTGCCTTATGGTCTTCAGATGATTCACAAGAAAATTCCAGTGACCTAGATCTTCTAAAAAGCTTTATTGTAAAATCTTGTCAATATAAATGACTACCAGCAACTAATGTTTTAGAAAAGTCCATTGCACTCTAGCACAGTTGTTGCTATGGAGAGGTGAGCGGTTCCTGTTTTTTTTTTCCTTTGCACCTGCCTGATTCAATTTACTGTCTGTCCTTCCTCCTCCCTGCCCCCATGTAACTGAAAAGTGGCTAGGAAATTAACTACTTTCTCTGATTATAAATGCCCAGTGATTTCCCACTTATCACCTTATAATCAAATGCTGTGTCAGAGTACACAGTGGGGTGATAGGAACTGTAGAATCTGTATCCTGGCTCTTGAATTAATCTCCTTGGCCTAGTGTATGTCCCTAAACCCGTCTGTGTTCCAGGTAACATAGGAATTGATACTGGATCAGACCAGAGGTCACCAATAGCAGCTTCTGTTAAATGTTTCTCAGGGAGGTGCAAGAAACTTTGCGGTTATGGCAATTCCTGTCCCCAAGAAAAATTTACTTTGTCACCTCCAATAATTGAAGACTGTCTTAGGCCCTAAAGCAGCTATCCTTTCAAAAAAAAATTTTTTTTATGTTTATATTACTATTTTTAAAATATGACAATGTAACACATAAAAGGGAATGATGTTCTGAACAACTTCATAGAAACACTGTGGGTTACAGTCTGTAAAGCACTTGGAAGATAATTCTAGTCATTTGGTGCTTTATAAAGCAATTTACTGTTCCATTTTGCATTCACATTGTGATGAAGGATTTTATACTTTAGAGCACAATATTAAGGAATCGATGTTTTAGTATGTAAAATAATTTTACAGTTTAAAAGTGTGACTGGGGAAGAAGGGTTAGTTTTACTATGAGTGTTTTCCCCCCCTCTTTATTAGGCATGCCAATCAGTCTTAAATGGAAGTGATTGTGAAACACCTGAAATAAAGATGGCACAGACAAGCAAATTTCCTGTTAAATGTACTGTACTAGTTCAGGGCTTTGTGTAAGCATCACGTGACTTACAAGAAGAACTTAGCACTTGAATGACTAAGTATTTTATGGCTTCTGACAAACCTGACCACACAAGCTTCTAAGAAAAGAACAGTCCCAGAGATAAAGCGTGGCAGATCCATGTGATTCTTCAGCTCCTTGGGCAGTTTCTCTTGTGATGTGAAAGGCAATGGGAATGTCGTAAACTGGGTCACTTCCAGTTTTAATCAAACTTTTTAGCTTCCCCACAGCAAGTGGGAATCCTGCCAAAGTCAGTTTAGTTTGGTGCAGTGAGTTGTGGATAAACAAATGTTTGTCACACTACCCTCTCATCCTGCATATTGGGCCTCCGTCAGAAAGTGTTTGCTGAAAAGAAGTTGAATTAGCTGGTGCCTATGGGGAGGTGGGCAGCAGGCAAGGTGCAGGGAAAAGTAGAGTTTAATAACGAAAACTTGCAGCAGGGGGCTAGGAAGAGAGAATTGCTTGATGTCACTGTAGTTCAGAGGGGTAGTGAAAGGAGTATATGGAAAAAGTAGCAGCTCATTTTGGGCTCAGTCCTGCAAAGCGTTAAACCTTCTGTTCTCAGTTCAATAAAGCACTTAACCACATGCTTAACTTTAAACCTGAGACTACTCGTGTGCTTAAATTTAGCATATGCCTAAGGATTGCAGGATTGGAACCAGAGCGCTCAGCATCTTGCAGTGTTGAACCCCTAGTGTCTCTGAAATTAAAGGAGAGCTTTGAAGATGTTTGTGGGTGTCTGGTTGTTCAAAATTCCTACATCTGAAGCAAACGGATTCATTCAAACCGAGCCTCTTACCTTGCTTTAAAGGAGCATGCCAAAGTAAATGTTTGTTTCATCAAGCAAAGCTTGCTAATTTAGAATGCTTGACCTCTTATGTTATAAAGAACTCAGATGCTATGGCAGACGGGGAGAGTTCGTAGGTGATTGGAATTTAATTTGGATGTTCTGAATTGAATTACAGATTTAAACTTATTTTAATTTGAATTTCAAGTGTTTTTGTGGACTGATGTTTTATAACTAAAAAAGCACATGGGAATAGATTCCTTCAACAGGAGTGGCATTAGCAGCGTATGTAGGATTGACTGAGTTTGGGCCAGTTACTTAAGGTCTCTGCACTTTAGCTTACCAGTCTGTATAATGGAGATACCTACTCCTGAGTGTGGCCCAGTTCAATATGACATTGATCAGAGGGCTGTGTTTGTGTAAGGGGAGATGAAGATGGTAGGGGAGCTGTGGTTCTGACAGGTGGCCTGATGGGGGGGCCAGTAGCCCTGAAATCCTCTTGATCTCAATGTTGTGTAATGTGGATAGACTTTTGGCCAGCTGGCCATTTGGCAGCAAGTCGGCAGTCAGTTGCAGTGGTAACCTTGTTGGCTCTCTGCTTTCACTTTCTTGCAGAAGGAGCAAATCACGTTTTCCTATTTATATGGTTAGTTTGAGCATAGCTTTTTTTTTTTTTTATTATTTGAATGTCTACTCCAAATGCAGCTGATGCCCAGTATTGTGTGGTACTTGACAATTTGCGGTTAGAGAGACAGAAGAAGAGAAATGTTTTCATTTAATTACTGTGGGAATCCATCTTCTAATCTCATCCCTTTCTGTCTCTTCTCCCCCCCTCCCCCCACTCTGATCTGTCTCCCTTGATCTGCCATATGGGGTTTTGTGGCATCAGCTGCTTGCACTAAGTACTTGCATGCCAGAGCTGCACTGCCTGGTGGCTATGTCTGTGATTGGCATTGTTGAGGAATTAGCAGCATTTGACAGTTGGCATTCTCTTTGGATGCATAACTCTCCTCCCCCCCACCATCATTCTTTCCTAAACTAGGAGAACGAGTCCTACTAAACTCAAATGGATATGACTGTCTCAATGTTGCAGGTCTATGGAGGGGAAAGGAAGGAAATTAGAGTCCATTATCTTTCAGGTTTGCTCTTTGAGGATGATAAATCCTGGTATAATCCTGTTCTACGTTGGCTCATAGTTCAGGGACTAAAGGTAATCTTGAGTTTGAGGTACTTAAATGGCTGCTATATCACCAGGCCAATAAATAAAAAAGGAAATCTGATAATCGGAGCAAGTCAGAAATGGATGGAGATGGGCATCTTAAAATTCCTAGTAAAATAGGAAGTGTAGTATATCTCTTAATGCCCCTCCTTTCGCTGTGCAGACTGACGTGCAGGATTAAGGCCTAAATCATGATGTAGAATAGCAAATAAGAATTGCCCAAAAATCAGTCCTACTGTGTAACAAAGGAGAAAATTGCTGCTGCTTTGTTCTTTTTCTGTCTTTATTCAGCTATAAAAAGTACAAGTTAGAGTGTGTGTATAAAAGTCACTGTTCATTTTGGAACTGTGAATATAATGCACTGTGTTTATCAAAATCTGATTATTTCAAATTGTAATCTTGAAATTTGTGGAAAGGAAAGGTAATTGTTCTGAATCAGTGGCTTGAAAGGAAGTGCAACAAAGTTTTGCACTAAGGGACTAACTTGGAATAGTAGGAAACAAAATGATCTGTTGAAAGACAAGTAGCAGAAAAGCATGCTATGGAGTGTACTGTACTTTTACATAAACTTCTTTAACCATCACTTTATTTCATTAACCTTTTTTTACATTATATACTTAACTCTGAACACCACAGATGTGCTTGGTTTAATAGTCCACTTTTTTGTGATATTGTTGACTCCAAACTATTCAGCAAATTAAAACTTGGTTTTGAAAAATCTAAGTTCTAATTTGATTTTTTCTTAATAAAGTGCTTCCCATCTTCATTGGAAAAAAATCAAAACAAAACAAATCACCAAATAGGAATCAGAACAGCACTTGCATTTAGTTGATCTCTCCGTGCAAAAATGGAACTGCATGAGCCAATCTGAGAAAAATGTAGTGATATTTTCAATGGAATGTGCACTGTTCTTTCATGAGTGACCTTTGTGTGTCTCTAATTTAAGATTATCTGTGTAATTTGAGTAAGTGGCCATTGACAAAATTTTAAAAATCTGGAAATTGCAATTTTGAAATTATTTGCTGTAGAAAAGAGACCAGTTTTGTCAAATACTTCACAAAACATTTACTGGAGGTGGTAATAAAATGCCCAAAAATTCAAAGTTTGTGTAGTTTTGCCTTTTTGTTCTCTTTCCCACCCCTTTCCAATGAAGCTCTGTCCCTAGCCTTATTTAACAGGAGTAAGTGAGAACAATAGTTTCAGCGCTGAATCGCTTTGAGTAGTCTCAGGCAGTGATAGTTGATAGGAATACAGTAATTCACATAAGATTCTCTTTTGCCAATATGTAAACACTTATCTATTTTAGCCCATTAGCTAATGGGATAATTCTAACATCGTGAAGCACTTATCAAACCAGTAAACTGTGCATACACTTTCTGCCAATTACTGATACTGAATACTAAGGTGACATAACTTCCAGACAGTGGCCTAATTTCCCATTCAGTGCATTTAAAAACAAACCCTAAACCTGTCAGGTATATATGCTTCAGGTGAGCAGACTCCTAACTTTTCCATAGCTATTGTCATAAAGAGTCCTGAGGAGCAATTTTTTCAGGGTGGGGGGTGAAGAGAGTTATGGGGTAGATGACTCCTTCATTCCTCCTAGATGTAGGCTTTCTGGTGAGAGCATGCCATTTGTCAGATTTTTGCACCTAAGTTCTTGCCTACAGCTATACCGCTCTTTCCTGTTATCTCTAGGAAGAAGTCATGCCTTACTTAGCTAGGTCATCTTAGTATATTTCACAAAATGAAAGTCTAATTCTATTAGAGTTTTTTTGGCTGCTTTTTAAATACCGGACTTACTTATTTTGGGGGTTTCAAATTCAGCCCTTCTGAAGATGAATAAAAATAAGTGGTCAACAAAATGAGATTTTTATCTATTCTTGAAGAATCTACTGTGGATTTTGAGAGACAGCCTGTCCTGGCATTTTTCACTCTTTTTGGTTATGTCATTCTTAGAATATCCAGAATGAGAGCTTTGCATCTGTTATCTTTTAAAGGAAGGTACAACTATGAAGTGTACTTGGTACCAACTTTTCAAGATTGCACTTCTTTCGGGGGGGGGAGGGAGACATTGCAGCAGATTGAGAAACTGCAGAACAAAATTGCTAGTGCTGAAAATATTGGTTGGGCCCACTGGGTAGAAGGTGGTGGTGATTTTGCACCTAACAAGATATATACCAAGCATCATCTAGATACTTTTGCACCCTGATATCCTTTCTCCCGTGTACGGTTTTTGTTCTTAACGTAAGCCCTGGTACTGCATGTGCGTAAGCAGAGTCTTGCACCTGCATGGACTGCATCAACTTTAATGAGGCTCCAGATGCTTGCATGAATTTGCAGATTTAGGACCTTACGTTTAGGGAAGGGGCCTGTCTCATCATGTGTCATAAACTCCCTAGCATGCATTTACGTCTATGTATGTGCTAATAAATGCCAAACCCATCATCCATTTTTAACAGTTTCGGAGGAGTTCATGAGGAGTTCTGCTTGAAGATATGTTTCCGAAGCATATTCATTATATGCAGATCTGTCAGCCCTCCTTAGCCAGGAAAGATGGAGTGTTTCAATCTCAGCCCATACCTAAAGGGATCAGCTGCCTTTTTTTTTTTTTTTTTTTTTTTTTTGCTGAAGACAAATGAGGATGTTTTGGACCATCGGGGAGTCGTGGGTGTGTGTTTAAAAATTTCAGGCTGAGTATTAAATATTACTGTTGAAATGATATGCTACTGGGGTGACAGAAAAGTCTGTGGTAACTTTTTTTTATTTTTCGATTTCTCTGCAGTGCTTGTGATTGTAATATTTGAGTGCCTCACGATCATTTATTAACTTACTTCCTGGGGCAATAACTTTACAGTTTAGGAAACAGAGGTACAGAAAATAAATGATTGCCATTGGTTGGCTCTGGGAACAGAAGTCTGATCTTAGAACCATAAGTCAGCTGCCTTAATCACAAGAATATCTTTCCTCTCCCATTATCACTGTCACACCTTGCAGAGGTAGTACATTTTAGCTACAGTAGGACTTCAGAATTACGAACTCACCACTCAACCACACACCTCATTTGGAACCAGAAGGATGCAACCAGGCAGCAGCAGATGCACACAAAAAAACAAATACAGTACAGTACTGTATTAAATGTAAACTAAAAAAGGGAAGTTTTTTTTGTTTTTGTTTTTGTTTTTGTTTTTTTTAAATGACAAGGTAGGGAAACCGTGTCACACTGGCTGGATTGCAGGGGGAATTTATTTTTTAACATCAATATATCAGAATCCTAATAATTCATGTGAGATATGCCATATCAGGTACAGTTAGAAAGGCTATAATGTGCTAAGTAAGATGACAATGTTTATGTTCATGTGTTGTATGTGTAATGGAAGTTATGGATATGTTTTTATCTGTATTTCATATTGTACTGTGTTTCTGGGCGACATCCCAGACTGGATGGCTGCAGCACTAGCCTGCTTAATGGCCCATGAAGCAGATTCACGGGTACAGTGGGCTCAGAGGGAGAAGCCAAGGATGTACCTGATGAGTCCCCAGGACTTACTCATGTGACCCTGGACTCCATCTTATTCCTGTAAATTTCCACAAGCAGCATGGCAAAGGCCAAAGGACAAAAGCCCCACATCGATTCTGTCTTCAGTCACCAGTCCTCACCTACCTCTGAATCAACTCATCTACAACTGAACTGAACTTAAGCTGTGAAACCAAGGACTGAGACCCATCCAGGTACTGGATGTATACCAGAGGGACTATACAAGCCTGCAAACTCCACAATTCTACTAGAAACCTGATATGTTTATGGACTTTCGAATCAATTTGTATGTAGCTGGTTGCTTTAATCCTTTAACATTTATCTTATTGTTTGTTCCTTTTTTTAATGATAAACCTTTAGTTTCAGTTACTAAAGGATTGGCTGGCAGCGTGGTATTTTGGGCAATATCCAAACTTGTATTGATCTGGTACTGTGGCTGACCCTTTGGGGTCAGGGGGAAACTTTTTGGTAAAGAGCATGGAGTTTAAATAAGTGGTCTCTTTATTGGACCTAGTGGCTGATTGGGAGCTAGAGACTGAAATGGAGTAAAGGGGGCTGTGTGTATTTGTGTACTGGCTTTTTGGTAACCAGTGCGGGGAATCAGAAGCACTGTTTGTGGCTGGTTGGGAAGCCTGAGCTCAGTGTCACCCACAAGTGTTGGGAGAATCTGTTCTCCTTTTACAGCTTGCCCTGACCTTGGCATTTTCAGGTGGCTGCCCTAGGCATGGACAGGTCACAAACTGTGTGTGTGTGGTTTTTTCATTTAAATTAAGATGGTTAAAAGCAGCATTTTTCTTCTGCATAGTAAAATTTCCAAGGTGTATTAAGTCTATGTTCTGTTGTAAACTTCTTTTTGAAAGAACCACCATAACCTTTTGTCCATTAATTTAAATGAAGCTACACCACTTTATGCCAGTTGAAGAACTGGGCCTTAGTTTTTTACGTTAATTTTATTGTGTAGTGTGAGGTGTTTTGGGGTGAGGGTGGGAGGGAAGGAAGCTTCTCTTATTTGTCATGTTTTCTTTTTCCTCTTTCAAAAAAGCAATTTTCTTCTTTTTTTTTTTTTTTTTTTTTTTTTTTTTTTTTTTTTTTTTTTTTTTTTTTTTTTTTTGCTTCCTGTACTGGGAGCATAGATCCAGTGCTTCAGCTCTTAATCACAAGGCGTCTGGAAGAAACAAACCTTAAAGCATGAGGAGAAAGAATTAGGATAATTCAAAAAAAAAAAAAAAAAAAAAAATCTTGCACAGCTGCATTCAGCCTAAGGTCAGAAAGTTCTGAGACTCTCCTTGGGCCAGGTTGCTGGGGGATGGACTTCATGTCCCAGTGGAAATTCCTTTGTTATACCAGTATTTTTGTAGTTTATAACTAACTCCCTATGCCCACTCTTTTCTGTGATGGAATTTTTTTGGAGGTGAGGGGAGAAGGAATTCTGTTTGATAGTAAGCTCTTCAAATGGGACCTGTCTTAATGTTTGTTCTTGTAAATAAAATCTTACTTTCATAATAATAAAAGATCCCAGCTTTCAATATCTTCAGTATCTGCAAAACAATGGATTTATTGAAGCCCAGGCAGGGAAATTAGTCCTTTAAGCGTGAAAATGGCTTCTTGAGGGTCAGCATATCCTAATCAGGTGCCATGATCAAGTAGCAGCTGCTGTGTCGCAAAAACAAAGTGCTAGAAGTGTGGACTTCTTTTGGAAGTCTTGAACTATGCCAGACATTCCTGTCTCGTATGGCATCATATGCACTGGGAGAAGTAATTGTTTGGGTAGGGTTTATAGCTGAATGGGACTGATTAATGAAAAAGGAAGCCTCTCTCCACAGGTATTCCAGTTATTGTGATATCATTCTAGTGATAACTGCTGTAGAAGTTCCTCAGTAATTAACCTGCGCTTGTCTTTCTCCAGGAACTCAGCACATGCCTCTGCTTTGTACTTCTGGTCTGACTCATTAAGAGACTGGGACAGATGCTTTCTTGAGGGATTGAAGGGAAGCTGGCGAGGTGGACAAAGGGAGGGATGGAAGAAAACTAATGTGTTTGGTTTTTTTTTATTCCAGGGTCAACTTACAGTGTGCTGTCCATAATGCCATCTGATTCTGAAAGCAGCAGTTCTCTCAGTAGCATTGGTGAGTCAAGTATTGTATTTAAAGCTATGTTTGCACTGGCGGCAGCAAAATCGCCGTCGCCAGATCGATCTCATGATCAATTGAGCTGTCAGTGAGACCCGCTCAATCGATGAGGGAGTCGACTTAATAAGCCCACCTCCTCAACTAGCATAGTGCTGAGCCGACGGGAACACTTTTCCCGTCGGCTCAGTGCAACGTGCACAGCGCGTAGAAGCAGTCAATGGGAGTTATGCAGACTTCTCTGTGTAGTTTGCGTAACTCCCATCGACTGCCGCCGAATTTCCGGGTAAGTGTGAACAGGCCCTATGTGTGTGCTTTTCAATGGGGTATATATTTTAAATGTCACTATTGGAAAGATGAATGGATCTCTTTAGGGTTTTGTTCAATACAGTAACAAATGTTAATTGTAGGTTGAATTATGAGAGTGAACTGCATGTGCCACAACAACGATGAAGTATATACACCCTTTATATTGCAGGACTAAACAGTCTCATAGCTAAAGGTAATTGCTTAGCAATGAGCAGCCAATAAAATCTGTTTTTAAGATCAGCTGAGTTACATGAAATAATGAAGTTTATATATTTAATGACCATAATAACAGCAATGTTGTTACAATGATATTGGTGGATTTTAACTTGTAAGTCATAACCAGATATAAAAGAACCCTTAAAAAGAGAGAATGAATCAAATTCTTTAAACTTTGTCCAGTTGCTACAGAACTTCATGAGTGACTTGTAATATTCCTTTTTTTCTTAATGTGATTGGTTACCTTACGTTCTCATATGTTTTTAAAAGAGTGGGGGGTGAAGATGATATTTAGGAAGTTGGAGGGAGCAAAGCGTGGTCTAAAATAAAAACGAGAGCTGAAATAGCAAGCTTGCCTACCAGTTACCAGTTTTCTACATATATAAACAAAATTTTTGTGAAATCTGCATAAAAGTGATTAATCTTCAGTAGAGGTCATGGACTCCTGCTTTTTAAAATTCCTTTATGTCAGACATCTGTGGATTTCTCTGACAGCACAAAGCAAGTCAATTGCCTGTTAAAGGATGCCTGCAGACATCGGGTGAACTTTAACTCCAACGTGCAAGAACAAGATTTTAGTCTTGACTAAAACTATTTGCTGAAATAATGGAAAGCTGTGACACTGCAGAATGATATTTTCCAAGACCAAACTTGTACGTTGGCTACCAGCATAGGGAAGATGTATGCATTTTTTATTTTTAAAGAGAATAAAATGTGTCCAACCTGTTTCTTGGTAAAAGACTTCTTAGTGCTGTGGATGGACCTACTGAATTGTTGGAATAAGGTTGATTAGGTTTGTAGTTTTTTTTATAATTTTAATAGAGAAGCGATAAGTGTATTTTAAGTTGTTTTTTGAGAGCATAAAAACATTTTACATCACTTTCTCCAGAAATGCATCCCTGCAAGTTGTAGATAATGTGCCTTCGACTTTCCTACAAATTTTCTGTCAGGTGTGTGTTTTCTGAAAATGCAGGGGAGGCTGATATGACTAGCTTTTGAGGCAGCTGCAACCAAATCTTTTTTCTATTTCTGTTCTAAGTAATTTGTCATCTTGTGATTTTATATTCTCATCCAAACCAGGCTATCATCATCTGAAAGTGTTTTGTGAAACACAGCTATTTTCCTTTGGAATTATTGTTGTTCCAGCCGCTAGCTCAGCATCTACAGTGAGAATAACAGTAAAACGATCTTTTGTGAACTTGTAAACTATTTGGATTCAACTAATGTCACTTAGAATTTCTGCCACACTTATTTTATGCTTTAGTGCAGGGTTAGGGCATGTCTGTAGATTTTTAGGTACTTCCAGTATTTTTTTTTGCAGAACTCAGGCTTATGTTCAAAAATACGTATTTTTTTTCTAGCTCTTCTGGATATGAAGATGTACTTCTGCTGAATGTGGACCAATATAGTGCTGTCATCTAGAGTCTGTAGTTAAGCACAAACAGTAGCCCGGAGTCATGAATCGCTACATCTCAATTTTTGTTAACATTGAAGTTAATGGTGTCATCTCATATGCCAACGTATTAATTATTTCACTGCTGCTT
The DNA here is from genome assembly GCF_026122565.2 of Emydura macquarii macquarii. Classification (NCBI taxonomy): domain Eukaryota; kingdom Metazoa; phylum Chordata; order Testudines; family Chelidae; genus Emydura; species Emydura macquarii. Next base: position 10,865,011 of record NW_027130204.1, on the reverse strand, counting down.
GCTTTTAACAGTAATAGCCAGCTGTTTTGTTTTATCTAATATGATTCATTTGCAAGACATTTCACAGGAATGAGGCTGCGAATGATGGATACAAATACTTGTATTGTCTATTAAATGTTTTGTGTTTTCCCTCCCTCCCATTATGGAAGGAGGAGAATTGTATGTTATGAGGTAGCAACTGGTAAATCTTGAGGGTGGGAAGAAAGGAAAGAGGCCATGTAGGTGGGAGAATTTAAAAAAAGAAAAGAATAGGTAAATTAAAGTAATACTTAAAAGTACTCAACAAAATAAATTAAGGAACCAATCCAAGCCTTTCAAAATCAATGGGAGTCTTTCTGCTGAGTTCATTGTACTTTGGATCAGAGCCTTACTTTTAAAAATACAGTAGATTGTTCCAAAAATCTGCAAAATCTAGGGGAAAATTTGTTCGGGCTGTGGCAATATCTTTCTTGCACATCCAGTGATCTAACATATGACCCAGAATCTTGATGTAAAGTTCTTGCAAACTACTTTCATTTTGACACTAAAGTTTGTGTTGCTGTGACTTTTTGATCTGTGTATTGTAGCCTGATTTTAAGTGTATTAGTTATTTAATAGGGTTATAGGTTTGCCAGTTGCTTGGATTAGAAGATTCTTGTCCTAAATCAGGCTCCAGAAGAATTTTATAAGGACCGCCGGGTGTACAACAGGAAGTTTCTTAGTGATAACCAAATTTGTACAATTTTATAAGTTTTATTAGGGTAACATAAAATGATAGACAAATGACTGATATAAAGAAAATGAACAATCAGATGAATAATGGATAATACATCTTTAAATTTAGAGACTTATATGGGGGGTGTGTGTGTGTGTGAGAGAGATACTTAGACGAACATACTCACACCCTTCCCTGATGACCTGATTGAGAGAGATTTCTGGTTCCTCACCTCTTGAGTAGAGGGGTGAAGTAAGCACTGCTAGAGCTAAGAACTATAAACTAAGACTACAAATAAGACTATAAAATGAAGAAGGAAAAACTTAACACAAACTAAAGAAACTTCAAGCAAGAGTAGATGACGATCGCCCCAAATAGCATGATCTTTCCTTTCGTATACCCCAAGAATATGGGTTCTCCTTCTAAGTCCATATTTGGATTGTCCACCCCCAAATTATTGGGGTATGCATACTCTATAGGCCGGCAGGTTCATGAATATTAAGGATATCCATGACATTTTACTTCCCATTTCAAAGATTCCATGACTTCACCTATGTGGGTTTTGAGGTGTACTAGTTTAGGCCTGACATCATTACTTTCAACACTTGTCTAGGCCAAAGGTCCCGAGTATGTCTGCTAACTGCTAACTCATTTAGGACAAACATGACCATATATGTCTTGTTTTTGCTATACGTCAACACTTTCAACACTAATTCCCGAATATATGTATAATAATAATTACATAGCTGTCACACAGGATGTGGCCTGTATGGTACCTTGCATTACAGCAAAAAAATATATAAAATTTATAACTCTATTATAATCACACAATCATACTTAAATCTATAAGAAAAGATTACGTATATATATAATGCAAGCAAGCAGGCTAGTTCTATGGGCTACAGTATTTAGTTAAAGGACACAAACCTCTTCAGGGGATGCCTTGATCTTGTTAAGAATTGGTAGCGATGGAACATCTCTTAACATGAACTGAAGGCGATCTATTAAAGATGTTGAACAATCAACATTTGTAGTTCTTCATAGTTTAGCTCCCTTGAAAGAATTTAGTAACTGTAGTGTGTATATCCTGCACAGGTAAATGAACTCACTTTTATTGTTTGAAGTTGACATTTATTAATTCTGTAGCCAGACTATAGGGTGCACAACCTTTTGTTCATTACTTAGCTGTAATTTGTATCCAGTCACTTTTTCCCCTAAGTAGGGAATAATATTTTTAATATTTTCATTCCATTTTTATGGAACCCAGTAACAGTGGCTATTCTTGCCTCTTAATAACCAGCATATAGAAAGAAAGTTCTTTGTTTGCAAGTCACCTCAGAACTCCAGCTAAATTCTTTTAACACTGTTTGATTTGTTGAGTGACAAGCTGTCACAATTGAAACAGTTTCCATGTCAGCACCCTGAAGACTTCATATGGCTTCCTTGAATGGAATCCTAGCAGGGAGTTAGTATGTGGGGGTGGTTTTTTTTTTTTTCTTTTGTTCAATCTACCTGTATCTCTTTCGTGGTGGGAAAGAAGAGTTCACCTAGGGTCCATCTCATTTGTTCACCTGTGGATAACCTCAGGTGATCTCCTGTTTCCATCTATGTTTCACAAAATTTTAGTTCTGCCACACTTGATTTATGTCGAACAGGGCTCGAAACTTGGACTATTGGTAGCCAGAGGCAAATACAAATGATTTGAGGGCCACTAATGAAGTCTAGAGGAAGTATGTAGGGGAGAGACTCAACTTGTGCCCCAAGCAACTTGGAAGTGAGATGGTCCTAACCCTGGACCCTGCTTGTGGGCTCCATATTTCATAGCAGCCTCTAGCCTAAAATGGCTGAAATGGACAAGGTTGTCTTCCAGCCCAGCACCTCCTGGAAGTGGTGGTATCTGCTGCCCTCATCTCCCTTTTTTATTGGGTGGTCCAGTTCTGAAATAGCTCCAGTAAATTGAGACAGTGTAATTGAAGAAGTCTTGTTAGTTTCACAGCTGCCCCAGGGTTCTGATTAGCATCTGTGAAACTGATCAGAGTTCTCTGCTTGGGAAAGCTCTAGAACAGTCAGCAGGCTCAGAAAGAGTTCGTATTTTGAAGGCTGATGTATCAAACCAAGTGTCTGGAAATGTAATTTCATTTTTCAAAATGAAAGCTTAGACTGCAGAAAGTTGTAGCTCAGAATTTTTGTCATTGTTTTCCCCCACTCATCAGGGACAGCTATTCACTAGCTGGGGCAAGTAGGCGAAACGTTCAGGCCCTGATGTCAGATACCTATACAATTCTGATTAATTATTTGTCCTCCAGTTTAATCTTATTTAATAGGTAGATCCTGTCCAGGACAGAGTGGTGTATGAAAATATTGTAGTATTGACCTTTTTATAAGTCATGGTGATGGTGGTATAAATATTCTGCATAAGCACTTTGGGGCATGGACTATCTTTTTTTTTGTGAGTTAATACGGTGCCTAGCACATGGTGCTGGTCGATGACTGACTGACTGGGATTCTTTGTATTATATATTATTCATTATTTGCATTGCAGTAGCACCAATCTGGGCAAATGGAACACAGCTGGTAATTGCTGAGTCCTGCTGTGTATCTCTGCAAACTGCATGAACTGATTGTGGGGAGGAGAGAGAGAACCAAAAATCACTTTGTATATAAATGTATATACTCTGCAATCTATCACCAGTACTGACTGCAAATTTCAACCCTTCCTGCTTTCCATCAGGAATATGGTAGCAAAGCTCTACAGATAAATTTTATGCCCTGATATGCCCCCCTGAAAGAGCTGCCTCTTCATTCTTCTCAGTTATTCATCTGCAGTTACTGCCTGCTGGCTCTGTCCTGCCCATGGCAGATGTCCCTTCACTGAGAAGGCTTCTTTCCTCTGACAGATTTCTGTTTTATTTCAGATTTGTTGCTTAGTAATTAGTTGGGTTTTGTTTGTTTTTATTTACTTAAGGGAGGAGACTTTGGCAAGGACACTGGGCATTCTGGATGGACAAAACGCTGAGGGGAGGGAGAAGGCATTTGGTGCCCTGTGAAGTGGCACTCCACAAGGATTAACAGCAGGCTGCTTCTGCTCTACCTGGTGCTCTGAACTCCCTTCCATTCCTTGCTGATGCCTGCAATGTCACTTTGCATCCAGGCCATGAGCAGGCTGCCAGGCACTGGGAATTGTGGGCAGAGGAGAAGCCTTCAGGGAGCTGTGTCAGAGGAACAGCTGGACCTGTAGGAGGAAGGAGAATTATCTATATTTGTAAGACGCCTGTCACCTTGATATCTAAGTGCAGAGCTAAGTTTGAAGGATAAAAAAAGCATCCTCTGGAATGTGTGCATTTATATGTACAAGGATTTTTCTTTTAATTAGTAGTTTTAATTTATGGACCTTGTTCCTTGGGAAAAGCCTACTGAAAAAGAACTTTGATCTGAACATAAACTTAAACCGATCTTTTTTGATAAGGGGTCCTATAATCTGAATCCTGCTGCAGGGAAGGCTCTGCTCTCAATTGCTGGTAGCTTTAACCAGCTGTGTCGTCCTTGACGAGAGTAGCTATATTGCAGGGTTGTGGAGGATGTGGCAGCTGGATCCCAGTCTGTTAAGGGGTCTCTGTTTCCCCACTGAGGCCTGAACTAGTTGCTGTTCAAGGGGTACTGTTATCCCATCTTTTTCCTTCCCATGAGCATCTTGCCTTGATTTCTGTGCTTTTATATCACTTGTGGGTGACATTGCTCATTGCTATCATCTCAGCTAGTATTGGGAGACAGGACAGTTATCAACCCATTACTTCATTTGTCCTTTTTAATTCCATGAATTCAAGTTAGTTTTGTTATAATCTTGCCACTTGTGTGGCTAGCTAACTAGTACTTCATCTGATAATTCAGTTTCTGTAGTCTAATAGTTTGCCAGGCCTAATAACTGAGTCGTCATAATTCCTGCAAGCTTTCATGAATCCAAAAGACTAGGTAATTTTCCTTTTTAAGAATTAGTTTCTCACTGACTTTTAATTGATTAACTGAAAGAAGGACAGGACACACTTAATATGGATTTAATCAGGCTGCAACTTTATTAAATGTTTGGGACTACCCAGCAGATAAGTGTATAGGGCATGTTCATTCAATAACTACGTGGGGGGGCTTCCCCCAGACTCCTTAGTTTTCCATCCAGTTCCCCCAGCTAACCCCCTCATATGAAGGTTAAGGTGGGCTATAAGGAAAGGGGGTTGGCTCCCTGCCATACAAGACATAGGAGTCCAGAACGCATGCTCTCTTTCCACCCCCCACCCTATTCCTTTAACCAATACCTCCTTTTTAAGTCCTTTACCAAGCCATTTTTCCGGTCATTGTATCCCTTTCTGTGGTGTATCTGCGCTGAACATCGGCCCATATCTACACAGTGAGTTGTGATAAATAGCCTAACTCCCTCTTCACCTCTCATGTTAACACAGCCTTCCCTGAACCCGCTACTATTTCGGTTCCGGGATGTGGGCAGGCACATGGCTAAGGGGCCTAAGGGGAGGAACTACTGGGACTGGGACTCAACTAAGTTTGGGGGACAACAAATGAGAAACAGTAACAGGTGTGAGGGTCAAAAGGCTAAATGGAGGGAACGTGAAGGGGACACTGAACAGCGAGCCCCAGAGAGCACCCACTGTTCCTCAAAAGTAGCTAAGGAATCAGCGGACGCAGCCCAGAGGAGCTCTGCCCGGCTACGTGAGTGGATGGAGGAACGTAAATAGGCCCTACAGTTTGAGCACCTCCTCAGCCAACATCCTCTCCCTGGTGTTATAGATGGCCACCTTGACTACGGCAAGGAGGAGATTGACGAGGAGGTTCTGTGACTTTGTGGGGCCACAGATGGGGTGAGCCTATATCAGAAGGTGTGGGGAGAAGTTCAGCCTGTGGGGAAGGTGTAAAAACCTTCTTTCCGCCTAGGTCAGTCTGGTAGTGAAGGGGGGAAAATCATTCCTTTCCCCCTCATCCCCCCACTCAGAAAGGAATAGCTAGTGCAATGCCCACAGCAGGTCCTGAGTAAACCTGACATTCTGTCACCTCAAAGGGAGGAAGGGTGGGTGCTGCCTTACCTGCTCAGTGGAGAAAGGGCGTCTCACGTCCAGGCTTGCCCCTTTTCCATCCTTCGGTTCCCAGGGAATAAATCAGTGTCATCACACTGACCCACACTCCTCTTTTTGCAGCAGCTTCTCACCTCTCTTCCCTTCTCCACACTCATAGTGCACTCTTCCCTTTCCTTTGGCAAATTGGACAATGCTTAAATTCCCCACTTAAAGATGCACTGTGGTCATTATTTGCACAAGTAATAAAAAGTTTTCTGAAAGTTTCTGGAAGTTTATGCCCTAGGAATTATTTTGGGGAAGTTCTATGGTCTGTGTTACACAAGAGGTTAGAATGAATGAATAATTCTTAATTGGCATCATCAGTACCAACACTCTACAGCAAAACATTTCAAAATTACATTTAAGAAAACACATGCTTGGTCTTTTGACTTGCTATATCACACTTGGTTAGCTAAATGTTAACAGAATTTTTTCTTCAAGCACTGAAACAATAATTTCCATTAAAAGCAACCTATATATGTGTGCACGTGTCACGAGAGCAAAAGAGAAAGACAGACCCCAGCAGTTTTCATGTGCCAACATCTGCAAACTTCTTCTGTAACTGAAAAATAATCTGATTTGCATGACAAAGTGCTTAAAGCAATTAAATTGTCTAAGCAAAATACTTTTTAAAATCTGAAGGAATTGCTGTCTGTGAATTTCTAAAAGCTTTCATCTGGAGCCTTTTTAAAAAAAACAAAACAGTATTCACTGTGTACATTACACAATTCCCTCTGATGTTGCTGGGTGCAGCTGCTCCCAGAATCAGCAACTCCTCCTCTAAAACATGTATTAACTTTTTTTTTGGATTTAATTATTTTCAGGGACCATTACAGAAGCACGTACCCGTACAATATGTAAAACCTCCCATGGCAAATCGGTACAGGAAAAATGTATTTAGACTAACATGTTCAAAATGCAACAATGAGCACAAATTTAGGGCTAGCTTTTAATTTTACAACCTGCCCTGAGTAAGGGACAGCATATAGCTGCACCATCAAAAACACTCATTGCTTATTAGTTTCCCTCCCACCCCCCAGACTCCAACCATTTCTCACCCCTGCCTGACCACAGTAATGGCATCCCAGAGCCTGCTCTGTGACCCATGAGGCAAGCAGCCTACCCTGCACATTGTCATAAGGGCAGGTATCAGGAGTGACTTTTGTTTTTAACAATCTGTTGCCTGCTGACTATCCCCCATTATGTATTTTTGCATTTGGTTTTTCTTTAAGTGTCACACTTTACATTTGTATTTGTTAAATTTCATTTTGTTGGCTACAGCCCAGTTCTCAAATTTATCAAGATCCCTTTTGAATTTTAACTCTAGCCTCCAAAGTGTTGGCACCCCCTCCCCTCCTTTGTGTCATCTGCAAATGTGATCAGTATGCTCTCTCTTCCTACATCCAGGTCATTAATAAAGATATTAATGAACACCGGACCCATAACAGATCCCTATAGAACCTCACTTAAGACCTCCTTCCACCCTGACAGCCTTCCATCAATATTTGCTTTGTTTGCAGTTGTTTTAACCAGTTCTGTATCCACTTACTGGTAGTTCTGCTGAGCCTGCTTTTCTCCAACTTACTTATGAGAATGTCAAGTGGGACTGTCAGAAGTGTTGCTGAAGTCCAAGTATGTTATATCCATCACATTCCATCTATCCACCAACCAGATACCCAATCAAAGAAGGAAATCAAGCTGGTTTGGCATGATTTGTTCTTAGTAAATCCAGGCTGGCTGCTAGTGACTTCCCTTTCATCCTCCAAGTACTCACAAATCAAAAATTTTATATATTGCTCTAGTAACTTCCCACATATTGAAGTCAGGCTGACTGTTCTATAGTTCCCCAGCTCCTCTTTTTCCCCCTCTTTAAAGATTGGCATTAAGTTAGCCTTTCTCCAGTCTTCCAGGACCTCTCCTGTCATCCGTGAGTTTGCAAATATGATTGTGAGTGGCTCCAAGATTTCTTCAGCTAATTCCTTCAGCGCCATGGAGTGAATAGCATCAGGCCATGCTGACTTGAATTCATTCAAATTGGTCAGATCTCTAATGTGTTTGTTACTTAGCACAGTCAGCATCCCTTCCTCTTTATTGTCTATGGTAACTTCACTAGTCGTCCAGTCATGTTGTTTTTTGTGAGAAGACTGAAGCAAAGTAGGCACTCAGTAGCTCTGTCTTCCTATCATCTTCCATTACCATCTTCTTCTTTGAGCAGCACACCATCCTTCATCTTTGTATACATTCTTTTTAGTCTGACACATTTGAAGAACCCATTCTTGTTGTGCCTAACATTCCTTCCCAGCTGTAACTCATTCTTGGCCTTGGCTTTCCTGATTTTTTGTCCCTACCACGCACGCTATTCCAATGTATACTTCCTTGGTGACATGCCCCTCCTTCCATTTCCTGTATGTATCCCTTTAGGTTTTTAGATAGCTAAAAAGCTCCTTGTACAGCCACATCAGTCTCCTGTGGCTCTTATCTTTCCTCTGCATCAGAATAGTTTGATGATGAGCCTCTATTAGATCTTTTAGGAACTGCCAACCCCCTTCGACTCCTTTTCTTCCCAGTTGATCTTTCCATGGGACCTTGCTTCTCTGAGTAGGTTGAAATTTGCCTTTTCTGAAGTCCAGTGCCCTTGTGTTGCTATTCTCATGTCCTCCTTTCTTTAGGATCTTGAATTCTATCAGATCACAATCACTTCCTCTGAAGTTCCTGACCACCTTCATGTTTACAGTTAGTTCATCCCTGTTGGTCAAAACCAGATCCAAAAGGGATAATGCCCTGGTTGTTCCCTCAACTTTTTCTGATTTCCCTATACATGCTAAGAACTTGCGGGACATATGTCTTGCTATAATAGTCTACCAACAGATATCAGGGAAGTTAAAATCCCCCATTAATACTAGCTCAGGTGTTAGCTAATCCTGTTACCTGCTTGTAGAATGCCTCATCCACTTCCTCTTCCTGATTTGGGGGTCTATAATAGACCTTCCCCCCCATAACATCACTACTATTCTTTCCCCTTTCTATCGTCACACACAGACTCTCAGTAGATCTGCTGCTCGTTTCCTCTTGAACCTTGGTGCATGTGTATACATTCTTGACATACAGTGCAACGCCTCCTCCTTTTTCCCCATTCCTCTCCTCAATGCTGGCACACAAGTCGTGGTATGTGTCTCACCAAATCCCTGTAATGCCAATTAAGTCGTCATTTTTTTTTTATACCATGACTTCCAGTTCATTCTGCTTGTTCCCCTTACTCCTTGCATTGGTATCGAAGATGGCTTGCAGACTGTTGCTTTTCTTCTTGTCTCTTTAATGAAGCTGTGGTTTCTAGTCCCTTTCTCCACAGTTTAGCCCCTTTCCCTTGTCTTTGTTATTTGAGCCCAGATGCGCGTTGGCCAGATTTGTCATGCCCCATAAGTCCTAGTTTAAAGCTCTCCTGATCAGGCATCCCCGTCCAAAGATGCTCTCCCCGGTATTGGATAGATGGAGCCCATTCCAGCAAAATAATCCTCCTTCCTGGACCAGAAGCTCATTGTCAGAGAAGCCAAGGCCCTCTCGTCGACACCAACTGCATAGCCCTGTATTTACTTCCACAGTTCAATAATCCCTGCATGGGCCTTTTACTTCAACAGAGAAGACAGACAAGAACACCACTTGTATGCAAACTTTTATCCTTCTTCCCAAAAGTGTCTGCAGTGACCTGTTGAAGGTCATTGTTGGTGGTATTGGGGATGCCCACGTGGATAGTGGTCTGAGGATTTGATGAGTCAATGGGGGGTGATAGTACTGCCCTACTCAGCACTGGTTAGGCCTCAGCTGTGTCCAGTTTTGGTCACCAATATATAGGAAGGCTGTAGAGAAAATTAGAAAGGATCGAGAGGTGAGCATCAAGGTTGGTCAAATGGATCAAACACAAGCCCAGTGAGCAAATGCTGAAGGAACTGAGTGTGTTTAGATTGGAAAAGAGGAGATGAAGGGCTGGGGGAAGGGGGACGGACATGATCGCAGTCTTCAAATAAGTGACAGGCTTCCATTAAAAAAATGGATAAAAGTTAGTTGTTCTCTCTTGCCAAAGGGCAGGAAAAGAGGCAATGGTTCGAACAACAGCTAGCAGATTGAATCCCAGGAATAGCTTCCTAATAAGAATAGTAGGACAAAGGAGTAGACTGCCTAGGGAGGTTGTGGATGCGCCTTCACTGGAGACTTTCAAAAAGAGGCTGATAGCTGTCTGTCTTTGTTGATTTAAACACAACAAATCCTGCATCTTCACAAGGGTTAGACTAGATGACCTTTGTGGTCTATGGTAACCCTATGGTTTTATGACTCTCTATTACAGTAAAAAGCTCAGAACATTCAAAATGATATGAGCCAAGCAAGAGAATGAAAGGGCACCATCCAAGAACCACTGTGCGAGGATGCATAACTTCTACCCCCAGCAGAAATGTTAGGGCAAATTGAAAAATATTTTATCAATATTCCACTTAAAAACTAGTTGTGCCTACTCTATGTCCCCTTCTCCCCATCATTACTGCCTGTCAAAAGGGGAATGTAACCAGAAGCTATTACCTACCTGCTCTGCCACTGATTTCCACCCAATTCTTTGGTGACAGTGCTACTCCGTGCTTGGCGCACAAGCACTTACTTCCATAAAAATTACTCTTGATTTCACAAGCTGTATTGTGGCTCCGCTCATTGATTCTGCCTGGCCTGGGAAGCAGGCTGATGCAGGAAGCTTCTATTTACACACAAATATCTTTGTGATCAGCAGGGAGTGATAAGAAAGAAAATACAGCAAAAGTGTGACAGTTTTACGAGGATTTGTTCTTTTAACAGCACCTTTCATGTGCACAGCACTAACTTTATCATAAACAAAAAAGAAACAAAGGGGAAGAAATAAAATATTTACACAGGTTTAGAGTTAGGGTGAGCACTTAGGGAGGAAAATGTCTAAGGGATTTGTGACAGTGGCACAATTACACATGTAAATGTTATCTATATTACACACACACACACACACACAGATTACGACCCTAAGGCCTTGTCTATGCTACAAAATTGAGTCCACCTAAACTAAGTCGATATACGCGGTGGTTCATGCCTGCGCTACACCCCCTGTCAGTGGGGCATGGAAGTCAAAGGGGCTCCAGCTGTGAGCCCCAAAAAGGGCTGACAGGCAACAAGCTTAAGTAAGTAATGCAGTGTCTACAGAGACACTGCATTGACCTCTCGTGGAGGTAGAGTTATTAAGTCGACATAGTGGGCGACTTACATTGGTGGGAGCAATGTTGTAGCGTAGACACTGATAGAGTTAGGTCACTGTAAACTGTTTTAAGTCATCCTCGCTCTGTAGTGCAGACCAAGCCTAAGTGTGCTACCCATATTGCTGGTGGCAGCGCAGGTGTGAGAGTAGCTGCTGCCCAGCTACTAATTCCTACCCTGTACTTATGAGCAGGAGAACATACAGGCATGGTGGGGAAGGAGGTGCAGCCTAGGTACCCCCCTCATAAGGCACCACCAGCACAGCCAAACTGGCATGCAGGGAGAGAGAATCTGTGCCAGGAAAAAAGCTGAGGCAGTTAATCATAGAGCTAGGCGGGCCCTGAATTATGAGTCACAATTCAGTCCCTGCTCTGCTCCTGGGACAGCAGAATGATGTGCTGCACTTCATGCAGGGCACACCTTAAACTGCACTCTAACTCACACATTATCTATATATTAACATAAGGGAGCTGGGGCCGGAACAATTTCCCAGAAATAGTGTACATAAGCTGGATCTCTCCAAAGCCCCTGCTATTTATGTGCTTCCCTGTTTCAGGGCAGTCAGGGGTAAGGGTGAGAGACACCACAGTACTTATTGTGGCTGATAATCTAAGAAAATCTTGTTTATTGACATCTGAATTTACTATGACTTTTACCGCACCTGAGGGGAGCAATGGAACACAGCCTAATTGTTCCATTCCCAGATGTGTAATGTTTATATTCAAATTGCTTCCAATATGGCTCTAAGTAGTTCATATCAAAGTTACAGTACAGGTCATTTATGACTGGTTCAAAACTCATATCAGAGTGCCAGACTAAAGCTGTTTATGTTCCCCCTCAAGTCAGCTATCTAACTGGATGTTTTCAAACAAAACCGAGTAAATGGTGTTAGTTTGCTTCAAAAAAAAATCTGTCTGGCCAAGAACATTTTTTTTCTGATTAAAAAAAAAAATGGTGGAGCTAAGAAATAAGTTAGCCTGTCCCTGTCAACCAATCTGTAAGACACAGTTTGTTTACATTTACAGGGGATAATGCTGCCCGCTTCTTATTTATAATGTCACCTGAAAGTGAGAACAGGCATTCACATGGCACTGTTGTAGCCAGTGTTGCAAGGTATTTTCGTGTCAAATATGCTAAACATTTGTATGCCCCTTCATGCTTCGGAATGTTTAGCGTATCTGCTACATAAAGAGTTTGCAAGGCCGGCTACAACAGTTCCAGGTAAGCACCTGTTCTCACTTTTAGGTGACATTATAAATAAGAAGCGGGCAGCATTATCCCCTGTAAATGTAAACAAACTTGTTTTTCCTACTGATTGGCTGAACAAGAAGTGGGACTGAGTGCACTTACAGGTTCTAAAGATTTACATTGTGTTTTGTCTTTGAATGCAACAAATGTAACCAAAAAAAATCTATCTTTTGGAGGTTGCACTTTCACGATGAAGAGATTGTACTACAGTACTTTTATGAAGTGAATTGAAAAAGATTTATTTTCTTTTTTTATAGTGCAAATATTTGTAATAATAGTGAGCACTGTTCACTTTGTATTCTGTTTTTAATCGAAATCAATATATTAAAATGTAGAGAACATTAAAAAAAAATCACTAATCAGCGTTAAGCGCAGTGTTAAACAGTAATAGAATATCATTTATTTAATCTCACGATTAATTGCTATTTTATTACATTGATTGATAGCCCTAGTATCTTGTATTCAGTTTTGCCAAATAACTGGAGCAAAAAGCTAGACTGAGTGTGTTCAGTTGTCTGTAAAGACATGCAGAATCTACATTTAAAAATGTAGGGCCCAATCTTGCAATTTACAGTGCACAGGTGGATCTTCTCCTTTCTTCCTGCCTTTTTCTCCACTCTGATCTCTGCCTGGGCCTACACATGATAAATTGTAAGCTTGCAGCCCAGCAGAGTGTGTGTATCTAAATTCAAAAGCATGTATCCTTTCTGCAATATGTTATGTAATGTTGTACTTGAAGAGTAAGAGTTGTTGAACCTAATATGATTTCCATCTTGCCTAAGAATTCCCTTAAATTGCTATCGATTTAACATTATGTAAAAGTGGCAATTCATTTTCATAACACTTAATATGAAAAATACCCTTAATAGCTCAGAAATTCTGTTAAAATTTCCACAAAATGGTTATATCCCTTTTGAAAACAGTTACCTTTGAAACTTTGTTTTCTAATTGACTTTTGTCTGAAACAAATACATCTTATTTTCTATTTTGAAAACAAAAGCAATTTTAAGCAAAGAGGAGATGGATTCTTTGTCTAAAAATATTATTGGGCAGGAAAAGCTGTAGAATTGCGTTTTCCAGAATTTTTAACTTTTTTTTTTTTTAAAGTTGGTTTTCTGGGTTTTTATATTCCATGTTGAATTTTCTGCACAACCCTAGTACTAGCACTTAAAAGGGGTACAAAGTGTTGGACCCTCAATTTGTGTAACAGGGTTATATTTACACTTCCTCATAAATCAATCAAATGACTAGTGTCTTATAGTACCTTATAAAGCTTCAAATAAAAACTTTAAAATTGTAATTTCTTGATGTCTTAACTAGACATAAATCTGCATTTTGCAGTAATAAACTAAAATAGACAATAAAGGTTTGAAAATAGTTTGGGTACACACCTTTAGAAATTTAACAGTTTTTTATGGTAGGAGTTGGTATTTAAATAAAAAGATACTAACATAAGCAAATGAAGGAAGTGTATTTATTCCTGAACATTTCAGTCTGATAATCCTGCTACAATTCTTACTGTGTTGTGAAAAGAATAGCACAGCGTTAGGAATTGAAACCAGATTATCAACACAGATTTTAGTCCTCTGCTCTGATTGCCTTGCTGTGGCAGGTTCAAGACATACAAGTCAGACTCTTGCACGTATTTAAATCTACTTTTGCATGCTTTGTTGCATGATGGGGAGACATAATTTAATGAGACTGCTCATGGGTGGAAGTATTTGCAAGATCAGGGCCTAGGGCTTTAAACAAGTTGTAGCACATAGGTACCTTAAAAGTACTTGATTGCATTAATTTTTTTTATTTGGAGGTGGGAAAAGAATACTGCATATCAGATATGAAATTTATTTTAAGATGCACATTTTTAAAAGCTGTTAAAGTTAAAGTTGAAAAAAGTGTTACCCTATTGAGAGAGGCACTTAGTAATTTTTTGCATTTTAACACTTACTTTAATAAAGTGAAAGAAAATTCTCTTTAACTTTAACCTGAAAGTTTGAAGCTTAAGGTCAGTTTGGAGTGAATCTGTGTAGCCAGGCTAAAATCTAGGGGTGAAATCCTGGCTCCATTGAAGTCCATGTGATCTCAGGTGTCTATCCTAAAAGTTGAGATGATTAAGTAGGTTTGTGCCTGGTGCTTTTTTAATGGTAACTCATATGATCCCAATCCTGTAAACACATGTGCATGTGAATAATTTTACATCGAATCATTGTTCCAAAGAGTTCACTGGAGCTACTCCTATGCATAAAATTACACACAAGTGTAAGTGTTTATGGGATCAGGGTATAAATCAGCATTTGTCTGCTTTCCTCCTTAGCCAGGGGATTAAAAAATAGTAATTCCATGTTTTTCCCCCTTCACTGTCTGTAGAATGCTCCTTAATGGGGTATTAGATATTCTTTTTCTTTCCCCCCCCCCCCCCTGCATTACTAGCCAGTTCCTTCTGTCTGCAAGACAACTGGAAGAAGCTGCTGTGGAAGAGTAGGACAACACTCGTGCAGAGAAATGTTTTACCACTGGTGCCAGCTGGGAGCATGCAATACTAGTAATTCTTACTCATAAATGGTATGGATAAAGCATTTCCTCTTCCTCTCCCAGAAGCTACCATTCTGGACCTGGAAGTAGGAGAAAGGAATGATTCAAAAGAAAGTGGAGCAACCACCTCTGTTACCTAAGGGGCCTTTTTCCCCCTCTCCCCACTAGCCTTGTTAACCCATATCATTTATACACTGAAGATTATGGGGTAGAACAGATTTTTTTTTTTTTTTTTTTTTTGGTTGGATTCCAGAACCTCTCCTCCTTTTTATTCTCCACCTTGTTCCCTGTCCTCTTCCAAAATCAGATGTCTTTCTGTCTCCAAAGTAGCCAGTAGATCCTTATTTCTCCCCACACCCTCTGAAATAGTCTCTTTTTTAATTAATTTGGACTGTTCATATTATGTCTCATGATTTAATTGGTCACTAGCCTGTGACTCCTTACACTCTTCAATTACTAGATCCTACTCACCCAGCACTCTTTCCCTCTGCCCGGATTATTATTTCTGAAATTTGCCCCTTCTCTATTCCTCCCTACTGTAGCCTACACTACCTGGTTATAGCTCTTTTATCTTGGCTATATTTCAGGGTGTAAAGAAATTAGTTTCCTCCTCCCCTCAGCATTGTGTAGAAACTCCAGTTAACGTAAGTCAGCATTTCATGTGTTGATCGAGGGCAGTGTTTGACTCTGAAGATCAGCATTTTATGAGATTTCTGAATAAAAATAAACTCTTTATTGTTAACATGATGGCATTAAATACGTTCTCCCATGCTGTTAACTCCATTTCTTCCTATTTTTGGTGTCTTTCTTGACATATTATACCAATTCCATCCTTGCCACTTGACCACTGGGACCCTTGTCATTCCCTTTGAGGTAGTATTTCTTCCTTTCTTAATCTTAAAAGCTGGTTTATCTATAGTGTCCCAGTTCCTTCATGCCACTTCGTTGTCTCATCTATCTTATCTATCAATTAATTACATCCCATTATATTGCTCAAATTCTCTAATTTATTCACAATTGGCCCTATTTCCCTTAGCCACAAGTGCCTCTCCTTCTCCTTTATATTATTATACAGGGTTTTCTCAGCACGATTGCCTTTCCGTCTTTAACCAGCACCACCATGATTTTGAGGCTTTTTCCTCCAGGTGCCAAGCTTGTCCAACGTGCCTGACTTCCATCGTGAGTGCTACCCTGCCCGCCCTTTTGTGGACTTAACCAGCCTAACCAAGGATGTGCTTTAAGATCGTCTTTTATTAACTTTTATTGAAGCTGCTTAATTTTGAGCCCTTAAATCTTAGTTATGCCAAAGCAATAAACATTTTATTCCCAATAAAGATCAAATAATTTTGTTTTTCAGTCTTTCATTTATCAGTGTCCAATTTATTCATGTTCATCAGATTAATTATTTTTGACAAAAGTCTTTTAATCAATTTCATTTCACTTTATTTCTTCAGTGTTTCCATATCTCTGAATAGTAAAGTGAGTTGTGTCTGTATTTACTGGGACATTTGGTGTTAACAGACCCATAAACATGCTTTGCAAGGCTTCTTTTTCAGTCAAGGGCAAACATTCTTTGTTTCTAGCTTTTTTGAATAACTGTCCTCCTCCTTGCTCCAGGTCAGCCCATGGGAATCTTTCTCCTTTATGGTAACACAAGCACAAAATTTACACTTGGTAAAGCTATCTCACATTTGACACTTCTCCTTTGTCAACATGTGTTAAGATTTACATTACTGCCTGGTGAAAGCCCACAAATGAATGGGAAAATCATTTTAGTCATTAAGAAAGTCAACAGTATACCACATCAGAATACTTTTTATGCAGTCAAATAGAATAATTTTGATTGCCTTTGTGACAGAGGATGGGGGAAAAAATCAATCTGTAGTTGTTAACATTCAACTTGAATACTTGCCTTTTAAAATTAAACTTGAACAAATTGTTCAGTTAAAACACTTCCCAAATAGTTCTCTTCTTGTGTACTTAACTGGTCCTGTATCTTGGATCAGATTGTTGGCTCTGGTACTTGGCTAGTTCACTGGAGCTTACTGGAAAAGTTTTTAAACTTGTAACACTGCTCCCCCAGCCTCCTAGGAGTGTTTTGGCTTCTGTGTCACAGACTGGTCAGACCTCCCTGGGACGGGTCCTCTCTTTCTTGGCTTAGTTCCCACTGTGTTTCTTAAGGGCCAAATTCTGCTGCCTTGGCCTGTCATATAACTAGTACCTTGAGTACCAATTACCCCTAATATATTCTTATTAATTTTAGACCTGTGTCTGTTATATATGGCTCAGAACATACTCTGGTAAGCATTGGTGTCTCATCACTAGTGATCCTAGAAATTCGCTTGCCATGGAAAAATGCAAATTTGTGTTTTTACAGAGAATCTTTAGTTTTTACATTTTGTGAAAAAATAAAAACATATATTAACTAAATTTTACTGACAGTGCCAGTGTCACTTATTCAATGTGTGCAGATTCCCCTCTTGTGGTTAATTTTTTTTAATGTGCTTTAAATTTACATAGTTAAACATACTCCAATAACCTGCTTCTGGTGTATCAAGGTTCGTGTTTTAATGCATCTCAAATTTCACTTCAGCCTTCAGACATGAGTAATTAGTTATGAGAAGATGCCGAAAACTTTAAAAATCACCCTTAAAGACCGTGTCACTGAGTTTGGCAAGGACAAATTTCACGTGTTCTGTACTGTATGCAGCAAGGCTGTAGTTTAAGTTCTAGGGCAGACAATTGTAAAACACATGGAAAGCGCTGAACAACATAAACTGAATGAAAAGAAAAAAAAAACGAGGCAGACATAGCAGGGCCATCAATAACAGTAAAGAAACAACACACTGTGAGTGGATCCTTCCAGTATTATTGTGCATTTACCAAAAAACCCACAAAAACCCAAAAATATTTTTTTCTGGAAATATTGAATACAGATACAAGTAATTCTTATATGTAAGAAATACAAATTGCAATTCTTTTTTATTATAATTGATGCCAGTGGTAGGCTTTGAACTTGCTTAATTGTAAATACATCAGTATGTTGTATTCAACTGATACCTATATATTGTGGCTAGGGAAAATAAAGTTCAGAGTTTCATTTTAATCATGGAAAAACGTGGACTTGTTTTTTTTTATCAGAGGTTTATTTTTATCAAAGAAAGTTCATCGCTTTCTGGTTTCTATTTCCCTTTCTTGTATTTGGTGTCCTAGAATATCCTGGTGTCCCTGAAGATACTATCTGCAGGTCTAGGCAGAACTTCTTTACATTGGTTTGAGTAAAGGCCAGGGATCCAAGCTCTTTGTGTCTCTGTGTTTTTCACCTTTAGTGATGTTTCTGGAAGGCTTCTTTCTCCTTAACTTCTTCAGTCAGCTGGACTATCCACATGCCTAGTAACCCTTCTTGCTCTCAGCTGTTTCCTTATAGATCAATCTATCTTTGTGCCCAGGTCCTTGTTGCTTTATAGCCCTTGGGTTCCAAAGACTCTTCAAAAGGGATTGCTGGTTCTCTCTTGTCTAATTTGTTGGGTGCCCTGTCAGTCAGTCAACTTACCTATATCTAGACTCTGGTTCTTTCCTGTGTGCGGGTTGTAGGTCAGGAAAATGCCATGCATTGTCACCTTCTCCAGTTGGATCCCACAGAAGCAGCAGTTTCAGCTGCAAACACTCCAAAACAGCCTGCTTCTATTCTGCTTATTATAGCTAGCAAGGTTCTAGGAATTCTTTCTGGACTGACAGATCTATTTCTTCCTTATTGTTGCTTTTATGGGCATGAGGTCAGTGAGCTGAGATGGTGTTTTTATCTTTGCCTGAATCTTTCCAGAGACCCTTCCCTCCCCCTCTTTAGGTCTTTCAGAAATTGTAAGTTTAGTCATTTTCAGTTGAGTTTAAAGACATTTTTACACTGGTCATTTTAGTTCACTGCACTGTGCATTACAAGCATGCATGCGCCACACATTCTTTTGTCTTGTGCATAAATTACATGATCCTCTTTGCTTTCAGAACTCATTATGGTTTCTGCCTGTCACAGTAAGTGGCCTCTACAGTTCAGTATTGTACCTTTCACTTTCTTAATGGAATGTTGCTTTCTCTGCTAAGGTTTTACTTTACCTACAGAGTAAATTTTGTATTGCAATATTTCTCATCACTTGCCTGCTGTCATCCTGTTATACTACTTCTAATATATACCTCTAAATGATCCTTTGTCTTTGGGGCATGGCCCTATTTTCCTCGTGCTCTTGCTGAAGTGAACTGCTGTTTTGGCATAAACATTTTCATAAAACAGATGCTACAAAAATAAACCGCTAGGAATAACTTCTGACTCTTGTCTTTTGTCTTCATTTGGCAAGAATCTTTTAAATGTT
Source organism: Emydura macquarii macquarii (assembly GCF_026122565.2). NCBI lineage: Eukaryota > Metazoa > Chordata > Testudines > Chelidae > Emydura > Emydura macquarii. The sequence continues at coordinate 10,845,794 of NW_027130204.1, read as the reverse complement.
CTGAGTCATGATTTACAGGACTGAAAGTATATTTTGATGTGCTGAGTTCCCCTGTTTGTTCAGGTGGAAGATGATGCACAGCATGTGTAAAAACATGCTGAAGATGTGCTGAATAGTTTTGTTTGTTTTTTTTTGTTTTGTTATCTGAATGTAACAGCTGTAACTTGTTTATAATACTTTGTGGTAAAACCTGAAGTGTGCATTCTGTTAGATGACCTCAGATTCTGTGTTTAGCTAGATCATATGGGATTGTGTGATATCTCAAGTGTGCATCACAGAGAAGTAACCTCCATTGAGTGAGTGACTGGTTTGCCCTATAATGTGTTGTAATAAGTTTTTATAACATGTTCTCGGGTACATTTAGTACTTCCTCACCCATCACTTCATTCAGAATTGTATTACAAAACGGTCAAGTACAACAGCGTTTCTTGGCCAGTTTGTTTTCAAGTCCCGTCACTCATAAAATTGGCCATAACTATTTCCTTTTTTTGGTTTAAAAACTGTGATCAGAGACTGTCATTTTTTGGAAATATCAAAGTACACAATGTATGGAGCTAACTTTGAGCAATATTTTTGAGGGACAGCATGCACCACTCTATGATCAGTCGTCATGGATTGTATTTTCAGCATGTAAAAGGAATGGATTTTTGCAGACTTTTGTAAACTCAGAAATATTTGAAGTTTAAGTACTTGAAGTATGGTTACTTCAACTCTTTTTAAAGAATGTATGAAGGAAAACCTGCAAAATCTGGATATTGACTTTCCTGCTTAAATATTAATGTGAAAACGTGGACCAACTTCTGTTAGTGAAAGAGTCAAGCTTTTGACCTTACCCAAAGAAGAGCTTTGTGTATCACAACTAAATATAAAGTGGAACAGAGATCCTTTAGCATAAAGAGTTAATATATTATAATAGACCATTCAAGGTGAAGTGGGCAGTTGACACATCTGCAATTGTAGGACAAAGTGGATTATAGATTGTTTTAATGAACTATAAATCCAGTTCCTTTATTGAGTCCATGATTTCTAGTGTCTAACAAAATTATGAATTTAAGCTCCCAGGCTCATCTTTGGAAGGTGTTGTGCAGGTTTGGTTTTGAGGATGAGGACTGAGAGGTCAGATATGGAGTGATTGTTTTGTGAACATTTAATGTTGAAGTGTAAGTGTTATTGTGTCATGCAGATTTTATGTATGTAGTAAAATGTAAGCAAAATTCTTACAAACCATGACCCTAGTAGAACAGTAAGACTATTTCAGTGGTTAGTGGAACACAACTTACCTGGAGGTAGGCCAAAAAAGGTGACCTGCATGCTGATTGGTTCTTGAGGCTAGATGTGAGGGTTATGTAAGCAGACAAACAAGTTGCACTTGGCAGCAATTGTATGAATACTTTTTGACAAATCTGGTTTGTCTGAGAAAGCAGGTATATTACTGAAAGGCAGCATAATTTAGATAATGGACCTTTAGCCTTTAAACTTGTGCACGTTCAGACCAATTTGATAGGCTAAAGTATAGAAAGGAAATACTGTTGTGTAAAGTGTGCAATCAGGTGGAAAAAGAATACAGAGCTGTAAGCACAGGTCACTTTCCTTGCACTATGTCAAGATGTCAGATGAAATAAAAGATTTTTAGCATTCACCTAGAAAAATTCCCTTTAAGGGAAACAAAGAGTATTAAATTTTTCTTACGAGTTAGAAGCTTACCCAAGTTACTTGGAACATGTTCAAGTCACACACAATAGTACAAAAGATCTCATAGCATTATTAAAAATGTAAAGTTGTTAGTAAATTGGGCAAATAAGCTTCCCTGACTTTTTTTGTAGGGATGGGAAGGGAGATGTTTGCGTTATAAGTTTTTGTATTGACACAAGGCAAAGGGTATAAATCTTTTTTATCTAGAGTTTCAATAATTATCATTTTTGCTTTACTTTATCAATACTTGTGACAAAATTAATGAGGTGAATTGAGCCAGGTGGAAAAACAATGTAGTTTTATTCTGCATTTTTAATTTTGAAACTCTTGAGTTCAAATCTCTTATTCTGAAGGTATATGAAGAAGTGACAACTTATTAAATTAAAAGTAGTTGTTTTCCAGTTTTGAGGCTGCATATCATGAGAACTTGTCATATAAGGCTAGCTGCCCTCCCACATTATTAAATGAAACTGGTTCCTTAGCTTAGATTTTTTTTTTTTTTTTTAACCTGTGTGCAAGGATGCTCTTCTAGTCCAAAGAAGACAGGCACTGGACATTGCTATCTGTGTCACAAAGGGGGCAAGAAAAATGAGGTGAAGAAATAGAGAACTCAACAGTTCATATGCTTAAGTCCCCAGAGCAGCCTTAATGAGTTTGCTCAGACTGTACATAGTTGATAACCCAAGCAAACATTGGCCATGGGAGTAAGTAGAGGGGTTAATCTTTGCTTAACAATGAACTGTTCTTGACCAACAGGCTTTTCCATCATCATCAGGCACGCAGGTCTTCCTATTTGTTTTTTTTCCTATGGAGTAAGCATTTGTCAGCAACCAGTTCAAGGATCATCCCAGTTATCGTTACATTATTATTATTAGAATTCTTATAAACCATGTAATATTTCAGTGCAAGTAGAGAGAGATACGTAGACTGCAGCAGAGAGAGTGACTTGCCTAAAAACCACACAGCGAGTCAGTAGCAGAACTGGAATTAGAACACAGATTTATCTGTTTCTAGGTCTCCGCTTATCCATTAAATAACACTGTTTCACAGCATATGTCCACATAATTGCTGTTTGCCAGAAGCTGGGAATTGGTGACAGGATGGATCACTTGATGATAACCTGTTCTGTTCATTCCCTGTGAAGCACCTGGCATTGGCCACTGTTGGAAGACAGGATACTGGGCTAGATGGACCATTGGTCTAACTCAGTATAGCCATTCTTACGCTCTTAATTATTTAAAAAAAAGAAAGCGCTCCAGATCTTTTTTCTTCCTTTCCTACTTATTGTCTCTGTTTATCTACGTCATCTGTCATTTTTATGTACCCATTGTGTTCTCCACCATTTCTTTGCATTACAAACCATCAGTCTGCATGTAGTTTAGAACTGTTATTTTATATATGTTCGCAGTGTTTTAGCCATGTTGGTCCCAGGATATGAGAAAGAAGGTAGTGAGGTGTTATCTTTTATTGGACCAACTTTTGTTGGTGGATGGTACAAGCTTTTGGGTAGAGCTCTAAGTAGCTTGAAACCTTGCACCTTCCACCAACAGAACTTGGTCCAATAAAAATAGTTTTGTATTTTACACAGCAGTCCAAAATGATGCTGAACTATTCATTGGGATTGGAAAAACTACCCTAAAGAGATGGGCCTTAATTTTGCTTAGTGGTGACATTTGTGAATTTGGTAGAGGGCTGGGGGTACCTTACGGGTTGAGGAGAGATGTGAAGGAGGCCCATTTGCAACTCATGTTGAAGATAGTCCAATGAGAATTCAGTTTAGGGGTGTCTGTTTCTGCCATAGATGGACTTTAGAACAATTCTCATGGTTACTAATCTTCCATTTTTGTTGTTATAGAACTAAATCATTATTTAGATTGAAAAACTAGTCATAAACAATAAATGCTATTTTATATATATCAACTGCATGAGCATCAAGACACTCCAATAAAACAGAGACCCCATTGTGCAAGGTGCTGTACAAACATAGGCCCTGATGCAGGAAGTTTCTTAAGCATGCATAACTCAAAGTACAAATTGTCCCATTGCAGTCTATGGGAATATTCACATGCATAAAGTCACACACACATTTAGCTACCTTTCTCTGTCCAGGTCACTTGATTGAAGGGTGATCACTACCTCAGAGAGTTCACGGTCTAATGAAATTAGTTCACTGGTTTATTACAGTATTTTAAAAACCTTGTTGGAATGAGCCACATAGCTGCTGTTTGCATATTACTTGTGTTACCACTCCCCATGAAATATCAGTTCAGTGGTCAGAGATAAGGGGCCAGATCCTCAATACAGTGGGACTACAGGTGAAGTCCCAGCAGTATATGAATATGGGATGCAATGATGTGTTCAGTTCAGTCCTTCACCTAGGATATGAACAGTCCCAGCTGTAGCCTCTGTATCACAGGCAAACCATGGAGAACTTGGGTGAGTTTATAAAGTAAAACTATGAGAAGGTGGAGGTGATGCCAAACTGAGCCAAACTTACACAAATATTCGGTATCTAACACGTTCAGTGCCTTGAAATCAATAGGAGTTGGGAGTGTGCCTTAGGAAATAATTTGATTCTAAATCTCCAACCAAAAAAACACCAGAGAAAGAAGGCAGGTGGTGGGTTCTTGTAGAACAAAATGAATCTGCCTTTTATCATCTCTAATCTAGCAAAACTGTACAGTGCATTGGATTTCTTCTTGCACTTTTTTTTTTAATTACTGGTTTATCTTGTGGTAGGAACAGGCTTTCATACTGAATGCTGAAAGGGACTGTTCTTTGTCTAAGCATGTGTTGATTCTGCTCCCAACTATTTCTTGTTACGTTGTTTTGGGTAAGTCACCTAGGCCAACACTTTCAAATTGCCATTTGTTTTGGTTACCTCCATTTTTGCGCACCCTATCTGAGAGACATGGGTGTAATTTTCCAAAGTGCTGAGTCCATTCATTCATTTCAAGTTATGGGTGGCTAGCTCTTCTGAAAATTAGAATACGATGTCTCAAGTCATGCACCCAAAATCAGTAGCACTCTTGAAATTTTTGGCTTTAATCTCCTTATGCCTCGGGTTACCTATCCTTAAAGTGGGGATAACTACCTACCTTTGTAGTGTGCTTTGAGAACCTCAGGTGAAAGCAGGTGTGATTATAATAAAAGCACATCTTAACGAGGCTTCACTTTAAAATACTCTACATTATTTTTTAAAATATTAAACTCAGACAATTTCAGTTTTTTTTTCTTGTGGAAAACTGCATTAGAAAATTGCAGAATTACAATTCCAACATAGATCTAGATTATAATTTCTGATCTGTGACCTGCATCTCAGAATTCACTACAGTGCATCTAAGATAAGAATCTGATGGTTAACTGGCAGAACTAAAATTGCAACAGAATTTAATGCCAGGATGTTTTGAAACATAATACTTCAGATTAACAAGTCTTGGCTTTAAGTTAACCTCTTCTGACAGTGACCTGATCCATGGATGTTTGTAACTGTCTTTTGAGGGAATATGTATCATCAGTCACCACTGAAATTAAACAAACAATGATTAGGCTATAGAAAACTAACGTGTGACAACCCATTCGGGAGACTCTGTTGTGTAATTCCACTTGATAAGTGTGTGGTAAAGTCATTTTAGCAAATGACATGTAAAATGTAATGAACAATACTTTTCATATGGACCTTCATATTTTTTTAAAGCCATTTTTTAAATATACTAGATTGATCTGTTGTGATGTGTCAAGGGGTATTGAATTGCTTTGTCACTCAGTATTAGATTCCACATTTTCTTTTTTTGAATGTCAAAGCTGTTAAATAATGTTTAGTGTCTTCATGGATTTTTGTATGATCTTGCTCCACAATGTTTGGGCATGAATTGTGTTCTGGCAGCTGATTTAGTGAAACTTGAGAAACTGTTTCAAATCTGGATTTCTGTGTTTTATTTTTGGCTCATCCTGAATCATCAGTGATGGTAAATCGTTATTTAAAGGTCAAATTATTTTAAAAAGTGTCAGTTGTAATACTTAACCTAATAATATCTGTTCACTGTTTTGCAAAGTGTGTGTGTGTGGGGGCGAATTCTGAAGCAGCTCGCATTGTTGCTGTTCCGAATGTAGACTAGCAAAGCTGCTATGTGCGCTGATGGACCATAGTCCAGTTTCAAGCATGCAGTAAATATTGTCAGTAGTGGCTTTGCCCATAATAGGGATTTGCAACAGTGCAACGATACCAGCAGCTGGCAACCAATGTCTGCAACAGGGACAAATTTCCAGTGTAGACAAAGGCCTCTCTATCTGCTGCTACATATTTCCCATAAAATGTCATGCATTTCTAGTACCTGTATTTGTTGGTGACTCTGTTGACAAGTATTTAAGGGTCCTGATCTTGCAAACCAGTCTCCGCAGTCAGATCCCTGCACCCAGTCAGAGTCTGAGTGAATTCATTGGAGCACCTCACGAGCCAGCGTGTAGGGCTGCAGCTTGAGTTTTTTTAAAACAAGAATTACACCTAAAGGCTTATGCATGATTTTTCTGTTTAGCCTGGCTAATTATAATGAAATGGTATTTGTTCAAGTTATCTGACAATCTAATCCAAATGTTTATGTTCTTATCAGGTACGACAGGCAAAGCATCGTCCCCACCACCTGTCTTAGACACAAGGCAGATGAACGAGAAACTAGAGACTATTTTATTTCAGCTCCGTCAGGTTACACGTGAGAGGGATGAGTTACGTAAGCGCCTTGCACTTTCATCTCCTGGATCAACCTTTGATGACTGCAGGTAAAAAAAAAAAAAAAAGAAAGAAAAAGAAAAAAACCCACATATATATTTGAATACATGTCTTTAAGGAGTGTTGTATGTGTTTTGGTTTTCATGAGTTACATGGACTCCCACTCAATTAAAGCAGTTAAAACAGTGAACAGGTTGCAAAATGTGTATATACTGCTTCCAGAGTGTGTATACCTGGCACTCCCATTCGTTACTGACTCATGCGGCTGATGAAAAGATATAGCTTTGTAGTTCCTGGGTGTTACCTCAACAGAAGACAAATATCATGTGCCTACAGTAGGGCCTTTTTGGAACTCACTTTGAAGTTTGGTTCATATGGGGGGTTGGCAGCACTCCAGTTCATGGAAGTTCATTTATCATTGGGTATGAGCCCCTTCTCCACAGGCCTGAGTCTCCTTTCATTCATGGGCAGCTCATGAACCGCCAGCTCGTTGAGGTTAGCTCCCAGCCCCACCCCTTCCGCTGGAAGCCCCACCCCCTGTTCCATCACAGCCCTGCCCCGGATGGCTAGAGAGCACCAGCCAGACTGGCTGGTTTTTTTGTTTTTTCTGTTCCCTTTTGGACTGGCTATCTAGGATACATGTGCCAGTGTCATTGTCATTAGCTCCACGATTGTGTAGGTTAGATGGTGTATGCCTACAATATTTCTCTGTGTTTATAGGACTCAGCTGGGAATAATGTAGGTATTCTAAATGTTAACTTCAGCAGAGTTTGAAATATACTTGGACATTCTTTCTTCTTACTTTACAGATGTGAAACAAATGTTTGTTTGCCTTTTCAGATGGACTTATCAGTGGCCCTTTGGTTAAATCTCTCACGCTGAAATATTTTGCCAAATGTACATTTCTGATTTTGAGCTTAATATGAGCATGTATTAAAGGGACTCAATAAGCGTAGTGTATTCACTGGGATTTTAAACAGTGCTTCAATTAACATAATTTTAATTACTCTGTTGAACAGATGGTGTCTGCTTTCAATAATTTCACCCCGAAGCCTCATTTAAGTAATACCTGGCTTTTGGATGCTTCTGTCAGGGGGGTGGATAATTGCAGAATAAATTTTTTATTTTTGGTAACTTGGATTAAATTTTGAAAGGGCAATACTCTTAACAGTTGCTGCTGATGATACCTCATATAGCACTGTTAATAAAGGAGTATTCTGCTGCTTGGCATTCTTAATGGGAGAACATGAAGAAAAAAATTTGAACTGCCAGCTAAATTTCAGTTCCAGAATCCTTACTGCTGTTTATGTATGAAGTAGAAAGAACCCTGATTACTTTTCAGGCTGAGCTTGCAGTTCTGGCATTTGGGGGATGGGGAAATGTGCTCTAAACTGGCAACTGAGCAAAATTTGATAGGAGACTGAACAGGCTCAGAAAGAAAGCAGTGAGTTTCACTCGGCTTTCTTCATTGCCTACAGGTTTGTTTTGATTTTTAGAGGATCCAGGAGACTGATCATGTGACTGTCAAAAGTTTCATTGTGAAACTAAAAAACTCAGTCTTAAAAAAATATTGTGGCTATCCAGAGAGACAGCAAAAGAGTTTAATTTAGTTTCTACAGAAGTTTAATGGGCCAAAACCACCTTAGGAAAAAATTCTGCTAGTTTGGTTTGTTACCAACACTAAAATTAGCAGAGTTTCACACAACTTCAAGTTTACAAACAAAAATTGCCTCTTAGCTTAGTAAGTTTGAGTTGTGTGTGAGTACATGATAAATATGAGTCTAATTGCTAGTTAAGGTAGATGATTTTATTTTCTTTATCATCATCATCCAGTCATTCTGATATAATTTTAAATTCCAGTTACTGACGTCACCTTGATTTACAGTGGCTTGTAGTTTGCACATCTCTGTAAGCTATTAGTGGTGTGTATTCTTAAAAAATGATCATAGATATTTTATCTGAAAAAAATAACTCGTGGAGTATTGAACATGTCTGCTGTATGCAGTTAAATTTGAGTCTGACATATTTTATCATTCATTTGTAATAGCTTAAAATATGATCATAACACTTTGACAGATGTTGAATTTAGCAGCATGAGCTAAGTGGATAAATTATGCTGTCACAGGTGTGTGCACTTGGTACCCATTTGAAATTCATTGAGGAGAACAGGGCTGGCAGGCTAAACCAGGAAAGCAGAGTTAACTGTGACTGACTAATTTATGTAGAAGGGAAGTTTTATTCTGTATAATAACGCTGCTGTTGTCCCTGGAAAAGGTATCTGAGTTGGTAATATAAATTTGAGTTCCTGTTAAAGAAAATAATCCTTTTATAATAGTTATATCTCTTTACAGTATATATACTATTTATAGAGAGGAAAGATTGTGTGGTGGTTAGGTTACTAGCCCAAGATTCGAGAGAGCCAGGTTAAGGTCCCTGTTCTGCCCAGGGACCTTGGGCAAGTCACTTGGCGCCGATCTGCACTACAAACTTCTGTTGGTATAACTACATTGCTCAGTGGTGTGGATTTTACAGTGCAATTATATTGACCAAACTCTTGGTGTAGACGGCGCTATGTCGATGGAAGAGCTTCTCCTGTCATCGTGGCTATCGGCTCTCGGGGAGCTGCAGCTGCGCCACTGCAACACTGTAAATGTAGACAAGCCCTTGATGTGTGTCTGTTTCATTTCCCCATCTGTAAAACTGGGAGAAGTACTTCTATTTCACAGGGGTGTTGTGAGGATAAATAAATTAAAGACTGAGAGGTGTTCAAATATTATGGTAACAGTAGCATTATGAGTACTTAAAAGCCTCTTTTCTTTTAGGGTGGAGATCTTGCCACGGTTCTTCATAGGGTTATACCTTAAAATCATAAACCATCCCAAAAATACAGCTTGTGCCAAATACGATAGTTGGCTTTTTAAGTGGGATATTCCCTAGTGAGCTCACTAAACCTGTGCTCTCTGTTCCATACTGACTACCACTTGCTTTCTGGGTGAAATTTTAACACTGCTCATATTCTAATTTAGAAAGCCTGGATTATTTTTAATTCTTCCCTACCTTTTTGAGGCTTTCTCTCTTCCCATGTTTCCACAGCATTTGAGATATTGGAACTAGTCGTTCTCTGGTTTACGTGGGGCTGCTAGAGAGTGTTTTTACAGAGGTGTGCTCCAGTCCTAAATGTACTCCTCACTCTCTAGTCCATCAAACTCTGCTGTTGATGACTTTCAGGATATGTTTTTCCCAGAGAAGGGGGTTGGCTGAGTGGGGTTTTAGAAGTGACTGCTGCAAGAGGCATTGAATCAATTTGTAATTGTGTTTAATTTAAAAACAAAACAAAAAAAAAAACAAAAAAAAAAACCTTTATGCATGTGCTAAAGGCCTTGTGATAGCACACTTCAAAAATCTAAACATGTAATGGTATGTATGCAGAAATTACTGGCTTAGAAGGAGAATTGCCTTGCTTTTTTTTTTTTTTTTTAAGTTGAGACATATTGACACAAGATCAATCCTTGAATAATTTTCTTATCTCACTGTAATAGATTCTAAATATATAACTTTTTAAAGCAGTATCTCAAAATTTGGAGTGATTACTTGCTAATAGTAACTGAATAGTCACTTCACAATATCTACACTGATGTAGTAATTGAAGTCCCTGGTTTATTTTTCCCTTCTATGGCAGGCCTAGTCCAAAACCAAGTCATGATTATGAAAGATTGAAAATCCAGTGTATGAAAGCCATGTCGGACCTACAGTCTCTACAGAATCAACATACCAAGACACTGAAAAGATGTGAAGAAGCAGCCAAAGAGGCAGATTTTTATCAGTAAGTAACATACAAAAGGTAGGGTAAAAACTATTTCCTTCTCCTCACTGTGTATAGTGAACAACAATGTACAGATAAGTTGATTAGTGTTGTAAGCATTCATACTGGTCTGCCAAAGTGTTTCAGTCTGGCAGATCATGATACTGCATCTTTAAAATAAGGCAATTTCCATTACATCATTCTTGCCACCATCATGCTTGTCTTACTGTTTTAATTCTCACATGGTTTTAATCGCAACATTTTGTGAACTTCTGCCGTTGAAGATATTTTTTATTTAATTTATTTCACAGTGTTTTTGTACATAATGTGAAAGATGGCATTCCATGATTTCAGAAGAGAAAAAGCATTGGTTTTTCTCTTTAGGGATTTTTTAGTAGCAACCTCTAAAGCCATGATGGAATTGTGGTTTAGTGGAGGGGAGTGAGGCAAACTAGTAACTAGGCAAGTGTGATGAATAGCTGATATTTCATAACCTGACAAGTCTAGAAACAAAAAGGTGGGATTTTTAAATGTGTTCTGTATTGGCCTGACTCCACTTCCATTGAAGTCAGTGGGAATTTTATCACTTTGTTGGTCTAACTTTGGTCTTAGAGAGCACTTGTGAAAATGTGGTGAAATTGTGGCGAGAAGTTACTAGCATCTGCTTCTAGCTCTGATGATGACCAAGATATTGGACTTGAAACCAGTTACTGGTGCAAGAATGAACATGACACATACATGATCTTAGGCCAGTCTGATTTTCATTCATTGGAAAGGTATTCAGCACAGAAAAAAAAGGAGGCAAATATAATGTTTGAAGTGGTTTTAAGGCTACTATTCTCTAATAGCACACCACACAGAATTGATACATTTATAACAATCTGGAAATGACATTGTCTGATTTGGCTGGTTTGTAGTTCTTGGGCCATCAACAGGCAAAATTTGAAAAATGTTGATAAGAAAAGTCACCACATGCAAACTAAGTGAGCTGCATGACTACTTGCCAGGGTGATTTGTTGATCCTATCTGGCCAGTTGATTTTGCTTTGGAGGATTAAAATGGAGGAAAAATAGAAGATCCTTGCAACATGCTATATTACCCGTTTATACCTTTGTCTGTCATTATCTAAGTATCTTTCAGAGATGGATTTTTTCTTATTTATTAGATGTTGGTTCCACGAGATCACAGGCCTAAAACACTCTGTGCTTAGTGCTGTTTCCAAGTAGTTCTGCCTGCTAATAAATTCTAGACCAAGCTACAGACGTCTTTATTTTTAGCCAGATTCCCATAGCTGCTGTTTCTGTGCACACGAAACGCTAATGTAACGTATTTGCACTCCTTGAAGTGATAGAAGGGTTTTATTTCCCTTATTTGCAAACACAGTTCTATAATCTGTGAGATTATAAAGTTTTGTTTTGTTTTTTATATCCGTACTTCTGTTATACTGTAAAGGGATTTTAAGGATAATTTTACTTGTTGGGGGTAAAAGGCTGTCGAGAGTGACTGTTCTATTGTAATTGCACTCACATACACAAGTACACTAAAGATACTCTTTTCTCTGAGGAACAGCAGTTTTGGCTTTTAGAAAATGACAAATACAAAGCAACTGCAAACTGTTATGCTTGCACTGGGTACTCTATAAGACTGTGTGAGATTATCTGGCTATCAAAAACAGCATATTTTTTTATTGGCCAGAGATACGCACACTTTTCTCCATAGTGAACTTTTAGGTAGTGCAAAACTTTAACTTGAAAGGTTTTGGTTAAGCATCCAATACACTAGCTTAGTTTCAACAAAACTTTTTATCAAAGTTGGTCTGTGTTTCCAAGAGACTAGTGATTTTTGGATGTCTAGTCCAAGATTCCTAATTTTGAGGCCTATGCATACAAATGTTTCTCCTATGAATTATTCTTGAAGCTATTTTGGAAGAGAGAGGATGGGGCTATTTGGTTGAGGATGATTTTAACATGGTATTAATTATTTATTTGTATTGTGGTAGCAGATAGGAGGCTCCGATATGGACCAGGACCCCGATTCTGCCATGTGCTGTATAAACACAGAACAAAAAACATTCCTGCCCCCAAAGAACATAACATCTAGTGAAATCTGAATAGCAGATGCCGAGATCAGACCCAGGTGCAAGAATTGCACATGTTGAGTCTTGTAAAAATAATTTTTTTTCCCCGTTATTGCCTGATTTTTAAATTTGATTTCTGTAAGCTCTCCAATGGGTTATATTTTATAGGAAATGTAGCTCACTTACTTATGAAAGGGGGGACAGTACAAAATGCCCTTATAATAGAACAGTTCTACAGATTTTTTTAAAATTATAAATTTAATTCCACTCGTTTAATAATAAAAAAAAAAAAAAAAAAAAGCGAGAGCAACTACAGGCGGCAGCAGTTTTATTATAGGGACTTTAGACAGTTCCCTGGTAGGTCTGAGAGTTAGATTTGAATCATTTTTTTTCAACAATAAAACTTGGCCACATCCGATTGTCTTTCTTTTCTCTAAACTACAGCTTAATACCATTTAATTCTCTCTTGGTCTGCTCCAGCAGCAATCTGCTTTAAAGTTGGGCTGCTGCACTGAATTAGTTTGAATTATATGCTCAGTAATGTGACTTCTTTGTGATTTTAAATGAGAACGTATTCCAGTCAACTGTTACGAGCAATATACCCAATCTGGGATGACAACTGGTAGCTTTACCTGCTTCAGACGTGTTTGCTTTTGTTTCAAAAATATTTTTTCAAACAGGCAGAAAGCTTTCTACTCTGATGTCTTGTCTTGTTCTATTGTATTGTATGATGTTGCACTGTTCAAATATGTTGAATATGCAGGCTAATTTACTTGCCTTGAAGATCTTTTCCGGACACCAGTTCTGTGTCTGTTTAGCAATTTGCTTGTTGAAACAGTCTACTGAGGAGGGGTGGGGGAGCTCTTTGTTCATAAATCTATAATATATCTGTTTTAATGCTGTGCAGACCTAACAAATCGCTTTTAACTCTAGAAGTTCTCTGGTTGAGCTGCCTGTCTTTCTTCAGTAGGATTTAGCAGGCACATGGCGTTTGGAATATTCAGATCTGAAGAAATGAGCTAATTTCATTTGCCTTTTTTAGTTTGAAACTTCGCCTTTGTTTCATATGGGTTAGTGCATTGTCATGAAGAGGGCTTCCCCTAAAGTTTTCATCTAAATGCTCTTTCTTTGTGCCTTTCCAGCACGTTGCATAGTCGACTGCTGAGTGACCAGTCACAGCTCAAGGAGGACATCGATACCTTGAAGAGGAAGAATACGCAGTTGGTGCGAGAGCATAACCATCTCCAACAGTCATGTGAGGAAATGAAGCGACTTCATGATGAGGATCAGAAAGAGATAACAGACCTACGCAGCCAGCAACAGCAGGTAGCCTGTAGCTCTTGGCATGAATGCCATGAGTGACTATTAAATGTTTTCATGGAATGTAAAGCATTGCATGGCTGGGCTACCACTTACCTTTCTTTTTACCTTTGAGCCAATTGGAGTAATTTTCCCTGTTCTTTTCCATATAAATCATAAATCTGGTGATGCAAGGCACATAACTGCCACTTGAAACAACGGTAGTGTGTACATTGAATTATCACTGCTCTCTGATAAGTGACTGTAAAATTGGCATTGGGCGGGGCTTCTTGTTTCTCGAGTCTCAGTGACTCCGGGTCTAGTGTCTTTAGTTTTAAAAGTAAAAAGATTTTTCTAACCCACTAGCCCTGGAAACTTTGATCTGCAATATGAAATGTCTTTCAGCATCTGGTAGGACAAAAGTAAGGCTATTTACCACTCCCAAAAGACCATAAAGGAGCCTACCTGCTCCCCCATAGTTTAGCAGTATTAGCTGGGATTGACTGGGAGCTTGTGTGTAGTGAGGGGGTGTTAGCAGTGGGGTGTGCAAGGAGGAGGAAGGGTATGGATGGGTGTGTGTTCAGATTACATGTGAATGGATTTGGGGAAAGAAGAGAACTTTGTGTGAGAGACAGGGAATAAGGACTGGAAGAGATTAATAGACTCATAGACTTTAAGGTCAGAAGGGACCATCATGATCATCTAGTCTGACCTCCTGAATGTTACAGGCCACAGAACTTCACCCACGCGCGCCTGAAATAGACTGCTAATCTCAGACTAAGTTACTGAAGTCTTCAAATCATGATTTAAAGATTTCAAGTTACAGAGAATCCACCACTTACACTAGTTTAAACCTGCAAGTTACCTGTGCCCCATGCTGCAGAGGAAGGCAAAACAACCCCTCACCACACCCCCCAGGGTCTCTGCCAATCTGATCTGGAGGAGAATTCCTTCTCAACCCCAAATGTGGCGATCAGTTAAACCCTGAGCCATTTGGGCAGTGCCCTTCAGCCAGACACCCAGGAAAGAATTCTCTATAGAAATTCAGCCCTCCTTATCTAGTGTCCCATCACCAGCCTTTGCTGCTAGCAGTCACAGATCAGCTACGTGCCATTGTAGGAAGTCTCCTCATACCATCCCCTCCATAAACTTACCAACCTCAGTCTTAAAGCTAGTTAGGTTTTTTGCCCCCCACTACTCCCCTTGGAAGGCTATTCCAGAACGTCACTCCTCTGATGGTTAGAAACCTTCATTTAATTTCAAGCTTAAACTTGTTTATGGCAAATTTATATCCATTTGTTCTTGTGTCCAGATTGTTGCTAAAATAACTCCTCTCCCTCCCTGGTGTTTAACCCACTGATGTAATGGAGAGACTGTGAGGATAGGAAGGAGAAAACACTGTGCAAATGGAGAGTAGGAAAGCAAGGGAATCATTATTAGACATTACGGATAAGTTCGACTGAGGGACAATTTGAGGAAAGCATGAAAAGACTTGCCAAGATACATTGAGAGAAGAACAAAAAACAAGGGAGATTTATTAAATGACATTCTGTTCATTTAATAAATATTTTCTCTCATATGCATAGATCTAGACATAGAATATATGGATTATTATCCTTTAAAAAATCCACTTTCTTTTAAACTCTTCAGTCAGCCAGAGGCATACTGGATATTAAATATACCTTTGAGACGTTACTCAGAGAGTGCCTGTCTGTCTGCACTTACAAGACCAGCCTTGCTCTTACAGATTCGTTGCTGCTCACAGGTACTTTTTTTTGTGTAGCCTTAGAATCCAATGTAAAAATCTGATTACTAGTGAGTTGTGGATTTACCTTGTTTATAGTTGCTCTCTATGGTCCCCTTCCCAGTAAAATGAAAGGGAGATGTTGGATCTTGGTAAGAATCACTGGCTTTTTTAATTTATCTGTATTAGAGGTGACTGGCTCTGTGGATGTGGGGAAAGCGGTGGACGTGATATACCTTGACTTTAGCAAAGCTTTTGATACGGTCTCTCACAGTATTCTTATCAGCAAGTTAAAGAAGTATGGGTTGGATGAATGGACTATAAAATGGATAGAGAACTAGCTAGAGCACAGGGCTCAACAAGTAGTGATCAATGGCTCCATGTCTAGCTGGCAGCCGGTCACAAGCGGAGTGCCCCAGGGGTCGGTGCTGGGGCCGGTTTTGTTCAACCTCTTCATTAATGATCTGGAGGATGGAGTAGATTGCACCCTCAGCAAGTTTGCAGATGACACTAAGCTAGGGGGAGTGGTATATACCCTGGAAGGTAGGGATAGGATACAGAAGGACCTACACAAACTGGAGGATTGGGCCAAAAGAAATCTGATGAGGTTCAACAAGGCCAAGTGCAGAGTCCTGCACTTTGGACGGAAGAATCCCATACACCACTACAGACTGGGGACCGACGAGCTAGGCAGGAGTTCTGCAGAAAAGGACTTGGGGGTTACAGTGGATAAGAAGCTGGATATGATTCAGCAGTATGCCCTGGTTGCCAAGAAGGCTAATAGCATATTGGGCTGCATTAGGAGGAGCATTGCCAGCAGATCGGGGGAAGTGATTATTCCCCTCTATTCGGCATTGGTGAGGCCGCATTTAGAGTAGTGTCCAGTTTTGGGCCCCCCACTACAAAAAGGATGTGGAGAAGTTAGATGAAAATGATGAAGCACAAGACTTATGAGGAGAGGCTGAGGGAACTAGGCTTGTTCAGTCTGCAGAAGAGAAGAATGAGGGGGGATTTGATAGCAGCCTTTATCTGAAAGGGGGTTCCAGGGAGGATGGAGCTTGGCTGTTCTCAGTGGTGGCAGATGACAGAACAAGGAGCAATGGTCTCAAGTTGCAGTGGGGGAGATCTAGGTTGGACATTAGGAAAAAGTTTTTCACTAGGAGCGTGGTGAAGCACTGGAATGGGTTACCTAGGGAGGTGGTGGAATCTCCATCTTTAGAGGTTTTTAAGCTGCGGCTTGACAAAAAACCCTCACTGGGATTATTTAGCTGAGGTTAGTCCTCCTTTGAGCAGAGGGTTAGACTAGATGACCTCCTGAGGTCCCTTCTAACTCTACGATTCTATGATATCTTTTTGAAGCATCAATTAATTGCAAAAAGGAATTGGGATTACATAAATTGTTAAATAAAGAGGAATTTTGTCATCTACAGATCCAAATGTCTGAGCTTACCACTGATTTATACATTGAAAGGACGTGG
Organism: Emydura macquarii macquarii; assembly: GCF_026122565.2. Taxonomy (NCBI): domain Eukaryota; kingdom Metazoa; phylum Chordata; order Testudines; family Chelidae; genus Emydura; species Emydura macquarii. The sequence goes on along the minus strand of NW_027130204.1, from coordinate 10,828,976 downwards.
TCGATTTAAAACCTCTGTGACAATTTTTCAGAAATGGGTGTCTAAGCGTAGGCTCCTAAATTAATATTTAAGCAGCTAAATAAGCGACCCAATTCTCTCAAGCACTGAGCACTCAGCATCTTCCACTGACTTCAAAAGGAAGCTGCTGGGCGCTCAGTGCTTCCAAAAAACAGTCTGCTCTGTATCTGTTCCAAAGCCCTTTAAAATTGGTGGAAATACTGATTGCAACCCATCCTGAAAAGAATTTTGCTAGCGGGTGTTTGGTTTGGTCTGTTTTTTTTTTTTTTTTTTTTTTTTGGGGTGGGGGGACGGGGGGAAGAAGGATAGGAATTAATCATATAAATATGTTACCATACCTCATTTAAACCCTTGGGCAAAATTTTAATCTCAAGAGATTTGTAAATGTATTATATGCCCCTTAATTTAAGGGGTTTATAATGAAAACAACACAAGTTACAGCATTGCTTTATGCCAGAATAAGGATAAATCCAAGCTGATTTTGTAATTCTGGGCACAAAGTTAATAGTTAACTGATCACTATTTATTCATCATTATTGAACATCACATCATACTCATAGTAACAAAGTTAAGAGTTTTTTTTAAATAAAACTGTTCTCAGAGTTAGTCCTCTTCTAATATGAAGCAAGCACAATGGCTAATTTTAATTTTTTAATAATGCTAAATCTAATTTAAAGACTTATAATAATGAAAAAAGAATGGCTTTTATCCCTAGTTCTTATGATCTGTCTTGGGACAGGAATAACTGTGGGCATGCAAAAGTCCAGATTGTGTTTATATTTGGAAAGTATCACAAAAAATGAGTGGCAGTTTTTCTTTTTCCCAGTGACAGCTTTAAAGGTTAGGGGAATGATTGAACGAAGTTTGGTTATTTAGGTTCACAGACACTATTCAGTTAGAACAATGTTACAGGTCGATTAATGCTTTTAAACTTCAAACTTAAAAAAAGAGCTTTGTAGGGATGAAAGAATGGATGTTTCTTGACTATATGTAACAATTAAGCAATCTCAACACCAAAGGTGGCGGCTTTTTTATCGTAGTAAAGTTCGCACGCTATGGAGAGAAACAGGCAAGAGGGCTAGAATTAAAAACAACCTGGAGGTGGCATTGAGTTCAGGGTTCATTTACAGAAAAGTGATCATTTAGTTAGAACAGTTACAAGAACATGTAGAACGGCTAAATTGACCGCTTTGCCCAACTATGGGCCGATTCACGAGACTGACTTTAAAGTCAAATGATTAAGCTTCAGAAGCAGTCTGTACAAACAAAATTAATTACGTGCCAGTCTTGAGGGGTAAAAGTCAAAATAAGGTATACAGACTGAGGTGTTTACTGGGTTTTTTTTAGTTTTTTTAGTTTATTTTGGGGGGGTGGTTTGTTTTTATTAACTTTGCATTTTGTTTTGCTTGTTTCCTTTGATATCCGATTAACTTGAATGGTTCTCCTATAAATCTGTGTAATGTGAAACAAATAGGACTACAGAAGTTTGGGTTTACGTTCCTTGCTCTTCTATACGGCAGACCTGCTATGCGAGTTCAGTCAAATCGTGTAGCCTTTCTGTGCCTTAGATTCTCACTTTGTAAAATGGGGATGTAAAACCCATCACAGAACAGCATTCAGCTTTAATGCTTGTCCAGTAATTGGAGGTTCTTTGATGGGAGGTAAAGTGGGAGTGGTATTACTATTATTTATTTTTGCAAAATAATTTAATATTTTGTGAACTTCATCATTACCCTTTTCAAGTAAATTTTGTTGCTCTCAGACAGTGAGAAACTTGCATAGCTTCTTTTCTCAGTAGATCAGTGTGAATCATGTTGTCTTGAAGGAATGCCAGCAGTCTTATCTCAGTCTTTGTCTCTTTGCATCTGGATTAATCAAATTCTATTTTTGATGGTCTCTCGGACGTGTCACTCCGTCGCTGGGCTGTAGCAAAACACAGCAGCCCAACTTGTTGAGAAACAAGAGCTGTTGATCAAATTACTCCTACGGTGTGGGATTGCCATTGACTTCCTGTACAGCAGCTGACTGGCTTTTAAGTTTCTACTGTTCATAAATGAGGTTTTCCGTTGTCATGGCTGTACTCTTGGATCCAGCTGGGACTATTTACTCTTCCTCATACTCTTCCTGTTTGTAGCATTTTTCTCTTTTCTTCCCTTCCTCCCTCCAAACCCCATTTGTATTTGAGCCTTTATTTTAAACTTAGGCAAACTCCTGATATCTTTGGCCTTGTCTTTTGTCTTTCAGTTTACTTTATCTGGTAGTTGTTTAAGATATTGTCAATGAGAAGGGGCTCCATACGTTTTAGGTTGTGAAAAAATGTTTGCTTCTGCCTGGGAGTTTCAAATATTCAGCCCCTAAGCTTGTTTTCAGTTACAATTTGTTTTGTTTTTCAGTAAACTTTGTTTTTCTTAGACAGTTGAGTGATGATCAAGGCCCTAATTCAGGAAAACATCTCTACCCAGTAAGGGTGCTTTAAGAGCGTATTTAACTTTAAACACATGCTGAGATCCATTATTTAAAAAAAAGTGCGCTCCCCTAAATAGGGATGGACAAAAGAGAGTACGTAATTGCTTTCCTGAATTGCAGCCTAAGGCCTCATTTCAGCAAGGTACTGAATCACGTGCCTACGTTAAGCATCTGGGTAGTGACCCTGAACTGAATGGGACTATACACGAGCTTGAGGTTAAGCACATGATTAAGTCCCTTGCCGAATTGGGGCTTTGTTACATCCAAATTGTCAACCTGACTTAGAACCAAACAGCTACAGTTCTTGTCAGTTGATGGGTTTCATACCTCTAGGTTAGTTAAAGGGGACAGTGTCAGGATAAAACTCATCCTGTTAAGAAACTCCCTTCCTCACCTGTGCCTGATTGTGTGGCCTAAGGTTAGCATTATCAAGCTGCAGTCTGTGTGTTACTGGTTGTCTGCAGAGAGCTGGCAGTCACATAAAGCTGGTAGCTGCTTCTCCAAGCATCTAGGCTTCTCAATGTAAAGAGGAGCCTGAGCATGTGTAGAAGCAGCAGGAAATAAGGAGCCAGCAATGACAATAACTGCCCAAGAGAGTGTTGGGCAATTGCAAATGGTATCCTGGTAGTCTGTGTGATTGTGAACGGGAGGGTCCCCAAGATTTCACTCTCTACTTGTGGTCCTTGCAATGAAACTGCCAGCACTCCCTCCTTAGATTATTGAAAAATTATAATATTTGGAATCTAAATTTTTCTTTTTGTTATCTGTGCAGTTTGGTTTTCTGCATTGCTCTTGCTTTTTCATTTTATTTTACTTTCTAGTTCTTGTCAATACCAAATTTGCGTGGACTAGCACAATGCTGTAGTAGTGTATAGGCTGAAGATATTTCAGGGATGGCAATTGCAACATAGCTACCCTCTCTACTTCAAATCCCTCTCAAAAACAAAACAAGCTCAAAAAACCCCCCACCCCAAACAGAGTTATGACTCCCCAAAAAGGAAGACGTGCCAGAGGCTCCACTCGGGATTTTGATTTTATGGGAGGTGCTCAGATACTACCGTGATGGGTGTCATTGTAAAACCCTAAAATAGCTTATTTTTATGTGTTGTGTTTTTTAAATGATTGGAATTGGAAGGGGAGGAGAATTTTGGTTCTTAATTTTATGAAAGTATACCTTTTCAGTTTTTTTTCTAGAACTCTCCTTAAATGCATCCAAGGTTTAGGCTAGATTTGACCCTTTTAAACCTAATTTACAATATTACTAGGAGCGAAATAATCTAGCTATTGGTAGCTTTCTGAACACAAGCTTCTGTACTAGATGTTTTTCAGATGAAATAACTATGAATATTAAAATGCATGACTGCATGTAAATCTTATCTAGACTACAAGCCTTTCATGTCTTGAAATGTAAGTTGTTTGAGTTTGAGTTGTTGTGAGTGAGACTGGTAAAATAAAGTATTAATCACTTATCACAGCTTCCAAAGTTATGGTTTTGGGAGTGTTTTATAATTTAGCAATTGAAATGTGGAAAAGTTATCAATACATTTTAAACTAGTAATAGTGAACCAAGTTCGATATCTCCTTGTATACATGTTGTGGTTTTTGTTTTTTAAAATCCATATGTTAAGACTAACTATTGGTACCTTTTTTGTCCTTTTATTTAGATTGCTTGTCTTTAGCAAAACAATTTTTTTAATTGGACTATTGATATAGTCACATTTTTCCATCTAAACTTATTGAATATGAGTATTACCAACCTGAAGGTAAGAATCATGTATGTAGAGATTTCCTTTTCAAAATGGCCTAGTGCAACTTAAATATTTTTTCTTGGACATTCAGTTTGAGGAGAAAAGTAGCTGTAAGTAAATAAATTAAATAGCTTTCTTCATATATTGACAAGTCTCCTAAGATTTTCATATTACTTAAAAACAAGTGAAAAGACTCTTATGTGTACTTCTTATTCAAATTATCCTTTTGTTTCTTGTTTAGGTTATGAAACAGAATGGATCCTCAGAGATCCTCAATAAACTCTATGATACAGCAATGGACAAGCTAGAGGGTGTGAAAAAGGATTATGATGCATTAAGGAAACGGTACAATGAGAAGATAGCAAGCCACAATACAGATCTTAGCCGGCTAGAACAGACTGAGGAGGAGAACAGACGTCTTCAGAAGCAGATTGATATGTTAATGAAACAGAGGGACACAGCAATACATTTCCAGCAGCAGTATTCCTCCTCTCTTAGAAGGTATAGGCAGCTTTTGGTGGCTTATATGTACATTGTGTTGGTAATACCAACTCTGCTGCAGAGTGGCATTTTTAAAGCAATGGTATCACGAACCATTATTTTTCTAAACATGTATGTATTTACAATGAAAGGCATCTCAGTGAGTATGCAAAAACAAAAACCCACACAACTTTAGGGACTGAAAACTTTTTGGGGAAATGATTGTCCTGCCCACCCTTTCTCAGGATTGTTTCTATCCATGTGAAATCCTGTACAAACTGTCCGTTAGTTCATGTAAGGAAAACCTGGGGTTTATTCTTCCCTCTGATCGTACCTGACTCTTATGTATGTTAAGGGGAGTCAAACATACATTCAAGGATATATCAGATGGTGTCAAACCTGAAAGGTTTGGGGGTTTGTTTGCCTGGTTTAATGAACTAGGCTCAATAGATGAGTCCATTGTAGCATAAACGTACTTTGCCAGGTAGAATTTTCTGTTCTGGGAATGGAGTCTTAGCTGATGAAGAAGGCCTCACGTCTGGAGAAAACCTTCATGATGCTGTAATGGTATCTCAGACTGCATGCTGGTCTAAAGTAGTGCTACAGCCTGGCCGCATCATGGGTTAGAGTCAGCTGGACAGAAGCCCATAAGGGCGTCTCTTCACTAAGGCCTGGTTTACACTGCCGGCGAAAATTGGCTACGCAGAGTAGCTTGCATAACTCCAATTGACTTCATAACTTCCCGTTAGCACGCTGTCTCCACTGCGCTGCGCCGATGGGAAATGCGTACCCATCGCCGCAGCACTGTGCTTTTTTGAGAGATGGTTTTATTAAATCGACCTCTGGATCGATTGAGTCTTCACGTCCTCTCAATCAATCCGGACAAATCAATCTGATGTTGGCAAATTTGCCACGGTCAGTGTAGACATACCCTAGGAAACTTCTGGACCTGTTCTATAGCAGGGCTACCAGTGGTGTAAGTGCCAGCACAGAGTGGGCACAGGCGTTTTTAGCACCCTGTCATCTAATCCTACCCTGTGCCTGGCTTATGCTAGAGCTTGAACAGCTTACACCATTGATTAAAAGAGGTAAGAAATGTGCTAGTGTAGAGAAGGCCTGAAAGGATGTGCGTGCATGAGTTGGGGGGGCCATGGGTTTTCACTGCCGTAAGCTAGGGATAATCACATTCTTCATGAGTAAGGATATGATTTCGTCACAGAGGTCATGTATTTCATGACTTTAACAGATGTCCACAACTTCTTCAGCTTCAGCCCCAGGCAGCAGGGCTTGGGCTTTGGCCCTGCAGTGATCCTATCCTGATTGTGTAAATTTTTACTGTGACTCTTCTGTGAATTTTGCCGTGACAAAATTGTATCCATACTGATGAGAGTCAGAGCCAAAAATCCAAAATTCACATGCACTGTTTTCTACTTCCTCCTATCATTAGCCTGTGAGCACAGACTTCTCTGTTAGCTGGGATGAAGGCTGCAGCATGTGGCAGCAGTGCCATTTATTTATCTCTGAGGCATCTGAAGTTTAAACTGGTTTAAAAGAACATTTTATGCATGGCTTTGTTGATCGAGGAAGTGTGTAAAATCTTAGTGAGCGAGTCGTGAGGAGTGCTGGAACTCTGGTAGCACTGACAGGCTTGGCACGTTCATGTTATAGTCCTGTCCTATAGCACACCTCTTTGGAGAGGAAGTAAATTTTATACAAAGACTTCCATTTAAATTCTTGAATCTACTTGCTTGTGGATTTGCATAATATACTAGCTCTTAATAAGGCACATGGAATGCTCTGCTCAAGGCTAGTTCTGTATAGTCACTAAAAGAGTTCTCATGAAGAAATGAAGTCTGTTAGTAACATCTATTGTGCTGAGTGGTATTAGAATCTAGGGGAATGTGAGGAAATGCAGTCCTGGTCCTTGGAAGCAAGTTAATTGGACCAAAGAACTTATTTCAGTGTTTTTATTCATTCTGTATAGGAGGGTTTTTTTGGTGAGTTCATGGTTATCGGATTTTGACCTGTTGGCCGTTTGCTTGTGGCTTGTTTTTCCTTCTTTATAACCATTCAGTCAGAAATATATTTAACTGAATGGGAAATTTGTCATTAAAAACAGCTTGAAAATAATTCTTGTGTGTGGTCAGTATATTGTTTTTAAGCATGAAATACTGCTCTTTTCAAAATATATTTTTCAGAATATCAGATGTACCATACCTACAGTTTAGGTTAAGGACTAACTCGCTACAAAGCTTGCAAACTTCAGCACTTCTTAACTGCAGTTTGCTTAAACATGTTTTTAAACCAGAGTCCAAACTGCGTTTTGTTTTTGCATAAGAAAACCTGGCTTGCTGGTCTGAGTACAGGACCTTGGTTCTAGTCCTGGTTCTGACACCTGCTCCTTCTTTCACCCTGAGGCAGTCGCATAAGATTTAACCCTTGTTTTCTCTGTCTGGAAAATGGAGGCCATAATACATGATGAGAATGCTATGATGATGAATATAATGTTGTAAATATTTTGAAGATGGAAAGAGGCATGCTGCCTACCTCCTAATTTACTACTGATTATTACAACAGCATGAAACTCCTTTTTCCTTTCGGCACAGTCCTCGGGATTTTGAACCATGAACTAAGTTACTCCAACAATTTCTCCTACTTTATACAATCACATCAAAGCAGAGAGGTGGCATATAGTCCATTGTAGTGAGGATCCTGCTTGGCCACCATTCCCAAAGCCCTCGTTGCAATTCAACCCATCCTTTTTCATAACAGCAGCTGCAAATACTGCACTGACCCTGTGCATAGAACAGGAAGCCTCTGAGCTGTGAAAGTGTGATGCCAGCTGTCTCTTACTCTTTCCTCCTTGGAGGCCCAGAGCAGTCAGCTCAAGGTCAGTTCTGAAGCCAGGTTTTCCACATGGAACTTCCCTTGTATATCTACTCAGCTGTCAGTACTGTGATAGTTTAACAGATAGAAGAAACCTTTACAGAAGATATGATTTTTCTCCACCATTTAGATACTTCCTAATGATTCAAGTATTTTTCTGCTTAAAAAAACAAGAATCTTCTTTATACTGTATATCTTATTTATAGCTGATGATCTGTTTTCATTTGGCAGATACTGATTTGATTTCCCCCCCCCCTTCTTTCCTAATTGTGCCTGAAATGCACACTGCAACAAGGCTATACATCACAGATGTGTATCTCAATCTTTTAATGTGTTATCTGTGCCTGCCGTGGTACAATCTCATCTTCATGTTTGCCTACAATTCCAAACGAAAATAAATAAAGTACTTAACAGAGTAGATCTTTCTGTGCTCCACAGACTGGTGATCTATAAGGAGATTGTTTAATCTGCACTTATGGCATGGAGAGTCTTTAAATTTGCAGGTGCCTTCAACTAAGTATCTTAGGTAGAGTTCCTTGCTTGCCAGCTTACAGAGTTTACAGCTCTGGTCTCAAGGGTCAAAGCATAGTATGCTGGCTCGGACAAGAACCATGTCTAGATCATGCCAAGTGTATGTGTGAGAACACAGAATATGCCAGAGGCACATAGGAATTGCCATGCTGGATCAGACTAAAAGTCCGTCAAGTCAGGCACCCTGTTTCTGACATTGGCAATAACCAGATGCTTAAGAAAAAAAGTTGCAAAGAAATCCCTTAGTGTAAAGTTGTGGAAGAAGTTTCTTCTGAGCTCCCATCATGGTTGGCTTATGCTCTAAAGCATGATGATTTATATCCTTAATTATTTTAATTTTTATCATTATAAGTTTGGATGGCCTTATTATTCATATGGACATCTAATTCTTTTCTGGATCTCACTAAGTAAGCTCTTGGCCTCTGATACCTTGTGGCAATAAACTTCACAGATTAACTATGTGTTGTGTTAAAAAGAAATAGCTTTTTTTTAAATCAAATTTAAATGTGTTGCCCTTTAAGTTAGTTGATGTCCCTATGTTCTTTGTTTAATAATAATAATTAAAAAAAAAGGCAAATAGGAGCATCCAGTTTACCTTCCTTATCCCCCATTATTTTCCATACCTCTAATTTGTCTCTTTTCTATACTCTGACACCAATAATTTCTGATGCCCAGATTTAGAACCCTCTTTCTCTCCCATCCACTTCCGCTATATTCTTTCCAGGATGGAGTACCCAGAATGGAACACCTTATTTCACGCAAATCAGTTTCTATAATGGTGCATTTTCAGAACTGTTATTGTTCCCATTTTATATACATTGTAAAACTTTTTCATTTGCTTTATTTTTACTGCTTCTGTCCATCAAGTATATGGTTTTTCCCTGTTTTAATTACACATCTTTAGTCATTACAGGTGCAACCACTCTGCCTTTCCTATTTCCCTGAACGGGTTCTGGGCAGGTGGGGCAGGAGTTCTGGAGAGAGGACGGGGATCCTGGTACAGAAAAAATTGAAGAGGACTGCATTAGTGCACTAAGGGCTTGTCTACACGTACAGCTCTGTAGCACTTCAGCAAAGATGCTACTCCACTGACCCAAGAGTTTCTCCAGTTGGCAAAGTTAATCCATCTCTGTAGGCAGCAAGAGCTGTGCCAATGGGAGAAGCCCTCCCGCAGACAAACGCTGTCTACCCCAGAGGTTAGGTCGGTATAACTGCGTCACGCGGGGGGATTTTTCACCCCCCCCCCCCCCCCAAGCGACTTAGTTATACTGATAGAAGTTTGAAGTATAGATCTGGCCTAATTCTGTAGCGTGGATGGATGCTTTCTAAAAAAAAAAAAAAGGTGCTCTGCAAAGTTTTGCTGAATACTTGGATATTCTTGATCACATGGGAAGCATTTAGTTGTATATAGAGAGATGTACATTACAACAAGGTTATCTAGAGCAAAAATGATAAAAGTTTTAAGAAAGCCTGACATATGAGGAAAGGTTTAAAAAAAAATATGGGGCATGTTTCTTTTTGAGAAAGAAAAGCTGGGTAAACCTTCAGATATGTTAAGGGCTGTTACAAAGAGGACTAATCAATTGTTCTCTATATCCGCTGAAAGTAGAACAAGAGGTAATAATGGGCTTAATCTGCAGCAAGGGAGATTTAGGCTAGACATCAGGAAAAGCTTTCTAATTATAAGTTTCCAAAGGAGATTGTGGAATCTCCATCACTGGAAGTTTTTGAGAACAGGTTGAACAAATGATGGTCTAGGTTTACTTAATCCAACCTCAGTTCATGGGGCTGGACTTGATGATTCTTGAGTCCCTTCCAGCCCTATATTTCTCTGGTTCTATAAAAGGAAAGTGCAGATTGATGGAAGCACCTTTGTTTCTTTTTGTTATTTGTTCAGGTTTGAGTCAATCCAACAAGAGCTAAGCAAAGCTACTGCGCAGAACAAGGAGTTGCAGAGAGAGATGGAGCGGTTACAGTCAGAGGTGACACGGTTCAAAACAATGCAGCTGAAGGCAGCAAAAGATGCAGAGAAGTACAAGGAAGAGAGAGACTCTGTTTTCAATGAGTATCGCCTCATAATGAGTGAGAGAGACCAAGTGATCAAAGAGGTGGATAAGCTTCAAACTGAGCTAGAGCTTGCAGAGTCCAAGCTGAAAAACACTTCCTCAGAGAAAAGAGTGGCTAGTGAAGAGATGGAAGCTTTAAGACAGGTACCACTGGGCCGTTTTGTTATGTGTGGGAGGATAAAGAGGTTTTACCTGTGCTTCCTTGCAGTTGGGCAAAAGAAATGTGTGCTCCTTAGATGGGAAATGTGGCTTCATTCTGAAAAGGAAATTCCCTGTTGATGTCTTCCTGGTGGCACTCTTTACTGTCAGCTCATTACATTCTGAGTGTGAATACAGTAGAGTACCAGCTGAGATCTGCCATTCACTTGACTTGTTCGTTCAGTTCACTTCAAATACTTATTTTAACAAGCCAGCTTTTTGTACCCAGCAAGTGATGCACTGTATAACAATAGAACTCAGATGTATAATTTTTCTTTCATTATTAACTGGTAACCAAGGAAGAAACATCTGGGTATTCTCTATTAAGACATAAGACCTATTATTATAAAATAGACTATCAGCCTCATTTTAACATCTGCTCAAAGACTACAATTATGTCCTGTTCTTTGTCATTTAGCCTCTCATATTAATGAGAACATTTGGCACTGTGATTTATGAAAACACAGGCACTGCTTAATAAATCACATTAATCCAAAAGCGGTATCATTTGAGTGATATAGTCTTAAAATGTGGTGTTCATAGGATTTACAAATGCAGCTTGCTGCTAAGTAGTAAAATAGCATTCACAGGGTTATTCAGTTTTTAAATATTTTGCTTGGTGTATGATTCACATACAACCAAATATTTTTCCTGTGCCCATAAATCTTTTTTTGCTTTCCTTTCTCACACTTGTCACTGATCACACACAGTCCTTTTTATAAAAATTCTAACTTCAGCACTTCTGAAACCCTGGGCCTCTTTTATTTAGGTACATAAATATGGGTTAGACTATGCAGCCAACATGCAAAGCAAGCAAGTTAAAACATTTTTGGCCTAACAGTTCTTCTTCGTAGGTGCTAGTTGTGTGGAACCTAAATCACTAAGGTCTGGTCTATACTTAAAGAAAATTAGATTGACCTAGCTGTATTGCTCAACAGTGGAAAATTTTGCATGCTTATCACTGTAGTTAGATTAACCTAATCCCCGTGTAGATGTAGCAAAGCTAATGGAAGGATTGTCTTCTGTTGACATAGCTACTCAGAGGTGGATTAACGACATTGACAGAAAAACTCTTTCCACCGATGTAGGAAATGTTTGTACTACAGCGGCACAGCTGCAACGCCATGGCTGTAGTGATGTAGCGTAGACGTGGCCAACGGGTGGGGTTTTCAGAAATTCTTTGTGTTGGCCTAACTCTGATCCCATTGAAGACCATCGTAGATTTACCATTGACTTCGATGAAAGCCGAGTAAGGGTAATTCTGAGCACTTCTGTAACTCATCCAGAGTTGACTGACCCCTCATAATTTGTCTTAACAATCACCACGATTCCTACAGCAATTTGCAGGGGTGCTTATTAAGCATAGGATTAAAAAGTAAAATAAACAAGCATTCCCTGGTAGCTAGTTCATTATCTTGAAAGCCCACTTGGATGAGTGGTTGAATAGGGGCAGGAAAAAAGGAGATTATCCTGACGAACTAGATGCTAATTGCTGACACGTTTAAAAAAAACCACAACTTTTTTTTTCTATTTTCTAAGGGCATATTCAGCTCCTTTGTCTGTATAGTGAGGCTGCTGAAGTAGCTTTTGCTATAACTGTTTTAATTACATAAATTAATATTCGTGTGTTTGCATTTCAGTTTTTCTTTCTTTGTAACTGTTCTGCCTTTGAGCGGGGTGTTCATTGGTTATGTAATGCTGACCGGTTGAACTTGCATTTATCTAGGGTGCCTAATTGAAATAACTAGTTCTGACTGGATCTAGTACCTGCTCAGGAGTCTGAAGGCTGTGCAAGTGGTTTATTGATCAAGTGACACTTCCGCTTGGAGTAGCATGCATGAGAATCCCACATAGGGATTATCCTTTCAGCGAGTTTGACTACATCTCCTTCTGCCTATTGTGTATAGCTCCACCTAGTGATATGCTGCAGTATGACTCGTGTATTACGGTCATTAACTATTTGTCTGAAACAACACTGCATCCATTTAAACTGTTTTAAATATTCACCCTTCAGTACATCTGTGTATAATGCTGCTGTTTTTGTGTTGTTACTAAAATGTAAAAGGTACCAAAAATAGGAATTTTTCTTTTAATTTTTAAAAGCTAAAATTATATGAGCAAATTTAGCCATGAACTCACAGACCTAGTGCTACTCCATGGTTAGTTTTTAAGTCTTCATAGTGTTCTGCACGCTCAAACACAGATGGATTAAACCATACCCAGACACTTACGAAATGTATGGCATGCACATGTGGTAAACAAATCAAAAGTAGAAAACTGAGTTCAGCCTTCTTATTTTGGACAATTTCAGGCACGATTCCAATGAATTTAGCCACATGCAGAGATTTCGATATGGGGTTTTTTGCTTTTGTTTTTGCAGGCTCGGAGAACCTCCCATAACGTTTTTACTTTTAGGGTGGGGAGTGCACAAGCAGCTACCTGGGTACATGATACTTTATCTCAACAATTCAGTTGGCTCTTTGCTGAACAAGTTGTCTTCACTCTTTGTATCATAGGGGGATCTTTATCACAATGTATTCACATTTGAAAACTTGCAACAAGAGTAAGAATTTTTATTCACAGATGCAAAAGGCAGTTCAGTTTCTGCCTATGAACTAGCTACATTCTCCATCTGATTATATAGTAATGAAACTGTGTAATTTGAGTTTTACATACCTGTAGGCAGAAGCAAATTGAGCAAAGAAAGAGCAACATTTGCCCAGGCGTTATTAGCACTGTCCCACCCTTATGATTGTTGCAGTACCTTTTGTAAACAATTGCTACAATATGGCAGTTCTTGTTTACCAAGAGAATAGTATAAACTCTTCGGCTGGGATTTAGGGCTGAAGTTCCACAGTTTTGTATGTTTACAGCATCCATTTTTAGTGGCTAAAAAGAAGAGAATTTTCTGGTGATCCAGAGAGAGACAACCATTTTAGCAATCTTCCCTTCTACACTGGTAGTCTCTCTTTTCACCTACTCGTCTTCAGAAATCCTGCTTTCCCACCATTGTGCAGAATTTAACACACTCACCCTGTTCAGCCATCATGCTGGTGCTGTGCAGAATGGCTCTTCAAACCAGAGTGCTGGATTTTTCTATCCAGTCATTGTTTTGACTGGCATCATATGATATCTGATCTTGTACTGTGAGGTAGCTGTTCAGTCACGAAACAGCATAAAACAAAGAAAGCCGAGGGGAGGTCTTACTGCTGATTGGAGAGAAGAGATGTTGGTTCTCAATCAGCCGGCTCCTTTATTTTATATCAGTGGGACTACCTTGGGACAAATTATGGCAATGCCTAATTTTTCCAAAGTTTTAAAGTATGGTTTTCTAATATTTAAAAGCCTTTTCAGTAGCTATTTTTCTGCCCCAGTAGTTTGTTGGCCTTTTGGGCCTGCTGAACACTGATGAAGTTTTATTATTTCTATATCACCTTTATCCAAAGATCTTTATGCACTTTTTGCATAGAAATCATTTAAGCCATCCTACAAACTGATGCGGTGGGCCTGATTTTTTTTTTTTTTTTAACTTCTTTTCCCCAGAGGTACTAAATAACCATAGCTCCCACTGACTTCAGTGCAAGCTATGGGTGCTCTTCACCTCTGAAAATCAGGACATAGCAATTTGTTCAAGGTCACACAGATTGAGTGTGTGGTGGGAATATAACCCAGGAATCCTGGTTCAAGTCAGCTACTTTAACTATTGTACAAAAATCTGTTTTAATGCAGCAGCAGAATTGTTTTTATTATTTTAACAGTGCTATTTGAAGTCTCCTAAGAATAACTTGATGTCTTCATGATGTTGCACTGACCCAGTGGTAGTACTTTCACACCTTGCAGCACATGCTACATTCAATATGATGTATTGTTCATGATATTTTATGGCACATCATAGTCTTAACTTATAGTTGGAACATTTCATGGTACATGTGTACACAACTCGTGTCTTACTCTGTAAGATACTCATGTCCCTTTAAAACAAATGGGAAGCTGCAGGGCACTCATTTATGCTGCAAAACATTATCTCAGCCATGCAAAAATGAAGGAAATTGCTTTGAAATAATACATTTAAAGTATGTAATATGATTGTTTTGTGTTAAATCTGATTGGCTATCCATGATTTTAGAGGACTTGCAACAAACGTTCTCTCTCCAGGTTTCTCAGAACCATGTGTGTTCCTAGATTATGTGCTTCATTATTCAGACAGCAGGGTGATTGTGGTGATATGGCAGTTTTAACACTTTGCTTAATATTGTTAGCTATTCTTTTTCTGCATTTAATAGGGGCACAGAGCTGTACAATTCCCCTTTTTGCAGATTGTCGGTTATACACCCTCACTTTTTAAGGTGTCAATGTTTATTCAACTGGAAAGAAGAAATATTGCTCTGTACTTAACACCCTGCAAACAACGGGTCTCGTTTTAGGAGCTAAACTCAGCTCTAGTGGAACGAGATCGAGCAATTTGTGAGAGGAATGAGTTGCTGGAAAAGTACTGTCATGAAGTGAAAGACAAGGCTGAGGCCCAGAAGGAACTTGATCAAGCTTGCAAGGATATAGAGACAGTGAAGGAAGAAAGAGATGTTGCCAGGAAAGAGAGAACAGAAGCTATCATCCAGAGAGACCATCTGCTAAGGGAATATTACCAAGCTCGTCAGGTACTGGCTGTCTTCATAGATGGGTTTTTCTTTTTTTAGGTTGAGGAGAGTAAATTCTATTCGGCAGGCTTGTAAAGGTCTTTGCACAAAGCTTTTTTTTTTTTTTTTTAATTCAATGAAGAATGCTTTATATGCATGTGTGCACGCATTCCTTATGAGGAGTGACTAGACTACTTGTTTAAAATAAATAGATCAGTCACAGTTTTTATTGTTTCCATTTCCAAAGGGTTAATAGATGGTTAATAGATAGTTTTAATATATGATTAACGGATTGTTATAGTCCACAGTTCAGCAGGTTGCAGTAGTGGTGTGGCTAGAGCATTGCCCCCTAGTGGATCTTCCAGGAGCCCACTGAGGCAGGCTCAGTTCCACCAGCTAAATTGTCTCTTCAGTCCTATTCCCCTTCTGGGTGGGGTTGAGTGGTCAACCCCAAAAATGTTCAGGCATGTCATTTCCCTGCCTTTTCCTTTGGGTTGGGTTCCCCACCCATCTCTGATTAGAGCATTGTTTGCTCCTTGGGGTCTGGCTGTTCCCCCAGTGGCTGCTTTGGCTAGCAGGCTTTTCACCACAGCTCTGCAAGTGAAGCTTCATTCTGGCAGAGCTGTCAACCCTGAACTGAGCCAGGCTCGCTCCTTTTATTCCCCCTCCAGGCTTGTCATTGGCTGCAGGTATAGCAGGATAGGGCTAGTTGGTTCCAAAGGCACTCCTTAATCCCTTTCTTTGCTGGCTTGTGTCCTCAGTGCCCCATCTCAATCACTTACAACCATCTATAATACCTTCTGCTGGTATGCTCATATATGTATCTATTATATAGCTACGTTTGTCTGTAACATGCTTGTTACGTATGCCAACAATTTAAAACGTATAAATGAAACAATATAAAGTGTGACTAAAAAGATTGTGTTCTGCGCAAATTCTGTACGTTGAATTACACTAGGATACATGGATCATTAAGGAGATAGATGGAGCATATCAAGCTGTGGCTGTTAATAATAGTGATTATATCAAAGTTAAAATATTCTTGCAGTTTCGCACGTTTGTAGATATATCGTATGTAATATATTACATATATAATTATACTGTAATGTAGTAATATATATAAAAATCCTACACTATCCCTGCTTTTTATGTTTGTGAAAGAACTACAGGATTTACAGTAATTTTTATATTAGATAAGATCTTTTAGAAGGTTTTTTGTTTGTGAAAGGCTTATTTTCCTTTATCTAATTTCCTCATAGTATCAATCTTTGATCATAATAGACTCGCCCCCCCCATCCTCAGCTTTCGATGCTATATATGTTTGGCAATCTCAGCTCACCAGCTGAATCAGCAATAAAACTAGGAAGTCGGCTGGGCTTTGCAGAACCCCCCTTTTGTTGTTTTCAATTGGCTGTCATATCTCCAACTCTCTATCTTGTTGTGCACGAAGCTTTCCCCCTTTCCTCCTTCCTCCCCCCATCAAAAGCCACTGAAATGGGAGGACCTGGGCTTGACTTGCAGCCTTTTTTAAAGGCTCAGCATGAGTTGGGGAGTACTTCATGTAAGCAGGACCCTTAGCACCTTGTCTTTCCCACCTCACAGAAAGGTAAAGAGTTTGCATTTGATGAAATCCATAGGTGGAGCGCTACCAAATCCTCTGCTGAATGAGTGACTGCCGTGACAACACATTTTAAGGATCTGTGCAGCATGGGAAACACAGAGAAGGAACTGTAGGGCTCTAATACAAGACTCTCAAGAGAAGTGAAAATTTATTTCTTTGGGTCTGTCTTTGTTTTATGAAGGGGAGTGGAGGATAGTGAACAAGCTGAGCGGAGATCTCTCTGATACAATCACTGATGGATGCGTACTACATAGGATCAAATCTCACAGTTCTCGGTGGGTTGATTTGGGGGTTTTGAAGGGTGAGGCAGGGCATAGAATGGTGGGAAAGGAAATAGCACAACAGAAGGCAAGACATGATTTTTTTTTTTTTTTTTTTTTTTTTTGTGGCTTATGTTTGTTCGCATGAATTAGTATTACATTTTTTGGAGTGATGGGTAGGAATGCGGCTAGGGTTTTTAAGCATGAATGGCTACAATTAAAAACCATTTGGGGATGCCTGCAGCCCTAAATGTGTAGTGTCCTGGGTGTACTAGCACTAGTAGGAGCCTTGTACATGTATTTAGAGCCTGACCCTGGAAACACACAGTTGCTTAACTTTACTCAACAGTGGTCCCATTGAGTTCATCAGGACTACTCATATGCGTCAGGTTAAGCTCACGTGTAACTATTTGCAAGATCAGGGCTTGAAATGTGGTTGGATCGGGGATTAGAATAGACCAAATGCATCTCCTGTGTGTTGTAAAAGGCGACTAAAAGGAGTTGGCAGCAGGAAGGGCATCCAGCTGTAAAACCAACTGCCAAATCAATATGGTTTATATGGTGAACGGGCTACCACCCAGTGAACGGGGGAGGTTAAAGAAGCAAGTTCAAAAGCACATGAAGATGGCAACCCTAAATGTGGGAAGCCTTACAGGAAGAACAGGAGAGATAGTAGACCTTATGAGCAGGAAGGACATCAAGGTACTATGCGTGCAGGAAACTAAATGGAAGGGGAGTAAAGCCAAAGAACTGGGCTGTGGTTACAAGCTTTACTACCATGGATGTGACCAAAGGAGAAATGGTGTTGGAATAATCCTACATGAAGAATTAAAAAGTGAGGTCCAGGAAGTTGTGAGAGTGAGTGATTGTTTAATGAAGGTGAAATTGGAGTTGGAAGGAGATACATGGAATGTTGTCAGCTACTGTGCACCGCAAGTAGGAAGTATACAGGAGGAAAAGGATGAATTCTGGGAACATATGGATGCATTGATACAGGCCATACCATTATCTGAAGAGCTGATTGTGGCAGGCGACCTAAATGGGCATGTGGGGAAAAATAAACCTGGATACGAATATGCACACGGAGGATACGGTATTGGGGAACTGAATGATGAGGGAGTACGAGTGCTGGAGTTTGCTATGGCTTACCAAATGGTAGTGGCCAATACCTGGTTTGAGAAACGTAGAAACCATTTAGTGACTTATAATAGTGGAGGTAGAACATCACAGGTTGACTTCATCTTATTGAGAAAAGGAATGGGGAAAATGATAGATGACTGCAGAACACTGCTAGGAGAAAGCCTTACTTCACAACATAGAGTACTTGTACTGAAGCTAAGGCTAACTAAATGATTATCAAGACAGAGTTAAGCAGGAGCGCCGAAATAAGATGGTGGAAACTGAAAGATGTGGCTATTAGAGAGGTATGTGGGACTAGGTTGAAAGACATTAACTGAAATGGATGTATTCACACCTGAAAATGTAGAGAAACAATGGAGTGAGTTGGAAGATCAGATTAGAAGAGTAGGGGAAGAGGTCTGTGGTCAATCATCAGGTAGGAGTAAGCCTGGAAAAGAAACCTGGTGGTGGAACAAAGAAGCAGACAGAGCCATCAAAGAGAAAAAGGAGAAACTACGTAGATGGAAACTATCAGGATCAGAGGCAAATGAGGAGGAGTACAAGAAATTGAAAGTTGCAACGAAAGAGAGTAGTAGCAAAACAAAGAGCAATAGCGATGAAGGAATTTTATGAGAGCTTAGATCAGCCTGGAAGACAGAAAGATATCTATAGGAGAGCTGCGGCCAGAGATAGAGCAAGTAAGGATGTTACTAAAGTCCGAATTGTGAAAGATGAAAATGGAGTGGCATTGTTGAAGGATGAAGAGATAAAAGAAAGATGGACGCAGTACTTCCAGTGGCTTATGAATGAGGAGAACCCATGGGTAGACTGAGGAAACAGATCAAAGCCAAAATGTGATACAATGTATCAAGATGGAAGAAGTAAAGAGGGTGATACAAGAGATGAAGAATAATAAGGCTGTTGGGACAGATGAAATCCCAGTCGAAGTGTGGAAGTATCTTGGTGACATTGGGGCTGAAGTACTGTGTCATGTGTTTAATAGTATTATGGTCACTGAAAGAATGCCTGAATCTTGGAGACAAAGTATACTAGTACCTATATATAAAGGAAAAGGAGATATACTGGAGTGTAAGAACTACTGTGGAATCAAGCTTTTACCTCACACATTTAAGATATGGGAGAGAGTGATAGACAAAAGGCTACGAAATGAAGTGGAAATTGATCAGTGTCAGTTTGGATTTATGCCAGGCTGAAGCACAATGGATGCTATCTTTGCACTAAGAATGACAGTGGATAAGCACCGAGAAGGACAAAGGGATTTGAGAATGATGTTTATAGATATCGAAAAGGCCTATGACCAGGTACCAAGAGAGGAAGTGTGGAGATGTGCAAGAAAGTGAGGGGTTCCTGAGAAGTACATCAGATTGATTCAAAATATGAAACCAAGACTTCGGTAAGATGCTCAGCAGGAAGAGGGATGAACTTTGAGGTAAAAGTGGGATTGCACCAAGGATCTGCCTTGAGTCCATTTCTATTTCTGATAGTAATGGATGCGGTTACCGAGGGTGTGAGAGAGGATCCCCCATGGACTATGCTTTTTGCTGATGACGTGCTGTGTGGAGGTTCAGAAGAAAACATGGAGGAAAATCTAGAATGTTGGAGAAAAGTACTAGAGGACAGAGGAATGAGGATCAGCAGAACAAAGACCCAATTGCTGAACTGTAAATTTAGTGGAACTCATAGAAAATGGGAGGCACCAGTGAAAATTGAAGGAGGAGAAATCAAACAGGTAGAAAGCTTCAAGTACCTTGGATCTGTGGTTAAACTGAAAGGGAAGATATATAAAACTGTTGTGCGACCAGCACTAACATATGGTGCAGAAACATGGGCGACAATATTAAAAGAGGAGACTAGGCTGAATGTGAATGAAATGAGGATGTTGCGATGGATTTGTGGTGTAACAAAGAAGGATAAGATAAGGAATGAATACATTCGAGGGACTCTGAAAGTGATAGAGGTAGCAACAAACTTGAAGGAGAAGTAATGTGAAGAGACGAGGACCATGTGACGAGAAGAGTGTTGGAAATGGAGACCCCTGGACCACAGAAGAGAGGCGGGCCAAAGACCCGTTGCAAGGATGTGCTGAAGAGAGACATGGTAAGTGTTGGTTGGACTTAAGATAGAAGATACACAAGATTGTATTGGATGGGGAAGGACCATAATGAACCTTTTTGGCGACCCTGCTTAGTGCGGGAGAAGCTGTAAGAAGAAGGGCTTGAAATGTGGTCATGTTAAAATAAGCTTGTGTTTCTTGTGCTGCAAATGTTGAAGTGTTCTCTTTAGGTCAGCGTTGTCATTGTCATTGTTCCTTTGTTGTTTGGAATCTGGAATGGTAGAGAGGTGCAGTTTCATTTATTTATTTATTTATTTATTTATTTTAAAAAAGGAAAAATCTTTTCAAAAATCTTGAATTTTAAAATGTTGAATTATAGCAAAAACTTCTTGGAGATGAGTTGTTCTGCCTGGGAGATTGGGGATTGTGCATCACAAGTGTAGGTGTACTGTAAATCTGTACATCTGATGTTTACTGTCTGTCACAGGGTACGTCCTAGACACTAAAACAGCCAGTCTGTGCCATGACTGTTGACTGTGTTTATCTAATTTCCAGCTGTCCCTGGAGATCTTCAGTCTCTCTAAGCTAAAACAGATCAATGAGTCAGCAAGGTGTCACTGAAATATAAAGTATATATTGATTTTGCTGTAAGAGGAGGAATCTTTTGCTGTAGATCACAGTCCTATGAGTTGCTGAACGCCCTCTATTCCTATTGACTAAAATGTTTAGAGCACATCCTGAACCAATTTCTTTACACAGGCAAAGTTCCCACTGACTTCGGGATTCCCACTGAATGGTAATTTTGCCTGTGGAAGGATTTCAGGATTGAGCCCTTCACATAACAAACCAGTAGTAAGGGTTACAAAACCCAGTGTACATGCTTACCCTATGAATTGTAAATAAAATAAATCTCTCTGTATTTGAACACATAGATACAAGATTCTGCTACACTGGACATAGAAAGAGCTAACAAAGAAATTGAAATGCTTCGGAAGCAATATGAAGCTATGTCACAGGAGCTAAAGGAAGCAGTCCAGGAAGCAGAAGTAGCCAAATGTCGGAGAGATTGGGCCTTCCAAGAACGGGACAAGATAGTTGCGGAAAGAGAGAGCATACGGTAAACATGCTAGATGACATGCTAATGCTAGTCATAATCATCTCAGTGGCTAAATTGCAGTGGTGGTGGTGGTGGTCTTCGAGTGCTTGCTCATGTCCATTCCCAATCTAGGTGTGTGCACTCGCCACATGCACCGGTACCGGAAAACATTTTCCCTTAGTGGCACACGTACGAGTCGGCTCTGGCGCCCCCTGCAGCAGCGCGCACATGCACCCGCATATAGGCACCACCGGCTCTCCCTCCCTCTGAGTTTCTTCTTGCTGCCAGTGACGGTGCTGGAATGTTCTTGCTTTCAAAAGTTGTTCAGTTACAGTTAGTCCTATTTTGTTAGTAGTTGGAATCCCAGAGTCAGGGCATGCCCCGTTCCCTGGGGTTTAAACCCTGCGCTTCATGTAAGAAGTCTATGCCGAGAAGCGACCCTCATTTAAGTTGTCTGAAGTGTCTGCTGGAGGCCCATGTCAGCGACAGGTGTAAAATCTGTAAAAGTTTTCACCTGTGGACCAAGAAAGACCAGGATATCTGTCTCTGGGCCATCCTGATGGAGTCGGCCCTTACATCGGCCTCAGAGCCCGGTAGATCGGACTCGACACCAAGCACGATGGCCATGGTGTGCAGTGCCCCTCCGGCGCCCACTTCATCTGTCCGGCACTGATCTCCCTTCCTGGCTCTGAAAAAGAGGTCCAAGAAGATCTGCTCAGAACTTGGATGCTCTCCTATGGAGAAGGCTAAGGGCGACCTGGTGAAACCTGTGTTGAGTCGCCAACCCTTCCCGCATCAGAAGGGTCCCTCGCCTCAGCAAGCGTTGACCCTAGCACAGGGCCCTCCACTGACTCCAGGTAACAGTAGAGGTCCTCATCATTTAGTAGTGCCATTGATTCCAGAGGCTTTCCAAGCTATGAAGGACCTCCTGGCACTGCCAGTACTGCAGTTGCCGAGTGACAGCAGAGTGCTGCACCGTGATCCAGCACTGGCATCTTGGGGCAGCTTATCAAGGGACAGATCTGCTCGACAGTTCCCATCACCGAGGCACCGTTCACTGGTGTGCAGATGGTCCCTGGAGTTGAGGCCATGTTCTCTGGGTCAGGACACTGCCAGATTTGGCTCCTGCTGCCATTCTCCGGAGGACCAGCAGTGAGTGGAGCATCACTATGGAGCAGAGAGACGCAGGTCGCCAGACTAGGCGTGTTTCCCTGGCAGTGCGACCCCGTTCGCCTAGCCCATACAGGAAGCCCAAAGACAAGTCTTGGTCCTGGCATATCCAGCATTCAGGCTCCTCATGGTGCTCACCGGTGCACATGGCTTGGACCGTGGCCATACTAGTGGGGGTTTCCCTCTAGGATCCCACAAACTGGTTCTGAGAGAGGAACCTCAGTGCCGCAGTCTTCCATCCCTCAGAGTATGGCACCATACATGGACATGGATTCGGACCATGAAGGTTCGCGCGCCATGGTCTCCACGGGTTCCACACCACCCAGAACAGAGGCCCCTCCTCCAGCACAGGTGCCGGCCTCTTCCTCATCGTCACCGGGTGAGACGGTTGCGGGACCCTCTTCTGCAGTGCCGTTGGATGATTTTAAGGCGTGCCAGGACTTATTGAAAAGGGTCACCTCCAATCTGGGCCTCAAGACTGAGGAACCAGCTGACGAGCTGTTTGGAATTTCGGCCTCAGCAGCTCCTAGTGGAGTGGCCCTACCAGTCCATGAGGCATGGCATTGCAAGGTAGATAGCATTTTAATATCTGGCAGTCGCTGGACAAGTTCGCAAACTTGTTGTCCTACTCTTCCAAACAGGAGTTCGAGGCCATCGTAGAAGAGGGGAGATCGGTGGCCAGGGCATCTCTGCAAGCTGCTTCTCATGCGATGGACTGTGCAGCCAGGACCATGGCCTCAGCTATATCGATGAGACTGAAATCATGGCTCCAGTCCTCGGGTCTTCCGTCGAGGTCCAGCAGTCTATCCAGGACCTTCCCTTTGATGGCGTGGCCCTCTTTGCCAACCAGACAGATGCCCAACTGCATGACATGAAGGACTTCAGGGCTACTTTACGGTCACTTGGCCTTTATATGCCTTCTTCCTCTAGGAGGCATTTTAAGCCCCAGCATGAACAGCTTTCTGGGGACCACCCCCACAGAGACTCCTATAAGAGGAAAAACATGGCTTACAAGAGGCACTGGTGTCATTTGTCATCTGCTGGCCCTCATCTGGGCTCTAGCCACCATAACCAGGGCAGAAAGCATGCCTTTTGAAGGTGTGCCCAGGAACAACTACCAGTTCTTTCCATAGATCCAAACCCCCTTTTGTTTTCTTCTCGTCTAGCTCATTTCCTCCCAGCCTGGGTTGCCATAACATCAGACAGATGGATGCTCAGCACGGTGGCTGTTGGTTATGCCCTCCAGTTTGTCTCACTCCTGCCTTTTCCCCCCCCCCCGGTCCCTCTTCAGGGACCCCTCTCTCGAGCAACTCCTCAAATAGGAGGTGCAAGCACTTCTGCAAGTGGGTGCAGTGGAAGAGGTTCCCAGAGACCTGCAGGGTTGAGGGTTTTACTCCCGTTACTTCTTGATCCTGAAGGCAAAGGGAGGGCTGAGGCCTATTCTGGACTTAAGGTGCCTGAACAGGTACCTCAGACAACTAAAATTTCACATGGTCTCCCTAGCCATAATCATTTCCTCTCTGGATCCAGGTGACTGGTACACTGCTCTTGATTTAAAGAATGCCTACTTCCACATTGCAATCTTCCCTGGTAACAGGAGGTTCCTGAGATTTATGGTAGGAGACCGCCACTACCAGTTTGCTGTGCTCCCCTTTGGTCTCTCTAGTGCACCAAGAGTCTTCATCAAGTGCAGGGCAGTGGCAGTAGCCTACTTCAGGAGGAGGGGAGTGCAGGTGTTCCCTTACCTAGACAACTGGCTCATCAGAGACAGGTCAAGGTCCCAGGTCCAAGCCAGCATTTCAGTCACCCCAGGTGTTTGTCAGGCGCTGGGCCTCCTAATAAACTAACAGAAATTGATATTAGTCCCTGTGCAAAGAATAGAATTTGTAGGAGCAGTGCTGGATTCATCCAGGGCTTTTCTCCCAGGGTAAAGATTCCAAACAATGACAGAGATTATTGCCCGCATTTTGGCTCGTCCCCCCACAACGGCGAGGGTGTGCGTCCGCCTCCTGGGCCACATCGTGGCCTGTACCCATGTGGTCCGCTGGGTCAGGCTTCATCTCAGACTCCTCCGATGTGGCTGGCATCAGTTTATTCTCCGGTCAGGCACCACCTGGACAGGATACTTACAGGATACTCCAAAAATACTTACCTCTCTGGTATGGTGGTCGTGTCTGGGTCATGTCCTCCCGGGAAAACCCTACAAAGTGCCTCAGCTGTCGGTGACTCTGGTCTCCAATGCCTCGGACCTGGGATGGGGAACTCACATTGTTTCCTTCAAGACCCAGGGCACGTGGGTCTCAACTGGGGTTGTATATCAATATCAAAGAGCTCAGGACGATTCACCTAGTCTGTGCAGTCTTTCTACCACATCTTGCCAACAGAGTGGTACAGATTCTCATGGACAGTATGGCATCCTTGTATTATATCAATAGGCCAGGGAGGGGGGGCAAATCACCTGCCCTGTGTGTAGATGCCGTGTATTTCCGAGACTTCTGCATCAGCCACAATCTTCACCCAACAGCCGTTCACCTCCCAGGGATCAACAACTCTTTGGCGGACCGTCTCAGCAGGTCCTTCAGTTCCCACCATGAGTGGTCCCTCCATCCAGAGGTAGCAGCTTGCATCTTCCAAAGGTGGGGCAATCCCCGAGTAGACCGCTTTGCCGTCAAGGCCAAAAGGAAGTGCTGTCACTTCTCTTCCTGTCAGGGCCTCAGTGCAGGCTCCCTCACCGACACTTTTCTCCTCCCTTGGTTGGAGGGGCTCCTGTTCCCCTGTCTGTTGATACCTTTGATCCACAAAGTCTTCCTGAAGGTGAAGAGAGACCAGCCACAGGTCATCCTTGTGGCACCAGCATGGCCCAGACAGCATTGGTTCAGAATGCTGGTAGAGCTGGCGGGACCCAGGCATTGGACTCTGCCACTATGCCTGGACCTTCTGTCCCAAGATCCAGGTCACTTGCTCCACCTGGAGCTGGCCTCTTTCCACCTGATGGCTTGGATGCTCCATGGCTGAACCAGGAGGAGCAGGCCCGCTCGACCCAAGTTCAGCGCGTGCTCCTGGAGAGCAGGAAGCCAATGACCAGATATGCCTACAGGGCTAAGTGGAAGCGCTTCACCTGCTGGGCAACCGAACATGGCATGTCCCTGACTGAGGCATTGATCCCAACAATCTTGGAATATCTGCTTCACCTGAAGCAAGAAGGATTGGCCTTCTCATCAGTAAAGGTCCATGTGGCAGCCATATCTGCATTCCACTTCTTGGTGGGAGGTAGAACAGTCTTCTCACATGAAATGACGACTAGGTTCCTCAAGGGTCTGGAAAGGCTTTCTCATCAATAACGGCCCTTAGTGGGACTTGAACTTGGTCCTTTCCAGACTCACCAGACTGCCCTTCGAGACAATGGCCTCATGCTCCCTTACATACCTGTTCTGGAAGGTTGCCTTCCTGGTCGCTATCACATCTGCCAGGTGAGTGTCGGAGATCAGGTTATTGACATTGGAACCACACTATATGGCTTTTTACAAGATCCAGGTACGCCCACACCCTGCTTTTTTGCCTAAGGTGGTTTCCCACTATCACATGAAGCAGGACATTTTCCTGCCTGTTTTTTGCCTCAAACCGCACAACTCCATTGAGGAGAGGCATCTGCACTTGCTTGATGTGAGGAGGGCCCTGGTTTTTTATATCGACAGGACTAAGCTCTTCTGTCACTCTTCGTGGCGGTTGCAGACCGGATGAAGGCCTACCGGTTTCCTCAGTGTCTAAGTGGATCATGGCCTGTTATGAGCAGGCTGGGGTCACGCAGCCAGTGTCCTTGACAGCCCACTCAACAAGAGTGGAGGCATCATCTGTGGCCTTCCAAGTGCACGTCCCCACATTGGACATGTTCACGGCAGCTTACTTGGTCATCGGTGCATACCTTCGCATCCCACTATGCCTTGATGCAACAAGCTTGGGGTGATGCTGGCTTCGGTTGGGTGGTGCTTCAAGGGTCACATCCATGAACTCCTTCCCACCTGCGGAGACACTGCTGGTGAGTCACCTAAATTGGGAATGGACATGAGCAAGCACTCGAAGAAGAAAGAATGGTTACTTCCTGAATGTGTTGCTCATGTCCATTCGAAACCCGCTCTCCTTCCCTGCAGTTGGAGTTTCAGCAAGAAGGAACTGAGAGGGAGGTAGAGCCAACGGCGCTTATTTGTGGGCACATGTGCGGGTACCACTAAGGGAAAAGTTTTCCGGCACTGGTGCATATGGCAAGCGCACACACCTAAATTGGGAATGGACATGAGCAACGTGTGTCGAAGAACAACAGTTATGAGGTAAGTAACCGTTCTTTAGTACAGTTGACTCTCTTTCAGGGTTTGATGGCTTTTGATAGCACATCTTTTAAGTTTTTTGAACCAATGGATGATTTAATCACAGTGTACTTAGTAATAGGAAGGATACACCTTTTTAATTTGGGAGGGTCTTCCAAGACATTCTTCTTAACAACTTACCCCTTCATCACCATACTAACTTCTCTCTGGAAAACATCCGTCCAGAGCCCATTAGCACAGCTATTGAAGCCTGATTTCTGAAATCATCATCTTACTGTCTGTAAAACACCTAACACCTCTTTTGTGCAGATAAACACAAAGTACAAAAGTGGAATTTCTAAAGAAGGAGGGTTTTGTAGTGGATAAAAGACATGACTGGGTATAAGGATTCAGGGTTCTATAAGTTAGTAAATGTAAGTTGCAGCTTTAAAGTTTTACCTGAGTGTCTGTTATTTTCAAAGGACTTTATGTGACAACTTGAGGAGAGAGCGAGACAGAGCTGTGAGTGACTTGGCAGAGGCTCTTCGCAATCTTGATGACATGAGAAAGCAAAAAAATGATGCTGTGCGTGAACTGAAGGAACTAAAGTATGTTATAAAATGATTTAATTGTATGAAATGCTTTTTATACTAGAAACCTCTAATCAACGAACTCGTCTGCCTGTTTACATAAGCAAAGTCTACATCTCTGTAATTAAGATAGCACTAGTACACAAACCTCCTCGTGTAGATGCACTGCCTCAATTACAAAGCAGGGCTCATTCTGGTTCAGCTTACTTCACTAACTTACTCAGAGCTTTTGATTACTCTTTAAGCTATTACAGCTTGAGATTTAAGACAGTATCTTCATTTTAATGCTTTTAAGAAAACTATTCAGTTAGAAACAGAAAAATGTTTAAGTCCACATATACTGATGAGGTAGTAAGCATTTTGAAATCTGTGTGTCCCTGGTTTATCATAACCTTTCACTTACATTATACCCCTGATTTCCATTAAGATTAAATGGAGCTTAAACACCTATTGTACATAATAGGATCCATCTATAGATGAGTTTATGCATGATCAGTATTGCATAAAATGCCTAACAAAGGGCCAAAGGAGCCTGTTAGTTAGTCATGTTACCCCTCAGGAAATAAAAAAATAGGAAGCTTCCATTCAGATTAGACTGTTCAATCAGAAGCGTAATATGTTCTGAACATGTCTACATAGTAAAAGTGGCTGTTGAAATGCACCGAAGCAAGTCTTTCATTGCCGTCAGGCTTTGAACTTTGTTCATTATATCCACATTCCTACCAAATTATGAATAAGATGAGAAAACATTTATCACATAATTTTTCAGGGTGGTAGAAGATCTTATTTTCAATACTAAATCACATCCACTTCGCCCCTATAATTTTGGAGCATCTTATCTGAAGGGAAAAACTTGCTGCTGTCTTTCTTATGAGGCACTTTTTATATGTTTGTGCATGGTACTTATTTGTTTCCTATAGTTAATATGAGAAGGCTAGTACAATATGAAGGAAACAAAGTTTTAAAAAGTGCTTTCAGGTTTCTGTTAAAATTGTGGGATGGGATAGACTAAGCAGAGCTTGCATTGCTAAATTAGAGAAAGAACTATAAAGTACATAATATCATCCATTCATTTCTTTACAGATGAGCTGCTGAATTATCTATAAACACTTGCGTATTTCATTCCACAGAGAGAAGATGGAGAACCAGTTGGAAAAGGAAGCCAGGTTTCGGCAGTTGATGACCCACAGTTCTCATGATTCAGCCATTGACACGGATTCGCTGGAATGGGAAACAGAAGTGGTGGAGTTTGAAAAAGACAGAGTAAGCTCAAGATACGTTGAAGACTTTAGTGTTTTATGTGGATGAATTGGTTGATGTTTCATCATAACATGCCTTGTACAATGGCTTGTAAAAATGATGCTCTTTTGTGAATATGCATTTTTAAAGAATTATTAATTTTCATTGTGTTTACGTACTGTATTTACGGTATCTGCAACAAATATCATTCCAGTCAGATATGGAAAATTGACATATTAAGGCAAAATACACCATGATCACAAAAGATTTGTTATAAGAAATCTACTCCCTCCCGAGTACAAACCAAACATAACTTTATCATCTGATCTTGTAAGTTGCACAACTCTGCTACCTCTATATAAAAATGAATGCTTGTGTGTGTGCATGTGTATTTTAAAACAAGGAGTCTAATTCCAAACATTAACATTAATGGTAGTGATAATGAACAAGATAACATTTAGTACCTGGGGGAGGAATTGAAAGTTCTGTTTGATAATTTGTACATCTGAGATATTGTTAAAGCACAAAAGATATAAAATAAGGGATAATAAGAGCATTCAGTTTACAATTTCTGTGTACATACAAATGCAAAGTAGTTACCAGTTGAATCATTTGTATCATTAACCATATTTATTAGGAGGATATGGACTTGAAAGCACTTGGTTTTGACGTGGCAGAAGGTGTGAATGAACCATATCTTCCTGGAGACTGTGGGATATTTGTCACCAAAGTAGACAAAGGAAGTATTGCGGATGGTCGATTAAGGTACAGTGTTCAACTGGTAGATCCTTTAAATGCCACTTGAAAACACTTTTTAAAATTTGCTTTGGTTGTAAAATAAATAAATATAAATGATCAGAATATTATGGATAGCTGATAACCTCTCCGTAGTTTTAAGTGGTTTGTGTTTTTTAGCTCCCCAATACCTTTGGCTTGGAAAATTAGTTTGACCTGAAAATTGCAGAAAGAAAACTTCTGCAAAACATTATGGAAATTAATGTAGCTATTCTTGATTTACAGATTATTTAAAAACAATTACCCTGACTTTGAAACGTTGACTCTTGTCTATTGCTTCTTTGTCTGCCTCCTAGCACTTAACCTGTTTCTGTCTCTTCAAACTTTCCACTTACTTAGATCTTCTTTTTGAGATGAGGTGACAAAGGGTCAGTAACTTGACAGGAGACCCTGAGGGTTAGTGGGACTTACTCAGGCTACATCTACACTAGAAGCGCTATAGTGGTGCAGCTTAATTACTCCACCTCCCACAAGAGCAGAAGCTCTCCCACTGACATAGCACTGTCTACACCAGTGCTTAAGTTGGTATAACTTAGGTTGCTCAGGAGTGTGGATTATTCACACCCCTAAGTGATGTAAATTATACTGAAGCAAGTTGTAGTGTAGACAAGGTCTTGGTGTCATTAAATAGTTGTTGGGAAACATCATCCTTTTTCAGACATGGGGAGCATTAGACAAATGAGGTTTGGCATATCAAGGTTGTTACTGCTAATTATTATGGTTCTTTAATGAATTATTGCATATTTGCTCTGTGCAGCAGAGTATTCTTATAACATGGACTTCTTTGCCTTATTTAACTGCCAGAGTGAATGATTGGTTGCTGAAGATAAATGATGTGGATCTAACTAATAAGGATAAGAAGCAAGTTATAAAAGCTGTACTTAATGGAGGAGGAGTTATTAATATGGTGGTTCGAAGAAGGAAGTCCTTAGGCGGGAAAGTGATAACACCTCTGCACATCAATCTTGCTGGACATAAAGGTAATTACTTACATTTGAATGCATAGGGCAAGCTATTAGTCCACTCGTTTGAATAGTTCTGACTTCCTAGATAAGGTTTTAATTAGTTGTTTTTTAAGTGAACAAGAGTTAGTGACTTTAGCAGTATTCATGCAGAAAATCCTTATGTATCATTTCTCACCTCTAGTTTCTCCTCTATCAGGAGGCTTATTGAACTACAGCTGAATAAGCTTGCAAATCCCTGCAATCTTTTTCCCCACTAGTGAAAGTGCTTGTGCGGCTGCATTAAATTTTGTAAATGTATCTGTAAATTTATTTTTGTAAATTGTTATCTGTAAATCCTTTTCTGTTCGGTTGGTTGGTTGTTTAAAAGCTTTATCCAGAAGTTAAGCTGATTTATTTTCAACTGCGTTTTTATTACATGCATTCCTTTTTCATCAGGTAAGTCAGATATATGTGCTAAATTATTTGAACTGCAGGAGTAAACTCGTGTTTATCTTTATGGATTTCAGATAGTGGAATTAGTCTAGAAAATGGAGTATTTGCTGCTGCTATTGTGCCCGGTAGCCCAGCTGCCAAAGACGGGTCCCTTGCTGTGGGAGACAGAATAATTGCCGTAAGTCTAAAGAACAAATATAACTTCAGTACTACAGATAGTATGAAACATACGTTTCCTTTTCTTTAAAACCTCAAATCTTTTTATTTGACTTACTGTACCATGTTTTTCTCAGTTTTAAATTAATGGTCCAGTGAATAAACACACATGTTGGTATTTGTCGGTTGCATGAGCCATAGAAAATATAGGCTACATTTTGTAGTCACTTTTAACCCAGAGGTGAAGTTTTGAAAATGTGGTTGCATTAACTCATTCTTCAGACATTGTTTGTTTGTGGACAGCCACGCCACCTTCCTTTTTTCACAACAGACCATAGGTTAGACTTTTTAAATACAAGGACTTCAGCTCAAGGAATCTTCTTTAGACCTCCATTAGAGTTTAGAAATAGAAATTATCTGGGATGGTCATATGACTAATGTCTCCATTCCCTTTCTAAATGCATTGTTTAAGCTCCAAGCGCTCTTGCAACTTGCGACATCACATGAAGGCCCGTCTTTATTTTCAGACTTCCTCTGGACTTAGAATTTTCTCCCTCTGAGATCCCTGCTTTTCTAGAATCAAGTTAAAGAAACTGGTTAGATTTTTGTCTCCTCCAGCATGCTACTTAGCTCTTCAGGGAACTGCTATGGAGGGGATCTGTTTAAATAATGCCTTTAAAAGTAGTTACATATTTTATTCAGAGTAACAGATCTCAGGGAGTGTAGATTTATGCAAATATATAAAAGATAAGTAGAGGTATATGCAGTGAAACAATCATATTCCAGCTCTAGTGAAGCAGGAAGTCCAAAATTGCAGCCATGGTTAAAGCAAATCTCTAGTTAGTGAAACGGTCTTTTGAAATAGACAGAGATTCTTCTGGTGCACAGAAATGATCCAATTTAGCAGGGTACTGACATTTTTCTTTCTTTGGGCGGGGGGGCGGGTGTGTGTGTGTGTGTGAGAGAGAGTGTGTGTGTGAGTGAGTGAGTGAGTGAAACCACTGTTCACCTAAGACCGTTGCCTCCTGCTAGGTTTGTTGGGTAATTTCCCCTTGTTTTTATGCAGATCAATGGCATTGCACTAGATAATAAATCACTGACTGAATGTGAAGCTTTGCTACGAAACTGTAGGGATTCACTTACCCTCTCATTGATGAAGGTGAGTGTGGGAACAGGAAAAGAGGAACTGAAGAAAAAGATGCAAGTTTTTTTCAGTTTATAAATTTTTTTTTTTTAATTGTAAAGTGGGGAAGAGCGCATTCATAAGAATATAGTAATGTGGAAACTCAGCTAAATGAAATGGCTTTGCTCTGGTTAGTAGTGATTTGGTACGTATGGGTCATTACCAGTTTTGGATGGATGTTAGGTATGTGAAATTCAGTGGTTGCTCTCAGTTCAGTTCCCAGCGGATTGCTGTTCCCGTTTAAACAAAAAAACCTACCTCCCAACCCAACTAGTATTATAGCCCCCTCATTAGCATCAGCTGCAGAAAGTGTGCATGCACATGGAAACTGAACTGTCCTCTTGCCCACAGAAAGGGCCCTCTCTGGGTCAGGAGTGAGGATAACTGGTGGGGAAGCAGACTCTGCCCATGATAATGGACAAACAGAAGTCTTCGTTCTCAGGATCTGTCAGTAGGGAAACACTAATTATTCATACTGTGGTTGTTCCTAGAAACCCCAACTGAGATTTGGGGTCCATTATGCTGGGTATGCCACATACACATGCTAAGAGTCCCTGCCCCAGGGAGCTGACAGTCTGAAAAGCCAGGACAGACAAAAGGTGGGAGAGAAAACAGAGGCACTGAAAGGTGACTTGCCCAGTGTCACTCAGCAGGTTGATGGTAGATCCAGAACTAGAATCCAAGTCCCTGAACTCCTGATCCAGGGCCTTATCCACTATACCATGCTGCCTCTGTGAAAGTATTTTTAAAAGATCAAAAAGATTTGTTTCATTGATCCCCATTCAAACTAATTCCCTGTACCAGCAATCTGTGAGATTTTGTTAAATTGTCACCTCCTCTCCCCACCCACACACATGCTATTTATAGTTCCCCCAAAATATAGGTTTGTTCCTTTATGTTCATCTTCACGTTATGGTCTCGGTGTGAATTGGGAGCTTGTGGGGGTGGCTGAGGCTGTCAGGTGCAAAATCCAAATCTGCCATGCTGTTCAGTTGATGATTAAATATTTTTCTCCACCTAGGTTTTTCCTCAGAGCTCATCATGGAGCGGTCAGAACATCTTTGAAAACCTGAAGGATTCGGAGAAAATATCAAATTGCAGGGTTCATGCATCAGAGATACAAGTTCAGAATAAAAGAAACTTGAAACACAACAGTTCAACGCAGACAGACATTTTCAATCCGGACATCCTGGATGGGAAGAAGGACCAGAGCGACCAGGGGAGTGGTTCGTTCTGTGATCACAGGCCCTTTCCCAGCCGTGCTTTACGGGCAGACTCTCGCAGGAATGCTGTGCACAGCTGCCACAGTAATTCGGAACACAGTCTTAGCTCCTTTAGTCCAGACACTTATGGGGAACCAGGCTATCGACTTGTTGACTTGGATGGCAGGAGGCTGCCGTTTGAGCCCACGGTAGCTGACTGCATCATGGTTGAGACCACGCTAGACAAAGGTCATGGAGCTAAACATAGTGGTGGTACCTGGCCTAAAGTGATGGTCAATATTTCAACGGCAGAAACTGAAAAGTTCTCTGTGTACAAAAAGCCAAAACAACGGAAGTCCATCTTTGACCCTGACACTTTCAAAAGACCACAGACTCCTCCCAAAATGGACTATCTCTCTCCTAATCAGGTGTCAGGGCATTCGCCTCAGCCCTCAAAAGCTGAAGTGGCTTCAACTCCTCCAACCCCTCCCAAGAGAAGTGACTCTATTAAATTTAAACATAAACAGCAGACGAGTTCTGCATCAGACTCTACTGTAACAACTGGATCCCCACCTACCAGCCCAGCTACAGCCCAGCCCCCAGTGTCCTTGGCACTTAAGCAAGACTCAGATACTCACAAGGGGCGCAGCAGGAATGGTGGGCATTATTACAGGGAGGAGGGGATTGCCTGCACTCATCCATCTTCGAGAAAATCCTGTGAAGATGACATTGGCTTTCAAAGACTTGAAGAGCCAGAGATGAAAAGACCAAGACCAAAATCAGCACCTGCTTTGAGACATAAGCTCACCCCTGTGCCCATTCCTAATCCTTCACTTCAGGTAGAAATTACATATATGGAAGCACAAAGCAGGGATGCTGGCCATTATTTTCAAAAGTCACTCAAGTTTGGGTGCCCAATTTGACGTACCTCAAAATGGCCTGATTTTCAGGATACTCGGCACATTCTGAAAACCAAGGCCCTTCCAAGTGTCTCAAACTGGGTCTCCAAAATGGATAGCCAGTAATGAAAATATTGGCCCTTGACACCTTCATTAAAATGCTTTTGTATCTTGAATTACAAAAGTAATTCTTACAGTTACAGTATCAAAAGGGCACTGATGATTTCAAAAAGGGATAACAGTGTCTCGCTTGATCAGTGTTTCATGTTTGTGCTCTTGGGTAGTAGATGTTCTCAGTAACGATTCTAGGTTCTCTAGAGTATGTTGACAGGATGCAAAAATTGGATTATGAAAGGCAAAGTTGACAAAGATATTTAAGTGTCCAAAGGGGCAGATAGCCGGCTAGTGGAATTCACAAAAGCACATGCGCAGGTTGTAAGTCTGTCCTGAAGTTCATAATGGTTAAAGTGTAATTATATTCTGTAAATGTTCCTAATATTTATTAGGAGGATATGGACCTGAAAGCACTTGGTTTTGCTGTGGCAGAAGGTGTGAATGAACTGTACCTCTCTGGAGATTGTGGGATATTTGATAAAGGAAAGATTACAGATGGCCGATTAAGATAGGGTGTTAACTGGGAGCTAAGGCAAAAATGTCTCCTGGGTTAGTGTCCCCCAGTGCCTCTATCTCAGATTTGCTCACTTTATAAGTAGAGAGAGGTTTTTATGTCCATAGCTACCAGTTGCTTTTTCTAACGAGGATCTTGAAATTCAAATTGGGTTCTTTCTGATTTTAAGCATCATTATCAGTTTTAAGGCTTCTGTGGTCCAGATTTTTCTCTGTTACACCTGTACAGCCAGGTCACAGGATTGGGACTTTCATTGAGCATTCTATTTGAGCCAGAATGGAGTCCAGTTAACTCGGCACTGCTGACAGCAGTAAAAAGTAATAACAGTTTACTGTGGTAACTGAAGTTAGATTATTCCTGAATAAGCATATGGAGCAGATGTGGGCTGTAAGGTGCCATTTTCAAAACAGAATTGCACTGTAAGAATCTAATATATAGGCTACTGCTGCCTTTTGGCACATACCCAGCAAAACATAAGCAAACCATTACACATTTGAGTGCAAGGAATTTGCTTTAAATAGAATGTCAAGTTGATCCATGTGCTCTGATGCTCATATGCTTATTATTTGAACGGTAGTCATCAATCACCTTAAGTGCAGCACATTTATATTGTCCTTAGCATCTAGACAGATATTGCCCGTCATCTTTATGCTAACACAAGAAATTTGAAGGGCTCTCATGTGTGTCATTGGCATTTTCTGGGTAGAAAGCCAACCTTTCATTACCAATCAAGATTTGAACAAGCAGGAACAGATGAACCTTATCAGGACACGTCAGTGCAGGTTATTACCACTTTCCAAGTGGTCTTAGAGGTATCCTATAGCTATAGATTTATAGTTTCTGCAGCCACAACAAATATTTTTCAGATAATGAAAACAGTATAATTTTGCAACTTGTTTTTTAAGGTTGTCAGTGCATCAGCATCTTGAATGAGTAGTGCCCATGTGAGAGGTTTCAGGCATGAGGATACAAGAGAACATATCTTTCTCCCTGGAATTTTAGGTTCTCAGAGCAAGGTTTAAAATAGGGTTTGTGTAGTGTCTTTTTAAAAGAATGACATTCACAATAGGACCTTTTATGCACTAACTTCCATAGTAATTGCAAAGGCTGTACTTAGGCTAATATTGGGCCCTTTGAGGAGGACTACTGGTGGAAAATGAAGATATTTAAAATACAAAAATTTACTTTCAGATTACAAATTTATACACTTAAAAATCAGAAATGAATAGGTTCTGGCTTTCATGGTAATGCCGATGATAGCCTATTGCGGATAATGTTTTTCTGTTCCAATGGCTAGACTGGAAATTGAACCATATAGCTGTGCAGATGCTGTGTACCTGCTGCTTCCCCCAGTCTCCCAGAAAGAGGCAGAGCACTGGAATATATCAGCTGGTATATGCCAAGGAGCAGGGGAGGCATTGGGAACAAAGGAGTGTCTCCAAGAACAGTGTCTTCTGGAGCTACTCTTAGGTTGAGGTTGATGCAGGTTAGACACTAACCCTTACTCAGGTTGAAAGACATGGTCTTGCCCGACATGTAAACGTGAATCTATTAATGTTAAATGTATGTCAAAACATACGGGGTGTGCAATATGACAGAGTTTATGGGTACATGTGGTGTTTTTTAATTGTGGAATGCGCCTTGGTATCAAGGTGACGAGTGTATTAGAGAATTTTAATTAAGTAAGACCGACAGAAAAAAGGAGAGATGGACAAATTGTTTTTCTCCTGGTTGGAACAGGAATGAGGACATGGCTGTCAGAATGTGTGCCTGTGCATTTCATTAAGTCTCTCTCTCATTGTGTAACACAACTTTCCTGCCCCGTAAAGAAATCAGAGTAGTCTTTAATGATGTATATTCTGTATATTATATTTTTTTAATATCATATTTTTATGTTGTACCATTTTTACCTTAAAAAAAAAAAAGCATCGTCTGGGCTATGCACTTTTAAAAAACTGTACTTGCAGCTGCTTACAGTCACTGGCATTTTTGGCCAATGAAATCTCCGTCCATATCAGATTTCTTCACTCATCCGTGCCTGTTCATCCAGTGTTGAGCAGACAATGTAGAAATGTGTACCCACAACCAAACCAGCCCCTTCAGCTGACCTGTGAAAGCAGCCGGAAGAGAATTTGTTCCATCTGCAAATGAGAGCTGAGACTGAGTGCTACACCTTCAGGCCTAGCAGCCAGTCTTGTTTTAAGCAGCACATGCTCTAATGGCCAAAAAAATAGTGTGTGTGCGTGGGGGGGGGTGTAGAACTTGTTTTTAAACATCTGGTTTTGGAGATGTTTATTGATGAAACAGCGCGGGACCAACATATTTTAAGGAAGAATTTGAATAGAGGGGCAGATGTTTTGCACACAGGGAGAGGGAATGAATTCCAGCATAGGCCTTGATTCAGCAAGATACTTTGTCGGGTGCATTACTTTAAGCACCTAAGCAAGCCCCTTGAGGTCAGTGGGCCTACTGACATGCTTAAAGCTATACACATGCCTAACTACCTTGCTGAATCTGGGCATTAAAGGGGTTAGAAGGCATAAGGAAGACTGTGGGAGTAGTGCACAGAGTCCATGAGAGGGACTGGGGGGCCGTAGGTAGTAGATTGGGAGAGTCCTATGGGGGAGAAGCACAGCTGAGAGGTTTGAAGGAGTTTGAAGATGAAGACAACTTAACATGAAAGAACAGTGAAGAATAATGGAGGACAGTGATGTCATTGGGGTGGTGGGATCAAAGCATAATAATCAACCTCAAGTGATAGCCAACATGTTATTTTTGTCCTCCTTTATACAAAGCTTTGTGGATTAGTTGCAGATTGAATTCTGCACTTTGCTTACAGGTTCAGAAATACACTCCAGCCAGCGAAGAGCATCTCTCTCCAGAGCTGCAGGAGTGGGCACCGTATTCACCAAAACGTTCCGCTAGGCACAGCGATGGTTTTGTGCCGTCCTCCTTGTACACGGGAGGCATGTCAGCAGGTTAGTGATGATGACTTGGATGGTCATGTCGGTAATGTCATTGTGATAATTTTCCCTCAGTTTTAATGTTCTGATGGCAAGCTAGAAATACTCATTTTGTGTTCAAAGCAGAATTCAATCAGCAGATGTGAAGGTTAGAAGGGACCATTATAATTGTCATGCTGTCTGCAGTCATTCACAACCATGAGTGCCAACCTCAGGGCAGGCAGTGACAAAGCAGGGCAGACACACCCACTGCTGGTATGGTCTCTAATTAGATTTCACCAGCCCAGTAACAACTGTGAACTCCTCAAGCACTGTACCAGTCTTACCATGGAGTCACAGATAATCCCCTTGAGCACCCCTGTCTACCTTGTCACCCAGGCAAGCTGGACTTTGTGTTAAATGGTTGACATACACCAAAGATCACATGAGATTCAAGTTGTTTCCAGTCCCAAGAGAACAGTTCCTTATCCCAGGTCAATTTGTACCTCAGATCTCACACCCAAGACAATGCTTGTAGCCAATCCTATAGTAAATTAACTAAGGATTTATTAACTAGGAAAAGGAAATGAGAGAGTTATTTACAGGTTAAAACAGGCAAGGTGCATACACAAAATGAGGCTAGGTCTACACTGCTGGTGAAATTCAGTGGCAGTTGGTGGGAGATGTGCAAGCTACATAAATGTAGCTTGCGTGTCTCCCATTGACTTCCTAACTTCTGATTACTGTGCCATCCCCGCTACGCTGCGCCAACTGGAAATGCCCTCCAGTAGATGCAGCTTTACTCTTTTTGCAGGGGTGGATTAACACCGTCAACTTCCTGATTGAGCGGAAGTGGAGACCCACTCAATCGATCGATCCCACTGAATCTGTCCGGTGGTGCTGACCGTGCCACCGTGCATCTAGACATACCCTCAGTTACAGTCCATGATTCCAAAAAGTGATGGAGTTGTAGTAATCAGTTAGCACTGAATGTCTCTCAGGCCTAACCCAGGGAAGCTCAGCTTTTGTTTCCTAGCTCCAGCCCTGTGAGAGTCTCAATAGTAAAGAGATGAAGAACTTTCTTGTCAGTTATCTTTTTCCTTCTTCCGGAATTCAAGCCAATGGGAAGAGCTTTCTTGCGCGTAGCACCTTCACAAGTTAGAGAGGGCCATTAACTCAGTCTTTGGATTGTGGTGTTTCACAGTGGTCTGTCAACTAGTTTTGATAGTCCTTCTTGACGGGCAGGGGAACCACTTCTCCTGCCTGGGTTCACAAGTTCAGAGCAGGCATTCTTACAGTTACAAAGCAAAACTTACATGTTACTTGCAGCATGTAAGATCTTACAAGTAAAATCAATGCATGCAGCAATTTACAAGCATTTTATAGAGACTAAACACATGTTTACAAGTCTAACACCTATGTTGAATAATACTAACATAGGGGTGAGCTGTTCTGGTTTCCAGCTATGAATTTGTCAGTGCTCAGCCGACACGACAGCCTTGGTACCTGGTCTACCATCACCACAATGACCATCTAGCTTGATCTCCTACATAACACAAGCCATAGAAATTCTGCCAGTAATTCCTGCATCAGTCCTCTAACTTCTGGTTGGATTAGAGTATCCTATCCTGAATTTATATTGCAGTCATGCCCAGAGGCCCATTGTGCAAAACATACTAAGATATAGTCCCTGCCCCGAAGAGGCTGCAATCTAGACAAAGAGTGGGACAGGAAACAGAGGCACCGAGAGGCGCATGTCTGTCCAGAGTATAGAAATTCACCCTGGCAAGCTTATGTCTAACCTGGCCCATGGAAAGCTGGCTGCTTCAGAAAATAGCCAGGTCCCCAGGGAATTTTATGTACTATTAGCTTTGGATTGGCCAAAGTTGTCTGGAGTTGATGAACCTGTCACCAAACATGGTGTTTAGCTTTCCAGAAGCAGATGATATCTTGATTTCAGGGGGCTGGTGACAGACACAGAAATCAGATTCTCTTCATATGTCGAGCATGGCTATCAAGAGGGCAAGCACCTGGAACGAGGAACTGAGATTCAGGATTAGGGATGTTTTGACCATAATACTTTACTGTGTGGAGGTTGTGGGCAGAGAATGTGGAACGCCTTCACTACCTGGTGCAATGAAATAAGTCAACTATATGCTTGCTTTGTGAAAATCCTGCAGTTCATTCCAGATGGACAGCACCAGACAAGTGCCAGCTCTTTAAAAGTCCAGTCTCCAATGGTAGCCACTTTCAGCAGATGAGTGGACAGGACAACATGATTCTTGAATCCATCCGGGTATAACCAGATTCTGCATGGTAATCACGAAGTTGAAAGTCCCACACAACCTGAGGATATAAAGTTGGTCCTGAGCACACTCGCTGCCCCTCATACCCATTCAAGCCTTTATGAAGGATTTCTTTCACATTGCTGACCATCAAGGTTCTAATAATGCTGTCCATTTTTTCAGAGAGGAATGGAAGGCTTTGAGCTCTCTTTTTCACTTTGGTTTTGCCCAGGTGAAAGTTCTTCTTGGAACCATTTCAGACCAAAAATTACCACATGATTTCACTGCACTTCAACCAAGATGCATCGTTACCACCCCTTTATTTCCCTCAACCATTGCAACAGCAAAAAAGTGAGATGGCACTGATTGTATGTAACCAGAGACCTGGGGATTTATTTTGAGAGAGCTCATGAATTTAGAGACTCAAAAAAGTTATTCATGCTTCACAAGGATCTTGGAAAAGATCTTCATTCTAAGTGGAGAGGCAGCATAGCTTTATGGATAGGGCATTGGAGTAGGCAATAAGAGATCTGGATTATAATCCTGCCACTGACTTGCTGGGTAGCTTCCCACTTCAATAGTAACTTGCATAAATGTTACAGGCAAATGACTTTAACTCAGCATCTTGAGTATGCCTAGAGTATTTGAATGGATTTAATGAGGAACAACTCATACCATATATTTTGTCCACTTTAAAATAGGTACTGTACCAAGAAGTTTAGCACCATGTCCTGCAGTAACTGCTGTCATGAGAAATCCAGTTTATACTGCTTGGAGCCACAGAGTTCACACCAACAATTGCCCATCTGTTGCCAGCCAAATCTGCCATCAGCATCTGCATCCCAGGTATGTATTCAGAATGTCACAAGGTTAGATCTTTGTTTCTATTTATAAATAAATTAATAAGATAATTCTTGCTGTGCACACTTCAGTCCACAAGATGGGGAACCTTATACTAGTGCAGCATAAAATAATTGTTTTATTGAACCATTTATCTGAGAATCTCAAACATTATATAAAGGCAGTGACTTCTTCCTAGGTAAGGTTACTATGGGCTTCCCTGAGAGAGCCTTGAAACTTTGGCTTAAACTTTTTTTTTTGCCTGAAATGATTTACTTGGAAAGCAAAGGCGAAACTGCAAAGTCTGCAAAGACTGCAAAGTCTGTAGAAAATTCAGCCAGTTCTTTTGGCGTTAAAGAACATTAAAAACTCTTACCTGATCTGAAACGTTGACTAATGTTTTGTCCTCTCTCACTGGCTCAACTCTTTGTTATCCATTTGGAATGTCCATAGTTAAATGACTTTGAAAATTTGAACCCAGCTATGTTTGAAGCCAGTAAATTATAATTGAGCTAAGTTATTAACAGTAATTGTGGATTTTTTGGGTCTAACTCTGCTCTCATTGGCAAAGCCAGAGATAATACCCAATTCCCACTTCCCTACTCTAATTACTAAGCCAACACCGTGTTCATGATTAGGTTCTATTAGTATATATTTTGCAAATATTTTAAATTGTACCCATAAGCTTACTTGAAAAAGATTGAATTTATCACGAAGTACATACTTTGTAGGGAGCTTGGGGAGCCGAATTAAAGCCCATAGAAATTATTTCTGTTGAACTGTGAATAAATGCACCTTCTATATAAGAATCTGATATATGAGCACTGAACTATGATAGTCAACTAATTAATATCTATTAGCATATTTCATGAAGAGCAAATATGTTTCTGGGACTGGCTTGTACAAATGTGTCTTCTCAAAACAGTGTTTTCTCTAGGACTGAATAATAGGTATCTTTATTGTCTGCTTCAGTGTGCTTCTTAGGGAATACTTGGTAGAACATAGCTGTCTGAGGCTCAGCTATTTTAAGGATGCATTGCAGTGAAGTTAATGGATTAAATTGCTGTCCAAATAGTAATAGAGAACTAAAGCAAAGTAGCAATGGTACTGAGCTGAAGATACACTTTTCATGTAATCTTTTACTGGTTGGTGGATTGGGTTTCTTCTTGATCCTCTGGTTGGCTGGGGTATTGTTAGTTTTGAAGAGATTATTTGGAAGATACTATAACATACTTTATTTTTGATGCAGTGCTCAGCACCAAGGACGCCTGAGTTTGGACCTAAGTCACAAACACTCCAGTGATTATTCTGAAAACTCGCGTACGAGAGCATCACATGGTTCAAATTCATTACCATCCAGTGCAAGACTTGGTAATTATCATTTCAAATTTGTTCATGCAAAATACTCTGTTTACATCTAAAAAAAGGAGAGAAAATTCCACCCCACTCAAAACATCTTTCAGGGATCCTTCATAACTATCTGAACCTTATGGGTCCATTATTTTTTCTTGCTTCATGTTTCTGGCTCTTGTAACTTAAGCTTCCATTTTTCTCACTGAG
Source organism: Emydura macquarii macquarii (assembly GCF_026122565.2). Taxonomy (NCBI): domain Eukaryota; kingdom Metazoa; phylum Chordata; order Testudines; family Chelidae; genus Emydura; species Emydura macquarii. Next base: position 10,786,592 of record NW_027130204.1, on the reverse strand, counting down.
AAGATTTGGGTGAAACCCCTTTTATAACCTGTCTCCCTCTGCTTAGTATGTCACAGCTGAGTGGTGCAAGACACTCCTTTCAGCAGTTGTTACTGTATGGAAGGCAATTATGTGGTGATTGTCATCAGCAGGTAGAAGGATTTGAAATTCAGAGGTGGGATGGGAAGAGAGAAAGAAGGTGGCTACAGAATGAAGGCATAGATGTTACCAATGATCAAATGCTTGTGTAGCACTTACCTAACAAATTATTGCATTGTGAGAAGATAAGGCTTATTAAATTGTTTTACGTCCACCATATACAGTTCTGATATTTGTTTTGTGTCTGTATCTATTTCAGCAAAACTTAAATATACACACACTTCATGGCAATAGTCTTTAACATTACATAGAACTTTTAATTCTGAAATATTTTTAAAAATGTATAAACAAGAATTTCATGATTCATCACTCAAATGCAACTAGCTCTATGGCAGAACATGGCAGCTGTTTAGCAGCACAACAAGTTTGTCAAGTTTAGGACAGGAAGTGAAATATCTTATCCATTGAAACTAGTGTAGGTAATTGGAATACAATTAAACTCTTTCAAAATGTGCCAGTGGAAGTTGAATGACCACAGGTGATCAGGACCCATCTTACACCTCAGTCAAGTAATTTGGTCAAAAATATTTTAGTTCTTTGGTGCCAGAATAAGTAGTAGGTAACTCAGTCATTTTGTAGTACCCAGCAATGTTTACATTTAAGCAATGCCATAGCTGTACTAGCTATTTGAAGTAGATGGGGGATTATAGAGGGATTTTTTTAATAAGGCCTTGATTCTGCTAGGAGAACTAGATTCTTGCACCCATATAAAGACCATTTAACTTGTCTTTGAGGATTCAAAGTCTAAATGTGTTTTATTTGTTTACATTTGCATAAATTCTGACATTTTCTTGTTATAAAATAGGTTCTTCCAGCAACTTGCAGTACAGGACGGAAAGAATTAAGATCCCTTTAACCCCAAGGTATCCACGGTCCATCATGGGCTCCGACAGGGGTAAAATTTTCTATTTTTAATTTTTTATTCCTAATACTTTCAGTATTGCCAACCCCAAGTATTAAAAAAGTCACAAGTCAGGCCCCCAGAAGATTGTCTTAAAAATGATAGGATTTTAAATGATTTTTTTCAAGGGTTTTCTCCCAACTACAAGTACTAGAAAGTTCCTTTTTACTTTTCAACATGAAAGCACTTGATTCTAGGAGCTGGCGCTTTACAGAAAAAATCAATTATCACAAGTCTCCTGATAAAATAGCGTGTGTCAACACAGCAGCTCTGTAAGAGTTTTCGTCTCATGAAGTCATTTCCTAATTGTATAATAGTGGTGAAATGACTCCATGAAAGGTGTATGCATAATTTTATTAGCTCTAAAACACTGTATTCTTTGGCAAATTAAAGTATTTCTAACCAGAATATGAATTAGAGTTTAAAGGATTTTACATATTAATATTTTGCTTATATAAAGCATTCTTCATCAGAGGACTTAAACATTTTTTACAAATATTTATTGAATTATTGGAAATATATAGAACTGTGCAAATTATTTTCAGCAAACTATTTATTCTTAATTAGCCCTGTTTTCTGTTCATGAACGGTAAAGCAGAACAGATATTTTTAATTCTTCAAAGAAAATTTTACATGAGTACAATTCATTTTGTAAGTTGCTTGTAAGTTGTTGACTGCTATTAATGCTTTGAGTATTCTGTATCCTTAATTAAAAATTAAAGATGCTGGACATATGTAGGTCACGTGCTATGTTACTGTACCCTGATTGAATGAATTAACTCTTATAAACAAGTTTGTATGATTTCAAATGTACTTTCTGCAACGTTCTCTGATGCAGCAAATGATTGATCTGAACATTCCTGCCTATCAGTTTGTTCAGTCAAATATTCATGGGAGAACCAACACAGTCAAAACAAATTTACTTAAAAATATAAATGTTCACAAATAATTTTTTTGCGGTATTTGGCCTGTAGGTTATGTACATGGATTTTGTGCTGCTTTAGGCTGCTGCTGCTGTTTGGAAATGTTTCATAAGGCATTCTAACAACCATGGAGAATATGTCTCCTTTGAGACTATGCTGCACATTCAGATCTTCATTTCATTTTTTTCCGAGATTTTCTTTTTCCTTATTGTCAGGGCTTTCCATTACTCATGTGCATTTATATATGCATTTGAAGGATCTTTCCCTTGGCCTATTCTCACTGTTACAGCTTTAAGCCAGTGCTCTCAATTTCTAGCACAGTAAAATTTACTCACATTTGAAAGGCATGTGTAAATATATTCACGTGTTTATGTAAACTGTGCATCAAATGTATATTATGGGTGTGCATGTCTTTTAATATCTTTTCAGATTCCTTTCTTGTATCATTATACAGGTTCACTGTCACATTCTGAATGTAGCAGTCCCAGCCTGATTACCCCTCCACAGTCACCACTGAACCTGGAAACATCATCTTTTGCCAGCAGCCAGTCACAGAACTCCCTTTCTACGTTACCCAGGATTTCTATTAGCCCGGTATCAATTGGAGAGCGTAGAAAAGATAGGTAAGGTGATAGTTGTCATCACCTTTCATAAAAATATACCTGAGATAATCGTGCTCGATAGTTTATTAGAGTGAAGAAACATAAACTATTGGCTGTGCAAAATCAGGAGTATATTATAGGTGCTGAGGTGTAGTTTACGTCCTGTTTGGGTCGTAAAAGAAGCTTGTGTAATGTACTCTTCCTTCAGAAGTTATAATGTAGTGTTAAAACTTGCAGAAACTCTGAGACTGATGTGTGAGACAGTGTATTTTCTGTTAGATTAATGGCCTCACCAAACAGGTGCAGCTCCTAAACTGCGCTGTTTCTCCTCCTGGTAGGGAGTCTTAAGGGCAGATGCATTTTTACACCATTTTGGTAGTATAAAGAAACCTTATATTTACATGCACTTTAAGACCCCCTTACGTTGCCAGAGGGGTGTAAAGGGACATTGGTATACATAGCACCCTGGCCCTCAAAATTTAAACAATGCAATAACATAGATATTTTATATAATAATATTTAAATCTTAAATCTTACATAACATTTTATCAGGTTTCATCATGTGGTAACAAGCTTTTTCAGCAGTTTTTACTCACTATGTACGTATTGTACTATACATTGCTATTTTGAAAGTGACTGTAGAGAGCACGTTGTGGATCTTTATTTATTAATTCACCATGATTTTTGTATCAACTGTAATCCGTTTACAAGTAAAAAGATGTTTTCTTCTAATTGTCAGCCCTGCAAACTTACCATGGAATCTGCAAGTCAAGATGGGATTTTTCCCTTCTTATACATAACTAATAGAGAGGGAGTTTGGCAGCAGAAATGATGTGTTCAATTACGCCCATATAACCTCATATTCAATGGAGTTACGCAGGTGTTAGTGCTTGAAACTTCAAAAAGAATTCTGTTGATGTACAAGCAAGAATAAAATCTTGCACACTTTTAGCCATTTTAGCTTTGCTAGGCTTGTGAGGAAAAAGCAGACACACAGGCTAAAGATCTGCTGAGAAGGAAGGTGCTGTTTTTACTTTTCACATTATGGTCCCGGTTCATGAAAGCATCCCTACTAAGAATAGTTGTTGTCCTGAAGTAAATGGGACTTGTGCACTGTAAACATTTTTCTAAAAGAATTATATGTTTTAAGGGACTTATCCCATCCCCAAAAAATCTTAACTCGTAGCTTTTTCAAGAGGCTATAATACAAACCAAAAATATCAACACTATTTACTATGATGTTAAAGAAAAATAATTAAATGTTTAAAAGCAGAGCAAAAAGAAGTGATCAGTTTAAAACATTCTTGTAGCCACTCTTTAGAGACTGAGGCACATAAAGGGAATGCTACAGCAGAAATAAGTGTTGCTTTTGATTTTAATAACATTACTAATCAAGTGAGACACCTTTTTAAACATTATTACTTTTCCATTATTATTATAGATTCTCTGCTAGCTGTGCATTACTGATACATTTCCATCTGCATTGAGTAGAATCCCAAAATATGCTAGTTCTATCAGTTTGAAAATTATGTACAGGAGTAGGGGTGTTCATATTTGATTGTTGTCCAAGAAAATGCTCTTCAAATATGTTTTCGAACATGGAATTTGGGGAAAACAATATGTTTCCAGCAACAATCCTTCTCACCCCACAATGGAGAAATTTAAATATCCATGTGATAACATTTTAGAGACTAGGTTAAGACACTGTAAATAAAGATGCCAAAGAGATGACTGAAGCGTTAGGGAAAGAACCCAATTTACTAAATTTTGCACTTCCATGTTATATGTAATTGCATCATATTCCTAAGAATGTGTGAGAGAGAAGCTGTATCTGTCTACAGAATAGATTAAATGTCCTAAGGAAGTGGAAGTTTAAAAGCTGTCTCTGAATAATTTTCTAGTTTCTAGAATTTAACACATCTCAGTTAATATAACAACATAGAAAAGAACATATAGGTTTTGGATTAAAGTAGATTAAGTGTGCTTGTAATAACACATGTTTAGCACATGGCACTTTGCATTTTCAAAGGGCACTAATTTACCAAGTCTAGCAGTGATTCTACTCTGTCACATTTGGTTTATGAATACTATTATCCTCATTTTACACAGCGATACTCGGACAGAGGTTCTGATACACCCAGGACCACAGAGAGGAGTTAGTGTCAGCATCAGGATTACAATTAAAGAGTTCTTCATTCCAGAATTATGCTTACTCCATTAGACCAGACTTTTTTTTATTCATAGAAATTTGTGACACTGAGGATGAAAGAGCGTTGTCTTGGAACGGTATTCTAACACAAGCAGGGGGTAGGCAGAGAGGAGAAAAGGTTGACAGAAAGAAAATAAAAGCAAACCAAAAGAAAACATTAAGGAGTTTTGGTGATCCTGAAAGAGAGAATGCAACCATAAATGTTATTTTTACAATGATAAAAGGGGGGCAAAGTCCACCTTGTTCCCCGCCTCCCTCTTTTCAAAGCTGTCAATCAGTCACTTGGGTGCTTTTGAAAATTTTACACACGGAGCCTAGCCAGCAGCACCATTTTATAAGCACTCTCTAGAAGGTTAATGTTTCTATTTGCATGTAGCAGTGTTATGGGGGAGAGCGACTTGTTCTGCTGTTTTGAAGGGGTTAGAATTGGGCACTGCACTAAAAATTATAGGTCCGAGGCAGTTGTGATTTGTTCTGCCTTTTGGAGTAAAGAGTAGAGATTGCACCTTGTGCTGGGAAACTCATAAACAGGCTTAATTACCTTACCTAACGTATTATAACACTGCTACTCAGCAAGAAATAGACACACAAATCAGAAAAGAGTTCGCTAAATGGAGGAAATGATGGACAGAAAACTGCACCAGGCTTTCCTTCTGAAATAATGTGTGTAGACTATTGGCTCTTGTTATACTTACTAGCTTCTGTTACTATTGTGTGTGTAAGTGTTCTTTTCTTCTCAAATCTTCTGCATCTTTCAGATATCTGTTCCGTAATAGGTCTTTTCTGAGAATCCCTCTGGCTCCTAGGCCTAGGTTCTCATCACTAAGGAGTTTGAGGTTGGCCTGATATAAGGTTGTCCTTCTCAAGCTGTATTGCTCACCTTGTGCTATTTCACATGTTTGGATAATTTCCCTCAAGGAGGATTTGCATGGTAATTGTAATGCTACCATGCAAACTGCTGTTTTAAAGCTTGAGTTTGCAACTGCTTAATTTTCATTACTAATTTGTGTTTCCCTGCATACGAGTATAAAACTGATATTGTGTATTGGCTTCTCTCAGTTCACCACCCTATCATTTACAATATTTACTTTCACTGGATATTAAGACTCCCAGCATTTATAAACTGTAAGGCACCTTTTTGGAATATGGTTTGTAAATTGCATATTATATATAGTAGTTTACTTTTATATAATATGGATGTGGAGGGTTATTTCCTACCTATTTCCCCACCATAGTATTTATAATTCACATTTGCCATAACCTTTTTTTGTGCAGTCATGTATCTAGAATTGTGTATCTGATATACATTTAGTTTCACCACCCTCCATTGCATGGTGTTTAAGGAATGCATAGACTGTTTACAGAATTTTTAGTAGCTTTTTAAACTAGTCTCTGTATTACACTTCAGATAGATACATAGTGCATGTCACTTTAAAATGTTATGCTTCAAGTGCCATTTTGTCCAAATAAATGTTTAACAATTTCCTCTTAAAGGCCATACATGGAAGAACCACGCCATGTTAAAGTGCAAAAGGGTTCTGAGCCACTAGGGATTTCCATTGTGAGTGGAGAAAACGGTGGGATATTTGTGTCTAAAGTAACTGGTGGGAGCATTGCCCATCAAGCTGGCCTTGAATATGGTGATCAGTTACTGGAGGTAATTTTGTTTGCTTAACATTTCTATTACTTAGTATACAAATGCAGTTGTACAAGTATAAAAATAATGCAAACTATCTTATAAATGAGAACCTTTCTCTCAAAATATAAATTATACAATAAAAAGGATATTCTAGATCATAATAATTCTTTCATTCTATATAAAGTTTTGTCAGGTTTCATCACAAATTATTTCAGCAGTTTTTATCACTGTGTGTGTCTTGTTTAAAGTATAATGCTGCTTTAAAGGTGGCTATGTAGAAGGTACACGTCTTCTGCTGCAGTATTTGTGGAAGATAGATGTACCTGAAGCAAAACCATGGAACCAAACAACCATAGACTGTACATGATTGAAAGTCATAACTGGATCCAAAGTTTGTGTCTTGAACCTCTCTGTACTTAAAATCATTTATTAGAGTGTAACATGAACTAGCAAAAAACTTTAAAACAAAAACCAAACAAAACAGCCCAACTTCAGATGTTGTGTAGAAATCTTTGCAGTACTCCAATAGAAATGCTATCTGTCATCCAAAAATAAAACCTTTTGAAGATTGTCATGAAGTTGTCAGATTTTTAAAGTTGCATTGATTCCTCCAAAGCAGTAATTAAATAGTAAAAGGAAAAATCAATAGTTCTGTAGCTGCTCCTTCTCCCCCTACTTCAGAAAACCATCTCACAGATTGAGAGAATCATATTTCAAAAAGAAAGATCAACAGATCAGGATGCTGAAAGCCCTATAATGACTTTGCCAGTTTTCCTTTGAAAATTTGATGTCTAATGTTTTCTATTTATTCATTCTAGTTTAATGGAATAAATTTGAGAAATGCTACAGAGCAGCAGGCTCGACTGATCATTGGACAGCAATGTGACACCATTACTATTCTGGCTCAGTACAACCCACATATGTATCAACTTGGCAATCACTCACGATCAAGGTAAGATTAGCTAGACCTTGAAAATACTATTGTCTGGTCTTTGTCATTTATCAAGATTTTAAAAACATTCTAAACGGAGACCATTAACTGAAGATGTGTTGATTAAAAAAAAAAAAAAAAAAAGTGCTTAGAAAAGAACAAAACAAGGTGAATATCATCCATTTAAAAAAGCATATAATAAAGGCATTTGTCTTCATTTTGTTTGACTAGATGAGGAAAATTTATTTTTTCAGAAACTTGAAACTAAAAACAAAAATGTGGTTTTTTTGTTTTGTTTTTTTACCACGTAATCACATCTTGGTTTGCTGTTGTGGAGCACTGGTAGCATTGACACTTTGTCAAAAGAGTACTGAAGGTTTTTATTTGCAAAGACTATGCAATTATATACAAGAATTTTCTCAGAGATGTGAGGGAAGAGGCTTACTGGCCTTTGAATGTCCTTTTATTTAAAGTATGCCAGACCACATATCAAAAAAAATAAGGGAGTGCTTCTGTAAGAATCCATTTTGTTCTTTTAAAACAGGCTGGTTCAAGCAAAAAGGGTGTGTAAGGCAAAAAATCTGCCCCCTCGAGAGATGGCATGGTCGTTCTCAGAGAGGAACTGTACGGTTCTTAAGAGAAAAACAAGTTAATGACACACTTAATTTTTTAAGCAGCCACATTCCTTGATCAGCCTTAGTGGGTACTGAGGTCCTCTGCTCGTAGCAGGCACGTGCTGTGATAAGCTCAGTATGAATGCTAGATAGATACATAGTGGGTATGTCTACACAGCTCCTGGGAGCAAGTCTTGCAGCCTGGGTCGACAGACTCATGCCAGCAGGGTTTGGGTTAGCATGCTAAAAACAGCCGTGTAGCTCTGATGTTTGGGCTCAGAAGCCCACATCCTTCTGTAGGAGTCAGAGCCTAATCTTCAGCCCGATCCGGAACATCCATGTTCCTTTTTTTAGCACACTAGCGTGAGCCCTGTAAAATAACAATAGAGGCTGTGAGACTCACTCCCAGCAGATGTGTAGACATACCCACAGAGTGCTGAACTTTGGTTCTTGCCAGGTAAGAAAAGCAGAAAATGGTTTGAAAATAGTGTTTATAATTTTTGAATGTGCTCTTGTGGGCCTTCCTAAGGGCCCTCCCAAAATGTCACATGTTGAAATGTACATAGGCCTTTCTGCATATTCAGTTCTGTCTGTCCATCTGCATGTGCAGATAATAGGTTCCAAAACACTGCAGCTGTCTTTAAGGAGGCCTGGTAAAGGTGCAGCCTTGTTTAATTTGGGATCATAAGCAGCTGTTAGTATTTTTATAAAGCTTGTAAATTCACCTGTAAGCACTTACATGTCGACATATGCCTGAAAAAGTCTTTGAAAACCGATCCCACTTCAGTTAAACTCCTAGTAGTGTTTTGAGACATGATCACACTAAAAACTGAACTGTCTCTTTCACCTTCATAATGTTCATTATGACAATGCTTGCATTTCCATGAGGCTGTAGGGTTTTTTAATGATATGCTTCCCAGTATAGACATAGGGCATTTCCAAATAATTTAATTCAAATTAATTATTCAGAAATAGCAACAACAAAAAGCAAAGATATACTAGTGAGGAGTATAGTTTCCTGTGGAAACTAAGGACCTAACTGGGAGCTCTGCACGGAGGGGTCTTGCAGAACAGAGCCCAAAGACATTAGCAGTAAGACTAGCACAAGTTTGCCAAAAAAGAAATGTAAAAGGGTTATCCTGTGTGTTGCACTATTTTGATATTTCTCAATTGATTCCATATTGATTGCAGCCCAGATTAACAATTCAGATACTGCTTTTCCCTGGAATCTCAATATTCCTTGGTGTCTGAAGCTAGTTTGGTATTTGAGGGCCTCTTGACATTTGTGCGTGTGTGTCTGTTTAGTTCTCGTTTAGAGCCAGTGAGCAATCATTCCACTCCTCAAGGCAGCGGTGCTGCAACCCCTGACAGTCATTCCATAATTGATACGGTGAGTGAGCAGGAGGAAGGAACAATGACACCTCCATCAAAACAAACCACGCCTACAACTAGTCCCCGGAATTCCATGAGGTAAATGGGTCTGTTTCATTTTCTGCTTTTCCAGGAGTGGGGGAGGAAAAGATGCAAAATGAAATGTGCTTCCTGAAGTGTGCTGGCATTTTAAAATAGCTGACAGGAGCACATGGCCTGAGAATAAAACAATTGCCTTGTTTCTTGCAGACCTATTTCAGAAGCACTTCAAATACTGATATAGGAACAAGATGAGTTTTATTATGAATAATACTGGAAGTATGAAGTTTGACTTGTAAGAATGTTAGAAATGGGATACTTGTGCTAGAGAGTTGTAATAATGGGGGAGTTAGGCTGCTTTTGTTCAGATGACTAGTTGCACTTGAACTCTAAATGAGAGCAACAAATTAACTTTTCTTCGAGTAAAGCAGGTTATTTCTTTCTATCAAAAGGGTCCCTGTGGACACAAACAAGAGCACCCCTGAACCAAGAAATGTTGTCATTAAAAAATCCCAAGTGGAGCTTGGAATCCAGATATGTGGTGGAAACCTGTATGGAATATTTGTCTCTGATGTAGAAGATGACAGCCCAGCAAAAGGACCTGATGGACTAGTAATGGGAGACATGATACTTGAGGTAAAGATACAAAATATAGAAGACACATTCCCTTCTAACGTTTCAAATTTTTTAGAAAGCATATAGCTTGAGAGCCTGCCTGATGGCAGTCCAACGAATTGGTTGTTGCTACTAGATTCCTTACAGCAGAGCACTTTCTGGTAGCTTTGATAGCTACATGCAGTTGTTCATAGGAACTACATTGTTGTAAGCCCCACTCTTTTAGGTTTCTATCCTGAAGCATTCTTTTCTGCACTTCATGGAAGGCCTTGCTTATGCGAAGGACGCCCAGCAAAAATTCCCCACACGAAGACCATTTCGACCAGTGTTAGTAATATTGGAAAACCCAGTTGTTAACATTAACATTGTTAACATTAACCCAAATGTTAATAATATGTAAGCAGTTGTATGACAACTGTTGGAGTTTGTCTGAAACAGTAGCTTTGAGATCTGTCAACTGTCCCCATCATTTCAACGGTGTGTTAAGACTTAAGTCTCATAAACATTTAAATGCTAACAGGAACTATTTCACAGGTGATCATTTTAGCAGAAATATGCTTATTTTTCACTGTCGGCTGGAGTGGCAACTAGGACAGGGTTCTTTGCAGTGGGGCAACTAGCTGGAGAATGTGAAATTACCATTATTAGAAATTAACCTCTTTTTCAGCCATACATATAGCTGCTAGTGTAGACATGGTAGGCTGCTATGAGCCACAGTTTCAGGTAAGGGTGGATAGTAGTTTTGTATGTCTGCACTAGGGTTTGCAGTGGTACAGACACACAGATGGCTGTAATTGGGACAAACCCTGAGTGTAGAGAAGACCTCAGACTGCTCTCAGAGGAGAGGCATACACTTCCCAGAGTGAAACCTGACCTCCCATGACCTACACTGCACTTACCCCTTGTTGGTACAAAAATCTGCAGCACGCTGCAAGAATAACAGCTGCAGCAGCATACAAAAAATTGGATTAATATAAACCCCCCTAAATTATACGAAGAGCCCTGTGCTGATTGGAACAGACTGTTGGAGAAGTGGCAGAAGGAGTACCCCATGATTCTCGGGTCCTGCCCCATAACTTGGGCCTAATATACCACTGAGGGCTCAGGGCCTTGGTTATAACTCTCACAATTAAATAGTTAGCAAGGACTAGCCGTGCTCAGAGAGTCATCTTTGCTAGAGACAGGAAGTTTAGAGTGCAAACCACACACAAGCCTGAAATACCAGTATTGGTGTACATGTACTAGGAGTTGACATTCATGGCTATGGAGTGTAGTAGGCTCCAGATGGAAAATCTTGAGCCCAGATTCTGTACATGGGATGCTGAAGCCTCTATGGCCCAAAGGCCCTCTCCCCATGGAAGGAATGAAGGAGGCAAGAAGAGCGGGTCCATGTAACAGAGAAGGTTGGTCTTGTATCACAGACTGCCCTTGTGACCTTGGGCAACCACTTAATCTTTCTGTGCCTTGTTTTCCCATCTGTGAAATGGGGATATTTCCCTACCTGACAGAGGTGTTGGGAGGATAAAAACATTTGTTTGTGAGCTTCCCGGCTACTATTGCGATGGAGTCCATGTGAGTACTTTGGTAGATCTTCCCATTGTACCCCCTTACTCCTGGATGTTGGTACACATGTAGGAGGTGTGCAAAGTTTGTTTTTAAGTGTATGCCTTGATTCAGACCACTTGATCTGCCTAGGGATCCTAAAATAAAAAGTATGGCCTGAACAGAGAAACTGGATTTATGATTTATTACAACAATCTGTAACCCACTCAGCCCCTCTTTTGTCCTATGACTGCAGTGGTGTTAACGGGCCACTTTACCTTGCATGGTTCTTTACAATATGTGTTGACTACTTACTGTAGACCAGTGTTTCTCAATTAAATTTGGCCGCGGAACCCTTTTTAACTTCTGCGGGGCCATGCGATACCCTCCACTGAAAAATCCGGGACATCTTCCCCTTTTCGGCGGCGCGGTTTCAATTTTTCGCGGAACCTTGACATTCTTCTATGGTTCCGCGGAACACCAATTGAGAAACACTGCGCTAGACCATCTGTGCCACCTTGCATTTTGCTGTGAAGCTGCGAGTATCTTTCCCAGACCTGAAGAAGAGCTCTGTATGGCTCAAAAGCTTGTCTCTCTCACCAGCTGAAGTTGGTCCAGTAGAAGAGCTTACAGCCATATCTACACGACAAGATTATGTAAACCTGATTTACATAAGCCTACAGCCACCGCAGTTAAAAAATCACTTGTGTGTGCACGCTGGGCTCTTTGTGTTGGCAGCACGCATCCTCACTAGGAACGCTTGTATTGATTGTACCATCAGTGTGGGTAATTTGTAGGATGGCTCCTGAAAGCCAGTAGTGATCAACATAAGCAACGCAGAGTCTACACTGACATTGCGTTGACCTCATTACATCAACTGTGACTATGCTGCTTGGGGAGGTGGTGTTACTAAATCGACATAGAGAGGCACTTAGGTCAGCAGGAACCAAAGTTAGGGGAAGACACTTCCACAGCTAGATCGATGCATATGGTAGGTTTTTCTCCTCTTGTGTATGTCCACTGCATTTTTTTTCAGGATTTTTTTTTTTTTTTTAAGTCCTACTCTTGCTCTAAACTGGACATTTTAACTGGTGCCTACACTACTGTGGTATAGTGCTGTGGTGAATTTTCATTTTACACAAATACCTGCCATTGAGAGAACTAATCTCAGTTTACACACTTTTCAGGTTCCACTCTAACCTACAACCTATTAAGACACAACATCAGCTCTGAGACCACACAAGTTCTGTGTTTTTCTGTGTTTTACAGTATGGATCTGTTGATATGCGAAATAAAACGGCTGAGGAAGCCTACCTTGAAATGCTGAAGCCAGGAGAAAATATCAGAGTAAAGACTCAGTACAGAATAGAAGAATTCAACAAGATTAAAGAGTTACCTGGAGATGGATTCTATATCAGGTATTCACATGTCCATTAAAGAGCTTACTATCCTAACCATTGTGCCAGCAAGAATCACATGTGGTTGCAAATAATTCAAAGGCAAAAGACAGTACAAAGCTGCTAGAATAGTATGCTGATCATTATATGCAAGGTAGTTCGGGGATAAGAGAGAGAGCAAGCCAGTCGTTCTGCTTACGTTGGAAATTCAAAGCACAATACCTTATCTTAGCTAGTCCTTAATTCTTTGCAGTTGCTGCAAGTTATGGTTGCCACCTAAACCCCAAGTGTAACTGCATACTTCACTGTGAGTACTGGGGTGTTTGGAAAGCTAGATATCAACTCCAGAAGTCATTTCTTTTCCGAAGTATCTACAAATATTTTGCTTAACTTGAGATGGTGGCGCTTCAGTTATTGAGTCTATTTGTCTCTCTTTGCAGAGCACTTTATGATCGGCTGGCCGAGGTGGAGCAAGATTTGAATTTTAAGAAGGATGACATTTTGTATGTTGATGATACTCTACCACAGGGGAACTTTGGTTGCTGGATGGCTTGGCAGCTGGATGAGAATGCTCAGAAGCTAGAAAGAGGACAGATCCCCAGCAAATATATGTAAGTGACCTCAGTAACACATTGCTTCTTTATCATCCCTTAAAGTGCTGAATGATGAGCTATCAACAAGAAAGGACTGGATTTGAGTCTTCAAAGCTGTGAGATTCTTGTGTGGTATTAGTTTCCTAGACGTGTTATTTTAGGGGTGGCAGGTTTTAATAACATCGAATTAAATGTTCTGTCAAGTCGTTTTTAGTGCTGCTAATAGTAACCTCCTCAAAGTGGAAAGGATGCACAGCACTGGGATGTGAAAGAAGATTCAGACAGTAACCTAAGTGACTCTCCACAGCAATATCCTCTTAACTGGGGATATCAAACTCATTTTTAGAGAGAGCCGCTCCCTTTTGAATTATGATCTGTGTCCATTGAAAATTGTTTATCCCCAACAATCCACTGTTACCAAAGGTCGATTTTCACCCAGATCAAGTGCAGAGTTTAGTGCAGTCACATTCAGTAGCACACAGCAGGCAAATAGTCTCACTTCTTAAGACCACGTCTCTTTCTGCCCTTCATTTCTCTCCCTTCCTCGTAAGAATTTGCAAGGAATTCTTGACAAGAGAAGCCACACTAATACATAGGATAGCTGTTGTATAACAATTTGAAAGCACAGTATAGACATAGCTATCCTCACAATGTTCCTGTGAGATAGGTAAGAAAGAACTGACCCCATTTCACAGACAGGAAGATGCATTGTATGTACATTGTTTGCTTCCATTTAAAATGCAACTGCACGGTATTAACTTTGTTGTAGAATGTTGAACAAAACTAGTCACTTAATTTGCAGAAACAATTATGGCAATGCAACGTGCTACATCTTATAACCAAAAGTGTGTTGCCTTCAATTCTGTCTATGTAGGGGGAGATTGACTTTCACTGGGAGTTAGTGTCTAATTACCTTTAAAAATCTACCCCAAAATTCTCAGTCAGAACTAGTTGCGCTCTTTCCAGCACTATTATATTTACCTACATTCTAGTATCCCTGAAGAAGGGCCCAGAGAGTCAAACTTAAGATATAGATTACTTGGGATATATTCTCCCAATGTTGATCAACAGTAGTTTCTGGTAATTCTTCAGTTTATGGATATTTTGTTGATGCTCCTTGAGATCATTTGGCGATTGTCTTAAACAAGTTTTCTCTAGTGATGTTTGATTTTTCTCTTGCTTTGTGAAGAATGGCTCTTAAATTCCTTATGTGCTTGTGCTAACCTCAGTACAACTATTCAATCAAATTTCATTGTAGGATGGACCAGGAGTTCTACAGGAGACACAGTATGTCTGAGGCTAAAGATGAAAACAGCTCCACTAAGACATTGTCAGCAGCAGCTCGAAGATCATTCTTTAGAAGAAAGCATAAACACAAACGTAGTGGTTCCAAAGATGGAAAAGATTTACTGGCTCTTGATACAATCAGTACAGACTCCATTCCTTTCTTGGATGGCAAGTGCCTTTATTACATTTAGTTTTCTTAAGGCTATAGCAATGCACCTATGAGAAGTGTGGTTTTCTGGTTGGTTTGCATATAAACAACGGAGAATCATGTGTCCTATGATGCTTATTGTGCTCAGGCCCAACATAGGCATTAAATAACAAGTCAGACCATTATCTCAAATTAGTGCTTGTAATTTTTTAAGTTTAAAAAAAAAAAAAAAAAAAAAGTCCATCCCCATATGTTTAAATATTAAAATTTTACCTTCTGAGTGGGGTTGGCAAAAGCCTTTTAACACTTAAGTCACCAACTTGGTTTTAAATCCTTCTTTGACACTCACAGTTGGTGAGTCCATATCACTAGACTTAGACAAAGAACTGCTAGGCAAACAACTGAATTCAATATTGCTTATACTCATTTGCTGCTTAACTGAAAACATGATGATTGCAACACTTGCATTTTACAACTGATAGAATGTCTTGGCTCCCCTACAAATTCTGTATTGTCTTCATCTGTAGAAGTGACAGGAGTGTTCAGTTTTCATAATTAACACTAGGAAAAAACCTAAATCACAGTGGCTAGTTGTGTCACATGTTCCTGGAATGGAGGAAATGGTGATTGTGTGTGGCGGGGGGGAACGACAGGACTGTGTATTTGTATACTTGATGAATCCAGTTTCTCATAGTAGGACTACAGGCCCTTTGTCCATTGCCAAAGATTGGTGTTGAAACCTTTTGTAATTGTGCGCCCTTTAGTTATCTGAAGGATACTGCAAAAAAATTGTAAATTGTGCATAAGTGACTTTTTTTTGTTACTCTAGATTCTGTGAGTCTGGCTTATCAGCGTGTACAGAAGGTGGATTGTACCTCTCCCAGGCCTGTACTCATTCTAGGACCATTACCTGATGCTGTGAAGGACATGTTAGTCAAAGAATCTCCTGGAAAATTTTGCAGATGTCCCCTTGGTAAGTGTACAGGGAATGAGAGCAATTTTGTGTTCGTTTTGCCATGTAACAGATTTATATGTACTTTGTAGAAATAACACAATCATTTGACCTACCAACTGGATTAAAGGGTAGCACAAAGATTCTAGAAGGGGGAGGAAAAAAACAGGACTGTGAATTTCTGTAATATCCTGTAAATCTTGTTTTGCGGTTAAGAAATGTAAATGAACAAATTATCCATTTTTGTTCTCTGAAACAGAAGTGATGAAAGCTTCCCAACAAGCCATCGAACGGGGAGTAAAAGACTGTTTGTTTATAGATTACAAACGGAGGAGTGGGCATTTTGATGTGACAACAGTAGCTTCCATAAAGGAGATAACAGAGAAGGTGATTGTCTCTTAATGGCATCTTCTGTCCCTCCCCAGTTCACCGTAAAATTTACAGATAATTTTTATATACTATGTTTTCTGAAAAAGTTGTACTAGTATTGGTATTGTTCTGTTTCAAAACACTACCAAAGAATTGTTCCCAGGATATTTTCTTATTGAGAAAAACAAGGTAATTTAGTATAAATGCAGTTACCTTGTTTTATCATGTCACTATTTAAAGATTCATTATGTAATCCTAGATGTAGAGAAAAACTTCTTGTGTCTGTGATTATTTTTTAAGTCTTCTTTTAATATTAGTTAACAGAAATTCTATTCATTGCATAGTTTGAACTAACTTTCTTTTTAAAAATACTTTTAAATACTTGGTTTTCTTGACACTGTTCAGGTTGCATGACATTTGTCAGTGCATAAACATTGCAAGAAAGAAACCTCAAACCTGACTTTAACAGAATGAATGTTTTCTGTCAAACCAGATATACATTCTTATCGCTTAAGGAGGAGAGGTGTATATTTGATCTACTTAGGAGATATGAAAGACTGTTCATCTGTTCTTAAGACAAAAATGAATGAATACCTAAGTCCTTTGTCACAGTAGGCCTGGAATTAATTGATTAATCTGTTTTAAATTAAATCTTCAACGTAATATAAATCTCCTCAAATACATTCCTGTTCTATTAATATATTTTTGTACTTTTAATGGGATTTATTGTTTTAGGCATTTTTGGTGTCCTAAGCATTGACAAATCCTTTACATACAATGCACTTTGTAATTACTTCCACAACACATTTTATGTGAAAAAGGTGTTGCCAATATGCTTACTGGCCTGTCATAGGAATGTAAGTTTCCCTGGGGGATGTATAGGGGCTTTGTAAATTTTCTTATGCTTTCTACCCCAATATTTGTTTATAGGACTGTCATTGTCTGTTAGACATTGCTCCTCATGCTATTGAACGGCTCCACAGTGTTCACATCTATCCTATTGTCATCTTCATTCGCTACAAAAACGCGAAGCAAATCAAGTAAGTGGGAAGCATAGCTTACGGCCACTTGTTTTATTATACAATAATAATTCATTTTTTTTATAGTTCGTTTCATTGTAGTATCTCAGAAAACCTTTATAAATGTGAATCGATTAAGCCTTGCGACTCTCTGATTAGGTAGGTGGGTTGTAATGAGGGATAAAATGAAGGGACTTCTGTAACTTACCATGTTATGATATAAAATATATTAAGTTATTTATCTTCAAGTAAAGAATGCTGAGATGTTAATGAAGGACGAAACATGAATTCTGAAGCACATCCCTTTAAATAAAAACTCCACCACCTCTTGAATACAACCAGAAAATAAATCTGAGGTAGTACAGCTGTAATAGCTATTGGCCAGGTTTTCAAAAGATAAAAAACTGCTGCTGCTAAGCTCCCTTGAAAATCTGGCCAATAGCTATTATAGCTACTGTTTTTGAAAACAAATAAAATAATAGTGAAAGATTGAACTGTTGACACAGGAAGTCGTGATTTCTCAGTACTCATCAAAATAAGGTGTAATAGAACATTAGCATTTGGTGTACCTGTCCTGGGCATCAAACCATTAAAAGTAGGATTTTCAAAGGCACCCAAGTAATTTAGCACAGGTCTCATTAATTTTCAGAGGGATCTGTGCTCCTAGGTTGCTTAGATGCTTTTGAAAACCACCCTAATGCTAGACCAATGTCTACAGCAGCACCACAACACCAGCCTAGCTTCATGTATTAACTCAGCAGTGCAAAGGCAGGCTATCCCCAGTTTTCTTTTCTTTTCTTTTCTTTTTACCATTTCAAACAGAAACATGCCTTTATTCCCTTAGATCTAGGAGAGCCTGTGTTTATATCAGGTTTCTTTACCTACCTACCCCAATTGCTACAGTATCCAAAGTATCCAAAAACATAGGATCTTTGTTTCATGCTTATGAGAACATTTTCTAGAGAGATGCCCGGACCAAATCCATGGATCTAAATGCTCCTGAATGCTGGATAAATTTTTGTCTGGAGAAGGGCTTACTTTACAGCTGGTCCCTAATCGCTAGGGTTTTTTTTTTCTTTCCCAACTTGTATCATAAGATTCTCTGTTTCTTTGCAAAGTTTGATAAATCCATTTAGATTTTAAGTCCTTTGATTGAGCAGTTTCTTTGGTGTTGCTTTGACTAAGGAGAGGTGTTTTTTCAAAATGCAGATTGATCTGAGACTTATGAAAAGATTCTTTAAAATAGGAAAAGTTTGAGGTTTTTTTTCTTTGCTTTCACTGATCAGTGAATGATTCTGTGAATTTCTGCTAATTTCTGCTAATGCCACGCTGTTTCCTATTACAGAAATTCATATACTGTGGCCATAACTTAAATCTCATGTCAATGGTAATATTACACTGAATCTCCAGATGGCGCTCTCTGTGTATGCCTGGCTCTCTGAAAATTAATCAGAGACTTGGACATTGCCATAACTGTATGTAATTCATCTAGAGTCTGTGGAAAGAATAACTGTTAAGCAAATGTTTTATTTCTTTTCTTACAGAGAGCAAAAAGACCCAATCTTTCTGAGGGACAAAGTTACACAAAAACATTCCAAAGAACAGTTTGAGACCGCTCAAAAAATAGAACAGGAATATAGCAAGTACTTCACAGGTTCGTATTTAATCATTTCAGTAAGAACACAGTTGCAATTCATTTCACCTAAACTATGTTTCAAAAGAGCCTTTAATGCATAGCAGGTTTTGGGGAGGGGGTTTGAGTTTTTCTTCCCTTGGTTCTGGTCATGTTTGCGCTCTGATTCTTTTTTAGGAGAAAATATATAATCTTTTTATTTAAAAAAAACAAAAAAACAAAAAAAATTTTTTTAGTGTATAACATGGTACTGTTTTGGTTTTAGTATTTAGCGTCATCTATACACTATAATGACTTCTCTCAAAATGGCTGTGTACAGTATTGGGAACATTATGGTGAAACTACATAAAGTGTAAATGGTGTTGATGGGAACGTGACTGTCATAACATGACAACGTACACTAATTTTTGTTCCTATTATAAGTGTAGTGTATTTCAGACTTGTAATGTAAGAAAGCTATACTGGCATTTAATGGCTTTTTAGAATAGTACACGTGATATGACGTATGTTGCAGTGGATCTAAGAAGGCTGGTACACTGTCATTGAAATGTACCCATTTTATACGTAATCATATCAGAGGTCTGTTTAATGGCATAGTGCATAATATGAACTCTGGAATATTTGAGGAATATTTTCTAACGTGTTTTACCTGAGACAGTGCTGCAGTACTTGAAGGATACTTCAGCTCCTTTCAGAGCACCAAAGTCTTCTGCATAAACTCTCAGCATTCCGGGTGAAATCTCAGTACCATTGAAGTGTATGGCCCCAACACCTCACAGAAGCACAGCATGAGGTCCCGTAAAATAATAATTCCAAGCCCTTAGATAGAGCTACAGTCTTTAAAGTTTCTTTTAAATTTAAAATTAAAATTTTCTTTTTCTTTTAAAAGAAATTCTATTGAGATTTTTGAAGAAGCAGTTTTACACACACACACATGCACTATACAAATATCTTTAAGGACAGGTCTGTCCCTTCGGTGCTAGTACAAGTTGAGAAAAATCACAAATCATTAACAATGGCAGTTTTTCAGCTAATTAAACCAGAGAAGTACTCTCTTTTTAAAGACATTACCATGAAGAGCACATAGCTAGTTTATATAACTACATGCTATCCTCTGTTTTTTGTGTGTGGGTGTTGCACCCATGCATTGCATGTTGTCTTAATTGAGGCCCAGTCCTGCAACAAACCTGTGTGACCAGAGACTCATCACATGATGATTGGGCTTTAAAGTGTAAGCTCTTTGAGGTATGGGTTGTCTGGATGGGGTCTAGCACAATGGTTGCCCCAATTTGGTACTCCTGCATGCTACTGAGATAGACAACCAGAACACCTGTGCTGAAACTGCATTATAGTTTTGACCAACTGAAAACTCCAAGCTAAGATTCGGTGCTTAACTGACAGGGCAAGATTCTGAGAAAAGTATATAGTTTAAGCGTAGAGTGGTATGTAATCCTGCACACAATAGCTTCCTCTCTCCAGTGTGCAGCAAACCTACAGGTCTGAACCCCACGTCTGCTTCAGTAACTGTTCTTTTTGGCTAATAGCCTATTCAGGCCATCTTCACTTCAGAGACTGCACACTGTGTTTGATCTGTATTGCCTTTTTAAATGCCCCTTTCACCATGTACAGACCTGTCCTTTTTGAGTCAATGCATTCTGCTTCCCAACTTGTGGTGTTGGTACTGCACAATATGCTCCATCAATTAGAATACCTTTTTGTTTAAGTGGTAATCGATTCTCTTAGTTTCAGAAGAGGAAAAAAGGCTGCCTTTTGCAGCTGTTTTTTCCTGTTACTCTAACCTAGTATTAGCGTGGCCATGGGGTTTTCAAACACAACTATTAAGGGCTGGTTCACGTTGACTGCGCGATTTGGTGGCAGTCGACGGGAGTTACACAAACTATGCAGAGTAGTTTGCATAACTGACATGGACTGCTCAGCTTCCCTTCTGTGCGCTGTTCACACTGCGCTGAGCCGACAGGAACAGTGTTCCTGTCAACTCAACGCTACGCTACTTGAGGGGGTGGACTTACTCAGTCGACTTCCTGATTGATTGAGCGGGTCTCACTGACCGCTCAATCGATCCTGAAAGATCGATCTGGCAGTGGCGATTTTGCCGCCGTCAGTGTAAGCGTAGCCTTAGGCATGTAAGGCATTGTTTAATGTTTTAAAGCTCCCATGTTCTGCTCTCCCTTGTATCCACTGATTTTTTTCTACACGAGTGCAGTTGCAGCTGAACAACTGCTAGAGCAAGGAGACAACAGGCAGAACATTAAGAATAGTGTCAGTACAGACCAGGCCAGAACTTTGGGGATTATTATTGTTTTGGTAAAGTCCCATTTCCTGCTCCTAACTGCCTGCTCTATTTACTTTGCATAGTTTGAGAGTCATGGATGAAGTTTATTTTAGCGGGTAACACCATGATGCAAAACTCTTGCTGTTAGTTCTTGGGACTGAGAACTCTAGGGCAGGTAGCAGGGATTTCTTAGCAAGAAGACCCTGGCCTTTTGAACTTGTTCTGCTTGGCATTCCCCCCTAGTCTGAGTTTGGCAAGCCTAAGGACACAGTGCCAGGTGTATTTATGGCTGTTTGCTTCCCCCAGCCCAACATAGTTGTCAATAAGTTTGTGGTGGCAGCAACGGTGGTTTTATTTAACTCAACCCTATACAATTAGTTTTAAATATTTGTAAACAGCACCTAGTTGCTACAGCTATAGTCTCTGTGTATTATTACATAAGTATTAAACCTTGAGCACCACTTGTTCAGCAGTGAAGGTTGATTATGATAGAATGTGGTTCTGGCCATCTTTAGATATAATGAACTAACTTTGCCACATGATGCCGCTGAAAATAGCACGCAGAGGACTCAGTAACAAAACAGTTGTCTTACGCTGATTATAGCAAAGGCTCTGACTGCCTTCCTGTGTCATTTTAAGGGTTAGAAAAGTCTGCATATTAAATACTTAACCTCTAGGCTCTGTTTATCCTTGTTATTGTTTTAACATATTCATGTATCTGCCAGATATCCAAGCGGTTAATTTATGCATGATCTGTTGATATATACCATGTAGGGAAATGCCTGGCCAAGAATTACTTTTTCCAGTGCCTGATGTATGTGACTGTGGTGTTTGTTTATTTTTGTAGGTATTGTCCAGGGAGGAGCCCTTTCAAGCATTTGCACTCAGATTATGACAACTGTTGATCAAGAGCAAAATAAAGTCCTGTGGATTCCGGCTGGCCCGCTATAGATATTTGCTGTGAAACTATTCTACAGATGTAACTAAACAGTGGGCTTCTCTTTTTGTCCAATGAACACTATCTATTTATATCTCTAGAGATATAAATGATTGAATTTTCATGAAGGGGAATGAATGATACACTGAACAAAAAAACAAAAAAAAAACAACCCCAATATCCACAAGGTGTGCTGGAAGGGATAGATCACTTTATCAGAAGAACTGTATCTTATGGTGTGCTTCTATACAGAACAGGACAGGATATAACATAGGTGTACTTTTTCATAAGAGATTAATTTAGTGATGCTGCAAAAGAAAAACCCTTTAGAATGACAAGTTTACAAAAACCTTTTCCAAGTATTTGGTTGTTGATGTTTACTTGAATGTTTTTTTTGTTTTTGTTTTTTTTAAGTTTGTTTCCTTTCCCTTATT
Organism: Emydura macquarii macquarii; assembly: GCF_026122565.2. NCBI lineage: Eukaryota > Metazoa > Chordata > Testudines > Chelidae > Emydura > Emydura macquarii. Next base: position 10,764,006 of record NW_027130204.1, on the reverse strand, counting down.
GAGGTATCTCTCCAAACTGGAGTGACGTTTCTGCATATGAATGAATGGTTTGTTGGCAGTGTGATTCTACCTTGCAGTTCTGACCATTTCCGAGCACACTGTTGACATGACTACCGGGTAATCACATGGGTTTTGTGAACGGTACATTTTTGGAGTGAGCTCAGAAGGAAGTGCACTCCTCTACAGGGCAGACCACTGTTTGTATTTTATAAACGCTCGTCTGTCAAAGATACTGTTTTTTGTTTTTATGCATGGATCGAATATTTAAACGTCATAATATATCTGATCAATCTAATCTTAATGTGTGTTGAGAAATCATTTTTGGTTGTTGGGCCTGGATTAAGTAAAGATGGGGAGAGTCAATAGCTAGGCCTAGCATGCTGTGTGTGTCACTTTTAGAAACTGTAAATATTGAAAGCTAATGTTGGTGCAATTTTGCAGGGTAATTCTTAAGCATTGTACTTCAGTGTGTACCATTCACATAGATTTTTATTTAATATAAGAACAGTCACAGTTTTAGGGCTTTGATTACAAGCCTTTAGGGAAGGTACATAATTGTTAGTGTTGTCACTATCAACAAATAAGCAATCGTTTAGTTTTGGTTACAATACTTATGTACCCATTGTACCAAACTCCATTGTATCAGTTCTTTTTATTTTTGCACTTCTGAGTCTGTGTTCTTAACACAAGGTTTGTTTCTGTCTCTGTTTAGCTGTCATGTTTGTAGGTACTGTACTTCGATTATTCTTTTGAAGTATCATTTGAGTAGAACTGTTTCTTGGTGACTGTTCCTAACATTTCATTATGTAGCAAGAAGTATTTTTTAGTTTTACCCAACAGTTGGTAGTTTTTCTTTTATTTGCAGTTTTTTAATAAAAAAAAGGGATTCTTCTTGTACAGTTCTTCAAAGAAAAATTTGATCCTCAATTTTAACTTCTGTTTTACAGATACTATTTTATAGTTCAAAATACTATTAAAAAATATAGGAAATATATTGATGAATTACTAGTAAAGTACTTTACTTGTTGAGGAACAGCAATTATATTTTTTTTTAAGTTGAAGTCACAGTTGGACTCCAATGGTACAATTTGAAACAGACCGGTACTGTCCTGACTTGGATTTTCTGTACTAAAAATAAAAATGTCACACTTTGTATTAAAAAAAAAAAAAAAAAAAAAAGTTAAAGAAACTGATTACTGTGTTAAATAAGAGGCAGTTTCTAGAATTTGACTTGTGTATAGAACTTTTTATATATATTGTATATTCTCACTTTTTACTTGAGAGAGACAGAGCCATTTTTAGTTCTTAATTGTACCTACAATATTTGCACATATAAAATCTACTGAAATTGACAGGTGGGTTCTGCATACACAAGCTTTGTCAACAAAATAGATTCTGTAGGCACAATTTGTACACTTACCTCCAATTCTTTTTTCCTCGCATAAGATCTAAAGGTTTTCCAGATGTTGGCAGAATTCAGACTTATCTATAGATGTCTCTTGGATACATTCCTTTCTGAAGAGCCTGCCAGTTGAGATAACTGATGGAAAAACTGTCCCTTACCTATATTCTTACCCGTAAAACATTAAAATCAATAAAAACAATGAGAGTCTTATAGCACCTTAAAGACTAACAAATTTCTGTAGGCATAAGCTTTTGTGGGCTGCAACCTACTTCGTCAGATGCATGAAGTGGAAACCACAGATAGGAGGTGTGTGTGTGTGTGTGTGTGTGTGTGTGTGTGTGTGTGTGTGTGTGTGTGTGTGTGTGTGTGTGTGTGTGTGTGTGTGTGTGTGTGTGTGTGTGTGTGTGTGTGTGTGTGTGTGTGTGTACACACACACATCCAAGGGTGAGAAACATAGTAATGGGGAGGGCAAGTGCTAACAAAGTCAATTCAGTTAGGGTAGATGAGGCCTATTCACAACCGTTGATTAGAAGGTGAGAATGTGTGAACAGTGACACAATTACTTCTTGTAATGAGAGAACCATTCCAAGTCCCTGTTCAGACCCAATCTGACTGTGTCAAGTTTGCATATGAGTTCCAGCTCTGCAGTTTCTCGCTGAAGTCTTTTTTTGAAATTTTTTTGTGGAAGTATGGCAACTTTCAAGTCAGCTACAGAGTATCCTGGAAGATTAACATCAATTAATTAATAAATTAACATCAATCAATCTAACCAAGTTTTCATGTTCTGCAGTAGGCTGTCACATGCCTGCCAAATTGGTGATCCCTTATCTAAGTTGGGACAGGATCTGTTTCCCTTCCTACTTGAAGAAAGGAAATGTTGGGGTGGCGCACATACATATTCTTCATCACAGTAAGTGTCCCAGATCATAGTGGTAACATTTCAGATGTGTATAGCAAGGACAGCAAAACCATTTGGACTAATAACAAGCAAATTTAATAACTATGACTACAACATGCCTCTGTCAGCCAACCTAACACTACCCTCCCAGCAACACCACCAGGCAAGACTTGTAAGTCAACTACCCGATAATTTGTGAAGAAATCCATGGAGAACAGGAATTAAGTATTGTGGCCTGAGTGCAGAAGAAAATCTTCTGCCTTGTATATCCAACACAAGACCTGGGCTGGAGGAGCAATTTGTCCCAGCTGCTGCCCTGGGGCTGCAGGACCTGTCAGATCTCCCTCTCTCCTTGCAGCCCCAGGGCTGGAGGAGCACTTAGCCTCCCACCAAAGCAGGAGAGAGTGTATGGGGGATCCATGGTCCACATTCGCTATAGCCTACTATTCACTATTGCGAAGGGGTTTATAGCAAAGGTCTATTGTATAGCCAGCTCTGTTCCTCTGCAGCCATTGGCCATGCGTCCTGTAGAGCTCATAGGCAAAGTCAATAGTGCTACAAACGAGATTATTTTTCCACAACCATTTGTGCTGACACTTCCTCTATTTCGGGAGAGAAAGAGTCCACCTGAATCATATTCCTTCTATTTGCTCCCTTCCCAGTATCCCCTGGAAAGTTGCAAAGTCACACAGGGAGTCAGTGGCAGAACTAGGAAAAAGAATCCAAGAATCCTGTGCTTTAACCATTACTCTGTACACACAGATTCATTTTGGGTATACTGTGTTTGCTGCTTTTCCTTTCATAATCTTTGTTCTCTAGGAATAACCAGTGGATATTAACTGAATGTTTTACCCTCGACAGGTCAGGGTTTCTTCTGTGGCTTAAAATATTTTCTTCTTTATTTTTTTACTTGAGATGGCAGCAGGTGACACACCACACGCAAAGCTACCTATGGAAAACAAGCTTGCATTTTGCTTAAAGGGGGAAACCATTTCAAGTCCTATTGGATTGAAACATTTTTACTTACAAACAGCACCTACAACTATACCTGAAAGTTTGGGGATGAGAAATATTCTGTTTTTTTCCCTGTTTGTTTCTCATCGTGAATTTGGCAGCTGTTTGTATAGCGTGAGTTTTTTTCAGTTCCCCTTTTCACACAGAAAACATGGGAGAGGGAAAACTTTTAAATATGGTTGTTAAACCACAGAATTTGATGGGAAATCTGGGACGGGTAGGACCTGAAACTACTATACAGTTATTGCCAAAAATGGACTCAATTTTAAATTGACCATGTCCCTTTCATAATCCACTATCAATCCTTTCACAAACACTTGCTTTCTTGCACCCTCATCCTCTGCACTTTGTCCACATTGGCCTCAAATATGTGGCAAGTTCTCACTGGAACCAAAATTTGCTGTCAAGAAGAGCAGCTGCCAGCCCTGCCATCTCAGACAAGGGCCTCTCGTTGTCTGGTGAGTGTGGTGGGCATTAAAAGCAACTAAACTGAGGCACAAAAATAGAGACATTCCTCAAAATGCAATACAGAAAATATTCTAATGATGTTTGTTGGTAACGATTCACAAACAAAACTGGGCTTTGAATGAAAAGGGCTTTGAAAACTCAACGTTTATAGAAAAATCTTGACAGAAAAGGGCCATAGTGTGTCCATAACTTCCCCTCAAATAGATTAAGGAGGTACAATGATATAAAATATGATAATGAAGTATAACAATGAAGAATTGTTAAATGGTAAGAATAAAAACTTCGATAGCTATATTTTATATATATTTATATATTCACATTATGAATAGTGAATGAGTTTAAATGAGGTAACAGGTCAAGGCCTTGCTGGCATAAGTGTTGTTTGCCAATTCTTCTTTTATATAGAAGTCTGATCTGCTTAAAATGATGTCATTGCTGACAGATCCAAAGTAACGTGTTGTGCTGGAAGTTAAGGTAAAACACACACAACAAGAAGGAGCTTTTCATTGGGAAAAAACAGGAACCGAGGGGCACAAAATGGCATGACATAGAAACTGCATAAACAACAAAAAGTGCAGAAGCTGGGTAAAGTGAAGCTTGCACATGCGTAATATATGGGTTACAGAAAAAAATAAATGGGTGATGTGCTAAAAGCTGATTGGACAAATGTTAAGTACTACAGAATGTGGAAATGTATAAAAATTCAAGTGAATGTGGCCCAAATCGGAGAAATGCTGAACAGAAACTGAAGGACCAGACCAGGAGATTAGAGGAGGCAACAACTCTCATGGAAGGTGGAAGAACTTCCTGGGATGTGGTAAGTTGGACTCCCTACCAATTCCATCTTGTCTTACTATTTGATATAGTTACCCATGGGAAATTATGGAGAAGATGGGGATTAATATGAGAACTGAAAGGTGGGTAAGAAACTGGTTAAAGGAGAGAGACAATAGATCACACTGAAAGGTGAACTGTCAGGGTGTAGGGAGGTTACTAGTGGAGTTCCTCAGGGATCAGTCTTTGGACCAATCCTGTTTAACATTTTTATATTAATGAACTTGTCACAAAGAGTGGAAGTGCGCTAATAACATTTGCAGATGACACCTAGTTGGGAAGTATTGCCAATATGGAGGAGTACTGGAATATGATACAAGGAGATCTGGATGACCTTGTACACTGGAGTAATAGAAATGGGATGAAATTTAGGTAGTGCAAGGTCATGCATTTAGGGACTAACAAGAAGAATTTTTGCTATAAACGGGGGATTTATCAGTTGGAAGTGACAAAGAAGGAGAAAGACCTGGGTGTCTTGGTTGATTGCAGGATGACTGAGCTGTCAATGTGATGTGGCCGTGAAAAAGGCTGATGCAATCCTAGGATGCATCAGGCGAGGTATTTCTAGGAGAGACAGGGAATGTTATTACCATTATACAAGGTATTGGTGAGACCTCATCTGGAATACTCTGTGCAATTCTGATCTCCCATGTTTAAGAAAGATGAATTCACACTGAAACAGGTGCAGAGAAGGATTACTAGGATGATCCAAAGAATGGAAGATCTACCTTACGAGAGGAGACTCAAGAGTTTGACTTGTTTAACCTAACCAAAAGAAGGCTGAGGGAAGATATGATTGCTCTCTATAAATACATCAGAGGGATAAATATCAGGTAGAGAGAGGAGTTATTTGTTAAGTGCCAATGTGGACATAAGAACAAATGAATATAAACTACCCATCAACAAATTTAGGCTCAAAATTAGACAAAGGTTTCTAACCATCAGAGGAGCAAAGTTCTGGAACAGCCTTTCAAGGGCAGTGGGGGGTGCAAAAAACCTAACTTCAATGAGCTTGATAAGTTTATGGAGGGGATGTGTGATGGAAGTGCCTATAATGGCATGTGGCCCATCAGTGAATGCCAGTAGCAAAAATCCCCAATGGCCGGAGACAGGACACTAGATGGGGATGGCTCTGAGTTACTACACAGAATGCTTTCCCAGGTATCTGCTAGCTGGGTCTTGTCCACATGCTCACGGTCTAATTGATCAATATATGTGGCTTCAGGAAAGAATTTCCCCCCAGGTCAGGTTGGCAGAGACCCTAGGAGTTTTTCACTTTCTTCTGCAGCATGGGCACGGGTCACTTGCAGGTTTAAACTAGTGTGGATGGTGAATTCTCTGTAACTTGAATTTTTAAACCATGATTTGAGGACTTCAGTAACTCAGCCAGAGGTTAGGGGTCTATTTCAGGAGTGGGTGGGTGAGGTTCTGTGACTGCAATGTGCAGGAAGTCAGACTAGATGATCATGATGGTCCCTTCTGACCTTAATGTCTGAGTCTGGCATAAATATATGTTCAGACACTGTAAGTGACAATAATTCTGATTGAAATCTCAAAAAGGCAAAAATAGATTAGTGACTCAATTTCTCACTTTTAACCCAAACAGTGCGCAGTTTGAGGTCTACCTCCATAATCCTGTTCAGTAGATGTAACCAACTATGCCAAAAATTGCCCAAACCAGTCTTGGAGCAACCTTTACTAAGAGCAAAAGTGACGTCCCAGACTCCTCTCAAGACCCGTGTATCTAGTCTCTCATGGTGCATGTACAAGCTTGTAACCATCCCATACAAATTACATTTGAGGCTCCATAAACAGTTATAAAATCTGCTAGCACAGTGCTCAAATCCCAAGGATCAGCAATCAATACATCCCCCAACTTGTAGTGGAGACACCCACGATTGGAAGATGGAGGTGTAGGTTATATTGTCCTATAATTAAAGAGCCTGCTGTCAAAATTTAGATATTCAGCAAGGAAGACTTGAGTTGTGCATGACAGCTAGTAAAGATCCTCAGCCCAAAGACAGAAGTTTAGCAATAAAAGGAGAGTATTTGGCAGCTTTCTGCAAATTCATCCTAGTTCGTGTTGAGGTTTGAGGCCTTTTTTTGAATACCACATATTTTATTTAAGTTGTTCTAAAGGGAAATATATATTTCCAACCTTCATTCTACATTAAAATTATTTTGTTTAGAAAATGTTTTGGGATCCTTCAGGTGCTATATCAAAATACTGGTGTTGACAGACACATTTTTAATCCTTTAAATGGAGCTGTTTTTCCCTTCTGTGTTCTAGGAAATGATGATTAATTATTTCATCAGGCAACTAGATAACTGAATCTGTAGACTATACCCATGTGAATATAAAATAAAGTTTTTGAAAATACAAGCCAGACACAGAGAATTATGTGAATCCAGAAAGCTAAGTGAATGGGGGATCTTACCACTTTCCTTGAATGAAGTTGAGTAACCAAAATAGATGACTGACTGCATAGCAGAATTATGATGGCCATTGTCCATTGCATAATTGGTCAATGAGTAGGTCTGATCCTACAAATCCTCAGGGATGTAAATAGCCCCTACACAAGTGAGCAGCCCCACGACTCTGCACTGTGTAATTTACAAAAGAAATAACCTGCCATTGCCAGTTCTACAGCTGTCCTCAACATTGGGAGCCTCCACTCCAGCATCTGCTTGTAGCATGGTGTCATCCAACCTTGTGGGAACTAATCTAGTTTGCATGTTTCTGAAAACTGCTTACATAAGCACTCAACCAATGATGGCTCCCAGTATCGTGAACACTGGTGCAGCTGACCCATTTGTTTAAGCAAAGGCAGGACAAGGGTATTTATTTTACTGGGCCTACTTGCATGGATACAGATGATTTGTCAGTAATATTTTTATAACTGGACCATTCACTTAATATAACTGTACATTAAAAAAATACAATGATCTGGGTGAAAAATTCACACCATTTTCTGTATTGAAAAACCTTTATCTTGAAAATAGGTTGCATTTCAAAATAGGATGTGCTAATGTCTTCCAATTTCAGTAAAAACTGTTTTTTGTTTTGTTTTTTTTGGTCTTGAAATTAGGTCTTGAGTGAAAATATTGAGTTTTTTTTCCACTGAAAAATAGATCCGTTTAAGGTGAAATTAAATTTCTCTCTTCGAGTGATGGCTCATGTCCATTCCATTATAGGTGTGTGCATGCTCCGTGCACAGATTCCCGGAACTTTTTTCCCTTAGCAAGCCCCGCAGGGTTGGCTCAGGCGCCCCCTGGAGTGCCACGCTCATGCCGCAGTATATGGGGCGCTGCCGACCCCGCGGGCCCTCAGTTCCTTCTTTCCACCTATGACGGTTGCTGGAACGTCTGCCTCTTGCATATCGCAAGAAGCCTCCCTTAGCATTCTAGTGCTTTTCTTTTAGTTGATTGTGATAGTTTACAACTCCTTAGTAGATAGTAGATAGCAAACAAGTGCCCTTCGGGGCTATGTTAGAGCCATGCCTGGCTCCACTGGCTTCAAAGCCTGCACCATGTGTGCTAAAGTTTTCTCCGTGAGTGATCCTCACGACTACTGCCTCCGATGCCTCGGAGAGCAGCACAGATGAGAGAAATGTAAAATCTGCAAAGCCTTCTAGCCATGCACCCAAAAAGAGCGGGATGCCCGGCTGAAGGCTATCCTGATGGAGTCCGCGCTCCGGCCGGACTCCGAGCCATCGTGATCACCCGCGGCACCGAGCGTCTCCTCGGTGCGGAGCGCCCCGATGGCACCGGCACCGAAGCCAACGGTGTCAAAGAAGAAGACGTGGCCCAAGGCCACACACATGGACTCCTCCCTGCAACCGGTACAGCAGGGAGTGACTCAGGAGATGCCCCAGCCACGTGCCGTGAAGGTTACTCCGGCACCGGCATCTCCTTGCAAGGAGCCTCCCCCCACTCCTCGGGCTGGGGGAGTGCCTCTGCAAGGGCCATCGATGCTGGAGGCTTTTGCGGCGGCATGCGCCCTCGTGGGCCTGACCACGCCTCCGTCCCCCCCTCAGCCGAGGGTTCTGGGACTGGCGCCTCGGGGTAAACCCGCGATGGGTTGCCCCGGTGGGTGGAGGAGATGAGTCGAGGTCTCCCCCCAGACGGTCAAGGAGGGTCGAGAGTGCGGGCTCCCCTCCTAGCTCCGACTCTGCGTCGTTGAGCTCCTCGACACTGCGGCACCGAGGGCGGTCGAGAGGCAAATGCACGAGGCGACGCGACGAGGCGACGCCGTTCCAGTTCCGCCTCATGCAGGGATCATAGCTCCGACTCCGATGCCTCGGTACGGAGCCTCGCTCAGCACCGATCCCCAACTCCAGTGCATAGCCTGGAGCGGTCCCCGTCTCCGACGCGGGTGAAGGTCGCTGCTCCGGCACAGCCAGCCTCGGCACTGCTTGGCACGGCATTGTTCGTATCGGCACTGCGGAGTCGGATACGCTCTCGTTCCGTTTCGAGGAGACATAGGCGATACCACTCCCACTCCAGAGGTGGGAAACATCACCGCAAAAGATCGAGGTGCAGGGGGAGTTCTACATCCCACTCCTCCAGCAGTTCGTCCCCCCGACGACATCGGAGACATCGGCACTGGAGCTCCTCATGGTCATCTAGGGGCCGCTCAGCAACCTGGGGCCGCAAACGATGGTCTAGCGGTTCCGGATCTCAAGCACGCCAGCCACTGCAAGCCCCAATACAGGCTACAGCGTGGCCCCAAGGCCCCTGGCAGTGGCCGTACTGGGGGCCGTGGGGTACCCATCTGGGCCAGGGCACCGTGTCCATCCACTCTTCGGTAGCCCAGCCAGCATCCCCGCCTCTGGCCCAACCAGACCAGGGTCATCCCTCGGATGAGGGTTCAGACCCCAAGGAGGGTCCCTCCACAGGGCCTCTCCCACAGTCTTCCTCCTCCTCCCCAGATGAGGCGGCGGCTAGAGACCGTAAGGCCCCCCTCTTTGACTTCAGGGCCTACCAGGACCTGCTAAAGCGGGTGGCGGAGAACCTCAACATTGATCTCAGAGATGTTGGGGGAGGAAGACCCTCTCTTTGGGTTATCTAACTTCGCAGGGCCATTGCGCTTCGTCCTCCCGGTGCACAAGAGGGTCATGAAACTTGCCAAGGCCCTCTGGCAGACCCCCTCTTCTGTGGCCCCTACCTCCAAGGCCGCAGAAAGGAAATACTATGTCCCCAAAGAGGGTTTTGATTTCCTGTATACCCACCTTGCCCCGGGAACACTGGTTGTTGATGCTGTCAACCAGCATGACCGACAGGGTGGCCAGGGCAGCACCCCTAAAGACAAGGACAGCAAGAAGCTGGATCTTTTTGGCCGTAAGGTTTACTCCACCACGGCACTGCAGCTATGTGTCGCCAACCACCAGGCATTCCTGGGGAGGTATAACCTCAACCTGCGGTCCTCGCTACAGAGGTTCCAGTCGGGGCTGCCACCAGATCAGGCCACGGACTTTGCCACTGTGACCCAGGAAGGAGCGGCAGTGGCAAACGTGGCATTACAATCAGCCAGCGATGCGGCGGATGCCGCCAGCAGGGTGATGGCTTCGGCCATCGTCATGCACCTCTGCTGCTGGCTGCAATCTTCAGGATTATCCCAGGAGGTCCAGCAAGCAATACAGGACCTTCCGTTTGAGGGGGCGGGACTCTTCTCTGATAAGACAGATGAGAAGCTCCGTGCCCTGAAAGATTCGCAGGCCACCCTTAGGTCCCTAGGGCTCTACACTCTGCAGGCTGTGAGATGTCAATCTCGGCCTCAGACCCATAGGCAACCACCACCGCCTCCCAGGCCAGGCCCAAGACCCGCTCAACCCAGGAGGGGTCAGGATCGCTTCAGGGCGCCTAATCGCCGTGACCGCCAGGGGTCCTCGGCGGAGCCCCAGCAAGGCCCAAGCAAGGGCAACAATGGAAATAAACAGTTTTGACAGTGCGCACGAGGGTGGCATTCCTTCATTGCCCCTGGATCTCTCCCGGCCCTTTGCCCACAGGCTTCGGCCTTATTATGCTGAATGGGAAACCATCACCTTGGACCGCTGGGTCCTCGGCGTAGTCCTCAGGGGCTATGCCCTTCAGCTTATGGCCTTCCCCCCGGACTCTCCCCCTATTCAGTCCCTCTTCAGGGACCCCGTTCACAAGCTACTGCTCGTATAGGAGATCAACTCCCTCCTCTCACTCGGAGCGGTAGAAGAAGTTCCTCCACAGGAACGGGGGAGGGGATTTTATTCACGGTACTTCCTAATCCCCAAGGCCAAGGGGGGCCTGAGGCCCATATTAGACGTCCGTTGTCTGAACAGATTCATCAGATGCATCAGGTTTCACATGGTTTCCCTAGCCTCCATCATTCCCACACTAGATACAGGAGATTGGTATGCTGCCCTCAACCTCAAAGATGCAAATTTCCATATCTTTATCCTCCCTGGTCACAGAAGGTTCCTCAGGTTCGTGGTAGCTGGCTGCCACTACCAATTCTCGGCCCTGCCATTTGGCCTTTCGTCAGCCCCCAGGGTCTTTACGAAGTGTATGGCCGTGGTAGCGGCCTATCTCTGCCACAAAGGAGTCCAGATCTTCCCATACCTGGACAACTGCCTGATCCAGGGCAGGTCCAGGGTTCATGTGAGGAACAGCCTAACACTCACCTGCGCGACATGCACCAAACTGGGGCTGCTCATCAACGAGCAGAGGTCTACGCTCACCCTGGTGCAGCGCAGAGAGTTCATAGGGGCCACCCTAGATGCCACCCAGGCCAGAGCCTTTCTCCCACGGCCTCGGTTCGAGATCATGGCCTCCATAATTACCGAATTACACAGGTCCCCCGCGACGACAGCCAGGCACTGCCTTCAGCTCTTGGGACATATGGCAGCGTGCACCTATGTAGTGAGGCTGGCTCGCCTCAAACTCCGGCTTCTCCAAGGGTGGTTGGCCTCAGTGTATGTACCAGCCAGACATTCGTTAAACAAGGTAGTCACAGTTCCCACCCAGGTACTGTCCTCCCTAGACTGGTGGAGGAACCCGGGGAGGTTCTGAAGGGTGTCCCCTTCAGAGACTTGGCTCCTTCAGTGACTCTCATATCAGATGTGGGATGGGAGGCCCACATCAGCAAAGACTTGAGCACTCAGGGACTCTGGTCACCAGACGAAAGAGCCCTCCATATCAATGTCAGGGAGCTGAGGGCAGTCCTCCTTGCCTGCAGGGTCTTCCTCAGATTCCTGAAGGGCAAGATGATTCACGTCCTCACGGACAATACGGCGGCCATTTTCTATATGAACAGGCAGTGGGGAGCGCGGTCCTCGGCTTTATGCCAGGAGGCTATGTGACTGTGGGACTTTGCTGTGAGGCATGACTTCCACGTCTCTGCCTCTCACCTCCCCAGGGTCAGGAACAACGAGGCGGACTGCCTCAGCAGGTCATTTTTACCCCGCCACGATTGAATCTACCACCTTCTGGTGCAGTGAACAATCTTTCGGAAGTGGGGAGCTTCCCAACAGGACTTGTTCGCGTCGTCCTGGAACAGGAAGTGCCTGAGTTTCTGCTTGCTCCAAGGTCACGAGCCGAGCTCCCTCTCCGACACATTCCTTCTAGACTGGATGGGGACCCTCACGTATGCGTTTCCCCCCATCCCGCTCCTACCCAAGGTCCTCTTGAAAATCAAGAGGGACAGAGCGGACATGATACTGATTGCGCCAGCTTGGCCATGGCAGCACTGGTACAGCATGCTGCTCGACCTGTCCATCGATCCGCCGATCTGGCTCCCGAGGCGCTACGATCTGCTCTCCCAGGACCAGGGTCGCCTGCTGCACCCGGACCTGGACTCCCTCCACCTGACAGCATGGAGACTCCGTGGCTGACGGAGGGAGAGAGGGCCTGCTCCTTGCAGGTCCAGCAGGTTCTGCTCGGAAGCAGAGAACCTTCCACTCAGGTGGTGTACCGGGCCAAGTGGAAGCATTTTACCTGTTTGGCGGACTCCCGGGGTATCCCACTGAGCGCTTCACCCATACAGGTGATTTTGGAGTACCTGCTCCATCTTAAAGCTCCAGCATGTAGAACTAGCCTCCCTGAAGGTGCACCTGGTGGCTATCTCAGCCTTCCATCAGCCAATGAAAGGACGATCCCTGTTCTCTCACCCCATATCAGTCAGGTTCCTCAAGGGGGTGGAGAGGCTATACCCGCAGGTCTGCGACCTGATGCCTCCCTGGGATTTGAACCTGGTCCTCACCATGTTGATAGGACCCCCCTTCGAGCCCATGGCTACATGCCCGCTGCTCATCCTCTCTTGGAAGGTAGCCTTCCTGGTGGCTATTACATTGGCTAGGAGGGTCTCTGAGATAAAAGCTTTGACCTCGGAGCCTCCCTACACGGTCTTCTACAAAGATACGGTCCAACTGAGACCCCATCCAGCTTTCCTGCCTAAGGTGGTGTCTCAGTTTCATTATAACCAGGATATCTTCCTCCCCGTGTTTTTTCCTAAACCGCACGGTTCGGAGGAGGAGCGGAGATGACACTCCCTGGATGTCAGATGAGCCCTGGCCTACTACATCGAGCGGACCAGGCCGTTCCGGAAGTCAACACAGCTGTTCGTGGCAGTGGCGGATCGGATGAAGGGCTCCCCTCTCTCCACCCAGCGCATCTCCATCTGGATCACTGCCTGCATCAGGACCTGTTACGAGTGGGCGAAGGTGCTGCTTCCAGGAGCTGTGACAGCGCACTCAACCAGAGCCCAGGCCTCATTTGCAGCCTTCCTGGGAGGAGTGCCCCTGCAGGACATCTGCAGAGCAGCGACCTGATCGTCGGTCCAAACCTTCACGTCCCACTACGCTATCGTACAACAGGTGAGAGAGGACGCAGGCTTCGGCAGAGCCATGCTGGCGAGGGCGGCTCAACGCTGACTCCTACCCACCTCCAAGGTATGGCTATTTAATCACCTATAATGGAATGGATATGAGCAATCACTCGAAGAGAGAAAACAAGGTTACTTACCAGTAACTGTTGTTCTTCGAGATGTGTTGCTCATATCCATTCCCCACCCACCACCCATCCCCACTGTCGGAGTGGGCGGAAAGAAGGGACTGAGGGCCCGTGGGGTTGGCAGCGCCCTATATACCACGGCATGAGCGCGGTACTCCAGGGGGTGCCTGAGCCGACCCTGCGGGGCTAGCTAAAGGAAAAAAGTTCCGGGAATCTGTGCACGGGCGCGCGCACACCTATAATGGAATGGATATGAGCAACACATCTTGAAGAACAACAATTACTGGTAAGTAATCTTGTTTTTCCAAGTTTAAAGGGCAAAATTTCAGATAAATCAATTCACACAAAAATAAAGTTTTTGCAGAACTACAATAAAGGACGCCTCTGGGATGTGAAATAGCACAGAGAATAGTGGCAGTTCTTTAGAAATTTTTCACAATATTACCATCAATCACTTTATATAGTATTTTGTGCCATAATTTCATTTCTCTCTGCATTCTTAACAGCATTAGATTAATCCATAGATGTTCATGCTCAGAAGGATGCTATCAATCTGCACCATCTTACTCCTGAGGATTAAAAGGAGCCTACAATGGATTTTGTAAATAGATTGAACTTGTACCCCATTTTGTTTATGCACAGAGGAGCTGGGGTACTTTTTCTGTTGGAAATAGGAATGTGAAGTCTGGACTTTCTCGTTTCTCCACCTCACTGCCCAGAAGAGCTCTTGGATGTTCAGAACGTGTGTACTGTGAGTTCTTGCACCTTGAATGTTGAATATTTAACCATGAATAAATAGGTGCTGAACAAAAAAATAAGTAAAACTACCTGACTAAAAATTCCTTCTCTCAATTGCTCAACTTTCACTTTGACTTGCATGGTCCTCATTATGCTACTTACATCATCTGTTGGGGCTAGACAAAACCTGAATTTCTAATGTAAAAAACAGCAACCCACAACAGCTTCATGTCATTGACTTTGCTCTTCAGCAAAAGTGGCCTCTTTTGCAGCACATTTGCTTATTGTTTGTTGCATCAGGATTTATAATAGAATTACTTTTAAGTTGCCAGAGGGTCTTCTGATCAATTAAAAATCCTTCATCAGTTTCTTAATTGCCCTCTTTCTAAATAGAATTGTATGTTGCTCTATTAAGTAAAACCACTTTAGTACCAAGTTTGCATTAGTTAGTTAACAATGAAAAGACACAATCAGGATTTTATGTGAATATGGTATTCTAATTTTCAACAAGACCAAAGTAATTTTGAAATGTTCATTTTTTTCTGATTTTACTTTCCACCACCATTTAAACCAAGACACCTGGATTTTTCTAATGCCAACACCACACATATGGGGACACAATCCAACACTAAAGTAAATGAATCACATACTCCTCTGGAAAATAAAAAGACTAAGTGTGAGCATGAATCTTGCAACCATATCAAGGAATTACGTTTTAGATGAACAACATTCACAGGAGAGCTCCAAAATGCCCTGTAACACACAGCTATGTACCTTAGAACATTGGTTCAAGAGGTTATGCTATGGTTTTAAAATAAAGTGATAGGTTCATGACTAAGAAACCTGTGTCATACTTCTGTGCTGTGGTTTGAGATAATTGGGTCCTGGTTACCACCATAGTGGAACAAATAGGTGTTTGATCCAGGCATGAATATGTATACCCACTAAGGAAATTACATATATGAATCCCGTTTCCAAGTAAGCAATGGGAGTTGCAAATTTTTTCATCACTCCTCAAGGTCAGTCGTAGGATTTAAAACATGCATCACTCAGGTTTGGTGTCTTCTGCCCTATTTAAGTCTTTACAGCGTCTCAACAGCCAGTACAGAACGTCTTGCATCTGAATCATGCAGAGAATGTTCATATTTTAAACCCAGCCACCTACCGTGACAAAGACTTTGTCTTTAATAGCTGCAATTATGAGGTGAGCTGGTAAGACTTGGTATGACTGATAATGCCGTTCAATTATTTATAGTTCATTTCTCAGGAGTTGTACATTACATTTTGATTTGTCCTGCAGCTCGAAACAGTGGAGCTGCTCTAGAATCAGTTATGTATTTTTTCCCCCTTTGTGGTAGCATTTCTGCTTTAGGGCTAGAAGATTCCACACAACGGCTTTGAAGCCTACCTAGTGCTGACCCAGCAGTGTAGTATAGTATTGTGGGTCAGACACTGTTAGAGACACACGCCCTGATCGTCACAAGAATTTGATGATACAATGCAGGACGTGGAGAATGGGGCCAAAAGTGGCTTCAAGTCCTGGGGCCACTCTGCACTGCTCTAGTACTCTGGCACATGTTGTGCTGGGCATCAACAACCCTTTCAGGATATTGACACAACTGGGGATGCCCTGGTTACATTGCCCATTGTTGCATTGGCACCTGGGAGCAGGGATGACAGGCTCCCCTTATGCACTGGCCACCTAAGCTTTATTCAAGGCTGCTTTGCATCAGAGAGAGAGACAAAAATGGCTCTAATGTATTGGCTGATCTGGTTAACGTAACAGATTGTCTCTTACCAGTTCTCAGGTGCTCTCCAGCTAGACATTTCAAACAGAGAGAGACACGGTGCCATTGACTCCAAAGCAATTCTAGGGTCTGAAGATTTCTGTGGAAATAATTACTGCTGCATTTTCCTTTACAGTCACTTTCACTAATGATAGGTAGCTCATTGCTTTGGCAAGTGCTTTAGGAGCCTTTACTTTAGATATGAAAGCTGCTCTATTTTATTTATAAATTGTAGTATGGTTACATCACAGATCTTCCCTTACTCTAGTAGTCACTCTGCTGAGCTACCATAGCATTGGTTTCCTCTGTCCCATTCCACACACTCACCACTGTTAGCTCAAGAGCCTTCTTCAAAACAGCTTCTACCACTTGGAATAGCCTTCCTGGATCACTTCAACTCATTGATCTCTGCCTATTTGCAAATCTCTGTGGGAAGAGACTTTCTTCCTTGCTCATGCATTCTCCTGTCCCCCTCTGCTGCTGTGTAACACTACAGTATTTGGGGTCTGTAGGAAAGATGTCCCACAAATCCAAGCAACATTGTTGATTCTGAAGCCTAAAGGAACCAATGTAAATTAGTCCAGTCATATGCAATTGTGGAATCTGGTGTATGAAGTTCGTTTTGTTCCATAAAATGGACCATGTTTAACTGATGTTGATTTTCTATACTGGTTGTGATATTCACTCAGTCATTTTACTGTGACCAACTGATCCATGCCACCAGCCAGAAGCCTAACAGTTAACATTTTAATGTGGACTCGGAGTCCACACTTTGGGACAGTGATGCCTTACTGAGTTTGCAACATCAGCAGTAAAAGAACCCAGCTGACAAACACCAGAAGCCAACTTAAGAAAGTCCATGAAGGAACATGTGACCGCAGCTTGCTTATGCAGCCTGCATTATTTGCATTTAATTTTGTTTTCTGTCTGCATTGCTCAGATTCCAAGATTACACAGCAGCAGCAAAGCATGCAGTAGAATAGTCATGAGTGATTCATTACTGTGACTGAAATCCAGCACAACCGACATTTGACCTACATTGGAAATACAATAGCTGAGTGCTTAGTTTTATAACCTGGTTTGTCATAGTTTACAATGGCTAACCCAGGAGTGTAGCAGATCAATTTGTGCAAATACAGGTGTGGGCTATTGTAAGTCATCACAGATACCCAACCTCCTCAATTCTTGTTTCTTTCTCACACTGGTCTGCCTTCTATTCACTCTATCCACTTCTGCATAGCTGGACAGTCTTGAAAACTCAAGCAGGCTGATACATACAGCAAACTGAGTTTAGGCTGTTGATGAAACCATACCTTAATCTTCAAGAGAATAGAAACCACCAATAGTTTATAAGCATTATTTACACTACCAGCTGAGCAGGGGAGATGGGAGTGTTGATTTCAAGGCACAGAGCTCCCCTTCAACTTTTGATTTATGGTAAGGAGAGTGAAACCAGTGAGGGAAGCGTAATATGACAACAATACAGAACAGTTGCTTTCTCCTAACACAGAACAAGGAAATATATTAGAATAAGGAAGATTCTGTTACAAGGTATTTACCAGCTCTGTATAACTACATCTTGTGTTTTAAAGATTCTGAGGCTGTTTGTTACACTTTCTTTGAAGTCTTAAAGGAGGCCTTTTATACTGGAGCCAACTTTAAACTAAATCGTCGTGCTGACATGTAGAGCTCTGTGTAAACTCAGAAACATCTCTCTCCAACAGAAGTTAGTCCAATAAAAGATATTACCTCACCCACCTTCTCTATATATTTTTAATGTTTTTTTGTCTCCCTTCGTGCACTTTTGAAAAGGTATTTATTGTTTAAACAAAGGTTTATTCAGCCATAGTTCATCTGTTCCTCCTGCTTAATGTCATGAATCTGTAGCATCACATTTATGCAACACTGTGAGATCCTACCTCTGAGTTACAGAAGATAGAGATGAGAGACCTCTTTGATCATAGTCTATCCAATGTGTGATTGCCCCTAGACTATATATTCTTGGGCTTCACCCAGTCTTATTGTAATTGACTCTAGAGATGGGGGTTCCCTGGGAGACTCTTCTACAACATTGCAGACCCTAGTCTTGCATACACATACAATGCAGAATACTTACTGGAATTCTCATCTATGCCAATAGCAAAGGAGAGAAAAGGGAAGTAAGTGACAGTCAAACTAGCCTGCTGATTCTCTGCGTGTTCTCTTGTTTTGCAATTACCTTGGTGTGGAAGAGCTTCTCCTCAAGGGTGCAATTAAGCAACTTAATAAGCAAAACTGTGGAGCTTCATTACTCAGGGATCCTGCTCTTGGAGAACTTTTAGACACCACTCGTGCTCGCATAAAGATATTCTATGCCTTGATTCTAACAAAGGACCAGATTTGATCCTCTCAGGTGAACACATACAATACCACTGGAACCACGTGTGAATCCAGAGGCAGAATTTGGCCCACAGAGTCTCTGGGCCTGATACTCACTCATTTATTTGATCCTGGTGTAACGCCCCTGAGTCCAATGGAGCTACTCCAGAGTGACATTGGTATAACAAAGAGGAGAATCAGGGACGTAAACCTTATTTTTTGAACTCTTATGCTGAGCTTCTACAATCCCAATATTGGAAAGTTACTACTAGAGATATTGATCAAGCAACAATGTCCCTACAAAACATGTCACAGCTTCCTTCGAGGATGACTGAAGCGCAGCTGATGATGAATCTACCAAATACTTCCTTCCCACCTCTCTCCATCTGAATCTTTGGGAAACAAATTCCTAGGGATCTCCTTGGTGTCATAGAACTGCTGCTCTGATCAAGAGTTTGTGGAACCTAAGAAGCTGAAATATAGGCTTATTCATTTAACCACTGCTAAAAATACGACAATGGTGGAAGTTGGAAAGGGCAGTCTTGAGTGACTCTGCTCCAATATCTTTAACAAATCATAGTCTTATTTCCTCCTTTCATCCACACAGTCAATGATAATCCCTTTTGATAAAGAGAGGCAGGGGGGAGAGACCACACATACAAATGAGATTGCATTTACTAGTGGCTGGATTTCTTCCTGTGTGGGACTATCCTACCTACCTTTCCCTCTTCTTTTTTGATCTCCTTTTAGTTGTAATCCAGATAAATTCTAAAATTTTATGATGAAGATTCTCAAAAGGGACTAATAGAACTGGTCACAATTTTTCATTAAAGTACTTTGAACAAAAAAAAAAAATCTTTTTTCCCCTCTAATAGAAAATGTCTTCCCAAATTTTTCAGTTTAACAGAAAGCAAAAGCCCCTGAAAAAAATCAGTTATTTTTTCCTCATGGGAAAACTGAAAACTATATTTTGGGAAAAATGAACATTTTTCATCTTTCAATTTTGTGTGTGTGCACTATATTCCACGGAGGTCTAGCCAACTAACCATTTTGAGTATCTCAACCTTAAAGGGGCTGAATATTTTGAGGGCAGGTGCTTGGCACTTTCTGAAAAACCCAGGGCCCTCCAAAAGGCGTTGTAAGTCGAGTACCCAAAAATTGACACAACCAATGTCACTCATCTTTTTAAAATCTTGTCTTTGGACGCTTAGTGTGACAGAGCTACATGAAAGCGTCTGTGGGCGGTGTGATATAGCGAGAGCAGAGGGCAGTAGGAGAGTGCTTGAAGGGAGGTATGTAATCCCCAGAATGCTCAGGGCTCTGTTTCCTGCAGACTAGCTAGAAGTCATGAGGGGGTAATTAGGAGCAGCTGAGGCCAATTAAGGCCCAGTCAGGCGCTTGATTAAAAACCCTCTGCTCCAGACAGGGCAGGAGTTGGAGGAGTAGGTGTGCTGTGCTATGCTATGCTAAGGAGCAGACAGGAGTACAGTGTTGTGTGGAAGAGCGGAGGAGTCCTGAGAGAGGTACTGGGCCTGGGGGGGGGAACCTACCCCTGGCAGGACTGAGATATTCCGCCTGGCTAAGGAAGCCCAGTCCAGGCTGCAAGGAAGCAGGGCCTGAGAGGCCAGAAGGACCAAGAGGGGAAAATTAGCCCAGGGGAAAAGACTACAGCTGTGAGTACGGTGCCAACAGCTCATAGGTGCTACTCATAGGGCCCCTGGGCTGGGACCCGGAGGAGCGGGTGGGCCCGGGTCTTTACCCCCCCTACCTGGGGAGACGGGGTAACTGGTGACGCCCTGATCCACTACAAGAGGCAGAAGCGCGAGACCCACTAGGCTGAAGCCAGCCCTCTGCCACAGCGGGAATCATTCTGTTGCTGGGGGAGAAATTTTGATCTTCATGCTGGCTTAATGTTAATATAAAAAATGCAATAGTAAATAAAGGAAGCTGTTTCTGTGCATCAAGACGATTTGGCAAACAGATGGGTATTGCCCAAAGAGGTGCTTGGGTTTATCAAGCTACCTTTTGGAATTTGAAACTCTTGCCTCAATGTAAATTGATACAGCAAACATTTAGTTCTGACATTGCTATCTATTTCACACAGTTGACAAGGCTTCACTTACAATCATTTTGTACTGTCTACGCCACTGGCTGTTTTTTCTTATGGGCTCAAGAGCAAAGACTTAAATTGTCATCCTCAAGGTCATATGTCTGATACAAAAGCAAGTGACCTATTTTCTAGCCCGTAAAATACCTAAATAATCAAGAGGTGATCCAGACACAGTCAAACTCAGAGCTATTAAGGGGGTGGAAAAGGGGTCAATTTTCTGTGACATCTTTAAGATCTAATACATGGCAAACAAATCTTGGGAACTCACAACCTCAGTGAATGATTTTATAACTCTTGCACATGCAGGAGAAATCACCAAACTACTGAAACCTCAGATAACGTCCACTGCTGTCTATAAATGCACAATGCATTTAAGTTGATGATGGTAAATCTAAAGGAAACTAGATTGTGTGCAAACTATTGCTTATCTGTGGATCTATCATTTCTATTGCAGCAAATCAAAATAATACCAGTTATCAGCTTGTTCTGTAACAATCATCCTAGAGGGACTAAGAAATATGTTAAGATGTGCTAAACCTTATATGGCAATGGGCCTTTTAGTTGAGACTGACAATAACAATCCAGCCTTTAAAGTATGCAGCAAGCATGAGTGATCACTGAGCTGACTGGCCCAGTGTCAAATTATACTCATAAAAGGTATGACTTTAAAAAGAGAACCTTTGCAACAGACTATGCTGACTGACCCAATATGCATAGGCAACACAGAGATTTATATTCACTTCTCCATGAATACATATGCCAGAATAACTAGCACGGAGGCCCACTCAGCCATAGTAGGGAGGGTCCTAGCCTTTTGTTTAGCCAAATAAACATTGTCGGACATATTTAACTTGTGATTTATGGTCAACAGATGGTCAAAGTACAAAGAATCAGATTTGATTGGTCCTCATGAGCATGATTTTCTCAGAAAATAACTAACAATTAATTTTTGTGAAGATTCACAGGCTCTGCCATCATGAATTTGGTGTTTCCCTCTTTGTACATGGGAGGGAATATTGTCCAACAATCAGAGATGGGACAGGCATACAAGATATCTTTGGTCCTAAAACCACCCCTACCACTGACTCAATGCGAGAAAGTCATGTAGGTCAAAACTCTCCAACCTGAATGCCTAAATATAGATTCTAATTTTGGGTCAAAACCAAAGTGCTCCGCACTTCCTGAAAATCAGGCCACTTACTGGGGTGATTAAATATGGATTTTAGGCACCCACATTTGATAATTTGGGTTTCACCACCCAGGCCCAGTTTCACTGAAGTCAATGGGAGTTTTGCCACTTGTGATAAGAGCAAGATTGGAACCTTAACCTCTCTGTGGATACCTTATCAGCTGCCTTCCTATGGTATTTGGTTAGGCCTGATTTAATGAGTGTATAGCATTTTGAGGTGGAAGCTATTTTATAATAACAATACTTTGCAGTTATAACTTGAAAAATCCACTCAAATTTGACAACAAAAAGGCTTTTGCTCTAAGTTTTTAACTGGATCCTGCTTTAACTGACTTATTCTCTGTGTGTGAAAGAAAGCACTCACTTACAAGCATTCCTCTCCATACTCCATTGTCAAAGTGCTCTACAAACATTAATTAAAGTTGTATTGAAATAGTCTTTGGGAAAAGTAAACTTCTAACAGTCATGAATGTTAAAATACCAATATTCAGTTATATTGACTCTGTTTAAGAGCTATAAATATTAAAGGTCCTCCATCTGGTGATATTACTTGGTTTTTCTAAGGGTTATAAATATACAAGTATATTTATTCAGAAATATGGACTTCAATTTTAATAAGTTCCTGTCACTTGAACAAACTACAAACTTGCATCTTCCTTTTGTTTAAGTTCCATGAACTTGACCCTTCATTCACCATGTCTAAAATCTGAATGGTGTTGAAATATTCTGCCATGTATCTTTGCTGCAGACACTCTGTGCCTATGTACATAAATACAGAGGTTAAAATTTGGACTATTAAATGGGCTTATTCTTTTGTGATCTATGTGCAGAGCCCCTGCCTTGCAATTATATTATTGATTAGTTGTAGCCCAGTAGCCCCAGTGTGCTAGATGCTGACATGTTTGCCCAGTCCCCAGTTCTGGTCTCTGCTTAGGAGAGGCTCAAGCACCCCGATCCTTCTCTGATATATTGGTGGAAGTGGAACTGCGACCCCAATCCTTTGCTGGCTTCCTCTGATATATTTGGATTCTCAGTTTCTTGGGGGGAGTAAGCCTTTGGCTCTGCCTCTGCCTCCACCTCATCTCTCTGTGCCCCCTTTGGGGGGTTAACTTCTACGCTCTGGGTTGTAGAAGGGAGCTCTTCCTGCCCTCTGACTACTACAATGAGTACTCCTTGCATATGGTGCGGTTGGAGGCCCAGTGCAATTTGAATTGCTTGACCATTCTGGTCTCAGTAGCCTGACATCTTCTGGTTGGCAGAGAGAAATAGGAATACTAAGTAACCTTGCAGATGTCTCAGTTTCTGCATACTGCGGCACATAAGATGAAACACTTAACGTGCTTGCAGCTACACATAATAACGGTGATGGGAATAATAAGTTAACCTTGAATGTCTGGGGCATTTTTCCCACTGAGAAGGGTCATATTTTTTTTTACCACCCCTCCTGTTACCAGCTATTGTTTTGATGACCCCAACTATCATGGTGAGAATGGAATGTAGTTAAGGGTGAGAACCTGACGCAGATAGGTTATTAGGTGAAAGTTGGGTTGAGAGAGGTATAAAAAGTCATCACTCAGACAAAGGGGCGTGCTCCATCAATGCCTTATTCTGTGGGAGATGCTGCCGGTCAGACCAGAGGATCCATTGATTCCCTGGCGGGGCCTTTGAAGAAAGTCATTCCTGTATACAGCCTTCTGAGTGATTTGCTTAGCTCTCCAGGTCTAGTGAGTATGATATATTGTAGTTAATTTTAGACTTTGTATTTAACTAGTATATTTATAGAAAACCTTGCACATTAAACCCTATTGATCTGCAAATCGGGCGTACCATGTCTCACTCGTATCCACAGAGATCACTAAGTGTCCAGTATCAACAGTGAGAGAAGACTCTATGATCCTTCACCAACTTGCACACCAGCACTAGGGCCAGGGACATCATGGTCTCCACCATAAAGCTTAGTTTTAATTTACTTTGATTGTCAGCTGTTGGAGGCAGGGACAGTCTTTTTGTTGTGTGTTTATACCATTCCTGGCAGCATGAGGGCCAGGTCCATGACTGGAGCTCTTACCTGCTAGTGCAATACAAATAATAAATGCATATGACTGATACCTCTGAGGCCTGGGACTCTGTGCTAGTGGATCTGATTGCAAGATCAAGGCCTCACAGTGCATTCGGGGCAGAAGGGATACCCCCCCTAAACATTTGGTATCAGACAGAAATGTTTTTAGAATGAAAAATTATGGGTATTGACAAATATGCCCTAAGTTTGCACCTTTTCAAAGTGATATAAAAATCCCAGGTTCCTTGGTGCTGCTGATTTCAGTGCATCAACTGGTGGCAAATTACTTTGCTCCAAGAAATGGCATTTCAGCATCTCACCCTCTTGTGATTAGCGGTTCTTTGGTTTACTTCCCAAGTCACTGTGTTCCTATTTCCCTTGGACTCTCACGAAGTGCGTTGAGCTGTGAGAGCACGTGCCACCACAATCCATGGGGATTCTCCTAGAGGTCAATGTAGGCTCCTACCTTTGTCATGTTTTAATGGTGAGTAGATCGTCTAGCTTAGAGGAAAGAGCAGCAAAACAAATAAAATAGAGGAAAAACCTGGAGATCCATCTCCAGCTATTTTAATACGTGGAGCTATTTATATGATTAGCTCAGAGCTCCCATGCTGCTTGAGGCAAGCATGGTTTCAGAGCCAGCCTGAAGATTGCTGTGGTCCCCTGTATAACATTAGAAATTACCAGGGACTCCCGTTAGAGCTGGAACTTACAACCACAGGAGTCAGTGTTGCTGTGATGAGATGCAGGGATGGGCATGAAAAATCAAGATACAAAGATTATTTTTTTTCTACGGCATCTGCATGCCCCTGTAGGAATGCTAACATGGCTAACTAAAGTTACTGAAGGCCTCCTAGCTGGGCTGCATTAGTGCCAATAATCCGAGTAATTCATAATGCTTTTTCTTTACGTACCACCATTTTGCTCAAGAAGGTCAAGGTCTACATCAAGCCTCTCATCTGTCCCTATTTCCCAGCTGGGGGAAACTGAGGCACAAGAAAACCACCACCCAGGGAAGTATGGTTAAGTGGAAGGGCTTGTTTCGTTTTATACTCTACACCACTCTCTTTTTTTGGTTGAATTCTCCATGGCCTATGAAGGGAAAACTGCATCTTGATTGCATTGCTGGCACCGCTGGTGGAGGTGACATGGGAAAGGGCTCTCAGATTCCTCCTCCCTTCTTGTGACCTACGTGCCCTTAGTGGACTATTATGCACCCCAAAGGGTCATCCACCTGTCCCTGTAAAGGGTTCATTCACGCTGTAGACACTTGAAATGCAGGGCAGGGTATGCTCAGAGCACAACAGCAATTCCTAATGTCCAGCTGGAGAAGTGGCAGGCCATCGAGCCCAAATTGTTACACTCCAGGCAGCCTTTAAAAATGGCCTTGTGATCTTCTGAGTGTTGGTAATCATCTGTGTAGGTCCGGACAAAGCCCCTGCCATTGCCATCTTCAGTACAAAGGTGTCACCTGCACCCGGACAAAAGCTTAGTGACAAGATCAAAAGGTTTAAATATGTAATCAGGAGCTCAGGAATCATAAGTGATTACGCCTATCCCTCACCTATTGAAGGATAAGGTGCCGCATTCCTTGTGCAGCGGCTTGCTTTTAATTAAAGGAGATGTGTATGCTACGAAGATCCAATGGAAACAGATTCTGATTTTCAGCTTTAACTCAATTTCTTAATGCCTTCCCTTTCCACATGAACAGCAGTTCATTAGTTTTCCACCCAAATGGGGTGTGTGCATTTCCTGAATGAGTTTAACAATGCTCTGCTGCATTTGTATTTAATTAATATCATTAGAGACTTGCTATGCCAGAGCACATTAGGTAGCCATCACTGGCTTATCTTGTTTGCCTGTCGCTATTTAGGCTTCAGTACATATTTTTTCCCCTTCTAACTTCGTTTTCTTAATGCCTGCCTCTCATATTTTAATAAATCTATGCATTTTAGCCCATCTCATAGCAGGGAATGTGATGCTTATAAGACTGATTTCTCCTGTATAAAATATTCCCCATTTTCATCAACAATCTGCAGTTGAATTCTCTTGCTTCAAAGAACAGCATCTGCACCCTCTCTGCCTGTGTTTTGTCACTGTCCATATTATTTTTTATTTGCTTTCACATGTGTTTACTGTAGTGGAACATCATTTCTTGACAAGGCTTTTATCATGTTTGTCAATGAGGCATTTGTGAGAAGAGGCTCATTGTATCTCTTGGTTAGCATTTGTGTTTTGCATTAATGCACTACCTTTCTGAAGCCTGTTTGTAAGATATGTAAAATGACACTCCCACTTGAGAACAGCTCAGAACAGCACCTGTCGGCTTGGGCAGAAAGAAACTCACTGGGAAAGCAGCTGCCTTTTTATTTTAATGTAATAAGCTTTAAAAAAAATAGAGTGGAGACATATGAAAAAGAGCATCTGCAGCCACATGAGCTTAGGATAAAGAGTACAACAGCTATCCATCCTCCCACTTCCGGGCATACACAGGACTTGTTCTTCCCCATACCTATGCAATGGGCCAGGTACATTCAAGGAAGGAGTTTTTCCACCTTCCTCTGAAACAGTCAGCATAAGTCACTGTCAGAGAGCAGGATACCACCCTGCATGGACCATTGGAGTAGAGGACAGAGTTTTTCCTGGTGTGTTCCTGACGTTTAGCTATTGGATGTATGGAGTGCACCCAGTTACCATGGTGCTGGCAGCCACAGACACGAAGAAGGATATGCTGGTGGTTAAGGCCATCTGAGCCCTGTTGCTCTCTCTCTCACAGACTTCCAGCGTGGTCTCGAGTGAGTCACCTGGTCCCAGATTTTTAAAGGGACTTAGGTGCTGCTGTGCTCTGTGTTATAACACCTGATTTAGGAGCCGACATTTCATTTTCAAAAGGGGTTTAGGTAATATATTTATTGAGAATTTTCAAACACTCAAGCAAGTACTTAATTGTCTCTCCGTGTGTCTACTCAATATTTTGCCTGCAGAGAGAAATATATTGATTGCAGGGAAAGCATGTACCATTTCAATCTCTTCCAATACAAGAAACAGAATTTTTCCAGGGGGCAAAAAAAAGTTAGTCAGCTGTTTTAAGAACAAGATTACCCAAAGCAACAGAGGCTAATGTATCCCACCTTGGACATGACACGTCCATCTGATAAATTAATCAGGGTTTGACTGCATTAGTACTTACAGGGGAGGTCTCCTCTAAGGAAAACCGCAGAGAATAAAGTGGAGGATTCAGTAGACAGCACCTTTCTTCCCAAGTCACTGAACTAATCCACAAGTATGGTGCAAGGGATGGCTTGTTGGAGGTTCCTCCTTTTGGAAGACTACCCATGTTAATTACAGAGCTTTAGCAGGTCTATAAGAATTACATCCCACCATGGTAGCCTGGCTAAATTCTAAGTGGGATTACTACTGTCTGCCTGAATTCCCCACTTACTGAGAGACTCTTCATTTCCTTTCCTAAACTGTTTCCATATTTCACTCCAAATTTGGCTTTATGTCAGAGTTGAGTGAGGCGATATCTATATTTACAGCTCATAAAGCACTATGCACAGCATTACATACCGTATGGGCAGGACATTGTATAATAAATACTTCACCTGTTAAACATTTGTGATTTTTAACTTACCAAGTAATAAAAGAACAGTGATTTGTAAAGACAAGAACTAGCAGATAACTTGTAGTAAAAATGCAGATGGTTTTTCACAATAATTTAGAACACTTTTTCTTGGCGTTTCAGAGAGAAATGCTAGTCTAAGGAAGTTATGGGCTTTCAGGATCAAATAAAGTGTGACTATACTGAGTATTTGATGTAGGCTTCCTATGTGCTGTAGAAGTTGGTCATTAGGGCAGCAGAATGTCATGAGCTGTATAATGAAGAGAACTATAGGGCCCCCTAAGGGGCAAGTTTATTTTACTGACTATCTTGGAGAAAAATTCTCTCATCATCTCTAGCCTATAACGGATTCTTCTTAAACTCAAATCCTGTACACAGATTTTGCCTCCCCCCTCCCCAGCCCTTCTTTCTAGGCACTTAGATAACATGACAATGAGCATGCTAGAAAAACCCTGCTAGATTTCTAGAGTCTGAATAAGATTTTCTATGACTCCTTGTATGGGCTTTTCAAGTATTTGTAAATAATGATGAGAGAAAGAGGCTTTGGTCAAGTACCATAAAATCTATATGCCTGTGAATCTTAGCCAAACCTCTTTAGTCTTGAGAAGCAGAAATGGGTCCAAGACATAAAATTTCAATTTCGATTTTGAACTTCCCAAAGACTGGGAGAGTTTGGATTCAAGGTATTGGTCTGATCCCATCTCTAATAAGAAAAAAGCCTTCATATGATTTTTGAGTACTGCCTGTCTCTGGTTTACTAGATACATCACAAAGACAGCCTTATTTGTAGTCGTTTAGTGTTTCCACTCTCAGACCAGGCTAGGACCAGGCATTGGAAAACTAACAAGAACAAAATTTGGAGTGCTGGAGGGGGCAAGAAGGAAGGTCAGAAGAAAAGTAACTAAAATTTTTTGCATCATAGATTGCAAGGCCAGACTGTCATCATCTAGTCTGACCTCCTGTATAACAGAGACCGTAGATTTCCTCCAAAATAATTTCTTTTGAATTAGAACATATTTCAAAAAAACTTCCCATCTTGGTTTTAAAATTGCCAGCAATGGAGAACGATCCTTGATCATTTATTCCAATGGTAAATTACCCTCATTATTAAAAATGTACACCTTAGTTCCATTTGAACTTGTCTAGCTTCAACTTCCAACTATTAGATCTTGTTATACCTCTGTCTGCAAGATGGAAATGCCCATTACTAAATATTTGTTCCCAGTGTGGGCACTTATAGACTATGATCAAGTCAACCCTTAACCTTCTCTTTGTTAAGCTAAATAGATTGAGCTTCTTGAGGTTATCACTAGAAGGCATGTTTTCTAATCCTGTAATCATTCTCATGACACGTTTCTGAACCCTCTCCAAATTATTAGCATCCTTTTTGAACTGTGTGATCGGAACTGGGCACAATATTCTAGCAGCAATCACACCAGTGGCAAATACAGAGGTAAAATAACTCCCACTCCTACTCAAAATTCCCCTATTTATACATCCACATATTGCATTAGGCCCTTTGGCCACAACATCACACTGGGAACTCATGTTCAGCTGATTATCCTCCACAGCCCCCAAATATTTTCAGAGTCACTACTTCTTGGGATAGTGTCCCTGGAACAGGGTGTTCTAGGCTCAGAGCCCCCCTGCGTGGAACCCCCACAGCATTTCAGACTCATTCTGTGCTAGCGTTTCAGAAGCCAAGGCAGGGTTGTCTGCTCTGCATTGTGCTTTATGATTCAGACCAATTCCCTCCTCTGCCTATGGAACATTAAACATAATCACAATATTGAAAACAAAGGAGTTGCAGATTTAAAGGCAGGATCTGCTTAGCTAAAAATAGCACTAACATGAGTCCTGTCCTTTTGCGCTCAAGGGATGGCTGGTATCTACTGCTTTCTACAGGCTTTGGAATCAGACATGGGAACAGGAGGGAATGTTGCCCAGTGGTGAGAGCCAAGAGGGATGAGGAATCAGACTCTGCCAAGTCTGTTCCCAGCTCTGCTGCTTCTTTGCTGTGTGACCTTGGGCCAGTCTCTTAGCTTGTCTGAGCTACAGGTTATCCATCCATAAGATTGTCTACACACCTCATAAGGTGCTGCAAGAAGGAATTAATTTAAGTTAAGCATTTTGAGGTCTTTGCTAAACAGAGCTACCACCAGATTAAGATATTCAGTATTCAGCTCTGTATTTGGAAAAGGGAAACTCAGAGTTTTCCCAACCTCTTTTCAGTAAGAAAATAAAGTTCAAATCATTCCTGGTGAAGAAAATCTTTGTGCCTTGGAATGAAAGGTTCAGGCAGAGAGGTCATATGCAGTGAGTACAAGAAACAAACAACCCTCATTCTGAGGCCCCATTTTCCACACAGCCCTGCTAACATTCACATTATTTCTTTATGGTCCTTGCAAAAAACGACCAGCAGGAGGTTGTTTCATCTACTCACCATGAGTAGGGTTCTGGTCTCATTTCCACTTTCAGACTTGGTAACACTGGGCCATTCACAGCCAGGTTTCCAAATCAGCTGTTGATTTTGGATCTCTTCATTTCTCAGTGCCCATAGTCAATGACCATTTTTGGAAAATTTTGGCCTACCACTCTCACAGTGCCTAGCTTCCCTATCTGTAGAAATGGGGATATTAATGGGGCTCAGAAGTATTTTTAGGGTTAATTAATGCATAATTAATAGAGGCTAGGATTAAAAAAAAAAGAGCTGTAATAGAAAGGTGCAAACTATAGTTATTCTGCACCAGTAGAGGCCAGTACAGCCTGAATAAGCAGCATGGTGCTGGTTAAGAAGCCATCAGGCAAATTACACATCGGCATAGACCCAAAGCCACTGAACTGGGCATTGAAAAGATGCCACTCTCCACAGCCCACAATGGACGTGTTGACAGGACTTTCCAAAGCCAGACTTGCTAGTCTTGTAATGTGAGGAATGGATTTTGGCACATAAATCTGAATAAACAGTCCAGCGTGCTGACAACCTTTGGTCACTACGGATGGCTGTGCATGGCAATGGGCATAAGCCCAGCACGTGGGGTGTTCCAGAGAAGACCCAACCAAGTGTAAGAAGGATTGCCAGGGGTGGGAAAAAATTGCAGATGATAGCACCCTTGTAGGTGAAACGAACAATAAACAGAAACTGAATGAGACCATGACAGAAAGAAAATTACAATCTTTTTCTACAGTGATGCAGAGACAAAAACATAAAACTCAACCCAGAAAAAATGTGACCGAAACAGCATGAGCTCAGCTCACAAGGCAGGATGTTGAGCGGGACTGGACAGGTCCCCAACGGCAAGCATTAGATGCGCTGAAACAAATAATAGCGGGTGCCCTTGTCCTGAAGTGCTACAAGCCAAGAGAGCCACTAGCACTTCAGCGTGGTGGATGGGAGAAAGGATTGCTCTTTTGCAGGAGCAACTGGTCACTTATGCCAGCAGAGCCCTCTCAGAGACCAACCAGGGTAGGCCCAAAGAGAAAAGGAGTTTCTGGCTGCAGTATTTGGAGTACAGCAATTCTATCAGTACACAGCTGGCCACCCAATAATAGTGTCAAGAGACATTATTATATACATAAGTGTATTTTCTTCCCTTCTCTTTTAGCTGTCCACAGTTAGAGATGGAATGACCTTGGATAAATGCTTGGTTTTCTTTTTACAATGGTCATTTGCAATCACTTCCCATTGCATTTTAATTGTTGTATAATTAAAATGTTTAAGAAGCCATATTTCATTTTTTGTCCCCTTTTACTACTTATTCTGTTTTAGGTATTTCTAAGGCATTTATCACTGCTGTCAAAGCCATAAATGAAAGAGAAAAGGGGAGACAGACTACAGAAGGGAAATGTTTCTAAATCAAGGAAATTAGATTTTTTTTTCTAGCCGCTGGTTAGTTCAACTCTCTCCTTCTGCACTCCTGGCAATGAATCTGGGACCACATACACTGAATTGCACATATGATATGAAGCAGTGGGGATACAACCCAGCATCTTCCACTTCAGAAAAACAGAGTTCTCTACCACTCGTGCTAAAGGAGAATCTCCAACAGTAGTTTTAGGGGATGTAGCCGTTTTGCAGGCCAGCAACTAGAGCGGCATGAACAACACACACTGTATCTCAAACTCAGTCAAGCAGCGTTCTGTGTTTAAAAAAAGAAATCAGTCCCTGGTTCAGATACACTGAAGTTATGGTAACATGGGCTGAGTTTGCTTGCATGCTGGGGGAGCCTTTGAACTTCCTTCGCCAGAGCTAGGTCCTCTACATCACGTGCCCTGAAGAGCCACCTTCCCCCCAACACCAGCAAGATCTTGGGTAGGGGAGCTAGAGCAGGTGGGCTTTCTGGCTTGGGTAAGAAAGCCAGATGGGTCATTTTATGGGAGATGGGTGGGGGCAGGAGGGAGCGGAGATATGGCGATGTTCCCCTTAGGTATCCAAATTCCTATTACACATCGCCAAGTGAACCAGCAGGTGTTGGTCTGCCTCCGACCCCGGTGACCCAAACCCCTTTCCAAGCTGAATCCTGCAGGTGTTTGCACAGCTCTTCTGTGAGCGCATATAAGTACTGATGTGAATTACACATGCACATAATGGGAAAATAATCACCAATGTGCTTACGTGCTATACATAGGCTAGGTAGTCATCAATGTACTAAAATAATTGCCTGCCTGCTTGATGGCAGCAGCCATGTCATTTTGATGATTACTTCAACCTTTTATCTTATTACAACATAAACATTTTTGTGTAGTGTATGCTGTCATTAAAAAGCTTGCGTTGGTAAAGCTGTCAACGTCTTCGTTAATGGCAATAGCTTATCCTAGGTACCTCGAGCTTGTTGATGTTGCTTGTTCTATCTGTCTTGGCGCAGGGAGCACCTACTTTATTAACAAGGCTGAATAAGAATAATGAATCTTTGTGATGTTCGTGTTTTACAGCTTTGCTGAGTGTTTTCCCCCCTTTTGGTTAATGTTCTCTCTTGACGTTTTGACAATGGCATTTTACAAGGGCTGGCCCATGTGCAGTGATGGTGAACAACGAAAAAGGACCACACAGGTTTAATCCTTCGTCATTTCCCAATTATCTCTAAAAATCATCAACTCGCTATGTTGGCACAGACAACAGAAAAAGCTGAGGTGCAGGCAAATGCAGGGTTTTGATTAACACTGGAACCAGAATAGGGAAAATGGATGGTTTGGTTTGACAAGAGGAGCTTGATCTAACTGGTGTCTTGGTGGGACACTAAAATCTAAAGCGTTGTGGTGGTTCCTGGGTACCAGGGATATGAAAGGAAAGGTTGAGTCACAGATAGTGTGTCCATATGGAGATGGGAAAGCTGCAGAGCAGGGCTGTGTTTATTAATGAAGGAAGCCCTGGCTACTACTGACAATTATTCCAGGGCAGTGATAAACAAAGGGTGGATTTTATTTGGTCATGGCCCTAGGTTTTGCAAGGCAGTAAGTGAAGTAAGATATGCAGGGCCTCAAGCAGACATTTGTGATCTACATATGGGGAGGAGGGGCGGGGCAGGGAGAATTCCACAGGTGGTACAGTCAGGGATGTTTAAATCTCTACGGGACACAAAGGGGCTTTAGCAATTGGGAGCCAGAAATAAAGGTGCTTTTCCAGTGTGGGGAGGGCAGGAGAAAAAAGGGGGATCAGAAGGGATTCATCAACTAGAAGGAGGAACAAGGAAGGGTTTTGGCAGTTGGAAAGGGAGCTTTAGCTCCCACACTAGATCTTTCAGTGTGTGTGTGTGTGTGTGTGGAGGGGAGGGAAAGGGTAGCAGGGTTGTGCTGGGCCTTTGTGTCTGAGAACACTTAACTCCATCTGTTATACGCCAAGGCCAGACTGCTGTATAATCAGCTATGCTTTGCTACTCCAAGACAACACAGGTCACAACGGAGGTGCTACAGCGGGCTCAAAACTCTGCAGCAAAAGCCTTTCCTCTGCTCCAGTTTAACAAATTGACAGGAATTCTAAATAGTCTATAGTAGTAACACAAAAAAGTTACACAAGTCAATCACAAATAACCCGTACATATGGCTTTGGCACTATCTGGTATCAGCTGCAGGGACTGTAATAGGAGTTTAAAAGATACTCTTTCTTAAGATATTGAGTAAACTTTCCATACGCACCTAAGTAGGAGCCTGTACTCCATTTTCAAAATTTTACCCTTAGTCTAAGGCCAGGTCTAAACGTACATTGGTATAACTACAGTGCTCTGGGGTGTGAAAAACCCACACCCCCTGAGCGATGCACTTACACTGACCTAACCCTGGTGTGGAGAGCGCTATGTTGGTTGGAGGGTACCTCCCATTGGCCTAGCTAGTGCCTCCTGTGGATGTGGATTAACTGTACCAACGAGAGACGCTCTCTAATCAGAGTAGTAGCGTCTTCACTGAAAAGCTACAGCGGCGCAGCTGCAGCTTTGTAAGTGTAGACCTGCCCTAACGGAACTGCTGCCAAATTCAGTTCGAAACAAGATACGTTGTTCTAGTATTTACTTGTGCAATGACTACTCGCCAGGCCTTTAAACTCAGAATGTTTCTCTCCTTGTAACCATGTGCTTTACTGTGTAAATGTGTGCTGCAGTAGCTTTTTGCTGAGACAAACCCAACCATCGCCGTTTTACACATGCATGGTTTGGGACTATCACTTTGGTGGTTGGTATTTAAACTATCACAACTCTAAATATAATCATAACAATGAAATATTAACAAAATAAGGATTGCCAGACCTGCAAACCAAAAGAAAGCCCAGCTGAGTACAGAAGTGTGGCACTAAAACCTATCCCTTCAAGGACAGCAGACGTGCTGAGACATAGAGCTCAGCTGATCTTAGAACAGACTCCCAGATTTAAAGAGGCAGACGGTTGCGAATAAAACTTCTGTGTAATGCAAAACCTTTTTTTTTTCCAGTAGACTAGGTATCATTAGCAGTGAATGAATCTCACCCTGTTCATTTTTAATGCTACATGTACTGTGGGTGGGGAGTATCAACAGAGCATTGTCCTGTGGGAGGGGGAATTGGAGCAGGCCTTGAAATCAGAATAATTTGTGTCCTATAATACCAGAGAAAGGGGCATTCAGTTCAGTACCTGGGAGTTTGTTTTAATAAGGGATGTAAACCTTTATGGGTGGATGGAGCCATAGATTTGGCACACACAGACGGATCCTGTACTTAGGTAACTGAACTACTAGCTTAGGGGCAGGTGTGTAATACAGGCCTTGAAATCAGAATAATTTGTGTCCTGATCTCTTTTTCATAATACCAGAGAAAGGGGGCATTCAGTTCAGTAGAAAGGCAACAAATTGAAAACTGATAAAAAGAAGGGATTTTTTTTAAAATACCGTACATAATTAACATGTGGAACTTGTATTGAGAAAGGAGAGAAAACACAACTGAAACCTCAGGGTGTTTATAATGCAGATGCAATCTATTGCAGCTAGCTAGCTGTGTGCATCAGCAGGGAATCATGCACTTGAAGAGTCTGGGCACTTGCGAACAGCTGTTGATGTAGCAATGGAAAATACTATGGGTTCCAGAGATTACAGGGCTATAATTCAGCCTACAATGAAAGTAAGCAGAAACACTCACTAAAACAGGCCAGATCCTGTTGCCATTGAAGTCAATGTGGTTTTCACCATAAGTTACAACAGAAGTAACCTTGGGCCTCTAATGTGCAGAGAAACAGGACTATATGCAAATAAACAGGATTGCATCAAAGAAATACCTGATTTCATTATTAATTTCTCCTTCTAATGGGAACAACCCACAAGACTGGCTAATCACTTGGGTCAAAGGCAGTAATGCTCTTTGAGGCTATGTCTATTCTATGAGCTAGGGCTGGAATTCCCCTGCTCATGTACACATACTCTGCTAACTCTCATCAAGTCTGAATAGCAGTGTAGCTATGGTAGTACTGACAGTTTCAGATGGTTTGTACTGGGCACAGCTCAGCCATGCCTCTGCTATTGCTGTGAATGCTACTACAGATACACTGCTATTTATTCATTTACTAGCTCAAAGAGCAGGGGCCTACACCCCCAGCTGGTGGCGTAGACGTAGCTATAGGCTGGCTTGATAGCGCCACCTATTATTAAGGTTGCCGGACAGTTCCCATTATAAGACCCTGTTTTTCAATTGCTTATAGCTTTGCCAAACATTAACTGACCAGGCTGAAATTTCCCCTGCCCAGTGTCTGCCTCAGGACTACCTTTGTCCGTGCTGAAAAATTCTGGTGACCTATATGAGAAGCTCTAGCATCCCCATGCTTTGGAGCAGGGCCTTGAAATTTGGCTGGGGGCTGTAAGGTCTCCAGGATTTGCAGCAGACCTCAGTATGAACCCATGGAAAGTTTCCACCATTGAGGACTGGGCGTTGGCTCCACAAAACTACGGCTACGTTGGTCCCTTCCTCATCACACAGCAAATTATTTGGTCACTTTCCATCTCCAGCTACCCCCACCCCAAGCAAGTACACACTACTTTCCATGTCTCCCTACTGAAAAAACCACCACCATGATCCAACTCTGTGCTGGGGTGAACGCAGGCCCCTTCTCCTCTGGTCATGGTGCAAGGCCAGGCAGAAGACCAAGATCCTCTGAGGGAAGCGCCTGTACCTCATGGCTTGGGAAGATTATGCCCTAGAGGAGCACTCACGGGAGCCGGCAAGCAACATCCATGCCTCCGACCTGCTCCGTGAGTTTCACCAGGCCCATCCCAACAAACCTAATGCTCTCAGGGGCGGGGGTGATGTGAGGCAAACCCACCGCCAAAGCAGGGCTACTTGCACAGCTGCCATGACTCATCCCTCCAACAGTGATGCAGCGAGTTCTCACTCAGGCATGAGGCAGCACCTCGGCTGCACTGACTCCTATGCCCAGCAGAGCCTGCAGTGACGCAGCCTGCAACCATGTGGCAGCAACCTATCCCTGAGCAGAACCAGGTCACATGACCCCCAGGCTCAGATATTGCCCCAACCCTGCCAGACCTGTAGCGTCTGCAATAGTGCTACACAGACAGGAACCCTCCTGCTGCCTCCGTGTAACAGACTCTGAGCCTGCTCTTGATCTGGTTCCTGCTCCTGCCCCAGCCTTACCTGAGCCCTGCTCCAACCTTGCCCGTGTCCTACTCTGACCTTGCTCCAGCCCTGTGACTGACTTGCTCCCAGCCCTGCATCCACCTCCTGACCCCAGGCCCATGGACCCACCCAGCTTCGTCTCTTCGCCTGCAACTGGACTCTGGCTATGGTATTGATGTGGCTTGGCTATGACGCTGACATCTTGGATTCAACCTCTGATCCAACCATCGGACCGGACTGCCTGGACCCAGGGTCTGACACAGACCCTGGCTGCTCACCCAGAACTACTGGGAACCAGGGTATAGCAGAACTATGACCCCTCCGCGAGGCACCTCCTGTGAGGATGCTGACGAGGGATGATGACCAGCCCCAGTGATTGGCTGGACCGTACTATTTAAGCCAGAAGGCAGCACAGAAAATTGTCTGAATGAATGAGAGATTTCCTGACTGGCTCCTGCACTGAACCGGACTCTTGTTGATCCCTGGATCCTGAGTCCAGCTCTGACTCTGGCTTTGTTCCTGGACGCAGTTTCTAGCTCTGACCATTAGGCCTGACAAATCCTGCTCTGACCACTAGGTCAGACTACCCACATCCTGGTCATAATCTGGTTGTAGCTATTCATAAAAAGGGGAATAAGGATTAACCAAGGAATTATAGGCCAGTCAATTTAAC
This sequence comes from Emydura macquarii macquarii, assembly GCF_026122565.2. Taxonomy (NCBI): domain Eukaryota; kingdom Metazoa; phylum Chordata; order Testudines; family Chelidae; genus Emydura; species Emydura macquarii. The sequence goes on along the minus strand of NW_027130204.1, from coordinate 10,726,790 downwards.
TTTGGTATCTGGAAAGATAATGGAGCAAACAATCAAACAATTCATTTGTAAGCACCTAGAATCAAATAAGGTAATAAGTAATAGTTAACATGGATTTGTTAAGAACAAATCATGTCAAACCAACCTAATATCCTTCTTTGACAGGGTAACAAGGCTTGCGGATGGGAGAAAATCAGTAGATGTGATATAGCTCAACTTTAGTAAGGCTTTTGATACTGTCTTACATAACATCTCATAAACAAACTAGAGAAACATAGCCTAGATGAACCTACTCACTAAGGTGAGTGCACAATTGGCTGGAAAACACTAGAGTAGTTATCCATGGTTCACAATTGAGCTGAAAGGGCGTCTTGCATGGGCCCCTACTGGTTCTTTCAATATCTTCATAAATTATTTGCATAATCTCATAGATGGTACACTTATAAAGTTTGCAGATGATACCAAGATGAGAGGGTGTCACTATTGCTTTGGACGACAGGATTCGAATTCAAAATCATCTTGACAAACTGGAGAAACCGTCTGAATTAAATAGGATGAAATTCAATAAGGACAAAAACAAAGTTCTATCCTTAGGAAGAAATAATCAACTAACTGCAGAAATGGAAACTGGGAAATGACTGCCTGGACAGGAGCACTATAGAAAGGGAGCCTGGAGTTATAGTGGAGCAAAAACTAAATATGAGCCAACAATGTAACACTGTTGCAAAAAAAAGCAAACATCATTCTGGGATGTATTAGAAGGAGTGTCATAAGCAAGACACAAGAAGTTATTTTTCCACTTTATTCAGCACTGATAAGGCCTCAAATGGAGTTCCATTCCTGGCCTGTCAGCAAATATCACGAAATTACACATACAAAAACTACATTAAAGGAATATTAAGGTTGCAAAGTCAAGAACTCAACATTTAAGCAATGCCAGAATTATGGCTGCCTGTGTAATAAAGAAGAGTATTGTTTGTATGACCTCTGTTTCATTTGTTGCAGAAGTTGCATGATGTTTAGGACAAGAAAAGCTCATTTCTTGGTTAAGGCAGTTGAATGCTGCACTGGAGAATTGGATTCTATCTCTGCCTCTGTCACAGAGTTCCTATAGGATACTGGGCAAGTCACTTTAAACAAACATTTTACAGGTGGGCACTAACTGGCACTTGTGGGTGCCCAATTTGAGACCCTGGGGGTTTATTTGTAGAAATGCTGGACACTTACAGCTGTTACTGAAGTTGTGCTTTGAACATATAAAGTGCTATAGAAGTCTAAGTATGCTGAAAATCAAGTGCCATGAATCTCGAATTGGGCACCTATAATTAGTGGAGACTTTTGATCTTAATTTCTCTGTGCCCCAGTTTTCCATCTATAAAATGGAGATAATGCCATCACCTCATTATCTGATGTGGGTGTTGTGAAAATAAATTCATTAATGTTTGTGAAGTATTCAGCTACTATAGGCATGAGTGCCATACAAAAGGCAGTGAGGAAATTAATAATGCTTTATTAAGAGCAGAGCTTGAATAGTGTGCAGCAAATAAAGGCTGGGGTACCCCATGGAACAGTGAGGAGAAAATAAAATTTTGGATAGCTGTTCATTAACGGTGCACGGAATGAGGTGTAGTGGAAAATATAGTATGTGACATGGGGAGTTAGTAGTGGACTGTGGGCCAAATCTGGACTGCCAATGCTTTTGAATGGCCCCTGAAATCTTTTTACTTACTTATTACCATCATTATTGTTATTATTTTTTATTATTTTCTCTAGTGTCTGAATTTGGCTATACTTTGGCCAAGCAATCTGGCCCTTGACAAAAAAATAACTGACTACCCCTGTATGTGACCATTTAGTTAAAGACTGTATCATAATGCGTATGATAGGGGGAAGAGGGGTGACAAGGTTTTACAGGCCACTTTAATGCTGGCATTTGCTAACTTTTGAGTGCTTGACGTTGCAACCCTGTTAATGTTTTATTAATGCAGTTTTTGTGGGCATCATTTTCTAATAAACTGTGCCTTTGACTCACAAACTTGACAACATATTGTGGATAGGATCCCATCATAAAAGGATAGAATCATTCTTTCCAACATGTGAGTGGGCTCTGGGGCCCAATTTTGCAAACTGATCTGTTCCAGGAGAGGTCACTTGCTCTTGTATGGAGTCCCAAGAATCAGTGGAGCCTCATCTGAGGCGAGCAATTTTCAGGATTGGAGGCTTAATTAGGCACTGTATGTGGGAAACTCAAGGGGAATGAATGTCTTTTTTAACCAATAGATGTCATACAGACAAATCCATGCATTGAATTTATGAAAAGCTGTAATCAATCATGTCTGAGAACCAAACTGTACCTGTCTATAATGAATGTCATGATTGTGAACCAGAAAGATAACACCTGGACTGGAGCTCACTATTGTTCATTCAAGGCTGGTTCTCCTCCCTGGTAATGTTGTGTAGGGTGAGGGCTCTACTTCTGCTCTTGGAATTGCACCTTACTGCCAATTATTGTTAGCCCAGATGCCAGAAAAACCACGTCTGATTTTTAGACTACAATGTTAAATTCCAAATGAAAGACCGTGTTTTATGGTAAAGCTTACACCTGGAAAGGAGGCTAAGCAACAAACCCGGAAATGGAGCAATGTCTTATAATGTGTCTGTGCTCTGGAATCCCATCGGTGATTTGGAGCTCAAAGAGCAGAGGCAAGATTCTTACAGGGTGGTGCCACAAAAGGAAGAACCAAGCAAATACCTTGAGATCTGTTTATACAACTGGAGATTGGCATCGTAACTTCACATTTTCATTCTCATGGACTGGCAGATTATAACTGATTAAACCACGGTGCAGCATGTAGTTGCCTTCAGGAACAAGTTGCGATTGACAAATGCACCAGTTCTTGGTTAATTTACTCCATTCACAAAACCAGTGTTTCCACATTAACCCGAAATAATCATCAAAGCAACCATTATTCTACCCATGACCGTGGCGATAATGCTAATACACATGATGAAAGAAGCATTATCAAGATGATTTTCTGACTGTGCTGCAGCTTTTGAGTCATAGACTTGAGGCCAGAAGGAATCACCAGATCATTCTGTGTGACCTCGTGTATAGCACAGGCCACCAAATCCAACAACTGAATGATTATAGCCCAGAAATACTATATGATTATGTGCCACAGGGAAAGAACAGGAGAGACTGAGATCCATCAGTGGCAGGGAATTGATTAAGTGAGATATAGCCCTATAATCCTGGCAAGTGACCCACACCCACACTGCAGAGAAAGGTGAAAAACCCTCAAGGTCACTGCCCAAATGACTTGGGGGAAAATTCCTTCCTGAGCCCACATATGGCAATCGATCAGTTCTGAAAGTTTATATCCTGTGTTATACTGTGATGTATGAAAGGATATCAAAAGATAGGAAACATTATAAACTGATCATTAGAAAGGCTCCACAGACAGCCAGGGAAGGGAGGGTTTTATAACGATTTCTTTATGACAGCTGTTGCTTCTTCATCTTCTTCCATGTTCTCAGTTGATGCTTATTTCATATCCTTGATATGAAACAAGATCTGGTGTCAGATCTCTGCAGCTGTCTTGAAGCTCCACAACACATATACATTCTCTATGTTTCTCACAACAGCTAAGAGTTAGGAAAACAGTTTTGGAATAAAGAGTGTTATGGTTACCTTATAAACAGAAAATCCTTCAAGTGGAGCACTAGCTTTCATTTGCAGGTATCTCTCTGCTTTCCAAACAGTATAGGGCACAGCAGCTCTTTGTTTCCTATGTCGACCCTGCCTGCATCTTTGCCTGAACCAGAGGTTTAGTACTTCTCAGCCACAGCAAGGATTAAGGCTAAAAATACAGCAAGGTTTTCAGCAGCAAGGCTGAAAAGGAAAGAAAAAGGACAGAAGCAGATGAGAAAGATTTTCATTTTAAAATCTCCTCTGTGCTTATTATCATGCTGCATTTCAGATCTCAAGATCACTCAACCTTCACATAGGCAGAACCTATCTCTGAGGGTGGCATAGCAAATGAAAAAGCTGCTCTTTGGGAAGGATCTTTTGAAAACACATTACTCTCGGCTATGGAAAATATTCAGCATCATTCTTTTCCCACCACAAGTGAAACACAGCTCTCCTTCAACTCATCTCAAACGTTGTCTTTCACACTGGAATAGACTAAGTAGGACATAACACTCAACTATATTCAAGGAGACCTATAAAATCCATGTAATATCATATGTATGCATGTCAGTATGCATCTGACGAAGTGGGTTTCTGCCCATGGAAGCTTATGCCCAAATAAATGTGTTAGTCTTTAAGGTGACACAGAACTCTCGTTGTTTCGATGTAATATCATACTATCATAGAAATGTAGATGTGATAGGGACTTCAAGAGGTCACCTTGGTTATCTACCCATGCTCAGGCAGGATCAAGTATATCTGGACTGCACCTGACAGGTGTTTGGCTGTCATTTTCTTAAAGTCTTCCAGTAACAGGGATTCCATGACCTCCCGTGGTAATCTATTCCTGTTCATAACAATCCGTATAGTTAGAAAGTGCTTCCTAATAGCTAACCTAAATTTTTCTTGCTGCAACTTAAACCCATTATTTTGGTCGTATCTGCAGTGGCTATGGAGAATAATTGACCTTTTTATAACAGCCCTTAACATATCTGAAGACTGTTAGCAAGTCCCCACTCGGTCTTCTTTTCTGAAGACTAAACATACCCAGGTTTTGTAACCTTTCCTCATAGGTCAGATTTTCTATACCTTTTTATCATTTTTGCAGCTTTTCTCTGGACTCTTTTCAATTTGTCCATATCCTTCTTAAAGTGTGGGCCCCAAAACTAAACATAATGTTCCAGCTGAGGCCTCAACCGTGCCAAGGAGAGCCAAACAATTACCTCCCATGTCTTACATATGACATGACTGTGGATATATCCCAAAATACTATGCAACTGTAGGCAGCCTCTACTAGAGGGGCCTCTGAACTTAATTGGGAGTTTTCCAGTGGGGAAGATGCTGAGTGCTGCAATCCTGCCTTGGGGAAGAGAGAGATTTCCAGTTCCCAGGAATGCAGAGAGGATATGTGGTGCACTCCTTCTTTGTGGGGAGTTGAGATCCTGGTCAGAGGACAGTGGAGATTACTTTATGGAGCTATATCCAAGTCAAAAGCTGCTGTCAGAAAGCCAGAAGCTATGGCTGAGAGTCTGCTGGGACTTTGATCAAGCATGGACCCTCAGAGGCTGTTGGCAGCTTCACTGGAACCGTGGCAGATGGTTGCTGTGCCCAGAACTGACTGAGGTTATCGTGCAGTGAAGGCAGCCTGTATAACCACCACCTTTGTTGTTTGGGAAAGTGCTTGCAGGGGAAAGGGGAGAGCAAAGAAGCTGTAAGGGCTTGCCTGAATCTGAGAAGAGACAAAGTGGTCTTTTTGTCCAACCAGAATCCAGGGTTCCTAACTGCTGTTTAAAACAACTCCAAACTTCAGAGGGGTTGTACAGCTTGGTATGATCCCAAGTTAGAATTGCTCACCCCCTTATTGCCTGGGCTGGACTGTGACACTGGCCCAACAGAGTTGTAACACTGTATGATTAAAATATGACCATGCATATTATTGTTGCTACCACTGTTACATAATTGCAACAAATCCTATATAAAGTATGTCATGTAAGGTATCAAATGAAAAAGCTATGATTGGATGAGTATGATTATCCTGTTTATATGCATGTATCACCTTTGTATCTGAAGTTATAAATATGACTTTCCATCTGGATTTCAAACGTGTTTGCTCTTGGGGGTAACACTTTGTATCCAGGCTAGCTACATTATGAATGAACAATGCCAGTTGATGGCCCATCAAAGGACACTTAGGTCTCACAATGGGCCATAGAAGGAGCTTATCCCCATCCGGTGAGACTCCCTGTGGACAATTTAGCTGGAATATGGGCAATGGCTACTCCTATGGCTCAACAAAGCAAGCAAGGACATGTGACTTCCTCATGTGACCCTGGACTCCATCTTGTGTCTGTGAACTTCCATTAGCTAAGACAAGAACATCCATCCACATGGCAGAAGGTATATACGACCTTGAAGATGTCTCTATTTTATCTTCATTTCCTGCTTCATTTCTCTAGACTGGATTTCTAACAAGGAAGCTCTAAACAAAGATTGATGACCCTCAATCTGTGTGGGTAATTTCCAGAGACTTTTTCAAATTAGCAGTTTATTTCACCACTGCTACAAATCTGATCTTTAAAGAAACTTCTGCAACACAGTTTATCAGCTCTACTTTGAAACTGACCTATGAACTTTACTCTCATCTGTATGTATGTGAACTTTTAACCAATATTCTCTCTTTTATTTTTTTAAAATAAATCTTAGTTTAGTTAATAAATATTGGCTTTAAGAATGCATTTGGAAGAGATCTGAAATATTCACAGACCTAATTGCTATTGTGCCCAATCCTTTGCCCAATTTTTACATATGATGGACAAAGTTTTTCAGTAATTTCCATCATATTTGACGTGGCTCTCTGGATAGGTTGGCTTTAAGGGAACTGTGCTTTTGACTTCTGGATAACCAGGAAGGGGACTAGAAGCTGTTTGTTGCTGGCTGGGTGAATCTAAACTAGAAATAGCCACCAATATTTGGGGGTTTGCCTTCCCCAGTCTTTGCAGTTTTGCCCTAACTAAGCAATCTCAGCATGGCCAATGTCACAAGAGCTCAATCCCCAGTTTCAAGAGCTTCACGTGCACCCATGCAAGCATCTAGAATTCTGAAATTCAGAGGAGTGCATACTTAGGGGAAGGGTAATTGGTGGCAGTATAAATGCAAGCCAGTTAAATTTAATTTACTACTGTAAACTGTATTAATTGATTTATTGAAGTGGTTGTGACATTTTAATTCATCTCAGTATGTTATATCATGCTTTTTAAGTAGTTAAGTAAAGATGCATTAACTCTAAGTGTACACTGGTTCTATATTGTTTATAATTGGTACTTTTGAGTTAGACCCATTGCATAGATTAGCTCAGGTTTATTCCTGGAGGCTCCCAAGGCATGCCAGTGAGTGTATACAGGGCCCAGCCAGGTGCAGGCACTACCAGGATTAATTTCCTTTATAAGTAAAAGGACTGTAGCAGAGAGGTGAATAGATGATTCCCACCTATCCAATATCATCACTGGGATACTCAGAAGAGTATCTTCTCACCCAGATCTTACTTAGTAGAGCCTTTCCTTAAATTACTCAACCTTTAGTATCAGCTCTTCTCTCAATGTCCCTTTATGCTTTGACTTTGGTCTGCTAATGGGTTTATCCTAGGAAAGGTTCTTTCTCTGCACTGCACTGCAGTACTGTGTGATATATAGCAGAAGTGAAAACTTAATAAACTTCTCCCACTGGTGTTGTAGTCCCTACCAGATCTGATGTGAAGCCAAAAGCAAGTTTTAAGATCCCAGATGAGTATTGTATGGCTGCTTTAATGGCACAGTGTTGCTTTATGACATCTTAGCTCTACAGGGGAAAAGCAGGAGGAGAATTAAAATAGGTTTGAGGAAGATACTGACTTTCACCTTAAGAAAACAAGTCAAGAATTATAAAAGTGCATGTGGCTTTCCTTTATTTGAGTGGTTCTGTAAGTTCAATGAAATGTCTTTCCGAGACAACAACAATGGAAGGTAGATTACTCTCAGATAGCTCTGTATTAATCTTCCTTTTTATCAGTCCACATTGTTTCTGAGATAACAGTTAATGGGGCCAAAACAAAGCATAGCTAATGCAAGTTTTAAAAAAAAGCCTAAGAAATAATCATAATTAGAGGGACTAGGTTGAAATTCCCCTTTTGGTTATTTTCAGGTCCCCAAAAGTACAGTTTGTTTTCTTTAAATGAAAAAATTTATTAGAGTATTAACAGCTTGACAGTATGTTGCAAGGTCATGTTTTCAAAATGTTGCAAGCTGGTGGGTCTGCCTTTGTCTCAGCATATTGGTACTTTCTTTTCCAGCTTTGGCGGAAATTAGTAGTAATACTTTGCTACTCACATGCAAGGATTTCAAAGTACCCGTCTGAGTCTCACAATATACCTGTGAGATAGGTAAGGAGTATCAGACCCGTTTTACATGGGGGAATGGAGACAAAAGAAGGTTAAAGTGACTTCCCCACAGTCATGTAGCACAGTTCTGGCTCTTAGTTCTTACCACAAGACTACATTTCTAGTCATGAGAGGTGCTTGAAAATAGAAAGATAAAAAGTCACCTGAACTTCGTTGAGTATCAGTACAGATTCAAATTGGGCAAAAGTTCAGGTCAATTCTAAACCTGTTTTTCCATCTTCAGGGCCAGATTCTGACATCCTTACTCACATTATCTTACTCCTCAAGCTACTGCATTTATTTCAGTGGATCTCCTTGAGGAGTAATGTACAACTCATCATATAAGTTAGGGTGACAGAATCTGGTCCTTTAGTACTAGAAGAGAAAAAATGGGAAGTGCATTCCTATATGAAATCTAAAATACATCTAGTACTAGTCATTTATGCTCTTTCTGATTGTCATTCTTATTTATTGTATCAGTAGTTAGCGATAGACTTTTGTGTCTCTGAGTTCAGTCCCAAATTCTCCAAAGCTATTCTCAAATCAAATTCAGGGATACATTCTGGGCTTGTCCTATGCTGGGGCACTAGGGTTTGGGGTCCTGGAAGAGGGTCCTTAGAGCACATAGATGCAGGACTTTAGGAAGCTCTGCAGGATATCAGCAGAGCACAAGGAGAGTCAGCTCCCATGCACAAGGAGAGTCAGCTGGTACACCTTAAGCTACTCCAAAGCTCCCAAGGAGGAGAGCCAGCCACAGTGGAAGAGTGAGTCTTACCTGCTGCTAGTAGCATCAGGAATCAGGGAGGCAACGTGAACTTCACACTTCTCATTAGGAGGTGTAAAAAGTGCTGTGTAGCACCTTCCCCCAGTGCTTCCTGATACTTTTTCCCCATTGTCTGCCTTGTGCAAATAGAATGCACCTCTGCTTGGCTACTGCTGCTGGCCAGGTACACCTTCATGCTTACCCTAGGGGCAAAAAGGAATAATGGTCCAAAACCCCAAAGATATTTAGGCTCCTAATTTCCTAATTGAAATCAATGGAAATTAGGAGCCTAAATACCTTTGTGGGTCTGGACCAATCTGTCTCTCAGACTATGTTGGGCTGTTCGTTTCCAAATGCAGAAACGTTACAATGGAAATGAAAGGCTGATTAATTTTCTCCATTGAAAAATTCAGTAAAATTGTGTGCACACACTAAGGGATAGAGAACACCTTTCATGATGGGAGGTACATTTCAAAGAGATATTACAGAAAGCAAGCCATGCTAAAGTCTTGCAATGGTGCATGCTACTCCCATTAATGTTCTAGTGGATCGACGGCTGCCAGTAGTAAGGATTAGAAAGTACTCTTTTTTGGCTTTCTTCTGCAATGATCAGCAACAATATAAAATATTTTGCAGATCTCAACAGAGACAGGAAAATGGATAGGAAGCCAAAAGCAATGTTTATTTCTGTACTCATGTTTTCACCAATAGCTTAGTTACTTGCAGTTTGTTTAATTTACTTCAGACTTCAAGAGAGAACACGGTCACCTGTCTACCTAAAATTAGCTTCTTTTTTTCCTATTTGAATGCCAAGTTTAAAAACAAAAGCTCCCCTTAGTTCTGAATTATAGCTCCATACTGCTCTTGTTGCCAAGACAACTCTGACAAATACTCACTCTTAGAATTACCCATTATCGGCATAAAAGGATTTCCCAGATATAATGTTCAAGATGAATTGATTGCAAAAGGAAATATAAAGAGAATTCCCTTGCATTTTTCCATACATTGTCAAATTCGTTGATTAGGGGGTAATTATTCCCCAAACACCACCCCTGTAGTTCTGTAGTAACCATCTCTGGCCTGATGCATGTTGTCATTTGGCTAATATACAAGGAAGGAAATTATGTGAATTTTCTCTAGTGTTTGTAGAGTAAAAAAAGTGACAGGATCTATTTTTGTATGCATATTTTCCATTACAGAAACGTATGCCCTCAACGTTGCTCAGAAATCTAGTCTGTCCCTAACTGATTCCTTCAGAGCAGGGCCATCCCTAGGGGTGGTGCAGGGCCTGGGGCGGAAAAGGCTGCCGCTGGGCTGGGACCCCGGGACACAGGCAGGTTGCAGGTGGCTGCCACCCGACTTCCATCCTGGATCTCAGGGCACGGGAGGCTGCTGCTGGGTTCCCAGCCAGGATGCAGGAGGCCGCCGCCTGGCTTACTGGGATGCAAGTGGCTGCCGCCCACCTCCCAGCTGAGAGCAGGGACCAGGTGGGATGTGGATGGCTGCCTCCCAGAACACGTGGGCTTGCGGGACTGGGGAACCAGCGCGGGGTCCCCCAAAGTGTGGGGCCTGGGGCGTTCACCCCTATTCGCCCTACTCTAGGGACAGCTCTGCTTCAGTGTGACTTCTCTTCATCCAATGCAGCAATATGTTAATTGCCATGTTTGAAAAGTTTCTTAAGCCAAACAGACAAATTAACTGGATTTTTGTTATTTTTTTAAACTTTGTGTTTACATCTTTCTTTCTTGGCACTGCACTTAGGTCACCTCTATGCAGGCAACCATTACTGACACTGGTTCAACACCAAACACAGTGATACTCAGACTGTGGCTTATGAGCTGCAGGGGGCTCTTTAATGTGTCTCCTGAAGTTCTTTGCAGCACATTGTATTAAAGCACTGAGTGATGTAATTATTAACCAGTCAGGGTGCTTTTACTATGTTATTAACCAATTGTAGTTGATAAAATAATAATACTTGATCAGTCATTTTGCTGTGTGAATAATATATATATGTTTAAAAAAATACCAAATGAAATAAATCCTTTTCACACGCCTGTGGCTCTTTTGGGTAATGCTGATCACTAATTTGGCTCCTGCACCACTGAGGTCTGAGTGTTAGCAACTTTGGGAGCCCTAGTGTAGACAGACCACTAGCTCCTACTGCTTCTTTAACCAATGCATCAATTAGACCTCCCTGTTCATCCTCTGATTCATGAACTTCTATTTGTTGTTGGGTTTTTATCATGGTTAAAGGATTATTTTTCAATCAAGAAGCAGAAATCCTAGCATGTGACTGAGGTGACTAATCACACACCATCAACAGTGAATAGGAAATAAGCATGCCACCCTAATTCTCATTTACACTCAGGTCTCTGTGTACCACTCTGGCAATGTAAAGAGGCCATAAAGTGGGTGTAAACTAGAGGTGATCAGGAAAAAATATCTTTGAATTTTTCCACAGAAAATTGAGTTTTTGGTGAAAAATAAAAACCGGAAATAGTTCAGCTGAAAACTGATGTATCTGCTGAAAACACTGTGTATCATGTGTATCACGGTGTATCATGGAAGATGTAGTCCAGCTGGTGATCCCAGCCCATTGAGGAGAACAAGACCGAGGGCACATGAACTAGAATTCCTGTGAGGCACCATGACAGCATTTAAGAATCATAATATTTCATTTTTTGGGTGTTTGGCTTTTTTTGGACAAAAAATCAAAATTGCCTGCAGAAAACAGATATTTCCCCCCCAATTTGTTTAAATGAACTCCCATTTCTATTAAATAAAACAGTTTTGATGGAAAATTTTCAATCAACCCAAGTGGAAACCTCTTTACTCAGCCAGAGCAGTGTAAAAGAGCCTTAGTGTAAATAAGAACAAAGCCAAAAGTGAACATAGGCTAAAATTTGTTTAACAAAAACTATTCGGTCAATGGCTACAAATAATAAATGCATTTGTGGCTGTAAAAGGGTGGTCTGTCCCTTTAAGGCCAAGGGGGCCTGGGACCAGCTAGCCCTGTTCAGTTGTCAGACACAGGTAGGACCAGGTGATTATACAAGCCAGCAAGTGGCTCAGTTGAAGAGAGCTGTAAGAAGAAAGTTGGCCCTTAAGGCTGGCCTTGAGTGCAGGGAAGAAAAGAACAAGGGGAATGGCCTCTGACCCCCTGTGGCTTGCTTGGTTCAGGGAAATAGCTTTATTTTGGTGCTAATTTGTGAGTCTTATGTTTGGAGAATGAAACTATGCCCTGAAAGAAGGACCTGAATGGACTCTGGGTGTGGTGTCCTTCCTGGCTGGGGAGACAAAGAATCAGCCTACAGAGGAAATCAGGGTTGGTTTGAGAATGACTCACGAACACATAGCAAGCCTACATTGTCCAATAATTTATTTGCAACGAATATTTCTCCCAGTGATTGCAGGGAGTCAAAGGTGGGAAAAGGAGATAAAGGAAGCAGCTGGGAGCACAATGTGTTTCCTACCCAACCTGCTTACCTTTCTACGGATGTTGGGGTGCTGCAATGACAAAAACAGTAATTTTTACAAAGGCACAAATCCACACCAGTATAACTGTTTAGTTTTCCAAATACATTTCCATACCACTCATTTAGGAGGGATGAAGGGCTGTACAATACAATGATTAATTGAAGATTCTGCTTTCATGTGAGCACAGCTTAGAGTTGAGCTCTCCCTCTCTTGTAGAAAAACTTACAGACATATTTGGGTAAAGTAACCAGCATTTAAGAAGGTTAATAAGAGGATCTTGGCCACAGTGAGTTATTCTACCCTGTAAGAATATCTTGTTATCTGTTGAGTTCCATCAGCCTATTTATGTTTCCTTCCAAGAAGAAATTCTTCAAAATTAGCATACAGTATTTATAACTCATTCTCAGAGGTGCTATGTCACATGCTCTCTACAGCTCTTCATTTGTATCTGATGTGAAATGTTTAAACCTCCATTAGGCTACAAAATAGTTCATTAACTGCGGTGATATAAAATGACTCATACCCACACAAATTTTATTCAATAAATACGTAAAGGGAGTTTCATTTTTTGCTAGGGAGTGAGTGGGGTGGCTCTAATAAATCTGAGTGTGGCCAAAGCTAGGCTAGATAGAGTTCTGAGGATCCACAAGATTTTGCCCCCTCCCTGAACAGTCCCCAAATCTTCCTAGCAGGAAGACATTGATAAGATTCTCTAGATAGCCTGTCAAGGAGCAGGAGGTTGAACATCAAACTCAAACTGCCTTTGTGCCAGCGCAAAGAATTAGTGGTAGGCAAAAAGAACATTTTTTTTATTTTAAGCAATTTTTCTCTGATGCGGAGTCCTTTTTTTTAATACAGAATAGCTTGCTGGAAAAAGTAAAAGCCACAGCTTTTAGAATTGGCACTACATACTCATCTGTAGTGGGTACTGTAAAAAATAAATAAATAAATTGAAATCCATCTTCCCTCCTTCCCCCCACACACCCTTTGTTGACGTTCCCCTTCTTCTGAGCGACAAAGTGGCACTAGTGGGAAAACATTAACAGAGTTGCGGTATTGGATTTCTATTATTGCATTTCTCAATCAAATTTATACATGGGGAGGTTCAGGATTGCTTTTTGCATTTCTACTCATTTGTTAACTAGATGACAACTGGCTTAATGGAAAACTCAATATAAACTTCAGAATTAACCAAAATGATGATGCTTTTGCTGGATTTCCTGGTATTCTTGGGTGCTGTGTGTTAAATGCATGCAAGTGATGCATGCAGCCTTTTTCCTTCTCTGTGACAGGGGACTTCCCATGATATTGGCAGGCTCATTCTGTTGGATTTGAATGGGACTGCAGTGATATAGCTGGAACACATCATGTTGTATGCAGGGAAACTCAATGCAGGCAGGAATCCATGTATATCAACAGGATTCTAGTGACTTTTACAGAGTCCTTGCAAAAGCCTTAGCTCTGTACTTTTAGTGAGCTTCATTGTAGATTCTTAGTTAGGCAAACAAAAGTGAGGTTGTGGGGAGACAATAAGTACCTTTAAATGTGTGGAGGACATGGGGTCTGGAACATGTCCTGATGAATTGGTCTTTTCAATTAAGCCTGTCCTAAATAAGTGTGTTCATATGTGTTTAAGTGTTATTACAAATAAACTGCTATTTTAACATTACCCACCAAAAAGAACACATGTTTGACGGATCCCAATCATTCAGAAAATATCCATTGTTTATCCTTCTTGACTCTGAATGACCACTGGAAAGAATTCTCTCAGTTCAATGTAAAGTGGTCAATGGTCTTGTTCAACTCTGCCACCACCAGCAGTTCTGTGATAACTCATTGGCATACACTGGCCTCGCATGTTAAAAATTAAAAAATAATAACTGTGAACTGTGATAACCAGCAAAAGCATTTTGATAGACTTACAGATTGGCACAACTTTTGATTTACTCCAGCCTACTTTGAGACTGTAATTCAGGAGTTTTCAGATAGGCCAACTCTCACAAATTTATCGTGAGGGACCACGATTTCGAGGTAAAATTCAGATTTGAGAGTTCTATCTCAAGATCATGAGTGAGGCTGAATTTTACTTCAAAATCACTGTCAGTCCTGCAAGGAGGGGCTCCCTCTGTCAGCCCCATAATGAGGGGCTCCCACAGGCAGCAGGGCTCCCATTGTCAACCTGGGAAGTGAGAGAGGTGACCCCACTGCAGCCCCCCAGGCATATGGAGAGTGCATAAAGAGGAGCAGGGGTGAGGCTGGAAGGCCTGAACTCTGGCCTGGGGGCTGAAGTGAGGAGGATTGAGGCTGATGAGGTTGGGGGAGCTGTATTGATGGTGGGTTCTGAGCAGATGGGGTGAATTCTGGGAGGATGAACTTAGGGCAGTGGAGGTCTGAATTGATGGGGTGGTGATGGAGTCTGGGGGACTGAACTGAGGGGAGCTGACTTGAGGAGGGTTGGGTGAGGTCAGAACTAATGGGGGCTGGGGAACAGAATTGCTGGGCAGGAGATGGGCAGATGTGGGGGTGAGACTCCTGCAGCAGGGGCCAAAATCACCTTATACAGTACATGTAGGAGAGCAGGCAACACTAATTGTCACATGCACATGCCCCGGGGATGGGCAGGGAGAGTTCAAAAATCAAGAGACTAACCTAACAAAATCTCATGACTTTTTGGGCCCATCTTATGATTTCTGGGGGTCCAACTCATGATTTTTGATCTTTGGAAGTTGGCAATACTGAGTTCTCTATTTCTCTGCTGTACAGAGTCAGATTCACAGTTCATTTCTCAGAGAAGCTGTGGAGTTGTGAATTACCAGAACAGTGATTCTTTATCTTGAAACTTCAGGCAAAGGAATTGAATTAATCCTCAAAGCTGTTGTATTCCAGGGGAGGGGAAGAAAGAAGCATTATAATTGCCTGATACCATCACAAGTGGCTGCATGGGTTACCATAAAAATAGGTCATCTGTTTTGGGAAAGCCAGAGGAGACTAATAAAAAGGAAAGGGATAAAAAAGAGAGAACTATGAGCATGCAAGTTGTGATGACAGAAGCCTTTAAGTATGGTAAGCAAAATGATGGGCAATGGCATTGTCCTTATCAAATTTTCCCTATTATAAATCAAGAGAGGATTTTTCTCAACAAACTCAGCCTAAAATTTGAGGACTAAGCCATGTTCTTCCAGTCTCTTACAGGATAAGGATCCTGCCTCTTGAGCTAGTTGACAGCTTGCTGATCATGTGAGGCAAAACAGAATCCAATCTGCACTTGCCCTGCTGCATTGACTGTGAAGTACTGACACCTGTAAAACTCCAACTGGCTTCAGTGGGAAATTGCCAGAGCGAAGACTGAATAAAGCCTTTAGGTTTTAGCCCTATCAGAAGACTCCATTCTACATTGGGCCTAATTCTCCAGCCCATGACACCACATTTAGAAGCCTTTGGAGTTACAAAGCAGACATTTTCAGTCAATGGAGATACACTGGTGTAAACAGAACAACGAAAGAGGCCCATGGTGTGTAAACACAATTGTTTCTAAATCAAATGCTTTGCTAAGTTTTCTGTGAAATGACAGCAGCTCTTTAAGATTAGCTTTGGTAGCTAAGCAACCCTAAGGTGCTTAGTGCCAGACACCCAGTCAAATGGATGTGAGAACGCTCACCTGCAGGATCTGCCACAGCATGGAACTTCCAGTTCTCCCCCCCTCCTGCAGGGGGCAGCACTGGAACTACAGAGGGTTAGATGATGTGTAGCGCTGCCCAAGGAAGCCATATGTAGGGCACTATGACAACTTTTATTGGTCCTGCAAATCCCAAGATTTGCTTCATGTTGCACTATGCTACAGGTCCATGAATGCCATCTATTGGCACCTTTCAAGTAACTAGCTGACTAATATACAGCACACATGGAGGGCTACTTCAAACAGATGGCACTTCAGTGCACCAGCTGCACAGCTATTCTGCTGCCTGAGGAATAGGGTTCCTTATCGTCTCCTTTGTCAGCCTGTAGAGGTACCGAGCCCGCTACACAGGTTGGATGCTGACTCTCTAGACATGGTTCTTAGTTTAAAGAAAGTGCTACTAAGTTAATTTTATTTCCTTTCTCTCTCAGTCCATACAAATTCTTTTCAATGGTAAGGTTGTCTTATTTACCTAGAAACACACAAATACTTCCTGTTTGATGCCTGTTGTCTCCTAAACACAGTACAGAGCAGGTCCATGAAATCAGTAACATGTCAGTTATATGTTTGTAACTTTACTCTGTCACAGTCAGAACCGACTTTGTCGTGGTTTTTCTGTCAGATATGCAGTAACAAAGATCTGCACACTACAAGAGATTAGCAAAATATGATAAATAAACAGTGTTTAACTGACGTTGAAAAATCTAACCCACTTAACCAACACATCCATCACCAAACAGAATGCAAGAGAGGCAGAGTGCTAAAGAAAGGGACACTATGGTGTAGTGGTTCTGTTCCTGGTTCTACCACTGATTTGCTGCAGGACCTGATTTTGCACAATTTTCAGAAAGACTTAAGTAAAATGCAAAGTAATACCCAGAGCAGGGGAAAAACCCACTTATCCTATACAGATGAGTGGTTCATGGATTCAAAGTATTTCAGGGAGTGCTAGATTTTACACTGGGATCTTCATGGAAACTGAACATTGCATATAGCTAGACAGCTCCTTATTGACTATATATCTGTGGAGACTAAAGAGCTTTGTGTATTACAGTAAGGGCACAGAGTAAATTATGGTGAAGGAAGTTTGTTGTGAATGGTAGAATATGAAAAACTTGAATGTTGAGCCACTTTTGGCCCCACTGTACCTTTTAAGGGGTGAAAATTATCCATTAGAAATGAAAGCATAATGACAGAAATCCACCTGTGAGGAAATTCCACACGTTCCAAGGATTTAGGCTCCTCACACATATTTTGTTGTCTTTGAGAAAAATCTAGGTCTTTCTTCTAGGAAAAAGGTTTCTAGTCAGAGGAATATGGCCCTCACAAGATACAGCTGAAGTCAGACTGAAACAGTAGCACTCAGGGTCAAATGCTCATTTAGCTAGGGCCAAGTCCCTAATGCTAGAGAAGTGGAAACCCATTGAAAGAGAAGACACCAAATTTTCTTCATGGAACCTCTCTGTCACTTTTCATCTGTACAGAAGGTCTGAGTGGAGACAAAAAACCTTGTTATAAGGACAAGTTTCCACTCTCATCTGAGAGGAGTGAAGAGGAAATAGACCCAAAATGAGCAGCTGTCCCCTTTTGGCTCTCCTCTCCCCTTAGGTGGGAGAAAGTATAGCCTGAACAATTGTTACACTTATAAGATTATGTGTAGGGGTGCAACATGCACTTGTCACAAATAACAAGGTAGGTCTTGATTCAGTTTACACCATTTTGGGGACCTACTGGGAACTGGGTGTGGTATTCTATACCCTGTGATAATACTATGGATATATACAATACTTGACCCTTTAGCCTAATTATAATAAGGTCAGTTCCTGCCCCTATCCATATCTGTCTGTTGGGGTGTTCATAAATAAGCATATTATTGATTTACATCACTTATTTCTTAATAATTCTTGTATGTAAATGTGATCGAATTGCTTAGATACTGCCTAGCTACCTAATTGCAAAAGCCTCCCAAAACTCCCATTTGAGGTTACTTATCTGTATCTCAGAATGAGAGTGCAAAATATCTGAGCTGGGCTTATCTCCTTAGACCTACACTATTCAGCTAAATCCCAGCCTTTAGCATAACTATTCCCACAAGGCCTTATACTAATACAACAGGCCTTTAATCAAAGTAAGCCTGATAACACAGCTACTTGTTCTCCTACTTGCTGTTACAGCTGTCATAACTTCCATTAAACATGCTTAGCAAAGGAATTATATGTTACCCAAAAAATACCAAAATCAGGTAAGGGGCGTGGGGGTCAACAATCAATGAAAGAGAACAACAGTCTGTACGGTGAACAAGAACCAAAGCAGATGGGAGACTATAGATCTGATTTTCACAGGCACGGAGCACTCCTGCCTCTCACTGACTCCACTTATAATTATAGGTGTCTAGCTCTGTTGAAAAATCAGGCCCTGACCATCTGTGTAGGGCACGGAGGCTGATGCTCTGAGGTTGCAGGTTAGATCTTATTGATCAGATCAGGCAAAGATATGTTGGCCATCAACAAACATAATGCTATCATTTGCCTGAAGGCCAACTTACAGCAAATTGCATGGTGTGTGTCTCATAGAGATCCATGTACATGGGATAACAACACACTGGGTGGATAAAAAGAACATAACTGGCTCTGCCCCTCTTCTTCCTCAGCATGCCTCCAATGTCCCTTCTTACTCACAGATGGAAAAGAGCACAGACTTCTGGGTGTGGCTGTGAAGGAAGCACAACAAGCAACTGGCAGAGGTAAGCTCAGCACAATCCTGTCTCTACAGGCTTCCCTCTATGTGATACAGCAGAAGATACCAGCAGTCTCCTATTAATTCAGTGTGTTTTCCTTACACATGGCTAGAACCTCACCAGCAGTGACAACTCACTTCAAGAAGCTAATAACTTTTAATAGCCATCTGCCACTTTTCACAGTTCAAATGACCAGTTTGTTTAACAAATCCAGCAAAAAGAAAACAAACATGCATTATTAGAGCTTTTTTCTCCAAAATGAGCTAGATATTCTGAGAATTGCTTACCCTCCTTATTTCATGAGTAATAAGTGATGTGACACACCTGAAAGAGATCTTTACTGAGTATGCAGAGAGGCTAATGTGATCAGCTGAGATGTCGATATCTGATACCAGCCTTGCCCCCATTTTGCATTTCCATGTCACACCAGAACTAGGCCTTTCCTGAAACTTAGCAATCTTTAGCTTATTCTACTCATTCCCTTCACCACCTACTGTCTCATTCTGGGTCAGGTTGTTATAGCCTTCCTTTATTTTCTTTAGTCAGCACTGAAGAAATAAAGTCAATAAAAATGTGATGCACCAGAGGACGTGCTGTTCTGTCGACCCCCAGCCTTCCTATATAGTCAGTTACCACAGGCCTCCTCTCTTCTTCATGAACCAATACTCCCTGAAACAGGTTTCTAATCTGACGTGGGACCTGTATTACAAGGTAAGTTCTACAAGAGTTTTCCTTTTCCCCTTATATTTCCTCTTTAAACTACCACTCAGCCTCCTTCATATATGAAACCTAAACTTCACTATGTTTGTCACTTTCTCTCAAACAGTCCAGCCCCTTTTCTTCAGCCTGCAGGAAGAGCAAGGATTTGTAGGTAGCTGAGGGACTGACCTTGCAAAAAACAATAGGAAGCCATAGACGGAAGGAAGGAAGGATGGTGGCTGGCTGGCCAGAGAAAAGTAAGAGACAGCAAAGCTTAAGTAGTGAATTGTTCAGAAGCCAGGGTGGCCCTCACTGCCTATTTGTCTATTTATGCTTTTAGAGGAGGACTGTAGCAGACCCTAGCCCAATATATACCAGTGTAAACCCCATAAACACAAACAGGGAGTAAGGAAAGAGGGAATCCAACTTATCTCATTGGGGCTGCTTAATTGAAGAAAGCCAAAGAAATATGGTTGGGTGCTTAACCCAAAAGCACAAGTGTCCCAGAGAGTTAATCACTCCTTTCTTCTCATTTTGGGTTGCAGTTTGGCTGGGGTGGGGGAAGAAATAAGGACTCTCCCCTTGATTTGATCCTCCTCACAACCTCCTTGTGCTTTATAATGTTGCTTTTGAAGTATAAGAGGAGGGACAAGGAGAATAGAAACCAAAAATGTAAAAATAAGTTAGATAGGCATGAGGGAGAAAGTCCTGGCAGGATTTGGTCCAGATCCCCTTTGGATTATTATATCCATGGATATAACTAAGCATGACCAAACAATGTGACCACTACTTGAATTTCAGCCTTGTCATGATTCATATCTTTTACCTTTATGTAGAAGGGGACATTATCTAGTCTGACCTTCACATTGCATGCCACAGAGCCTCACCACCTACTCCTGAAATAGGCCCACAACCTCTGACTGAAATCTTCAAATCTTGATTTAAAGACTTCAGTTTACTGAGAATCTGCCATTTATTCTAGTTCAAACCAGCAGGTGACCCGTGATCCACACTGCAGAGGAAGGCAAAAACCCCCCAGGGTCTCTGCCAGTCTGACTAGGGGGGCAAATTCCTTTGCAACCCCAAATACGGCCATGATTTGGACCCTGGGCCAGTGTGAGAGCCCCACCAGCCAGACACCTGGGAAAGAATTTTCTGTAGTAACTCAGAGTCCTGCCCCTCCCGACCCCTCCCAGTATCCCATCTCTGGCCACTGGAGATATTTGCTAATAGTAGTCACGGATATATAGCTCTCTGTTAAGAATACAAAACCCCTCCCTATTGGGGGTTTAAAATATTTTTCCCAAATACTACACAAATTTATGAACCGCTTTTGTTGTTGTTGTTTGTTGTTGTTAGTATCAAAGCAGAGTGTACATGCCTAAACAGAGATTAAAGCTTCTTTGTGCTATGGTACAGACACATAAGGAAGGGTCTGTCCTTGTCCTGAAGGACTTACAGCTTAAATGCACAAAACAGATCAAGCATGAGAGGTACAGAGAATGATATGGTGAGGGTCACATACCAGGTCAGAGGCATGGCCAGGCATAGAATTCTGATCTCATGAATCCTATTATGATGCCATATCCACTAAAGTGCACTGTCTCTCTGTAGGCAACCACCATATTTGCATGCATCACTACATGTAACCTTCCTTCCTGCTACACATGTTAAATTCCTCTGAGCAGTATAGCACAGTGAAATAGTTTGATCTTTCCTAAAACTTTCCTTATAAATTTTGGAAAAGGCTGCTTTATGCCTTCATATTTTTCATTGTGTCCTTGTGGCTCAATTTCCCAATTTGTGCTCCAGGAATGACTAGTGATCTTTGGGTCACTGGTTGATCCTCTGTGGATAGCTGGATGATCATGCAATACTTGGTCTCCTCTTTGTTTCCAAATACAATAAAAGAAGCTTGTGATGTAGAAATAACTTTCTGATGAGTTTTTTTATGCAAGCAATTGCTGTAGTTTTTAGAGGTATGTTACATGATAATCTATGCAGTTGTGAGTAAGGTTAAATTTTTGAAATTTTTTGAGGATAATTTTGGTTTTTCAATGAAAACAAAAAAACTAGATTTATATTTTGCTTTGATTTTATATTTTGTTCTACTTTCTTTCCCTTTGCCTTTTACTTTATATTTGCTATTCAAAAAGTAGGCAAGGGAAAAGAGAGAAAAAAGGCCACGAGTCTCTCTTGATGTCTCCATGGGAGACCTACTCTAGCTAGCTTCTTTGTAAGAAACATTGTGATTGGGAGTTCTGTAAAATTAGCACTTTCCTACAGTGACCTAAAACATCAGACTCCCCAGTAAACTTTCTTGAATTATTTTGACATCATGCTTCCAGTTGCAGCACATTCTTTATTAAAATATATATTTTGTTTCAAATGGAATATATGGTGAAGTACAATACTTCCTTTGTTTTTGTTCTATTGCTAATGATGCCGTTTTCCTATTGCTTGGAGTTTTTCTAATAGAAATGAAATCTTTCAGTTATTAGTAGGTTTGAGGCTTCTGAAACCTTTTAGTTTGTCTTCATTCATATATATAAATTAATTCTTAATAGTATGGTCTAGCAGGTGTTCCAAGGCTGAGATTTTGTTTTTTTAATGACTCTCTATGAAAAGCATCTGGAGAGTCTGAATGACTTCAGTTTGCTCAGCTGAAAGGAAATCTAGGGACGGTGATGCATCTTGGCATACTTTGAAGGCTGTGTGTGCACTATGAGAGACATCTCTTGTTTAACTTTGATAAAACATGACAGAAGATCTATTAGAGTTATCACTTGCAATACAGCTGTACTGAATGAAAGAGTCTAATGAAGCCAAGTGCTCCATGTGATGGGGGCCCTAGAAATCAAGTATCTAGTCCTCCAACTTAACACCTCCCTCCATTTCATACAAAAAAAAACTTGAATCAGATTTAGAATTATAATGGAGAAACTATTCCATTTTAGAATGGTGAAGAGAGTATTTATATGTCCTTGTAAAGTCTAAAGGCCAATTTCCTAACAGTGAGATTAGATTGAAGAGTCTCCTAAGAGAAATCTGGAATACACGTGTTGGGTCATTTAAAACTAGATTGGACAAAGTATTCAAAAACACACTATCAGAAACAATATTCTAGTGGTGGTGGGATGAAGAGGTGACCCAACAGCTCCTTTCCAACTCTAATTTTTATGACACAAACCCTGGAAAGAGAAATTATTTGTTTAAGCTTTCAGGAGGCTGTGCAGTCTACAAGGTGAGGGAGATTTTGATTTCCAATCACAGATGATCCCACTGACTCTGTGTGACCATTACAAAGTTTTTTGACCTTTTGGGGGATTTAGTCAACCTAACAGGATAATAGGATAGAAAGTAGAACCATCACGGAAGATCAGATGGTACATCAGAGCTGAATTTTCCTAGGTAAATACACTACAAAATCCCGACTGGGTAAGGCTTCACACTGTTCTGGTGTAGACTTTCCAAAGCTACCTTTCTCTGCTGTCACCTTCTCTATGACCTTGACATGCATGATCTGTTTCAGAGCTTTCTCATGAAACTGTAGTGCAGGAAGTCTATGTATATTCTTTGTAGTATTCTCTGTTAAGAAGAACCCATCTCAAATTCCTCTAATACCTCTGGAAAGGGAGTGTAAATGAGCTCAGTCTTCATTCTTTGTTAATAACAGCAGCTGGTTCAGCATGGCATGGATGGTTCAGAGGTTTGGTAACGGGATGTGTCACTTTTAAGTCATTAGTTCAAATCTGGTCCAAACATTATCACATGAAGGTCATTCCCTTGATTTATTTGAAGGCTGTTTGTACCTTGCTAATGGACATGGTGGTCTTAGTTAATTTCCCTGAGGACAGGTATCTACATCACAGTAATTATCAGCACTAATTGGCAACTCCGTTGCCAATTTCAGAAGTGAGGCCAAGGTTGGAATGGCCTAGTAAACGGAATCACTCCCTCGTACATATACGTTGTTGTTCCAGAGAGTGGACATAATGGCATAAGCAAGCTTGTACTATCTGTGCTGTATCTGTTCAGATAAAGAAGAGATCTCAGCCTCTGTATAGATTAATAAGTCAGCATGTGTCACATATAATTCACTTTTAAAAACAAACTTGGTTGGAAATTCTATTGTGGGTATTATGAGCTGGTACAATTTGCTAAGGAAAACCAAAAACAAAAATTATTTTTTAAAGTTCATCTCTATAATACTAATGCATCAAAAGTAATCCTAACAATAGCTACATGCATAGACTGTCTCTAAACTAAACTAGTGAAGTTTGGTATATGGGAAATCATCTCTTTTTGTCACCTCTGTCCCTGGGATATTTATTAGGTAGAGTGTGACTATCGTGCTAGCTACAGATACATTTTGGGGCAAAGTACTTTACCAAAGTAAAATTCCAACCCCAGACAACTAAGAGCTGATTATAAAACAGGGAAAAATGTGATTGTTAATGAAATCCTCAAACCTTTCCTGTAAAAGTGTTCTGCAATTTGCTACACGAAACTGAAGTATCATAATCCAACATACATTATTAGTTGGTTTTCATCAATAATGTGTTCCATAATTTACTGTAATATTCTGTACCAAGGTGTGATCTATAGAGGGAATGCATAGTTTCTGAGAGTAAATGTGAATGCCTCTGCATTACTAAAGTTTTTCAAGTAGTAAACCGAAAACATTTCTTTAAA
This sequence comes from Emydura macquarii macquarii, assembly GCF_026122565.2. Classification (NCBI taxonomy): domain Eukaryota; kingdom Metazoa; phylum Chordata; order Testudines; family Chelidae; genus Emydura; species Emydura macquarii. Next base: position 10,702,662 of record NW_027130204.1, on the reverse strand, counting down.
AAAGCAAAATCACTTGAGTCTGCAAATCAGAATTGATCTTGGCTCTTGTACCTAAAAAGCCAGAGGTTTTAATTCACTCAGCCATCTAACTGTCAGTGCCCAAGTATTCTTATTAAAAGTGACAGTCATGAACACAGTTATCTCTTATAGATTATAGCTTTATGGCTTGCAGCCAGATGCTCACATAAGCACTTAAGAAAAAAGTTCACTCATCAAAAAAGGCTCTTTGTAAAAGTGACACCTTTCTGTTTCCCATCTAGTCACATATTCAATCTTTTTACGGCTAGTCCTATTTTCCTCATTTTACTGTTTCAGAACAACTTTTCCCGATAAATCAGTCATAGGATCATAGAATCATAGAGTTGGAAAGGACCTCAGGAGGTCATCTAGTCCAACCCCCTGCTCAAAGCAGGACTAACCTCAGCTAAATAATCCCAGTGAGGGTTTTGTTAAGCCGCAGCTTAAAAACCTCTAAAGATGGAGATTCCACCACCTCTCTAGGTAACCCATTCCAGTGCTTCACCACCTTCCTAGTGAAAAACTTTTTCCTAATGTCCAACCTAGATCTCCCACACTGCAATTGAGACTGTTGCTCCTTGTTCTGTCATCTGCCACCACTGAGAACAGCCTAGCTCCATCCTCCCTGGAATCCCCTTTCAGGTAGTTGAAGGCTGCTATCAAATCTCCCCTCATTCTTCTCTTCTGCAGACTAAACAAGCCCAGTTCCCTCAGTCTCTCCTCATAAGTCTTGTGCTCCAACCCCCTAATCTTTTTTGTTGCCCTCCGCTGGACTCTCTTCAACTTGTCCACAACCTTTTTGTGATGGGGGGCCCAGAACTGGACACAATACTCCAAATGCGGCCTCACCGATGCCGAATAGAGGGGAATAATCACTTCCTGCGATCTGCTGGCAATACTCCTACTAATGCAGCCCAATATGCTATTTGCCTTCTTGGCAACCAGGGCACACTGCTGAATCATATCCAGCTTCTTATCCACTGTAACCCCCAGGTCCTTTTCTGCAGAACTGCTGCCTAGCTCATCGGTCCCCAGTCTGTAGTGGTGTATGGGATTCTTCCATCCAAAGTGCAGGACTCTGCACTTGTCCTTGTTGAACCACATCAGATTTCTTTTGGCCCAATCCTCCAGTTTGTGTAGGTCCTTCTGTATCTCTACCTTCCAAGGTATATACCACTCCCCCTAGCTTAGTGTCATCTGCAAACTTGCTGAAGGTGCAATCTACTCCATCCTCCAGATCATTAATGAAGATGTTGAACAAAACCGGCCCCAGCACCGACCCCTGAGGCACTCCACTTGTGACTGGCTGCCAGCTAGACATGGAGCCATTGATCACTACTCATTGAGCCCTATGCTCTAGCCAGTTCTCTATCCATTTTATAGTCCATTCATCCAACCCATACTTCTTTAACTTGCTGATAAGAATACTGTGAGAGACCGTATCAAAAGCTTTGCTAGAGTCAGGATATATCATGTCCACCGCTTTCCCTACATCCACAGAGCCAGGCACCTCTTCATAGAAGGCAATCAGGTTGGTCAGGCATGACTTTACTTGGTGAATCCATGTTGACTGTTCCTGATCACCTTCCTCTCTTCCAAGTGCCTTAAAACGGATTCCTTGAGGACCTGCTCGATGATTTTTCCAGGGATTGAGGTGAGGCTGACTGGTCTGTAGTTCCCTGGATCCTCTTTCCTCCCTTTCTTGAAGATGGGCACTATATTTGCTTTTTTCCAGTCATCAGGGACCTCCCCCAATTGCCATGAGCTTTCAAAGATAATAGGCAATGGCTCTGAAATCACATCAGCCAACTCCCTCAGCACCCTCGGATGCATTGCATCTGGCCCCATGGACTTGTGTATGTCCAATCTTTCTAAATAGTCTTGGACCTGTTCCTTCAGCACTGCGTGATGTTCACCTCCTTCCCTTCTGTGCCTCCCAGTGCAGTAGTCTGGGAGCTGACCTTGTCTGTGAAGACAGAGGCAAAAAATACATTGAGTACCTCAGCTTTCTCCACATCCTCTGTCACTAGGTTGCCTCCCCCATTCTGTAAGGGACCCACACTTTCCCTAATCATCCTCTTGTTGGTAACATACCTGTAGAAACCCTTCTTATTCCCCTTCATGTCCCTTGCTAGCTGCAACCAATTGTGCTTTCGCCTTCCTGATTTCATTCCTGCATGTTCGAGCAGCATTTTTATATTCCTCCCTAGTCATCTGACCAAGCTTCCACTTCTTGTAAGCTTCTTTTTTGTGTTTATGTTCACCAAAGATTCTTTAAGTCAAGCTGGATGCCTACCATATTTGCTATTCTTTCTGCACATCAGGATGGTTTGTTCCTGTGCCCTCAATAAGGTTTCTTTAAAATACAGCCAGCTCTCTTGGATTCCTTTTCCCCCCTCATATTAGCCTCCTAGGGGATCCTGCCCATCAGCTCCCTGAGGGAGTCAAAGTCCGCTTTTCTGAAGTCCATGGTCCGTATCCTGCTGTTCTCCTTTCTTCCTTTTGTCAGGATCCTGAACTCGACCATCTCATGGTCACTGCTGCCTAGGTTGCCACCCACTTCTATTTCCCCAACCAAATCTTCCCTGTTTGTGAGTAGCAGGTCAAGAGAAGCATGGCTCCTAGTTGGTTGCTCCAGCACTTGCACCAGGAAGTTGTCCGCAACACTATCCAAAAACTTCCTGGATTGTTTGTGCTCTGTTGTATTGCTCTTCCAGCAGATGTCAGGATGATTGAAGTCCCCAATGAGAATCAGATCCTGTGAACTGGAAACTTTCCCTAATTGACTGAAGAAAGTTTCATCTACTTTGTCCTCCTGGTCTGGTGGTCTGTAACAGACACCTGCCACGATATTACCCTTATTGTTCTTGCTTCTAAGCTTAACCCAGAGACACTCAACTGTCTTATCTCCAGTTTCATACTGGAGGTCAGAGCAATCATAGTGCTCTCTTACATACAGTGCAACTCCTCCACCCCTTCACCCCTGCCTGTCCTTCCTGAACAGTTTATACCCATCCATCAAGGTGCTCTTATTCCACCAAGTCTGTTATTCCAATCATGTCATAGTTTCTTGACTGTGCCAGGACTTCCAATTCCTCCTGCTTGTTTCCCAGGTTTCTTGCATTTGTGTATAGGCACTTGAGATAACTAGCCGATTGCCTTACTTTCTCAGTATGAATCAGGAGGCCTTCCCTGCTGCACCCTCCTCCTTCTGCTTCATTGTGGTGTCCCTCTTCCCCACTTACCTTCGGGCTTAGGTCTCCGTCCCCCATCAAACCTAGTTTAAAGCCCTCCTCACTAGGTTAGCCAGCCTGTCTGCAAAGATACTCTTCCCTCTCTTTGTTAGGTGAGTCCTGCAAGTTAACCTATAAAAAGCAATTTGTCTGCCTCAGAGCTCATTTCCAAAATCTATTGCAGAATGAATGGAGCTAAGGGGAAGATTAATTCATGTATTGTCTTAAAGAACCTAGGGAATGCTTTTATGCTTATGTTAGGACTCTGTACTTTCTAGTCATTGATTTAAAAAAAAAACCCTTTCATTTTATATTATAAACTGTCAATATAAGCAGTTCCGAGCATGTTTTGTTTGACAGTTTCACAGCAGTGTCCTTTGTCATTAGCTTGAGACTTGATTTGTTCTGCAGTTCCTATATCTTATGGTGTAAACTGAAGACTGGGATTAAACTTGATACAAAATTTTTCTAAGACTATCATGTTTTGAAGGTGTTGCAGTTGATATCTGGAAGAAAGTCACGTCTCAAACTGCAATATTTGCAAAGAAATACTCTCTCTCCTCTTGGTTAGAGGGATGCAGGAAGGAGTAATCAGATTGATGGAGTTTCTCTAGCTTTCTCCATTTGCAAAGACAAAGGCTAGGACTTACACTGGGAACTCCAGGTAATTATGGCTAGACTAAGCCAGAGTGGAACTGCAAGGTCCTTGTACAATTCAGTTCTATAATACTTGAATGCTAGAGCTAGATAATTTTCCAGGTGCAGCAGTTAAGGAAAGAGTAAATGATTAGGGCATATAAGAAGGCCTGCTGCTTCCACTCAAAGCCTTGCATGATCCATGAAGGTATATGTTAGGAGAACAAGTGGGGAGCAATGTATCAAAAGTTTCTGTGCTATCCTGGGATCCTGTTAGTGAACAGGTGTGTCATCAATGCTAATGTGTGTAACCCTTCTGCCAGACCAAGTGGGCAGCAGCAAGGGCCGGGTTCTATATCTAGGGGTCCCTGTAAATGATGCAACACCAAACTGGCTCGAGCCCCCACCCAGTCACCTGGGAAATTACACACTATCCCCTGGGCGCACTCCAAAGGGCCATACTTCCCCTCTCGCAAGCACAGAGTCTGAGTGTAGAAAGAAACCTTTTAATAGCAAAACAGAGATAACACCACACTGGTTTGGGAAACAGTGCAAACAGAGTTCATGAACTCAATGAGCCCAAACCCATCCCAGAGTACAGGGCGTGTCCTTCGCCTCTCCCTTCCTTCTTGCCCCTGTACTGACCCTCGTAGTTGCAATATTCACCTCTCAGGTGTGACTCCGCCCCGTAGGCCGCACCGGTCCAACACAGGCTTGTCCAGGCCCCCTCTGCTGCTGTCTCCTATCACCTGTGGGCCTCACTGAGTCCCCCATCGCTGGCAATGACCACACCGATCTCCCACCAACTGCTGGCACCAACCGCACCTGGCTCCCGCCGACCACCCTGGGCTGGCACCGACAGTGCTAGCCTCCCACCAGAGTTGCCCATTGCCCACTCAGCTCTGTTAGTGGTCAGCCAAAGTTCAGCTCTTAGTGATTTCAGCTCATAGGTAAACCTTCTGCTGTCATACAGGAAATGGCCCTGCTTTCAAGAGACAAAAGACTCCAAGGTGAGTCATTAAGTCTACCTTTTTAATAATGGGAGGTGAGAGTCACTCCCTGCCTGGGAGCAGCCCTTTCACTTGGCCCCTGCAATCCCAATAGGAGACTCCACCACCTTTTCCAGGCTGAAACATCGGCCTGCCACCCTTGGGGAGCTCTATCTAGTTTAGGGTGAAGTGTTCTATCATAACAGACTAAACACAGTTTTGCTGACATCTGTTCATACAATTGAAGGACAACATTTCATCACTCCAACAGTTAACACAAAAGTGGTTTGTAACGCAAACCCAGCTCTGCTAACCATCTCCCATTATGCTCCGCACCTAGGTAAATTATGCTAAGTACTTAATTGTACTCATGCAGATACAAAGCCCATGCAAATAATGTGCCCCCCTTTACTCAGACACTCAGACCTTGCTTCCCAGAACATCAGATGACATATTAGGACTAAAAGGAGAGAAGCCTGAGCCCTAAAACTAGACCGTCTATAACTTTAGTTGTAAGCCAGGTATCATTCGTCAAATGCTTGTTCTGTCTTGAGTGTGGAATGAGGCTGACTGATAAATGAGGGTAATGATCTTTTCCCCAAAGATATATGGTGTTAGGCTAGCATGTCTTCAAAGCCAGAAGAAGAACATAGGACAGGATTTCCATTCTTCTTAAAGAATCATCATGAGGCAAATGAAACCATGAGGTGCTTACAGGGAGCTGAAAATCAGTAGAACAGGATCAGAAAATTATTTGCTAAAATAGGAAAAAATGCTTTTATCTATAAATAATACCGATTTGGTAAGATGGTACTGTGATGCAAAAGTAAGCATCCTTAGGAATTCTGTTCTAGTTTGGTTTTTATCCCTTCATTCTCTGGTCACTATTATGCCTGCTGGGTATTTTATATGATAGAAACTGTTTTTGCTCTGATGGATGATTGCACAAAGTATGCATAGCATTTTTCATGTTTTTCTGGGGCTTTTCAGCCCAAATCTAAAGCAGTGTTAAAATGAGTTGTATGGTTGAAGACTCATAATGTGGGATTTTTTTAAAAAACTTCATATTACATTTAAAACCAAAGCTTATTAATAGCAATATAAAATGTCTAAAAGGCTGTCCTTTATCGTCCCTTTATACTTCACCTATAAGCATTATTCATAGTTATGAGACTAAGCATATATATACATGGGTATATACCTTTCCCCTCATGTTAACCATGTATAAGACTATTCTGCATTACATGGCATATTGTGTTAATGGGCCCCACATTGCACAAGCAATGTTTTTTCTTCCTGTATTGTCAGTGTTGTTAGTTATTTGTATTGTGGTAATGCCCAAAATGTGCTACGTACTTTCCAAACATAGAGGTAGACACAGTTCCTTACCCAGACAGCTTTCAGTCTAAAATCTTCACAATGGTGACAATTAACTGAAATTTAGAAAGGAGGCAGAATTGCCTAATTGACTGGGACTTAGAGCTCAGACTAGAACCCAGGTATCCTGCCACTGGCTTGCTGGGTAATCTTGGGCAAGTCACTTCCCTGCCCTGTGCCTCAATTTCTCCATTTGTAAAATGGGGTAATGATACTGACCTTCCTCCTCCCACCCCTTTGCAAAGAGCTTTGAGATCTATTGGTAAAAACGTGCTCTATCAGGGGTAGGTCTCATTATAAAAACTTTCCTAAGAAAAACTACTTTAATTTGCTAGAAGAAATTTCTTCTATCTGCCATTCACTTACACATTTTGATATTAATAATATAATAGATTAAGGTATCTGGTATGCAGGCAGTGAATAATGTATTTAAATCGGTATTCAGCTGTAGCTGATAAGAGTATAGGAACAGACTTTTAAAAATTTCAGTTCCTGCAGTTGGGGCCCAATGTGTTTTTACTGGGAGAAGCTGGGTGCTGGGCTCTTTTGAAAACTGGGCCACTTAGTTTAAATGTTTTAATGGGAAATGAGCGCTCTTGAAATGTTGGCACCAGCTGAGGGTGCTGAAGTTTTGATATGTTGCCGGGAGGACAGTTTGCCACAGACATCTTTAAAGAGATACAAATGAGTGAAGTCACATTCTGGCACCTTCCCACCACAGGGGAAAACTGGGAACTGGAGGCCCTGTTTCACTGCCCTTCCCTCTTCCTCGCTGCAGTCTTTCCACAGACAGTGTTACCCAGGGATTCCCAATCCGTGGTGGCGCCAAACCATAAATAAAAAAGTGGTCTACAGTGTCATGGTCAGGCTTCCTAGAGGTTAGAGTAGATTGAAACGGGGGGGGGGGTGGGAGATTTTGCCACACCAGCCATGAAGATGGGGAAGCTGAGAGAGAAAGAGAGCTGCTTATCTAAATGGGGAGTGTAAGGCGGCTCTCTCTCTCACTCTCTATGGTAGATGCCTCAAAAGAGAGAGACTATCTAGTACCGGTCTTTTGGTCTCTCTCTCTCTCTCTTCCTCTCAAATCTGGAAATCCAAGACCTCCGTGGAGGAGCCTCTGCAGAAAGGGGTAGGTGGAAAAGAGCATTCTGCAGAGGTGGGGCTCTCCTCTGTTTCACCCCACCATCTGCCTTCCCTCTGCTTGTGGATGAGGAAATGAGAAAGGGGCCTTGCATGCTAGAGAGTGGGAGACAGAATCTGGGAGTGCTTTGGAGAAAGGCCTAATCAACTTGGACAGGGTTAGTAATGTCGTCATGGGGATCTCTAGAACTTCTATTAGAAGACTGAAACGGCACCGAAATAACTTAAAATAAATAAATAAAAATCCTCACTGCTGTTCATAAAAAACCCAAACATTAATATAGGTATTGGTAAAAACATATTTTCTTTTTCCACAGTTCTCTACAAAAAGAGGTGACCTTCATTTGGACATTCCTCATACAAAATAACAATACCTTACAAATACTACATGGTAATTGGAACAAGTGTTCTTGCTGGGTTTCAATATGTACCCCAAATTCTGGTGTCCTGCATTGGATACACTGCTAGAAGTCCCTTGGCACCAGAGGAGGTGGAGTTAGGACTTACCCTAAGTGAAGAATTTACTGAAGGGCCCAAAACCTAATCTATATATGTCCTCTAATTGAAAATGTGTTGAGCTTTATTACATTCAAGAGGCAAGGGCACAGATAAATGAAGATGTAGGCCAAGATATTTAAAAGTGACTAATGGTTTTGGGTGCTTCCATTTTTGCGCCCCAAACTGACACCTTTAGGAGGGCCTGATTTTCAGGTGCTTGGCCCTTTCTGAAAAGCAGGCTTCTATAAAGGTGTCTCAGGTTGGCTGCCCATAAATGAATGATGTTGACCTTCCTTATAAAGTGCTTTGAGGTTTGAAAATGAAAATGCCATCTACGAGCTAGGTGGTATTATTATTATTATAAGGCACCCAAAAATTGCTGTTTGAGCTTAACCATCATTTGTAATGTTAAAACCCTAGCCTAGAGTCCTCTTCCATCATCTCTCAACTGACCTCCAAAGACAGCGAGATTTTGATTTCTTAAAGCAGAAATCCTATAACAATTTGATACAGCCTTTCAACACAATCCTAGAACTAAATGGGGCAACAAAACGACACCGTATAAAAATGTAACTGACTGGGTCTTGAATTTAGAGCACCAGGCCTGGCAACTATGTCTCCTTCACTTAATGTGAATTATTGGCCAAATGAAGACCTTGGAGAGCCATTGAAACACTGTGTTGCCATGTAAGAGCTTTTTGGCACTTCTAAAACAGCAATTCCAAGTATCAGAGTCAAGTCTTGTCTCATAGTTTATTTTCCAATTCAGTCATCTGGTGTTACAGCTGTCTCATAAGTATCATAGAATAGAATCTGGAGATGAATCTTCACTATGGGAATTCTCCTCCAAGGGAAAGTCTTGCTCTGAGGCAGTTAGCAGTTTATATATTCTGAGCAATGCATACCAGGAATGTGTCACTTGTAAGAAGCCAAAGAAGCTGACTTCCTGTAGCTGATGAAGAATGAAATGTCAGTACTTCACGTATATAATAATCAGTAAAATATGACCATGTAACTTATAAGGATGCAGCAAAGTCTAATGGCTAGAGGATGGCAGTGGAAATTGGGATTCCTAGGTATTTATCTTGGCTATGATGGTGACTTACTTTGTGACTTGGGGCAAATCGCTTAATCTATCTCAGTTTTTCCCCAACCTTAAGTGAGGAAGAATATATAATTTACTATACCTAGTTACTTGTGTGTTTTAAGGCATAATGTTAGGGCCTAACTTTTCAGAGATGCTAAGTGTCCACAACTCCCATTCCATACTCCCCTTTTTATTGAGTAGTTTTTCTTTGCCCCCGCTCACGCCCCCACCATTCCCACCCCAACCCTTGCCTCAGGAGCATCTGATGTAGAAACTTTCCTTTACCATCTTCATGGGCAGTTTGCTCCATCTTCAGGGAGAATATATTGGTCAGTCACCTGTTCTGATTTCAGTTGGAGTTTTGCATTGAGGACATGCAAGATCAGTCCCTAAATGTGTGTTTTTGTTTTGTTTTGCAAACTGTAAAAGACCAAACTGGGTGAGTGAAATGACTGCTCAGCTCTTCTACAATGACAATACCCAAAGCTCTAGAACTATGTTCTCCTTAAAGTATCCAAATCCAATAATTGTGGGGCTGCATCTCATGCCTAGAAAATCATTAAAATTCATGGAATAGTGTAATGTTAATAATCACAACTGAATTGTTAAAGATCCCTGAAGCTGACAGGCCTGGGTGCTATATAGTTGAAACATAGTAATAATACAATTAAACATCATAAAACAATATAAAAATCCAATAAAGCCTAAACAAAGCATCAGCATTAAAAATATGTTTTCTGACAAAAGTATGATCATCCTAATGTAGTTCTGTGCCCCAGGAGAGCTTTAAACACCACATGACACAACTTGTAAAATGGAGCAGTCCAATAAAAAGTTTAATTCAGGAAAAGCTTATTGTAAAACTAGTTAGCGAGTGAGACATATGTTTTCACTATTATCATGCAGGCTGAAAATCACCCCTGAGCAGAGGGCCTGTCTAGGTAGCACCTGAGTCCAACTAAAACCTTATTTTGTGGGCTTAAGTGGGACATAAACCTCTATCAGTTGCACAGGGGTGAATTTCACTTGCTTTGTATGAAAAGCCAAACACTTTTCTTTCAGTGATGCCAACTGCCAGTTATTTATCTTTTGCACATGGGGCAAATTCTGCTCTCTTCTCTGTGGGAGTGGAGAGCCCTCTCGCCATTAGGATCAGCTCCAGGGATCCAGAGAATAGACTTTAGGGGGCTTGAGTGGCATTAAGCATAGCCCCGGGGTGGGGGGGATGTCTCTGAGTATTGCAAGGTGGGAGAGTCTGCCAAAGGGAGACTCAGAGTGCATGCAGCTGACATTGCCATTGTTATGTGGATCCTGCAGTCCTCCCTTCACCTAGCAGGTTGCTAGGGCTGCAGATGCTACTCTAGTCATTAGGCCCAAAGAATGGCTGCAGAGCAACTCCATGGAACTTCCCGAGTCTTCAGCCCACTTATCTGGCCAGGTGCTAGTGAGAGGGTTTTGACCCATCTGCTCAGGCTAATTAGCTTGGAACTTAATTAAAGCTAATCATCCTGACACAAGAAAGAGCAAAATCAATATGGCATGTATATTTTACCTTCTATAGTGCAGGACATTTCTCTTGTTTTGGTGAGCTCTACACTATGGAGATGACATTGGCTTACCTGCGTTGGCACAGCTATACAGGCATAACCTCGTAATGTAGATACAGCCGACACCAACGGAAGGGGTTTTTCTTTCGGTGTAGGAATGCCATCTGCCCCAATAATTGTAGCTACGTCAATAGATGCATTCTTTTGTTGACATAGCTGCATCTACACTGGGAATTAGGTTGGCATTGATCAGGGGTGTGGTTTTTTCCACACCCCCGACTGACATAGCTATGTTGACCTAACTTTTAAGTGTAGACCAAGCCTCAGATTGAAATGTGCAGTTGATCTTGTTATCCATATGACTGCCACTAGCACATGTTAATGCTTCTAAAGCCAATAAGTGTCTGAATTGCACAACTTTTGAATGGTGGTAGCGTTACCATGGATAATCCTTAGGCTCCCTTTCATCTCAGTCAGAAATTTGTCCATCCTTATTAATTAAATGACAACCTTCTTTAGCCAGCAATTGAATTATCCTCTAATAGCTGCTTAAACTGATTCAAATTAACTGTTTTTTAAATTGATCCCTTAGGGTTTTGATGATGTAAAATGGAGGATCAGTTTAACCAATTATTTTTCATTAAGTGGAAGCATCCTATCTTCATTGAAAATGTATCTTTAATTTTAAAATGGATCCAATGAACCTTAAAAGATAAATCGTTTGTGTGCTGAGCAGCATGAAAAATTGAGTGCCTGACACATGAGCTATAGAAAGTATGACCTTAAGTATGGCCAAGTTAAATTTGGTTTGGTTAAAAGATATGAAAAGAAATGTAACCGGCTTTCAATAACTCCGTCCTTGAAAGCTAAACATCATAGCTATGTTTGAAAGATGTCTTTGTTATTAACAAGTAATGGCTGACCAAGGCCAAATAAAATAAGGATTGCCCCATCCCTTCAGTCTAAACTTGAGTGACACCACTTTTTGGCATCTGAAAAACCAGGATGCATGTTTTCTTCCCATATATTTTCATGCAAGTCTGCACTTTCTGGTTTTGGGCTAGAGTCAGAAGTAGAAAACTCTTTGCAATACCAAAGCATGGGGTATTTTGGAGGGAACCCAGACTTCTCAAAAGTTTGCAGGAAAGCGTTTGCTCATAACATTTTCCACTGATGTCTAGTAGGTTTAGCTATAATATATTCAGAAGAGCATCTGTGTGTATCCAAACTTATATGGTCCATCTGACAGGGAGGAAAGCCTGTCAGAACTTGGGCAAGTCACTTAATTTCTCTGTAGCTCAGTCCTAGTCTACACTACAAAGTTAGGACAACATGCACAACTAGGCTGACACAAGGCAGTTTATATGTCTGTACTTTAATTTGTCTTGCACTGATGTAAATGCTCTGTTACAGTAACACCATCTCCCCAAGTGGCATTGAGCCATGGTTGATATACTGAGGTCAACACAGTAGGAGAGTAGACACTGCGTTACTTACGTCAACCTTAACAGTCCTTCAGCAGCTGTCCCGTAACGCCCAACACTGACTGCTCTGTTCACAGTTGTGAACTCCACTGGCAGATCTCCATTTTTGTGTGCAACTGCTCTGCTGACCTTGCAGGCTACATGCTCCAGTTGTGCTCTGGCTTGGAATAGACAGGAGATATTGGATCTCCTGGGCCTGGGGAGAGAAGAAACTGTGCAAGCACAGCTACGGACCAGCTGTAGAAATAGGGACATGTACGAGCCGATTGCATGGGGATACAGGAGAAGGGGTATGACAGGGACGAGCAAAAGTGCTGTATAAAAGTGGAGGAACTGCATCAGGCATGTCAGAATGCCAGGGAGGCCAACAGTCAATCCGGTGCTGAGCTGCATGCCAGACTTGTCCCTCACCCTCACCCCCGCACACCACTATGGATACCTCTGAAAAGCCCAAGTCACTGACCCCTGGCCTGAGCAGCAAGAACGAGGAAGAGGAGAGGATGGGGAACATGTGACCAGGGGGTCCAGCTATGCTGTGAGCCAGGACCTGTTTGAGATTCCACCACGGAGGAGTCAGTTTCACAAGGTGAGCACAGGCAAGACCAGTGCAGGGGAAGGAACCTCAGCTAAGTGTGTAAATGTGTTTCCCATTGCAATGATGTATTGATGGCACCCCTCCCCCCCCAACTGAACAGGACACAACTGTTGACTTTTCGTTAATGTATTCATCCTAGAAACGGTACAACAAAGAGAGAACTGTTGTTACCTGCTTTTCTGTAGAATTGGGCAGAGGGGGCCATGTGGAGCAGTTTGTTTGAGTACCGGGATGTCCCTTGAATCCTCCTGAGAGTGGTTGATGGAACTTACATGGAAGTACTCTGCAATTCTTTTCTGAAGATGTCTAGGGATGGCAGCCTTATTTCTTCCTGGTAGGACATTTTCCATGCTAGACAGTAGCCATCATTTCAGTACATATGGGCCCAGGCAGCTTCAGGACACCAACAGCAGCACTGCTCTCTGTGCCTTTGTTACTCTCAGGAGAGAGAGATCAGCTAAAATCACCACCACCTGTGAAAAATGGTGCCAGGATTCTGTGCTATTGCCCTATACTCATAGTTTCATGAAACTGAGCAATTTCCTCTCGGTTTCCCTTACCCCTGAGGGCCCACACTCACCAGGGTGGGTGCTGAGAGTGGTGCTGTGCACAAGCACTCCAAAGCACAAGTATCAATAAGCATGTCTTGTGTAAAGCTTTAGGTGAGCAAGGGAAGGGAGTTCTGAATCTTAACTTTCACTTGCCATTGTGACTATATTGACAATGGTACCTCTGTACAGTGTTTTATCTTTAACTGCTACCATTGTGACCCTGAGGGTTTCCCTCACCACACCCACAGAACGCTTGAGCCAGATGAGGAGAAAGAAGATGACTCGAGATGACATGTCCAATGAGATCCTGCAAGCCATTGCTGCATCAGACCATGAGCAAAGGGCCTGGAGATTGAACATTTCAGACAGCCTAGAAAAGGAAAGAGTGGACAGAAGAAGGAACCAGAAGTCCAAGCAGGAAAAGGAGAGGAAGATTCACCAGGACATAAAGGGGTTTCTCTGACCGCAAACACAGATGCTGCAAACTCTTCTGGACAATCAAGGGCTCATCTCTCTTTTGCAATCCATGGAGAACAACATTACAGCACCTTCCTACACCCACCCCTCAACATTCCCCTGGCATCAGAGGCCACATCCCTCCCACTCTATCCCAGGAGATTTTAAGGACAACCAAATCATTACATGTATTGATCTGTGAAAGCCCTGGTTACTGTATGTGTAGGTAAAATGGACATGAATGTTCTTTCCTCTTGTTAAGTTCTGTTAATTTATTAAGTTAATAATAATTTATAATATTGTTAATTGATTAAGTTTGTAATGTATTTGCTTTTAAATTGCACAGGTTTTTCTTTGCACACTTTTTTTCTGAATAAAATTATATGATGTGGAAAACAATTAATCTTCATTAGTTCAAAACATATGCTTGAGTGCCTAGCAGGTCTGAAAGTATCCATTAACTTGTTTTTGTCCAGTGTGACACAACTCATAGGATCAATGACACAAATAGCGTAATAATCATAAATGCACAGCAAGCACTGCAAAATTAGTAGGTGCATTGACAGTGTTATTGACTGTTTATATTCATAGATTTATACCAAGCACCACACAATCCCTAACAGGCACCAAAACAGCAGGGCCAGGTAGAGCACAGTATACCACCATGCATTACTGTGGCTTACCATCAAAATGCTTTTTCAAAGCCCTGCTGAGTTGCATAGCTCTGTGTTGAGCTTTTCTAATAGTTCATAGATCTGGCTGTTCAAACTCAGCAGACAACCTCTCCACCTTGGTGGCAACTTTTTCACCATGTGCTTCACTGATATTATGTAGGACACAGCATGCAGCTGTAATTGTTGGGATGTTTTTTCGATGAGATCCAATCTCGTGAGTAAACAACATCAGCATTCCTTCAGTCTACCAACAGCACTGTAGCAAGGCGCTGTGGCCTTCCTTGGAGCCTGGGTCCGAGGAAGGGTCATGACACCCCCCCGGCTGGACTGTGCCACTAGCCTACAAGCACATTTCACTTTCATTCTGCACCTGCTGAACTGGTAGTTGAATCTTTCCTTGCTGCTGTTGAGGTGGCTGCTGTATGGCTTCATGGGCCAGGGGAACAAGGGGTAGGCTGGATACCCCAGGATCACTATTGGCATTTTAACATCACTAATAGTAATCCACCATTTGGGGGAAAAATGTCCTTCCTTGTAGCTTTCTCAACAGTCCTGTGTTCTTAAAGATGAGAGCATCATGCACCTTCCCTGACCAGCCCATGCTGATGTTGGTGAAGCATCCCACATGATCCCCTTATTCTTGCATAATGATAGAAAACTAGCCCTTTCTGTTGAGGTGGTCTGGTGCCAAAATAGGGATCTGTCTGCTGTCTATTGCTCCACTGCAGTTTGGAAACCCTCTTGCTGCAAATCCATCCACTGTGTGCTACACATTGCCGAGAGTCGCAGTCCTGAGTAACAAGAGACAATGTCCTACACACTTGTATGACAACCACCCCCTGCAGTGGATTTTCCAACTCTAAAATGATTTCCCACAGACTGGTGGCAATCGGGTATCAAACGTTTCCACAGTGCAATTGCCACTCGCTCCTCCACTGTCAGTGCAGCTCTGTTTGCTGTCCCTGCATTAGCGGGTTGGAGTGAGTTTGGCACACAGATCCTCACACATCTGAAAGTTCTGCAGCCACTGCCCATCCTCCCAATTCTGCACTCCAATGCAATCCCACCAGTCAGTGCTCATTTCTCAGGACCAGAAGCAGTGCTCCATCATCTACAGCTGCTCCATGAACACCACCAGCAACCCATAGTAATCTGTTCTCCAAGAAATCATCATGTTCCCCACTGATTCAGTTCTTCTTCTGATTTTGCAAATACCAGAGGATCGTATGTCCTGTCCTTGCAAATGCTTATGACAATAGTGAAGAGCTGTGCACGCTCCATGTTCCTGTCCGAGATGGAGGACAGAGAGGAGGGCTGTGCAGGTTTGTGGGATTTTTAAAACAGGTGCACAAATTATGGGGTATAGATGACTTTATGGGATGGAGAAAGTTGCACACTGTAAAGCTGATTCCTTACTCTCCGTCACACACACACACATGTGCAACTGGTTTCTGCCCCACCATGCATTGCTAAAATTTTCCAAAAGTTGCACATGGGGGGAATACCTACCTATGGTGCACTGACACAAGCACGTTGGGTGACCACACATGGTGCTGACTCAAAGAGCCAAGTATGCACATGAACAAGTGATGTATTAATGGCAGTGGCTTTATGCCGACATGACTTGCGTTGACCAAAACTTGTACACTAGACACGGCCTTAGTCTCCCATCTGTGAAATGGGTAAGATAATAATACTTCCTTACTTCACCAAGTTATTATGAGGCTAAAGTCATTAGACCTTGATTCTCTAATATGCTGCACCTTATGTGGCTGCCAAATGAATAGAAATATTACCAAATCAGAATGACAGTAACTTTTGTTTTTACACTCATTTGGCACAGATGTAAACGACTACACAAAGTGCAGGGCAATGGAGAATCAGGCCACTCATTTTTTGTGGAAAGCTCAGCTATTACAGTGACGAGCTCCATAGTGGAGGCGACAGATAAATAAAACCCTAAATGTTATTTTTTTTATTTAATCACATTTACCCATCATTATTTATAAAAAGCATAATTGCACTTTGAATACACAGCAGCCTCATACCAAGAAATGGAGATACAATGTATAACTCTTTGGCATGGAGACTGTTTTTTACTGCATGACTGTACAGCACCCAGGGAAATGGGTCCCAGATCCTGATTAAGACCTCTGGGTGCCAGCATAATACAATTAGGCAGTGATGTGTTGGGAAGGAATGAAAGCCAAGGAGAAAGGAACACAAGCCAAAATAGGCAAAGAACTGGCTAAAGAATATTTAGATAAATTAGAGGTGTTCAAGTCAGCAGGGCCTGCTGAAATTCATTCTATGGCACTTAAGGAATTAGCTGAAACAATCTTGGAATAGTTAGCAATTGTCTCTGACAACTCATGGAGGACAGGTGAGGTCTCAGAGAACTGGAAGAAGACAAACATATTATCTATCTTTAAAAGGGGGAACAAAGAAGACGCTGGGAATTATAGAACAGTCAGAAGGGCCGGCCCTAGACCAAATGGTGCCCTAGGCAAGGAGTGTCTTTGGTACCCCCCCTCCATTTGTTAAACTTTTGAATACCTTATTGTTTTATTGCATTTGTAGCCCATTTCACAATTTTGATACTCTTCAATCTTAAAAGACAAGTACACTTTCACAATTACACAACAAAACAAGTTTCACAGTATTGCAGCTGGGCTCTCGTTTCTCTTCAGTTCGTTCTTATATTTCATTGACTGACTAGCGACATCCCACCTTTTATATATCCAAAAGGGCATGGCTGCCAACATTCTAGGATGTTCAAGGATAATGCAGTTTTCAGAAAGTCTGGAAGGTTCCATGAGATTATACAAAACTCCAGAACATTCTAGAAGGTTAGTGAAAAATGAATCCACATATAGAATACCTGAGACATTTTACTTCAAATGTTCTATTTTCCTTTTTGTCGCTAACATCAAAAACAGCATCCTGAGACTGGTGCCCCGCAAGCTTGGCACCCCAGGCAATTTCCACAGGGTCGTCTGCCCCTAAATCCAACCCTCATCAGTCAACCTAACTTTGATGCCTGGAAAGATCATAATAGGATTAAATGGAATAGCCAGAATGGATTTGTTGAGAATAAATCATGCCAAATCAACCTAATTTGCTTCTTTGGCAAGGTACTGACCTAGTCAAAGCAGTAGATGTAATGTCACTTGAGTGGTAAGGTTCCTGACAAAATCCCCTATAACATTCTCCTGAGCAAACTAAGGAAATGCAGTCTAGATTAAGCCCACAGAAATGCCCAGAGAAATGTGTTAGTCTTTAAAATGCTACAGGACTCTCGTTAGTCTAGATTAAATTACTATAAAAAAGTATGCAACAGATTAAAAAACCATACTCAATCAGTAATTAACAATGGTTCATTATCAAGCTGGGAGGGTATATCTAGTGGGGTCCTGCAAAGGTCCGTCCTGGGTCCAGTACTATTCAATATTTTCGTTAATGACTTGGATAATTGAGTGGAGAGTATGCTTATCAAATTTATGGATTACACCAAGTTGGGAAGCGTTGCAAGCACTTTGGAGGACAGGATTAGAATTCAAAATGACTGTGATAAATTGAAGAATTTGTCTGGAATCAACAAAATGAAATTTAGTAAAGATAAGTGCAAAGTACTACACTTAGAAGGAAAAAATCAAATGCACAACTACAAAATGGGGAATCACCGGTTAGCCAGTAGTTCTGCTGAAAAGGATCTGTGGGTTATAGTGGATCACAAAGTGAATATGAGACAACAATGTGATGTAGTTGTGAAAAAGGCTAATGTCATTCTGGGGTGTATTAACAGCAGCGTTATATGTAAGACAGTTGTTCCACTCTAACTGGCACTGCTGAGGTCTCAGCTGGAGTACTGTGTTCAGTTTTGGGCACCACACTTTTAAAAAAAAAGTGGACACACTAGAGAGTCCAGAGGAGAGCATCAAAGACGATTAAATGATTAGAAAACCTGACCTATATGGCAGTCTTGAGAAAAGGCTGAGGGAGTGTTCAATATGTTAAGGGCTGTTATAGAGCAGATGATGATCAATTGTTCTCCATACCCATTGAAGGTAGAACAAGAAGTAAAGGGCTTAATTTGCAGCAAGGGAGATTTAGGTTAGATATTAGGAAAAGCTTTCTAATCATGGGTGTAATTAAGTTCAGGAATAGGCTTCAGGTTGTGGAATCTCTATCACTGGAGGTTTCTAAGAACAAGTTGGACAAGCACCTGTCAGGGGTGGTCTAGGTTTATTTGGTCCTGCTTCAGTTCAGGAGGCTGGACTTGATAACTTCTCGAGGTCCCTTCTAGCCTTACATTTCCTATGATTCTATGTGCCGCCAATGTATTTTTAATAAAGAAGCTGACCACAAATCCCCACCATCAGACAGTGATAAACCCTAGGCACCAGGGCTTCATGTACTCAGAGAGGACAGTGAAGGATTAAGTGAAGCTTTTTTGAAAACTTTTGTTTAAAGAAAAATGTCTTTTATCATGGTGACCAAGAAGGGAGCACCATCTGACACACCATCTTAAATCTGTATTGAGTTTACTTGCTGGAAAGATTTACAATTTGTTCCTGAAAGCTATACAGTGTAGCGCAACATTCAACTGGAGTGATTCTATCTCGAGGTAGATGTGATGAAGACCTGCCAAGGATCCACAGGGTCCTTGGAGGAAAAGAAAAATTGAGCTATCTTCTGCTTCCTTGTGCAATCTGCTTCTCTCCCAAAAAACTAAAATATGATTGCACTTCAGAAATGTTTTTATAAGCCCCAGGGACAAAAGATGGTTTAGAGGATCCAGAGAGAGTTTGCGCTTTATTTAAGAGAAAGAAATCACCTCAGCTTTTCCTTCAGTTTGTTACAAGGGGCTCCCATGAGCCCATTCCATTCCATTCCTGTAAATAGGCTGGAAGAGATTTAGCAGCCATCTCTTTCAGACGGCATGGACCCTCCCTGTATGGCTACTCCACAGCAGTCTTTTCAATTCACACTGCGGCCATGCTGGAAATGATTTACCACGCACTTCTTCACCCAGAACTGACACGTTCAGATTTAATTGTTTGCAATAAAATATCAGCTCTGACACATCTGGACAATTTCTAAATGGCTGAAGGCTGTGTAAGACACTTGTTTACATGGCGTTATAATAATGCAGATTTTTTTATTTAACAAAAAATGCCATTTCACTTGAAACAAGTAACTGAAAGTTACCTCTGTGAACATATCTTCCTGAACAGTACTAAGTGTATGTTTATATAAGCTTTGTATGTTTAAATGATAATAGTTTGGATAACTTGCAAAACAAAATAAATAAAGTTGTTCCTTCTATGCAGTTTTATGTGCACATAACTGGAAAAAGCTAGTCCTCCATATAATGGATTCTAACATTATTAGTTCAGAAACAAAAAGAACTGAATTGGATAAGACTACAGGCAAGAGATGGTAAAGGAAATAATCTGTGTGCCTAACACATTCAGAGGAATTGCTCAAGAACATTTTGTCCTTATATGCAGATTGCCCCTGTAACGCTGCCAATGTCAGCAAGACCTTGGGTGCAACTGTCATGCAAGTAACTGTCGATGAGTTAAGCTTTGTGAGAGAGTTCTTGAAACTTTTGCTCTTGTGAATTTATTTCCTTTGCTTAATACAGCAGATTGTATAGTGATGAGTATCCCAATTCAGGGCCAAAAACGAATGTGGCAGAAAGTTAGTTTCTGCTTCTGGTCAGAAGAGCCACGCCTTGTTATCTTCATGTCTGCTAGTATTTTATTGGAAAATAGGAATTATATGCAAAGTCAGTCTTGTTTGACTACGATCAATATGAGTTTTAATAGCAGCCTGGAAGGGACAGAGGAAACTAAATGAAGGGGAACATGAGGATCCGGAAACAGTGAAGTATTTATTTTAAGATGAATTAAAATAGAGAATGAAGTTATGACTTGTGTTTAGACTGTTCATTCGGTTATGAAGATAACAGGCAACAAAATAGAAAAAACATCATCATTGCTATAGGGAGGGTCATTGTCCAAACTGAGATATTAGAGGAAAAGATAGTATTTGAGGGAGGGAGTTGCTAAACTGTTCTGGTCATAGAGGAACAGCTGGAAAGTGGAATTCCATTATTTAAGAACATTGTTTCTGAATTAATTTTGTGGTTAGTGTACTAGGGCTTATAGTGCTAGACTAGGTGTTGGAAGCTTTTGGGCTTATTTCTCATGCAGTCCCACTATGGTGACCAGACAGCAAGTAAAAAAAATCAGGACAGAGGGTGGGGGGTTATGGTAACCTATATAAGAAATAGCCCCAAATATTGGGACTGTCCATATAAAATTGGGACATCTGGTCACTCTAAGTCCCACAAATGGGTAAGTTTTATATTTCTCCCTTTTTACTCTTGCTGTCACTTGCTAGCCCCACTAACCTACCCCCATGGCTCCTTGTGAAACACTTGAAAGTATATTTCCAAATGAAAGATTTTAATCTCAACCACATTTCCCATAGAAATCCTTAAAAAATAATAATTTATAATAATACATGTTGCCATTTCCCTTCTTATGAAAGAGTCCCTGAAATGAATCAAGTAATGGAAGGATTCTTCTCACTAACCTAACATGAGCGAAGGTTATAGATGGTATTACATGTAAATTGTAAATACCAAGGCGAACAGAAATATACTGCAAAGAGAACTTGGTATTAAGAGATCAGAAAGCTGGATAGAAAATAAATGTGATTCATCTTGGAAAAATATGAGCTAATGTATCTGTGGAAAGGAGAATCATCCAAATCACAAAATTAATGGGAGAGGGAAATCTTGGAAAGTAGTAATTCTGAATAAGAATTAGAAGTGGCATTAGATGCCAAATTAGACATGAGCTTGCAATATGATGTAACAGCAAAAAAATCAAACACAGCTACTACACAGAGGTATCGCATCACCGAGCAAGGTTATAACCCCTTCTCTGTGTGGCTTTTGGTGCAGTTGCACCTGAAGTAGAGCATTTAGTTGTTGGTCCTTCATTACCAGAAAGACAGACAAATTGGAGGGAATTCAGAGTAACAAAATTAATGGGGGACTAGAGGAAAGGTTGCTTTATAATTATATAGAGCTTATCTAAGACAACTATGTGGTAACTCTTCAAATACTTGAAATGTGTGAACACCATGAGTGGGAGAGGAATTAAGGTTAGTACATGGGGAATATAGCTAGGAATAATATGAAGAAATCAAGGGCGTGATTCAAAGCCCACTGAAGTCCTTTGACCTCAATGGGATTTGGATCAGTTCAAGTGAAAGGAAAATGTTAAGATTAATATCAGGAAAGTCTTGCTGGCTATGACATCTTTTGGACTGGGACAGTCTGTCAAAGGAAGAGGTGGAAGCCTCTCTCTTGGGACATTTACAGCATCATTGACATAATATTATAAAATGTACAACAGGGAACAACAATTCTGCACTGGCAGGGAGATGGACTAGGTGACCTAATGGTTTTTTTCATATCCAACCTCTAAAATGTAATTAAAAGAAGATAAATAATCTTTCAGTGCAATCCTATTTTTCAAACAGACACGCAGCTGCAAAAAATCACCTGGCCTCTTTTTAAGAGAGGTCTTCCCAGCTCTAAGCTTATGTGGAAAGTTTTTTTTTTTTTTTTTTTTTTTTGTGATCAGTGATATGTAGTGTCTCGTGTCTTGAATACAGTGTGTCTTGAATATTAGGTGCTCATATTCCAAAAAGAGATAGAGGAGAGCAGAGCGGTAAATGGAAAGAAAAAATCAATCCCACCTTCAAATCTCAATCTTTCCAAAAGGGAAATTGTGAAACCTGTTCCTTTAGAAAGATGGACTGTGCAATTCTAATCAGAAGTAAGCGTTGGGTGTAGTCATCCACAGACTTGGCTTCACACATAATATTCTCTAGTTCAGAAGATCTGGAGTATGAGACTAACTGCCTCTGACCATCGAACTCCATAGCTTTGGAATGGTGCAGATCACAGAATCATAAGTTATATGAACCACACAACCTCCAAGCCAAGTGGGTTCACTTCCAACCCCTGCAAACCTATTGTCCAGTTGCAGGTGGGTGGGAGGGATCCACTTCATGAACTAAACTCTGCAAATTTCACATTGCCCGCCTTTCCACAGATTTTGTCATTCAATAACATTCAATAACAGTGGAGAGGAAGCAGAATCTAAACATGGACCAAGGAAATTATGGGATGATGAAGGTGTAGTAACTCTATAACTTGGGCTGGACTCGGAATCACCATCTCAGAAAGATGGCATATGTCCTTGGTTAGCTCTCAGTGACAAGAAACCATCATATCTGGGGCTTTCCCCACAAAGAGGGCATTTATTCAAATATTATTCAAATAGATGTCAGAGAGTGAGACTGTTCAGAGCTGTATCATCATAGGGTGGAATGTTAGGTCTGACATTTCATGAATACAGACTGAGTTTATCAGCCAATTTACTATCCAGAATAGTCAAACCAGCTATGAATTGGCATTGTTTAACATAGAGGAGAAAGTGGCTCTCATTTTTCACAACAGTGGCATATTTCTGTGGGAAATCCTTGTGGTCTTGTCCCAGAGGGGTGGAGTGGGATTTGTGGCAGTCCAGTTTTGATGCTATTCATTTATGACTCACCGTGGTCTGTATGGGGAGTGTTGGAGAGAAGATGGTGCCTAGAGGTTAAGGTGTTAACAATTGTGATGATATTGCTTCATCAGGTGATTGTGCTCTGGCCCTGTAGTTGGATGACATTCTTTTTCCTTTCTCCCTGAAAACTTGTTGGGTTTGTGAGTCTGCAAGGGTAAAAATGTCTAGTTGTTACATTCCTCAGATGAAAGGAAAAGAAAGTAGTGAACGTGCCTAGCAGCAAATAGTGGTATATGCAGGAAAGAGGAGTTTGCGTCATTCCTTAATATCCGTTCTTGGACTGAAGATCAGGTACAGTAGATGTCTAACTGACTTTGTGGATCCAGAGGTAATCTTCATGGACTTGTCCTCTCTTTAATTTCTTTTCTTCTTCCTCTGGACACATAGCACCTGTATCTCTCTTCATCAGTGAGTCTCCATCTGTTTTCATAATTTGTGTTCAAAGTGTGTCTGTCTCCTCTGCTCATGGCCCTTAAAGTCCATAACAGAGCAGAGGAAGACATTAGGAATCTATGCTTTAATTTATTAAGCATACAAAGCCTTTACATGAATGCACTCAGCCACCGCCTGCTGCATTTCTGCCAGTTCCCTCCCCTCCAGGGAAGTTTTCACCATTTTTGATGGCCCATTATATGGTTCCAGCAAGCAGCCAGATCTGTTCCACCTACTTGTGCTGATGATGCATCTTTGGCTCCATTGATGCACCCTCTGCCCATCCACATTCACTGATGGAGAATATCATCCCAGCTGCAGGACCAGTAAAGATCTCTGTCAGTTTTTTAAATAAGATATGAGTGTCTGGTTTCTAGCTGGTCCTCCTCTGACTGATCTGTTCATGACATACCAGGCAATATGCATCCCTCTCAAAATGTTTCTAGGCCAGAGAAAATCTCCCCCATACATTAACTATTATGTAATTTACCCCTATCTCTTCAATTTACTCTTTTATAAAATCCAAATTTAAAATATGGCTACAAATTGCTGTAATTTTTCATGCCAGAAATAGATTTTGTAATTTTTTCCAAATTGCAAAAGAGGGGGTGGCAAGTCAGATATGCAAAGATGCAGTAAAAATATGCTAATCTTAATTAAAGAAACTTCTGTGTCTGCTGTCTGAGAAACATTTTGCCATGTCATTTGTATGAAACACACTAGGCCAAATAAAGCTGAATTGTATTTTATTTTAAAAAAAAGTAAATTTAAAAACTAAGTTTTCCTCCTTCATCTGTTGCATTTTCTTCATTGGATTCCATACACAAAGCATCCATTACTCTCAGTAGTAATTCCACAGACTGGACAAGGCTGGGATATGGCAATAAAGAAAAATCTTATGGATAAGAAACTCATTACACATTGGAGAGGAGAAGTGTGGAGTGTGCTTAAAGATTCTTTTTTGTCCATTAAACCCAGTAGCACAGTTATCATGATGAATTTTCTGTGCATGAGAGTTTGTGTATATTGCTTAGGCTATTTTTTAACATATTGTGTGTCCGTTCAGTGAATAGCCAATAGAAGTTGATCATGCTAATCATAATTTCTGAAGGATTAGCCCACTTATTCTGTAAAACTGTCATTTGGTACAGCATATTTGTTCTTCACTGGTGGTCTGAAATAGCTATTTTAATTACTTTGTATTTACTTGATACACGTTAAACAGCACCTCAGATTTATCTATATTGTATATGTTGACTTATTATAGCCTAATAGTGTCTACCTGTGTCCAGGAAAAGTTAAGATTTAGAATGTCTGTCCTTAAAATACCTATATATTCAGGGCCAAATAGGGATGCTTTACAAGTCAGTGCAATTCCACTGACTTAATGTTTCTGTAGCTCTTTCAATTAGAAAGTCTACATACTACAAAGCATTTATATTATCAGCAGTCATAGATGTCTAAATTTGACTGAAAATTATTTGGGATCACTTCCTTTGTAAATCTGTTTTCAAATGAAATTATCCAGAAAAGGCAGCAAAGTAACTATCCTTCCAAGTAACTCTTCTCTAAAATTCAATTAACTCTTTTTTTCTCAAGGCTCTCTTTCTTTGGAGTGTAGCCTTTCATGTTTGCAACCCAATTAGTATTCCTATCCACAGTCTGAGAGCGAAAGTCATATCTTCTCCTGGGAATTTTCCCTCCTTCTATTTATTTCACGTGTTCTGATCCAGCACTGAAAGTTCTCACTCTTTGGTGCCCATTAAAGCCACCCCCTTACCCCAGTTCTGAATCTATGGTTTATGATCCTTCAAGATGAAAGACACGTGTAAGTGTAAGGTATTAAGTCTCAAACCTCAGCAATGTTCCACAAGTTCCCAACTAAATTTTAACACACACACTTTTAAATCATGTTCATGTCACATCAGCAGATATTTCTAGAGTGGTATTTATAACAGACCCAGCCAAATTGAAGGTATCTTGTGCTCCAACAACATGTATGGTACTGAATGAAATTTAGTCTGACACTACCGCATCCCTGGAAAAGTCAAGGATTAGCTAATCTTTCCTACAGTGAATTGGGTTTCAGAGAGAGAACGCTCCAATTCCAAGGGGCAACTCCACTTTTGTAATATGTAGCAAAGTCATATCACAAGTCAGCAACTTCTATTAAAAAGTCATGCAGTTATTCACTTATTGTAACTTCCTGCCAGTCAACTATGTTTTGTTATCAAAATGGAAATCTTCAAGAGTTCTTTTTTTTTCCAATGGATTGAGTCTCTTTGCTATTTGTAGCTCATTAGGATGCAATTCAATCTTTCACTGAATGTCACTTTGCTCATAGTTTCAGTGTAACAGAATATAGTGGCTCCCACCATTTCTTAATCTTGTGTTGGTATTCAGGCCATTCTAAGAAGGCAACCTAGTATCATTCTTCCAGGCATTCTTCCAGTAGCACAAGAACTTTAAAGAGTAGCTGCTTTAGGCTGTTTGATGGGAGAAGAACTTTAGCTTTGTAGAGATAGGCATCCAGGGATTTGTATCTGAGACTTAAACTGGAAAGAGATGTATATAATAATAAATATTTTATGCTTCTATAGTGCCTTTCAAATGAGGCTTTTCAAGTGCTTTAGAACATTAACACCCTTTAAGGAGAATGAAAGAAGACACACACAGAGGTCATATGATTTGCCCAAGGTCACACAGCCAAGTTGTGGCAGACTCCTGGTGGTAGGGTCCTGCTCTAGTCAGTAGACCATAGTTCCAAGCACTCAGAAAATAGAAATAAAGAAAAAAAAAACCAAACAAGTTTTCGGTCATTTGTTCTGATGGACTGAAAATGAGGCACCTGTTAAGAAGAAATTACTAGCTGTCTGAGGTAGTTGTGATTTCAAATGTGTAAATTTGAAACTGACTTTAATTTTCTTTGGTACTGTAACAAGATTTAAATGAGATTGAACTTCAAATGAATAACAAGCTATAAACTGAGCAATGGTGTGATAATGTTTTTCAGAGTTCAATTAGCCAGCTATCTCTATTACTTTTTTGATAGTTACATTGCTTGGCTTAGAAGTGATTCAAGACAGTAATAAACCACTGTCTTATTTTAAAGTATTCATACACATTATACAAAAGATAGTAGGCAATTTGAGGACAATTATGTACCAGGAATTGTGTATGCTAGGGCATCAGTGCATCCGAGTTTAGTATGAAGCTAAATTTTGTATTCAAACCATTAGAGCTGGAATAAGTCTTCTAGATAAAAATTTAACCTGCTGCTGCACTGTTCTTCTCTCTTATCATTCACTTTTGGTGTTGAGTACCCATGAATATTTCAAACACACCTATGTGGAGAAATTAATCTCTCACTGAACCTGTTATCTTGTTAAGCATCTGTTTCCTGATACATTTTGGCTTTGTAAGGTAAAAGCCTCTTTATAATTGCCCTCTATCCCTTTTCAGACTGCACTCCAATGCAATGGCGCCTAATAAACAGTTTTATGGAGGGATTTACTTGTTGTATGACTTCAGATGAACTCTGTACTCTACAGCTTAAGTCAATAAGTGGCACTGCTATAGTGAGGTAGGCTACAGGGTAACAAACTAGAAGGATTTAACTTGCTGAGGGACTGGGAACCCTTCCTTTTGCCTAAAGTGGGATGATAAAGAAAGGATTTTCTGTGTTGCTGAGGGATAGGTCTGAGTTTGGGATCAGAGAACATGGAAGTAATCGAGAAGTTGGAGTAAGCCCTGCAGAGTGGGACTGATGAGACTGTCCAAGTAATAATTTTCTGCACCTGACCTTCAAATTTATTTCCTTCTTAACTTTGTCTGAAACTTTGATTTCATTGCAGAAGAAATTCTCAGATTGGACTTTCTCATCTAAGCTTCTTGGCACACTCAGGAAATAACAATCCATGTCTCAATAATGCAAATGGCAACTTTGCCAGGTTTTGGCTAGGTGGATTAATGCTATTCCAAATTATCTTAGAAGAAAAGAGAATGAACCTCTGGAAGAGGGTGCATATGGGTAGAAAAGACAGCCAGATAATTCAGGAGAGTGCTAATAATGCAAACCCAACCTAAATCAGTACTGTTCAAAAGGCCCAACAACTTACACTTGACACTTGCCATTACAGAACATCATAAAGAGCTATATAGGATACGTATTGTGGCACTGAAATGCTATTATCTCTGGACAGGAAGCTTGCAACCAAATGGATGAAGAGGAAATTTTGACCAAGAACAGCCTAGCTAATCACTACTCTTGTGAAAAATGCAATGGAATGGCATGGAACCCATTTATCTGCCTCAGAAGGAGCTGAGTAAACCCTGTGTTTCCTGGGGGACAAGAACCCAATTCTCTTCATTAGCCCACAGAAGTCTTACACCAGACTCACTTACTATTGTTTGAACAATGATTGTGTTTTAAATGTGGACTTATAAACTTTTCCCACAATTCTGCATTTCACCTATTCTCATAGTCATGGACACACAGATGTTTGTAGATTTTTCTGCTGTGAAGAACGTGTAGCGATTTCAGCAACATTTCTGGTTTAAACACTTTTTACTACCAAAAGGAAGCATTCTGACTTGCTGCATATATGAAAATTTGGAGGGGGAAAAAAAATCTCATGATGAAAAGCCCAGAGAGATCCCATAACAGTAAAATTGGAAAGATATAACTTATTCATGTTCATGCACTGTAAAATGTAAATTAATTATGCAACAATTAAAAATATTGTAATACCAAATTTGCTCACCTACTGTGTGTGTTTAGAGTTTCTCTACACTGAAGGAAGATAAACAGTAGTTAATGCCATCTGTATAACAACACAGCTTCCTGCTAAACAAGGAGGCACTGGAAAAATCTGGCACGTGAGATAAGGTAGCAAAAATATCAGACGTTGACAGAGATTTGGAGTGAGACTTGAATGAGTTGATGAGAAGGTGATAGGGTTGGGTTGAGTCTCTCGTGATTTTAATGAAACATAATAATATTTCCTGGCCCAAAATCCAAAGTAGAATAAGAATATTTTTGGAGGAAGTGTTGCCTAGTGGATAGAGCACTAGACTGGAATTCAAGACCTGTGTTCTATTCCGGATTCTGCCACTAGACTTCTGGGTGACCTTGGGGAAGTCATGACCTCTCTCTATGCTTCAGTTTCCCTTTGAGCTTGACTAATAAAAACATCTACATAAGAGCTAGGTTGTATTATAGTTATTATTACTATTATTTTTATATTCTCTACAGGATGTCTGTATTCTCTTTATTTCACCAGAAAATTTAGGAATGATGTTATGTAATCACTGCCCTTATCATTCTTCCAAAAATCTACCTATTAAAAAAGTACATCATGTAACCAATATGCTACTGGCTATCAAACTCAGATGATAATATTAGTGAAAAATATATCTGCAATCTTTTAATTATTTTTATTAATAAAGAACATATAGTTCCGAATAGTGAAGGATATCCTAAATTATATCCATTGTAAAATTGAATGTTGCCTCTCAATACATGCTGGTACATATAGCAAGGCTAAAATAAAAAAGTAGTTTGAGTACTTGCCAGTCCCGAGTAGGTATAAATACAAATAAGGTAAGCACTCAGTGAAAGCTGCAAATCCTGTGGCAGCTCTGCAACTCATGAAGAGCTCAATTGTGGATGTTCTTAAGCACTCTTGCCCCATCCAACAAAGCACTTAAGCATACACTTATCTTTAAACATGTGTAGTGCCATTGAAGTCAATGGGTTTACTCATGTCCTTAAAGTTAAGCGCTTGCTTAATACTTTGCGGGATCAGGGCATGAATGCTCAGCACCTTGCAGAATTAAGCCCTAACTGGGCCTGAATCCTTTTTGGAAGCATAGCTAAATTTTCCCAGATGCATGTTCAATCAGCAAGACAAAGGGAGACAACTAGTTCCTTCTGATAGCTTGGAGTCCAAGTGCATTTTTAAACCAGAGACCATGTAGCTAGATGCAAAAATTTAAAATAGTCCTTCCCTTTATTTAAAAACTAAAAAAGTGTGCCTGTATCTTTTGTTCCCAGGCTTCCAACTAGTCTTTGCCTGCTCATGTGGTCACAGAAGTAATCCCAAATATTGCTCTTTCTGAAGATATGTTGAGACTAGTCTTCAATATGAGCTCCAAGATATCTAGGTATTTAGTGTTTCCTGGGAAGAAAAAATTATAAGCATAATAGTAAATTGCAATAAATGGATTGGTTGCCTGAAGGCAGATGGTCTCCCCTCTATCCTCTGAGTATGTCTGATTTTAAAAGCTAAGCAGATTTACTGCTGGTGTTCTAGGTTTGTTACAATGGATGTTTTAAGTGCATGTATATTTTTTACAAGTCTTCTTTAAAAAAAAAAACATTAGGTGTTTTATAATAAGCATAAACGTAAAGAAAGCATTCATGTGGGAGACTGAGCTTTGATTTCTGCTGCTGTTACTGGGCTCTTCAAGTTAATCAGTTAAATTGTAAATATTCAGTGTACACAGCAGATTTTAGGATCCTATAGAATCCTAAGCCTGGCAGCTGAATTCAGGAATGACTGGCAGTGTCTACTGCAATGGCTCTGATTCTGACAGCAGAGTCTGTGTGTAATCGACATGCAGCAACGTTGGCTGCTGGGTCTGAAATGGGATTGACTAACAGAAACAGGTGTTTCTAAACACATTATTTTTGATGAAACTGCTTTTCCTCCTACAATAAACTCTTCTAAAATGTGACAAAGTCAAAGAGGGGTATGCTGAACTGATGGTTTCCTAGAAGGACTCTACATGGTCTTAGAGTTTCTAGTGCATCAGTTTGAAAAAAAATAAAAAATTCCTGCAACATTTTAACAGACAGGACAATTATAACAAAATTCTACTCAGCTATTCATTAACTTGGAACAAGTGATTTATTTTTAGGACCCATGGGTTAAAAGAACTTCAGTGGAGTTGGGGTTTTTTTTTGGTCATCATCACTGTAAGAATGTGTAAATAGATTTTGTACCCATCATTATTTGCATTATAATAGTGTCCAGATGCCCCAGTCAGGATCGGGGCCCCAGTGTGCTAGATACTATACAAAGACATGTGAAGACAGTTCCCTCCCCTATGTTGTCAAGATGGTTGCAAACAGCTGCCTCAAAAATGTTTTGTTTTTTACTCTGTGTTCTTTCATGCGCATGTCCAATCAGATATGAAGGAGGGTTTAAAGCAGTGGTATGTGACCTTGAAGAGCTGGGGAGTGGCTTCCACAGAGTAGAGTTGCAAAGTAATGCAGGCTGAAGTCCTGACCCTGTTGTGTGCAGGGTGATGCTGTCATCCCATATTGATACAACAACACAATAAAAGCACCATAAAGCAATGTTAGAACTTCATATGCTGATAGATGGCTCTTTACAAATGGTACAACGCTCTTCTTTCTCTCTCTTTCATTTCTGGGAGGGAATGGTCTGTTTCTCCTACCTCTTCCCACCCAGCTTCTGGCAACTCTCACTGAACCTGTCAGAGAGCCAGAATTTCAAACATATTTAGAAGTCTATACATGAAGACCAGCACTTACTGGGATTTTCCAAAGTGCATAACTTGCTTAGATACTCTTGAATATCCCAGCAGACACCTAAATACCTTTGAAAGTATGACCCTCAGGGCCTGGTTCAAACCCAATGGAGTTAGTAGAAAGACTCCCATTGATGCTGTTGGACTTTGGCTCAAGTGTCTATATGGTCCTCATCCCTGTAGTTTCCGTATTTCTTGCTCTCCCTATCTCTTCCTGGCTGCAGAGAGGAATAATAGCAGTTCCAGTCTATGTGCCTCAAAAGACCTGCATATGATTAGACCGAGCAAGAGACAAAACAGATCACTGGGGAGTTGCATCAAGGGTCTTGCTGAGCTTCATGCAGCTTTGGAGCCATACACTGAGCTGCCTGAAGGGATCTATTATTATTATTATTATTTATTTGTATTTCAGTAGCACTTAGAGACCAGATATCGTAGGAGCATGCCAGAGAGATGGTCCCTGCCCCAAAGGGGTTACAATCCATGTAAAAGACTATAGAAAGCAAACAGATGGGGATGGGGAGCACAAGAAAACAATGAGGCAATGCTGGTCACCATGATAAGCAGTGGTCAGGCATGCCAGTTGCCTAGTATATTGATGAGTTTGAGGGTTTTTCTTTGTTTTGTTGTTTTTGTGTATAGTCTTTCTGGTTTGTTAAGCTGAACTGTTTCTTTGGTTAATTTCCCGTGTATCTGGCTTTCTCCCTGTGTTTTCAATAACAGCTGCTTTTATTCCTATCTTTGGTGTAGTTGTTTACTTGTCTGTGTTAAGAAATCATAGGTGCACCTCCAGACAATTTACAGCCTGTATACCAATACTGTAGGGCCCTATCCTTCAGTATGCATCCTTAAGTATGTATCCTTCAGTGGTCATCTGGTTGCGTTGCCTCATACATTCTGTAAGAGGTATTCTGCTAGATCTCTGTCAGGGCTACAGAAGCCCTTCTACTTTCTTTGTCTGACAGTGGGCAGCCCAGATCCATACTGGGACGAAGACTTATATTTCACACTGATGGAAGGGTTCTCTTCACACCTGTGATACTTGTCTGATTCTGGGGAGCCAGTCTGTACAATGTGGCCAAGTTAATGTTGCTGCTAGAGCCTTAATTTCTGCTGCTCTTGACATTTTCAGATTTTAACTGTGAATCCTCAATGCTACATCAATACAGTGCTTGCATTTAGCATATACTATATGCATTAGGTGAGGTCTGATAGTTGTCTTCTTACACAGGTGAGAGTTGGGACTCCTGAGTAACTCCACTGAACTGAATACTGTTAAACTGGTATTGGTAAGAGGAGAATAGGGCCCATTAACTCCCGGATCCACTTATATTCATTGTTAAAGGACATATACTGTGTGGGATCAATACATGTAAGAAGACCCAAGAGAGAAGGAAGGGTGTAAGCAGAAGACCAAGGTAGATACTCCACAGATGCATGACACCAGTTTTTATTTAGTCTATATGGGTATTCTGTCGATAGCCAGGTACAAAGTCACTTTTTTTTTTTTTGTTAAATTGAGCTTGTGGGTTACAGCATCTTTGAAGACAGTCATCATGAGTGGTGGGAAACCTACTCAAGCCATTCTGTTGAGATACACTGCTGTCTGGCTAACAAGAAGATCCAGCGAGCGGAAGTACCAATGTTTTCTGACAGATTCCAATACTAATGTCTTAATCAGGTCAAGAGCACTTTTACTTGATATTGCTCTTTATTCTTGCTTGTAAAATGGGGATAATCATACTCACCTACTGTGTTTCCCAGGGGTGTGATGATGCTGAATTAATTAATATTTGTCAATTTCTTTGATAGTTTTATAAGGAAGGCATTGTAGAAATGCAGTATATTATCAGGCTAAATGCTTATTTGATTCTTTGAACAGGGATTAGAGGTATACAATGGGCTAGGTCTTCAGATGGTGTCAAATGGCATAGCTCCTCTGTAGTCTATAAAAGGAACTATTAGTAGAGATATTGTTCACTGGTTAAATACACACACATGCTCTACATACGGAAGAACATACCCTCATCACATAACTAAATATTTCACCCTTTAAAAGCTCTGAGAGAATGGAGGCAGATCCTCAGCTGGTGGTAGTGCAGCTCCATCAAAGTCAGTTTGTTACACTGATTTACATCAGCTGAAGAACTGGCCTATTGTCTCACAGAGCAAGCATTTGACATGTCTAGGAGTTCTATCAGAGAACTGAAAGTTAATTTTCTGCTTCTGTGGCTGTGTCTACACTATGGGTTGCTTGGATTCCCCGCCCCTCCCCCCAAAAAAATTTCTCACTGTTACTAACACCCATGCATCTCTCTCTGAATCGGGTATAGGCTTTAAACATGGGGTCAAGGCCATGGCACTAGACCTTGTATTGCAGTAAAAAAAATCTCATTGAAGTTGATAGAGGTTTTGCCTGCATAAAGACTAAAAGGATTGGGTGCTTTTGTGTGTGTGTGTCACAAGACCAAAACGGAAAGGTAGCCACTGTAGCAAAGGCAAAAGAACATTGTTTCAAAATGGCCTCAGATTTACTTATGCAAGAAAGGGATGAGATTAATGTAAAGTTAGTTTGATTATATGTATGTGCGTTTAGAACCTGATCCTACATCTTTTGAAGTCAAAGCTCCCAGTGGCTGCAGTAATAGCAGGTTAGGCCTTGACCAGTAATGCAGGCTTTTAACCAATGAATATCATCATTAGTATTATTAGTATAGTTCCCTTCTTTAGTCTTTTGATTTTTGATCAGTTTTGCTCCACACACATACTGTAATAATATTCAGCTTGTCCAACAATGACATCAGAAATTCAGACAAATGGGGACTGGTCACAAATTACTCACTGAAACCATGACTCGAGGTAAGAAAAGTGTATGCTGTAAGAAATCACACTGATGGTAACTAAGCGCTATATCTGGACTCTGCATACCTAACTGTTGCAACACTGACATGTTTTGTGTTAGAAAAATATTTATCTGTAAAGAACCTGAGGCTGCATAGTCACTGTTGCTATTGTACCCTTAATCTCATTTTAAATATAACCTTTCTGAAACTTCTGTAAAGCAAACAGTTCTGGCATTTGTGGTTTCATAAGATGTCCTAAGAGCCCCTTGGCTCAAAGCCCTCTCTTCATCTTCCCTCTCTGTGGTAAAATGGGACTGGTTCTACTTTCCCCCCAACTTCAGCTAGGCCAAAAGAAGGGCTGGCTGAAAAACAAGAATTCCATTTTATGAAAAATGTTAAGGTTTTGACATTTTGTTTTGGTTCAGTGCAGAACAAAAATGAGAGAGAGAGACTGACCTACCCCACCTTAGAACAGCCCCATGGTTTGGGTACTTATGTGGGACATGGGAAACCCAGATTCAAATCCCTGCTCCTCCTGATTTGGAGCCATCTCCAACATCCCAGGTGAGTGCCTTAACCATGGGGCTTTAGAGTGAGTCTCTCTCTAGCCCAGTGAATATTTTTTAAACTAAGTGGAACCTTTCCCCTGTCCTTTTGGCAGAAATCCCTGGGAATTAGCCAGTTTCCTAAGTGTTAAGATGTGTAGTATTTTCTGCAATATAAATAAACCCTTTTGTATTTTCATTATCATTTATTTTTATGTTAAATATAACTATAGAACATCTCTCTACACTATTCATAATGTTCAGGTATTTTCCTATATGAAGACATAATACTTTGCAGCTATATAGTACCTATCATCCAATGATATTGAGCGTTTTGTGAACATTATTAATTGAGGCTACCAGCATCTCTATGAGACAGGTAAGTATTATTCCAGTTTTACGGATTGGGAAACGGAAGCAGAGGGCCTCAGATCTACAAAAGGGACTAGGCATTATGACATTGAGCAGCATGGCACCTCACTTTTAGGCACTTAGACAGTCACAGAAACAATGTTCCAATTCACAAAGCCTGCGTTAGCTGCCTAGGCTTCCTATACAATGAATGGAAAGAGAGAGACACTTTAGAATGTGATCCACAAAGCCAGCATGCTAGGCGGGGAGCTTCCTAAGCCATTGGCTAATGGGAGATGCCAACAAGGGAGATGTGTATTAAGCCCTGCCCTTCTCCTGGAGTTAGGCACCTCCCCGAAGAGTGTGGATTTAGGCACCAATCTGTGCTAGAGATTCATAAACCTGGAGAAGATAGGTGTTTGACCACCTAAGTCGCAGGCTCTGAATGCAAGTTCACACAAAACACCATGGGGAAGGAGGAAAGAGAACCTGTCTCATAACCTTTAGCCCAGTAGTGGGAGACCCATGACCCAAATCCCTCTTTGCCTGATGAGAAGGGATTTTGAACAGGGATCTGCCACTCAGGTGAGTGCCCTAAACGCTAGGCTCTAGAGTCACAAACTCTTTTTCTGGCCCAATCAATATTGAACTATTTGATTTTTTAATTTCAGTAGAACAACTTCAATAGGAAAGATTGAGGGAGACACGTCAGAATATTCCATGGCCTAGTGCACTCACATGAGAGGTAGCAGATCACTGTTAAAATCCCTTCTTATCAGGAAAAGGGGAAATTTGAA
Organism: Emydura macquarii macquarii; assembly: GCF_026122565.2. NCBI lineage: Eukaryota > Metazoa > Chordata > Testudines > Chelidae > Emydura > Emydura macquarii. The sequence continues at coordinate 10,667,195 of NW_027130204.1, read as the reverse complement.
GCGGGGTCTCCCATCTCCTGAGTACCCTAACCACAGGCCTGAAGTTATAAAGAAGTTCCATCCCCACCACCTGGCTGTTTTGTGTGAACTCGGCTGTGGAGCCTGATCTTGTAGGCTGTGGAGCACGCTTACTAGATTGGGCCCTGCACATGATTTAGGTGGCTGAAAACCTACTTTTCCTGCTTTGTGAATAGCTCTGGAACTTGGGAAGGAGGCAGGTGTCCTGATGCTGAGAGGGAGGCAGCAGTAGTCATGTTCAATGACAGAAGCATAGTCTCCTAGGGAGCTTTTACTGCAAAAATGTAGGCATCTAGTTAGCTTAGAAGCCTATGGAATTAGGCAGCAGCCGGGCGGGAGTTTATGGATCACAGTGGCACCTAAAAATGGGACTTGGTTGCCTAAGTACCTTTGTGGATCCCACCAAGGGAGACTAAATGACTTGTCTCATATCATACTGTGAGATAGATAGGAATAGAAACTAGAGGCAGGGTCTACACTACAAATTTACATCTGCATAGCTGCACCTATAGCACTATCTGCACTGTAGCAGATATGGTGAAGATGCTCTAAGCCAAAGGGAGACAGCTCTCCTATTGGCTTAATAACTCCATCTCCTCAAGAGGCGGAAGCTATGTCAGAGGGAGACGCTTTCCTGCCAACATAGTGCTGTCTACACATTGGGGTTAAGGATAGTATAACTACGTTGCTCAGGAGTGTGGATTTTTCACACCCCTGAGCAAAGTAGTTATACTGAAGTAAGTATGTAATGTAAACCAAGCCTAGGAGTCTTAGCTCCAGGTCCCATACTCCAATCACTGATTATATAAAATTTGGACTGATAACAAATGTGAAGGGTCGCACTTGCTCTCCCATTTACCTATTTCCTTGTTTATTTTAAACTTCTCTATATACAGTATAATTAGAGTGTAGAGAGAAAAAATATGCAGTTTAAAACTTCCCTTTCCTCAAATAATGTATTGTCTTTAGAAGCCTTTTACTTCCATTTTTTAAATTTATTTTAATAATGTCAGGCCAAATTAATCTCTGGCATAACTTCATGGACATCAAAGGAGTTATGCTAGACATGAATTTGGTTTTTCTGGTATTGATTTAAAAATGTTTTGTTGTTGGGAGTTCCCCTTGTCCACCCCAGCTCAGCATTTGAGTTTGGGAGTGGGTGAGAAACCCACACTCACATTCCAAATTCTATTTGTCACTTCCTTTCTCTATATAGTGTATGTTTTCTCTCTCTTTCCTTTGTTCCCATCATTGCGAGGTGAAAAAGTGTCTCTCCTATAAGCATAAGACAAGAATGTTGTAATATATATACCTATGCATGTGCACAGAACTTTAGCCTGTCTGTCTTATACTTGTGGTGTTATTGTTTATCTCTAATTAGTTTAATTATTAATTAATGATGTATTAAAAAATGTAAAAGTAAATATTTCTGCTAAAATAGGCTGGTTTGGTTTGGTTTCCCCCCCCATCCCTCCTAACCTTTATATATTTAAAACCTAAGAAGAAAGATTGTCCTATTTGCTGGGAACATCTCTACTTTGGATTTTGGCAGGTTAAAAAAACCTCTAGTTTTTGAAGAAAACTTTAAATACTTTCCATCTGCCATACTGTACACAGAATATCCACAAGAGGGAACTCTTTTATATAAAGAAGACTTGTTTTCTTGCTGTTAAAATATTGGTTTCTGAAACCAGACCATCCTGATTTATATCACCCTGTCAGGATCGTGTCACAGATCTTATTACCTGGTAGCCATAGACAGAGTAAAATAAAATACAGTATTTATTAGAGATGTGTAAACACTAGCAGTTATGTAAACACTTTTTCAGCTCTTTTTGCAATACTAAGTAAAGGAACTTTATGTATACGTTTGTTTACTGTGAATAGATGACTCCAGGAAATGTAGCCTTAAATATCTTGTTTGTTTTTGAATGCAACTGCAAATACAGTTGTTAACATAGTCAATTAAGCTTGCAGCTTCTGTTTCTAAACTGTTTATATTAAAAAAAAAAAAAAAGTATCAAAAGAAGTGGCTTTTCTTGATCTAAAACTGGGCAGTTTGATGAATAATTAATTACAAATTTTATTTCTGTACATTCACAAATCAATGAACCAACTGCAAGATTATCTGATTTATTCATAGTTTGCAATACTTACAAGTTTCTTCATCCAGTAGTTCTTGGTCACTGATCATTTATGAAGAATTCAAAGCAAATATTCAAAATTTGCCATTTACTCTAAGTCACATCATTTGAAATCAGTTGGTATAAACAAAGTGTGAAGTTAAGTATGTGCATATGTCTTTGCAGAATTGTGACTTTATGTAACTGAACAGCAGGAAAGATTTTAAATTGGATATTAAGTATGAAATTAAAATTTACAGTTCCCTGTGTATTGTTTCCTTAGTTATGTAATATGAATATTTCACTAGCAGAAGCCTAAAATGTATGCTAGAATATTCATATAAAGAAATGCAAAAGTGGTGTGAACAGGCTAAGGAAATTATTTTAAAAATCAAATGTAATTAGGTTTTAGTGCCTGTTAAATTCAGCCTTTTGAAAAGAGGATACTTTGTACGTCTGGGAACTGCTGCTTGGAAAGACTACTTTACAAGTACCTGCTGTATATGGTCATATGTTACACATAATTACATGTATACCTGATACATTTCCATAGCAGCTTTCATCTACAAGGATCCTGTATACAATGTGTAAAGCTCTCATGCACCACTGTAAGGAGTGGGGGACACAAATACCTGGGTAACTTTTTAAAATATATTTTCTTTTAAATTCATAAAACACACTTTATAAAACACTTGCATGTGTCATAGTTGAGAAAGCTCACGGAATAGCAGTCAAAGCTACACTCTTCTTCCTCCCAGCAAAATAAATTCCCTGCCCCCTCTCAGACAAAAGTCAGGAAAAAGAGAGCGGCCCTATACAATGCCTGACAACATTCTGACTGTCAGGCTAGCACTCATAGCAAATTCCAGTGTTCAGGACCGTCACTGGGAATCCTCTCCCTCCAGTTTCCATTAACACCTCAGCAAATCACGTAGAGAGGAGTGGCTGTGCACTGTTATATACCCATCTGTGTTCTACCCCTGACGTGGCTGCTTTTTGCTGATGGGTACAGGGATTCCTATCTACGTATAACACCTTTTAAGGAAGTTCTCCATCTGCAACCCACAGACCTGTGGTAAATGAACTACCAGCAGGGTTCCAGTCCCAGATTGAGGGTGCGGTTATTTAATAATTACATTTTTGCAGCATTTCCTGGCCTATCCCCCCTCCCGCCGTGAGTTTTTAAACAGCTGTGAGCAGTCAATAATTGGTAACAAATGCAGGGGCCGGACGGGGCGCGAGGCCAATGTCACCAGCATAATCTGCGGATGTGTGCAGCAGGGGAGAGCTCTTCACAACCTGACCCACTTTCCACCAGCCAGCATCCTCCTCCTTCCTTGTCACAGCAATCCGTTGCCAATCCTCTAGTTCCCAGGTGTTAAATATCTGGCCGTGAGCCCGTTTCCTACGGCGCCAGGTGTGTAGTATATCCGAATATACGAAGACCTCAGTATTTACCGTGACGACGTCTCCTCCATACAGAAGGAAGTTCTCAGCCCGAGAAGAAGCCATCTCGGGGGTGAAATATGCGAGATGCACAGGAGCAAACTACAACAATACATTTGCACACTTAGTGCAACTAGATTGATCCATGTTCCAGGGGTCACGCTAGTGTATTTTTCAAAAGCTTAATGCAGCCTTCAAATGTGGTATGTTCGATTTTTAAAAAAAGTCTCCGTGACAGATGCAGACACGGGCACTGTTACTGTCAAAGGTTAAGTAATGATTATTTTATAATGGTGGCTCTATGCACGAACAATAAACAGATCTGCGGGGGAAATGTCATGCACACACACGCTTTGGCATTTTGCCCTGGGAGAGATGACAGCAGGCTCTGCCTAGCACGTTGTGCGGACAACAGGGGTATCAGAGCAAAGGTCGAGGGGGGGATTAAAAACCATTTATAAAAAATCTTGAGCTTCTTTGCAAGGGTGAGCCGAGAAAAGGCATGCGGCCCAGATCAGATTTTTTATTGCTAGTTCTTTCCAGCTCCTGTCGTTAGATTACATTTCATAGAAGCACCTGGGACATTCAGCAATTTACGGTGTGTGGGGTCCCGGTCTCTAGTGGTTTTTTACAGTACTTTTTCCCCTCTTTTTTTTTTTTTTTTTGTAACACCTGGGAAAGATATAGCGATATATATATATATACACACACCATAGTTTTCCGATGTTCATTTCATTGTTTTTTCAGCGAGCTTTGGAAACAGCAAATCCTCCTCGTATCTTCCGGCACCTGCTGCTGCAACTCAACCAGGCACCAGCATCTGCGAGCTCTGTTTCTCTCCCTTCTCTGCGCCTTCTCCCCACATACACCCCCTTCCCACCCAAAATACCCCGCAGCTTCGAATTACGATTTTGATTAAACAGGGCAGAAACCATTGCTCTCCCCTCCCGCCCCCGCAGGATTAACGCCCCTGCCCTCCCTCTTAAATCTTGTTGCGCCTGGTTAATTGCACTGGCCGTGCAGTTCCCAGGGAAGGAGATGGAGGAATAAATAGAATGAATGGCACCGGAGCAAGCTTCCAGCAGCTCCGATGCCCACTCCTGCCCTCTGTGTGTGTATGTCTCTCTCTCTCTCTCTGCCCTCGCCCCCCCCCCTCCTCCGCATTTCGTATTCTGGTCACTATGATCTGCTGTACAGAGAGGATGGAAAACATCGGTACTGGAAATAAATCGCATTCGGCAGATGGGCGGGGGGGAGCGAGACACAGAGCCGAAGAGGCATGACAGGCACCCTGCGTTAGCCGGTACGTCACGGCAGCCACCAAACCAGCCAAGAGCACGTTGGCTTTGAGGGGGGGTGGATTTTGTTCGCCCCCCTCCCCACGCTCCCATCCCTCCATCCCCATCTTGGCTCAGGCGATCCGCGCCCTGCCGCTGGGCTGGGGACGAGCGCGCGGCGACGGTCTCAGCCAGGCGAGGAGGACTTGTTGGGCTGGCCGGGCGCACCGGCTGAGCGTGGCTCCGCCTCGCCTTGCCTCGCCGCCGCTGCTACCTGTGCACTGCGGGCGGCCGTGTGTGTGTGTGTGTCTCGCGCCGCCTCGAGCCCGCTCCAGCCCCAGCAGCCGCGCGGCTTTTCCCTCCCGAGCCGGGGCGCGCGGCAGGAGGAGGCTCCCGGGAAGACGCGCCGGAGCCGCGCTGCGACCCTGAGGAAACTGCAGCCAGAGCGCAGCATCCTCCCCTCCAGCCGCCGCCGCCGCCGCTGAGTCCCAGTTGGTCTCCTTCGTGCGCCCAGCTGCCCCCCGGAGGGGGGTCGGGGGCAGCGGAATCGTGTCTTCCCGCCGCGGGCGGCTAAAAGAGGACGAGGCCAGGGAGGCGCGGGCGAAGCCGCCCGGCGGCAGGCTGGGTGCGTGGCCGTGCGCCTGGGGGAGCGGGAGCAGCCGCCGCCGCCTCAGCCCTGGAGGAGGATCCTGAAGGATGGGAGAGGAGGCAGCAGCGGCAGCAGCACGAGCACAGATGGGCAAGCGGAGGATGAACTAGGCTCCGTCCCCGGGAGGCTGCTGCGGGCTGCCAGGGGAGAGGGGGCAGAGGCGAGGAAGGGGCTGGACTTGGAGGAGGAGGGTGTGCGCGGTGGGGGGAGGGGGGTGATTATTAATACGAAGTTAAAGACGGCTCCCGATCAACCGCTGCCGGGAAGAGCCCAGGCAGGCGCTGAAAGAGACCCGCTGGGGCAGGGGCAAAGGGGGGGCGCAGCTCTGGGGACCCCGGAGCCGGCGGGGGTGGTGGGGGCTGTGATTTGGGGGTGGGGCGGGGGCCGCGCAGCGGGGAGGAGGCAGCGGGGTGGGCGTCTGGAGGCAGCGCGGAGCCGGGCCCTTTCCCCCCTTCGCCACCGCGGCGGCAGCAGCAGGGCATCGGGGAGCCGCTGGCCAGGGCCCGGCGGGCGGCAGCGCCATGGCTGGTGAGGGCTGCGGTGGGGGGCGCTGGCGGCGGGCGGAGCTCCCCGCAGCCCCTGCTCGCTGTTAGCCATGGCAAATGGCAGCGGCGGCGGCAGCAGCAGCAGCTACGCCTCGGGCGGCGGCGGCGGCGGCATTAGAATGAGCAACAGCCTCGGCGCCAGCAATCTCCACACGGACTCGTCCTCGTCCCCGGCCAGCGGCCCCAAGATGGATGAGCTCATCATCCCGGTGTCCATGGAGGTGCCCTGCGACAGCCGCGGGCAGCGCATGTGGTGGGCTTTCCTCGCCTCGTCCATGGTCACTTTCTTCGGGGGGCTCTTCATCATCCTGCTCTGGAGGACCCTCAAGTACCTGTGGACCGTCTGCTGCCACTGCGGGGTCAAACCCAAGGTAACCCTTCTTCCTCTTCCCCGGTGTTCATGGGGAGCTCTCCAAGGCTCGGGGGTAGCGGGGTGGGGGGACGGGACACGACGTCGTAGGGAGCTGGGAATGAAGGCGAGGATTTAATTATTTGGTTTTGGTGCGTGTTTATTGTAGGGTCGCGTGGGGAGGGGGTGTGTGCGTGCACTGAAGCGTTCCTCGCGTGGCGGTGTTGCGGTTGGGTCGCCTTTAGGCTCTGCGCCGCTGCGTGTGAGCGGAGCGGCTCCGTGCGGGGTAACGTGAGGAGAGGTTTCCCAGCTACAGACGGCTCCTCCTTCAGCGGCTGGTGGCAGGAGAGTCACCCCCGCGCTGTCCGCTGGGCAGGTCACTACCGAGCGGGACAGTGTCGCGGGTGTGGGTCCAAAGCTGCCTCTCCCCTAGGGCAACATCTGCGGGGGACAGGAGATTTGCTGGTGCTGGTTGTTCTTTGCCGAAGTGAGTTGTTGTTTTTCTTCCATGGCACCAAGAAGGAAGAGGGGAAAAAAAAAAAAACTTGGCAGAATTCATTCCTCCCGAGGCTAGGTCCACGCTCCTTGAGCGCCTCTCGTATGCTTCTGTTTGCCATGGTAAATGTAGATGTATCTTGTGAATTTGTAAGTAACGCGCTGGATCACGTTTTCTTCTGTAGTTTCCCCAGGATTTAGCACTTGAAGGTGCTTGGGAGTCCTTCCACTATTTACATATTACTAGATGGAAAGTAGCTCAGTGAACATGCTTACAGCTTCTCTGAGGCCGTCTTCAACCCCCAAGCCAGGAGACTGATCATGGCTAAACAGAGATTATCATGAGCCTTCCTTTTTTTTTTTTTTTTAATTTGAGAAAAATGGGACAGAAAGTGTTAAGGCTCTGAATTTGCTAAGGTGGATTTTGACAGACAATTTAAGACCCCAAAATAGACTGGCAGCTGGAGTTTCTCCCCTTCCCTTTTCACATTTTTTGGATTACACATGGAATAATATCTGCTTTAGTTATTCCTGGCACACAAACACTCACAAGAACACACACACCTTTTAATATATGGTTGCTAGGTTGCTAGCTTGCTTTGACGTACAGTGAGCTGCCTACCTCTTTTCTCCCCCCACCTATGATATGGCATAACCTGGCTGTACAAGAGGGTTGCTTTTTACTGGAAATAAGAAAAAGTTGTAAAGTAAAGCAATCATGTAGCATCTTGGGAAATGTGATACAGTTAGTGTATTTTTCTTGTGGCATTAGGTAGCTTATGATAAAGTTGGGGTTACCTAAAGAAGAACCTCTACATTTCAGTTGGAAATAGCACAATTATTACAAACCTTATCAGTGGAAAATGTGGCAATAAAATAGATGAGGTAAAGTGAAACTTTTAACTCTGGTTTGACTTATAGAAAAAAATTCTTACAGGAAATGGAGTTACCCTGGAGATTTCTGTTTAATAAAAGAAACTGAAATGTGAGCTTGTAGAAGGAAAGATTTGCCAGGTGTGCACATAGAGCTTAGCTGTATTTTATGACAATAAATGTGTGTTTTGGAAAATACTGGTTCCTATGAAAGGAAAAACTAAATTCCCAAGAGAGGGGTAGCTAGCTCCATTTGTCTGGAGTTTCCCCTTTATATTTTTCAGTCTTCTCCTCTGCTGCTAAATCTATTGGAGTCACAGAAGGCACAAAGGATACAGAAAATGCTAGGAGGTGATTGACAGCATCACCTACTTCTTCACCCATGAGATTCAAAAGCTACCTTTTAACAAACTGCTTATTATAGTGCCTTCCTAAATGTCTTAGGACTGACAGTCAGTTCTTAGGAGCTGGTCAGTTAAAGCAGCTCATGTATCTCTGAAGGAAAGTTAGGAAAGGCACATCCAAATTATCTTCTAAACATGCATTTCAAACAGGTCGAATGTGTTAAATAACTGTCTGCCACCTCTGGTCCCATCCTTTTATGTTTGAGTTGTCTCAGGTCTTTCTTACTTGTGCAGGCAAAATCCTCATCCAGTAGTAAGTCAAGAGCCTACTTCACATCTTGGAGCTAAAATAGTCAGTGGAAGAGGTTAGGGAGGGCAGTGGAGGACTCTGAAGGCAGGGGGAGATGTGCGCCTTTTTTTAAAGATGTAACTATTACATTTGTGCAGATTGGTTTTCTAGCATCTGATAAAGAATAATTAGCCAGGCCCCAGTTCTGCATTCCTGGTACACGCAGGAGTCCCCCTGATTTTTGTTTTTGGGTGCACAAAGAGAGCACAAATGTACCACAAATGCTAGAAAAGGAGGTCTGAACAGATACCAGCTAAGATGACAAATAAACTTAAGCTTCCTCAGAGCTGTATGCCCCAGGGCCACTGGGGAAAGGCTGCTATAATAAACCTGTGAATATGCACACATTCACAGGTATGTTATGTCCCCTACTTTGAGCTCCAGGAAGTACAGGGACTGAAATGTGTTTTTATGTGTTTGGCGTGACAAGTAACTGTGTTGGGATCTTTCTTCTCTATTATGTCTTTTTCTTCTCCTCTGGATGGGGCAGAGTTAGGATATCCCAGTCCTTGCATCTAAAAAAGGAGTGGTCTCAGCGTTCTAATAGATCTTTTTCATCTCTAACTTCCATGACTTATACCAAATAAGTTGCTCATGTATTAAAAGTCACAGGGAGCAGAATTATTGTGTTGTCAGCTGAACAGTACACCAAGTTCAGGCAGATTCCAAGAATTCAATCACCTGTTATTCCAAATAGCAGCAAAGCAGTTACTAACTGCTTTTCCTTAGAACCTCAGTTTAAAGCCCTGTACTTAATCCTGCAAGACTCTGTCAGTTTCACTTTATGGACCTACCTCTTTTTAAGGGATGCATGAAATGGAGCCACAGTTAGTTCGTTCTTTTTTTATGTTTACAGTTGGTTTGGGATTTAAAAAAAAAAGAGGATATTACACACTCTGTATTTAGCTCTTTATGTGCTACAAAATGTGTGGCTGCTGTGTGTTTCACTTTTCTTAGGGATGGGTGCAACAAGACAGACGGGAATGATAACATCCAACAGAAAGCTTTTCAAAATTCCAAAACCAATTTAGGCTGTTGCATAGTAATATGAAATGAATAGTAGCCATTTTTTCTAATAACTCTTTGAAGATACAATTTATTTTGGACTGTAGGCTTAATGTGAAAGATGGAAATTTTTCTTTCTTTCTTTCTTTCTTTCTTTCTTTCTTTCTTTTTTCAGTCTGCCAGAAAAAAGATGTAAATTCCCACATGTTAATCTGTGCTTCAGACTATTTAAAAGTCACTGCAATTTCTAGGCACTATTTTTTGTATCTAACAAGTTACACATTTTAATTTTTATTTGTACAACAATGCCTTTAGTCTTGTTTTCAGTTATAAAATGCTATTTGTTTCTCAATGTCTTGTGTTTAACGCTGTATCTTAAGTAGTAAGTAGCTATTTTCTTATTAAGAATTAGTAAGAAGTTCTTGAGTATGGTTTGCTTTTTCTCTGTTCTCTTTGGCAAACCCGTTCAGTTCCTCAATTAGTATTTAAAATGGCAGAACATGAGATTGGAATAAGGTGGATTGGACTCTGATCATTTTACTTGCTGTTGTATATGGCAGTGTAATAAAAAGATTCAAATACGAATAATAAGAGTTACATTTACATTGTGTAATTTACACAATTACATTTGATGGGATTAAAAATAAGGTATATAATCCTTTTTGCTTCAGAGCATATACACTGATCACTTCCTGTCTGAAGTTAGGAAGGACCCACCTCTTCCATGGAGATAATTGCCCATTACAAGGTTTCTTCCAACTTCTTTTGAAGCATCTGGTACTGGTCACTGGCAGATACTGGATTAGATGGATCTGCTACTGGCAATGCCAATGGTCCTGATTGACACTGTGAATACACTACTCTACCTTCAGAGTGTTTGGTTATATACCAGTTAACTTTTAAACAAGCTAATCAGTGAGACTGTGCATGGCACTTGCCCAGGTTTGTAATGGAAAGAGAGGACATGTAGAATGTCTTTCCTACAGGGATTGCATGGGTATGCAAGACAGAGAGTGGGCCAGGTGCAGAGTGAAGTGGGCACTGTACCCTCTGGAGAGGTGGTGCATTGGCATTTTTTCTGTGCTCCCTGGATCCCCAGGGAGTATTGTATTGTATCATAGGTATCAAGCCTCCCAGAGCTCTTCCTAGCATGGTGCATCTTTGCGACAGCCCAGTCCATAGCATTCGCAGCTGTTTCTCTAAAAATGGTTGTTTTGAGGAATTTGCTTGACCCACCTATGACTACTACAAATGTCAAATTGCTGGGACACACCTAATGAATGCCTGAAATTACCAACTAACTACTAACCATAAACTACTCTTTGAAGTTAACTTAGGCCACTTATTTCAGTAGATGTTAATAAACCACATAGTGTTAAGGCTGGTTGAAAATATTCTGTCAACTGTGTTTGATGGGAAAACTGGATTTTCAGTGAAACTAATATTTTCATGAAGTATCTTTTTTTTTTCATTGAAAATGTTAGATTTTTCATCAACAGATCAAACCCCCAAACTGGAAAAATTTGCCACTGAAAAGTCAAAAATTTTTCTGGAGGGGGAAAGCCCATTTTCTGATCAGCTCTATAGAGCATATAGACAGACGTTCTAACTTTTTATGTGGCGACATCTTAATCTGCGGGCACCCCTCCAAAAAACCCAAATATCAGATATATCAGGTGTATGCCTGTGTGTCAGATATGCACATATCCGTAAGGTGGGAGCCTCCTTGGTTCACAGCTACCTATACATAGCTTGTCTTGCCTCTATTTAAAATGCATTAAATAGAAGCAAAGGAACAAAAGAGGATTGGATGGCTCATGAGATTAGTAGTGGACTATAGAGCATTTTGCTTTTAGGTCAGAGTTCAGACCTGGCTCAGCTTGGTAGTAATTGAGTCATTACCATCTCTGGTTGACTGTATGAAACAACTTGGTGAATATGAGTCCCGTTTCTAGTGGGTAAATTGCCAGCTCTGATGTGGATATGTCAGAGAGGGTGAGAATTGAAAGGGCCTTAAAGGCAGAACTCCTTTAAAGCTTTAGCTGTTTACTGCAGAACAGCAATTAAGCACCGGAATGGAGATGCTCACACTGCTGTTGCCCATATATCTTCTGTGAAGAAAAATGTGCTTTCAGTCTCCAAAGCTCCTAACTGATACCTTTCCTCATTACCAAATTTATTTGAATTTTAAAAATGTAAATGATAAAAATAGGCACAAATCCAAAATATCAAAGACATGGACAATCCTTTAAAAAGCAAACAACAAGCCCTTTAGCAGGCCTTGATTTAATCACTATTCTGACCTTGCACCATACTCTGGCTTTTGCAACAAATATGTTTTACAAAGAAAAAAAAAGGGCAAAATCTAAGGTAAAGTGCTCTAATATAACACTGGATTACCCCATCACATCACATAAATGTAAGTGTTACTATGGAAACTATTAGACATCACACATTTTCCCAGTGTAGCACAATTGAAGAAATAACTGTGATAAGGAGCTTCGGGCTGTTTGATATTAATCCACATACTCAAGTATGGGCTGGTTCACACTGACCGTGCGATTCGGCGGCAGTTGATGGGAGTTACGCAAACTATGCAGAGTAGTTTGCATAACTGACGTCGACTGCTCAGCTTCCCTTCTGTGTGCTGTTCACACTGCGCTGTTCCCGTCGACTCAGCGCTATGCTACTTGAGGGGGTGGACTTACTCAGTCGACTTCCTGATCGATTGAGTGGGTCTCACTGAATAAGGTCTCACTGAATAAGGATACTTGTGGGTTTTGATTTTTTTTGGTAAAGTGCTTTGAGATGTATGTCTGAAAAGCATTATATAAAAGCTAGCATTGCATTTATTGCCTATAAAGGGGAATCTTTCTTCAGGCTTTTATGTCATTTAAGAGTGTGTGTGTGTGTGTGTGTGTGTGTGTGTGTGTGTGTGTGTAATGGCATAAAATAATAGCTGACCTAAATCATACTTTGTCAAGTATATAGTATTCATGGAAAAGTTGGGATTTGTATGCAGAACTGAATATAAAATACATGGACAAACAATATGATCCCACTATTAATATATAATAAGATAAGCACATATATAATACCAGGTCATAATGCCACTGAGGAGCTATGGTAAAATCATAAATCACAAGTGTGGAGCTTGAAGGGCTTGTCACTAAAACCATCAAATAAAATTCCACCGTGTTCCTTCTCTGTGCATAAATAAACCAAATAATACATATGTAAGTTTAGGATATGTCTTTTGTCCAAGAAATTGGTGGCTAAATATTTCTTACTTTTTTTTTCTGTGCACTTTGCCTTCTTACACTCTATTCACCATGCATTAAATACTTTTAATATTTAGATAACTCTTTGGTCTCCTTTTTGTTAAACTCAAAGGGAGACGTGTTCAGAGTTTGCTGTTGATAAGTTAAGAGCAACCACAGCATCAGTGATGCTGTAATTAATTTCTATATATATAATAATTCTCTATATAGGGAAATACAGTTGTATTTCAGAACTCTCTAATAACTATTTGTAAATGGTGGCCATTGTATTGCAAATAAAATGTTTGAGAGTATAGTGTTTTTCTTAAACGTCTTAATATTGTGGTTTTTTTAATGAAGAGCTTGGTTGATTACTTTATTTTTGTGAATTTGCATAGGTGTTCTATTGGGGCATAAATGACTGAACTAATTTACCAGTGGCTGGAGAGTTGGCTTATTTGGACTATATGGGCCATGATGGATAGAAGTTGTTATCAGTTACCAAGGTGAATCCATTGACCACAAATGATTGAAGTCACTTGTATTACAAAGCCTATTTGCTAATCAGTAAATATAGGCTTCTGTTGGTTTGTGGGGTTGTGGTGTTAGAGTTTTGGATTATGATTCTTTCTCATTTATATAATACCATATAAGTCATATAAACTACTTATGTTAAGGGGAGGGGGAATGTGAGTAAGTATCTGGCCCTTAGATTATATGTGATACAAACACTTCCTCCATCCTTTGACTAAATGATGATTTCCTGCACTTCCTTAAGTTTCGTCACTTTTGTGTAAATGAATATTTTTAATATTCTGTTAGATTATACAGTTGCACTACATTGTTGTTATCATATGGGGCAGCCTTTAATTTCAGATTCTGGTTTCTCTCTATTCCATGTACATGTATATCTGTCAGTGTGCCAGTTTGTATCAACAACAGAAACAATAGACTGCTATTACTCTTAGATTATTTTCACATCATTTGAGTTTCCTTGCTATAATAGATATTTGTTTTTGTTTTGTTTGATTTCATCTTACATTTATAGGGCTATGGGCCACACTTATTCTTCTGTAATTTTGAGACAGGTGTGAATTGTATGTCCAAGAAGCGAAATACTCCAGTAGGAATACAGTCTGGCTTTTAAAAAAAAAAAAAAAAAAAGCCATGTCTAGTTTTGGTGCCTGTTATATTGACCAGCTTTTGGGCTCTGAAGGGGTCATTGGCTGATCCTCTACTCCTAAATCAGATAAAACTCCTGTTGACTTCAGGTGAAGTATGCTAGTGATGAATTTAGTCCAATGTGCCTAAAATATGCAAAATACTCAAAATGAATGAACGCCCCCCAACAGTTAAACCTCTTCTAAAAAATTTGTGTAGTGTGCAAGATACTTAAACATTCCTCTGGGAAAAGTCACTTCATGTGTTAATTTATAATAAGGCAAAATCCTCTCCCCCTAAATTGTGCAAGTAATGGCATTGGTTTTGTATAAGTAAAGGGAATAGGATTTTTACCCTATGTCTTACTGTTCTGAAAGATCACAAAGAACTTTACAAACTCTATATACAGAAATCACTTAGGACCAGATTTTTAAAGGGATTTAGATTCCTAAAGAATCAGCTAGGTGCCTGGTTGGATTTTCAAAAGCCCCATCTATATCTTTAGGTGCCTAAATACTTTTACAAATCTGACCCTTAGTGCATTGCTGGAATGCATCCCTTTCTAGGATGAAAGACGTTCACAACTTTCCATTCTTAATAATACTACCCAACTGTTTAAAAGGCCTGATCTATGTGGTACTTAAGTATTTCCTGGGAATAGAGGTGTTGAACACCTCACAGGAGTTGTTCAGCAGCGTTTAAGATTTGGCACCAAGGCAGGAAATGAAGAAGAATGGAACACTTAATCTCCTGAAGTTTTAATTAGTAATAGTTGTAGCAGTATTATACTTCGCACTAGTATCATAGCACTCTTATGTTAATTCTATTGTTAAAGTAATTGTGCATCACATAGCACGTGCTATTTTTGATGATACAGGGCACTTAGGCCAAGACTTTCAAAAATAGATGCTTAAAATTAGGCTCTTAAGTTCACATTTAGTCACCTAAATAAGTGGTCTGATTTTCAAAAGTGATGAGTACTCAGCAGCTTCATTTGATTTCAGTGGGAGGTGCTGGGTACTCAGCATTCTGAAAATTTGGTCGCTTATTTAGGTGCTTAAATTTAAGAACTGAAGTTTAGGCACCTTCTTTGAAAATGTTGACCTTACAGTTGTTCTTTGGACTTATGCATAAATTCAACATCCTTGCCATGGCATGCACAGTGTGTACACACACACACACACACACAGAGGAGCGTGTACCTCAATGTGGTGTTAGCTTATGTACAATTTTACAAATGCTTCAAGGCAATAACATCTGTTACATTAATCTGCAGCACTTGTACACATCTATCCCTAAGTTTCTTTCGGCCTAAGAGGCTGAGGTATGGCTCCCATACAAACAAGGGTTTTGTTTAACGTCATTTGTTTTTCAAGTAATTTTAATAGTGCATTAAGTAAGGAACAATGAATTTGTTTGGTATTTTTTGATACTCTCAATTTTCTTTAATTTGTAGGGATTATTCAGAACAGAATATGACATGAATGGCTACACTTATTTCCTTTTTTGTTAATCATCCACAGCTGTTTTGCATGTGTGGTTTTTTCAGTATTTCCTTTAAAGAAAAGTAATGGCTTAAATATAGAAGACCTAACTTCAGCCACTATGCCAGAAATAAAGAGATTTTGTACAAAACTAGAACATGTCTCTGGAACTGAATGTATAAAATGCAGGCAGAAACAAAGACACTTCACCATTAATATATGATAGGATAAAAGACCGATGTTAAACCATTGAGGAGTTCTGGTAACATTCTAAACCTCAAAATTGGAACTTGAGTGGCAAAACCATGAGAATTTCATGGGTGTGCACATTTATTATTATTTTTATATACACGAAAGTAAAATGTTTGATTTTGAAATGCTAACATTCATTTTTGAAACAGGTCAAGGGTACTGCAAAAAGGTGGCAGAGTCTAACATAGTGGGTATAGGAATGCAGGACACATGTTCAGTCATCACAGCTCAGGTGCTAAAACCTTTCATCAAGATTCAAGGTGATTATTGCTAAGTCATGTTGACAGATGGGACACATTTTCTCCAATCAGTACATAAAGTGATGGGAGTGTCCCTTTCATCCAACTGGAATTTGTGCAGAGAGGTGGGTTAGGGAAACAGGCTATATTTAAAAACTGCTTCCTAATTCATCCAGTATGTAAAGAGCTCTGGTGTGAGATGCTGGGTGAAAGAATCAACATGCTTGACAAGAAAGAAATAAAATGCTATAGGGTCTCCTCCAAAATCCACTGAAGCCAATGGAAAGATTCCCATGTATTTTGATGGGCTTTGGATCAGATCCACCATCATTAAAAACCTTGGCCCTAGAGTTTTTGTTTTCATTAGCCCATTCATTAGTTTCATTAGCCCATAGTTTCTTTTAACCGTCAGTGGCTGAACTGAGAACTGGAAAGAAAAACGTTTAGTTTTTAGATTGTTTGAACTTCTTTTTACAAAAGGCATTTTGAATTGAAACATTCTATTTAGAAAGTTTTTAATTTTTCCAGGGTTGTGATTTTTTTATTTTATTTTTATTTTTTACCAAAACATTTTGGCGAATTTGACTTGAATTAATTAAATGTTATGGGTGACCTGAATCGAAAATTTTTTTTTCAGTTGAATAAAAGGTTCGGCCAAAAAATTTCTAATAGAGTCTTAATTAAATTATATTTTGAATTGAATGTTTTTTCTGTCGTGGAATTGTTTTCCCTTACTGACTTTAACTATTAAATAGTACTGCTCTTGGCCAATAAATGTCTGCTGCGTTCCACCTCTGAGCTCAATACTTTTCAGTGGCATATCGTGAATGTAGTTTTTGTATTTGTCTATAAAGCACTTTTGGATCTTCTGGGCATTTAGGCATTAAATGTATTGTGTAACTGTCATAGAAAAAGACAATGGCTGTGTCATTTATAATTGGTGGAGATACTCATTCCAGGTGACTTGAAAGCTGATGATCTGAGTGCCCTAAGAGCTGAGGGAAATTACTACATTTACTTCTGAAAAAGCTCAAATAAAATCCTTATGCCTTAAAAGAATGATAGCAATCTTTCAGTCAATAGCATAAGGATGTTATACTAAGTGCTTGTTTGCATGCAAACAATTTTAATTTAAACTGGTGCAAATTCCTGTGTGGACACTCTTGTTTTGGTTTAAGAGTGGCTTATTTTGGTTTATCCTAAACTTAAATGATTTAAGCAAAATTGAAATAAGCCTGGGTTAAATTGAAATAAGTGTCCAAACATCCTTTTGTACTAGTTTAATAAAATAGCCTTAAAATCACAATTTAAGTTAACTCAGTGCAACTTTCTGTATACAAGTGCCAAGGATACAATATCTATTGTCAATACATGCTTTAAAAATCAAGGGTGGGTCATGTGCTCCTATGCCACTTTGGACAATTTTGGGCTACTTTTTGACTGCCAGAAGCTGGGACTGAATGACAGAAGATGGATCACTCAATAATTGCCTCTTCTGTTCATTCCCACAGAAACATCTGGCACAGGCCACTACTGGAAGATAGGATGCTGGACTAGGTGGACCATCAGTCTCACCCAGTATGGCTGTTTTTATGGAAAATTGCACGGCAAATCCATTGTTTTTTGTTGTTTGCCTCCACATATTATATATACTAAACATAAGAATATAGGGGTGGCTACTGTTAACTAATATGTTTAATATACTCACCCAGTTATGTTATGTGTCTATTATCATATTTGTTTACTCATGCATAGATGTCATATTTCTCATTTGTACAGCAGCTAACTGCTAGAGATTGTGCTATGAACACTCACTCTGGCATGTACACTCACTCATGTTTCTTCTGTCCTATAGTATTGCCAGCCTCAGATATTGAAAAATCATGAGTCAGGCCTCAAAAATCATTATATGAGCATAAAAATAATGTAATATGGATTCTTTTTATTTGTCTTCTTATTTCTGAGTCTTGGTAGGTGGGATCCATCTGTACCTAGGGTAGCCCACCTGAAAATGCTCAGGTCAGGACAGGCTGCAAAAGAAGAGCAGACTCTACCAAACTGGTGGCTAATATTGCAGTTAGATTCCCCAACCACTCACAAAGAGTGCTCCTGATTTCCCACATTGGTTATCAAGAAGCTACCACAAGAAATACACAGCCCCCTTTATTGCATTTCAGTCTCTGGCTCCCAAAGAGCAGGTGAGTCCAGAAAAGAGAGAAGTTATTTAAACTCTAATCTCTTTACCAAAATGTTCTCTTGATCCTCAAAGGGTCAGCTATATTGCTAGATAAATATGAGTTTGGATCTTATTCAAAATGCCACGCTGCCAGCCAGTCCTTTAGTAACTAAAACTAAAGGTTTATTAAAACAAGAAAGAAACAAACAAGAAGAGAGAAGTTAAATGGTCAGAGCAATCAGATACATACAAATGACTTCAAAGTCCATATGTATCAGATTCTCAGCAGAATTGTGGAGTTTGTAGATTGGTCTCAGTCCTTTGTTTCACAGCTTCAGCTGTAGATGAGTTGATCCCATGGTAGGAAGTAGGAATGAAGACAGGATGGGGATGGCGAAGCTGCGTTTTATAGTCTCTGGTCTGCCATCAAACACAAGCTCACAGCACGTGGGCAGGGAAAAGCACTTGCAGTTCCTCTGACCACAGACATGTCCTGATGACTCATAGGTGCTGGCTTCGTTCTCTCCCTGGGCTTATTGTAAAGGTAATAACCCTCAATGAGTGATCAGTGCTGACACTAATCTGCCTGGGGGTGTAACCTAGTAGCACAGCACAAATGTTTGGATACAGATATATTTCATACATCTATAATTTACAGTACAAAGATGACACATACATATAAACAATATCATACTTAGCAAATTATTTTCCAATGATACCTGACATGGCATATCTTGCAAGAATCATTGCCATTTTGTCATACTGGTATTAATAACATTATAAACAGTTACTCCTATTCCAGACAGAGTCACAATAGGTACATTAATTCACATTTTAAAATTTTTCTCCACCACCATAAGAGCTAAAAACTTATTTTTGTTTTTGAATGAAAGTGGAGAATCTCATATAATCACATGACTCCAGATGCTTGGGTTTATGAAACATCAAATATCATGAGACTTGCAATTATGAATATTGGCAACACTGGTCCTACACCATTCTGCGTTCCTTATTTGGTGGATTTTACTGCTATGCCGAGGGACATCACAAAGTCTATGTATCACTTAAGTCCCACTTAAGTCTTCAAAATAGGATATAAGAAGTGTGCATAGGTGCTGTGTGCCTCCATTGCACAAAGGTGAATTTGACTCTAAAATACACTATCAGGATCTTTAAAATATTGCTATAAAAGAGGCCTGACATGTTCATTCCCTTCATACACAAAGCACTCATTGAATTCAAAGCTGGCCTTGATGGTCTTCACAGCATGCAGCTACATCCCAACCTGTTTTTGGGTGGTCTAGAAATACAAAGAGAATCTAGAGATACAAAGTGGGTAAGGGTAATGTTTTTTACTGGACCAACTTCTGTTGGTGAGAGAGTGAAGGTTTTGAGCTTCCACAAAGCTCCTCTTCAGGTCTGGGAAATGTACTCAGACCCTATGTCTACACAGCAATTAGACATCTGTATCTGGCCCGTGCCAGCTGACTCAGGCTGACAGAACTAGAGTTTAGGGACTGTTTAAGTGTGGTGTAGTCATTCAGGCTCCAGCTGCACCCTGAGTTCTGGGACCTTTCATGGTCCCAGAGCTCAGGCTCCAGCAAGACCCCTAACGCTTACACCACAGTTAAACAGCCCCTTAGCCCTAGTTCTGCAAGCCCAAATCAGTTGACCCGGGGGCCAGCCACTGGTTTTTATTGCAGTACAGATGTATCCAGAGTGTCGCAGCAAAATACAAGGTGGAACAGAATCAATTGTTTAGCTTAAGCAGTTAACACATATTTCAAGGGACCCTTCCAGGTGAAATGGCCAGCTAACACCTCTTGCAGTTATGGGGGTGGGAGGTGGGTATAACAGATTGTTCACAATACGCCACAACTCCATAGTGTCTCTATTAAGGACATGATTTTTAGTGTCTAGCAAATTCATGAATATAAGCTCCTAGGCTCGTCTTTTGAAAGGTGTGCAGAGAATCAAAGCATTATATAATATTAGTTGGATCATAGTCTTGCTTAAAGGCCTCAACTGAGATATGGGGCCCTATTGTGCTAGGCACAGTATATATATACCTAATGAGAGGCATTTTACAATCCTAAGTCAATAATAAGGACAAAAGGTGGGAGGGGAAAATGAGAGACAGAAGTGAAGTGACTTGCTGTGACACTTTACTGGGGATAACCAATGTGTCTGGGATGAATTGCTACTACCTGCTATAGCATCAGGGAGTCTTGTCTGTGCCCACCGGTAGAAGTTCTCCTAAAACTACCAGCTGCTGGCAACACAAGTGCTCTACTCCGGGCTACCGCGAGCCTTACTCTTTCCCTGTGTGGGCTAGCAATTTACGCACCCCATTTTGTTACTCTCAAGTGCCAAGTCCCTTATCTTCTTGACACTTGCAGTGTACACCAATCCACTGCCTCCATGGAAGCAGTGCACCCCGGTTTACTGGCTTCAACTCAGTTCAACACCCTCCTAAGCAGAAGGCACTTAGCTGTTTCTATAGTAAAACCAGATTGAAGTATATTTAACAAACTTGAGTTAAAGAATCAAATAAAAGCAAGTAAAAGGATTTGGAAACACAGTTTTCTCTATAGCTTATATTTATGTTAATAAATAATAACATATTAGACAGGAAAGTAACAAGGGATTTCTCTCAGGGCTTGTCCAGCCCAGAGATCTGGGATCAACTTTTCATGAGACACTCTCATTAGTAGAGTATCTCCTCCATAACTGGTAACATTTTGTGCCCTTTCTTCTTCTCTTACACACCCAGACCTTTTGTCTCTTTTCATAACCAGGACATTTCATTAACTTCAGCTCAGCCCTACAGGTCCTCTGTTCAGCATCTTTTCTTGGGATTCTCTTGTCTTTGAACATGCTTAGGCCTGCACCTGGTCCAGACTATAAACGCAGGGCTGGGCTGGGTTGAAAGATGTTGATTGTTCTCACTCTTGGTTGAATTACCTGAGATCCCTGCCGCCACAGGTGACCTGCTTCATCTCCAACAGTTTCAGAACATCATTTCTACATTTTACATACCTTTTAAAATATTTCCCATACAAACATCTCACAATAGTCATGATGATCAGCTAGTCCATAGCTTTGGGCAGAGACCACACAGGTGACTCCCTTCCCAGAAGTAGCATGAGGATGAGTGAACACAGATATAATGTATCTGTCTGGGTACCTTTGTGTTATGCTTGCCCCAGTCCACACAGCTGCTTAGTGGCAAAGTCAAGATTAGAGTGCAGGTTACGTCAATCATAGGCTGCTGTAATATCAGCTAGATCCCTCTCTATCGGTAAAGTAGATTATCATCTTCATTTTACAAAGGGAGATGGGTGTCCAATGATCAGGAAGTAGCTAATGTGTGTAATACTATAAAGTGTTAAAATTCACCAGAATGTGCATCAAAGCTCCCCTCATTTTCCACCCTGGGTGATTCTTTTCTTTTGACATAAAATGAATCAGCTGAGTTTTTATATGTCTCAAAGAATTATATCACCAAATCGCCTCAGAATTCTCAGGACAGCCTTCAGCATGTGGAACAGGAAGTGGTTACAGTGGAGTGACAGATGCTGGCCCATCCAGAAATGCAAACAGTGGCAGCGGTGGAAGTGGAAGCCATGGGTGGGGGTGGAGGTCAGATTGTGCAAGTAATGAAGAACTAAGCTGCTACTGCAGTAACATCACCACCCGCTTGATACCAGCACATGCAATGTATGGCAACTAGATACTGCTAATAAACCAAAAAGACCTATAAAAGAAAGATGACAGAACCATAAAAATTCCTCTTTTTTTTGGTGTAAATTCAGTCTTTGGTTGCTGTAGATTATGAGATTTAATCTATTTACTTACAAGGAGACATGAGCTCATCTGAGTCATCTTTTCATTCATAGGAAGAGATTCTGTGCCACAAAGCCGTGCATGTTGTACAGTATTTGTTGTCTATGTATGTGAACATTCCTAGGATACGCTTAGATGAGCACTATTTATAGTGAAGGGAGTTCTTGAACAGTCTTATATACATACAGTGTATCCGCATAAATAGGTCATAACACCATGTAAAAGTATCTCGTTTTTTCCCCCACTCCTCATTGGTAAAGGTATTTTTTTACTCATAGACAAGTAAGCCTCTGTTTTTTTCTATTTGTAGCATCTCTCCAAGGAGGGAGTTGATTCCTGTGTTGTGCTAAAGGTTTGATATATATATATAGTCATTTTTTAAAGCATGTGGAAAGCTCCCCCCCCCAAAAAAAATGCTACTTCTAGAACTTAAAAGGGATTCCAGTTAAACATATGCTTGTTGATTGTGCTATTTTTAGTTCCTTTGAACAACACATGCTGTTTCCAGATATTATTCCTGAATGTAGTATTATTCTTAAGAGGAAACTATTTGAGTGTCAAGGTTCTCTCTTTGTAACCAAGAAAGGAAAGAATCAGAGTGCCTGTCAATGTTCTAGTTCTTTGAAAGCCTGGGAAACAAGGCTGAAGATAACTATTAATAATATATGAACTGTATCTAAAATGTACCCATTTGACTTTTGGATTGATGCTAATAATGATGGGGGAGGTGAACAGGTGAAAGATTCTGAGCCAAAATAAACATGAAATACATTGTACAATCCATGTCATTGTTTGATGTATGGAAGATGATAAACAGTCTAGCTCAAAAATCAGTCGTCTTTTGTTCAGAGCAGCATTTATAAAGGCAAATAGATTTCATGTAATATTGTGTTTTAAATATTTGACATTATTATTATTCTTTTATTTTATTGTATTTTTTATTTTATTTTAAGAAAACTTAGGGAACTGTATCCTGTTTTCAGAATGGATTAAATACATTTAGTTTATTAATGATGAATTGGAAATAACAAAGTATCTTTGATATTTCATAGTAAGAGTCCAACTGCATAGAATTTGGAAACTTGTTATTCAAGCACAATACTTTTATAGTTTTGAATTTCTCTCAATTTTTTTCCAAAATTTAGATTTTTGTAAAAAACATTTTCTGTTGTTCTTAGGCTTTGTGTTTAAAAAAAAAAAAAATCAATTCTTTGTCATAATTTCTCTGGGCAAGATTATGGTGCTCTTAAAGAAACAGACATTCCCAATCATCAGTGCTTCGAAGTCTGTGTTACAAACTCTGGAAAGAAAAGAGACTGCAAACAAAAGTCAAATTACTTTTTTCCCCATTGGGAGGAGTGCAAAAAATAACCAGTATACAAACTGGAAAGTAAGTTGGATTGTAAAAAATGTTTATTTGTACCTACATAAGAGAACAGGACTATTTGCAATATATTATTTTTAATTTTGACAGTGTCCCATCATATTTATTCCAGTTTTATTTTTTATGGATCAAAGGAAGACAAGTGTGGCTCATATATCATTGCCTACAATATTCAGCATCTGCTAATACCAGTATTCTGAGGTACAAGTCAGAGGGTGACGTTGCTGTCTCACGATTAGAGTGGGTAACTGGGAGTCAGAGGTTTTTCAGAGGCGACAAGGGAATTGAGCCACACATTTCCGGGTGAAAGCAATGGGAGTTCTGTAATTAAATCCCTTAGTTAACTTTGAAAATGCTGACTCCAGTTTTTACTGCCAACTCTGCCACTGACCTGTTAAGTCACTTACCTCTTTCTGTGTCTTGAATTCTCTCTGCCTTATTTTGTCTATCTGTAAAATTAAGACAATAATACTTACCTACCTCACCAGAGGGTTGGGAGGCTTAGGCTATGTCTTCACTGACGAATTCGCCTCCGTCAGATTGACTTCTCTGGATTGACTGAGTGGTCAGTGAAGACCCGCTCAATCAATCCAGAAATCGACATATTAAGACCACTTCTCAAGTGGCGTAACACTGTGTCGACGGGAACCGCAGTGCAGTGAAGACGGAGCACAGAAAAGAAGCAGAGAAGTCGACGGGAGTTATGCAAGTTTTTTGCATAGTTTGCGTAACTCCGGTCGACTGCCGCCGAATCTCGGAGGTAAGTGAAGACAAGCTCTGTATCACTTGTTACTTGGACAAGCATTTTCAAATCCCCAGGTGAAAGATGCCACGTATTTTAACATCTCCAGACCATAATAAATGGGACTAACCCAATATGACCATAAGATGAAAGGACTAAATATCCATTCATATCGAAATGGGAGTAGATCAAAGCATACTAGGGAAATTTCAGTGCATGGCAGCAGGATTCACATGGACATTTAGTGAGCAGCAGGCTACTACAAGGTAGATTTACTCCACATCTTGCTGTAAACTAAGTGTTGGTATAGACATGCCCGTAGGTTCCTAAATCATTTAGCTTTTGAAAATTTTACCCACAGTACCTAGGGAAATCTTGACTGGGGACTCTTAGCCCTACAGCACAGACACAATACAGGACAGCTAGATTAACTCAGATGTGTTAATACTCTTTCATGTCTTTTTTTCCTTGTGCTCTCTTCTAAATTATGGCACTATAAAGATCTGATGTAGTGCATAAAGGATGCCTTATAGAAATAAATGATATTGTATTGCTTCGGTATACCACTCACTAACTTTTATTTTTCATGTCTTAATGGCAAAACAATTCATTCTTTTTCTTAGTCTGATTCATTTTCCAACAAGATACTGATGTCATCCGAGACCTAAAAGCTCTGCAATTTGTGCAGCCAAGCAGCAATTAGGTTACACATCCATTTCCTCTCATTTTTTCCCTCTTTCCTTTCACAAAGAAGAGCCATTCTTTGACTTAATGAAAAGAACTTGTTCTATTGGTCCCATTGTCTTTTCACTAGGTTACGTTGAACTACACAGAAGCCAGAGCTGGTGCATTATAGCAATAATCCATTACATTGTGGCACTTAGGATCAGTACCTAGATATCTGCAAGACCCTCTGGGATTCAGCTAATGATGTTGGATTACCTCTGTCCTAGCAAAATATTAGAAGGAAAAGCAATGTTTGCCTCAATAAACAAATGCCTAATATTTGTTCCAGTTTTAGTTGGTATTTTAGTGCTTTGGGAGACTAGAACCAAGCAAAGGCAAAGCAGATCTATCACCATTTCTCTCCCTGCTCTCAGGTTGAAATTCACTCCTGTGCAGAAGTGGGACTTACGGGGGACTTTAAATCTCTACATGCATTTACTGCCTTTTGATGAACTGTGCCAATGGCTAAATTTGGCATGTATGGTCCAATTCTGTGAGGTGCTGAATGCTTTCATCTTCCATTGAAGTCAGTGGGAGCTGAAGTCCCTCAGCACTGTACAGGTTCTCACCCATAGTGATTTAACTCTATCCTCCATTAGGGTTATTGGTAGAAATGGCCCAAAGCCAATACATCAGACTTCGAATCCAGATCAGGAACCAAACTTAGGTTAAGCTCTAATTATTAGTAAATGTGACAGATACTGGCTAAAAAATGTGCCAGTACTCCAGCTCCAAAGCCATCCATTGTCAGTCTTGTATGATACAATAAGATACCAGTGTTTGAAAATCAGGTTTGTAATTCATTAAGTATTGTTCATCTCTTGGTAATGGCTGTGTAAGGTGGGGGAAGGGGGAAGGAGTTTAATAACAAAGGAAGGCCGGGGACTTATGATTCCCCAAGTATACTGTTTCCATAGATAAGATTCTGCTTGCAGTAAAGAGAATCTCAGACCAACTGAATTTTGCCATTAAAATTCATTATTAAAAGAAGAAAAAATCCTAGCCAAGGCACCAAGTTATGCCTTGCAGCAACTCATATATTCTGCAGCACTAGAAATATTATAACCCAGTGTTTTGTTTTTTAGCAGCACAAGGAGTTCTGAGGGCAACAGGGGGATTATATGTTCTTGGAATCTTATTTTTTGCTCAGGCTTTCAAATTGGTCCCTGCTAGTTTTTATTTTTCCTTATTTGCCTCTACAGAAATGAGAAACTATTTCCCCTATAGACTAAATCAAGGCAGCCTGAAAGGTAAGATCATTCTGTAAAACTTTTAATTTAATTTTATTTTATACAGATTCCCCCCAGACCAACAGGTATTTAAATTAAGAAGCCATTGAATTCTCACTTTCAGATTTCCCCTCTATGCTGATAATCAAAGGAAAATAACTTTCCCTGGATTTATGAATTTATTATTAATAAGCTACAGTTGATTTTTATACAGTGACTTGTATCCCAGTGCACACTTCAAATTGAATAACATGCTATCTCACTATATATATATATATATGTATGTATGTGAGGGCAGGGGACGGCAGGAGAGTGGTGGAAGGAAGGTATGTGAGCCTGAGAATGCTCAGGGCTCTGTTCCCTGCGGACTGACTAAATACCATCGGGGGCAATTAGAGGCAGCTGGGGCCAATGAAGGACCAGCCAGGTGCTTCATAAAAGCTCCCCACCCCAAACAGTCAGGGCACAAGCAGGAGAGGAGAGGAGAGGAGAGGAGAGGAGAGGAGAGGAGAGGAGAGGAGAGGAGAGGAGAGGAGAGGAGAGGAGAGGAGAGGAGAGGAGAGGAGAGGAGAGGAGAGGAGAGGAGAGGAGAGGAGAGCTGATTTAAAGTGGAGGAGAAGAATAGAGTACAGAGGCCTGTGGACAATTGAAGGTATCCGGCTCAAGGAGCCAGAAGGAGGGGGAAAATCAGCCCAGGGGAAAACAGTGCAGCTGGGAAAACAGTGCCAGCAGCACATAGCTGCCTCTCACAGGGCCCCTGGGCTGGGACCTGGAAGAGCGAGTGGGCCTGGGTCCCTACCCCCCTCCTTAGGGAAGCCGGGGTGACTGGACGTGCCCTGGCCCACTAGAGGCAATAGAAGTGTGGAACCCACTAGAGGGGAGCTGACAGCTGCCACAATATACACACACACACAACAGTGAGAATATGATGCAGCTGCAGCTAAAAAGCCAGTGTGTTACATTGGAAAAGGGAGTTAATAAAAGAGCTGAGCTATAACAGAACCCAGAGAAAGGTAGGTGTGTGTGTGTGTGTGTGTGTGTGTGTGTGTGTGTGTGTGAGAGAGAGAGAGAGAGAGAGAGAGAGAGAGTGATGATGACTAGACTAGCATTGAAGTAAAATGCAGCATCTGTGTAACAGCACATGGAAACATTATTGTTCAGGGAAGCAAAAACTTTTATATCCAACTGGGACTTCATATAGACTAGGTAGGCAGATGTGATTATCCAAAATGGAATTTTTCAGGTCACCAAAATTAAAATACCTACTCATATATATAAATACAAATTGCATGCACACACAGAAGCCATGAGATCTTTGACAAACAAGAGATCAGGACCTTAATTTTAAATCTGTATGGAAGCATGTCCCTTGTAGCAGCACAGTAGTCCGCTAGCATGACTGTGGGGGACTGATTTTAGTGCTGAATCACCAACACTACTTCCTTCAGTACTGGTATGTTTGGAGCTGCATCACCATTGCATGCTCTAGACTCAACGTTGCTTAGGTTTTCAGATGCCAGTCTGAGATCATATAACTGCATTAATCGGTTAGCAAATAATATTTTTGTCATTTAGCTATGTATGCCCAAAGATCTGTGTATAATTATCAAAGCTAGGCCAGCATGACTTCAGAGTTCAGAGCAAGAGCACAAGAGTATTCCCACCTGTTGTTCCCCATCATCCTACACAGTGCTCCCCATACATACAATAAATGAAGATACATATACACACATGTGGATAAGACTTAAAGGTCAGAGACCATGTGGTTAAACCACATGAATGAATGAAGGCAAATGAATGAAGGCAAGGAATATTTAGAAAACCACTGACAAAGGAAGCCAACAAGCAAGGCAGCAACAAGATTGGTTTTGGGAGCAGAAAATGACATCATATTTACTTGGTTGGTGGAGAGACTAAGCAAATCATGGAAGTGCGATGTTTGTTTTCTGAAGGCAAAAGCAATGATTGCTTTGTCC
The DNA here is from genome assembly GCF_026122565.2 of Emydura macquarii macquarii. NCBI lineage: Eukaryota > Metazoa > Chordata > Testudines > Chelidae > Emydura > Emydura macquarii. The sequence goes on along the minus strand of NW_027130204.1, from coordinate 10,639,247 downwards.
CTTAGCTTCCGGGCTGAAGGCTTTCCAAAAGTGGGAATGCTAGCAGGGTGCAGAGAGTTGAGAGAGAGGCTGGAATAATAATAATAATCATAATAATAATAAAAAGAAAACTTCATTTTTGATGGGAAAGGGAAGAGCCTCCAAAATTTCACAGTGAAGACTCTTTGCTGTGCTACTCCTGCATATATATATCTGGTCTCCCATCACTCTTCTGCACATCCCTTAAATTCTCCCCATTTAACTCACATGGTTGCCCCCTTTTTATCCATCTCAAACAGCTTCATCTTTTCTCATGTTATCCCTATGTCTGCAATATCTTCCCTGACCCTGTGTATGATGCAACTTCACGTTTAACAAAAGGAGGGGGAGCACAGAAAATCTTCATGCTTGACAACAGGAAGGGGACCATGGATAACTGCAGTGCAAAGGAGTATGCTTTCAAAGCAGTGCAAGGACAGGCATCTAGACAAAAGAAGTGAATGACAGCAAATGAAGGGGTAGATGTAGCCGCTGTGTAGGATGTAAATAATGGATGGAGTAATATCCTGCTTTATCCCCATAATGTAGGAAAGCAAAGTACTGAGCAGGAATCACAGAAACCTGTACAAAAATATTCTCAGGCTCCAATAAACCTGGCAACATTAGGAATAGTATGAAAGTCAGTGGCCTATGTAACAAACTGTACGAGATGCAGAAGACTGTAACATCCTTTCTCTTTTCTGGAAGGGAAGGGGCAAATCAAAACTTCAAAGAACGTGAGCAAAGAATAGTTTTTTAGAACTTCCATGTGGTGGAAATTTTTCGTTGAAGCATTTTGTCCTAAAAGAATAGGAGTAGAGAGGAGGTAAAAAACAGCAGGGCCCACATCATACAGTATGATTAATTGTGGCACAGAGGGAGGGGAGATAGTGGTTGACTGCTGGTAGTTGCTAAAAAGAGAATGTTTGTTTGTTAATTTGCTTATTCAAAGTACATTGTGCTCCTTTTATCCAGTGTGGATAGGAAAGGATTGGGTCACTATTACTACCAGTTTATTGGCCAAATTCTAATCTGAATGGGGAGCATTGCATGTCTAGCCAAAGGCAGTATTTATTTTGCTGGCATTTGAAAACTAGTTCCCTTTAATAGATTGCCAGTTAAATTTATTTAGGTCTCTTGAAGACTAATGGATTGCAGAAAACACCTGTAGAAGTATCACTTTTTAGGAGTGGCCCGGCCCACTGAGCAGAAGTCTGGGATGTAGCACAATGGGAATAATACTCATTTGCCTCACTGAGATGCTGTGAGTAAAGCTGAGCAAATACCAGGCCAATTTATTCTTAATTATGTTCCCTAAAATCAGCTCGTGATTTGATCCAGCCATATTTGTGGCCCTTTTCAAAAATTCTAATTTCTACCAGCTGTTCAAGGCAACTGATCTTGTTCCCACAAATGTTTGGGGAGGAGCTTTTAAAATTCATGTGGATATAGGTAATCACCCGTGGACTTACACCTAAAATGTGAATGGAAGGTCTCAGGTCTGCCTCCTGGTTCTGTATGTTCGGGAGGAAAGATGCTAGGAAGCAGGTAGTGACTACAGTATTGCCAATCCCAAGCATTCAGAAATCATGTGGCTGGTTTAAAAATCATGAGATTTTAAAAAAGAATAAATGTTGAGTCTTTTTAATTGCCTTCTGTTTTCTGACCACTTGAGATTCACATTTTCAGTTTTTTCTCCACAATCTCAAAGACTCGAAATTTACTTTGTTATTCTTAAATAAAAGTTGAGATTTTTCCCCATAATTACATAACTCTGGGGGTTAAGGCTTGAAGAAAAACACCAAAGTTCATGAGACTGGATGAAACTGTGAGAAAAGGAGGCTTTTTTGGCTGTTTTGTTTGTTTTGAAATCACTATCTTTCTTAGCCAAAAGGCTTGAATTAAACAAATGAACCCTTTTTGTTTCTGAATTTTGGGAAAAAAATTAAGAATTGCATTAGCTGAAGCATCAGAGAAGTCTGTAGAATTCCAGAGCGTACAGATGTTCCTAACTGCAGATCTATCATTTCTTGCACTTCTTTATGCAAGGTAAGAGAAGCAGATAATCTTTGTAGCACCCTGCTTGTATGATTGTAATCCCACTCTCCTACTTACATAAAATATATATAATTCTCTCAGTGTCTTTTTCTCTGTTAGCCCATAAATGTTTGGGATCAAATTCTCAAGGGAACTATCTCTTAAGAAGGGCTATCATGAAGCCTGGCTTGCCTATTCTTCAGGGTGATTCAACTAATTTGCCTACTCTTTAGGCAACTGGCACAGAGATGAGCTAGATGATTTAATGTCCTCTCTATCACAAACTTCTAAAATTCTGTGGATTAGCTGTAGCATTCAGAGAAAATGAGTGGAACATGAACTAAAATACTAAATAAAACCCCCAATACTCCAAACATGTATCTACATAAGTATTTGCCGGATCAGGGCCTAAGAGATTAGAAGTAGATGAAATATTTTAATTGAAACCATGGTACTATGGATAAATCTTTGCTAAATAAAATGAAATAAAATAAAATATGCCACCCACACTCCCAGTCCCTGTTGTAGGGGACTGGTCAGTGGTAGTTCTTAGGTTAGGAAGCAAGGATGACTCAGACACTGGAGCTCTAGATGATATAAGGTGTGTAAACCAGTTTGATCCTGGCATACTCTTAAGAATCAAATCTCCCCTCTCTCTGAATCCACCTAGGGTGTCACTGGACATAAGATCCAGTTCATGTAGGGCTTTGAAGAAGGAAACTAAACTTTATGATCTCGGAGCTGCAATTTCGTGGTACCTCTGGAAATCAGGTGATTCAACTCATCTTATTTCATCAACAGGTGGCTAGTAAATATAATTCCCCTGCCCATCTCCAGTAACAACAACAAGAAGAAGCATGGCAACACCTCATGTGCAGTTGAGACCAAGGTGGCAATCTTAGCACATACCGCTCCAAGTGACCATCTGTTACCCTGTGAAGAAAGGGAAGTTGTGAAAATGTATGGCTCTATCATGTTCTTTCACATAGTACAGCATGTGACCATATAAAGAGAAAGTTAATGGCTGTAGCTTTTAACAGTGGCATTTGATGGTACAGTAACATATTAGATGTAAGACTAAAGATGCAGATGTGGCATGTTGCCTGTATTGAACTCCTTTTAAAACATACAGAAATTAGACACAACACCTATATATTTTACAGAAACTAATTTACACCTTGTCACTGAGTTATGAATTTGCCCTTTTGTTTATGCTGGTCAATAATGTTCTTTCTTGTCATTTGCATAAATATTGGTATAACTGTACCACAATGTTGTGACCATACTCTACAAGAGTGGATGGCTTAACACTTTACTACCACTGAAAGCAGTACAGTATTTTCCAGTGGAGGCTAGAGAGAAAGCAGGAAGGCAATACAAGATGTAAAGCTGTGTTGTTTGCCAATATACAGCCAAGAGTAAAGCTCACTCTGTAATGTAACTGGTTCAACTGAGGAGTCTTGACTGAATCTTCCAAATTTTCACATAAAAACTTGGTTTAAAAAGAAACTTTATTAAAAAAAAGGTTTTTCTTGGCGATTAGAGAAGACAGGTTGTAATGAAGGTGCAATGTAGCAGGAATGATAGTTTCTAGATTTCCAGCAAAGGGAAGGCAAATACAGTGTTGTGCAATCTGGGATAGTAACAAATGATAGCGGGAAAGGGAAGAGATGTGGGCCAAATGTTGTTGTTCGCATGTGCAAAGGTCTAAGTTACTTAAAAAAAAGAGGGGACCCCTTGTTTTCAGCCATTCTTATTTATTTACATAGCAACCTAAGTGCAGGTGGCCTTGGACAACATAGTGACTGATTGTGACCGACACTTAAGTCTTTGCCCAGAAGATTTTGCAGACTAAACCCACAAAGGGCATCCCTAGGCAGAATTCTGCCCTGTGGTCCTTTCCCCATATTCTCTGTAGTAGCAGCAATCTTTCTGATTTTGAGATAACTTGTTAGTGTTAATTTAAATTCCATCAGTTCAGTTATGTGAACAGCAAAGGGCATCTTTTTCTATGGGGCAGGAGGGGCAGTTCTCTGCCCCCAATTTTTCATAGCTGTACGTATTCCATGATGTCTTCCACTTTTAGCCTCCCCCTAGACGTTATAACATAATCACGTATATTGTTCTATATGTCGCCACACAACTTTGCATCCCTCCTTCCCCCGCCCAAATTTTTCTGAAATGACACCCCTGAGAATAACCCAGAGCTATTCAACCCCAAGAGAGAGGGGAAGTTGGGTAGGAGATATAGAATAAATAACACGGGGGAAAAGAGCTCATACTTTTGTGCTGCAAAGGTGGTCTGCAGTTAATTGTAAGAAGATGACTAATTAGCTAGTGGCAAACAGAAGTCCCAACTCAAGTTCCAGATATCTAGTGTCACTGAGCATCATGTGTTTGTTTAAAGAGTAAAAATGGGGTCAGATTCAGTTATATATCAGATTGGTCTATTTAAATACGTGTGTGTGTGTATAATAACATATAGAACATGTACATATGTATATTACATACCATAGTTTTGCCCTATCCCCTGCAATTTAATCATGACCTTTTTCTTCCTGGTTTGAGGGAGATTTCATATGCTTGTATTCTGCTTGTAATGTTATAAACAGGGCATCTCAGCAATGGCAGGCTGCTGTTATATCAGGGGCCAACTCAAAGAGATCTGCAGGATGCAGGTGTGGGGAGGAGAAGAGCTCACCCTTCTCTCAGAGGGCTGGAATCTGCTCTCCTGACTCACATTGAATAGCACTTTACTCTGTAACTAGCCTCAGTGGGGCCTCCCAAGGAAAAAAGGAGGCAGAATCTGGCCCCTAGTGGGGATTTGGATGTCCCTCCACTTTTGAGAGGGAAGGAGGGAAGCTGCATCTGGCCAGTCCTCTCCCTTTTCCCCCACTCTTCTCTCTACTGTGCTCTAATATGAGTACAGAGGGCTGGGTGCTAGTGAGAGAGAAGCCACGAGGCCACACACAGCTGTATCGAGCTACTCAGCGGTACCAGACACTCAGCCCTGAGCTCTTTTGATCAGGGGTGGGGATGTGTGTTTAAAGCAAATATATAATTATAGTTACCTCAGAAATGAATCTGCTGTAGGATGGTGAGCTCACTCAGACCACAGTATAGCAGTGACTAATATTCATCATTGCAGGAAATTTCCACTTCTGTAGAATCAATCTTTTAGCAATAAGTAACTCTGTAAGGAGAAACTTATTGTTGGATGCTACATTTTGTCTTGGCCATGTTCCAGCCTGGGTAATTATATTCTGCCTGTCATACCTGCATTGAAGTTGGCATAATAAATTTGTTATTCTAAGCTGTTAGTGTGGCAGTGCATTGTGGGGTAACTGTTGCATGCACCCCACAGGTGGCTGCACTTCAGCATGTACAATTATGGCTGTCCAGGCAGTTGGTAAAGCACTTTGGAATTCATTTGGATAAAAGTTGTTGCAGTAAAGGAAGTAATCACTAAACACTTTTAATGATTCCTTCTGGCCTGGCACAAATAACAATGAAAATAGCATAGATTCATTCCAGCTTCTTAATATGCCTGGACCTACACTATTAAAAGCTGTTAGCTAATGACCTGAACTCAGCAGGAAGATTGTTAAAGGAACTGGAGAACATTTTAAAAAAAAAATTTTATACCTCCCAATAAATCTATTCACTTCTTAGGCCTGGTCTACACTATTGAGTTTTGTCAACCAAAAGTCAGCTTTTGTCAACAAACAGTGGAGGTGTAGACACTGAAATGTCCCACCAATGTAACTCCCCTGTTATGCCAACATAATAAAACCACCTCAACGACAGGTGTAGGGCTTATGTCGGAGTAGTTAGGGCGATGCAGTGTCAATGTAGATATCTGGCCCTAGATATCAGCATAAACACTTGTTCCTCCCATGGGCTGTTGGTTGTCATTCTTGTCAATTTCATTCTGAAGCCATGAAATTCACAAGAAAGCAGGGCAGGTAGAGCCCAGTTGCCATCCACTCTCCTGGAGAGTTGGGCGTCTGGACCCTGCTCCTGGCTGGGAGCTGGGGTGAGAATGGATCCCATTCCTGGCTAGGAGCTGTGGGCAGCTGGACCTTGCTCCTAGCTAGGAATGGGGAGGCGAGGGGAAGGGCGGGGGGCAGCCTGCAGGAGCCTGTGTGGCAGCCAGGCTTCTGCCAGGGAGCTGGCAGTGGAACTGAGAGACTAGGCTCTCAGCTCCCGACACTGCCCCTCTTAGGTCGGTGGAAGTGCTCTCGGTAAGGACACACACCACCAACCCAAGCAGGGTCGTGTGGACACCAGCCATTGCAGTAATTACTGCGCTGGCTGTAAGTCGACCTAACATAGGTCAACTTATCTTTGTAGTGCAGACACAGCCTTACACTTTGCCAAAATTACCTATAAAAGGCTTGCTAGTTATCGGTGATATTTATGCTCAAACAAAGCTGTTCTCTCTCACAGTCCTCCTGTTCCTCTGTACTTGACCCTGCAGTGAAATCATAATGTTGATGTCAAGGAAGAATGGTCTTGTCATTTAGGCACAAGGCTGGGATTCAGAGGGTCTGGTTTCCTTTCTCAGACGTCTTGCCGTTAGATGTCTTACTAAGAGATGTACTCTAGTTCAGCTGTAAGTTATTGGGTGTAATGCAGTAATGACTGGGTGACAGTTTCTGACATGTGCTGTGCAGAAAGTCAGACCACATGATCAAAATGGTCCCTCTCGCCTTAAAATCTATTCCTCTAAAGTGCCCTTTTCTGTAGCATCAAAATTTGGTGATCTTGGAGCAGTCCTGGCTAGAAGCAATACTGTTATATCTATAACTCCTTCTGTTTTAGGAGAAAATTCAAAAAACAGTCATGCAAGTACTCAAACAATTACTATGCTTCACTGCTCAGTCTCTTTCAATCTTTCCCTTCCATTCCCCTTTCTGTGTTTTTATGCTGTTGTTTAACTAGATTAGAAACACTTTGCAGCAGATACCTGGCCTTCCTAATGGTCTTTAAGGTGTTTAACTCACTGTGAATATATCCAAATATTCTCTTTTCACCTTGGCAGGCCTGGTTATATGGAGTGCCTTCTCTCTGGCCCCCCAGGTAGTACACAAACTTAACCTTATGCAATCAGGGCTTTAAAATATTTTTTTATATTGAAGAACATTCAGTGTTTGGTATTTTATTAGTATAGTTTTATGTATTTTGGTTTTAATGAACTTTTGATTTATTTTATTGCCGTCTTCATGTGAGAAGCCAAGAAATCCATCGCAGATAGGAGCTCAATAAATAAAATGTATTATTATGGTTATTTCTGTGGCTGCTTTTTATGACATCATAAACACTAGATTATGACTTCACTAGAAGAGCCAGGAAGAACTTTTTGGGTTTGGATTCCAACACACATTCTGTACCTTCAATAGCTAGCTGTGGGAGTAAAGAGGCCTGTGTGGAAAGCTCATTGCCTTTTTGGTATAATGATGTCTCTTGTTTTTCAAGACTATTCTATGTGAGAAATCCCACCTGTCAACAAAATGTTTGAGAATCACAAATATATCTCTGCTGTTAGAAACAAGATATATCTTTAGCTATTTGAAGGATTAGATGAGTGTTTAACTTGTCTAATGAGTTTTGCTTTTTAAATGTGAAATGTTTGGATTGAAGTGCAAAGTTTCAGGCTCTGCTTCACAAGTTGTGTTGGCTGTTTACATGAGCCACCGGTTCATAGCCTAAAAAAAGCATTCTTCCTTAGCATTTGGTGTTAATGATTCGTACGTGTTTGGAAAGTCACTCCAACACTGAGAGAGTGTTCACACATTGCATCTTTTCAGAGTTTACTTGAAAAATAGAAGATATTTTAGAAAGATGAAACATCCCTGTTTCCCTTTCCATGGAGTCACTATGAAAATATTTATAAGCACTCATACCTTTGAGAATTAATGTGCTGCATGGAGGTGGTTTGTCTTTAACCTTGTTGAAGCCAGGGCATCCAAACTATGCAGAGCTGGCTACAATGTATCCTACTCGAACACCATATAAGGGTTTTTCCTTTCAGTTAAATGTTTGCTATATTGTATTATTTACTTGAGTAAAGGGAAAGGGCCCCCCCTAGGGAAGAGCTTTAGACACATTCAAAATATATTAGGAGAAATGTAACAGATGGCAGAGCTTAAGAATTGTTGTATATTCCACCAGGGAGACACATTATATTTCAGACAGATACATACAACTGCAGAGACCTAGTCTACAGGAAAGGTGCATTAAACCATTTATGTTGTACTCTAGGGCTGAAGTTGCACATAGCGTCTCAGGATTGAGCATACTTAATCAGTCTAGTGTAAGAATCAATACTGAACAAATCAGCTTTGGGACTGTGGATGGCTCGATGTTCACATATTTTATTAAGTATGTCAGAGGCAAACAAAACCATAATATACAGCAAACAAGCAAGAGCATTTTAAACAGTTATGTAAATAAAACAACACTAATGGCATGGAACAAAGTGTAGAACTAAACCTACAATAGACCTAAAACTAAAGCAGAATCAGATTTAAGGGAGCCTTCTAATATACTTTTTAAAAAAAATGCATTCCTTCCACCTGGAAAAGTGCCTTCACGGACATCTGGGGAATGGGGGGGGTCTAAGATGTAGCCAGCAGGAATAATTTTGACAAATAACGGCAAGTCTTCTCCCTTCCCCAAAGTGGGAACAGCTGATTCCTTGAGGTCTTGACCATCTTTTTAATAGAAAAATTGATGGGGAAAACTGCAATGAAATAAATAATAGTTTCTAATCACTTGATCTTCGGTAAAATGAGGCTAAATCATTACTGCTGTATTCTGTATAAACATCTGAATATGATATAGCTAAGCAGAAGCAGCCATGCTGTCAGCTAGATGATGTCTGTTATGAATCCAGGAATATGAGAGCTGCAGGCAGAGACACTGGGAACAGCAGGATTTTTTTTGACAGACTTTCTCCACTTCTGCCTACTCCCCTGCTTGAAATTTTGTTTTGTGTGGACATCTGTGTAGCACTTACACTCCTTCTGAGAGACAGAACTCTGTGGGGAGTGTGTGTCAGATTGTCTCTGAAGACTCCTGGGATGAAATCCTGGTCTTGTTGAAGTCAATGCCAAAATTCTCTTAGACTTCACTCTTGCTGTTCTCTTTTGCTCTGGTTCTCCACTGCCTTGTACCTTGTATAGTCAAGTGTCACCAAATCCAAGATGTCCACCCACTGGTATATTGGTGGTCCCATTTCACGTCCACATTCACCCTGACAGCCAAATTGTGACTTGTGAGCTGCATGAGGCTTTTTTACAGTTAAAGTGCGGCTCACAGAGCCCCCTATCTCCCCACCCCCTCCATTCTCCGGCTACCAGACAGGGGTGGGGAGCTTGGAGCTTCTGCCCTGCAGCAGGGTGATGGGGTTAGAGGATTCTGCCCAGCGGGGAGGGTGGTTTCAGGGGTTAGTAAATTCGGCCACCCCTGCACTATGAGGAGGTGTAAGTGACTACAGAAGGTGAAGTCTATTTCCTGATGGCGTTACCAGGGGAATGACAGCTTCTAGGTTTTACATAACTGTCTAGTGGATCAATGGGTATTTTAGAAGATGTCCAGCTATTTTAAAATGCTACTCTGAGATTGCCTTGTTCAGTTTATGTAAATGTGAGGAAATAAATTCTCTGTGATTATCTGAAAAGGCAAGATTAAAAGAAATCACTGCAGGTTGCATTTTAAAATAATACTAGTATACTGTGTTCCTCTTTCATGACCCTTGCTTAAAGAGATTTGGGGAATCACTAGTCTATTTCTCTCTCCTTTTTTTGAACTGGTTTGTAGTCCTTGTAAAATCCTCTTCCACCCATGGAAATGCTACACTTCCTCTACTTCAGAGATGCACTAGACATACTATTGGCACTCCCAGAACTCAAAAGAAATGTTATTACAGAGTCAGATGGCACATCTGGTGCTATACAGAGCATAGCTAGCTCTTGCAATTTTATTTCAAGACTCACAAATTTTGGTATATTTCTTAATGCCCTGGCTACTGGAGGCAAATGATTAAGTGAAAATATCAGCTGTATACTTTTCAACAAAGGAAATCATGAATGGAAGAAACTGTGAAGATACTACCCTGGAGAAGGATATGAATGATACATTCAATGCAAGCAGCTTGGAAAGAGGAGTTGGAGAGAGAGAGAAAGGAGTATGGGTGGGTGAGAAGTCATTGGGGAGCCACGCAGGGATTTTGAAAGTGGGATGAAGAAGTATGCACTTGCTCTGGAAAGTAAGAGGTTACAAGCTGTGGGATCTGAAGGAGGGTGTGATGTAGTGAGAATGGTGGGAGAGGCAAAGACATTTGAAATAGATGGAAAGGACAAGGGAGACTTGAAATGCAGTAGTTGATCCAAGAGAGCTACCAAGGCCCCTGGATTTTAGGGTAAGTATCGGTGAGATTGCAGAGGAAGGAGTTACAAGATGTCTGGAGATACAGGATAAGGGGGGGAGGGAGAGATAGGAATTGAACTGATGGAAGGAAGGATGATTCTGTGAACAAGGATGGGAAAGAGAGAGAGGAGAGACTTTGACTGCAAAAGGTGTCAAGGTCAGTTTTAGCCTTGCAGAGTTTGCAAAGACAGTGGCAAACCTAGATCCACATTCCAGAGAGGCAGCTAAGGATGTAGGGAGGAAAGGTTGGAGCTAGAGCGTAGATTTGGCAGTTATCACAAGAGAAGAGTTGGCAGTTAAAGCTGTGGCAGCAAAGGAGTGGGTGTCATTGCCATAAGAAAGTGTGTCTAGATAGAAGAGGAGGGGACCAAGTATAGAGTCCTGAGTGGCAGTGGGAAAGGAGGAGCACCAGCCCATGCTAAAATGCAAGGGAACAGAGCCAGATCTAGAGGAGGAGATGGGAAAGAACTACTATCTGGGTCTCTTCTGACAAAGAACTAAAGTCCTTTGGTTCTATTGGGATTTGTGGCTCTTGATTTTTGTTTTTGTTTTTGTACATCAGAACGAGAAATATTGGTGTTAGCATACAGTATTATTCACTTATTTGGATAATATTTAAATGCCAGCTGTAGTTTGCACTCTTTTAGCCTGATGCTCTTAGCTGCTTTTGTGCGTGGATCTCCTGTAGACTTCACTGGGAGTGCTGTCTGTAGAGCTGCTATGAATTTGATTCCAGAGGTCACCATACCATGCAGCGTAGTTTGTCACATGAAGGGCATGCTGCTGCTCCTGCTGAAAGAGGGTCTCCTGTGGATCAGAATCAGGCCCATAATGTTATAACTTGCTTACTCAATAAAACTTTTCAATAAAATAAACTGGTCCAAAATTGTAAGCCCTAAATCTAGGAACATTATTACAACACTCTGAGTGTTTGCCTATAGATCCAGGAGAGCAAAGATAAAATGCAGGACGTGTTGGTTCAGGCCTCTGGGCTTCATACAACAGCTATTTCATGTCTTGTCCTAGTTACTGTGAGGAGCAGATTAAAAAGATATTAATGACCCAGCATGTGACTATCTTGACAGTAACGGAATGAAGCCATATTTAAACTATTCACTGGGTTCACCAAAGGATACAAAGACCGTATCTTGCTTTAAAAGAATGTCTGAATAAATGAATTTTATTCATTGAAAGGGTAGGTCAGAAAACAAATAGTTCTAGTGGTTGTTTTACTTCCATATCCACAGAAAAAAGGCACAGCAAAATAGAGCAGTGCTTTCGTTTGTATACAGTAGTTTCTCATTAGGACTACTCAGCTGCCTTCTGAATATTAACAGATGAGAATACCATTAATTTATCTTTCTTTGAATCTAGTCCTGTGCAACATATTTGATTCCCCCTTCAGAGTTTAATTTCTTTAATGTTGTAAAGATAATAATTAGGAAGCATTTAACATTCAGCTGGGATTTCATGAGATCTAGCAGACTAAATAAGATTGTGGACATTCGGTACTTGTATGGGAGACCTCCAAGGGAAGAGTGGCTTTGATAATTCTGTAGGTGGCATTGTCTGTCTGAGCCAGTACAGAGCCAGCGAGCATCAGAACCAATATGGTTGTAGGGGAGAATTGCACTTTTAGAGGTGCCATCATTAGGATCAGAGATGAAATGGAGGTTCTGATCACTAGTGGCCATTTAAAAATCACAGAGCACTTCTTCAAAGCCTAGTGGTGTTAGCCTCAGTGCTCCAAACTAGGCAATTACAGTCTACTTATCTAATCTGCTCCCTAACTCCCCATGTGCTTTTTAGTTTCTGTTGGGTACAATATTTTTCTTAACTTCCTGTTTTAAACTTTTTATAGCATGTGGTGCTCTAAGATCCTGATTCAGCAACAAGTAAATCACCTGCTTCAAGCACATGCTTAAGGCCCATTGAAATCAAAGGGACTTAAACATGTGTTTAAATATTCTGCTGAATCAGAGCCTTAGACACATGCTGTGTTACACCCCAGTGGCTTACATTTCCATGGTGGAAGAAATGATTCCTGTGTACTCTTTAAGTAATTTGTAAAGTGCTGTGGGACTAAAAGTGCCATATTATGTTAATTGATCATGATTAAATCTGCATCTCTGTGTGTCAGTAGGAAGCTGTGCCTAGTTTTCATAATTACACTTTGATTTGAACCTTTTAACCATCCAAAATATTTTCAGGCTTTCTGTTGGGAAGATTCTTCAAGACCTGCATGCTTTCCCACATTTACTCGGTCTCCCATCCTCAAAAGTCTCACCACATGAGAAATCTGCGTAAGAGGGAGGGCTCTGTGAGGCTTCTGGTGGAGTCCAGCAGTCTTTTTCAAGTGTCAGGCAGGGTGGGTCATTTAAGAAGAAGTAAAGATGCTCCATGTTCAATTTGCATTTGATCCAAAGAGCTCAAAACTCTGGATCTGAGCTAACGGTCTCCTTTATGGGTCATCTGAGTAAGACGATTTTAACAACAGAAATCCTTGTGAAAATGTTTCTGACTTCATATGCTCATATGATCAGCTTTTCGTCCTAATGATAACAAGTATTCCGTCTCAACCAAATATTGTTTTTTTCCTGCTCCCCAGACAGTAAAGTTTCCTGACAGTAAAATTCTGTTATTTAGACTCTTATGCATTTTTCTAATCAAGATTCAGGCTAGTGAAGTGGGATATTTTTCTTTCACTCATAATGGAAAAAGTTGCTATATATTCAGTTGGCAACTTGCTGAAGTTGAAATGAATGTGCACAGACTGGTGAATCACCAAGTACTCCACTAAAAGACTGTGTAGTGGAGTGTAACTTATGTGGAATAATGTGAACTGAATATTGAAGGCCAGAGAATTAGCTGGTGTAAATTGATTGAAGTCAATAGATTTACAGCAGCTGAGGATCTGGTCCAAAGTTTTAAACTCTCGTTAAACTGCTCTGTCTAACTACAGTGAAATCTTTTTGCAACTTCACATTACTCTCCAGTTCCTACCACTGTTGTGTCGTGTTCCAGTACTGTTGTTAAATAATGGCCACATTCCACCTCAGAGTTGCTGCATTTCAGGTGCGGATGAAATGATAATATAGCTGAAAGTTTGTAAAGTAATTTGGGATCCTTTGGAATGAAAAGTGCTATAGAAATACAAGTTACTGTTTTGTTTGCCTTTATTTTTAGGCAGCAGCCAACTTCTCTGTTTAACCCAACCTAAGAAAAAATGCTATAGGAATACAAACTGGTCTTTTAACAAAGGCTTCTCTTAATCGTGGTAAATCAGAAAGATGTATTTATTGGAACTGTAAAGCAATATGTTTAGAGACAATGGCAATCCTGGACCCTGTGGAAACCACCTTCAGAACCAGTACTAATTGGCCCCCTTGTCGATAGGCTCAGCAGACAGTCCAGGGCTTGAAAGCTCATGAACTCTCCCTTATTCATGGCAAGATGGTCTCTTCAGGTTCAGGGTGTGTTATGTTCATAGCATGGAAACTTAAGTTAGGTAAAAACATAAAGTACTGTTGCTGAAAGGTTGCAGTGTACACTACTTTATTTCTTAGAATTCAAAATGATCTCCCAAAAACAGAGCAGACAAAGCAGGCTGCTCCTTAAGACAGAGAGAGGCACAATTCAACCAACCATTTTCTAGGCTGGATGTTTCCAGACTGATCAAATGTTTCCCAACACAGGTTCCTAGGCTGTAGACAGGACCAGGAGAACCCCATAGAATTTAAAATGAGCACAATCTTAACACAGGTTTCTGTACACCATAGGGTAAGGCATATAAGGCAAGGGAAAGCTTGCAGTATCTCTGGCTTTGGAAAACCTGTTCTTTGGATAGACAGGAGACGTCAGCAGCTTGACAGTCTGGCACATTTTGCCACTAATTCTAATTAATACCTAACAAAATAAAAATGGATTTTTTATAAATTGCAACCATTGTGATACATGCTATAAACTGCAATTTAAATTTAGTAGCTTAAGTAGCTGGTATAAGCAGTGTTTCAAAGCAATTTACTTAATTACCTGTCAGGACAGACTGTACAGCCAGAATTAGATAGTAAAATAAAGAAAGCGATGATTTGCAAATAATCAAGCATCCTTCCAATCATTTGAGAAAACTAATATTTAACTCTGTCCTTAAGCCTATTCATGTAACCTCTTTCCTATGGTACACCTTGGAAACATTGCTGTGCAGTTATGTAAGGCCTATGGAGGGATTGGGGAAAGATTGACTGATTGGAGGCCAGATGAGGATAAAGGACGGGGTGATGTGTATGGAGTAAATGGACCAAATTTAGGGGGAATGCATGAGGTAGACTTGCTGAGACTCCACTTATCAATGCATAAACTGCTCCATTTTAGACTGTCTTACCAAGAACAATTATGTTAATGTGTGGGGCTGACCTACTTTGATTTTTGCCTTCTCTTGCTAGTTGTTGTGATTTTTATCAGGAGTATCACCACAAAGTTGCATAATATTTGGTATTTTTCTTCAAGCTACCGCTCCTAGAGTCCAGTGAATATGTGAGAAACTTACTTTTTTAAGCTAAGTTTCTAGCTCTCATAGTTATGGGGAAAAGCTTGAAAACATGAAATGTAAAGGGCTCAAACCTTCAATGGCAACTAAAAAAAGTCAAAATCTATTTTTGTGAAATCTTGTGCTGTTTTTTAAGCCAATTTTTCATAATTGTTTTGGTCTTGACTAATGATTTTTGAATGCTTGGGCTTGGCAGTAATGCTGTCTCCTATTAGTTGCTTCCTTTGCTATACTCCTTTGCTGTCTCCATGACGTACGTTACACCGGTTTATAGTAAGTCCTGGAATTGTCATAGAATTCACTGAAAAAGTAATTCTGGGTGTAAATCTGAGAGCCAAATGCACCAGGACTCTACTGGGATATGCTGAGATGAAGAGTCCGCCCCTCCAGCTCTCATACGGACTAATAAGAGTCTATCTTTTAGTTGCAGGCTCACTCCTTTCCCCTTCGCACTTGCTCTGGCAAGCAGCACAAGGTGCATCAGTGCAGGAGGAACGTAGAAACTTAGTTTCCTTTCCAAATCTGCACCCTTCTTCATGAACCTCCCTCTCTTTGGGTCTCACTGTCCTCGAAAGAACAGAAGAAGGGATCCAACTAACTGGTCCATGGCTAGCAGGGAAGAGCTCAATGAGAAGGGCAAAGACAGCACCAGACAGCAGGAGAAGTACTGAGATTTCCCAAGCTTCAGCAGCAAGGTAGACTGAGAGAGTCGAGGATTGGAGAATTCCTCAACTCATCCCACCTGCCAACCCAGTGGTAGATGCATGACTCACAGATAGGGTGACCAGATAGCAAGTGTGAAAAATCAGGACTGCCCCTATAAAATCAGGGCATCTGGTCATCCTACCCACAGAGGACCCAATGAGAGAAGCCATGGTGGGAAGGATTTGTGGAGACTCATTGAACCTTCCCTCTGGCTCCATTGAGCGACACAGACAAAAGGAAGAGCAACAGGAGAGGTGGAGAGGTGGTTAGCAACTCTCAATCTCCTCTTCCCCACTGCCAGGCTCAGTGAGAGACACAGTGAGTGGTGCATTTGTGGAGGGGAGAGGAAACTGGCTCAACAAACTCCTGCTTTACAACAGATGCTCCCCCCATTTCAGCCACGGCTTTGACTCCCTTAGACTCGGGGGCAAATGAAAAGTTGATATATAAGGTGTGATTTACACTGTAAGAAGTGTGTGTATGGAAGACTAGAAAGAATCTAGGTTGATGTGACCTACATGGTGAGGTGGAGCAGGAGAAGATACAAGTTAGGGCTGGTCTACATTGATCGGGAAATTCGGTGGCAGTCGACGGGAGATATGCAAACTATCTCCTGTCGACTTCCTAACTTCTTCACTTCTCTGTGCCAACGGGAAATGTGTTCCCATCGGTGCAGCATTACTCTTTTTACAAGAGTGGATTTATTAAGTTGACTTCTGGATCGACTGAGCGGGTATTCACTTCCGCTCAATTGGTCCTGAAGAATTGATCTGATGGTGGCGAATTTGTTGCTGTCAGTGAAGACATAACCCTTACTCTAAATTATACTCTCTCTTGACTCACTTAAACTACTTTGAATCTGGTCCAATATGTTCAGTGTCAGCCTTAGATAAATCAGTGTCCTACGCAAAGATGGGTTTCATGCTCCTCACATAACTCCCTCAAACTCCATACTCATTTGCCACTTCTTTCCACCCCACCTACCAGCCTCCTAACTGTGCTATTTCCTCCTAGTCATGTACAGTGGACATCTTTAGTTCCCAGATACATCGGAGAAACCTTTGCACTGGCTTCAAGAGTGTCAGTCAGCACACAGAATTTTTTAGTACATCTGAGTTACATAAAGACACTTGATGCACACAATGAATAGGGAATGGCAAAGCCTCTTAAAGAGTGGGGTAGGCAGAAATTGCATGGCTGGTTAAGAATGCTTTCTTAACGAGTGGCCACAATCACAATTGACCCCTCTCTCCCAGAGGAGCATTCCTGCAGCATGTTAAATGGAAAAAATGAGCTAGCTACCTTTTAAAGCAAAAAAGACTCCTCAGATACAATAATAACAGATAGTTGGATTTTTGTCTAAAGGGAGAAATAGTCTCGGACATTTGAAACTTTAAGTACGTCCATTAACCCATGTTAAATTCTAATGGCCCTCCTCTGTCTGCTATCCATATCCGTAGAGAGGAATTCATTAGAAAAAGTGATATTACAATAAATTGCAAATGTATCCCTCATGATGAGAAAATTAAATTTGTCCCAGAAAAACAACCCCTCTCCCCAAACTTTGAACATTAAATATATTTTTATTTTTAGCCTAATATATGCTTATTTTCACACAACTTCAGCACCATGACTCTCCTAATTTGGAAAGCTGTAAGTGGGTGAGGTCTGCCCTGTGTGCATTGTGTGCATCCCTCTGGCTGGGAGGGCATCCAACTCAGTGTCATGTGAAGGGAGCGCCTTGCCTTGCTCTCAAGGACTGATGCCCTGGAGTGGTGGGAGAAATCCCATGACACAGGGTCAATAGGGACAAGTAAAGGGGGGAAAAATGATGTAGGATTTTCTCTGAGGTACCATGTCTTTTTTGAAGGGAAGGCAAGGGGTGGTGATAAGTGGTTTGTGTTGTCTACAAAGAACCCTGACAATCAGGCTGATCCCAGGGGACTGTCATGTGGTAGATTATCATATCCTACCTCACAGCATGAAGGGCTTTCAGCTGCTGTTGTCTTTAAATGAGAGCTGTCATGAGTGTTTACGTACAAGGCTATGAGAGAGATTGCTGTGGGAAAGGAAGAAGATATACACAGAAGAGGTGCTGTATCTTGGCAAAAAATATGGTGTACATGCTTCCTCTCCGACCTCTCTAGCATATATCTTGATGAAAGTAATGGTGTTACTCTCTCCCACGCACTCCCATACACCACCAAACAAGGCTCTGCACAGATATATTTATCATTTGGATGAAAACCCCCTTCAGTCTGGGAGAAACCTGTTTTTATTACTGCAAATTAATGTTCTCAGCTCCTTCAGCACCTGTGGTCTGGTGTAAACTGATTCCAATTTGAGACATTTAGCCACAAGGAATTAGCAGAGAATTTCTGGATCTTGTCACGTCTGGCAAGTGGATTACAATTTAGGACACACTGACCTTACCCTTCTGTCTCGATGTCCACGTGTATCAAAATGAGGGGGTGGAGGAATGGCAGAATTAGATTAATATGGTTCCTTAAGGTGATTCTTCAAGTGCTGAGCTTTTGAACAAGCTGTTCTTAATGCTTGAGTAGTGACCCTTAAATAATTGCTTTTAGATAAAGACTGAGATGCTTAGTGTATTAAAACAATAATAATGTGTGTGGCTGTCCCTCTTTAAAAAAACAAAAAGGGTTCTCATTAACATTTTTTCTTTCCTCCTGAACTGGTTCTCTTCTTCTCCCACTTTCCCAGTAGATGATTTTGCTTTTCTTTGGGACTAGAAATCTATAGGATAGAGAAGGCAAGTTATTATGAAACTTTTTTTTTTTTTTTTGCACAAAGGTCCTATCTTTTGTTTCTGGTCCTACTTTCCAGTAAACACAGATAAATACTAACCACGCCTTTTAAAAAATATTAGAAAAGCCTTTTCCAGTCAGTAGCACAGTAAATCTCCAGCACTGCATTTCATAATAAAGGATGAGTTACTAATGCCATAGGAAACGCTTTTGTCTTGATACAGCCTTCAGTCACCGTGCTTTCTGAGGGCCTTAATTGTATTTACGTTTGGGGGTGGGTGGGAACTATCCTCTTAATAAAATTTCTATCGGAGAAGCAAATAATGGGAAGGAAAGGGGTAAGAGTTATTTGTTTAAAACTCTGGTGGGGAGGCTTTTTCTGGAGTCTTAATCTTGTTCTGAAAAATACCTGAACAAATAGTTTGCAGCAGTTTGGGATTGCAGCATAAAGATTATAGGACCTGATCCTGTGCCTGTTGAAGTCAACAGTGAAGCTTCCAGTGTGTGACCCTTAATGAGCAGTTGCAGAGTTTAAAGAAAAACTCCAGTTGCAGAATCAGAAGCATATTCCTAAAATACACACCCAAGGGGCCAAATGCACTCCTGTTTTAAGGACTCTGCTAGAAAGAGGATAATAATGGCTTGGGCTTTCAGTAACCTTTGCCACATGATCATCATGCTTTGATTCCATGTTGAACAGTTCTGTGAAAATTTGAGTTGTTGTTTTGAGTCTGCAAAGGAATTTGCTGTTTTTCTTCCCTCTTTGGTCCTTGGCATAGGTGCCAATTGACAGACCTGGAGACTAGGAGCCCAAAACCACTGAGACTGCCAATTATTGCCAGTTGTGCTAGTGATGTGGACACATGTCCACGTGGGGACCACAGCAAACCTATCAATTCATTTCGCATAGGCCATGAAGCAGCCAATAATGTTAATCATTCACTGGGGCTAGATTTGTACTGATGATTTAGTGATGAAAAGTGCTTTATCTTATTCCCTAACATGTGAATCCTTGTAACTCTGGATTTCCTTTTTTAAAATGTGAATGATGTGGGAGATCAGGTGGCTTCTGTGAAGTTAAAACAAAGCTAACAAATTGGTTTAATAGCTTAAAGTTAAATGTAGATAAAAAAATTCAGATCTTTTTGTCACTAAGTTTGTATGACATTGTTTTCCAATGCCTAAGCTCCATCAAGGTTGGATTTTTTTTCTTTTCCACCAGCTGTGTTCAGTTTTCCTGCTTTTAACCATGGTGGTTTAATTTAGCTTTACTTGGCGTGTAGCCTTACTAATTATATCTCTACTATCTAGTTTAGGGTGATATGAATAGGATGCTTGGCACTGGTGCAATTGCCATCTCCATTCTGTTCCACTCTGCTAATTTGGTGCTTGAGACTTCAGTGCAAGCTGGGGAGCAGAAGCTTTTTTATTAACTCTAATTATTTTTGAATTCCTGCCTAGTAGTGGGAATTGGGGGTACCTCGATATTATTGGAGGTTCCGGGTGCCCTTTGCAATGGGCTAATGTTGTATATATTGCAGAATTTCACCACTGGAACAGGAATTAAGACCTTTCTTTGGGATCTGTTCTTCTTTACATGGCACTAGGGGACATTCTTCTCTCCTTAGAGGAGTTTGTGGTTGCAGAAGCTCTTCTCCCCTCTATGTGGCAGAGCACTGGGTCTCTTCTCCCTTGGGTGAAAGTACAGGTGTGGGGGTCAGTCTGTTGGCCCTTGGATGCCCCAATATGACTGTGTTAGACACTACTAGAAGTTTGTTTATGCACCGAGAGGGTAGAACTGGCCTCTGTCTCTCCGTCATGCTGTGCATTGCTCAAGTGCTGATTGGCCTTGTATTTAAAGCACTAGAGTGAAAGTCAGTTTATGAGGAAGCTAAAAGATAATATGCATCTGGCTCATTGCACAGAGAGTGGTGGTGGTCACGGAAAGTCCAGCCCATTTCTCTCTCTTCTGTGGCAGCAAAGATTACTTGAAGAAATACTTACCCTAAATAATCCTCCATTGTATGATTTCTCATCAACATAATAATAAACATTAGCATAAAACTAACTATACAGAATGAATGAACAGTGACTTTTACTTAAAAGAAGACCTAAACTCAAACCCTGTTGTTAATTAGTTAATTAATTAATTAGGCTAGCTGGCAGGGTTACATGCACTTGCCTCATATCTGTTGCAGTGTAAATTATCTACTGCAGGCCCTAACCTGCCATCATGTGCTTGGCAAGGAAGTAAAGTGAGCAAGTTACTGGCAGCCTGGTAGAAGAAAGTGCAAGACAACCAGCCAGCCACACCAAAGTTACACCCATTAGTTGCCATCATGAACATGGGTGTGTGGACAGCAGTGTGCACATCTTGCTTGCGAGCCGTGCGCTGTGTGTGGGAAAGTTAGTATGTACTTCCAAAATGCGGTCACAATCAGGGTAATCAAAATGGGGTCACAACCTCTCCAAAATCAGCATATAAATGTAAGTAAGAAGCAAGCAACTTAAAGCAGCTCTAGGCAATTATAAATTGCTCCTTTCCCCCTCCTCACTTACAACTGGGACCGTTCTGAGGCTGTGGTAGGAGGGCACTGCTTCTGGAGTGGGGGAACACTGCATATTTGGAGCATAGATTAGTGTCAGGTTGTGAGTGGATGGGATAGGTTTAGTGCACTTACAGTGTAAGCCGACATTCCCATAGAAGAGTTGATGATGGACATGAAAGCAGTTGGATTTGATCCAGCTCTGTCACATCCAACTTGATCAGGAGAGGAGTATTCCTAATGGACTGTCATGCTCATTCAGTTTCATTGTGTTGTGAGAGTTAAAACTTCCATCACAATAATTGGTGTTTACTATAAAAGCACTTTCTTGGAATAGCTGCCTGCCAATCAGAGACCTCATTGATAGCCCATTCTCTTCCCTGTTTAGAATTAATCTGGAATATCAACCAGGGTTATCAATCCACTATATAAAAAAGGGGTACACAACTATTGGCCAGCTATTCCATAATGATCAAATTATAACTCATGGGGAATAGCAGTATACCAGTGTGAGCTTATTTTCAACTAAAGCATTATATAACAATATCAGAGGTGTCTGAAAGAATGAGGTGAATCCATCTTGTCTAAAAATCCAGCCAGCTTTCATGTAGCCAGAGCATGCTAACTGCTAACACAGTAGCCTCCCTTAGAGCTGGGAATGGCAGATACTTCCTATCACAAGAATACTTTTTATTCAATCCTATTCCCTCATCAACTTTTTCAAGCCACACCCACCTGTAACCCAGCCAGCAGGGGATGGGTAGCCAGTTATAATGTCAAGTACCATGTGAAAGCCTAAATTTCAGGAGACAGTTAATGAGGTTAAAAACACTAATTATGGCAAAGGCCACCTAGAGATTATGCTGTTATGCATGGTATTATGAATCATTACCGATGGATCTAGGAGATAAGATTACCCTTATGGAAAAATGGGGAAAAAGATATAAAAATAGATATAACTTTGGCAATGGGAAAATATCTGAAGGAAGGCCAAAACTGCTTTATTTTTGTAATCATTAATGAAAATTATTACAAACGGCTTTATCAATGGTAACTCTCTCCATTAGAGTTTAGGATATTAAATTAAAAGCTGGAGAGGATATGGAGGAATAGGGACCTTTCTTCATATATCATGGGACTGCCCTAAGATGATGATTTGGAACAAAATAACTAGAATTTTCAAGGTAACTACAGTTTGCCTGTCCACAGAACCCATCCTGGTTCTTCTAGGTTAGAGCACAAAAGAAGTTATTGCCTCTGGAAAAGACCAGTTGATAACACAATCATTACTGGTTGCCAGATGTGTGATTGCTCCATTTTGGAAAAGGACAGATCCCCCAACATAGTGCCATGGTGGAATAAAATATGGTGAATCCTTTCAATGGGAAAAAGATGGTGCACAACTTTATATCAGAATCAGTTAGACCTATAATGTATGGTTACCATTTTAGGAATTTGAACATAACAAATACACAGATTTGATGATTGACCAAACACAAATGGGTTTTATAAAGACAAGGAACACATCTAAATAGCTGAGGCTTTGCCATATTGAAAGTGTTGGGGAAGTGCTCTGTCTTCTTAAATGATTAGAAAAATCCTATTAACTCAGGACAACTAAAACTGAGGCTGGATAAGTGAAATATGATCGTTTAGTGCCTGTTGGCTGCTGACCAGCGATGACATGGTGCCTCTGACCTGAGGCTGGGAATTAAAACAATTGCAGATTGTTTGTTTCTTTGAAAATGATTCATATTCATTTTCATTGAATAGCAAAAGAAACAGCAGCTCCCTCTCCCCTATCTGACTCCAATGTCAAGCAACTGCACCCCATACTGAAATCTGGGAGGAATGCTTCTGGCTATAATGCATATTGGTACTAATTGGTAATGTTTCAGTGGACTCAGGTACATCTGTTGCTATATGGAGTCAGAAATTGGTAATGGAAGAATATCAGAACCCTGTTTATGAGATGCTAATGAGAATGGTTGGTATCTCTTTGAGAGAAGAGTCCAGCCTTGAAATTGTTCATAAATGAAAATTTGAGATCTAGTAAACAAGCTAATGTGTGGGTTAATGTAATTTACCTGATTGACTGGGGTGGAAAAATTTGCCCAGATCCAGAGATGTTAGCAAAGGAGACACACCTAGCCAACCAGTGGATTCTGTTAAACCAGAAAGCCCAGGTTTCAAACCTCCAGGGAAGAAGGGAAAAAAAAAATGGGGGAAAAACTTTATCCTGTGAATGAAAGGCACAGGTTAACCCAAAAGACCAGGATTTGCACAAAGATTTGAAGCAATAAAAACACATAATCAGATACTTATATAATACTGTCACTATTGTTAAAGCACTTATCTATCTGCCTTACCTTTTCATGTAGCACCTGTGCTATCTGTGCCGTGCAAAATTAAAAATAACAGGAGCAAAAAGTTGCTTATCAACCTTAGTTCCTAAGAGGTAGAGGAACATGACACTAAGTGTATGATGTCTTCTTTTAGGTACCTTTCACTACAAATCACGATGCCTGGATGCTTGTAAGGAGAGTCAGTAGTGATTGTGCGCTTTGAGCCTGGTGATGGTCAACATTCCATGAAAACATTCTTGTTTTTCAAGAACCCCCTGCCTCCATCACCACTTCAAAAACCAAAAACACCTCATTACAACTTTGAGCTTCAGAGAGTGTTGTTGCCAGTTTTAGTACCCTGTTTGCTCTCAGGAAAGGAGCTGGTGGGGAGAGCAGAGCAAATAGTATCAAATCAATGGTAGCATTATTAGTCACGCAAACTGAAGAGCTGGTGTTTCAACATTGTGCCAGCCCTTGTTTTGGTCAGGCTGAGATATTTTTATGTTTTTGGGGACACAGTATTGCTGAGGGTTGTTAATAGTTGCTGGGTCCAAGGGATGGCTTCATTACAAAGGTAGGTGAAGTGATTCCTTTGTAAGTGTGTGTCTATCTAATCTGTATTAAATGTGTAAGAGTATGTGTGAAAGTGTTAGGAGTCTTCAGGGTGAAAGGTACTTATAAATGTAAAGTCCTAGCCCTTTAAAATTCTTCCTGTCCTGCAGGGAGGGAGTTTCTTCTTTTACTGATTTTCAGTACTGTATAATAGCACGCACCCTGCAGACCAGAAATCCTCTACAGAGAGGTGGGATTGTTTAATTTTTTTTTAAAAAGGCCCGCACTGCAGTGAATTAAATTCTGGCTTTAAATAGAAGACACAAGGAAAGAGTGCTCCCAGGCCCAATCAAATAATTTTTTCATTGTAGGCACCCAATTCTCATTGACTCTTGCGAGCTAGATGCCTTACTGTGCCTTGGCCTTGGAAAATCTCCCCCATAGATTTTAGTTGTTTGAGGTTGCAGGTTCCACTCTTGGGTACCAAATCCGTAGCTTTAAAGTAATTTTGTTTTCCCTGTGGATTTTGTCCTTTTCCATCTGCTTTCTCTGTTCCCTCTCTTTGTGATGTAAACTGAAATGAGCAACTGCCACCACGTATGTATTCTGTAGGGTCTCATCATCATGCCACAACATTTTTATTCATACATCAGAATCTTTTGCTGTCAGCCCGCGTAGCTCTGGAAATTCAGCAGGGCATTTAAAAGGAAATGCCAGGTGCTTAGCCAATGGTGGTAGTGGTGGGGAACACTCAACTTTGTGTTTCTGAAGATGCTATGGAAATAGTGGCTATTCAAAAACATAATATAATAACTTAGAGATGGATTGACTTCTTATGGTATCAGCCGCTGTGTAGGCATTTTGCTCCTGGTGAGGAGGCAATGGTTTTGCTTTTGGGAAGCCACTTGAGAGGAGCCAATCCCAGCTCCCTGACGCTAGGATTCCTCTCCTCTCTCCCAAGCCTGCTTTCCTAATGTGTTCCTCCTTCCCCTGCTGCTGGTGCCTCTTGTGACTTTTCCGTCAGGCCTGGGACCAGCAGGGATGAGGTAAGTCACTTTGGGTATCAGCTAGGGTGACCATTCATCCCATTTTGGCTGGGACAGTCCCCTTTTTAAGCCCTGTCCCGGACGTCCCGACTTTTTTTTTTTTTTTTTTTAAATGGCATTTGTCCCATTTGCTCTTGCCAACTTATCAGTTGGCGAGAACAAATGGGACAAATGCCTAGTTTTGCCAAAAAAGTCAGGATGTGCCCCTCTAGTGGGTTTTAGAGGAACATTTGGGGGGAGGCGCGCTCAGGCGAGTAGTGACACCAGGCAGCTCGGCCAGTCCTGTCAAGTCAAGGCTCAGTGATGCTCAGGCCAGCTCCATGCAGGAAGGGGGGGGGGGGGGCTCATTTTCCATTTGGGAAATATGGTCACTCTAGTATCAGGGAAGGGAAGAACATTGCATGGAGGCAGCAGTGAAGGAGATCGAAGGCAGGGCTGGTGGCGGGGGCGGGGAAGGTGGGCAGTGTGTCCCTGTTGGACAGGGGATATTTTGGCATTTGGAGAGGAAAGGGTCTTAGTTTGGAGGAGTAGGAGAAAGAGATGGAGAGCGGGGAGAGACCAGGAGCAGAGAGGGAAGCAGAGAACACTGGGTGGTTTAGCAGAAATAGTTTAAAAAACAAAAGTCAATTGAAACATTTTCCTATCAAAACATTTTTGTCCATTTTCACTGGCATTTTTTGTGTTTCAAAAATACAAAACAAAAAACAAGACTCAGATGTAAATGTTTGGGGATTAGTTGTGAAGAATACTTCAGGTTTTCTATTAAAACTTGAAAAATGTGGATGAAAAACATTTTTGTTTTAATGGAAACTTTTCAACAGGGCAGGGAAGGAGAGCTGTTTCCCAATCAGCTCTATTATTTAGTGCTGTGACGGGGCCAACCCTGACGGCTACAGGAGGGTGCTGGAAGGCATATATATCAGCCCCAGGCTTAGCAAATCTTTGTTCCCTGGGTGATCCAGCTGTGGACACTCCAGGGCAATTAGGCCAATCAAGGACAATCAGGCCAATCAGGCCAGCTGGGGCCAATCAAGGAACTTGCCCCAGCAGTTAAAAGCCTCCCAGTCAGGCAGATGGGGGTAGCTGAGAGGGAGTTGAGTAGAGCTGCTACAAGGTGTGGAGTCAGGAGCTGCTGCTGCTGGGTGTGGAGACCAGAGGAGAGCCTGAAGGAGAGCCACAAGCCGGGGGGGCTACAGAAGAGCGACCCAGGAAAGGTAGTAGCCCCTTGGACTAAGCTATTTAAGGCTACTCCTCGCAGGGTCCCTGGGTCGGGGCCCGGGGTAGAGGGTGGGACCGCCCCCTCCCCCCCCCCACTCCCACCCAGCCGCACCACCGGCATAGCCATAAGGAGCGCAGACCCACGGGGCAAAACAAGCCCACCTTGCCACAGTGCTTTAAGACATTCCTCATAGGGTTACTCTTTGTTAAATTACAAAGCAGAAATCTCAATGTTGTCCTTTTTAAACATTTTTCATATTAGTAGCTGTTATTTTTTGGGAAGCTTTTGTTGTAAATAAGCAGTCAAAAGATACTATGGGGTCTTTGAAATGCCGCCTCCCACTGCCTAGACAGAAAAGAGAAGCTTTTAATCTACTTCTAAATGTTGCCATTTCACTACAGCCTCCAAAGAGGGACAGAGATTTTTCTTTACTCTTCTAACCCAGCTGGGAAAATGCCCTCCCATTACTCATTTAATTAACTTGTTCCTATAAATTAATCAGGGTTAATTGCGTTTATATGTGCCAATAATTCCTCCAGGGACCATTAAATGCTGAAGGTTAAAATATATTTATTTAGAAATCAATGGCAGAGATTACAAGTTATCCACCAAGATGGATGTTGATGGCTATAATACAGCACTTTTGGTCAGATTAATTAAGAATAGTTACAATAAACCAGTGTTGTATTACTAATCTTGTTTACAGTGATTACTGAATAACATCCATGTTAGGGAGTGTGACAATCTTGCTCAGGCTATTATAAATTTTAGTACTCTGATTCGGAAGATCTCACGAGCTGGGTAAATATCATATTCCAATTTAGTAGAGGAAGAAGCTGTAGTGCAGAGGTTTTAAGTGTGTTATCCAAGATTACACTAGCAAATCAATGTCAGTTGGAACTCAAATCTTAGACTCATAGACTTTAAGTTCAGAAGGGAACATTATGATCATCTAGTCTGACCTCCTGCACAAGCAAGCCACAGGACCTCATCGACCCTCTCTTATAATAATCCCCTAACTTATGACTCAGTTATTGAAGTCCTCAAATCATGGTTTAAAGTCTTCAAGGTACAGAGAATCCACCAGCAAGTGACCCATGCCCCATGCTACAGAGGAAGGCGAAAAACCCCGAGGGCCTCTGCCAATCTGCCCTGGAAGAAAATTCCATCCCAACCCCAAATATGGTGATCAGCTAAACCCTGAGCATGTGGGCAAGACTCACCAAGAAAGCCAGACACCTGAGAAAGAATTATCTCAGAACTCACCGCAACTAACATCCCATTGGGCATATTTACTGCTAGTATAGTCAAAGATCAATTAACTGCCAAATTAGGCTGTCCCATCACACCATCCCCTCTATAAACTTATCAAGTTTAGTCTTGAAGCAAGCTGGGTTTCTTCTCTGAACCCTCTCCAATCTAAGAACATTTTCTTGAATTGACAACCCCAGAACTAGACACAGTATTCCAGCAGTGGTCACACCAGTGTCAAATAAAGAGGCAAAATAACCTCTGTACTGCTAATTGAGATTCCCCTGTTTATGCATCCCAGGACTGCATTAGCACTTTTGGCCACAGTGTCACACTGGGAGCTCATGTTCAGTTGATTATCCACCATGACTCCCAAATATTTTTCAGAGTCAGTCTTTGAGCCTGTAAGCCTTGACCACTGGGAACAGAAGTGGACAGGTTTAGTTAGTGCTTTGGGTATCTCGTTTAATTCCCAACCTCACTCTAAATTGCATTATTGCTCCATTGTCTGATGATGTCATGAGGTTATGCGCTCTACAGAGTTTACTAGACACATTCATTCTTTCTGCTCTGCTGATTGGATTCTTGCTTCACTCTCCACCCGCACTCTTCACACAGACTCTTCACTTTATTTTCAATCCATCTGCCCTCCATGATCCCTTCCATTCCTCTTTACATCCTTCCCCTCAGTGTTCCTCTTCTTTCCTTTGTTCTTCCCTTTTGCTGATCCTGTAGCTCTGCCATTCACTCTGCCATACAGTAAATAAAGTAAAATAAACTAAAACCCTCTCAGAATTATTTTTAAAATGATAGAACTAATATGATGCTCGCTGCTGTTCACTTTGCTTGTATGTTATATCCCCTCTCTAACTCTATGCCTGTTTCATCTTTTTAGGCTCTGGTCTAGTGATTAAAGCAGAGATCTGGGAATTGGAATCATGGGCTCTTTTCTTGGCATAACCCTTGACGTCCTGTGCAACCTTAGACAGGATCCTTCTGTCCTTCAGCTTAATCATTTTGAAATGTGAATGTAGTTAATATTGATCTTGCTCACCTGAGTATTGTGAGATTAAAATTTGTAAAGTGCTCAGGGATAATTAGACACAGGACACTATTAAAACAATGTTCTCAGGTAGGTTAGGCCCAAAATTCAGGTTTGTGCACAAAAAATTAAGTGTTCAAAAATCTAATATTAACAGAAATGTTCTCACAACATTAGAAAAAGAATTAATCAAACAAACAAAAACACCTACTGGTTTGGGTCTCACCCTGCAAACACTTCCTGTTGGGCATATTGTGTAGTGTCTGGAATAATCCAAGGGAAGTCAATAGGACTACATCTGGTAAATATTATGCTTGTTAGTGTTTGTAGGATTAGGCTCCTACAGGATGATCCAAAGCCTAATGAAATCAAAGGGAGTCTTTCCATTGACTTCAAAGGGCTTTGGATCAGGTGGATAGTTTAGATTTAAACATATTCTTGCATTGTTTGCAAGCAGGCATTATGCATGAGAACTAGAAAATGCAACTGACTACAAACGGAAGTCAAATGAGTGGTCTATTTTTATTGTTCATACTGAATGATACACAAAATGGTATACAAATAAATGGTGAAGATAATTTTAAAAATCTAGTTTACTTAGTTCTAATAATCTAAGATATAATGAGTAACATAGGTAAGAGGGTTTTTTAAAAACTACAAGATTTTTAATTGGACAGTATCATTGTAAGTACAAACTATTTTAATTACTGTGTTTCATGTATTAAGAATTAGAAAAGTTCAGAAAGTAATTAATATAAGTAAAATTGCTTCAAAATCAGAGATGACATCAATATTTAATTTGCTAGTTACCTTTGTTCATTCTCGCCTAGCAAATCATAAGTGGAGGACAAAAATCCTATATTTAAGAATATAATATTTCCTTACTACTTATAACATTTCAAATATAAGCTTGATCAGAACAGAAATTGAAAGTTAATGTGGGGAGTCTGATTCTGATCTTGCTTATACTGGTTTGACACTGACTTAATTCCTTTGACTTCTGTGAAGATACTCCTGATTTTATGGCAGTGCAAGTGACCTCAGAATTAGGTCCATTTTAATGGAAATTTCTGCTGATGTGTCTTTGCTTATTTGTACTACTAACATATATAGTAAATGTAAGATTGGCCCAAGTTAGCCAGGCTTCTAAAAACAGCAGAAAACATGATTATTGACACTTCATTAAGCATTAAAACATGAATTAGAGCCACGCTGTGCCCTCAGATGCACACATGTGGCTCACATTGAAATCCGTGGGGGAGACATGCATGTATCTGAGGCCTGAATTTGGCGGTAGGGGCTGTGAGCTAGTAGATCCATTCTTTATTTACAGTAGATAAATACAATGAGAGAGTAACATTTCATTCATGTTTTGTTACATAAAGCCTTTGGATAGGTACAAATATACAATACATACAGATTACTGGGCAGGCTTAAAAATTGAGATATTAAAAGAAAGCTGTGCCCATTTTATAAAGGACTTGAGGATCTTTTTAAGAAGGTTTTAAAACAGCATGAAAGCAGGATGGCAAGTTGTTTACACAGTTTGACAGTGGACTCCCACTCATCAGTGTCACAAATGAAGTCACTTTCCTCCAGCAAGACAGATGCTGCCAACAGTAGGCTGCTCCAGAAATGCCAATTGTAACCAGAAACTTTCTTTTCAAGTTACATTTCACAGCTTCCTCATGGTGAGAAGTGCTTCTCGCCATGTGAACTTTTCAAATTGCTGGGCTGAGCAGAATGGCTGGAGTTTTTCTGTAAGGAGAAATTGGCTTAATCGATCTTTGAACAAGAGACCTATTCACATCAAATAGTGTAAGAATGCTGGGGTACATTTTCCAGTCACTGCACATCTGTAACTCCCCTTAATGCTAATTGGAGCTAGGTTCTCACCTCCAGAGGAAAATTTAAATCTCTCTGGTTCAGACATCATCTGGTCAGAAGCTAAAGATTTTCTTTTTTATCCCTTATATTGAAAAGAGGTGTTTGGTTTTGGGTTTTTCCCAGTGCACTGGATTTCATCATCCTTTCTAAAGCAACAAGGGAGTGTCAAAAACAGAGAGCTGGAAATGGAGCAGGGGCAAGGTGGGAAAAGGGGCTATTTGCTGTTTCAGCATACAATTCTTTCAATAAACATTCCTGAAATCAGATGGTGATAAGTGAATCAAGTCCCCAAATCCCTTACTGTTGTGTTGGATTGCCTGCTGTTCTGTCTTTCTTGGTACAGTTCCTATTTCGATGGGGCCTGTCCTGCATAGATTCATAGACTTTAAGGTCAGAAAGGACTATTATGATCATCCAGTCTGACCTCCTGTACAACACAGGCCCCAGAACCTCACTCACCCACTCTTGTAATAGACTCCTAACCTATGACTCAGTTATTGAAGTCCTCAAATAATGATTTAAAGACTTCAAGGTACAGGGAATCCACCAACAAGTGATCCGTGTCCCATGCTGCAAAGGAAGGTGAAAAAAACCCAGTGTCTCTGCCAATCTGCCCTGGTGGAAAATTCCTTCCCAATCCCAAATATGGCAATCATCTAAACCCTGAGTATGTGGGCAAGACTCACCAAGAAAGAATTCTCTGTAGTAACTCAGAACCCACCTCATTTAATAGCCCATCACAGGCCATTGTGTATATTTACCACTAATAGTCAAAGATCAGTTAATTGCCAAATTAGGCTGTCCCATCCATAGACTTATCAAACTCAGTCTTGATGCTAGCTAGGTTTTTTGCCCCCACTCCTCCCCTTGGAAGGCTGTTCTAGAACTTCACTCTTTTGATGGTTAGAAACCTTTGTCTAATTTCAAGTCCAAATTTCCTGATGGCCAGTTTATCTCCATTTGTTCTTGTGTCCACATTGGTGCTGAACTTAAATAATTCCTCTCCCTCCCTGGTATTTGTCCCTCTGATGTATTTATAGGGAGCTATCATATCTTCCCCTCAGCCTTCTTTTGGTTAGGCCAAACAAGCCAAGCTCTTTGAGTCTCCTCTCATAAGGCAGGTTTTCCATTCCTTGGATCGTCCTAGTAGCCCTTCTCTGCATCTGTTCCAGTTTGAATTCATCTTTCTTAAATATAGGGGACCAGACCTGCACACAGTATTTCAGATGAGGTCTCACCAGCATCCTGCCAGGCAGGCTTAGAAGGCACTAAAATCACCTTGAATGATCTCTAGACGGTGCTGGATGCAACACTGCAGCCTACAACAGCACAACCATGAAATAGGAACCATGTGGTGTTGCTGCATCAGGTATGATGGCTGCATTATTACACTGCATGTTGCTGCTGCTATGTAACAACACAGTGATGCAGTGTCAGCAAATGATACCATGCTAAGTGAGTTGTGCAAGAAAGACTTGTATAAGAGGCCACCTGCTCCCAGGATTGCGTTCTTGCGATTATGTGAGGAGGAATGCTATGCAAGGACTTTGTTTGGCCTCACCCTGGGCTTCTACCAGAAACTGATTTAATGCTGAATGGCATGAGTCTCCCTAGTTCTTAATTTCAAGAATTTTCCCACACGTCTTGGAGTTGGACGGAGCGGTGCCCTAAAGATTAAAAATAGAAATAACATCTCAAAGACAATGCTGGTCTGGCAGCAGCATGCATGATTTGTACGTGTGTTTGGCTGCAATTGTTTTAATTCCATGAGAATAAACCAGATAATCGGAGCTACGCCTTGGTCTTTTCTCATCGTTTTAACCCTGTCCCTCCCCATTTATTTTTATTCTTTCATCGCTCCCGGTATGTTTCAATGATTTAATTTAGGCTTGATGGCACATCTGTCTGTGGAGCTGGTGACCTATCAGTCAGTTTCTCTGTAGCAGAACATTGGCAGACTCTGCCATTTGGCCTTTGGGAGGGATGCCCTCTCACATCCCTGGTGTGCCAAGATCCAGAAAATCCTTATAAATAGTATCTCCCTTTTGTTTTATTCTGTCAGCAACGTACCTTGGGAATCAAACCACCTGTGGTCGTGTTAATTCCCCTCACCCCAACCATCTTTTAACTCAACTACAAATAAATAGCTAAGGGGCGTTATTTTCAGGTCTCTCATTGATGGTTTCACCAGCTCTGACTCAGCATGCTGAACAAAAGTTGCATGCCTGCTAAACTGCAGGGGTGGATTTATTTATTTTGTATTAGAGGATCCATCAATACAAAGATTTAATATAGCGTGCTTTCCTTGTAGGGTTATTTTTTTGAATATATCTATTTCAGTATAGAACTGAAGACTGTAATTATGTTGTTATGAATTTAACTCGTCACTGGATGGTCAGTAAGTCCATTTGCATCCTTATAATCAGGGATGTAAAAGTCTGTTCCATGTTAGGATTTGCCATTCGTATAATCGCTGATTACTGTCGGGCTCCTTATATGGGAGCTCATCTTCAAATGTAGGACTGTTGACTCTAATCACATGTCACTGTTCCAGGGTCACTGTTGCCTGGTACAGAAGTCTTGATTTAGGTCATGCACATGAAGTTGGGATCAACGTATGGGTTGAAAATCTATTCAGGCTCTTACATATTTATGACTTTAAAACTCAATGAGGATCCTGCTTCAGTGAACGGAACTTTTGCCAGTGATTTTGACTGGACCAGATTTAGTCCTTAATATGATCCATACAAAAGGGCAACACCAAGAATAAATTCTTCTTAACTTCTCTTCCTGCTGTGTTAACAAGCTATGTAGAAAGATGGGAAACAACAACCTGGGAAGTGTGTGAGCCTACACATATGTATGTAAACAGCATATAATGTCTCTCATTGTTTCTTAATAAGCTTTGAAGCGCTAATGTCTTTTGGTTTTAATTAGCCAAGAATCTCCAAGGGCTTTGCAAACATACCACATTCCTTTTTCACTCACTTCTCTCTGGGGTGGAATACAGTAGTATGTCAACAGTGTGTATCAACACTATACTGAAGTTTGTGTTGGGGAAATGGTGAAGACTATCATCTTCAATTGAAACCTTAGTGGGAACTTAGCTAGATGGAATTGAACTATCCATGTTGAAGTTTGGCCAGGATAGTTGTAAGGACATTATCATATTAAGATTTTTTTTAAATGTTACTTTGTGGTACTAATGACACCTTAGATTATTAAAACTGAAAGAATGTTAAAAATCTGGTTTTCTTTTCGGTATATGTATTATCTATTTTTTCCATTTCTTTTATTCAGTTTCACTTTCAAATCCTTATGTGGTAACATACCACTTCAGCATTCCTTAGCAGGGGAAGGCTTGTTTTTTTTTTTTTTTATGCAAAAGTTTCCTAGGAAATTCCTAGGAATTTTTTTAAAAGGCATGGAAGTATTTCTGTTGTTGTTAGGTTTTCTATACATTTGTTTTTATACAGACCCTGCAATTTAGGCACAAATTGAGCTGGAAGTGTTCCTTGGACACTTCTGCCCTCATGGAAAGTGTCATAAATAATAACCAAACCATCTGATCTGCATCTTTGCTGAGGGAGATGCAGATAGCAATGATTCCTTCATGCTTTATGGGGGCTTTGATTTGGTACTGACCCAGAGAGAGGAGTGCCACCTACTGAATTTGTAACAACTTCAATGTCTCTGATGCAAGTACCAACCCAGCCCACTTCTCCTTAGCTTATAACAGTTAATGAGACTTTTGGAACATGGAGATATAACTGCAGGCCATGTTTTGCTTTCCTCCAAAGTATCAGGTTTTGGGCTGTGGCTGGAGACAAGATCTAGAACAGTATGTCTAAAGAAAGATATGTGATGAATTGCATTTAACTAAAAGCCATCAACTACCAAAATTGAAAGTAGGATATTGACAATTATGCTGAAATTATTGTTGAATGTCTGGAAGTTTAGAACATCCGGAAAATGATTAATAAGGACAAGGTTCAGAATTTTATACCTCCATCTGGTTTTTGACAGGTTAACACAGCTTCCTTCCCCTGCTCACTGCCCTGTAGGCTACATTTTATCAGATCAGTACTAACAGAATATGGTTAAATAATTTTTAAACCCAGATGTTGCTGTTCCTAATGATTTGATGTATTCATTTTCCCACCTCTATCAACTCTAATTTTAGACCCCTAACTACTTATATGTTGATTTCAATTGTTTCTAAAGCAAAAAAAACCCAACAACCAGAATTCCACACTTTCCAATGGGAATGTTATGCATCTGAAGTTGACTTGTTGAGAGAGTTTAAATCACCAGCATAAAACTTAACTATTCCTGGTGTCATGCTCATTGTATTACAGTAGTCACCAAATAATTTACATTCAGAAATGGCATTGGATGTGTCAGTCTTACAGTGACTTCAGTTTATGAATGTACAGCATTTCTGATCAAACAAAATAACCTTGTACAATTGTAGTTTTCAAGTGACTTTTCCACTTTCTGTCCCATTGATATTTTACCTCCAACCAGAAAGATCCATCATTTATGGTAATTAGGGAGAATTCAGTCTCCCTCTAATCGATACACTGTTTTATAGGCGATCCCTAGAGTATCATTCAAAAGAGTATGTACATTGTCATTTTCATAGTTATATGGTCACTGTCTGTGGCTTATGACCCTTTTAATTTGTCTAAGCTTAATAAAATATATCTATTAAAATCATCCTGTCTCTTGCTAGCTGCAGAATTGTTTCTTTTGGGTAGTCTGCATGCTGAGCAGTAGTTAAATGAAGTGGTTTAATACCATGGAGTATTGTCCACAATTACATTTATATCCTCAGGGCTGCTTTCAACTCAGGTATATGGTTTGTTTTAAATTTACTATGGATATGTTGATAAGGTGCAGTCCGAAAGAATTCATGCAAAAGTCTGCACTCCTGTATGATTTTTCAGACTATACAGAGAACATGGTTCATAACACAAGCCCTTACTTCTAGTGGTTATGTAATAAGATATGTTAACTCATAGTGATTCCATTTCCTTTGCAGTATGATGGAATTCACCAAGGTAGTAAAGTCCAAAGTTCCTAATGTGGTTTCAGGGTCCCAGGCTGAAAAATCAGAGTTCAGTCACTTGTCTGTTTACCCACATGCATGGGTTTGAGATTCAGCAATTCTGAAATCTCCCTGGATGCTTCATGTGCATCTAAAGGGAAGCACCAAAAGCTATGTACGGGAGCAAATTTGTTGTTATTGATTAATAAATGCCCAGACTTTGTAAGCTTGTGTGTGCACATATGTACGTCTTCTGTTTTCAGTTCAACGTGTTGAAAAATAGCATTTGGACGGTATTCGTTTACTAATTGAGACTTTTTTTTTTTTCTGCTGCTTCTTTTTATGTTTGAAGTTTTTATTAAGTGCTTGAGCAAGGCAATGCCCTGACAGCACAGGAGATTGAAAGAGACTGTCCACCAAACAAGTATAACAGTGGCAAATTGAATTTCCCTGTGTGACTCTATCAGTGCGCCTCAACTTTTGTCCAGAAAGATCACCTCTGTCAGCATG
The DNA here is from genome assembly GCF_026122565.2 of Emydura macquarii macquarii. Classification (NCBI taxonomy): domain Eukaryota; kingdom Metazoa; phylum Chordata; order Testudines; family Chelidae; genus Emydura; species Emydura macquarii. Next base: position 10,603,292 of record NW_027130204.1, on the reverse strand, counting down.
ACAGGAGAGTGAAGTCTCTATGCTCATTCAGCTTCTTTTCTGTAGCCATCAGTTAGTTCTAATATTAAGGTAGACACCAGCTCACTAGCAACCAGACTATCAGGTCGCTTCACATAGGTCAGTGAGATGTTGTTAAACTTTGTTCCCTGCCATTGGAGGCCAAATACCTCTCAGTTGTCCCTCATTTTGAGGGGTGTTCCTTGTTTTAGACCCAAAGTTATGTTAATTCCACACAAATTGGGCATCCCCCCACCTTTATTGTTGAAAACTTACATCTTCATATGAGATTATTTAAGACCAAAGCATTTTAAGTTCCATGCATGAATCATTTGTGCCTCCCCCCTGATTTGGAGGGTCATTATCATCCATTATGTCCTACATTTGTGCTATAGCAGGTTGAGAGGTTCAGTGGGCCGTGTTCAGGTTAGAGCTGATTGGAAATATTTCATTTTGTGGAATTCAGACCAGTGGTAGAGAGGTAAAAGGCTTCAAACCTCCTGGCCAGTCCAGCTCTCCTTTGTGTGTTTTTATTACACTTGATGTTATAAGGAGGTAGCTTTTGTATTCCAAGCTTGTGTATATTAGATGTGCATTTAGGATTTAGAGTATTCAGAATAGGTTTTATAAGTTGCTGCCGACAAAGCTATTCCCAATATTGCTCATCCACCCAAGCTTTTCTGTTTCTATCACTACTCCTGGAATGCATACAATCCCTGGACTTCGTGTGCATAAATGTATGTACAAGCTCGTGTCCGTGTCTGTACAATACACTCTTGCATGCATACTTTTCTACCTGGCCTACCATCTACAGGAATTGTTGCTTCATTTAGTGACTTTACGGAACAAGGTAGTGCCCCTGAGAGTTAATTGCAAAATTACCAGCCTGCCATGGGGTTGGTGATGGTACCTCTTTGTTTAAAAGATTGACAACATGCTATAGAAGTGAAGAAATCTTCTGAAATAGAAATTCCACAGATGGGCTAGGTCTGTCTGTATGTAATGTGCAGTATGTGTAATACACCATTTCTTCCATCTGTAGGAATCTTCTAGCAAAGAAGGATTTCCTTATATAGAAGTTATATACCCACTCATTCACTTCAGTGTGATGTCCTTACAGATTTAAGAATAGGACATATTTTGAGCTTGTGCCCAGTTACATTTATATGAAATTCCAGGAAGAGAATAAAAATCCATCCATATCCATCCTAAAGAACATGATTTTTGTCTGCAAGGGGAAAAAATTAGAAAGCTGAATTTATAAGAATTAAAGATCTTAACTACATGACATTGTGTTGATATTTAGCATAGAGTAGTCTTCAGATATGGACGATCCCATTTGAGCAGGAAAAGAAGTAAAGAAACTTCTGTCTCCCTACCCTCCCCCTCCAAAAACAAACAAACAAAAAAAACCAAGTCAAGAATATTCCTATTTAATAATGGATAAAACACAAATATCACGCTACCTCTCCAAATGTAAGTAGCTATGCAATTCACCTTCAAACCCGAAGTTCATCCATAATTGCTTTGTGTATTTATTTCCAGTAGAAGGCAGCAGCTTTCTGTCTCAGTCCAAAACATTCCAGGTTGTGTTTCAATTTCTGGATCTGCCATGTGAGGTGATCCTTGTAATGCAGTGGATGAAATGCCAGTAATAGCTAAAAGATAGTCATTCAGTTTTTCAGAAAGAGTTATGTGCTTCTGTTTGTTTGCTGTTTCATTTGAAATCTTTCCCCTCCCCCTCCCATACTTAGCATAGAGCTGCTCCTTGCCAGTTTGAAACAATGCAAAGGAGAGGCCAGGGCTCTTGAAATGATGAAGAGGTCTAGCAGCTATAACTGGCTGGCAGTGAGCCTGCATGTTCAGAGCCAGTGTATTGATTATTGACTGGAGAGGAGTGTGGTGCAACTCCTGTTCTCAGACTAGGCAGGCAGCCTTACACAGAACACAGCTTATTTTTCTTATTTATTTGGTGTGGTATGCATGAAAATTGGAAGTCTTGCTAGCAGGTCAGGAGAAGTTGGACCAGCTTTTGTACTGTCTGCCGGCCGATGAGTTTACTTGCCCTGAAAATATACCTGGTTCATTTGCTTAATTGTCTTATGAGAGATCCTTGTGGATGAAGTTTATGGTGTGCTTACATTATTTCAGGCTGGTTCCTTATCAGCATTAACAAATGAGGATTTGGATACAGAAAGACTAAATTTGCTGGAAGGATGAATTAGGAAGCATGCAGATAACACCATCAAAATTGCTTTTAAATTGGCTAGACACTCTTAAACCTGACAAAGGTGCCCGGGGGACAAACATGACAAACTTGAGAGTGATACAAGAAACAAGTAATACACATGAAATTTTGGAAGTCATTTTCAGATTGCAGCTATTGCATGCAATAACAGCTTAAAGGCCTTCACCCAGAAGGTACTGACTCCCAAACCTTGGACCTTCTTTGCCTGCCTCTTATCTAGCAAGTGCCTGCCAGTGCCTTCCTGTTAGTGTAATATTTAAATCTTCAAATGGAAATCTTTTAAAAACTCACCTATGGACTTTGGAATTAATGAGATGTGGGAGGCCAAACCTAGTAGGTGGCTTTGAAAATCTCACATCTACATAATGAAAGAGTGTTCTGCCTGGACTACTAGCTGCTGCTGCTGTATGCCAATCACACAGTTATGATCATTGGGGTTAGAAATAGTGACACTTGGGCCTCCTGGGTCTGGAGCATTCCCTTTCTCTGTTAATACCAAAACACATCTGTGGCTTCCTTCTGAATGAAGCTCTTTTATGTTCTTTCTTGTTTTGCTATTTAAAGGTTTTGTGCTCGTGAGCCCTTGGGATTCTCTTCTGTTTCAAATAAACCTTCATTTATCATCATTTGGATTTTAGAAAACTTCAGGTGTGGGTTCCCATACATTAAAAGTAGGGTTGTCAAACGATTAAACCCACTTCCCCCCCCCCCCACACACACACACAAATTAATTGCAAGATTTTAAAAAAACCCCAAAAAACTGCAATTCATTGCGATTTTAATCTCACTGTTATATAACAATAGAATACCATTTATTTAAATATTTTGGGTGTTTTTTACATTTTTCAAATATACTGATTTCAGTTACAACACAGAATAACAAGTGTTCAATGTTCACTTACTATTATTTTTATTACAAATATGTGCTCTGTAAAAAAGATAAAAGAAATACTATTTTTCAGTTCATCTCATACAAGTACTATAGTTCAATCTCTTTATTGTGAAAGTGCAACTTACAAATGTAGAATTTTTTTTTACATAACTGCAGTAAAAAATAAAAATGTAAAACTTTAGAGCCTACAAGTCCACTCAATCCTACTTCTTGTTCAGCCAATCCCTAAGACAAACACGTTTGTTTACATTTATGGGAGATAATGCTGCCTGCTTTTTATTTACAATTTCACCTGAAAGTGAGAACATGCTTTCCCATGGCACTGTTGTAGCTGGTGTTGCAAGGTATTTATGTACCAGATATGCTAAACATTCGTATGCCCCTTCATACTTCAGCCACCATTCCAGAGGATATGCTTCTATTCTGATGACCCTCGTCAAAATAATAATATGTTAATTAAATTTGTGACTGAACTCTTTGGGAGAGAATTATGTCTCCTGCTCTGTGGTTTTACCCACATTCAACCATATATTTTGTGTTATGGCAGTCTCTGATGAGGACCCAGCACATGTTGTTCGATTTAAGAACACTTTCACTGCAGATTTGACAAAATGCAAAGAAGGTACCAATGTGAGATTTCTAACGATAGCTACAACATTCAATGCAAGGTTTAAGAATCTGAAGTACCTTACAAAATCTGAAAGGGTTGAAGTGTGGAACATGCGGTCAGAAGTCTTAAAAGAGCAACACTCCAATGCAGAAACGACAGTACTGAACCCAAATCACCAGAAAAGAAAATCAACCTTCTGTTGGTGGCATCTGACTCCGACGATGAAAATAAATGTGCATCAGTCGTTATCAAGCAGAACCTGTCATCATGGTGCTTAAAAAACACAGCTCCTGCCATAAAGAACTAGTGTGACCAAGATGCAATCTTAAGACAACAGTTCAGAATGGAGGTAGATATGAAGAAATCAATACTGCAGATACTAGTGTCGAAGTGGCTTTTAATGAAGGATATGGAGATTGTATAAGTGCTCGGTGACCAAGAAGTGCGATATTGTTTCAAGCACCTGAATGAGCGGGAATGAATTTATTCCTGACTTGTGAGTGAACTTCTGATATCCTTCCTGGTGAGCCACTTTTGTGTATTTTGACCTGTCTATCATCACCCTGATATATTTGTGTACTCATGTGTATAATATATAGTGTCTACATGTGTTTAATGCTGATAGTCAGCAATTTAAATGGTTTTTGAGATTTTTGCAAGGTTAAACAGTTTGAGCAGCTGTCAGTCACTGTCAATGAGACTGCAGTAATGAAGACATCTCTCCCCAACTCTCTGCAAATTCATCCCTGAAGTTTGTTTAGTCTCTTATCTTTGGAAAAGCCTGCACCTGCACAACCTCCTGTTCTACATTTGCATCTCTTCCCTTTCCAAACACAACTGTCTTGAGTTATTTGTATTAAATTAAAAACATCCCTTTTGAGAGTGCAAAGAGAGAAAAAGACTAATTACAAGTAACTAGGGTTTTGTTTTTTGCAGTGGTTGTTTCCCATATGTAGATATGGTCTCTGGAATGTGATCTGCGGAGATAAGATATGCTTTATGTATCATTGGCTATTTTTTACACTGTCAGCCATAACACAGCAGCTGATTTTTTTGGTCTTGGAAGCTTGGATGAAAGATAATTAACTTTTCCTTCTGCCAAACAGGTACCTTTCTGATGTATCCCTGCTGCTGGGGGAGAAATCACTAATGACTCTCTGCTATTCTAATAAAGGTGGAGCAGGAGTAATGGTTTAAGTCCAGTTAAATTACTTAGTAGAGGCATGTACAGCTCATAAGAAGGAAAGACTAAAGGATAAAATTGCTAATTTGGTTTTTAAAGTTACAGAAGAGCTTTTGGCAGTAGTTTCTCTTCAGAGGTTCTAGAAATGCATCAAGGAGATAAAATGTCAACTATGAATGTCTCTAAATCTGACCAATTTAGATGATCCTATCCCTTAGGAGTCAGTTACATATGAATAAAAAGAACTGCTTAGTGGTTCATGTTCAGAACAGGGCATGGGAGATAAATAGACTCCAGTCCTGTGAACAAATGCCAGGGTTTGTTAGTGTACCTCCCTCTCATGTGCAAAAGTTTTGTTACCTATTTCACTGATGTCGGCATAAAACAAGGCTAGTTTTTCTGTAAGCTACCACTAACTCACACCCAAAGAGAACAATGATTCCAGAATGTGATGGTGCAAAACTAAATGGAATTGTGTTTTAGGGAAATCCTGGCTTGTAAACCCGGATGAGACACTCTGTGACCTCAGGCAAAGTTATCTGACCTCAATGGGTCTCAGTCAAGCCAGTTGGAAAATTAAGGCTGGGGTGGAATTCTGATTGTCCTTAAAATAAGAAATAGGTCAACTATTGATAAGGTCATTTGATATCTTCCTGTATTAGTGTCTGTTTTTTCATAGGCTTTCTTGCTTCAATGAGTCATTGATGGAGGCAACATTTTGCAAGGGCTTTTTCTGTACGCTGCATCTCCACTATCCAAAAAGTGAAGTAGAGCTGTGAATAAGTAGCTTCAAAATAAAAACCATACATATTATGGAAAGACCAGATCTCTTGTAGTTTTGCCCCTATGAAGAGTCATTTTAAAGGGCCTTTGTGAAATGTATCAAATGAATAGAAATACTGCAGTAGCTCATAGGGTGTGTGTGTGTGTGTGTGTGTGTGTGTGTGTGTTCTGGTATGTTCTATTGGATGGCATGTCTAGGTATTTCATTTTATTATCCTCTCAATCTTCAGTGACTGATTCAAACCATCTTGGGCTAGTGGTGATAACAAGGTATGTTCTGTGCCCACTGTGTGGGCTGAAGTACTATGAGCAGAAGAGGTTGAAGAAAAGCTGTTTTTTGTCTCAGTTATTGGTGGGGGGTGTGCAAATCCCTTCTTGGCCTTTTTAGTTTCATACAACTTGCAAAGTATGATAGAAATATTTGCAAAATTATGTCAGATATATGACATTAAACTAAAACTATGTAGGAAAGTTTTATTTTTTCCTTAAACCAAAAACAAATCACAAAATAAGTCTCAAGTCCTGAGAACTTTTGCAAATGAGGAAAAAACAGAACTTGAGCCCAGCTCATGGTTTCGTGCAGGAGATTGTGATCTCCATTGTGATTAGGTTGCATAGGTTCTGCATTATATCATGGACTTTGCAATGGACCATCTAGAGTGTATGTCTTTCAGTGTTCTCAGTGGAGTGTAAATGAGACTTGCTCATCTTCTGGTTGGTTTGTAATTATGTGATATTTGGAGTCCTCCAAAGGGATGTAAGAATAACTGACAGCCCTTGGGAAATTATCTCAAAGAGCTGGTTGGAGCAGAAGGTTGTGTGTGTGCACCATTCCTCACACCAGAAGGGGGGAAAACAGCTGCCCATTTTGCTTAGATCAACCATCTGAGAATAAAGTCTTTGATATTCAAGTTCTCTAGCACATACTGTGAAGATATTTCTGTTTGAATATGAGACATGGGTATGTGCCTAGCTTGCCCACATTAATTTCTGAAGCATAAGGCAGAGATTTTAATTGCCCTACTGTTTGTATTTTCTGGGATCATTCTACCCTTTGATACATGGGTGTGTACTGCTATCTAAACTATCTTTTGGAACAGTTGCTGTGCAAAATAGCTCACCTTAGAGATTTTTTTAATACACTCATCAATATATCCCTACATATCTTTTAAAGTTAAAGGGTCTCAAAATATATACTACAAAGAATTAAGTCTCATGATAACGCTATGATGTAGGGATTAGGGTTAGCATCTCTCAACTTCCCGTAGAGGTAGGGGTTATAACTATACTGTGACAGGTGGACTAGGTCCAGAGGCCCCCTGCTGGAGGCCTCAGGGTCCTGCCACACCCACTCCAGGAAAGGAGCAGTGGAACTAAGTCCTCTGAGCTGCCTGGAGAGACTGTGCAAGAAGCAGACAATCAGAGGGGAAGCTGTAAGGGGCTAGCCAATCAAAGGGTTGCAGGCTAGTATAAAAGGAGCTGCAGTACACACTAGAAAGTCAATTCTGTGCTGGAGCCAGAGAAGTGTGGATTGTGCTCTTGGCTGGCCAAAGCAAGCTGCAGCACCGTGGACAGCTCAGTGCTGGTAGGGACTTGGGGGTGTGTGAAAGAGCTTCTGGCTGGCTGCTGGGTCTGAACACAGAAGAGCCCTGAGCTAAGGGTGAAGCATCGGTGAAGCCTGGGGCCATAGGAAAGTGGCCCAGGAAATTGAAAGCAGTTCTGTTAAAGTGCATGGCTGCTATTCTTAGGTCCCTGAGCTGGGGCCTGGAGTAGTGGATCGGGCCCAGGTTCCCCACGGTAGGCCAATGGGGAAGTGGCCTACAATCTGACAGCAATAACCCCCCAGAAGGGGATCGGAACTACTTAGTGGCTCAGCTGGGGCCAGAAGCGTCCAAAGGGGATGAAACCATTGCATGGGGGTATGGCCCAATACTAGTCTGGGAGTGTTTAAGGACTGCAGACATACCCAACCAGAAGGGGCACCAGCAAAAGGTGGGTGCCTCACTGGTACATATACCAATTTACAGACTGACAAGCTGAGGCACTAAAATATAAGTGATCTGTGCAGTTCACATAAAGAATGTATAGCAGAACCGTATATATATAACCATAGAGTTGTGGCTCACAATCTTCTTCTTCTCATTATTAGGCCACATTTCAGAGGGCAGGTTTGACCACTCACTTTTCAGATTGACTCTGAGCTGGACATGTGTTCTCTCAAGCTCGTTATGCTCAATTTTCTCCTGAGGCTATTTTCATATTCCCTGTGCCATAAAGCATGTTTGAAGAAAATAAATTAAAAGTGACATTAGACATTTCCTGATGTATATCACCATTAAGACCAGAATTGTGGCTAAAACACTGGAACACTGGGGTTTTTATACTGATCCTAGTGAGAAAGCAAGAGGTAGAAATTGTGTAATAGAAAGACAATGTATCCAACATGAATGTGTTTTTATAAGAATCTGTATTTTTAGAAGTGAACTTAACTACTTTCTGAAGATAAACTTCCAGAGCATTTTGCTAAGAGCTGCATTTCATGATACTCTGCCACCAACCCTATTTCTTAAATCTTATTAGCAGCCCCATAACAGGGATTCCTACCCTGGGGCAAGAATTACACTGAAGTTTTGACTGATGTTACCGAAGAAGAGGTTCAAAGAGCTAGACACTGTCTACACTTACTTCCGAGATTCGGCGGCAGTCGATGGGAGTTATGCAAGCTATGCAAAAAATGTGTATGACCCAATTCTTCCTAGGCTTTGTTGTAGAGTTAAGGCTGCAAGCATGCATGTAACTTCCCATGATGGAGCCCCTTTCTAAAAGGGCCAGATTAGATAAACCTTGCTTAATGTACAGGTTCAGCTAATTAGCCATCATCTGAGTCACAGGAAACAGACAAAAGCTGGAAACCCATGGGAGGGAGGCTAGTGCTGGAAAGGGGACCTAAGGCCAGAGGAAGTCTAACATTAGATGGTGTTTGTTTTTTTCTGGTAACTTTCGGTTTGGATTTATTGGTTTGTTTTGGTTCCTTCTACATGAGAAAACAACAAATTTTTATTCACCCTGACTGGTCTGGAGCATCTTTGTTAGAAACCAAATTAGCTGCTCTATCTCTGTGACAGCTTCCTTCTGAAGTGAGCTGGAGTAATCGGCTTTGTTCCATTTGTGAGGGCAGCATGGCTTGCTTCCAGGATGCCATGATTGCAATGAAGCTACCCAAAATGGTGCTTTTGTAAATTTTTTGGGTTAATTCTCATGAGCATTTGACTGGGAGACCACCAAAGAGCTGAGGTATTGCAAGACTTAATGCTTGTTACTCGGTACAAGTCATGCTGCCTTCTGGGACAGGACTGAACCTATGCCCTACTACTGTAGTTGTGGGCACTATGTTGACAGAGATACAGATTTTCAGATGAAATGCAAAACTGAGATTTTGACCACCTGCAGTCATGAAAGATCCCATGATGCTTTTCCCAACAGTGAGGGCATAGAGCCATCTCAGACCTATTCAAGAGAGTACCCTTCCTCTGTAAAGACTCAGTGTATCACCTTCTCTTGAAGAAACAAAGTTCTTATAAACATGTTGAAAATGAAGAATAAATTTAGCAGCTGAGGCCATCTGCAGGTATAATATGAAAAGGAAAAGTTATAGCTAACTGTAATCAATAACTATTAACATTCCTGCGTAGGGAGTGTAGGTCCAGGGAAGAGGTTAAAGGCCTGAAGGTTTCGTAGAATGTTTGTGTGAGTTTTATTTTTTCACTTTCTTTTAGTGCAGTTGCTGATCAGAAGTGGATGCAGAGGCCCCATCCTTGTAGGGAAATCAAAGTCTTCCTCTGTAAACCAGGTGTTAGCATGTTAGTGTTAGAATCTGCAATCTGTGTGACTGACCCAGGATCATTCTTTCATTTCCTTGTTTACAGGAGATTTTTAATGAAGCAGCTTTCTCAGTAAATGAATGGTGAATAAAGGGATAGGTGTGACATACAGAGGTTGCAGTTCTTTTGTGCACCTTCCACTTTACTGCTGGAGCGGCTCTTGCTTCCTTACTTTAGCAGTCTCCTCTCCAGCACCAGAAAGTGCATTGTATTACTGGAAGACTTTGTTTCACTCCTGGGGACTCTCAGTTCAGTATCTGAGGAGACACAAGGTTACTTACTTATGGATTGGAGTAGGTTTGAAATTGCCACCTACATTGTATAAATAAGGATTATGAGCCAATTTCTCTAACCCTTTATCACATTGAATGGTACTTTACCCCCCAAGTAGCCCCACTGGAATCAGTGACTGCATTCAATGAGACTATAAGGAAGGCAAAATCTGACCCTATAAGAGCAAGAAACATCTGTATCCAGTTCATGCCAGCTAGAAGATGGTAGAAATGAAGCGCCAGGGTTAGTATTTGTGGGGATATGCTGAACGTGTGCTGGGAAAAGGTGAAACTTGTGGGGGCTGCACATGAAATAGAAATGCAAACATTTGTATATGTAAGGGATTTTTCCCTAGGCCTCTAAGTGTATTCTGTTTCGTAATCTAGTGTCTGTCTACTACCAGGGGAAAGTGCTTTCTTTGTGGTGGTAAATAATACTTTGTTTGACTTCACATTTTTTCTTCAGAGAGATCCCGTACTCAGGAGAGTCTCAGAGAGACAACTGTGAAAATAAACCCTTTCGTGTGAGGAATTTCAGAGGCGTTGCAGGGGAATTGCTGGTGAATAATTTAATGGTAGTGCCTCAGTGGACATAAGATGCATTTTATGTACATTATCCTTCAGGAGTTCAGTTAACTACACTGTGGAAGCATAGTGTGATGGACACCAGGAACATGATCTTGGAAGTGTCACCAACTCCTGTCATTATTTGTAACCTGTAGGTGTGGTCCTCCATATTTTCCAACCTTTATATTCTGTATTTCATAGTAACTGAATATCAAGTATGCTGCATACTCCCAAAAATAGTATTGAAAATAACTTTTTCCACTGTAAAATCTTTCAGTTCTGTCCAAGACTCAGGACTCTATTTTCCTTATTATAAAATATGAGAAGCTGAGGGGAGGGAGTGGTGAAGGGGGAGGCACTGACTGAAATTAAAGGACTGTACACTTAAAATCAATAAAGAGAAATGTTTCTGTACACAGTGTGTATTGGAGCTGTGGACTTCATTGCCATAGTAGGTCATCAAGGCAAGCTATAAAGGGACCACAGTCTGAATAGCTGGTAAGAGCTACAGGAGCTTTGCATTTTGCCTGCAGGGGTCCAAATAGAAGTTTTCTTCTATGTTCAGCATTATGTAGGTGGACTCAGGTATTATGGGGGTACTTCCTTAGTATTTTTATTTCAGTGATGCCTAGAGACCCCAATCAGGATTCAGGGGTTCGTGATTTTAGGTGCTGTACAAACTAGAAAGAGACAATCCCCATCACTAAGTCTATAAACTAATTAAAAATGGGATGTAAAAGATGGATGTAATAAAAGAGTGGGGAAAGGCCATGGTAACAGTTACAAGCTCTCACCTTTCTCTGAATCGTTGAGCAATTGGCCACTAACGGGGGTAGGATGGCAACTCTGATGTTCTTCCCTGGAGAAGGGTTCACCTGTGTTCATTGGGGCTGCCTCTTGGCCTGCCATTTGTCTCCTTTTTGCCTGTTTCCTCAATAAGGGCTCCAACTGCACTTGAATAGTCAGATCAAGAGAAGTACAAATTTTTGTTTGTCGAGGCCTCCATGCATGCTGCTGCTTTAGGCCACCTGTAGGGAGAGGCTGAGTGAGGTTTAGGAACAATGACATATATCTCCCTCAAGATGGACGCAGAGCTCCTTTGCAACTGACCATCAGCTGAGAAGCTGAAGTCCTATCCTAAAGCAGTAACTCCCGAGCTCTAAAGGGGGTAGATGGGAGGTCACCAGTAGAGTAGGAAAAACTCAGAACTTCCATTTCACAGGAAATGTTGATGATTCTAATTTTTTTGTTCTAAATTAGAACACACACAACACAACCAGGTTGAACATTTGTGTTTTGGAAAAATTTTAAAACTTTATTTCAACATGAAATATTATTCATGAATTTTATTTTGTTTTCTGATTTTTATATTTATAATTGTTACATTATTTCATGCAGTGGTATGCATAATGACATGCCATGTGATACTATTGCTGATGTATCCTATTATGACATAATAATGGAAATATTCTACTAATTTATATTTTATTTTAATTTTACATCATTACAAACAGTTGTAATTTTGTTCTGATTTAAACATTTTATCTTATTTTTCTGGAAAAATGATTCCAGGTTTAACCCAACGATACTGAATACAACTGCTCCTCTAATTAGTACGCTGAGTGCTTATCTTCCTTTTGTTTTCAAAGTGTTAGCGTCAAACTGTTTCATTATCACTAACAGGAAACACTTTCATCTAGACAATAAGATAAGATGTTTCAGTCAGTACTAAGCAGCAGCTGCCCTTGGTGATTTTAAAATAAAATGAAATCAAAATAAATGGATAGAATAGCCAGACTTGTATATTATGTAATAATGCATCATCTATGTCATATTATGACACGCAGCCGTAGTAGTGCATAATATGATATGACGACATGATGATATCATTATGCACTGCTACTGGGTCTGAAGTAAAGTAAAAATAAGAGAAGTAACAATGAGGATCTGCATACCCCACAGCTGGCCCAGGAAACAATTTTTTGACCACATAGCTCATGTAAATTCAGGTTCTTAAATCCACCAGGGTGATCTCATCACCTTGAATAATGCTTCTCGGTTAGCTTTCCTTAATAGCAGAAGTTGCATGTGATTACTAGAAAAGGTCCATCAGGTAGGAGGAGGACAAATGGTTTCCTCAGTATGACTAGGTGAACAAAAAACATTGTGGGATAGATATTTTCCAAGGCCTGTATGGATCCAAGACACCCAATTCCCATTGACTGCATGCCTTTGAAAACCTACCTCTACCCTGAGTTTATCCCATTTTTAACAGACCCATGTGAAATTGTGCAGTTTTGCTTCACATCACTTGCGCTCACGTTTTCACTTTTTCAAACCTCAAAAAAAAATTTTTTTAAATCAGTTTCATTTTGACATTTTTGAAACTAAAAGTATTGATTTTTCTTTCAGGTTGAAATGACTTTGTTTCAAATTCTTTTAAAATTTTATTTAAAACTTTTTTTTAAAATGTTAAAAGTAATGCTCAAAATTGAAACAAAATGTTTTGTTTCAGGTCAAACAAACATTCTGTTCAACTTGAATTTTTTTTTTTTATGTATAGAAATTGCCAGTGAATCAAAGCTATATGGAATAGTCTGGTGGTTGTTCAGGTGATGAAGGGGAATCCCCCTCCTGCCTTTGTATCAGTGTCCTTGGGTGGAGAAACCTGGGGAACACTTAGATACCTAGGCTGGTGAGGCCCCAGATCATACAAGGTAATGCAGCTGGTGGTTTCTGGTCCCTCATGCTGGATTAAAGACCAAACCTACTGCACACACTCATTAATACAATTAGTAACAGGGGAGTTAAACTAGAGATGACTGAAAAATTATAAGTATTTCTGTGAATTTTGAAATTTTGCTTCTGCATGTCAAAAATCAACATTGGGGGGGGAGACTGTTTTGCAAGTTTTGTTGTCCCTCATTCCCCCTCTTTTTTCCATTTTGCCTTTTTTTCAACTAAAAACTTCTTGAATGAAAACCAGCTGTAGTATTTGGAATGTGTGTTTTGGAGCCTCAGCTATATAGCACTGTTTCATTTGCTTCCCCTTCCTTGCTGTAAGATGTAAAGCTGGGCAATATTTTTTGTTGTTGAAAAATTCGTTTTTCAGGGCCAAAACTACTCAGTTGAAAGAAAACAAAAATCAAAAGAATCAAAACATTCCATTTAAACCTTTTTGTTTCAGAATGTTTCATTTTGGCCCTGAACCAAAAAATCCATTATTTGCTCATCTCAGTGGGATGCCTTTGCCCCTTATATGGCTTGGAGAAGGAGTGAACAGGCTTAGGTTTGTACTTCCTGTTAACTCCTACTACTTCATATTTCATAGGACTGTCTGCAACAGCTCAGTTGTGAAGAAAGCTGCTGAAACTCTTCCTATAAAGCAGACCCATTCCTATGGATTAGTCCCTATAAAGATTTCCCTGCACTAAACTCTAAATGCCAGTGCTCAGCACAACACTGATGGCTGGGGATGAAGTCAGTCCAGGGCTAATTGACTCCTATGTGACTCCATTAATTGAAAGACATTATAGAAATGAAAGGGGGGAAATGGTGACAAAGTCAGGAATTGTGGAAAAATTACAAAGATCCCACACCCTTCTAGAGTCTCTGCTTCAGAACAAGCCAGATACCTTATTCCTCCTTGTCAGGACTCCTCCAATGCCATTCTTTGCATGATGGTGGAGAGCTCACAAATAAACATTCAATGTTCTTAGCTAAAAAAGGAGGAAATGTCATAAAACACAAATATAAAATTAAAATCCAATATGCAGTATTTGAAGAAAAAGACAATTCTTTTATTCTGTTATAGATAATGCCCTAGAACTCCAAACATAGATTTAGCAGGATTATGAAATAGGCCATAATCAAATGTTCGCTTTAAAATACCCTGACATTAATGGAAGGTAGAGCAATTGTCAATGTAACAGTGCTTCATCATGCACTCCATTCTTATTGTAGCTGCCATTAATAAGAAACAACCGCTTCTGCCAATGGGAATGCTGTTGGAAATTGGCCAAAGAAATCCACAGAAGAGAATTCAGGCTTGGTTCATAGTTGCTTTAATTTAACCCACTGCAGACCAGTGACATTGCTGCATATTCCTTAAAAGTTTTCCCTAAGAGTTTTAAGTCTTTATTTTGGCAGTCCAAAACACACAACAACAACCCAAACATACTGATTTCTTATGTTCAAATGTATGTGTGCATATACTACACAGTTCTTACTGTTATGTCTATTTCCTAATCTTGATTGTTTAGATGCTAAAATATTCCTATAATCCAAGTATGACCCAGGAACTTCTTAGGGCCAACTGGCAAGGGGCATAGAGAGAGTGCCAAGGGTTTACAGGAATCTCGTGAGTTTTGGTGAACTAGACTGTACATACCAAAAAGTCAGGCAATGTCTCAAATAAAAGCCAGTGTCACACTGGTCAAATCAATATAATTGTGAAATGTGTGTATGGATGTTATGAAATGGTAGAATTTGGGACTGGTTTGTGAACAGTTAATGAGTAGGACAGTATAGGGGACTTTCCTGTTGCTAATATAATTATATGGAAGTTAATAAGGTGGCACTGGTGTAATTAAAATCCGAACTTGGTCCAATATGTATGTACATACATATGTATATGTAGCAGTGTGTGTGCACGCACAATGTTCTTCAGGATGACAACAGGATTGACTTTGAAGCCTACATAGGTTAATACTGTCCCTTTAAACCCTGCATTTTCTTTATGTAGTTAATTCGTGGCACAGTGCATTACACTCAGAAGCCTTTCTTTCTTCCATGAGTGCCCTGAAACCATATGGGTGTTTTCTAGTGAGCACCGTTATAATAAACGCTATGCATCTTTTGATGTGTCATGAAATGCACTCATGCTAGTCTGTGAGAATTGATATTTATTATTCAGAGAGGTATTGTTGCAGAATTAATGGGATACTAAACTTAACTGAATGTTCCAAATGGAGGATGGTGTAAAATAAAATAAAGCCAGGTGTAAAGCATGAAGGATTCTTTCTCCAAGAATCAGCACCACAGACAAGACTGGAGAGGTTTATTCATGATACCGGGAAGTCTGATAAATCAGCTTCAACTTCATGTGGTTACAGTGGTCAATTATATACCCTTTCTTATCGATTACATAGTACGTTTTAAATTCTTTATCTATTCACTTACAAATAGACATTGTCCCATCCGGAGAGAACAACAGTGATAATGGTTGTTACATACATGCAGAGACACTTTTGATTACTTTACTTACATCAAGGATGCTAGGGTTACACTCGATGGGGGGTAGGGTGGAGGAAGAAGTGGGGGGGGGGGAGGATTCTTACAGATAGGTGGCAGACAGGAATTTCTAAAAGCAAATGTGCTGTTCTCATTGGAATTAGAATCACTAAGAGGACATCTGGCTACCTGAGTCATTGGATGTTTGCACTAGCTATTTACATGAGTTTTAATGTACAACTTGTTAGCTGAAAACAGTCTCAATCCTTACACAGGCTTGATGGTTTGGGGAGGTTAGTGTAACAAGCCAATCTTGAGTTAGAGGCAGAAGGTGGGAGATACTTATTAACTATTTGGAGGACGGGGACAGAGGGAGGAGGACTGGAGCAGAGACAGGTAGGAATTAAAATCACCTCTCCAAAGATTTGGTTTTTTTTTTTAGTTTAAATAATATATTCTAGTAGACTGGCAAGTAGCACAGTAACATTTTCACTATAATCACTAATATTTAGGCCTTTATATGGCTGTAAACATTTGCTGGGACTTTGCTGTAGTTTAGGAGATTGTGAATCAAGTTTCCCTGAGTCCATTCTTAGTTCTGCCACTGATTTTCTGGGTGAGCCAATCTGATCTGTGAATGCCTCATTTTCTCCATCTGTAAAATAGAGATAATGCTCACCTGCTTTCAGTCTCTTGATCAAAGATGTAGAAGAACAATGTATTACATCAAATTAATTTGCATTAAAGTAAAGTCATTTAAAAAAAAATCTCCTATAGAAGTCTTATTGCATAATTGTCCATTATGGGGAATTTACAGATATAACAAACATAGCTGAGCCACTAATAATAGCCACAATATAATTAAGTTCAGTATTTCAAGAGAAGAATCATATAATAAACTTAAGATTGTGATAATAAAATTTAGAAAGGAGAATTTCAGAAAAGGGAAGACCCTTCTTGAAAAAGACTCTGACATGAGATGTAAGGAGTAATTTAGGAAGTAAGAAGACATGCATACTCCTAAACAAAACAAACAAAGAAAACAGGAAGACAAAATAAAAACCCAGTATGGTTACATGACAAGATCAAGTGTGTCATGGAGCTAATTAGGTTTTGTTCAGAAAATGGAAATCCATCACTAGTGAAGCCACAATAAATTATTTGTTTAAAAACTTTCTGCAAGGAAACTGAAATTTTCATTGGAATTGTGATTTTCCTGTGAAAAGTTTTCTTTTGATAAAACTGTTTTTCGGTGGGAAAACTTTCCACCTGAAAAACTTTGACCAGCTCTACAAACCTATTACGCTACCCGGCAACAATCTTAGATAATCACCTTACTCTCTACCACAGGGTTAAGGTTGTTATTTCCTGGGAAACTGAAGTTATATCTCAACTGTAGTATGAAGAAAAACCTATTTTTTGAAATCCAATGTATAAATATGTTAATGTAAACTCCAAACTACAGATTCTCCTCCTCTGCCCCTCCCTCCCTTCCTAAGTACAGCTCCAGTACAGTGACAGTTTTGAAAGGACTATCTTTGAACAACGTTCAGTTAAATAATCAAGTAATTATTCTGAGAAGTTCTGTCACTATCGATAGTTTTAAAAATACTATGTTTAAATTGAAATGCTCTATCTGCATTTTCAGTAAAAAAACAAAACAAAACAAAAATGGCCATGAACTGCGCAGGCAGCTACCGAGATGGATGGAAGTACAGGTTATCAGTGGATGTTTCTTAGCTCTTTTATCCTTCTTTTGAGAGTTACATTCCAGAAACCTGCTACTGAAGAAAACATTTTCTCTGGTGCTGGGAACCATATGCAATGCTGAGAAATAGTTTGGCTTGATATATCTATTTTAACCAACTGAAGTGAATTTAGTGCTCCTTGAAATGTGCTGAATTAGAGAGTCTTGAGGGAGTTGAGTCTTCAAGATTAGTTATCCATAAGATTACCCTCACATCCATATGTCTTTACTCTGACCTAGAAGGACCATTTTTAGTGTTAATCTCCACACTCTTTCAAACCTTGGTTTCTCTGCTAAAAGAAAGGGCCCTTTGGGATGGTGCTTTTAGTGAGGTGGACAACTATTCCATGGAAACTACGCTAAAACATCAACAGCTATCAAGACATATACTACAAACCTGCCCCACTTTCGCACTAGTTCATTACAGGTAGCAGGTTCTGTATTTTTTTTCTCAATCCCTGAGACATCTTTATTTAATTAGAACAGTACCTACTTAGAAGCCACTGTAGCAACTATTTGTGGCTCATTATGTCTGTTTTTGTATATCAGTTGTTATATTGTAATAAATCTTAGACCTTCTACTGTTTACTAAAGTTTCTAGCTACTAATTCAAGTGGTGTAGTCCCAGTGATATCCCATAAAATCAAGTCAGCTGAGGCAAATAGGTGAGAATGCACAGCTGTCTGGTAATGCCATTCCAGGAAGGAGAAAGGCAGAGAATAAAAAGTCTAATTCATTCAAACCTCCCTGAGACTTAACACACCCTTTGGCAAAATACAGGATTAGCATAGGGAAACAAACATTAAGCCAGCTTGTCTCCCCTCTCCAGAAATCCCTGTAGGGAACTGAACATCTTAAAATAACTCTTGGGAGGCATATACAAATTTTAAAAATTGCTGTTGGTGGGTGTGTGGGAGAGAATAGAAATGGATGAAATCCTAGAAAACTGAATTTGTAGTGTCCAGTACAGTAAGATCCACAAATAATCTTGACTTTATCTCCTGGAAGCCTTTTACAGCCTTCCTAAAAATAAGATACAACTGTGCTATTTAACATAAAGAAATCTTAAGTTCTGGCCCTCAAATGGGCTTTACATTTTCTTCTGCTTTTTTAATGTTCAGTGTATTTTAGTTTTTGCTTGTACTTAGGTGGTGGGAGTTGATTATCTTTTAGAGGCTGAATGAACACTATATCTGAACCGATTGATGGTTCTACATTATAGGTATGTGACTGAAAGCATAATTCTCATCCATGTCTCTTATTGTTATGTATTATATAATGTGTGGTGTATATAAACTGTATATACCCTTATGGAAAACATCTGTACAAAGGTAGCCTTTCTATGAGTTTTTAAGCCATCCTATAGGATTTAATAAAAATGTATAGCTGAGCTACAACATTCTATAGGAAGAATCTTTGGGGGAAAAAAAGTAAGTCAGGCTATTATTCATTTATCGTATATAGAAATGGGGTTGTGTGTATGTAAAATATCTATTATATACAATTTTCTTTTTACATACATGCACACGTATGGAATATATTCCAGGCTGTGACTGAGATGCTCTTGGTACAAGGGTGGTGTGTGTCCAAAAGAGGCTTTAAGCTGAGGGGGCTCTGTGGAAATAAAATGGAGCCACAGCCTGCATTAATGTTTTTGTGGATAACTTGCCGGTTACGTGGGGGAGGATGAGACATGTCTTTCAGCCCCCAGTTCTGATCCTTGCACTCCCACAAAGTGCATGTGCCACATAGGGCCTTCCCGGGGACTGGTGATGGGGAGATGTGAGTTCCTGGGGAGTGGGTGTGATAGACTTCCCACACAAACAGGAGGAAATCCTGCCAAGCGTTAGATATACTCCTCCCAAACACCATAGCTGCTTTGTAGCCACAGGTTGCAGGTTGCCTGGCAGCCTCTCCTTCAGTCTTGCTTTCCCTTAGAACCAGTGTGGGGTAGGAGGAAGAGAAGGAGATGGGAGTACTAGCTGCTGCAGTGACTCTCTGGGAGGCAGGACCGAGCTGGAAAACTGCGGGTATGGGGACAGGAAATTGAGGGGATGGAAATTGAGGAGAAGGGAACTGGTAACAAATTTGGGAGGAACGAATTTCTGGATAGAGCATGACAGGGTGAGAGAGAAGGAAATGGTCCGGATTGGAGAGGAACCTTGAGAAAAGGAAAGGAGCAAAGTAGCAATTCCCCCCTAGGGAGGCATTCTGCCTTGCTCCTCAGCTCTGAAGAAGTCAGAGCAGTGTTACCTCCATGAGCTCCTTCAGAACTTGGCAGCAGACATGAAGCTAATGGAAACAATTGGCGCACAAGTGAAAACGATTTTTGTAAAGGATAATCATTTTAACTGAATGGTGTCCCTTTAAATTGTCGTGCACTCCCTCGGAACTGAACATCAGTTTGCAGAACTTGCTGTTCTTCTGAAGATGCCTCCTACTTTGCAGAGATTACAATAAATAGAAAGCTATTTATATTAGAGCTGTAGCAGACTGTCTGAAAGTTACTTCTGATAAACTACAGAATTATTTTTAAAGTGAGGGGGAGGTCACTTTTGCAGTTAATGTATTGCATATCCAGTCAGTTCCCAGGAGCACGGAACACCTTTGCAAAGATCCTTCCTTTGTGTCATATGGCTTGTTGCAGGGCTCAATCTTTAGGGATTACTCAAATGAGTAGGATTGCTGGACCACGCTCATAATTTCCAGCTTCCTTTCTATAGCTTCGTCTTGGTAATCACTACTGAATTAATAGTGATATATTCATTATAAGAGATAAGGGCTATTATCTTCAATGGGTTTTTTAAATTTGGAGCAGTAAGTGCCATCTCTATTTGTTGTTTATTATCTTATGTGTGTGATGATAACTTTTATTAGGGGCAACCACCAGAAATCTGTATTTACAGGTATAGATAGGTATAAGCTCCATTTGTTGTTTGTAAAGGACCATTTTTCTTATAAATGAGAAGTTCCATTTATTTTGACTCATTCCACAGTACATTCATGGGAGAATGGGCCTCTTAATATGCTAAGCATCTCTTATTTATGAAATTTTTTAGTTGGTGATGAGAAAATCCTAATTTGGATTTGTACTGTGTCTGAACAGCTTTAGTTTACATTGATTTTTTTCCCCAAAGACAAAAGGTTACCATTGCAGATGATGATGGTGAGACATGATATACGTGTAAAGTATTACAATGGCGCTCTGCAAAATATAAAGGGTTTGACAAAATGCATCCTGAACTCTCTGGTATAAAATCTTGCCTCCCTTTCGCAAAACTAGTTCTTGCATCCTTAACCTATGCTACCATTTCAATTCATTGAGTGTTTTTCTTTTTTATTACCATTTGTTTTGGCTTCAGAGCAACAGTGACTCAAAAGTATGCAATTTAGTAAGTAGTTAGGCAGTTAACTTTCAGTATATTCTGTGCAACTATGCAGATAACAATGTTAACAAGAAGTAATAAACAGGTATTAACAGTCCATTATTTCACTGGTAGTAAGAAGTCAAGCTGGGACTTGGTGCAATAAATCAACTTCTAACCAAGCAGCAGGCGAACCTGCAGACTTAAATACAAAATAATATTGATTTCTTAAGAATGGATTCACTAAAGAATAAGTGATAACAGAGGGTGAAAGGGCAATCATGGATAAACAATGCAGTTCATAGACATACACTAGGGAAAATTCAGCTGCAGGTGCATGGGGCAATGCAGGGTGTGGGGGGATGGACAGAGCAGCTGTGCACAGCACATCTGTGTGGTGTGGAGAGGCCTGCAGAGGTGTTAATGGACATCCAATGCCCTCACTCCCAATCCTCTGCTGCAACAGCAGGCTCAGAGTTGTGGGGAGCTGCACAATAACCCCCATGTCTTTGGGTTGGATTTAATCTCTTCATCCCCTCCATGATCCTCCATTACTGAGCTCAGCTACTTGGGCTTTGTGTGGGCAGAGCGGATTTAACTATCAAAAAAGGTTCAGCAACCACCAACAATAATCATTATAACCATAGGAAAATAAGTCTTTATCACAGAGTCATTATTTGTTATGCACTACAGCTTGCTAGAAAAAACTGGGGGCTATGACCTGCTGTCTTTTCCAGCACGAAGATCCATTGAAATGCATGGGAATTTTGTTGGTGGATTGATAGCAGGATACAGTCCTCTCTTAAGGCCAAATTCTACCCTCAGATCCATCAAAGTGGCTCCCATTGATTTCAGAGGGAGAGGCACTCATACGCAAGGCTGGGCCTCTTGCCAGTCTCTTTGTTCAGCAAGTATAATAATTTCCTGAATTATGTAGTTCCTTATCAGTGCTCCCTTTTCAAAGGTCCATTGTTAATTATTGTCCCCAGTAATTATCCTACAAAGGATTATTCACTGGAGTACTCCTTACCTAAGCAATCCTATTTAAATTAATGGGACTAGGAACACAGGAATGGGCATACTGGTTCAGACCAGTTGTCCATCTAGTCCAGAATCCTGTCACCAACAGTGACTGTTACCAGTTTTTTCAGAAGAGGTGCAAGAAATCCCACAGTAGCAGTTGTGGGGAATATGCCTCCTGGGAAAACTTCCTCCTAACCTCCAGTAGCTATAAATTGGTTAAGCCCTGAAACATGAGGACTTCTAATCATTCCCAAATGTCTTAATTTTAACATTTATTGTTCTAACTCTGGAAATTCTTGTTATCCATATAATGGTCTAATTTCTTCATGTTATCTTGTGGCAAAGAGTTCCACAGGCTAATTGTGCATTGTGTGAAGAACAAGGACTGTTTGTGTTCATAAGGATTATTCACATGAGTAGGTTTATAGGATCATGTCTGTATTTAGTGATTATTTCTGTTTTTAGTTGTATTAAATTTATATTTAAGTACTCTTCTATTTTATTTCTTTTCCTACTCTTAAACACCTGTAGGAATGGAGGCTTATCTCTTTCCTTTTAGGCAGATTATTCCATTGCTAAATTGCCTTTGCTGTTTAAAATTTTATTTCTGATGTCTATCCCAAATGTTTTCTTCAATTTTTTTTTAAAACAAATAATCAGCTATTGTACCTGCTTATACAGTTCCCAGCAGTTGTATTCCCTGCTCCTGTATATTGTTACCTCTCAAATATTTGTAGGCATGTTTATCAGTAGTAGGTGCTCAACATTTTGATAGATACAGATCTTGTCTGAAGGTTTATTAAAAGTGTATTTTTGAATCAAACACTCCCTTCTATGGTTAAACAGCAAAAAAACCACACAAACAACTTAAGTTGTACAAGAGCTGTCTAAATGGAGAACATTTTTTAATAGCTGGCTTTTTTTGTTGTTAATCATCTCAGAAAAGCTTAGCACTTTCTCTATTTCTGAGAATAGGTGCCAGTTATGGACAGTAGCTTAATAAATATATCGCCATCTTGTTTGTTATGCCAGCACAGTACAAATCTCTTGTTATCAAGTTGCTGACTTTCTTTCTTCACTATTTTGCTCCTCCTTTTCCCTTTTTCAGGACAAACTGCTAAATGGACATATAGAGTGATATACCACATACACATCTGATTCTCCTTGTGCAACTAGATCATGGATAAAGAGATCTGAAAGGGGGAACGAGGGGGAGCCTGAGGTCATTCTTTGGCTCATTTGTAATTTTTAGGTTTCTTGACACAGACACTCTGACATGCACGATGCTTTAAACGAGCACGTGTTGCTCTAATTATGGTGCTTTCCTAGAGGGACCCACAACATAGAATCTTTACTTTTTGCTTTATGTCTTAAGTTAGTTTTCCAAGTTTAACATCAAGGTCATTTTGTGTCTGGTGCTTTTGAAATGCTGTGTAACTAACTTACAGAAGAAAATGTTATAGCATCCAATAAATAAATACTGTCCTGTGTGGGTTTTACCAGCAGATTATGATTTACAGCTTGCCTTTGAGGAACTGAGGATGATAGCATCCAGTAGTGAGACTGAATGAAGCAGTAAGAGACTTTTGAGCTGGGGCCTATGAATGTAATGAGCAAGACTTTCCCTTTCCATTTAGAGAGAGGGAGTCATTTTGAATTTGTGTGTATACAGTGTTGTCTAATCCACTATATTTATGAGCAAAATACCCTGGAAACATTTTTTTAAGAAGAAAACTCCAGTATAATACAAAATTGATTCTAAAGTCTGTGCCCGTTCTCTTTGAAATAAACAGGAGCAGGGTCAAACCCCTCCTCTATGTCTAATTGCATAGAAGAAAAAGTCACTTATTGAAAAGTGTATTAAATGTAATAAAAGGGAAAACTAATAATGAAAAAGAATCTGTCTTGACAGTTTGTAGGTATAGGACAGTTCTGCAGCCAGCAAAATTTCCACGGAAATCAGTGAGAGTTTGGCTCACAGTTTGAGATGCCAGGAATGCAGCTTTCCGGCAGAAAACTTTCAAAGTCTTTCTAATGTCGTTTCTATTTTTAAATGTCTAATTTATAATAAAATTCAAACACTAAAATTAACCAACTTTTTTTTTTTTTTTTCTGAAAGAGAATAGAGTTTACTTTATGACTGGCCTAGATTTTAAAAGTGCCTAGTGATTTTTGGGATTATTCCATTTTTAGGTGACCAGTTTTGATATAAATTAAGGCAAGCTTATTTTCAGAGGGCAAGTGTTCAGCACACTCTTATAATTAGATGCCTTTGAGGTGTCTGAAATTGAGCAGCCATTATCTTAGGCAGCCAAGATCATAGTCACTTAAAAATCTTGGCTTCTGTCTTTTTCATGCATTCAGATACAGAACTGCATTTCCTGAGTCTCCAACCACATCACTAGACTGAACTTGAACCATAAGAAACATAAGAAAATAGCAGCTTTCACTACAAACCGACAACACTTACATTTATGGAAGAGAGACCGATACTTTCTTTGTTTAATTTCAAAAAATAGAAAGTAAATAAGAACTCGGTTATATCTGGATTTAAACACTTGTTTGCTTGCTTCGCTACATAATGATGCAACATTGAGCTAGCTAGTATATGAAAACCAAAAACAAAATAGTCTGATTAGTCTGTTTCAGTAATACAAGTTGAGTGAAATGCAAAAAACAAACTTAGCGTGAATAATGAAAAGTAAATTGGATTTTGAGATTTAAATGTAGAACTTGCATAATGAAATTTCTTAAAGCCCCATGTGATGTGATGAGATCACATGAAAATCTTTCTTACTCTTTGAGAAAGAGAGAAAGAGAGAAAGTTTCTAGCTCTCATGGTTGTGGAAACTTGAGCGTGGTGCCCAAATACCACTTATTTAGAGCACAAGGGACCAGAAGGGTAAAAAGAATCCAGTATGTTGGACTCTTCTAGACCATACTTTAAAAAAAAAAACAAAAAAAAACTTCAGGCTCTTCAAAGTTTGTAAATGGAAGAGAATTGACATACATTTTTTTCAACTGCTTTGTAAATGATGATTTTTGTCTTTTCTGTGTATTTAGTTTTTAGATAGGATGTGTTGCCAGATTGTTAATCTCCTAATTTTGAACATCAGTAACTTTTGGGAACACAGAAGCGGTGAAAATTGATAGCAATGGTTGTGGTTAGTTGCAGTTGAGTAGATGTAATCGATAGGATAAGTATTGTGAAGCTGTTGTAAATCTTAAGGAATCCTTTTTCCTTTTTTTTATGGTGGTGACAAGACAAGAGTCAGAGTACTTCATCTTAGGCTACTGGTAGGAAAACTTCTTCCTACTTCATTCTCAGAAATGCAGACACTTTCACTTACTAATGGCATGTGTACACAACGGGCGTAAGTAGCACAGAGGTAGCACTATCAGTAGGCATCCTAGTGTAGATGCTTTCTACATTGATGGAAGGGATTTTTTCCCAGCTGTGTCTACATTAGGGGTTAGGTTGGCTTAACTATGATTCTCAGGGGTGAGTGATGTAGCTAGGTTGATCTAAATTTTAAATGTAGACTAGGGCTAAGTGAGGTAGAGGTGGGGAGAGAATATGTGCAGTCTGCCATCTACATGGGTTGCTGAAGTAACTGCCAGTTATGCGTTTCTCTCTCCAGACTTAACCTCAGTTTGTAATGCAATGAGCAGAGTGTGAAGGCTTGGGGTAAATGAGGTTAAGAGTTAATGTACTATGCAACTGCATTTTGTAAAGGTGAAGTGCATACACTTTGTCATCCTGCCTTCTTTTCAAGCTGTGATGCAACCCTTTCAAATAATTGTCCTTACATTATCATTATCATAGCTTAAGGACAGCCTCTGTTCAGAACAATTCAATTTCTTCCTTATGTTCTGCATCATATATGATGCTCACTAACTGGGACCCAGATGCTGAAGTCTTGACTCAGGCAAAGATAACTTTGACCCCCTGTGCATAGTTCAGTGAGCTGATGACACCGTTGGTGCTGAAGAACACAGCAGTAAAACACTGCTATAGATTCCAAACGTTATCAGCAGCCTGATGCAACCCAGGTAGTGGAGCAGGGGAACTGGCACAGTTTGAAGGATGGAAAAGAGTATTTTAAAGCAAACAAAATTGCTAGTTTTATTCCCTGGAAAGTTTTATGTACTGTTTTTATGTGCCAAATCACCAATCTAGTGACCTTGCTAAGAGATGCCTTAGAGCTAAACTTACATTGATTTTGATAAGCAATCCCTTTCTTGGATTTTTATCTGCACTTTGATAATTTTGGTTTAGGGACATAGTTACTTTGCTGTAGGAAAGATAGATAATTCAGGAAAATAAGGGACAGGAAGACAGTGGTTTAACTAAAGCTGACTTTTTTGCAAGAGCACTGGACAGCTGGCAGCACTCCTATTAATTTTGCCTGTTTGTATTTTGTCTGTGAAAACATCTGAATTTTTGCAAGTCTGATCACCTTGTTCCAGGCCATACTTACACTTACCAGAACTTAACTAGATAAAGCACTCTGGTGTTTGTATATGTCATGTTTTATGCCTTCTGAAATATTGTAGTAACCTAGTTCTTTCTGCTAATCAATACCATATATCAGGGTTATGCACACTGATCTGGGTTAAGAGACCTAAGATGTCTAGCTGGGTAGGGTTATAGCATCTGGGGGAGGGGAGAGGATTTATGGGAGCGGAGGTAAAAGACATTTCAGAATAAAGAGTCAGGCATATGCAGATAATCTCATGTCTGAGGCAAAATGGAGCTGAGTTGCTGAAGCAGTGCAGCTCTAGGAGGTGGATGCTCTGTAGCTAATTGATTTTCCTGAATGCAGAATGACTAAAGATAGGAATGGAGAGAACTCCATTGGCACCATCTGTGATTCACAGCCATTTCATAGCATGCTTGTTATAAACGTAGGAGTATACTCAAGTTGGCAATTTTGCATGTAAAAGTGGCTGTGAGATGAGGGCTAATGCAATAAATGTGAGTCAGTTCAGCTATGTAACAACAAATGGCATACAGTTGCTGGTTTGTATCAGAAAAGAGGCCAGAATTACTCTCCCCATTTTCTAATGACTACAGTTTACTAAATTATGCATCTTGTATGTTACTAGTCCAACTGAGACCAGAATAAATTATTTGTAAATACAACTTGTAACCTCCATAAAGTCTTAGATATTCTAGGACATTGTTAAGGGATTTTATTTTAAAACATCCCTCTAGATTTAGCCAGATTCCTGATCTCCATTTCGGTGGTCTTCAATTCCTGCATTTTTCAATCCCTTAGTTTGGAGCTGTGCTCTTGGAGTAGTGTAGCACTTCTGGCATAGCACTTCCTGGGCTGCTAGGGGGCGGTAATAGTGCTGATTAGATTTGTTTTGTGGCAGCTGCATTGTGGCACATCCAGTCTTCAGTAATTCCCAAAACATCTAATCAGAATATGCCTTGATTTTATTCTAAATAAATTCTATTCACATCTGACGAATAAACTCGTCTTTCTGCAGGACAGCTACTAGAATACTGAACCTTCAAGTAGACAAGAAGGGCAACACAGTTCAAAGCAAGAAGGGATATAAAGTTTTATTAACTGTTTTGGGTGTCCATTGAATTTTAGTGCGGGTGCAATAATGTCCTAGATGGACAACCCTAGAGATGAGAGGATTTCTATGCCCACAAAAAAAGAGCACTTCCAGTGCATACTTTCCAAGATGGCCCTATCAGTGTTCTTCAACCATATTCTTGAGCTCTCTTCTTGGTGTATGATGGTAATTCATTCTCAGTGCTTGACCTCTCTGCCAAAAAAGGTACCAGTTGTGATGGTGGGTGATTCTGAGTTGTGGACACCAGTCTACTCTCCATTGTCTTAGTCTGATTAGCCAGCATCAGCACACTTCACTTTGGTCATTGAACAGCAGTCAGCTGGTAACAAATTTCAAATCATATAATGCTAGATTTAAACAATGTAATGTTTTCTTATACAAGGTCTTATTCAAATCATTTTCTTCTAGCCTTCTAATAAATGGATCACATTATCTGCCAAGCAATATATTTATAAATACTATGTGCATCGTTAGACTGTTCTCAATTGTGTTTATGTTTTAAACAGATTGCAGAAGCATTGAGTCTATGAACCTCCACGAAATACTTTTGGTCCTTCTGCATTTTGGATATTTAGGAGCAATTTGCTTGTTGCCCAAGACAGAGTATTCTAGTACTGACCGAAGAGTGGTGAAACTGCAGAACCCATGGTTAAATCAGATTATTCTGAATAAACTAAATGTCTGTCAGTAGCTCTGGGTGTTAACTGCAGTGAAGGGGCTACTTAGCCTACATAAGAATCCAGAGAGATATTTCTGTCACAGCTAGCCAGAGAGCAATATTTTTCAATGAAACTACTGTCATTCAGAGAAGTCCTGAAATATACTAAAGAAATCCAGGTGGAAAAAATGTATCTATTTTTCACATGGAGGAAAATAAAAGAAGACACAGAAAAATAATTAAGATAAAAGAGAAAAAATTCTGAAATGTGGTAGATGCTGCTCAAATTTCATCTGCTTACAGTGAGTTAGAGATGAGTTAATGGCTCTCTTAAGGTTGGATTCAGTTTTTCACTTAAAGGAAAGACTCTGTGTGTTATTTGAAGGATACAGCATATCTCCTCCAAATGTATAACACATTTTGGGGTAAAGACTGAATTTTCAGAGGCTTTTCAAATAAATCTTTTTGAGTTAAAAATGAATTTTAAAATGGTAGCGTTCAGACATTTTCAGTGTTTTATCCTTTTTTGTGCCCT
Organism: Emydura macquarii macquarii; assembly: GCF_026122565.2. Classification (NCBI taxonomy): domain Eukaryota; kingdom Metazoa; phylum Chordata; order Testudines; family Chelidae; genus Emydura; species Emydura macquarii. The sequence goes on along the minus strand of NW_027130204.1, from coordinate 10,574,704 downwards.
GGTTGCTAATGAATGGCTTGTTTATCATCACTCACACTTTCCCTGTGTTTAAAACTCATTGTTCACAACCTTCAAATGTATACTTCAAGAAATTTGATTTTCATTAATAACTATAAATTAGCTATTAACCATTGTTTTGCTGTCTTTCCCATGACATTCATAATTTTCCCTTACTCAAAATGGCTGCCATGGAACTGAGGCTGTGAAATGGGTTTAATGCCACTCATGACCTCAGTAATGATATATGCACATTTTTTCATATTCAAAATGAGTGTCATTTCCCATAATTTATAATCTGATTGAAACTACCCATGTTTCCACTACCACTGATAGGCCACATCTTCACAGGAATCTTCCATCTTTGTTCAACAGTTAAGGGAATAGACGATACCTAATACATTTATCTCCTTAACAGTTATAAAATAAGTCTTGAATTATGACATCATGCTTCACTCCCTACACAACTCTAAATATTTACTGATGCTGCTGAGATTGTAATTAAGGTTTTGCATTATACTGTGAGGGACATTAGAGGTGTCCCAAAGCTTGTCCTTTTCTTGCTTTTTAGAGAGAGGCTGTTTCATTTTAACAACCTTCATCTTTTTTAAATGAAGGTATTTTTTTGTGCAACAGTATGGGGGTTAGTTTTACCCTGACCAGTACTTCTGCTACTCTGTATTACCAGTGTCCCTGGCAGTGATGACAACCTTAACATTTTTGGATAGTAAGCATCCAAAATTCAAGTGTTCATGCAAGCTTTCCACGTCTGAAAAATGAGTTTGAAAATCTTAATCCAAATCCTGATAACCATGTTTGTATAAATCCAAGTGGGAACAGATTTTCTAGCAATATTTTTGGTACTTTCTGCTTCCCTTTAGACCACACGTGCTGTTGGAGCAGTGTTTCTTTAATTTCAGAACTTCTACTTCCATGTGAAACCAAGTACTACAGAAATCTGGGAAAATGAAGGGAAAAGAATTCGTAACATTGGGATAAATGAGTTAAAACTGACCCCTTTTTTGTATAAATGAAGATTTAGCTGCAGCATTTACTTTGTTATAGGTTATTTTTTCCCCCCATGATATTGATTTTTATCCTTTTTCCTCTTTTTAATGGTTCAAATATTGAGTGAAGATTCAGGCTAGTTATTTTTATCCAATCCAACTCTAAACTAGTTCATTCATCCCTAGTCGATTTATTCTTAAAGGAGCAGTGTTCCTGTCTCATCTCTGACCAAGTAAACTTGTGAGTATGTAATGATATTGGTCTAATGGATAGCAGCCTTTTGAGAAATGTGCTATAAAGCTTAAGGGTCTTTAATCTGGAGCAAAAATGAAAAAAGATTTGATAAAATTTTAGAGGAAAAAAGTTAGTAGAAATCCATTTAAATGTCGTTCATTTGCTTTAGTGACTTGCTCAGTCTAATGACCGTGTCATCCTTACACCTGGGAACATTTAATGAGGAAGGGGAGAAGACCACTTCAAGGATGTTGATAGATGAAGGGGGAAAAGAGAGAAAGATTGAGTGAGGGACCCAATGATACCTGAGTGGTTAGTTTTGTAGTTGGTATTGCAATGACAGAGCTTTGGGGCTTGCTGTCTCTTGAGCAGGAGCAATGTATACTTCTGGCCAAAATCTAAAGAACAAAGTGGGTCCTAACGTTAGTTTCAGAAGCCCATATCAGGCAGTTAAATATGTTGCCTGATTTTCAAAAGGGATGGTCACCCTGCACTTCCCTTTAGGTCAGTGGGAATTATCCAAAATTGCAGGATAGGTTCTGCAATAACTAATGATGTAATAAACGCCAAGGGTCGGAGTAGAGGCTGGCATGCCAAGGAAGGAACAGGGGGAGGAACTATGCTTAAGGGAGCTCCCCACCCCAACTCCTGGAGAATCCCAGTTCACTGTAGGAATGTGCAGACGTCTTCCCCAGGTGCACCCTGGCTTGCTGTGCTGCCCTACATGAAACTCATGGTCCTGCCTTATTCTTGCTATCAGGGATGCTGGGACTTCAGTTGTCCCTGGTCTTTGTGTGTGATTTGGAAAGCAGGGAGGCTTCTTTACATAGACACCTCGAGGACCAATGAAGCAATCTGGCCTTAAGTCTGCCAGGACAAGTAACCTACCTCAAAGTTAATTCAACTACATTAATTTCTGTCTGGATAACACTGTGGTGATTATGGATGGTTTCCCTCTCTCTCCTCTTCCCATCACCCCCAGTTATTTTTATTATACATTGGTGATAAAACAGGCACATTCTATAAATAGTGAAATATAGACTTGGCTTGAATATGAAAGATTTTGAAAATGAGAGTTATGGACAGAGTCAAACTAATTATTCCTTAATGACTGATCGTGGAATAGCCATTGGGACAAAGCAGGTTTAGACCACAGCTCCTTCTCCTGTCTGGCTTCTTTGGGGAGACTGTTAATTCAGGCGCGAATGGCTTCAGTGATCAGTTTGGATTTTTACTGATGGCATTATCATTTTGTATGCATAAGTGGGATGTTTTAAGTGGGATCGTTAGATTTCCTCGCTGGCTCATGACCGGTTGTTGCTAAGAGATATTCACACGTATTTGCTGTGTGAGGGAGTTCATCTCTGCTTCTAGGTGGATTTTGATAGCACAATCCAGCAGAGATGAACATGTGAATGTTTGAGCGGTGCAAAGTGGGGAGTGACATGGAGCCAAAAAAAAAATCTGCACAATTCTTTTCTGTCAATACATTTTGGTGTTATAAATGTATACTGTCCATGGGGCTGTTCTCTTGTATGTGTTTCTTTTCTCCAGCTAAAGAGGGCTTTCCAAACAGTAGCATCAAAAGAGTGGTGGTGGGGACAGGGAAGTGGCTCAGAATAAAGAAGTTTTATGTCCTAATCCTTTGAGGAGCTGAAATCCTAGAAGTCCCAGTGAAACTCCTGGGATTGAGAGACTTCAGCACAGGTTTGGCTCAGGTCCTCCATGATTAGCATAGTGCCAAGGACTGTAAAATGTAAACTATGGTTTTTGGGAGAAAGGGTTCTGAAATTGGGTTTGACTAAGCACCCAAAAGTCTGAAATCTGCCATGGTCAGGTCCTATCTTAATTGGGCCATAATGTCCACAAAAACGATTTTCCTCCTGGTATTTTGACATTTATCCTTCTGCTTCCGTCCAGAACTAGGAACTGCAGAGACATGTAAAAATGAAAAGCAAATCATCCAAACTCCTTTTTAAAATTTTGAACCTGAAGAAATGTTTTAGTTCATGATTTGGGAGAAGGTTCAGGTTAGTTCTTGCTCTGTGTGGACCACATTCAATTATCCTGATCCAATTCCCATTAACTTCAGTGAGAGTTTGATCAGGCACCTAATGAGTAGTTACCATGCTAGGATCGGAGTACACCCACCAGTGGAAGACAAACAATGCTGGAAGAAAAAAAATAAAATAAAACATAAGACAGTTCATGGTAATGCTTGAATTAGGATGTGGATCATACCCACTTCTCTGTCTTACCAATTGAAAAGTTGAGAAGAAAGTTGGAGCCACCATAATATTTTTAAGGGCATTTCATTCACTCATTTTTCCAATTTTAGAACTAGTTCATGGGTGTCAATCTGCTGATTTGTGTCTGGACCGGAACTGTCATATCTCTGAAGAGGGGTGACTATATTTAGCTCTTCAAAGATGATTATGAAATTATTTGTTTGAATTGGAATTAGTTCCCTGCAGAACAGGTCTTCATAGCAAAAAAGCTAATTAGAGTGAACAGTTGTTTCATTTCCCTTATGACTATTGGGGCACATAAATGTTGGTGTCAATAGAATTTAAAGAGAGATGGTCAAGGTTGGTGGGTCCCAAATTAAACCTACCATTCCCCTTCCTTCACCCATTGCATGTGTTTGCTAAATCTTTGTAATCCGTTTATGTGCTTCTTTTCTTCTTTCATTATAAATGCTTCAGTGCTGTTTATCTGTATAAATAAATTCAATTCCACTAGCCTAATTCTCTGTAAGAAACTAGTGTCTTTGTGTGTTGGTTTGAGATAGAGGAAATAACATTTCAGTGAGGAAACAGGTTTCAGTTTCAAGTTTGTAAGAACTCATAAACAGTACAGATTTTTTTTTTTTTTAAATTATGAAAAATTACCTTGACAGTGTGTCCTTAATTATTCTCAGGATGTAAGACAGATAATGAACACTTCAATACAGGCACAAAAATAACTTTACATTTCTTTGGTTGACTTTGAAATATTCTTGGAGTTACATTTTGGTGCTAGAAATAGGCCAGTGGTCTTTGAGTACAGCTACAAACACCCCGTCACTGATGCCATAGCTAACGAGTGATCCACAATAATTTCAAAGATAAAGGGAAAAACAAGATGAATTATGGACCAAATGTTTGGCGTGGCTCGGTTAGGAAAGAGCTTTAGGCTCTTTTAAAGGACAGTCTGTACTTTAAAGAAGGAAGGGTAATTAGCACTACATGACTGAATTAAGTTAAAATCTCTAAGCTGAATTAGTTACATTGTTTTTCTCCTAGTGAGAATTTACTTGTAAAGAGAACCATCTTTTCAGGCTGCTGAAAGGATGACAGGCTGAGGGATCATGTTGCTGTCCTGTATACTGTTGATTAATGGAAAATTCCCAATGGAGATTTGACCTATGTCTGAAGGAGACTAAACTCCATGACCATGGTTCAGTAAAGTACTTAAGCACATGCTTTTAGACTCATTGACCTCAATAAGACTTGGCACATGCTTAAGTGCTACCCTGAATAAGGATGCTTTCCTGCATCTGGGCCTTAAATTATACAATATAGCATTGCTTCCTGTTTATCTGAAGGACTAGACTGGTTATTTGGCCCTTGATCTTTGTTGTCTCAAACAAACATGAATATAATGAATATATGAATCTGTTCAGCCTGGCTGAACAGAAGAACCTGAGGTTGTCCCACTAGATCCATAGGAGAAGCCAATTTAATAGTAGACAGCCATCCGCAGAAGAAGGAAGTTTTTAAAGGTGCAAAGGGTGGCTAGTGGCCAAACCCCCATTTGAGCCTTTTAAAATTTCTCCCTAAATTACTACTAGAAAAACCCTGACATCTGCATCTTCGTATTTGTAGTAGATGTTGAGGGACAATTGCCCTGAATATTCCTGTCAGGGTGGGCTGAACTCAGAACTGTGATGCTGTCCATTTCAAATTCATCTGTAGTATCTTACATCACTGGAAAAATAAAATCACTAATAGAGATTGTCAAATAAATTCAAATTTTTCCATTGTTCAAGTGTGTGTGTGTGTGTGTGTGTGTGTGTGTGTGTGTGTGTATTTTTCATGACAATGTTCACAGTCCTCCCCCATTTTTATTAGAATTTTTTAGTTGGCTTTATTCAACACACTCTGCTGTTTTTCAAAATATTGGAAACACAATGTAAGCTCTCACAATGTGGTTTTGTTACTGCATGGTTAGTGTCTACCATTGGCTTCTGTTTGAGAGATGTCTGAGGCTTTACATATTTTTGTTGTCTAGAAAATGAGTTCCACAAGAAGACCTTGTTATTTCTTAATCTTAAGTGGCAAGTGACAAATTTCTTTCTTTAGCTTCCTTCAAGAATTAGTATTGCTCAGAATTCTAGCCAAGGTTTATTAACAGAATTTGATGTCTAACTAAGAAACAGCAAGAGCAGCTAATAGCATTCTAATTTGCTCAATAAATCAAGTCATTTGGATGAGAAAATGTCCAATCTGATGATGCATTTAATTAATAATAATAAATTAATAATATAAGAATATAATGCTTGCACATTCTAGCTTTGTATCTCTGTCTGTGTATGGCATTTGCATGTCTTACAAGGCTATTTTTTCAAAACGTATTTTAGTAAATGTAAGAAACTTGTGATTTAAGATTGCATGTTCAACCTTAGCTGCTGCATTTCCAAAATTTTTGAGTACTTGATTAGGCACCTTTAACATAATTTTTGCATTTTATTGCCTACATCAGAAGGAATAAATAAAGTTCCCAGTTGTGTAATTAGAAAGAACTCACAGGCCAAAGCCAGCCAGTGCCTGTCATCATCAATAGTAAACTGTATATTTAACAGGCACAAGTTAGCCAAAGTTTGCCTCATTAGTATTGCAGGCCTAGTTTGTATCTTTATATCTGGGCTGACATATCTTGTAAGTGCACAGTTTAAAAAATAGTTAAGGCAGATATATATACCTAATACTCCTCCCACCCTCCACCCCCATCAGCCCTTCAGTCTTCCTGTTGTCCCCTCAAATTGTGTTTTTTTTTTTTCTTGTTTTTGTTCTGTTTCCCCCCCCCCAACAGTTTAAAGTCATTAACAATAGGTTAAAGCTTAGGATGGTTTTAAACTGTTTTAGCTGCTTTAATGCCTTAGATTTTTTATGTGCTTTCTCCCATTGCAAAACAAAAAACAAAACAAAACCAAAGAACACAATTTTTGGGGTGGACCACAAGGTTAGATGACTAGTGGATGGCTAGGTTAAGGAACAGTCAAACAAGACCAAGTTGCTGATGCTGCTTAAATGTATGCTTTCTAAGTAGTGTGTGCATATATCTTTAACTGTGCATTTTCCAGTCTCATGAACGGTGTTGAGTCGCACTATATTGGCTATAAAATGTTTTCTTTAATCAATTTTAAGTATGTGATTAAGCCATTTCAAAGTGGTATTCTGTCTTTTCAACTTTTTAAAAAATACAATAATTTTAATTATTTTAAAGAAACCAGTAAATGAATACATGGAAAAATATTCCGTGTTTGCTTAGTATACAGTTTGTAAATTCTTCTCCTTTTAAAAAGTCATATAGTTCCCCCACTCTCCCCTAAACTAAGCAAAGGTGCTCAAACTTACTGAGGACAGTCGCAACTGGCAGACCAGTGGGTAATAACCACAGACATTTTTGCATGCAGTCTGGGTAATGAAGAACCAAATTTGGAACAGATGAAGAGAGGGAAGGGGCTAAGGTTGTACTAAATGATAATCACTTGGTACTCTGCCTTGCAGCAAAACCATGAGGCTGTTGTTGTTTTGGCATTTCCCCTATATGAGAACTATTTCTGTCAGAGTACTCTAGTCATCAAAGCTGTTATCTACAAGGATCTCTTAAAAGTTTCCCATGTCAAATAATTACAATGGAATATGATTTCTATAGAAAATGAACGGGCTCTGTGTAAAGCTTCAGAGAGTCTATTGCATTAATAGTGCTAAGCAGTTGCACAGCAGTTAGGCAGAAAAGAGCAGGAGCCAGTAGTGGCTTTGTGAGTTGTGGGGATGGTATTTAGATTCTGTTCTGTTCAAGCGACAAATCCCCTTCAATATAGGTCATCACAGCAATTAACCTTAGGTTCTTGGATGGGATAGAGGAGAGAGTGTATTTGTGTGAGGAGTGGAGAGGGAGGTGGGGGAGAACAAAGACATTGCTTGATTTCAGGGTGATGGGATGGGAGAAGGAGTAAGAAGACAGAGCTGGCATGTATTTTCAGATCACGTGACTGGTATCCTTAGGAAAATGCTGTTTACACATTGCACTGTTTTCACCAGTGGACAAATTAAAGAATACTTAACACTTACCCATATATATCTTCAAAGCCTTATATAAACATTGAGCCTGTTCTCAATGAATGTTTTGTTTCTTTAATTCAGTGGGAGCAGATTGGACCTGTTAGCTGCTCATAATGCCTCTGTGAGGTAGGTGCGATTAAGGTAACTATTGTATTCTGAAGCTTTTTTCCTCCGTGTTCTGCACTTTTTTATATTAAGCCTGTGAAAAGATGGCAGCCATTTTCTTCAGAGCTGATGTACCTTTATACTGAGGTCATACACACGCATATGTGTGTGCATGCACACACACACACACACACACACACACACACTTTATTCTTTCACCTGAAATTAAAGTGAATTTTTGCAAAAACAAAGCAGCAGCTAAGTAAACTATGTTAAACCCTAGTTTACAGTTGGGAAACTGAGGGGCAGAGATTTGCTCAAGGGCAGATAGTGAATCGATGACTGAGACTAGATTAGAATTCAGGAATATTTGACTTGTAGCTCATGCTCATTCCTCCAGACCACACTGCTTCTCAGATAAAGAAAAGTACTGCTGAGAAGCAAAATATGAATGAGGGGGTTGTAGGAAAAAACATACTTTTATACAAAGCAGCCATGCCACATCTGACTCTGTGCTCTTAACCTAAACCAGATCAGTCTCTAAGGTGGAGATGTCTTTCCAACAGACCTCTTCCACCTGTGACTAATATTCAAATTCTAGTTGTTATCATTCTAGATGTTTTAAAGCCTCAGAGTAAATTGCTTAGGGGCTTAATTATCATCAGAGAGAATACAAAGAAAGATCTAGGTGCTGCAGGAAATAGGATAGTTAATTCTGTAAGTGATACTATTCTCTTTGAGTGAAAATCAACCCCCTGGTATTATACTTTACTCAAGGAGGCACACTGGCTACTTATCATTAAAAATCTCGGGGAATTTAACTCCAGCGTTCTCCTAAATTCTAACTGAGAAATGACATAAGATGTTCTTCACTGTGTATAGCTATTGAGTGCTGCTGTGCATTGGATAAAGGCTGCCACCTTCCAGATTTGGAAATGTGTGCACTTCAGTGATGGATAAAATGATTTCTCGGTGGTGCTATATACAGCTTGAAATGTTTGAATGGTGTGAGATGCCTGCCGGAATAGTGCTATATAAATATTGCAGTTTTATTGTTTGTTAGTTTTTGTAAACAATTGATTAAGCATGACTATCTCCATGCATAACAGGAGTTCCTGCCTGTGAGTCTCTGATAATTGGAATCACCTCTTCATTGGCATATTTCTGTTTCCATTAGGTTGTCTGAAATTAAGGGGATTTTATAGTATATCAGAAATATTCTTTGTGCAAAGTCAAATATGTGCTTATTTGCTACAGTTGAACAGCTCTGGTTTGGATTTTTATAATAAACGAATGAAAGACAATGAAACGCAGATAACTGCTTCAGAAAATTAATTAAGGCTGTTGACAGTGTAATGCCCATTAGAATCAGGGATATATAGCAACATGTGTGAATGTTGAAATTTAGTCACTGAACTCTTAGTAAATTATTTTAAATTCTAATAGTTACTAGCTCTTACAGTTTAGTAGGCAATGACAACTAAAGGTTCAAATAAGTAAAAAATATCCAGTTTTTCTCTATGTTGGCTGTGCAGTCACCCTAAAGGTTTCCCTGGCTCGACCCCTTGTGATTTGAAATCCATGTGTTTTTGGATTCTCCCAGTAACAAAGTCATATTCTGAGGTTTGGGAACCTCTGTCTCTTGCTACAATGGAATATGAAGCTACCTCTCCATCTTTTGCCGTATGGATGGATGGTGGCCTGAGGGCTGATCCTTAGACTAAAGCAAAACAAGTGACCACTTCAGGATCTGCTCTGTTCAGAATCCCTTCATCTCATGGTCCTGTGAAATCTTTCTCCAGCAGTGGTAACAGAGGGGAAGAAAATAACTCCTGGCCAGATTGCTTCCCTCCAACAGCAGGACTGGAGGAGGAGGAGGGAAGGAGGCAGCAGAAACTCAGGCCTGATCCTTGTCTCTAAAAATGGAGGGCCCTCAGAGTGTAAAACCAGCTTTGGGTGGCCTGCACTACTGACATGAGTGGTTCTACTGAGCATGCTTAGAGAGAATAACATAACATCCATATACAAGAAAGCTTCCTGGGGCAGATTGATGACCCCTCTTTTCTCCCCGCTTCAAGAATTTACAGTGCAAGTGCAGTCAGAGAAGATCTGTGTAAAAATAAGTTACTCTTCATTATTCATTATTCTAAGTTACTATTCATTATTCTCCCTGCTACCTCATTGGCTTCCTGGTCAGATTTGAAAGCCCACACGAGCTCTGCAGACTCCATCTACATTCTAGAAGTCAGGTGAAATTCTTCCTGCCTGTCACACAATTGCTACTAACAAAGACACCGTGGTTAGGGCTCAGCTGGCAATATGCTTGGAAGATGAGGCGGAATAGAATCCAGGTTGCTCTCCTAGTGCAGCACTCACGTGCTGAGCTCACAAAAATAAAACAGAAAAAGATTGTTTTTATCTATCAAATAAATAGAACTGGCTTGTAGACACAAAGGGAACTGATGTTGAATTAGGTTTCCTTTGGCTCAGTCATTCTCCCCCCCCCCTCCTCCCCCCCCCGACCATAATCCCGCTTTAAGGAGAAGCCCATTTGATTAGCTTATGTCTGCCTGACTGCTTCTAAACTAGTATTTACAGATTTGTGTTCATGTTGATAGCAGACCACCGTATCTCTGAATAAAGCTCAATCCTTGAGGGGTTTGGCCCACTACGGCTGTTTCTCTACTACAGGTACGCCTACATATGGGAGTAAATCCGTGAGCAGGACAAACTGGTATGAGGTCTGTATTCTGCCTTTCTGGCCCTGGTAAAAGCACTACCTGCCAGACTGCTGAACACTAAAGGTTAATCTTTGTCTGGTTGCTGCTGGTCATGGCAAGAACTGCTGCCCTGAATACACCTGGATTCCCTATTCTGTGGTTTAGCTTGTCTCCTGCAGGCCTTTTCTGACCTGCTAACGAACATCTGCCGGCAGCACTTCCCTGTCGTGTGTATTCTGGTGACCCAAGGCATGCAGATGGATTTCTCTGGCACCTCCTAGTATACATTCTGTCTGGGCAATGTCTAAAAGAGCCCACGTAACCTACCTGAATAAGTGACTAATGGACTGTTTCCCTCTCAGTACAGTTATCTTTTCATTCCCACCCACGGGTGAATAGGGTTGTGATACCAAAGAGCTGTGCCCTCACAGAGAAGGGACCACCCGCTGAATAGATGGAATGTATACCATGGTGCAAACTGTCTGTCTAACAGTATTATTCTTTATCACCAAGGATAAGGGTCCAAACATTGTGCGAGTGAGCATTGTGCCATTCAAACAGGTGTGCATGATACTAGGCAATTAGTCATCAATCCAGCCCCGACACACACAATTACTTCTCTTTTAAACACTTTGGTATAGCAGAAGGAATTTGGCTGTTGTTTAAAGGGGTTTTGAGGGTCCCCCCCCCACACACACTTTATCAGAGAGATGGGCCATACAGAAGTCATTTGTGGCATTTAGAAGTCAATTTATTTGGCACATTTGGGAATCTGGTGATCTGGGCACCCCATAAACACAGCTTGGTGCTATATTCTGGAGGTTTTGAAAGCAAGCTCCTGGCTGAAGCACTAATTCTAATGCTTTCAATGACCCATCATGTGATGACAACCCATTTATCAGATGCCCAAGACACACTTCTGCTACACACATTTATTTCTCCCAATTCACTTTCTAATTTTCTGTAGCAGTTGGTCTGTACTCAGCAGCTATGTTAGGGTGCGGACTCCTGCTATCAATGGGGACACTCCATATGGTGGTCCTTCTATGTGTGACAGAGACACTTGCCGCAAAAGCAGTTACCGATTCCTGTCTGTGAGATCTGCTTTTACATCGGCTGCTTTATTCTCTGACCCAGTTTCAACCAAGAGCTTGCTCCTCTTGGTGCATTTTCAGCATTGTTTACTATGTTGCATTTTTGCTCTATGGTTAAACATACTGAGAAGGCTAGCAACTTCAAGCAAGGAAAGCAATAGTGGTCTTACAAAATCAACATTCATTTGAATGAAGATTATCAATGTGATCCCCTCCATGAGCTTCTAGAGGCCCCTTTGAGGGCTGATTTCATTGTAACACTACATGGAAAACATCCTGGAGAGAAATTATTGCACTTCAGCCATCTTTTTATTTCATAGACATCTGTCACATGCAGGGCATTAAAAATAACCTGATGGCTAATAACAGCCCCAAAGTAATTGCCAGGAAAATATTTAGAAAAGATAAAATGGTAAACTAAAATTAGATTTCTTAAAAATTAGTTATTTGTTGCTGATTTCTTTCCCCCTCTGGAATTTTTTCAACATTTCGTTCAGTAATCCACTTACATCAAAATATACTGTTTATTTTATCCAAATGTAGTATTTATCAGGCTGGGCCTATATTTTTCGTAGTGTTGTATCTCGTTAGCTGCAAAGAGATACTGTACTTCTGTCATGTTTATCATGTTGTAAAGTATGTTGGCCAGATTTTTCAGGATCCCACATATCTTGGATAGCGCCTTCAGCATATTTCTCATGGTAATTTTTGGATGTCTTATTTCATGTTTGTGTTTGAATGGTAAACAGCCTGAGCATTTGGTATGATCCACTTTTATTCAACGCAGATGCAAAATTGTCCTCATATAAAATGGAATCTGATTTGAAAATTGAGCCCACAGAATTTAAATGTTGTTTATTTAATATATATTTTCCTATAAAGTGTATTTTTGTGTGCCCAATATTAACATGAAAACTAAGATATAGAAATCATTGGGAGAGTCGTTTTATTTGTGGACAGGAACAATATTGACTGGAAAAAATAAAATTTTCAAAGAAAATTGTATTTATCATGTTACTTAGTGAAACTGGCTTGAAAAATTGTTCTGAAAAAAAAAGCCAAGCACTATAACATCAGAAGGTATTATCCTATCCAAGAGACGAGACATATTGAACACATATTATGAGCACAAGGGAAATGAAGTAGTCAGAACAAGGAAACAAACACTATTGACCTTTCTAAAACTCTTTTTGTTTTCATGGAAGTGAAAAATAACCAAGCTTAAATACATTTTGCAGTAATTACAGAATGTACCCAAATGCTATGTAGCCCTTGGATGGAATCAAGATAGTGAATAAGGGAAATGGAGATGCCTTATTTTCCTGTTTCTCACTCTCACAGTGTCTCAGAGGCACTGTAGCAAAGTACATTTGAGCAAATTATTCATCCTGGATTATCCATGTACAGAGACCATTCATAGTACTGGACTAGTGGTATTTAAAAAAGGCCAATTTACAATGGCATCTGCATCTGAAATGGATGTATAGGCCCAGAGTTAACTTTGGTAATAACAGAAGATAAGAGATAAGACTATTGTACCTGGTTCTGCATTTCTGGTTTCTATATGAGCTAAGACACATTTGTTTTTAGACAGATTGTGATTCTCAGGTGCACCTGCTGTTCACCCAAACTCTTTCTGATGGCAAAGGAAGTTTCCTGAGCCTGGCCATGAGGCTTCTATCTGCAAAAGAAAAGGACAAAAAGAAAATAAGCCTACTCTACACCAAAACAAGTAAATTGCAAAAACATATTTGGCTCTGTGGTGCAAATGACTTCTTGTTTCCACCTCAAAACCCTTGCCTAGAAGAAAGAGTGACCTGATCCTATGACTGTAGTAATGGAGTGAGAACCATGACTTTCAATTCATCATGGGACATAAAGAATGAAACTCAGTTAGCAATTTAAATATAATAATAATTAGTAATGTGTTGTACAGATGGCTTGTTGATAACTGTAAATCTCTGTATACTTTACAAAAGTGGGTAAGGATTATTGTATCCCATACACAGAAAGGATAATTGAGATATGGAGAGGTTAGCCCATTGCTTGCCCAAGGTTATACAGCAAATCAGCTTCATAACGAGCATTAGAAATTAAGTCATCTGCCTATTATGTCATATCTCTCTCTCTCCCGTAGAGAGACCATTGTGTCTTCATTTTCTCGTTGTCACTATATGGACTTTATTAACTGTCTGAAAATTAGTGAGAGCTGAACCTCATTAACAATCAAATATGGTACATGTATTTCATGTCTGGAGTATGTCATGTAGATGGACCTAATGTTAGATGATTCACATCTTTTGTGGAGGGGAGAGGAGGAAGAATGATCATGATTAGAAAGAAGTTTTCAGCAGCTTTCTTCCTAGACTTTTAGTGGTTTGATTTTTCAGAGGTGCTGAACACTGAAGTCTGTTGGAGCAGAGGGTGCTCAGACCTCTGAAAACAAGGTCATAGTTGTATTAAAGGGAAAGACATATTAAACTTTGATGCCTTTCAGTTACACTTGTTACTCTCTTTTTTAATTTGTGAGTTACATGGCATAGTTATGCAGACCTGGCATTTTTGCATCTTGTTTTCAGAGAAGCATAAAACCAAAGTTGCAAAGGGGGTGGTAGAAATGCAGCCTGAATACTTCCTCTGTCAGCAATTGAAAATAGAAATGGAGTCCTGGGCCAGGCAGTGGTTGACTGTTAGCATTGTAACCTCCGATGAGAGTGCCCTTTGCCTTGTCTTATCCTTTGTGCGGCATTCAGACACCACATCTTTTGTTGGAAAGAAATCTGAAAGTGAAATTGTCAACACTTTTGAGCGATAATGTGATCCCTTTCCACCCATGTAACTCTTTTACTCCGCTTCCTGTCAGACAGTCCAACCACTTGGATTGATTAATGAGACAGATGTAGCTGTTATTGATTGATGGTATCCATTACTTGATAAGTGGAAGCCAACCCAGTCTACCAAACTCTGTCCATGTAGTACTTGTGTCTAGAAAATTAAACAACATAATGTCATCAAACACCACTTATGCCTATTGGGTTGCTTTCTGCTTGGTAACATGATCAAAGAAATGGTTGCTGGCAGATAGCTTTCCAAAGGACATACTGATTCCTCTCTAATTTGAAGGCACTTACAAGAGTGCAGTGGAAGAGTTGGTTGTCATATTTTCACGTGTGTGTGGGGATCATGTACCAGCTCTCAAGCTACCAATTGTTTGCTGTGTGGATTAATGGAAGTTGAATACATGATGTGTGAAATCACTTACTGCTCTCATGAGCATATGATTGGTCAGCCAAATGACAGCAAGATATGGCAGACAGGCATGCATGGCAAGGAACTAGTCATAGGGAAGCTCATTTTGTTATTATAATATGTTTTTTTCCTGTTTAAGTGAAGCGATGCCTGGTAAAAGGTGCCTGACTGATAGCAGTGGAGATTCATGTCTTCCGTTTAACCACAAATTTTTTATAGCACAGGCAATGGCAGTCACAAGCTTCATCCATGGTACTTTGACAGTGTGTCTCAAGCTATCACCTGCAGAGACCTCTTCTGGGAGTGTGAGGTTAATTCAGAGTCTGTACCTATTCATTACTTGGCTCTTTGGCTGAGACTTACAATAAGAGTGCTGAATACATTATGTTTTTGTGTAGACATGTCTACTAAGAAGCATCAAATATGTTAATAAACCACCAAAGATCTAACAGATGATAGCAACTCTAGATCAATAATCTGAGCTGGATTGAAACTAGCAACTGAAAGTTGAAAGGCTCCATCACCCAATACCAGTCTCCTAAACTATCCAGTTTTCCAATATGCCCTTCATATTATAACTGTTGTCTAAGATAGCATGGACTTCTAAGTGAAAAATTAAAAACATTCTAGCATGGAAGTTGCTATATCCCCCTTCATTTCATTTATAACACTAACTATTCCCTAAAGTCTTAGTTTTTAAAATGAGATTCAAATTGCATATTGGCTCTGTGTTACTTCAGTCTCCAACCTTTCAAGTCACCTTGCAGATAATTTTAGAAGATATTAGTTCATCTATTTTTCTGTTAGCCAAGTTGACTTTCCCCCTTCCCCTTTTTAACTGGCTAAGTTTTGAAGTATGAAGTGATAGAAGGCTCATAAATTATCTTTCCAACCAAATGTTTCTTTTAACCGGTCTCCATGAGCAAACTCAACAACCTATATGTAACCATTGCTTCCTGTTTGTAATGGACTGCATTTCATTTGCTTCAAGCTCTGGGTTATAGGGAATTTAGATTTTAGGACGTTTTCCGCCTGTGGTAAGATTTCCTGGATCTGGATTTCTTTCATGTTAGCTCGAGGAGTACAACCATTCTGTTTGTTTTAGCTGCACCATCTATTGCCCTAAACATGCTTTTGACAAATACTGAATAATTACATGGGAATTATTCAATATTCCTGGAGATCTTTTGACACTATCAAGGAATCAGGGAAAGATGGAGGAAAAGAAAGAAACCTGGTGAAAATATACTGCATACCAACAATATGTTTATTTCTAGTGTTGCCTGAGTGTCTCCTTAAAGTAGCTAAGCTCTTAGTGCCCTTGATTTTAAATTGGAGAGTCTGCATAGATGGAGATAAAATCTCTGTCTTGAAAATCATCTTTGCAAAAGCATTAAATGATGAAAATACAACAGTTGCAATGCCTGTAAATCATGCTCTGATTTAAATAGCTTTAATTCCAAACAGGAGTTATAGTATTTTAGCTTAACAAATACAAACTATGGATACTTTATCTGTGATTGTCACATAGATATTTAATGTGATATTAAATATTCATATATTCACAGCAAAATTGTCACACACATACTTAATGTTATCACCCTAAGCCTTTTTCTTCAATTGGAGTATTATAAAATGTCTGGGCATGTATGGCACAGCAGTCTTTACATTGGAGTGCTTTGCAGAGATTCTGCAAAAAGCCAGGATTGACATTCTCTGATTTCTTACTATTGAGACTCTTAAGGTCATAGTACCCTCACCAATTATCACTCTGCAAGGCAGTAATGTGCATCTCACAGGATGAAAATACATCGCCCCTCACTCCACATTATGTATCTGGAGTCGGTCACATGTCAGCCTAATTGGGTACATACATAATTGTAGTTACATTAATCCTAAATCATGGGGAAAGCTTCTTCATCTAAATTAATCATTTAAAGGAACCACTGCCCTAATAGCTCAGGCTGAAATTTCTCCTGTTATCCTAATAGACTAGTGGTGCAGTGTTCTGTGCACTAAATGACTAGTTTGTCATCTTGGGGTATGACTACACTCAAAACGCTACAGCGGCACAGCTGCAGTGCTCTGGCTGCACTGTTGTATCACTGCAGTGTAGACACTCACTAAAGCAATGGGAGGTGGTCTCCCATCACTGTAGTTAATTAATCCACTTTCCCAAGAGGTGATAGCTAAGTCAACAGAAAAATTCTTCTCTGTCAACCTAATTCTGTCTATACAGATGAATTTTTGACACCCCTGAGAGACATAGCCATACCAATGTAAGTTTTCAGTGTAGACCAGCCCTTTGTTGCTTCCCTCTGTAACCTGTATGTTGAAATGCTCTCAATTAATATTAAATTATTAAAGATGAGGGTGCAATAAAACCCAGCTTAGTTTTCAGGTTCAAGCCTGTAAGTCGGTTACAGAAATTCTTTTAGTTGAGGACCACTAGGCAACATTTTGAATGATAGAACTATACTTAATTAAAAAGAAAAATGATTAGTTAGGCAAACAAGCATGCAATTACCACTTACCCTATTTCATCTTTGATCTTAAGTATAATTACAGTATTGTGTATCAGTGGGTGATCAGTCCACTGACAACAGAGTGAAATACAGCCTTATAATCCTGGAACCTAATGGTGCCCTTTTAATGTTAATTGGAGCTCTTCCCCAACTTTAACAAAACTACTCCTTTATAATCCATTATAATACCAATTAACATTAAAGCTATCTGTTACAATATTCACATTTCCACCACCTCCTTACTGGGTCTTTTCATTATACATTATTTAAATAAACATCTGTATTTAAATAAATGCATTTAGATTGCATTTTAATAAAACATTTAAAATCCTTAAAAATACTCGTTAAAACACTGCTAAAACCAGTTATAACAAAAACATAGCCACAACTTAATCTTGGGTCATGTCCTTGCTAACTTCAGTTTTCCCATCTGACTGTCTCCAACTCATCTCTAACTTTTCTCACACTGGCAACATCAATTTCCCATACTCCTCTACTCTTCAACTAACTTAGGCCAAAGTCTAATTTTTACTTAAAATATAGAGATGGCTTAATTTCAGTGTTTATATAATTCTGTAATGTAGGGACAGGACAATATATATCACTTCATAGATAGAAATGAACAAATTGGTGCTATAATTTAGTGTGCCCCGCCTCCCCAAGATGCACTTAAGTACATTCTCCTCTCCCTGGTCTGTGGGAGCATTGGAGTATGGTGTGGATGGAAGGCATGGTAAAATACTGGCACATGTACGCACACACACTAAGGGCTTGTCTACCCTTAAAATGAAACAGCGGCTCAGCTGACTGCTCCAGTGCTTCAGTGTAGATACTACCTATGCTAAGTGGAGGGATTCTCCCATTTGCATAGGTAATCCACCTCCCTGAGAGGCGGTAGCTAGGTTAATGGAAGAATTCTTCTATCAATCTAGCATGGTCTACATAGGGACTTAGGGTGTGGATTTTTCTATCCCTTGAGAGACACAGCTATGCCAACGTAACTTTTCAATGTAGACCAGCCCTCACAGTTCATCTACACTGAGAAAATGAATAGCGCTCTTTTAATTAACACATTTTTAACACCACCTAGGACTTAGTGTAGACAAAGACAGTGATATTTAAAAACTCTGGTCCTGGCTAAAAGCTCGTACCACATACTCTAGGTTTAATCTGGACCAGCTGACAATTTTAAACATGACTTTGTCTTGATGTATTAATTTAGATGGAATGTATGGGCCAGAGGTTTATAGGTGTTACAGAACCAAGAAACTGTCCAGTGTTAAACAGGTTTAATAAAGTTTGGGGTTTATTATTCAGAGACCTCAACTTGCTTAGTACCATGGCAAACACACCATTAAAAATCTTTTAAAACCTTTATTAAAGATACAGAAGAGAAGGAAAAACAGTTAAAGCATTTGAAATATAAAGTATTATGTACAGCTTTTGGGGAGAAAGGTGAACAGGGTTGTCCCCGAACGATCTGTACTTGAACCTGTGCTGTTCAATATATTCATTAATGATCTAGAAAAGGGGGTAAACAGTGAGGTGGCAAAGTTTGCAGATGATACAAAATGAGTCAAATTAGTTAAGTCCAAAGCAGATTGTGAGGGGTTACAGAGGGATCTCACAAAACTGGGTGACTGGGGAACGAAATTTCAGATGAAATTCAACACTGGCAAGTGCAAAGTAAAGCACATTGTAAAACATAATCCTAACTATACATATATAATGATGGGTTCTAAATTAGTTGTTACCACTCAAGAAAGAGATCTTGTACTCAGTGTGGATAGTGCTCTGTAAACTTTCACCCAATGCACAAAGCAGTGGTCAAGAAGGCTAATGGTATGTTAGGAATTATTAGAAAAGGGATAGAAAATATCTACTATATAAACTGCAGTGCTATATAAACTACTGTATGCTACTATATAAACCCATGAAGCTCCAACAACTTGAAACTGTGTCCAATTCTGGTCACCCCTTCTCAAAAAGGATTTTGTGGAACTGGAAAATGTTCAGAGAAGAGTGACCAAGATAAGCAAGCATATGGAATGGCTTCCATACAAGGAAGATTAGGGTTGTTCAGTTTAGAAAAGAGAAGACTAAGGGGAGATAGGACAGCAGTCTATAAAATCAGGAATGGTGTGGAAAAAGTGAACAGAGGAGTGTTATTTACTCTTCTACACAATACAAAAACCAGGTGTCACCTGATTAAATTAATAGGCAGCAGGTTTAATACAAACAAGAGAAAGTACTTTTTACACAACAAACTACTAACCTGTGGGAACTTGTTGCCACAGGATGTCATGATGGCCAAAGTATAATTGGGTTCAATAAAGAACTGAATAAATTCCTGGAGGATAGGTCATTAGCCAGGATAGTCAGGGATGCTGCCCCATGCTCAGAAACAGTGAGTGGAAGACCGGGGTTGATCACTCCATAATTTTACTGTTCTGTACACTCCCCCTGAAGCTCTGGTATGGGCCATTGTCAGAGACAGGATACTGGGTAAGATGGACTATGGTCTGACTCAATATTGCAGCTCTTATGTTCTTTAACACCATCCCTTGTTCCTTTTCTGTTTACCTGGAGAGAGACTTTAGAAGACTCCCCCACACCCTGCCACCTCTTGCCTGACAGTCTTATAGATGGAATCAAAGAAGGTAATAACTGTACTTTTTGGGAAAAAGAGAAGTTAGTAGAGATGGTGGTCTGGAGCTGTTGTTATTGCTGTTGTTGTTAAGGTCTAATCCTATTTCTTAGAAGGCAGAATAAGACAAATGCACACAAAAGGGGAGAGCAAGTAATAGTAAAGATAGAAAATGTAGCTTCTGTCTCTGGTGTTGACTCTCACTAGTAATCTCACTGCTGGAAAAACACAGGCACAGCACATGATTTTATCAGCCACTTTCAGACCTGGCAAACTTGTACCAACACTAGGCTGTTTAGGACATCACTTTTAGTTGCCTCTCTTGTCACAAGCTCATAGCAGTGTTGCAAAATATACATGCTCGGCCAGCTAAGCCACTCTTCTTAGGCAGAAGGCAAAAGGAGCAGGATATAAAAGAGAAGAAGTAAGGTGGGGAAGGAAAAGGAGACACTGGGGAGAAGTGTGTGAGAAACAAAGTGGTATTCAGGGTTTAGCCAGGGCCAGCAGAAGTGGCGATATCATCTGGGTTCTTGCCTCTGGCCCAGTCTGGTTAGGACATCTCTCAAGAACAGGGTGATGAAGGCCGGAGGTCTCAGGAGATAGTTGGGGTCAGCCGTGACAGTGAAGCTCACTCCAGTAGCTAGTTTTTCTCCTAATGTTTTTTTCTTTAAGAACCCCAAACAGCAGTGTTGGGTGAAATACCCCTTCCCCTCATTATTTTTCTACCAGTTATGCCTAATTTCTGACCCACCAGTTTTGGTTAATTGATTTCCAATCTTACACTGGTCTTGTTTACCAAACATGATCTTAACAGAGTCCTTGAGTTATATCAGGAGGTCTTTTTGTTTGGACTAATGCAATCTTGACTCCCTTTTGCACCTTTTCCCTTCAGTATTTGTTGCTATAGGTTATTGTGACATTTTTTGAACTCACTCACTTTTCACAATTGAGCTCACAATTAGGGTAAATTTGTAAATCCAGTTATTATAAGTGTACACTAGATACTAATTAATGTTTAAAACCAGTTCCTATTGTGAAAATTTTTGATAATCTGACCTTTAATATACACTCACTTTTGGGTAGTTTAAGGCAGCCTGATCCAGTGTTGCAGAACCAGCTCTTAGATCAGTTAACGAGTTTTCCCAGTGTAGAAAGGCCTCTTGAGGATCCCCTCAGCTTTGTGAGCTTGTGCTTAAGGCCTATGTGCCTGCTTGGGCTGGAAGGGAAGGGGCTGGTGTTTGTGGGGAAAGGGAGTTTTATTAGAGGCAGGTTAGTTCTTGATTGTTGTATTGTCATTTATTTGTATAACAGTTGCACAACCCCAACTGAGATCAGGGATCCCTTGTGCTAGGCCCTATGCAAACACAGAGTGAGGAGGATCCCTGCCTCTTGTATTTTTCATTTGTGTCAAAGCCTCGAAGGCACCTTTTTTTTTTTTGCACACATTGATATAAAATTCAATAAATAAATGGAAACCATGACTGCATCCTCTTCTTGAAGCAGCCTGATTAGTGTCCTCATCCTGGAGACGTTCTGGAGGAGAAACTCCTCTTCTCCCACCCACTCCAAAGTCTCTATCCTCTGATCAGCAAGAAATGCACCAAAACAGGAGGCTGAAATTAATTCATAATTAATTGTTGCAAAACAGTGTGGCTTTTAGAATTGGATAAGCAAAATTTGAATTGTCCCCTGGAAAGGCTTGTTTAATTAGACACCCAATTGGTAGTGTGGATGTTTGACTTATTACTGCCTGGAGAGGACTGAATGATGAATGGAAATCACTTTTAATGTAAATTAGCTCATAACCTCACTAAATCAGTTTTTAACCAATACAGATGGTGCTTAACTGACTATATGGATGGCACATGTTCATTTTTATTATACCAAGTCTCATGAGAGTGGTTCAATAAACTGGGAAAGTTGCTGTAAGCAGGACATTTTTCACACCTTGCTTTGTAATACCTCTAATCTGCAATACAAATTATTCATCATGAGGAGCTTAATGATTGTTTTGTGTGTTAAAGTCATGAGATGAAAGATTGATTATGAGACTGGTCAGTGACATTTATATATAGTATTGATAAATACACATACTTACATTGGCTTAGTGCATTTTATTTTCACCTCTGGTAAGCTTGACCTTAAAAAAGTAAATAAATAAATAAGCTTTAATTATAATTATGCCTTGTATTCACACACACACACACACACACACACACACACACACACACACACACACACACACAAAAGGTGTGTTCTTAACTCAGATTAGCAAACACAAGGTAAAATCCTAGTGATGACCAGGTAGTTTGTAGCTTTCACAAGAGTTAGCAAGTCAAAGAAAACCCCAGAATGCCCCATTGTCATTGATCTGCTAAAACTACAAACTGCCTTATCTTCACTATGATTTACCTCATGTTGACTTGAGTTAGCTGTCTCCACTTAAGAACACACACTTTTTCCTTTAAAGAGAGGCCCAGCTCACACACTTAGGTACAGATCGGATCTTCCCCAAAGTTTGCAAGTGTTTTGCTTATTATGAGCTCTGAAGTTCATATCTGAATCTGAATACCCCTAAAATTTAGGGAGGTTCAGGTTCATGGACTGGCTTCTACTCTGTCCCTGATCACAAGTGAAAATGAGATGGTATCTCAGTATGGACCAAATCACTGCAGTTTGCTTCATAACTGGGAGTTTCTGCTCGAAGGAGTTGTGACTGGAATAGAAACAGGTATACAGATCCTATCTGAAGAGCAGAGGGGAAACTTGCATGGAGAGCTGTTTGGAAATTTTCCAGTGAAACAGAGTTTCATCTGAAAATGCCAGTTCATCAAACCTGAATTGTTTCATGAAAACAGTCTGGGTTTGATGAATTTTCATTGACTGACAGGCAGCGTTCCACAGAACCTGGTTCCCTGCCAGCTTCCCTGGGATTTCAGGATCTGCAGCTCTAGGGGATCCCTGCTACATAGACTACCCTGAGACTGGGGACCCAGAACTTCCAGGGCTTCAGTGGAGCTGAGAGCCTGAAAGCCCTTGAAGTCTGGCTGAAGCCATGGATCTAATAGGCAACAGCAGACACCACTGATTTGGATAACTTAATGCACCCTTTCTACACACATGCACATCATGTGTCATTTGTAAGTTTATTATGTCTACTTTAAGATGATGTATGATATGAAGTGGTCAAGTAGTGCTCTTGCCATAGAAATGGGGATAAACAATGGCAGCATCAACACAATAAAATGACCACTTTGAAATATTTGGATTTGTTTTTGTTAATGACTCTATGTATTATTTCAACACATAAAGTTGAATTCCTTTGTGACCTTGAAGCATCACAACAACAATCTAAAGGATAAAACAAAATCTAATAATACATTTGTACAGGTATTCTTAAAATATAACAGCGTTGGTGACGTTTCTAGTCAACATCATTGTCATCATCTTGTTTATCATGATGATCTCTATGGAGAGTGTGTGGGTTACCAGATTCTTCATTGCCTTGCCAGGTACACAGTTCAGTGCTGGGAAGGTTGTTCCTGCTACAGACACAGTTCATTGTGCAGCGACCCCTACTGGTACAGTCAAAAATAAGAGCTTGTAGAAGGTCAAATACCATTGGGTCCTTGGAGAATACAGGAAGTGGTTCATCATCCACATTTTTCCATCCATGCTGCAATGTTGATCCAATACCTGGGTGCGAAGACATCCAAATCTTTGGTTGCCAAGCCGCTTTTCAAAACTATCCTCACATGGTGGGAGTTTGGCTAGTGACTTGTCTTTTTTGTTGGCTAGATTGAGGCACAAGCAAGTCAGGAATCTGTGGGTTTCTTTTTCTTTCTCTCTCTGGTCATAAAGCTACTAACTTTCTTACTGCAGAAATTGTGGCTTGTCTGTCACTCTCTCTCAATTTGGCAAGATCTCTGAAGCAGTAAGCAACTTATTTTTTTGGACAACATTAAACACAGATTTTCCCCCCCAATATCAAATAGGGAATAGGGATGACAGCAGGAAGTATGTTACAGAAATGAGTGAGTTACAAATTGCACGCACAGGTATTAAATGATGCTTCTCAGTGGTGCTGGTAATGGTGCTTGTTTCAATCCACATGTTATCTATGTGTTCCATTTTTGGAATGTAGTGAATAGCAAGGACCAAAACATCCATATGTGGTGACTTCATTACTATGGCTCCTTTGACACTAAGAGACCCACAAGCCATATTGGCGCACATCTTGTGCCTGCTCCTTCTTGAGTACTGTACAAGTCTTTTGCTTCTTCAACACCTTTGCTAGTTTCACCACTGGAAGAAGTTCCAGCAAGGAGTGTTTGTATTGAGTGTGCTCCTACACTCTCAGCTATATTTTGTACCAAAGAAGAATTTTAGAAGCGATTGCTTGTTGGATGCCACGCTTAGAAACTTTTTCCATGGAGGTACAGGGTGTCTAATAATCACCTGGTATTTCTTGCATCCAACCATAGATCCGGTCCAGCTCCTTCTTTCTGCAGTTTTCACAGAGTTACTGTTGTCGCATCTGTCAAAGATTCAATTACAGAATTAGCTTTGTCAAATCCTTTTAGGACCTGCCTCAGGTATTCAGCAGCCAATTCATCAAATGCGTGGAATTTGACTAAAGACCAGTATGAAACTGTGTATTGTCATCTCTAATACTAATACTGAACTGTGCATAAGTGTCGCTGAATTAAGCTAGTTTCTACATATTTCATAAGCTAGTACTGCATGCATAGTCTATTAAAATTAAAACCTTCAATCAGGCAGACTGGTTCTACATTGTACATACCAAAGCTTAAAAATGAAGAGGCATTACATTTTTTTAAAAATGAATTCATGTACATCTATATCTACCCACCAACCTATAGGAACACAATCTATGGCTACTGGTGCACAACCTTCAGTGTCAGCAAATTTCAATGGAAATTATAGAAACCCATTATATTCACTTGTGAGATACTTTGACAATTAAGAATATGCAATGCCAAAACATTTCATGTTAGTATATTGTAAAATGTTGATAGCTTGATCATTTCTGGGGGAAAAAAATAGTTGCCCATGCAAAACCAATAAAATCTTTTAATACATTGTCATGTGGTAGCTTTGACCAATAAACAGCACATTAAGGTGCTAAAATTAACTTAAATAGTAAAAACTGTAGTCAGTCAAGTTGCAGTGTTTCTGGAACTGTGCAAAAACAACACTTTCTCATTTTGGGTACCATTGTTTCACTTCTCCTGTATGTTGAAAGCACTACTTGCAGCTCCACATCATACCTCATCTAAATGGACATAAAATAAGTTTTCAAATGAAATATGATGTGTATGTGTGTAGGGTGGGTACATCAAAGTCCAAACATATGACACTTTTTGGGGAATTGCCACATGCGTAAGGCTTTAGGCTCTTGGCACCACAGCAGGTAGCCTGGAAGACTCTTAGGCCAGCTGGCTCCCCAGGCTGTGGACTTTTGGGGCAGCTCTCTTCCCAAGCTCAAGGAGTCAGGCAGACCAGGGATCCATCCATCTTGGGTGTTTGGGATCCCTGACACAAATCACGTCAATTTCACTGAGCTGCTGCTGGGGGATGCTGGAGACATATTTTGTTTTGGAAAAACCATGTTTTGGGGCTTCTGAGGTGATTTTTTTTTAATTTTCTGGTTCATGGGAACTTTAGAAATGTCAGAATTTCCCATGAACCAGAAAGCTGAGTTTCTGGTGTTTGCCTGCACTTTTCTTGGCTCAAGCCTGTGCTCTGCCTTTGATCTCTTTTATTTTTAAATGAATTCCAAATTTACTCACAGTTTATTTCCTTTAAAAGTGCACCTAAGCTGTTAGACCTCACTTACATCTGTTAAAATATTTAACATAAATGCTAGTTATAGCTACATTGGACTATGCAGATCTTTTCTACAGATAGTGTTAGAGACTGCTCATTAATTTTTCTCATTTTTAGGTCTACTTAATAACTTCTCTATTAATGTCATTGCAAGATAACAGTATAGATGGATGGAGTTCTTTATTTTAGCAAAGAAAAACAGCAGGCACTCAAGCAGCATGTGCCACAGATCAGCTATTGTTAGTATTACTAAGTATTACTAGGCCAGGGAAGAAAATTTAATTTATGGGTTGGATTCATCCCTTGGATTCCCCTGGGTTGCAGGTCTCTGGTAGCAGAAAGTCTATGAAGCACAATTTCAAGTAAATGTAACTTTTGTAGAAGCTGAATTAAAAGTGAGATCAAAATTAAAAGTTGTTTGTATGCACCTGCTAAGACTTTGGTGTCCAACAGCAGAACTATGCGAATAACTGAATTTTCAATTCAGTGGCCAAATTGGCAGGGGTGAGACTTCGAGGGGGTAGAGTTTGTTTAAGGTCAACTAAAATAAGAACTTTTTGAATTTTCTGGTGAACTAAAAAAGACAAATTTCGTTTTGTTTTGAGTTTTTTAACCTTTTAAAATAAAATTCAAGTAAAATTCAAAAGAAAATGTCATTTTGAAATGAAAAATTGAAATCTTTTATTTTGAAAACACCTAAACAAAATGTTTTGATTTTTTTTATTCTTGTTTATTGGATTTGACTGAAACAATGTGAAGAATTGGACATGAATTAGAGAAATATTTCAGTCGTCTCAAATCTGCATTTTTTTAGTAAAAATCGATTTGTTTGAAAATTTCTCCCAGCTCTCAGATATATAGCTACTCGTTGGGCATATTGTGCTGTACTGTTGTTTCTAGAAGTACCACCTGGTGCCAGCCTTATATACACGCAGACTGTACATTCCTGCTGAACTTGCTACAGTACCAGTTTCTGTGTAGCTTCTTTCCAATCCTAACTACAGTTTCTCTATCAGAGCCTGAGAATACATGTTATCTCCCCCCATGATCCTGAGGAAGGAAAAGGAGAAGAACATTGTGGTGCCTTTGGTGACCAGTCATGATACGATGATACAATTTAATGCAGTGCATCTCAAGATATTACATAGCTAATGGTTGTGCGGCTGGTGAAACAATATGTTCACACCTAAACTGTTCTTGGTCCTCAATTGTAATATTCTCCTATTTTTTGAAAATTGAGAGTCAGAAAAAATAAGAAAACATACGACTATGTGTTACTTTGCTCTGCCTGTTTATGAAATAAGGTTTTGTTCTTGAGCCTCAAAATTTAGAATCGCCACTTCTCCTGAGAAACCTAATAAAAGTTGCAAGGCAGCCCTCCTGTTCAGGACATGGGCTAACCTTGTTATGGTGATGTGCTGAAGGCATATAGGATAGCCATCAAGCTCTATGCCACATTTCTGTATTTTGTACATAAAAAATACTGTTATTGCATAGGTTTTAAATTCCAGACATATCACTTAATGCGGATGCCTTTAATTAGGATTGCTGAATTGTTGCACTGACTCCTAAGAAACCAGTGAATGCTTAATTATTGGGACAGTTTTAATATGAATGGGATTTAGCTAGTGCCAAGAGGTTAAGTGGAGCAGATTCTAAATATTTTATGGATAATAGATGTTTCTCACAGTTACAGGGGTAGCTGCACCTTAGTCACCAGTTCAGTCTCTCTGAGTGCAGCCCCCCAGGTGTTAGGTCTCATGTCTTAACTTATGCTGGGGTGGAATTTGCAATCCTCCTGGTCCTAGACCAGGTTCAGGGCTTCAGTACGCATATTTGTCCTGGAGGTCTAATTGAGTTCAGGCACCTGCGGTTCTTGCCTTTGGGAGTTTGTGACCACTAGTATACAGTGGTCAGACAGCCTTCTTAAAACCAAAGTGTTGTTTATTTAGCAGCAGGATCAATGCTACTAGAGAGAAAAAGGATTTTAAAACAACAGTCTACACCAGTGTTTCTCAATTAAATTTGGCCACGGAACCCTTTTGAACTCCATAAATAATTTTGGAACCCCCCAAACTCTTAACAGTCTTCAAATGTCGAAATAAGCAAAGGTCAGCATTTCTCAATTAAATTACATTTACACTGGATACCCTCCACTGGAAAATCCGGGACATCTTCCCTTTTTCGGCGGCGCGGAGAGCAGCTGCTCGCAGCGGCGTGGAGAGCAGCTGCTCGCGGAACCCTAACAGTGTTCCTGCGGAACCCCAGGGTTCCGCAGAACACCAACTGAGAAACACTGGTCTACACAATTCTTTCTCACCTTGAAGCTCCTCATTCCCTGACGATAACCTAGGGAGAACTAAATGCTTCAGACACCACCAGCCAGTCCCTGTATCTCCTCTGGTTCCCCTGAATAAGTGCTGCCTCTCTCTTGAAAGAATGTCCCTTTTCATCCTGCCAGAATTCTTTTGTCCTCCTTTGTTCATGGGCCTGGTGCAAACAAATTTTGTAGGTTGGCTGGAGAGGAGGCAAAGCTATCAAAGCTGATGGCTCTAGCAGTGTCCCTTAACTGATGGCTGAAAGGTGGCTATCTTTAGCCATTCTTTTCTTTCTTGCTGTTTTTCCAGACTCCTGTTGGGTTAAACTGATAGTCATATAGAAAACGCCCCAGTAATCAGGTCAACCTACAGCTCTGGTTTTTCATAGAGAAGCTGGCAGATAAAGACATAAGAAATAAAAGTTGAATGCATTTATTCTTGTTTTGATTCAGTACAGTATCCTATTTCATTTGAAACTTTTTTCTTTGTATAGTTTAAAGGTACCTTGACTTAAGTAGGACAGCTGCTTAATTGGGCTAATAGACCATCCACCACGGTGTCCCAATAAAAACTGTGCCAAGCTTGTAATATGATGGAACAGGTCTATAATGAACTCGGGATATAAGTACATTATCTTTATATTACAGATAGCTGTGAACCAGGAAATCATATCCAAGCAATCCAAACTTTAGAATAGTTTTGTTCCAGATCTGTGCACCATGAGTGAGGCTTATTGCTAGTCTACAGCGAAGCAGTAATGCACTTCAGTGCACCAGTTTCAAATACAGTAATTGTGGAAAAATATCTGAGAACACCTTGGGCAAACTTCAACTTCCAATCCCCAGTTGTTCATGCAGAATTGTATGTGCCTGTACTTTGTAGATACAAACAGCTGTGCAAGTTGCATATGAAGGTGTTAGAAGCTGCAAGTGCAGAACTGATTGAGCCACTATGTTTTGCAGGCGTAAATTCTGTCATGTCAAATTTATGTCAAGTTTGTGGGCACAAGTATATGCATGTAAAAGGATGTGCTTGCACAAATGGAGGCTGGCTAGAGGGTTGGCTGAGAAACCATATTCTTATAAGAATTCTGTTACCTGTGTACAGGGATAATCAATTATTTTTTTGATCAGGGTCCAAATTTCTTGGTCAAAGTTTAGTCAAGGTCCAGACTCCAGAAAAAATAACACAAAAATAATAACAATAATGACAATAAATAAGTAAATAAAAAGATTTTGTGGTTTGTTTAAAAGTGTCTGATGGTCAGGATTTGGCCCGCGGTCTGCCTATTGATTACCCCATCTGTGTGTATTGAATTTTGCGGGTAGCACTGAAAGACACAGAGTGACAGTATGTTATATCAAATAGCTGCTACAGAGGTACATTTTTGTTCATGTGGCACAGAACATGTAAGAATTTTACTGTATTTTTAAAACGTTATGAGATGTTATAGTGATGTCAAATACATCTCTTGTGTAGTCTAGTAAGCATCATGGTTGGATTCATCACTGGTGTAATTATCACCGTGGAAGTGGAAGAGTTTGGTCTATTCTTTTTTCTGTCTGTAGACTTCAGAATCATAGGATCCACTGATCCTGGTCCTGTATCTTCATTGGGGACCAGAGCAAAAGAGGGAAACAGACACCTAGCCTAATGCAGATATTTCACAGTATCCTCAGTTTACACGGGTATTTATCATTAAGAGCCACAAACCTATGAGGTGAGCAGCTGTTGTATTCCTATCTTTTATTTGCTGAAATGGACCTACAAGTTTATGAAGTGAGAAACTGAGTCCAGCTAAAGCCCTCATTAACTTAATGACAATTTGAGTCAGAGAATGAAAAAACATTGTTAATTTGCCTAGTTCTTATAGCCATCCAGAAACTAGTGTGTTATAACAACTAAAAGAATGTTGGACAAAGAAAAAAGTTGGGGGGAGAGATTGAGTGGTTTAAAAGACATTTTTGATACATTGTTATCAGTGCATCCAATTAAAAAGAAATTAAAGTGTAAATCTCTGCTGACTGCCTGAATTAAAAAAGGTTCCTCTTTTGGCCTCTCTAAGCACTTGAGCAAATTAATTAGATATGTGCTGAATGGGGTACCAGTGAGGTTCACCCATCATAGACACCTACCTCTTCCTGCTGCCAAATGAGTCTATTCTGGGACTGAAAAGAATACCACTTTGAGACCAGAAATAAGGCTATGTTCATTTCATCATTAGGTTTTCATTTTTTGGACGTTGTACTGATAACATGGTGGAATGACATATTTGTAGTGGACATAAGGGCTGTACATGTGTGGTTAATGCAGGCATGGGTGTCTGTGGGGGACAGGTCAGAGACTATGTAACATCTGTAGCTGCAGTAAGTTGTAATAAGAGAGTAAAAACTTGAGAGGGACATATTCCCCCCTGCCCTTAGTGGTTCTGCATGTGTGATGCAGGAGACCTGGATTCAGGACTGCTGGATTCTGATCTTGGTTGTGTCACTAACCTAGGGCAAGTCAGTGAACTGTTCTGCCATCAGTTTCTTTGTCTGTATAATGGGAACAAATTGCTTCATGAGGTATCATGAAGCTTAACTAGTGTTTGTAAAGCAGTTCAAGATGCTTGGGGAAAAGGTGTTACAGAATTTTTGTGTAGGCAGCCACTACAAGTCCTAGAAAAGCAGCCCTCCTTACTGGACATTTGGGAATGTATGATATAGTTGCATGGTTATTCTCATTCTGCTTACTACTCTCCAGGTACTCAGCATTGGAAATAGCTGAATTGTCTCTCATTGCTTGGGCTTGGGCTTTTATTCCAGCTGATTGTGTAGAAATGGGGAAGACACAGGAAGAGCGATTGCAGTTCATTATATTTTAAAAAATGAAACCATGGGTTATCAAATATTTAATTCATTCTGATGAATGGACTGTATAAAATCTATAATGAATTCTTTGCTTTGATTAAATAAAATTGAGGACTTAAGTATTCATTCCAGCACTCTGAAATAAATTGTTTTTGGATTGTCATAATAAACTCAGTGCACACAGTGGTTTTGGCCTAAGTCCATTGGCGACAAACATTTTATCCCTGTGTGCGTTAGACCAGAAATAGCTGAATTAGAGCTGAACTGCTGACTTGTTCATGAAGGTCATTATTTCTGCCATAGTCTTTAGTTTATTATTTACTAGGGAATAATGTAGTCTACAAGAAATACAGAAAGCATTTAAACCCTGTTGGTTTTCAAGAAATGATATACAATTTAGAGACATTCTAGTGTTGGAGAATACACTGTTATTTTAATCCCTATTCCAACATACAGAGTGGGCGATAAAGGCCTCCGTTATGCAACCTTTACTTACATTGGTGTGTCTGGGACTACTACTTGCATCATGGTGTGCTCACCAGTAGTTATAGAGGATTCACAATGAGGCCCATAGGTATATTTAGATGAAGTTTAAAGTAGATGAGTTACACATATGCATTGAAAGTCCAGTTCCAAGCGCACGAGATTCCATGTCACATCACCACCACACCTGGCCTTCTTGTTGGCAGTCTTAGCAGAAATGTTAAGGACTAACAAAGTGTCCTGGGTCAGGAACTGACTGCAGGGGCTCTCCTGGGACAGTGGGGAAGGCAATAGTCTCAGTGGTTTTGCCCCAGTGTAGCTGGAGGGAGGCATAGGCTGGGGATGCACCGGACCATTTCCTTCTCCGCCTTTTGTGAGAGAGTCTCCTGAGGCCACCCCGCCCACTGCTCTCCCCGCCTCTCAGGGGAGGGGGGTGAGCGGGAGCAGGGCCTGGGGTGAAGCAGGGGTGGGAATTCAGGGGAGGATGGAGCAGGGGGCGGCTGCCCCCCCCCAGCCTCCCCAAAGGCAGGAATAGCCTGCCACCCATGCCTGAGACTGCACCATTGAACTCAATGGGAGTTTTGCTATTGACTTACAGGGAGCAGGAAGCGGGGGTGTCTTAATGTCTGCCTGGCATATTTCGCCAGCATTGAATTCACTGGCATAGTAAAGCAAGAATAAACAACCCCAAAAGTGCTCCAGACAGGGTAACATAAAAATGGTCTTAAAAGGAGATCACAAGGGGGCCCTAAGATAATGACCCTTTACGGGCAGCTAACACAGTCATTAAAATGGCAGGTGTATGAACCCAACACTAGCTAAGACTGTTCCCATTGCCTGATCACAACATTTGATTATCCTCATGTGAATCTGGTCCCCACTGTGGGGAACTTAGCTATTAATTGCAGTTGTGCTTTCTTCTTTTTCTTCTGTAAAAGTTTGAAAGAAAGAAGAGGGGGAAAGAAATGTAGTGCAAGGCTGCATGAGACCATTCCCAACCCCTTCTTCTCTCTAGTCTGTCATGTAAATAATGGTTGCTAAGGATTTTTGCAGCCGCCCATGGTGTCTGGACGAAAAAAAATCAGGAAAAATTGTTCTTGCTAGAGCCACACACATCTGATGAGACTATTTTTTGGCTTAGTGAATTGGCCTCTTTAGGTGGAGACTAGCTAATAAATCTCCATTTACTGAACACTGCAGTGTGAATCAATTGATGCTAACTAGTTTAATATCTTGAGTTATCCTTTTTAGCTCTGTTATTTGCAGAGCTTTATTCTGTTGTCCAAAGTAGCAAATGAGTTTCCCAGGTTGCTTTAGGGAACCCTGACATTCTTAAGTGATCTCAGGGTTATTAATATGCAACTGTGCTTGGGGGGACAAAAATGGACTTAATCAATAAATCACCGTAGCTAGTCACGAAACTGAGGGTAGAAGCAAATAAGCATCAGAGCCTGAGGATGGATAATAAACAGGGCTTAAAGAGGAAATGCCCACTCCTGGGAAATGGCAATGTTGGAGAATGACATGGGATCATATAGAAGAATCCAAGATCCTGGAGTTATCCTGAGACAAAAGTCTGAAGAGGATTATGGAGCAGACAGTCATGGGAAGTTTATTGAGTAAAACATGCTGTATGAGAAATGCTGATGACAACAGCTGAGTTTAGAAATATCATTGAGTTGTTCTGTTTTTGAATTTGCAATATGTATTCCTTTTGTGTCTGCCCTTATGACATGATTTATATTAATAGCCCTTAAATGTATCAAGGGTTTCTAGTGATTAGAATATATAACAGCAGGCTCCCAGAAGTCCCTATGACACTGAATGACTTTTCTTTTGAATGTCACAGAACGTAGCTCTGAATGTATCTTCAAGACATTGGTTATAGGTGCTGTGACCTTTCTGGGGAAAACTAAGAGCATGTGTCCTTTAAGACTAACATAGCATTTCACAGCCATGGACACTTCTTGCTAACATTTTACATAAAAGGAAGATTTATATTTAGAAAGAGCATGGTCAAAACACAAAGTAGCTGAATCACACCATGTTCTACTCTTTCAGTGATTTTACAGTTTGACCTTGAGATGACACTCCCACCCTAACCCCTGCCCTTTCTATCAGAAGGGATATAAGGTCACTTTTCTGCTTTGATCCAATCCCCTCTCCATAACCTTTCCTCTCCACACTGTGATCGTTTTTAATTCCATCTCCTTGCCTTTCAGTAGTCTCCATAATGGGATTTCTACCCTTATTTTTCTCTCAGCTAGTCCCAGCCTGACTGGTCTGTTGAAATTGTACGGTTTTTCTACATTTTCAGTCAGATGTGCTCAGGAGCACCTTACTACGGAAGAGCATGCACAGATTAACACAAGTTGGCTGGCCTGAAAGATGGAGGCCTACACAGTCTGGTAATAAAGACTTCTTAAAGGTGAAATGCAAAGAGAGGGAAAATTGAGTTTGTGCCTTTTTTTTTTTTTTTTTTTTTTTCCCTTTTTTAATGCTATATTTACCAGGCCTGAAAGTCATGTTTTTTGTTTTTGCATTTTTATTTCTAAATTTTGTGCTTTTTACATTTGTGAATATCCCTGGACTTAGTATACTTGGAGATTTTGATATCTCTGGCTTTTACGTGAATATTGAGGCTATTGAATCTGTAACAAAGACATGTTTTCTTCAAAATATTCCTCAAGCATTTGAATTAAATGGGTGGGATTTTTAAATTGACTTCCCGAGTATTTCTGATGTTATCCTAATAGTTGTCTGGATAAATGCTAGATTGGTTTCGTGACTAGTCTGAATACAAGAGCAACATAACTTGAAGATAAATACAGTTTTGAAAAAGTGTGTGTCAGTTTGTGTGGTAGGAAATATTGGCCAACTTCCCTGTTATGGTGTATGTGGTAATAGCTCCCTATTTGCTAAAATTGACCTGTACTGTGGTTTCAGTAGCTACTAGCAGGGACTTTCCTTCCATCATTAAAAAGAAATAAGCATGTCTTTAGTCATCCAACTTAAAAATAGGACATGTAGGTGAAAACTCAGGGCATAAATAGTAGGATTCAGTGATAGAACTAGTCAATTTGGTAGCTTCTTGAAGGTGTCAAGTTTTGTAAAACGCACACACAAGCTGAAGGAGCTGTCACTTCATTTATGAGGCTGATTATTTGGTCTCTTCTATAGTTCTCCTTGATAACTTGCTCCAGCCTCTCCAAAATTACTTCAGCATTATAAGTGGTGATAGCCCACATAGAAACTACTAGTTCAAATGTGCCTACACTCTTTGAACTCAAATCTCAGGCTGCGGAATGACTGCGGTCCCATATTCCATAAATTACTCATCACTAGCAGATCTGACTCCGCCTCTGCGTAGTCGTTGGCACAATAGATGTTGCTTCAAGTTGCTGGTTCTTTGCTTGCTCATTTTACTTTGTTGTAATTTTTACCCTTTTTGGCACAAAACACACTCACAATTTCTTTTTTCTGCAGGGCCTGTCTCTTGCCCCTGCCCCTTATAACTCTTGGCATCCACTGGAACCAGTGGAAGCAGATGGCTTTACCCCAACTGAGACTATCTAAAAATAAACATTCATCTTTACAATATTTATAATTGTTTATTGCCTGCTGTTGACAATCTGTTATTGACAGGGGAACTGCCTGAACAAGAGATGTCACCTAAAGGAGTGGCATTCTTACAGCAACGCAGTCTGTCTTTTGGAATTGGAAACAAGAGAGTATATATTGCAAACTGCAGAGGCCAAAGTAATTGCCAAGTTTTGTCTTTCTAACATTTTGCATGTATGTCATCTGCACATTAGTTTGACTTGTCTGTTAGGATTGTAACCCATTCAAGGAAAGGACCATTCCCAACTCTTTGTCTGTACAGTGCCTATCACAGTGAGACTTTGCTCATGGTTGGGGTTTGTAGATGCTACTGTGATTCAAATAATACATAATAAAGATTAAGGCAGAGCTGGTGAAGCTAGATATGTGCTAGTCTGAGTGCCAGATTTTGGAGGGTTTCCCAGCTTATGCTGCCAAAACTTCACTGCATGTGTTTTGTGTGCATGACGCATCACGTTTTGGAGGGAAATAGAGAGCAGTGGGGACTAGAGGGCAGTAGGACCTGCACCATGGTGGGAGCTTAGAAAAAAGCATATGCTGAGGTTTATGTTTAGTTGAAGTTAGTGATAAAGGCAAACTGTAGGAAAGGGGTGAGTGTAGACACTAATGCAGAGTGTATCTTCTGTGTCATAAGCTGGTGAAGTACTATGTTCACATTTTAAGAGGGTGGGTTTAGTTTGAGTCTCATCCCTGATTCTGGCCCCACCGATGTTTCCAGCAATAATAATTGTGGTACTGGGATCTTTCTTTTCCTCCTGCTCTGACTGATCTATTTTAATTTATTTTAAATAGAGGTAATTTACCTTATTAAAGGATATATTCAAAAATGAAGGCGACCCAGTTCTAGCAAAGGAGAATCTGAAAGTACCTGGAGGCCTTCAGGAGGGAAAAGCCTCATCACTTTACTACAGTAATGGCAGACAGCTAAGTATCTGAGATAGACAGAAAGTATTTATAGAATTTAGCAGAGATTTGAGAGGTGAATTGGGAGCAAGAATTTATCTTATGTTGGTTCTCTTTGAAATCTGTGTCTTGATAACAGTTCAAGATAGATTGACTTACATGCATTGCAGCTACAAGACGAGTGGCGTACTGGGGGGGCGGGGAGCATGCCCCCAGGCACCGGCCTGGGAAGGGCACCGGCCAGACTCTCGGAAGAGGAGCTGCCCCCTGTCACAGGCAGCCAGGGCGTCCCCCCAGCTCCTCTGCCCCTGTGCTGGGCACCAGGAGGGAGCCGTGGGGACCAGAGTCTGTCACAGCAAACCTCACCTCTCCCCCAACTGCCGGGCAGCCCCTGCTGCCCCCACAGTAGGGGGAGAGCAGGACAGGAGCCCGAGGACCCACCCCTGCCACCTCCCGCGGGGCACTTGCTAACAGGGGAAGAAGTGGGGGAGAAAAGACCTCCCCCACGGGGCGCTGCTGAGGGGGCGGGTACCAATGTAAGTATGGCCCCCAGGCACAGGAGACCCATGGTATGCTACTGTAAAAGACAAGATGAATGGCATGTCTGGGAAGGTGGGTTTTGTACTCCTGATGTAAATGAAAGCCTGAGCCAAGCACCTCCTGTAAAGTATCATCAGACTTTCATTTGGAAATCTCCTTAGAGGAATGCTGGAGCATTTAAAGTAACATGTTAGCTTTCAAATAGATAGGCTTGCTGATCTAGCTTTATCTCTTAGGAATTTTTTTTTCTTTTAATTTAAGTCATTGATAAGAATTATCTGGATTTCTACAAAGTGGCACTTTCCTGTTCTCCCTCTTTCTCTACCTGGCAGGCAGCTAAAGATAAGATTGGTAAGGAAGATAAAATTCTCTCTGAAGGTCAATCAGTATGATTTCTGGGACTGCCATAAATGAGATTTGAGAAAGGAGTGCCATGTTTTTGCTGAATTTTCTCTGCATTTTCTGGAAGTAGTCCCAAGCTAAGCTTTTATCTTTAGAAAGCTCTATGTTTCTAATGAACTTGTCACCACTGGAAGCACTCAAAACAATGCATTTATTTGGCTAACTTACCCTCTCTGGCAAGTTAGAATTTATTTGTCTTAAACAAGAGCCAGGAAGAAGTGTATTGGTGAAAATTCCAAGGCCAGGTCCTTGCCAGCAGGTGACAAATGCTGATCCAGCAGTATATTTTGTCATATTGCAACTTCCTGTAGTGTATTTTAGGTTAATATTCAAGGGCAAGAAAAATGTCCTATATCAAAATGTAAAGTAGCAAATTGCTTTCTTGCTTTAGTACCGACATCTGCATCTATATGATTGCTCTACAGTATAAGCAAAGCTATGTATTTTAATATGATCTTCAAAAAAAAATTCTGCTGTTCTTCACTCAAGGTGCATTTGAGATATCTGATGAGCTTGAATAGAGATTTTTTTTTATTACTATTAAAGCACAGTTTTAACAAAGTACTCCAAGTCCTGGCAAATCTGGTACTGAGGTGATCCAGTAACTGGATAGTTTCGTGAAGTCCCTTTAAAGCAAACTGTGGTCCTCCTAGTCCCGTGCATTATCCCAGAAAGCAATGAGCAGTCATATGGTATGTGATCATAGGCAGGAACTGCAATTTAGACAGCAATCATGTGCATTGTCAGTAACTGGGGAGCCTGCCAAAGGAAATGCAGGGATTTCCAGTTGCTGTCAAAATATAGCCACAATCTGTAGAATATTTTGGCGGGCATCTCAAATTTTCTCCCCCACACGCCTCTTCCCTTCCCTTCTGTATGATTACCAAAAGTGACCACATAAGACACGTGAGTGCCAACTTTTGGAAGGTTACTGTAGGAGCAACAGTTCATCCAGCAGCCATACCATCACAGATTACGATCTTGTCAGATCTCCTAAATTAAGCAAGGTCTGGGAGACCTCCCAAGAGAACTCAGGAAATGGCATTGATAATTCAACAAGTGGCTCTGTTCCCCTTGAATCAGTATTAAAGCAATTGCTTTTTTGATAGTTTTAAAAGATTAATGGATGAAGAGAATAGAGCAGATGTTATATATTTGCATTTTTGTAAAGTATTTGAAACCCTGTCTCAATCTAACTTTAAAAAAAAAAAAAATTAAAATTAGCTTGGATGGGCACACTGTGATGTGGAATTAAAACTGTCTGAAAGTCCTTCATTCAAAGTCACTATCTAAGCTTAAGAAACATTCCTACTGTTAAAATCAGTTCAATTCCCCCCATGTTAGCAACATTTGGAATATAGAAAGCCTACTGTCTGTCTGACATCTCTGTTTTAAGCATGGTGGGCCAGATTTACAAAGGTATTTAAGTGCAACAAAATGCAGATAGGCACCCAGAAGAGTTTACCAAAGCATTAAGCATCTTAGGCTTAACGATCCCAGGCTAGATGCATAGGCAGAAAACAGCAATATGAGAGGTAGAATTTTTGAGAAAAATAATACAAAAGTCAGGTACTCTGTGGGAAAAAGAAAGCTGGGCAGCTTTAATGCTGAATTGCACCCTTCAGATCTAGGTGAACATAGTAGACAGCATATCACGGGAGAATTGCTATATCTTGTGGCAGGAAAAAAGACCAATACAGCTTTGACCTGCATATGCAGAGGGATTGCATGGCGGAGCAGGGGAGTACATGGCCACTTTCTGTGGGGTGGCAAATAGGTGTCACTTTAGCAGAAAGAGACGAACAAATTCAGTGAAGTGCAACAAAAATGTTCACAGGCCTGTGGAACGGAAGGAAAAAAGGTAAACATTAGAAAAGAACATAATTTGGAATTTCCATCTTTCAGAGGGCGAGGGACATCTCCCCAGGAAAATGGTGGAAGCCCTGATGCTTCCATTTTGATGTTCCATTTTGGAGATTTATTTTCTGCCAACCAAAAATTCCCCCTGGAACTTTATTTGGAGAATGTACTCATCACTACTTCTCATAAAATATTGTTGGGTGACAATGGGGGTGTTGGCTGCTGCATTTCACCCTTTAGGTGGCTATATTTCAGTGATGGGTAAGGAGTGCTACATATACATTGATAAAGGAATTTGGAATCTTTTAGGAAGAAAATTGTTCTAAAACCATCAAATGTAAGGTTATACAACTCTTCATGTTCTGTGGAGGAGGTGCCATAAAATTAGTTGTTATAGTTGATAGAATGACAGTTATGCAGTGTATAGTTGCCAATATAACACTATTTGCTTACTGCATAGTTAATGTCAAATGTCATGCCATGCCATTCACAGAGGCTCATCCCATTACTTCAGTTATTATATATTTTCCTGCTGGTTTATAATTCTGTGTTACTTTCTTTTCATCCCTCTGTAGTCTCTGATCTTGTATACCACCTTTGTGTTCATTGGCATGAAAGGCGCTTTTCCAAATCAATGTTGTTGGTTTTTTTTTTTATATATATAACTAAGCAAATAAATGGCACATATTATTCTAACTCTGACAGGAAGTGAAACATGAAAACTTGCTGATAAACTAACAGTTCCGCTGAGATTTTGATAACTGCGCCCCCAGTAGTAATAAAACATCCCTACTGTTAACTTTGTTTTCAGTGCGTATGCAATCAGTTACTTGAGATCAGTTCCTTTTGGGTTTTACTTTAGTGAGCTGTCTTTGTTGAGGCAAATGCTACTGATCAGAAAAACAAAACAAAACAAAAAACTGAAAAAAACAAACACTGTTCTTTTAACTTCAAAAAACCTGCAGTTCTTAGTTGCTAGTTTTAGTTTGACATATGTGGGTTGCTCGCTTCTCCTGGGGAGAGTAAAACAAAAAAACAAAAGTGAATGGAAGGCACTTGGTGTGATTCCATGCTCTGAGATCACAGCAGGTATGTTTTTAAAGGTGAATTTGGGAAGGTGGCTGTTGAACACAGTCAGAAACATTAACAGAACAAATATACAGAGTACAGCTCAGGAAGATGTAGTGCAAGATGTTCAGCACTGATCTAGCTGTGTTCCATGCTTGAATTAGAGGGAAAATCTCTCTAGGCTACAGGGACATTCAATCTTCCTGCCAGTTCAGTCACCTGCCTCTCTGCTGAGACTATAAGGAGAGTTCCAGTTTGTGCTGATGTAGCTGTGAAGTTACAAGTTTTTTAAGCCACTTAGTGCAAAACAGCTGTCCACCCTCGGTCCAGTGGAACTCCCTGAGCAGGCCCCACATATGCGACACATGAGCTGTGGATGAACTAAGGAACTGGAGATGAGTAGCTGGTTATTGGCATGATTCAGGGCACTCGTCTGTATGGTGTTCTGGGGAATGAAGGAGCATTCCAGGTCCTTCCCCATTCACATGCAAGAAGTACTGGAACCTTGCAAGACAGTCTGTTCTCAAGAGACTTCTGGCCCAATTCTGAAGACCAAAACAGTTAATGTCAGATTTGGATGTGTCCTCTCTTTGGGTGCTTATTTCTGAGTCTCTTGAGATTCATCCTTCCATGGCTTGTGATCTGATTTACCTGGTAGATTAAGACATAACATGTTGGATTTGATACTGTGGATCTCACCAATCACATGCCCAAATGTCACCAAGGACCTTCGAATAAGATTAGGCTGTTTCCAGTTTCAGTTCTTTCCTGGGTAAGGGTTACGCTGGCTGCCATTTCAGAATGTCAGTTTCCAACTTTTAAAAATATATTTAATTAGGAGGAAGATTCTGAAACACCTGCAAAAGGGAATGGGCTTTGATCATGCCTATCTTAAAATATTTATGTGAAAGGAAAACCTTTTTTAAGAGGTTGTGAATCACAGAAACCAAGATCTCAGTGGGTTGCCAATTAAACCTCTCTTGAGCTGCTTTCTTGTTTGCCATTTGGCCTTGTTTATGTGGACCTTATAGACACACATGCTGCTTGGTGAATAAGCACTGTTATGTTATTTATTGTGCAGCATACATAATATGTTTTGCATTAGAGTTATTGTGAGCAAAATGACCAGCAAATGAAATAGAATACTGTTTTGTGAATACATTGCTCAACTTGGAATACACAGCCACTAATGCTGACAGCAATTTATACTTGTAGCACGTTGTGAAACTCTGTAATTCTATGTAAATAACTGTGCTTAGAACTTCTATTTTGCGTTTCACCTGAGTATTTTATAAACTTATCTACAGCGCTTTACAGGGGTGTTTTTGGGGCATAGTCTGCCTGTACAAATTGTCCAAGGATCACTTTTCTGTGGCATAGTCAAGAATAGACTCAGAAGGTGTCCTGACTGTGATGTCTACTCTAACCACTGGGCCACAAAGACACTTTCAGCATCTGAATTAAAGAGGATGTCAGTGTCTGTGACATTTTCAATATAAAGAGTTTTCATCAGCCCTTTATTCTTTATCACCACTCAGACCACCTAAAAGTGTTTAGTTAGCAGAGAATTTTTTTCTGGACAATAAAAATGCATTGCTGTCAATCTTATGTCACTGGATTTCACCAATATGGATGTTTGCAAATTCCTGCATTTCTCTGAGAGATTTAATGGGTGATATTGTCCAATGGGTGTTTATTGGGAGTGCCAGTGTGTGTCGCTTGGATAGTTTGTGAACTGCTTAGCTGCATCTGATGAAAGGGGGAGCCTCTAAGGAAATAATGTAGTGGGGATTGCAATCTAGCTTGTTGGATTTGGCTCACCCAGGCCAAATTTCTTGTCATGTTTAGAAATGTTTTCTCTGTCCATCCTCTGTCAATTCAGGGTAAGTGTCTTGAGTGAAGGTATAGGGAAAGGCAAGTGAGAAATTTGCTAATACATAGTGACATATATCACCTTTTATAAATTGCTGTACAAAGCAATCCTTCAGTGCCAAATAAAATCATAAAGTACCAGAGAGTTGGATGGGGTGATCCTAACAGGTCTTTTCCATCTCTGTAATCCTGAAAAAAATACAGGAATGCCCCTTGCTGTACATTGCTTTCTGTCTGGTCAGGTTTTAATAAATAGTGTTCCCAAACTTTCCCAAGGAGACTGATCCACCACAGCCAATATATATCTCTGTCAGGAAGTCTGTCTTGATAGCCAGCCTGCTTTCTCCCTTTCTTAGATTCACCCCATTACTTCTATTTATACCTTCATGTGCCACTTTAATTTACATCATCTGTCTCTTAGCGTTTACACCCTTCAGCGATTTGTAGATTATCATATCTCCTTAATCATCAGCAAAACTGAACATATTTTGCTGCTTCAATCTTGCCTTTTAAGCAACTCCCTTCAACCCCCTGATTGTTTTTATTGTTCTTTTCTGAACTACCTACATTTTTAACACAGGGCAAGTATTTGGCACTTCTTTAAAATCAGGGCTTTTAAAAGTGTTTCAGGGTGGGCATTCAAAACCCAGAATCTCTAGTCACTTTTGACAATCTGGTCAAAATTCTTGTTATGCGATAAACAAAGCTTACTTCTAAACCCTGAAAACTCTGTGGGTGTTCTTCACTAGGAAAAAAGGTGTGTTCTTACTTTGTGTTAGCTAACATGGTAACTAAACCAAGATAAAATCTTAGTGAAGACTGTGCATTTTGTAGTTTTCTAATGCATTAGCAGGTCAAGGTAAACACAGTGGCCGAGCCTAGGGTTTTTACCTCGACCTGTGAACTTATGTTAAAACTACAACTGCCTTGTCTGCACTCAGATTTTACCTCATGTTAGTTACCACATGTTAGCTGACATGAGGTAAGAACACACTTTTTTTCCTAGTGAAGACTGGGCCTTAAGGTATCTGATTAACAACCAGGCTTGGAAAAGTATGTTTCAACATACCATGTTTTTTATGCTTTTCCAAGGGGAGGAAGGTATACAACAGGGATGGTCAATAGGCGGACCAAGGGCCAAATCCAGAATGCCAGGCGGTTTTGAACAGACCCCAAAATCTTTTTATTACTTATTATCATCATCATTATTATTATTATGTTTTTATTATTTTCTCTGGAGTCTGGACCTTGACTATACCTTGAACATGAAATTTGGACCTTGACAAACAATAATGGACGAACCCTGGTCTACAATTTCATTTTGCTTTTCATGGAGGTTGCCAGATCAGACCAGCAAGTGCTCTCTCTGCTGACTTCTTTGCAGAGGATTAAGCTTAGTACATGCTGTATTGATCCTTGTGAGGAAAACTACTGCCAGAAGGAAATGTGTATTAAACTCAATGGAACCCTGATGAAGTGCACCTTGAGTGCCTTTTTGCCAAATGAAAAGGTTGTCAGCATATTAACTCCCTATGAAGGAATTTTTTCAGAAAACAATTTCACTAAGTATTGCGAGACCTTCTTAACATGACTAGAATGTAACGACTGATTGTGGCTTTCATTTTGTGATCCATGAATGGCTGGAAACTTACAATTATTTACTGGTTTTCCATTAAATATAGCATTTCTTTTACCAGTGTTTAAAGAAGCAATAAACATTTTAATTAGACATTGCTTGTGACATAATATGTAATGTGCCCTATGTTTTCAAATGGAATAGTATTTTTGAATCTGACTAAAGAATGAATACCTTAATTTATAAATTAACACCGCTGAAGTGCATTATAAAGTAAGTTGGACTTAGGTGCTCTCTCTGTAGTGGTGGTGATATAATACCTTAAATTCATTCAATTAATTTCTTCAGAGACATTCCTTTTCCAGACTTGTGGTGTAACCCTGCATTCTTTCTTATGGCCAAAAAAGCAGCTCTCATAGATGATGCCATCCAGTAATTACATGAGCCTTTACATTTATCAAATATAAGGCCAAATCCTGCAGTTCTTAATTGGTGGCCTGATTCTGCAATACCTAATCGCTTTGAGTAACACATTGTGTGCACAGTGCTATTCAAATTGTATTTGGGTTTCATAGTTGGAGCTTCAGGTTATACTCAGTCCTTATTTATTTCAAAATCCCAATTATTTGGTGAGAGTTTTGACTGTGTAAAGAATTCAGAATTTGACTCATTTGCTGCAGTATTTAATCCCACAAACATAGGAACCAAGACCCCGAATCTTCAGCTAAAGTCTTCCATTTAATTGAGACACACCATGATTATATTTTTCTAGCTACTTTTATGCATTTTTGTGAGAACTCTAACTAAGATATTTATGGCTTTTTTTCCC
Source organism: Emydura macquarii macquarii (assembly GCF_026122565.2). Taxonomy (NCBI): domain Eukaryota; kingdom Metazoa; phylum Chordata; order Testudines; family Chelidae; genus Emydura; species Emydura macquarii. The sequence goes on along the minus strand of NW_027130204.1, from coordinate 10,530,622 downwards.
ATTTGCAAACCCATATTGATCTTGTATCTGTTTTTTGTTCTGTTGGGTTTAAGTTGACTCATTCTTAAACCAATCATGTAAAGTCTGAAATATCAAACTGCACAGTCTTAATTTATTTTCTGAAGTAATGTTTCCTTGGGCTGAAGCCACTAAAGAATAAAAGCTGAATGGAGAGAGAAAAAATGGAATTACATGAATGGAATTACATGACCTGACCTAGTTTTCATAGACTGTACAGATCTGAATGGCTGAGGTAATTGTATTAAAAAGAAATCTCATTCTGATGTGTAGCTTACATTTCATTCTTTATTTTAAAGATCTCAAAAATCATTTAACAACCAGCCTTCTGTTTAGTTTGTTTGCTTATGGCCTCTTTATGTGTGGAAGTGATTCTTTAAATATCCCAGATATACTCCCATGTGTGCTTCAGTACAGACTTGGTGTGAAGAGACCACCCCGCTCCTGTTGTCTTATTTTATTTTTGCATTGTGCCCAGAAAGGCAAAGCAATTACATTCCCTGAAACCTGTCATATTTAATTGAAATAGGGAGAATGAAATTATCATTTGATTGCTGGGCCGCATTGGAATGGAAAGAATTCCAGTGCGGGAATGGGAGAGAGAAAAAAATCTACTAATGCGTGTGTTATGCAATTATGTCTTGTTATTGATATAGTGAGGTTTTTTTAAAAGAAAGATTTATTGGGATATGTAGAGCTGAGGCCAAAGAGGTCTGTAGGCCTGTCAGAATCAATTTTACCTGCTTGACCTCCCAAAACACTGAAAGTCAGTGCTGCTGTCTTGTAGTTTTTATATTTTATTCCTTCTATAGGTATCCCCATGCTTTCCCCACTGAAACTGGTGCTTCTAGACATGTTATCAAATTATAAGCCTGCAAGAGTTGGAAATTGGGGCAAGGTTTTGGTGAATAATTAGGCATTTTGGGGACAGTTCATCTTTGATTGATGGGGGCTGCAGGGAGAGAATCAGCATATACAATGATTTGCACTTATATTAATATTTGGTGTCTTGAGGGTGCTGCTCATCTGAGGATTTCAAAGTAATTTATGCAAATGTAACATGTAACCAGTCAGTGTCAGAGCCAGGAACAGAACCTAGCAGCACTAATTGTTAGACACATTACCTCTACTTCTTTGTGCTAGAACATGTTTTAACCATTACACACTTAAACATTCAGTCCAGCTGTCTAAAGAATTGTTCAGGAAACATAGGAGATCTGCCGTCCAAAGAGAAGGGAGGTGTACTAAATCCTGTTCCACCATCCTATCTTAGCTCTGTTTAATAAGCAGTAGAGAAAGCCAAACAATAGAGAAAACAGCATGGCCTAGTGAACAGGGCACAGGATTAGGCGTCAAGAGACCTGGATTATTCTCCCAGCTCTGCTACTACTTTACTGTGTGACCTTGGGCAAGTCATTTAAGATATATTTATGCTGCATGCTTCTTTCGGCAGTGTGTCAAGTACATACATGCATAGGCCCCCTACCATGGCTTAAATAATAGTGTAGCAGGGGAGGCGTAGGTGAGTAAATACTCGTCTAAAAGGTGTGAGTATGTATGCAAATACATACTCTAGAGCAGTGGTTCTTAACCTTTCCAAACTACTGTACCCCTGAAGCCTGAGTCCCACCCCCACGGGGCTGAGGCATGTAATTTAGTTTCATGGCGCCCCTGTGGCTCCAGGCAATTACCTTTCTTGCCACCCCCAATACCAGCTCTGCACTTGTGACCCCTCTAAAACTCCAGGTTAAGAAACACTGCTCTAGAGGTTTTCTGCTTGCCCAAGCCATACCTCTTCATTTACATGGTTGATTTTAGCAGTGTTGTGTTCTGCTGCCTCCCTGCTGCAGGAAAAGACTGCCTCAGTGGGGAAAGGCTCTGGCAGAGGGGAGGAAGCTGGGAAGGGATAAGCCTTTCCATGCTTCCCCATTGCCAGAGCCTTTCCTCACCACAGCTGTTGAGGCTTTTCCGTGCTATCTTCCCTCCTGCCAGAATCTCTGACATGTAGCTACACACTGCAGTGTGGACACAGCAGGCTTTTCACTGCAGCATGTAGCTAAGCTTACCCTATATTCTGCTGCCAGTGGTGTGCAGTGTATACTTAGCCTTTGTGTAGTATTGCTATGCTCTCCTTCAGAGGTGACTGTATATCAGTATTGGGTGACATGATCCCTTATCTACGTCTCAAAGTTGTTGTGAAGAATAATTTGTATTTAGTAAGAGCTTTGAGCTCCTCTGATGAAAACACAACACAGGGCTACTTTGTGACAAAAGGCACTGTATAAATGTAAGATTTGATAGATAGCAATCTGCCAACATAACATTTAAGAGGTATTTCCCTTTCTCTACACTATTATTTGCTCGTTAGCAGTATTAGTAGATACAGACCTTTGGCTAGTGTTCCTAGAGGATTGTGTTCAGATATTCTAAAAAGAGCATTTCCCTTTATTTAGCTTACTATCCCCCAGGGCACTTAGTATGCTAGAGGCTAAGCTTGCAGATGAAATTTTTTGTTGGGAGTGTAATTATCTTTTACTTTGTCAAATTAACAAATGCTCAGGTCAGACATTCCAAAAAGAGCATTGGAGGACAAGATTTAAAATTCAAAACAACTTTTGACAAATTGGAGAATTGGTCTGAATTCAACAAGATGAAAGTCAACAAAGGCAAGTGCAAAGTACTTCACTTAGGAAAGAAAAATCAAATGTACTATTACAAAATGATGATAGTACTGCTGAAAAGGATCTGAGAGTTATGATTCACTTCTGATAAACAGGGCTGATATAGGTGCAGATGACCCAGATTCACAGATCCTAGTGTGCAAATGCATTGTCCTATATGACAGGGATAAATCATGCATGCAAATCATGAATCAAAGTCATGAAATGGGCTACAAATGCAATAAAAATAAGGTATTCAAAAGTTTAAGAAGTGGAGGTGGGAAGGCACTGAAGATGCGTCTCGCCTGGGCGCCATTTGATCTATGGCCAGCCCTGCTGATAAATTATAACTATACCAGGACTTCTTTAGGCAGACCATAGCTATAGATTTCATGCTCCTATGTTATTTTTTGAAGCCACTATTCAAAGGCTCTATTTTGCTTTGTTTTACTTTATATCTTTTAAAATAATTCAAAAATTAAATGGCACTCCATGGATCTCTTATTCCTATAATGCAGTATTATCATTCTCTAGAATTCCATTTTGCCAACTCTTACTATTTTATCACAGGTCTCAAAATATTTTCTTGCAGTTAAAGGAGACTCTCAGCTTTAATTTGAAATGAAAGTAAGTTTTTAGCCTTTGTGGTTATGGAGCTTGGAAATGTGAACCCTCAAGGTCTGAAACAAGAAGGCAAATAATACAAACCTTCAAATGTATTGTTTTTAAAATCTCGTGATTGTGAAGTCAATCACATGTTTTTTTGGGTCTGACTCAATACATAGTTCAGACAGAGTTCACTGTAGAACCTTTCTCTGCCTCAGTTTCTTTATCTATAAAATGAGACTAATAATATTTAAACTCCCAAGGGACTTTGTGAATGTTTATAAAGATGTGTGAGATCCCGAGATGGGAGGTACTGCTGTAGAAGTACAGTGTATTGTTAGACCATCACCACGCTGCTTCAAGCTGCCTTATTGTGCATGACCAACTCTTTCAGTAGCTCATCCCTACCTTGGCAACTTTCAGGGATTTTAGTTATTCTCTTCTTGCAAAAATTTATCCAGTCTAGTCTCTTGTAGGCACAAGCAGGTTTTAATATTACCACCTGTTCCCCCCTCCCCCCTCCAACTTACATTCATTTATGACTGTTGTAAAGGAAATTTCAGTCTCTGTTAATGTGAGTTTTCCTGCCCTCATATAGATAGCCAGGGTAAGTAATTAACATTCCTGTCTGTTAGTGAACTTCATCTGCCATGCAATACAGCAACATATACTGTTTGCTGTTCCTTGTCAACACAATATCTTTTATGTCCTAGACTGTACCTGTATTATTTATTTATAATACATTAGTCCACAGAGGCCCCAACCAAGATCAGAACCCAGTTGTGATAGTACAAACACTTAGTAAAATATAGTCCTTTCCCTCCAGAGTTTACAATCAAAATAGTCAAGAACAACAAAAGATGGGAGAGAAAATAGGGACACAGAGATTAAGTGAATTGTCCAAGGTCACACAGAACCAGGAATAGAATTTAGGTATCCTGAGTTCCACTCCAATGCCCACGTCACAGAAGCATACTGCTTCTCTACCTGTTATTCCAACTTCTGCAGGAATCTTTTTCGGACTTTTACTTCTTGCACTTTTCTAGGTAATCATTATTTTTCAACTATCTTAACGCAGAATAAATGTATGTGCAAAAATCCCTAGTATAACATCATATTAAATTTGAGATTGTATTTACAAACATTCGGCATTAAGGTTCTTGAAGTAACTTTACTCATCACTCTAATTCTTGTTTGCATTCATTACAATGGAGCATTTGAAGTCACGATCCTACAACATCCAGTAATGTGACATAGTGGTCAATGAACAATACAATTTTTAAGTGTAAAGAAAAATTAAAATGGGATTGCATTTGTAAATATATAATGGGTATGTGGATCCTTTGGCGCCTCTTAGAGCAGCTCTGGAGTCATTATGTGGGCCATGCCAGTGGTAATCCTTGAAAGGGGCATTGCTATCTGGGAAGTGGCAGAGAGCTTTTGGGGTTCAATCTCACAGTCCTATCTGTATTTGTGTATGGTATAGCTGAGACTAGGTAGGCTCAGAGCCTTAAAAAGTGACTGTGCTCCTTCCAGGGAATAGCCAGTTTGGTTTTTTTAACTCAAGAGGGTGGGGGAAAGGGGAAGGGAGAAGGAGACAGAGAGGGAGAAGAAGAGTGGGGAGGGAGGGGCAGGCTGCTTTTTTTTTTTCTCTTGGATGCTTCTTGCAGCTTTGTTTAGTGAATAGAGATATTGCTGGTTTGTGCTGTTTTGGTTGTACCTGAATAAAAAAAACCAAACCACCCTGAACCTCGAAAGGACAATTTCTGCCAGTCATACAGAACTCCTGTTGGATTTATATTCAGCTGTGTGCTCCCTGGATTTTTTAATGCAATTATTTAAGGCAGCTGCTCTGAAGAGAATGTCTGTTGTACAAAAATATATACAGAAGTTTGCTTGTTAGCTCAAAGTGCAAGTTAATTTTAAACCACAAAAGCAAGAAACCAAGAATAGAAATTCACAATTAAAGCTTCCCAAACAACTTTACCACTGCCTTATCCCTAACCCAACCCTTCATCCTGCATACCTTGCATGAAAGATGGAGACATTTTGATGAGGAGGATGATGATTGATGATGGTTTTGAAAACCTGCAGCTTTGGACATCTGAAATCAACTTGGTTTGCATAGTTTTTGCATATCATAGCCTATATATACAAGTGTGATCCCTAACAAAAAGGACCCCATCAGGTAAGCTGCCTATCTGTTAGTATTTCCTTTAAAAGGTTCATAGCTTTTAATATGGGAGCTACATATCTATAAACTCTCAGTGTTTTAACAATGGAAACCCCATCTGTTTTCAGGGAGCTGCACAAACGATTGTTCTGAATATGAATCTGAGGCCAGGTCTGCACTACGGAGTTAGGTTGATGTAAGGCAGCTTATGCTACAACGTTGCTTCCCTGAATGTAAGTCCCCCACTACACCAGCCTAATAAACTCCACCTCTCCAAGAGGGTAGCACTTAGGTTGATGTAATTAGTGCAGTTCAGTGTCTGTGTAGACACTGTGTTACTTACATCACTTGTCAGCACTCTGCTGCCTGGCGCTGAGAGCCCGAGCCCAGGCATGCTGAGTACAAGCCAAGCAGCATCTCTTGCGGGTGGGGGGCATGTGACCCTGAGTACCCTCCCATGCATCAACTCTGTCCCTTAGGAAAACTGTTCCAGAGCTTAACTGTCCTTATAGTTAGAAAGTTTTTCCTAATATCTAACCTAAATTTCCCTTGCTTCAGAGTAAATGATTTACTTTTTGTTCTACCTTCAGTGAACAAGGAGAATAATGGATCAGCATCCTGCGTATAACAGCCCTTAACATATTTGAAGACTGTCATCAGGTCCCATCTCTCTCCTTTTTTCAAGACTAAACATGTCCAGTTTTTTTTAACCTTCCTCATAGGTCAGGTTTTCTACACCTTTTATCATTTTTCTTGATCTCCTCTGGACTCTTTCCGATTTGTCCACATCTTTCCTAAAGTGCGGTGCCCAGAATTGAACACAGTACTCCAGCGGAGGCATCTCCAGTGCCACATAGAGGGGAACACTTACCTCCCATGTCTTATGTAAAACACTCCTGTTAATACACCCTAGAATGATATTAGCCTATTTTGCAACTGCATCGTATTGTTGACTCATATGCATTTTGAGATCCACTCTAACCCCCAGATCCTTTTCAGCAGTACTACCACCTAGATAGCTATTCCCCATTTAGTAGTATGCATTTGATTTTTTTCTTCCTAAGTGAAGTACTTTGTACTTGTCATTACATTTCATTTTATCAATTTCAGACCAGTTCTCCAATTTGTCAAGGTTGTTTTAAATTCTAATCCTGTCCTCCATAGTGCTTGCAACCCCTCCCACTTTGTTGTCATTAACAAATTTTATAAGCATACTCTCCACTCCATTATCCAAGTAATTAAATTATTGAATAGTAGCAGACCCAGGACAGACCTTTACAGCATCCAATGAGATATATCTCCTCAGTTTGAGAGCAAATCATTGATAACTACTCTTTGGGTATAGTTTTTCAATTTGTTGTGCACCCACTTTTTAGTTATTTCATCAAGCAAACCACATTTGCTTGGTTTGCTTATGAAAATGTCACGGGAGACTGTGTCAAAAGTTTTATTAAAATCAAGATTGATTGTGTCTACCACTTCTTCCCTATCCACTGGGCCATTAACACTGTCAAAGAAGGAAATTAAGTTGGCTTGGCATGATTTGTTCTTGATGAATCTATATTAGCTATTACTTATCATCCTATTATCCTCTAGGCTTTTACAAATTGATTGTTTAATAATTTGTTCTAGTATCTTTCCAGGTATTGAAGTTAGGCTGACTATCTATGATTGCCCAGGTCCTCTTTGTTCACCTTTTTAAAGATAGACATTGTGTTTGCCCTCTTCCAGGGAGAAACTCCATTGAAAGAGTTAAAAATGCCATTCAGTAACTGCACCCTGAGAGTCATTAAGGGTATTTTGTGTGTGAAAATTATTTCCGCATTTGAAGCTCTAAGATTCCTTTATGTTGTGGAACAGCTGCTTAACAGGAGGAAAGATACCCAGGTTTGACTTTCCAGGTCATGTGGTCTCCATGAGCAACCTTTGAGTAGGGGTTTTGCTGGTGTAGAACTCAGGGACTGGGGACAGGAAGAAGAGACTGTTTATGAAGCAGTGTTATGGAGAAAGAGAGAGAAGCCAAGACAGCTGATTCTGGGTCACATCAGCACCGGGACAGATTTATGGGACAGAGCATGGACAGCACACATGCAGCATGGAGCCCAGTGGGCACATCACCTTAGACTTTTTTAAAGGTAAAAAGTTAAAAATAAAATAAAACAAAATCACAGGTCTACACAAAAGTGGAATCTCACCCAAATTGTGTTGGCTTGTGTATTTCCAATGACTGGAACCTCGCACCATAGTAATACTTTTTCTTAGCAAATTGTTCTGTGATGCTGTCCAGCTTCAATCTTGCTATTTCATCTTGCTCAGTTGCAAGGAGAGCAAGGTCACTCAGCCATGTCTGTGATAGTGTTGAATGCATGTTGTTTTTGACACGACTTAATTTGTTCATGGTGGGCTCAGCACTAGCCACTCCAATTGGCATGGAGAGAAACAGTTGACACAGGGTTTCCATTTTTGATAAAACTTCATCAAGAGAACTTGACACAATGAAATTCAAAACGCTTTGGACTCTATGACAAAATGAACACCACTGTGTCCTTTGTAAAATAATATAATTTGAAAGATATAATCTTGTAAGCCAAGGCTAAGGAAAAATATAAGTATTTTCCCAGGAATTTAAGACACATGCAACCCATGCAGCTGCATCTGCCCTGAGGCAGTAAGGTGGCCCCTTCCGATGGTTACTGACTGTTACTTGTGAGGGGTGGGGCCCCAGAATCGAGTAGGGGAGCGCAGAAGGCAGTGGCACAGGAATATCTGGTGCAGCTGGTCAGGGACTCGTGCACTTGGAGTGCCCCTGTAAGGTCAGGGCTGCTCGGCAGCACAACATATGCCCGGCACAGTCTGTTGCCATTATTTGCATTCTGCTGAAACCTCTAGGAAGAGCAATGCACTAGTCCACACTGTCCACATTTGAATTTGTCTGTGGAGGCAGTCTCCAAAATGGTGGCTCTGCCATGAATTCTGATGAGGGGGGCCGCCAATGGTTTACCATTTTGGTCAGAGGCCCCTCCTCCCCTCCAGGCAAATTCAAATGGGGCAGCAGGAACAGGCATTCTGCTCTTCCTAGAGGCTCTACGGCCTGGTCTACACTTACCGCAAAATTTGGCGGCAGTCAACAGGAGATACGCAAGCTACATAAAGTAGTTTGCATACCTCCCGTCGACTTCCTAAATTCTAATGAATGCGGCAACCCCACTACGGTGGGCTGACAGGAAATGCCTTCCCGTCAACACAGTATTACTCTTTTTCCGGGGGTGGATTTATTAAGTCAGTTTCCGGATTGATTGAGTAGGTCTCCACTACCGCTCAGTCAATCCCGAAGAATCGATCTGACAGTGACGAATTTGCCGCTGTCATTGGAGACACACCCTCACTTTTGCTCTGGTGGTGGCAGCAGTGGTGGTTCATGGCTCTGGCTCCTGCAACAGCAGTTCTGGCTTTGACGTGAGTAGTGGTGATGGCTCTAGTGGTAGCAGTACTAGTGCAGGGCTCGGGACGGTGGGAGCTGAAGGAATGGCATTGAGGTGGGGGTGGGAAAGGAAATGGGGAGCAGAGTGGGGATGCAGAGGCAGGGACAAGTGGGGTGGAGGGGGGTGAGGTAAGTAAGAGTTTATTTGAATGTGGGATATGTGATGGCATATGGGGGCCCATGGGGCCCATCTTTTTTATCCTCTGCCAATGGCTGATTGGAGAAGGAGACAGAGGCCTGGACTAGGTGGGGCTAGTCAGCATTTGCTGACCAGTAAGTCTGCCATTGGGTCAGAGATGCCTGACCTGCGGTTTCTGCAAGATGGAGTTGCTTGTGTGCTGCTTTATTATTTTGTTAATAAACAAATTATGCTAGGAAAATACCCTGATCCCACATCACTGATTTCTGCTCCAAATAGGAAATTGACCTGTAAAGCTCCGAGTTCTACTGCTGTTCAGCAAAGGGGCAACGCTGGATCCATTGTTGAATACAATAGTATTTACTATATTTATAAAAATGTGGCAATGAGATCGTACTTCTTTTGTAATTGGGACTTAGTTTTTGAGTTATGACATCTCATTGATGTGAGAGAAAAGAAAGCAGAAACCATATAGGAGTTCCGTGCCTCATTGATATGCATATGTGTGTGTTATCAGATATAGTCCAGTAATTAAATAGCTATTCTGGGCATAATTTGACTATAAACCTGTTCAGAACTTTTTGGCTCAGTTCACAACACTGTAAATATCACTGTCTATATTACATTTAAGCTATGTGAATATCATTAGTAGCAGTAAAGCCCTAGGCTGTATTAATAGCATCTGTAAATATACCCCTTATAAAGGTGGTTTGCGGTTTGCAGTCAGACATGTGGAATCAAAGAATTAATCAAAAGAATTGATTAATAGCATGCCTGGCCTGAAACTGATCACAGAAGGCCTGACCTGAAATTGTAGCCTGAAAGTGAAATAGAAGCCCCAGGTTGAACCATTAACAGGATGCCCCAACTGAAACTAAGATAAAGATGCTAAAATCCCACAGGATGTCTCAGGACCACAATTTAAATGCAAACTCCTTTTGTGGACTCTAGCCCTTTTGAAGTCTGTGAACAGATATCTCCTGTTCTGATAAGTATTGGTACGTGCCCCCCTGTCTACCAGGCCCCATAGGAACTTCCTCCATACAAATTAGCATTTGATCATGTATTGTGTAGCCACCTATCTCCAGGTGATAGCCAGGGTACCTGAAAACCACATTGTATAATCAAGTGGCTCATTGGTCTTTCCTGTGAAAATGTCTGGCGTACCCCATGGTGCATTATGATTGTCTTTTCCTGAAAGTATAAACTGTTAATCAAATTCCACTATACGATCAACATGTAAATGAACCTAAGCAACCCTCATATAAGCCTTTGGTTTTTGGTAGCCAGGTGAAGTACCAATGAACAGCATCTAGACATGCTGCTTGGGCTTCCCTTTAGCTAAAGTACTTTATATATGTGTGTGTGTCACAATTAAAGCTGCACTCGATCCAACTCTAAAACATAGCAGAGTGACAGACAGTTGTGATTTATGATACAGTGACGCATAGGTACCTTTTATGCCTGATGTCAATATGGGTGTCTTAAAATTGGCCTTCCCCATTCACCCCTCTCCTATCTCTACTCACCCCTCTGACTTCCAAAAAACACAACAACCAACAAACAACCAAACAACAACAAAACACCCATCACCCCCAATATATTTTTAACGTGTCAATTTTAGCTGTGCAAACTATAGACCGTTGCCTGAAACTGCTACAGAAGGCTCTGGAAATAAGGAATGTAACTTGACAAGAGTTAACCCTAACTGTTCATAGAATTTCAGTGTCTGTAGCAGACAGCTGTGTAGTTAAAGCTGCTTAACAGCTTCCTTTCTCAACCGCTGTGTTCACTCACTCAGAACTCTCCAGAAACTTGCACCTTTCAAAGGTAAAGTTGTCTGTGCTTGGCCTCTGCCCAAAGATGGTTTTATTTGTTTTTTGAAAAGTTCAGCTATTGAACTTTGAGGGGGAGAGAGACTGTGTGGACTGGGAGCATTTTACAAATGTTTGTGATTTTTTTTTATTTTTAAACAATGCCACAGTAGAAACAGCTGATGGTGGAATAGTTAGAATTTGATAATGAAATAGCCCACATTGCCAGGCAGTGTGCAGATTGGTTCCATAGTAAACTAGATTTCACTTACCTATGTTTATGGTATGGTAAATCTGCATACTGTGCATGCACGGGAAATGTTTTTTGCTAACCTCATAATTAAGCATATACCTGAAGAGTTTAAGTGTATATGAATCTTCTTAACTTTCGGTAGATTTTAACCCAAATCTTCGCACTCCAAACTTGTTTATGCTGCAAACTTTAACCATTATTGCTCCTCTTCTTCCTGGCACACCCCAGTTTGACTGGTTTCTTCTTGAATCCACTTGTCCTCTACTCTCCATTTTTTAATTAATTGCACCCCCTTAATTGCACAGGAAAAGTGTTTACTCCTGGGCCTAATTTTCCCTTAAGAAAAGAGAGAATTTGAAACCATCATATATAGCTGTACAAAAAATAGTACATTAAAGAAAATAACAATAAGATTTTTCAGTTAAGCTCTCAGGAGCTAGGAAATAGAGATCAAAGTGTGTAACTTTAGCTCTTCCCCATGTGTGCTTTCACATGGTAGATCTCAAACAATACAATTTAATATAATATTACTCCCCATTTCCACAATTTTAGATATACTTGTGAAGCATTTTGTGCAATAGTTGCTCTATTCTGAGTATGTCAGACAGTCCTTCAAAGTCCTGTGTGTGAAAATAAGCAATAAACAGTGACAACATGCCACAGATCAAGTGTAATAAAATAATAGTGAAAATAAGCTGGAAAGTACAGGTTGCCTAGGTTCCCTGGTAAGTTATCTTCATAGATAATCATCTCTTTGCACTGGAGCTCAGGGACACTGTGCTGCTAACTGAAAATATTTAGTGCATAGCTGCGGATTAAGGGCTGGATCCGATTCTCATTGAAGTGTCAGGGAAAGGCTTTCACCACCTTTGTAAAGAGACTCTTTCAAAATCTAAACCACCATTTGGAAATGTTTCCTGATATGTGAATCAGGTGCAATCCTGTGGTGGTCTCAGTTTTTTTTTGGTGTAGAAAGGAGTTTGCCTGAATTAGAACCATCAAAATTTGGCCTCTTAAATTTATTCTTTCTCAGATTAATCCTATTTATTCCTGCTCTGATTTTCCCATGGTTTATTTTAATGGCAGGATCCAGTAATACTTAGCTTGCCTTGATAGTCATCAGACAGTTTACATGCCTTTCATATTCTGCTTTGAATTGGTGGTGATGTTAGGCATGTTGCTTTGGTATCAGTTTCTCCAAATAATTCAGACAGCAGCCAAGGCTGTAATGTTTTCCATGCCCACTCAGGATGCCCAGCATAGCCATATCTTTATCACAGACAATCTTTAGCCCCAACTCCAAATGAACTAGAATAGCAGCACTTCCTGTTCCCAGTGGGATGCAGAATCTAAGTATGAATTTATAATCTGTGCTATGCATTTGCAGCTGCTTCTTTCTTCAGGGTTTGTTTATCCCTCTGCAGAGAAGAGGATTGTAATTCTCTTGAAGTTCCACTGGATGTATACCTCAATGTGTCAGTCAGGGATTATTTGCAGAAAATAAAAACCCCAAATAAATCAAATAACCTAAAGCCAGTAACAAATACGTAGCGGAATAGTTCATGCGATGAAAAGGCTTAAACTGGTAAATGGGAGATCAGAATGCATCTTCTGGTATATGCAGGGAACAAACATAAGATTCTTTTGGCAATGATAAGAGGAAGATTTAAAACAGGTGATGGTTTTAGACCTCTTGAAACAGAAACACACATTTTGGGGGGCAGAATATCTTGCAAAGGAGGGGGAAATACATAATTATTAGCCGATTTGTATAGGGTACCATAGCTTCAGCTTCAGCTACTGCTGTAAAGAAGCAGTATCAGAGCGTGAAATTAGCAGTCAAGTAACACATATGCCATAGCCAAAAGCAAAACAATTAGTTACATGGATCCACAGAGTTTACCTACTGATCCTGTTGCATTTCAGCTCAAAACCTGATAGTTTTTTCACTCACTGAATAGTAAAGGCAGTAAATAGAATCCATTTGCTGCAAAACCAAAAAAGGAATTTTGTAGCCTATGGCAGCAACACAGCCTTGTCATTTTTAATGGATTTTACGCTGCATTTGCATCATGGGAATGGTAATTGCTAAAGAGAGAATATGCTATGTTTTTTGTTTTAACAGACTTAAATACATTAATTTCTGTTGAATTCTGTTGAATTTCTGTTGAAATTAATAGAAATTTTACTTGCATAGGAACTGCAGGGTTGGGTCTCCTACATGAACCTCATAGTTTGTATATGCATTGGGGTGGCTACTTCTCACAACATTTTAATCTGGGTTTGAGTCCAGAATTCAGCATTGATATTTGTGTTCTATTTTGAACCTATTAGAAAAAGAGAGAGAGAGAGAGATCCTAATAATTAAATTCTGAGCTGAGTTTGGGTCTGGAAAGGATTTTGACCACTTAATTTCCCTTCCCACTACTCCTTCTTCTCTACCCCCCCCCTCAAAAATAATAAAAGAGGCTCAAAAATGTTATGGCTTAGGATGCATCTCAAATATGAATTAATTGCAAATGGTTAAATACTGAAGTCCTTTCTCATTCAAAACTTCCATTGGATTTTAGAAAGTATTAAAATTTCTGTCAGTGGAAGCAAACCTCTTTCCTTTCCTAGCCTCTCCACTATCCCCAAAAATCTTTAAACAGTGGAATGAAAAGTAAAAAAACGTCAGTGAAATCTGAAGGAAGTATTTATTTTGGACTGAAAAGAACATCTGTTTTATTGTTTTGAGTCATTACACGTTACACAGAACCACCCACCAAAAATAAATAAAATAAATGACTGCCTGCGATATACAGATTTCCTGGAGAGTAACTATACTGTTCACATTTTTTGAAAATTTTAAATAATGTGAAAGGAAATGCAACATCTAAGGGTGTTGCAGTTTCCCAGTTATATTGATCTCAGACCAGCACGAAGTGAATACCACACAAAACATTTCAGCAAATATCCATTCATGTTTTTAAATGAGTCCTCTTCAGCCATATTTGCACTCCCTTTTGTGCTTGCTTTCCATGAGTATTCAAACAGCTGAGTTCTACTAGCACAGTCATGTATGGAAAGCAAATACTTGTGGAGAGATTTCCATGAGCACTTGCAGCAGAAATTTGGTCCGAAGAGTTGTATTTACTGTCAAGGCACAAACACATATTCCAGCGAACACAGATTCCTCGCTATCAAAGAATCATAGATTAGGGATGGAAGGGACCTCAGGAGGTCATCTCTTCCAACCCCCTGCTCAAAGCAGGACCAACCCCAACTAAGCTATCCCAGACAGGGCTTTGTCAAGCCACATCTTAAAAACCTCTAAGGATAGATAAATATACATACTGACATTATCACAATAACATCCATGTGACAATCAAGTCTAGCAATAGATTTAATCCTAGTAACTACTCATGTCCCTAAATGACCAAGTAAAGCTGGTTGGAAATGTTTCATCAACATTTGTGCAAGGAAAAATGGCAGGGGATACTTAGATGAAAATGTTTATGAAAATATTTAATTTTCTCCAACCAACTCTAAGGCCAAGATCCCTCCACTAACACTATCTGCTACAGACACATATGGAGAGCGGCAAAGGTGCAAGTTAAGGCTTCCATTATCTACCTCCCTTTTCTTACCTTATATAGCAGGTTGCTCTGAATGACCTTCAAGGCCACAGCTATTTTTTTTTTCTACAGAGTACCAGAAAAGTGGACTGCCCACTACACTATATACCATGTCGTGTTTTGTGTAACCTACACAAGATTATAGAATCTAGAAATGGGGGCTAGAAGGGACTTCAAGAGACCATCTAGTCCAGCGCTGATCCCTGAGATTTCCCTGACACAGTTTAGGAAGGTAGCAAGGCCATGTGCAGGGATTTAAATGTGATTACTTTTGGAGGGTTCTTTAAACACTGGGTCTCCACCCAGTGCCATTGGGCCCCCACTACCTTCCCGAGCTTCTCACCCATTTCCCCAACATGCTCAGGCCCCGCTGCCTCCCTACTCATTGTCTAGAGCTCCTTTCTGAGCACCCCAGGCGGGCCCCAAACACTTATTGGAGGCTGCAGGTGAGGAAGGTACAGGACTCAGAAGGCTTCCCTGCACTGGATGCCATCTAGTGGGGCTCAGCGGGAGCGCTAGATTTAGTGCCTTTCCCAGGTACGTCCTTCAGCATGCTCCGCCTGACTCCCACCCTAGCAGAAAGGGGGCAGGACAGATTAAGGGAGGGAATTCCAGGGTGGGGGACTGGGGCAGAAGCTGGGAACAGTGGTGAAGATGATTACTGGGGAGGCCTGTGCCCCTGCTTGTCCCTCCTTTGTGCATGCCCCTGGAAGGCAGCAAACTGGTCCCTGGTATCAAAAAAGTTGAGAAATAGTGATCTGGTCCATCCTCTTCCCCCTGATTTCACACACACTAAGGAAGGACTAGGTGCACCTAGACCATCCATGTTAGGTATTTGTCTAATCTGTTCTGAAACCTCCAAAGATGGAGATTTCACAGCCTTCCTTGGCAATCAATTCCAGTCCTTAACCATCCTTAGAAGTTAGAGTTAGACAGTTTTTCCTAATATCTAACTTAAAAGTAGCTAGACATAGCTTAACCTAAAAATCGCTAGACATAGACACGTCAATCAAACAGATAAACAAACCTGCACCTTTTTTGTCAAATGGAGTGCTATGCGAGAGAGAGGATGCAGTGCTGTTGTAGCCTGTAATATCTCAGGGTGTTAGGGAGACCATGCGGGGTTGGTAATATCTTTTATTGGACCACCGTCTGTTGGTAAGAGAGACAAGCTTTTGAACTTGCATAGCCTTGAGCAATGTAGCTATGTTGCCCTAACCCCAGTGTAGACAGCACAGATGGGACGGAAGAATTCTTGTGTTAACCTAGTTATTGTGTCTCGGGGAGGTGCATTAACTACAGCAATGGGAGACTTCCCATTCCCTTTTCCCTTCCCTGTAGTGAGTGTCTCCACTGAAGCACTACAGCTGTGCAGTTGTAGCATTTTAAGTGTAGACATAGCCTCTCTCGGTCAGTTTATCTTTCATTTTTCCTTCTGCTCTTTTTTACTCTACTGGTAAGTTAGCTAAAGTATGGCATGCATTCACTGAGAGTCATTCAGCCAGATGATGATGCAAAATTACTTTGTCCTCTTGTTTCATTTCATGTTTAAATTAAAAGGTCCTAAAACTTACTTTAGAGCTAATAACGGATGCCTTATTAGCAACAAGTCAGAGATCTTTTTAGTTCTCCTCTTCCTTTTGACATGGTAAAGCAGCAGCAATGGCTGGTATTCAGTGGCCTTTCTCAACCTTGAGATATTAGCATGATGATAACCGCAGATGGTGAGAAGCTTGTTGATACAACTGTTTAGTGATTGAATTGCCTCTACTCCGAGAAGTTATTCCCTAAGGGCATATGAAAAGCTATATTGCTAGGTGTAAATTGTTTTTAACTTGCTCTCAACACTCAGTTCAGATTTCAAGGCTGTGCATATTTTTCTTCTGAACTCTATCATCAAAATTGCTGTCTGACCATCATGTTCCATGGGTTGGGGGTTTGTATATTTAGGAACTTTGATTTCAAAAAAGAACCCTGTATGATTTTAAGGACAAGTCATTCTTCTTCTTCTTCTTTTTTTCTTTTTTTTTTTTTTTTGGTGGTAGTGATACATGGCATAAGAAACTTTAAATAGCATGGATATGGGGGATTGAGTGGGGAGGTGGTCTAAATGTTTCTGAAGTAGGAGTTCTTCTACCCTATTTTCTATTAACAGATCTACAATATAATTGAATTATGGTAATGGCAAGAGGCCCCACCCGAGATGAGAGCCCCCCTGTCTTGGCAGTTTGCAAACATAGTGAAAGACCGTTCCTTCCCTGAGGAGTTTACAATCTAAATAGACAAGTCAAATAAAGAGGTGGGAGGAGAAGCAGAAGTGCAGAGAAGTGAATTAACTTACCAAGGTCACACCGTAGGTCTGTGGCTGCAGTCAAATCTGAATTTCTACAATTATCTGTTTAGTCCAAGTTTTAGTTCTCTCAAATGAATTGATTACTGAAAAGAGGCTTGGCCTTGCCTACTTATGCACAGTATGTTGTAGGTCAGATTCCAGGATAGCCTAAATCAGTACAGCTCTGGGACCTGCCCAATATTAAAGAAAGCCCTGTGGTGGTCATTTGAATTTGCTTAGTACATGCCAGAGCATCTAGTCTTGGGTTTTCCTGCGATGGAAAACGGTTGCTTAAAAAATTGTCTTAGGGAATATGTAAGGCTATCCCCTTCCGGGTACCTGACCTACATGATTTGTTTGGTGGCTTGAGTCCAGTTCACTTTGCCATATTTATAAAACAAAAAGAAAAAAAAAATTCCTCTGGTTCTAACTGGCATCCTTATATGGCAGTTTCATGATATTTGGCCTAAGAATAGCTAGAATTAATAAATACATGCATATAGTCTCCTAAAAGTGGTTTAAAATAATTATAGGCTGGATTTTGCCATCTTTGCTGAATAGTACCTTATTCTGAAGACAGTCCTGATAGATCCTTATGATTTCAGTGGAGTACTTGCATAGTGAAGTGCTACTTAGCATAAGTAAGGGTGACAGAATTGGTCTTTGTGTTAATTAAACAGTGATGAAAAAAAGTTCTATATAATAGAGGTCTTCTGAGCACAATACAGAGAACTTGGAAATCCTGAGCTGTAATCTCATTTCCAAAACTAACTCCCTCGGTGACCTGAAGTAAGTCATTTAACTTTTCAGTTTCCCCATCTGTAAATGAAGTGTTGTGGTGATAAATTAGTTAATGTTTGTAATTAATGCATATAGAAGGTACAAAGTATTGTAAAAGTGCAATGGGCAAAGTTAATTGGTGAGATGCTCATGAATTTGAAATCTAAAAATCAGAGAATTTAAGGTAATTTTTAAAGCTTGTATTTTATAACAACATGCAGTAATGAACAAAGGTATTAACTTTCCCACACATAAGAGCACAAAAATTTCAATTTGTCTCTTTGTATACAACCACTAGAGATGCAGTAGCCGCAGTAGCGATACAGAAATATTTAAGGCTTTCAGATCAATATTTTTAACTACATAAACCAGTTCCCCAAGGGAGTATTCAGACACAGTAGGAAATTGCTTCCTGCTTGCCCTTTTATACATGTGTATTTGTATTCAGTTATAGTAGAACTTCTATTAGCTTATCTTTTGCCCAATTTTAGTTTGTTAAACATCATACGTTAATATCATTATATAACTTTAGGCTCGAATGTTGGAGTCTTTATTCATACAAAACTCCCATTTTAATAGGCGTTTCCTTGAGTAAGGACTTGAGTTAAAACTAAGGAAGAGCTTGATAATTTGTCCTTATGAATTTACTTCTCTGCTTTTCAAGTTTTGCGGCTGTTTATTAATTTTACTAAATCTTTGTAACAAAAAGAGGAGTATTTGTTAACACACATGCATTTATCTTACACAGGCGATCTCTTTGTTCACAAATGTATCTGTGTGTTTACTGTAGGGATACATGCCCATATGGTATCATATCATTGTAGGAAGCTTTCACACCCCAAATGCTATAGTTATTTGAGCTTATAATATTTCAAATAAAGATTCTAATAACCTTTAACTGACGTGCTTCTTGACACAGTTTCTGAGAATTCTGTATCTGGAGGAGATGGAGGTATTTCTGAAGTAAATGTGCTCTGAAACATTTGCAGCTGTATTGCTATCAGTTACTGATATACGATTTATTACTATCAGAGGAATGATTTTGGCTGTGGCTATCCTTTAGACACCGTTTAAGAAAGAGGTCAGGTTGCAGTTTAGATATAAAGTTGGGATTTTCAATTGTTCAGCTTTTGAGGAACTCTGGCAGAACTCTGCTCCCACTGAAATCAAGCGTAAAACTCCCATTGCCGTGAATGGGAATGGAATTAGGTTCAAAATTGAGCATTTTTAAAAGTCCCTCCCAAAGTGTTTCATTGGCTGTAGCTTTTCAAAATGAAACATGTTTACTGAAATAGTTGTTCATGTGCAAAAACTGCTGCACATGTGGCTGTCTGCACCTGCCATATAATATAGAACAAATTATCTGATTATACCATGGGTAAGTCTAGGATATCCAGCATGGGAACCATTGGATAACTCCAATGATGTGTTTGCAATTCTGCCTTTTGTTTATGGCTTCTTTGGAAGGTATTATGGCTATTTGAGTGTAATGGAGCTTGCAGGTGCTCTTTTTAAAAAAACTACAGCCACCAGCATAGCCTAGAGCTGGGATAATTTGTCTGCTTCTGATGGTATTCATCATCCCTCTGGATACTGCTAAACCATCCCTTCCACTTACAATGTATGTCTGGGTCTCAGAAAAACACAAGGAACGTTTAAAAATTGTTGTTCATTTATTTTGGTTTTGAAATAGCAGGAAACCTTCAAGATCTGCAAATCCAGTCTGCCTACCTGTTTGCCCTCATTGAATAAGACTATCAATTTACTCAGTATATTTTTCAGGGATTGAGTGTAAATATTTCTGGTGAAGTTTTATTTTCCAAGTGATCCTGCCTCCTTCCTTGATTATGGTAAAAAAAAGCAAACAAATATACTCTGGTGTTTATAAGGGATCAAACCTGCACCCATTGACATCAATAATAACTCCTATTAATTTCAATGGTGCAGGACGAGACATTAAATACACACACCTGTTGGCAGCACATTACTGGGTTACCTATAGCAATGTGACCATGACAAATATGGCACATCCAGAAGAAATAGCAGAAATCAAACAAAAGAAACTGCATATTGAATTTCGTATCAATTGCATCTGCACAAAAAATCTAAAGCTACTGACAAAAACATCTACTTTAACCTGTATATAATTAGAAGTAAAAGATCTTTAGGGAACAGAGAAAAGATTAGAGTTTGAGAGATTTTCATAGAATCATAGAGTTGGAAGGGACCTCAGGAGGTCATCTAGTCCAACCCCCTGCTCAGAGCAGGACTAACCTCAGCTAAATAATCCCAGCGAGGGTTTTGTCAAGCCGCAGCTTAAAAACCTCTAAAGATGGAGATTCCACCACCTCTCTAGGTAAACCCATTCCAGTGCTTCACCACCCTCTTAGTGAAAAACTTTTTCCTAATGTCCAACCTAGACCTCCCCCTGCAACTTGAGACTGTTGCTCCTTGTTCTGTCATCTGCTACCACTGAGAACAGCCTAGCTCCATCCTCCCTGGAACCCCCTTTCACGTAGTTAAAGGCTGCTATCAAATCCCCCCTCATTCTTCTCTTCTGCAGACTGAACAAGCCTAGTTCCCTCAGCCTCTCCTCATAAGTCTTGTGCTCCAGCCCCCTAATCATTTTTGTTGCCCTCTGCTGGACTCTCTCCAACTTCTCCACATCCTTGTTGTAGTGGGGGGCCCAAAACTGGACACAATACTACAAATGCGGCCTCACCAATGCCGAGTAGAGGGGAATGATCACTTCCTGTGATCTGCTGGCAATGCTCCTGTTAATGCAGCCCAATATGCTATTAGCCTTCTTGACAACCAGGGCACACTGCTGACTCATATCCAGCTTCTTATCCACTGTTACCCCAGGTCCTTTTCTGCAGAATTGCAGCCCAGCTCGTCGGTCCCCAGTCTGTAGCTGTGCATGGGATTCTTCCGTCTTAGGTGCAGGACTCTGCACTTGTCCTTGTTGAACCTCATCAGATTTCTTTTGGCCCAATCCTCCAGTTTGTTTAGGTCCTTCTGTATCCTACCCCTACCTTCTAGGGTATCTACCACTCCCCCTATCTTAGTGTCATCTGCAAACTTGCTGAGGGTGCAATCTACCCCATCCTCCAGATCATTGCAAGGTCAAACCACTTTTCCAACAGGGAAATAGGGAAATATTGTGAGTGGATATTGAGCATGTTGTCGTGGGATGAATATGGCCAGAAAACTGACTTGGTAAAAATGCTGCTTTCTTATTCAACAGATTGGCTCCTTATGTTCTTCCAGTTATATCAGTCTAATTTACTAATAAAAATATGTTATTGTGTGCATATAGATCTATAATTTTAAAACAATATAATGGCACAT
This sequence comes from Emydura macquarii macquarii, assembly GCF_026122565.2. Taxonomy (NCBI): domain Eukaryota; kingdom Metazoa; phylum Chordata; order Testudines; family Chelidae; genus Emydura; species Emydura macquarii. The sequence continues at coordinate 10,509,398 of NW_027130204.1, read as the reverse complement.
AGGATTACTAGACTGTATGAAATTTCTCAACTGCACTAACCTCATGTAGTCTTCAAAAAATCCTTTTCAGTGTATGTAGAGCTATTGATTATATGGAGCAATGCATGATTATTTTAAACACAAAGGGGGGGTTAATATTTTATAACCCAGTGTCATCAGTAGTGAGGATAAGATGCAGCAGATGTAACCATTTTAACAAGCCTGTTTTTCATTCTCTTTCTAGAGAGGACAGATTTAGATTATTTATGTTCTGAGTCACATGGTTACTGGCTTTTCATTTTCAGGCCACATTTCAAGAGCTGTACCATTGTAGCTGACCATGTGACCTCATATTCACTCAGAAAAAAAAGCAAATGGAGCCTGTCATGATTTCCAAGGGAAATTATTTTAATATCATTTTAAATGTCAGAAAACAAGTATGCAATGTATTAATGACCCAACAACTATATATATGTAATAAAAAATAACACCCCCCTTCAAAAACTAGGTGTCATCCCTGTAGGATTAGATGTATATGAAATACAGCTTCCAAGTTCTCCAACTAAAATCATCTTGTAGGAGTACATAGGAGATTTTTGAAAATGTGGTTGAGTTGTGCCATGTGGCTGCACAAAAGATTTCTGTCTTCACTTCTCTGAAAATGGTCATGTTCATTGAATACTCAAGGTGTGGTCATAGGCCAGAAGGGAAAGCATGGCTCTTATGTGGGATCAGTTAAAGTTTTTGTAACGTTAAGTTTCATTGACACATGAATGTCTTTTTTTGGGTTTTTTTTTTTGGACTTCTAATGTAGATCAGCAAATCTCTTACCAAGGATAAAACTTAATTAGCCTGAATAATACAGTATGATGGCTGACTGAGATTCCGCAGAAGTAGAGTTGAGTGAAAATTTTTGGACAAATAATTTATTCGCCAGTGATTCTGGAACAATTTTTATAGTGGGGGTACTGACGGCAGCAATTGTGTGATGGCATGTATTTGGGTTGCTATGGTTACTTCTAGCCAGGAGGTACGGTAGCATCTCCTGCACTCCTAGTTCCAGAATCTATGTTGTTTGCTGAAAAATGCAGTTTTGGGTTGACTGAAGCTATCTGTGAATTTGACCTGATAGTTTCAGCTAGGGAAAAGCTTTCCAGGCCTAGTACAAGTGTGTGTGTCCCCTTTTATAACCTGTAGCCCAGTGATGGGGAACTTGCTTGGGATGTTGGAGACCCAGGTTTGAATCCCCATCTGGAATCAGGCACTTGTACTCAGCTCTTCCCCCTCGCACATGAGCAAACTATTCACCAGGTTATAGGCTCTTCTGGGGTGGGTTGCATCTCCTGTTGAAGCTGTTCCACTGTGTATAATTACAGTAATCACTGGACCAAAGAAAGGGAGTAAGAATGACTTTACAGGTTGTTGATTAAGACATTCACTTGGGGGTCAGGAGCTGTGGACTCAAATCCTTCCTCTGAATCATGCAGAGAAAAGATTTGAATCCACATCTCCCACTTCCCAAGTGAATGCCTTAATCAGAAGGCAACACAGTCATTCTAAGTATCTCTCTCTTCAACAGAAGAGACTGAGAGCAACCCACCCCAGAGCAGCCAATAGCCTAGTGGGCACCTAGGAAGGGGGAGATGGAGATCTCATTTGCAGAGTGAAGAGTCAAATCTGGGTCTCCCTCCCACATGCCTAACCACTGGCCTAAAGATTTGTAAAATGTCTTTCTCTCTGCTGGCCCGAAATGGAGTTTTTCAATTTACTAACCAATTCCAAAATATGAATATTTTTCCTGATTTCTTTAGGTTTGCTGGTTGAACTGAAAATTAATTGCTCACTCAGGTCCTCTCAGAGGGTTTTCTTTTGTGTGCATGTGTTGGTTTAATCCTGTGACTACATATAGACTCCTGTATAGTTGGAGCTGTTAACACCGATGTGTTTTCGCTTTCATTTTAAGGCGATGTGTAACCATATTGTGACCCTTCCGTGCCTAGGGCAGCCATCTGACAATGCCGAGGTCAGGGCAGGCTGTAAAAGGAGAGCAGATTCTCCTAGCACTGGTGGGTGACACTGAAGTCAGGCTTCCCAACCAGCCACAAACAGGGCTTCTGATTCCCCACACCAGTTATCAAAAAGCCAGTACACAAATACACACAGCCCCCTTTACTGCATTTCAGTCTCTGGCTCTCAATCAGCCACTAGGTCCAGTAAAGAGACCAGTTATTTAAACTCTATGCTCTTTACCAAAAAGTTTCCCCCTGACCCCAAAGGGGTCAGCCACAGTACCAGATCAATATAAGTTTGGATCTTACCCAAAATACCACGCTGCCAGCCAATCCTTTAGTAACTAAAACTAAAGGTTTATCATAAAAAGAAAGGAACAAACAAGAAGAGAAATGTTAAAGCATTAAATCAATCAGATACGTACAAATGATTTGAAAGTCCATATACATCAGGTTTCTAGAAGAATTGTGGAGTTTGCAGGCTTGTATAGTCCCTCTGGTATACATCCAGTACCTGGATGGGTCTCAGTTCTTGGTTTCACAGCTTCAGTTCAGTTGCAGATGAATTGATCCAGAGGTAGATAGGTGGCTGAAAGCTGAACAGGATTGAAGACAAAATGGATTCCGTGCCCCTGCCTTTTATGTCCTCTGGCCCTTGCCAGGCTGCTTGTGGAATTTCACAGGAATCAAAATGGAGTCTAGAGTTACATGAGCAAGTCCCAGTGACTCATCAGGTATATCCCTGGCTTCTCCCCCTGGGCCCCTTCCATCTGTGAATTTCTTAATGGGCCATCAAGCAGGCTTTTGTTCTGCAGCCATCCTGTCTGGGGTGTGACCCAGACAGCACAATTTGAAATACAGATATATCAAACATATCCATAACTTCCATTACACATATAACACATGAACATAAACATCATCATCTTACTAAGCACATTATAGCCTTTCTAAAAGTACCTGACATGGCATATCTTACATGCATTGCTATAATTTTGACATACTCATGTCAAACAATATAATAAATGCCCCCCACCCCTCAATCCAGCCAGCATGACACATATGTTCAAGTTTTCTCCTAATGAAATCATTCTATTAAGCTGCTGTTCACCCTCTTCTCCAGTGGGGAGCTGTAGCAGCAGTGGAAGCACTTTAAAAACAGTGGCTGATAGCAAATTCAGTAAAGTAGTGAGTCTTTAGCAGGTGAGGATTTGACATTCTGCAAACTAGCACCTTGCTTTATTGCTCAGGAACATGCTGGGCAGAATTTGAGAAACTACATAACTGTTTTATTCTAATATTCATAGATGCATCCTTTTGTTCCAGTATGTTCATATTTGACTTGATGAATGAGTGGGAGAATCTTATCAAGCTAGCACCACATATGTTGTCTGATGACTGACAGGACATGCAAGATTTAATTTCTGAGCCCTTGCATTGGGGACAGGGCATGTTCTAGATTCTGTATGTTCCAGAGTGGTCTTCATGGAACCCAAGAAGAGTTTCCTAATTTCGAGCTATGTAAAGCATTTTTGTCATATGTTGAGTATTTTTATCATTAAATCCAACCATTCTATAGAGGAAATGAATAAGTTAAGTTTCGTAGTTCAGTTTCACATTCTCAAGTATTCAGTGTATGAGGAAAGAACAGAATATGAGAATGTTAAGCATTTATGCTGGTATCTAACTTTCTGCTTTCAAAAATCTCTCTTCTATTCCATATTCCATTTGGTCTAAAAAAAACAAGTTACCTGAACCAGTGTTATGCCTGGTTAGAAACAGATTTGTGCTAACTCTGTTTAAACATGGAACTATCAGGTCTAGTCTGCGCTTTAGGAACAATCTTACGGAATTTAACAGGGATGGGACTAAGTTATTTCTATGGAAATTATTCTAAAAACTTGAAGATTTTTAATGGAGATGTCTATGTTTGTAAACAATTCTATAGAATTGATTAATAGATAATTATATTCCTGCTGGAGGTGTGCTTCAAAACTCTGTAGAATCAGTTATCATCATCCATCTGAACCAGTTTTAAACAATTTCAGGTAACATAATTTTATCCCTATCACAAGGAAGGCCCACAGATGGTCATTCTAAAATTTTATGTATGATCTAAACTCTCTCCTGATATGTCTAATGAATGTAAAGTCCAAAGCATGCCAAAAAAACCAAAGTCAGGTGACTGAGCAGCAGTCTCTGACACTACACACGTTATTTCATAAAGTATATTTTGAGAATGCTATGGTAAATTTCAGTTAAAGCAGAATCCCTAATGGGTTGTGTCATTAAGATGTGGCAGGCTTTCCCACAGCTTGGCATCTCTTGAGCCATTCTGTACAATAATGGGAATGCACTCACCCAACCATTTAAAGGCATTGAAAAGGTTCTGCTGGCACTTTTCAAGATTGATTACACCATCCCCTTGCAAACTAAAGGATTTCCACCAAAGATGTATTTGCCAGCCACCCCAGCTTATAAAATATTTTTAGCAGAACAGTGCAAACATTACAAATATAAAAATACTCATCCTAATTTTCAACAAGAAATCTAGTCTTTGAACCACTAATCTGTGGGGTTTACATTAATGAACCCCACCTCAACACATGTGGTTTTATTTAACATGGCTACATTTTATTCTTGGCTTCATCTAGGCAATGGAAAAAAAATAGTCTGGACTTTGAATATGAGAATAAATAAAGAATGATCAAACCCCCAATCGACATTGTTTTGTATCTCTGTTCTTTATGGGGAAGTTTTGTAATAATATTAATTCTTGTGACTTGCATCCATGATATGATTTACTAATTGTTTTGAGAAAGGGGAGGGATTGTTAATAGGACTACCATGATGAGCAATGATATCTACCATTGATTGTGAAGAACATGTATCTGACAAAATGCTTATTGTTGAATATTGATTGAATAGATCTCAAAGGACTGTTTGCAAAACTCCATGCAGCCTTACATTTGTTAATGTAAGCTTAATAGCAGTTAAACAACTGTCTGGTGCTGGCTACTTGTAAACTCTGGAGGTATGCTTTAAAAATGGCAAAGTAGGTTTCCAGGTTTCCCACCGTTAAACATTGGCTTTAGAGTTGTTGAAACAACGATTGCTCAGATGTCGTTTAGGTATAAACTATTATATTTGTTACCCGATGGCCAGACACTTTGGCAGCTGGACTTGCTATGTTTGATTCCTGTATGTTAGTGCAGCTGAGGCAAAAAGCCTCATGATTTGAAAGTGTACAACAGGATTGTAGGTATTCATGTTGCCAAACATGCAGATACAGGGGCCCATCTGGGTTATGCTATTGTGATGATCACTGCTTATGCACTAGTGCTTGTGATGTGAAATATGAGCCACTTTGTGCTGACACAGTTCGTGGGTGATCAGTTGAGCCCCATGGGAAATCAGGAAGTCTCCCCTTTGGACACATTTTGGGCCACGACCATGATAAAACTCAGATTTCTACATTTCCTGGAAATAGCCAGCCGGTATTCTCCAACATCCTTCCCAAACACATGCCCCAGTTCTGGATGCATTATTTATTCTCTGTCACCCACTACTTCCCCATAAACCCATCTCGCTCTCACCTAGTGACATAGTTATTTGGGAGGAGGTTGATAGAGAGAGTTACAGAGTCTTGGGTATTATAGTCATAGGCCACTTTTTACAGCAGCCCAGATTTGCTTGAACCAGCCCAGAAAGCAGTTCTTACAGATGAACCAAAAGGGAATCCCTTCTTCTGGCTCAGCCAGTTAGGAGCATTTCTGAGTTTGTCTTTTCCATTCCTTTCACTGCTTTGTATAGGAGATTCTAAGGGTAAACCGTATTTTTTGTAATTCTGAAGATGCCAGTTGTTTTTTCTCCTGAGGGACATTATTCATGCGGAACAAGGTGCCCTCATATGGGAAAGAGAAGAATTGGCATGGACCAATTAGTTACCTGTCTCCCTGAAGGCTAGTCCTATTGTATCTGAGTGCAGATGTCTAGAATTACAAACTGAAGCACATATATGCAGGATGCCAGATAAAGCTAACCTCCTGGTTGGAATAATCAACAAAGATCTACATGAATTTGCTGGCCAGACTCCTGTTCTGTCTGCCTTCATTTTATTATGTTTAAGGATTGAGCTGGTGTGGTGACAGGGAGAAGGAATTAATCAAAGAATGAAATCGGTGATCAGATAAATAAGCAGAGACTTTGCTGCAGGGTTTCTTATGATGAGACAACTTCTGACAAAAAGGCTAATAAAACTTGGATAGCAACTGACTTGATTATTATTAGGATCAACTTTTCTCTTTGAAAGGGGGAGGGGGACATGAGGGCATGGGCTAAATTTACAGCCCTGTGAAGCTGTATAGCACAGTGAAACCAATTAGAGGAGTATATTGTCAAAGGATCAGGACTTTTATTAAACCAATATATTTTACACACACTAGACCAAACACACAATCCAGTGAAGTCATTTTGTAAGGCCACTGTTATAGAGCTTGATCAAACTCTCACTGAAGTCCATGGGAGCACAAGATAAATACCTTGTGCAATGGAACCTGCTTATATTGTGCTAAAGAAAGGAAGGGTGGGCCAGTCTAAGCGCTTGTGTTCAGTTCCTTGTTCTGCCACAGGTTTCCTGTGTGATCTTGAACAAGTCCCCAGATTTTTAAAGGAACCAAGGCATTGCGGTGCTCTACATTGCAAGGCCTAATTGATTTAGGTGTTTAATCTCAGCTTCAAAAAGGATTTAGGCATTTAGGAGCCAAAATCCAATTGAAAGCCAATGGGATTTAGGCTCCTCAGTCCATTTTTGAAAAGTTTTAGGCACCTACATCAGTTAGGAGTTGCAATGCTGAGCGCATAAGCACCCAAATCCCTTTTAAAAAATCTGGACCTTAGCCATTCTGTGCCTCAGTTTCCCATCTGTAATGGGGTAATAGCTTCACAAAGTGTTTGTTGTGTAGTAGGATCAGCCCATTAGATTAGAATGTATGTGTAAACATACATGTTACTTATTTGTGTTACTGATGGTTCTGATCCTGCAAGACATTTCACGTGGGGTGAATCCCATCGATTTCAGTCAGTCTCTGCTCAAGCATAGGAATATTCCTATACAGAGCAGTTTGTAGGCCTGGGGTCTACAGTAGTGAAACTGAAATAATTTTTTAAAATCCTGTTTTTTCTTTCCATAAGTTATATGTATTTATGATTTGCATGTTGCTCACTAGAAAAAGAAAAAAGATGGAATTTCTTGCCAATAGTTTAATACCATCCCTCCATTCCATGTACTGAAAAATAATCTAAAGATACATCAGGAAATTGTTTCTATAGCTTCTATATGTACTCTTCCTGTGCCTCTGTTTGTATATAAATTGAATAAATTCTATGAGCACACAGAAAGTAGAGCAGCACAAAATAAAATAAACTTCACAACCAGACAAAGAAATTTGTCCATGCATATGTTACATGAATACATTTTCTGTATCCCAAATCCATTGATCTCATTCTTGTTGTTCATGAAGCCACAGGATTCCACATAAGGATGAGGCCCATTTCCCTCCTCAGACTTGCACAAAACATTTTATTACATATCTAAACAGGATTCAGTTTATTGGAAATGCTGTAAAACTCCCAGCTTCTTGGCAGCTGCATGTGCAGGAATCAGCCTATATCTTTTTCATAATCAATCATCTCACAAAGCTATCCTGTTTGCTTTTTACTCAATTGATGGCAATCAAATACCAGCTGGATGGAAGGTACTATAAAAATATATAATAATATTTAGTCATAAAGCACAGCTCATGAATGTGGGTATCCTGAAAACACCACTTGTGTATGCACTCTGAACTGTGGGCTGTTATTTCTCCATGTGAAAGGAGCAAACAGATCTATGAGGGCGCAATGTGTGATTCTTCTGATAGTCTATAATGAGAGCAAGGGTGGTTCCTGAATTTTGTACAGCCTGCTAAACCCAATGGAAAGTGGTCCCATTGACCATCAAAGGGCTTTGCATGGAACCCAAGTGGTATGCTTACAGTTAAAGGTGCAGTATATAGAAAACAAAAGATTTCATAGCTACATGCATCACAGTGGGGACTTCCATGTTCTGAGGTAGTTTTCAGAACCATTTCCTATGCACCCAAACAAATGATGTCCATTGCAAATCAATCTGATGTTTTCCGATGTTGCATGTTTGTTAATGGGAGTACTAGGATTGGTGTGTGAGGAAGTGGGAGGTGAAAAGTGGGGTATTCCATGGTCCCACCGCTTGCTATGTCAATTCAGCTTTTTGCTACTCTCCCAGTGTTAAGCATGCTACTATTGTTCTCTGTGCACATTATATGAGGAAGGATCTAAAGAGAGGTGTGTTTTCAAATTCTTTTTTAGCCAGATTTACACTGACACAATCTTAAAAATTAGTCGTTCTTAATACTCCCTTTAAGAATTCATGATTAAAGTAACAAACTGTCAAACACCTTGACCTGTTTGGCAGCTCTTCTGCCATGTGTATGCTGCAGCCTCTGTAACTGGCTTATGTAAGATTATGTAGCCTACTCTAATTTTGGCCATTCAGATTCATTTTTATACTTTTTATATTTCTTAGTTTTTAATTAGCTTTATTCAAAGAAACATCATACATATATAAAAACAGCTCAAAACATTGGGCGTAAAGCTGATAGGTAATAAGCATGTCATAATGCCTGATTTATTTATACACGATGACATAGAGCTGCAATAATTGTGATGGCTAGTAATAAAAATACTTTCTAACAGATGCCGCAGATATATTTTGGAACAAAAGAAAGTAAGTGCAGGAGGAAAAAGGTAGTTAATCCTTGTCGTAAATGAATCAGCATGCTGGGTCACAGTTAAATATCATCATTTTTCTGTTGACTTTGTCCTTGCATAGAGAGGGGGAAAACAGAGAGAGGGAGGCATGAAGATTTTATGATATATCCTTATTTGGATATTTTTGTAATACAAGTGCTAATATAGTGCAGATTTCTCTATCTTATAGTTGTGTATCAGTAGGTCATGCTACCAGACCAGATATTATGAGAAGACAGAGGAAGTAAATGATACATAATCTTTTTGACTGAAGTATAGTGGATCTGAAACTTCTACCAAATTTTACCAAATTTAAACTGGTAAATTTACAATGTCTTTACACTTCGTTACCATGACCAAAAAGAGACATATAGAGAAAGGGCTGTCACAGCTTTAAACGTAACGCTGCTAACAGCGGCCAGTACAATTTTCAAAGAGGCAAGACAATGTCATTGGCAATGGCTCACTAATTAGCTGTTCATAGAGATGTTTTCTTATGTAAAATTGTGTGCACATGTGAATGTTTCTATATTATAATTTCATTAACAATCCTCTGTTTTTATCTTTTCAATGCAGCTCTCATTTCAGTACCTCCTTAACACCAGAACTAGCCTTTGCACATTGGATCATTCCTTATCGGTATTTATTTAATGATAGACAACCGTTTACAAGACCCAGAGATTAATTTCTACTTGCTGTGCCAATTAACAATACACACAGATATGGTCAAGGAATTATTTTGGGGAAGTTCTATGGCCTTCGTTATACAGAAGAGTGCACATCAAAGTAGCCAAGTTGGATGGGGAGGGCAGCAGGTACTACTTACTTACAGGTACTACTTACTCAAGTTAGGTAGAAAAAGTATTTTCCTTCTGCTTTTAGCAGAGGAGGGGGGAGTTGCATTCCTCCCTCGTCTATGCCTTGCTTTGACCCCTCTTGATAGAAATGTTGTATATCTTTATCTCTTAAGAACATTCATGACGCATTAGCCATACCTGCAAAATATACAGTAAAATAAACCTTTCACACTCATAAACAGAAAACAACATGCAAGCAGAGAACAATGCTGTTGTTGGGAAATACAGAGCTAGTCATGAAATGTTGTTAGTGAATGCGCTGTAATAATTCTAACCTACACTTAGCAGAAAAAATGTCATGCAGATCAAAGTTGAACATTCTTAATGTGCTTTGTCTAGTAGTCACATTCAAAAGAAATAGTGCTGGGAGCTAAGGAGGGGAAAGACTGCATTAAAAATGTACTGAAATGATCAGGCTATTATGGATCAGAAAATAACCTTGCATGTATTATAATGATTGCTGTCATCCCCAAATGCATTAGAAACTAACTGAAATCCAAAATATATACAGGGTTCATTTCAACCACCACTGAAACTGCAGACATCTTCAGGATGAAACACAACCCCACTTACACTGCTCTTTAAGACCAAGTTCAACAAAGTACTGAAGCACATGCCTAATTTAAAGTACATGAGTAAGTCCAATGACTTGGGATTTAACACAGCAAGCACAATTACACTTGTATTGCTTCTAAGACAGCGAGTAAATGCTCCTTTTTCCTATTGCAACTACAGAGTGAATGTTGGTAGACAAAATGTAAATGCCTGAGTTGGAATTGGACCAGCACACTAGAGCTAACACCACTACACTTACAATATCATGGGATCTTTAATAATTACAGGTAGCTGGGACTGATTTTTGTCTCACCTGAAGGCAGAACTCTGCTCAACACCATTTTCATACTATGGTGATAATTGTCTTAGAAATACCTAAGGTAAACAGTTCCTTAATGCCAAATTGCAACCTTGGCTCTGCAGGAAGAGTGCTATCTGCTGGATGACCTATACCAGTTCCTGCAGCATCTCGGTGTTCATTGGTCTTTCTCATCCCGTAATGACCTGACACTCGATAGCTCATGGGACCTGATAGGGTTGTACCACAGGGCAGTAGGGCTTCAAACCTACCCACAGTATAAGTACAATATTATATACAGAAAGAACTATATTAAACAAACATTAAAGTTACAAAGCCGAGCACACAAAAGTCAGGAAATGCCAAAATTAAGGTTGCCTATCCCTTGTTCTTGGAAATGACTGAACTGTGTTTGTTGAAACTTTCCAAGTGTAATTCAGCTGAGAAAGAGACCTGGTATGGAAAATTTTCACCTAAATAATTTAAGACTTGCAAAGTTATCAGCAAGTGAAAGCAGGTCTTACAATGGAAAGTGTCAGGCAACCCTAACTATAGGTATCACTACTAGCGCGGCTTATAAAGATGACTATGACACAGGACCATATTTCACACTAGATAATGGATTCCTCCATCTTGCAGCTATTGCTCCTGTCCTTGAAAGGTTGGCATCCTTGATTAAGAATAACAAAAATATCAGTCAGTACTATTTTACTGATTGTAAGCAGAACTCAGGAGACCCAACCCAGGTAATAGAAACTAAAAAAATAAACATTTACCCAAGCCTCTGTGAATCAGAACCACCTAGTTTTGCACAATTCTAGTTATGGACAGGATCCTGCAAGTCATCTATACACAGGACCCCCATGGACTTGAATGAAAATTCTCTAGATGGAAGGCTTGCAAGGCAGGCCCTGCTATTTCCACTCAAGTCACAGGCCATTCTTGGGTGTCTTCATAATGCTAAATATAAAGTAAACAAAGTCCTCATGATGTGAGAGGGGGCCTCCCTCACTTCCAACACAGTGAGAGACTTATTCAGACTTATTGGGTCTTTTAACAGTTGCAATCTAAATCTGCAGTGTGCAAAAAGTGACATTGGCTTTTCAAAATTAATTCTCTATGGGCCCAAACATAGCCAATGACTAAAAAGTAATTTTGCCTAAGTTTGAACATTTAATTAATTCATGTCCTTAAGGAATCTTTTAAGGGCCAAGACAGGTCACTGTCTAATAAGGCTGTTCTTTTTCTTGTAAATGATTTTTTAAAAATACTTATGAAAAATGCTAGATTAACATCCCTGAAGAATGAAGTCCTCATCTTGTTTCCAGAAAAAGTACTACATAGACAGTGGCAGTGCTGTCTTCCCTGCTCTGGGCTGTGAATTCAGTGTGTTCCAAGACTGACCTAGGAAGACAGCTTCTTGGGAAAAGAAAACAGATCAGTCTTTGTCCATTCAGCCTCTTTGCTGAGACTGCCCGTTGTGATGTGTTGGGTTTAAAGATGTACAGTGGGAAATGATGTGATGCAGCCAATTCACTACTTTTCCATATGCCACTGAGCATCTGAGGGATAGTTACAACTGTTAGCCACTATTGGCTGAGTCAGATTTGAATCAGGAATTAAGATTATTTTGAGCAGTAACGAAGAGTCATGTTTGACTGAAAGTGCTTTTTAAAAAATCATAATTAACACTTTTTAAATGAATGGCAGTTTTAACTTAATCTCAGACAAAAGCCCCAATTCTGGATAACTTTAAATTTTGGGAGGGTTCAGATTTGAACCCAAACTCTGTGCTCAAGCGTTTATGATGGTTTCTGAAGAGCAAAAAAATTTTCAGTAACTAGCTTGCCAAACCTTGGTTTTGCAAGAATCCTCCATTTCCAGTCTGAGCATCCCAGCCATTATAAACTACAATGTTCCAGTGTCCTCACATTGTCAGAAATATGGACCTTTTTTAGTGAGGGCAAATGGTAACATCTTTGCGTGTGTGAATGTGTGCAAAATAAAGTGTATACAAAAATTATTTGGTGCTGCAGATACATTTAAATTCCTGTGATGCTCTGTTTCGTTAGTTTCAGACTGTAGGTCTCTTGTCCCAGCTATAATAGGTCTTAGAGCTAGATACATTTGATACAAAACATATTGTTACTAGGTATACACATGGATGTTGGTGAGCTCAAAGCCTAATTTCCAGGATTTGATGGATTATCTAGGGGGTCTTACTTGGTTCAGAACAATTCTTTCTCTGTGGCTGCATAAACTGAGTAAAACATATTTTTCCCTTTTTCTGGCTGTCTTGTATTTTTCAAAGAGAATCTAATAATCAGAAGAATTTGGTAGCAAGACAGAAGTTTTTGGAAGATTTTTAATAAGAAAGAAAAGCCTTTATTCTTCAATACTCAAGGAGTACTTTTTTCTTTTTCTTTCACTCTTGAAATGCCTTTATTAACCAATATAACTTAAACAAACCTTAAACACAGCAGCAACTTAGGGGTAATTAGGTGTAAATCCTGTCTTCTGACCCATCCCCATCACAGGTGCAGTGCAAAGGGCCCTGCTTGTGGTAGGACCAGTGTGCCTGTATGGAGTGCGGTGGGAAGTGTTGATCAGAATACTTGAAAGCAAACCACGGGTTGCATCTCTTCCATGTTCTGTTGAACCCAGCTCTGCAGGGACTGCTTCCTCAGTGGGGAAGAGGGATGTTTGAAGGCAGAGTAAATGGAGATAGTGGATGTACAATGACCTGCCTCTATACTGTTCATCCCACCCTCAGCCATGGCACAGGAGCTGCAGGAGCTACTGTAAACTCAGGGCTACCATAGTGGTCACAGAGTGACTCCAATGTCTCTCCATGTCCTTGGAGAATGATTATTCCTTTTTTTCTGCAATAACCCTCACAAGTTCAGCCTGTTTGTTTAGACTCTTCCTTGTAGTCAGGGTTTGCCTGTTATGGAGATAATTTATTTTTTCCAGTCTGAAGCCTCAAGATTGGTTTGTTGTCAAAGGAATTCCATGGACCTTCCATGGCAGCTAGTGCTGTTGGAAAGGCATTATTAATCTTTCATGGTGTGTTGGGGGGATGGAGTGAACCAAGATGCTATAAATGCATGTAAAGAAATTGTGGGATTAATGACACTTGACCCATGCCTTTGGGTGCCCCTGCATGGTGTCTGTTTTTACCCTTGAGAAATCTACAAATTCACTGAATGTCACAGTGCAAATTGTGTAGGGGAGTGCCATAATTATTAATTGTTCAGGATGCAATATGTGATTAAAAGAGAATGCACAAGAATTTTGGGAGTTTTATGTTTACATAGTGCCATTAATTGTGCCAATTAAGTGTGGTTTTGGAGTATAGTCAAAATGCATAGTAAATTGAGAAATAACAGATGTTGATAAGACACAACATAGGCAAGCAAAATACTTAAGATAATTCATAGAGCCATATGGCAGTCCGTATCACCCTGTCCTGGAGGGAACACATCTTTATACCTATATTAGGCCAGATCATTAGCTGAAGTAAATCAGTATAGTTCTATTGTCTACTTCATTGACTTTGGTCCTCTTCTGTGAACAACAACCCTTTGTCATGCTAAATGACTGGTGGTGTTGCATGGTATTTCCTAGTAATCAGAAGCTGTGCTGAGGTCTCTAAGAGTATGTCTACACTGCATGTTTATACTGCAGTTAGACACCCATGGCTGGCCTATGGCAGCTGATTTGGGCTCTCGGAACTTGGGCTAAGATGTTTTAATTGCAGTGAAGATTTCTGGCTCGTGCCCACAGAATCCTGAAATGCTACACTGCAATGAAACGGGTTATTTAGAGTTTTTGAAGGCAATGTTATATGTATGTCTAAGTATATCTGGACCATTGTTCAGGCAGAGATAATGATAACATGAACAAACTCCTTTTTTTAAAAATGATGGCTTTGTCACACCATGGCTATTGATATAGCAATAAAGTTTTACGGGATGCAGTCCTAAATTGTCTGTGGAAAACCTGAGGGAATCTTCAGCACACACAATCCAGCTCTATAGCCTGGTGGATAAATAATGGGCTTGATAACTCATGTTTTCAGAATGGTGATTCTAAAACTCAGAGAGAAAATAGCCTGAGCCAATACGACTGTGGTGCAGTGAACCCCTTAGCTCCCACAAACTAAGCAGAATAGGAGTTGCTATCCTGTCCTCTTGAATAGGAATACTCTGCAAAAGGTGCTGCAGAAAGCACTGCCTGTGATTCAGGAGGAATGCTTTCTTTCTGAGAGAGTACTGAACCAGTATCCCCATTATGGAGTTAGGGATTTCTGTGCTGCCGGAGGCATATCCATTCAGAAGAGATGTGAACCTGAGGTGGGATTTTTAATGGGAATCACATGGCACTCTGTTTAGAACAGGGATGTTTTAATCTTGGTGGTTCAATGGAATGGGATGTAATGTTCTGAACTACTGGTTACAGTTTCCCCACACTTGTATGTGTGTACACACATTATACTTTTCTGTCCTAAGTGGCTATTTAGTGACACTTTGGCTAACCACAGAAGTGGCTGTATTTCAGAAGTTGATTAAAATGATCTCTGAGCATAGTTCATATATCTGATTTTTTTAAAATGTTAAAACATTTTGGCATTCCTCAGAATGGAAGTGGCTGCATGAATGTATGATTACACATTATTACTATCAAGGGGTAAAAAATGGTTTCCTTTGATCAACCCTTTTACATATCAGCATGGGACTTTGGTGCAAGTTGAAGCTGATTCTAAAACAACTTATTGTATACAATAAAGATTCCCTTTATTTTGCAATTCTCTGCTGTTTGGCTCTAGCCACCGCATAAATAACTTCCCTAACTACAGTTTGAGTTTGGCCTCCAAGGGAGTTGACATTCATATAATTGATACGACTATGTAGATGAAAAATTTCTTGGGCTTGGATTCCAGCAGAACCTGTTGATTTCAGTGAGTGCAGAGCACAGTGGAAAATCATACATTTTTAAATCTCTGTCCTTTCTAGTGACTAATGAACATCTTACTAAATATCATGGTTGTAGGTCTTTGAGTCATAAAGTTGCTTTCCTGAAGGTAGTTTTTGGAGCACCCCAAAGCCCTCATCCTAGGTTTCAGGGTTTCTATGTCTCTCTAAATATTAGGAGAAACTGACTCTGTCAAGGGTCCCTGCAAGCTATGAATGAAAAGTAAGATGTGTAAATTCTCGCTAAGAAATTTCCCTTTTGGTTTCTATGAGTTTATTATTGGTTTGTTCTGTGCACAGGCCTGGGAGGCAGAAACTCCAGAGTTCTAATCATTGCTCTGATATTTACTCTGCATAACCTAGGGTGAGTCACTTAACCTCTCTACTTCAGCTTTTCCATCTGTGAAAAATGAGAATGATGATACTTCTCAGACATATTGTGAGGATTGATTAGTTCTGTCTATCTCGGCCCTTATACTGTCCCAATCTTTGTAGTATCTGAACTCCTAATTAATGTTCCTGTAGTTCTTTTGAGGGTGAATGCTAAGTGTTATTACTTTCAATGAAAATAACTATGGTACCTGAAATAACCTTGAGGCTGTGCCACAAATTAAGAATGAGAAACTATTCCCAGCTAATGATCCAAATCTGTCTTTAACTGCTGGATCACATTTTCTAACATAGGGACATAAATTGCTCCTGTGACACATACAAAAGAGTGAGTGCTTATGGAAAGAATGCACTTGATATGCAAAAAGTCATTTCCTGGATCTCAGAATGAAGTCTTTGTTCATGGTGATATAGTTTAGACACCCATGTCTAAACCTGGTCCCTTAACCTAAAGATTGCAGAAGAAATAGGGGAGGGTAATCCAAAGAAATCTCAAATTGAGAAGATTAAATTTGAATCCAAACACACTGCCTTCATAAACTCATCTTTGCCTCCTTGTCCTTATAAGGTGTACATCAGTGTAATATGTTGTATCCCCTTCCCTACAGACATACTGTCACACTGCAGCTCAGGAATTCCCCAAAACCCACCCATTTCCAAATTAAACAGCTAAAACAATAAAACATTCAGCTGTCGTGTGTTTTCAAGTTACTCTGTCTAGCAGCTCCTGTCATTCCAACAGCCCAGTTCTACTTGCTTTGCCAATCCTACTGACGAGTTCAGATCCTGCTTAATGGGACTTTTGTTTTTGTTTTGTTTATTTGTTCTGGCAATAAAATTATTTCAAGAAAGCAATCAGTACCTGTGTGTAATTTTTGGTTAACTAGGTATGTATCCTCCAACAGAGATCTGATGTGACTGGCTTTTGGAGGAGGACATTGTTCCTGCTGTCACTCTTCCTTTCAGTTTTTGGGCACCTGCCCTGTGTTAGTATTGGCTGTAAGGAGAGACAAGAAATAATGGAAACATCTGCTGTCACTGTAGGAGGCTGGCTGCCTGGTTGGTTGGCTGAGTTTCAGCCACAAGGACGTGTGCTGCTGTTGTTCATCGCTTTATCACTCAGTGTCTCCACAATTAATGAGAATCAGGAAGACGGTGGCAGCTGTGAAACAAATTTGGAAACAATGAATGACAAAATGTAATATATGATTATAAAAAACCCCAAGCAAATGGAAAATTATGATGCAGAAGAATGAAGAAGCCTTTTCTTGAGTAAATGTCTTAGAGTGGGAATCTTCCTTCCCTGTCCATTATGTTTTTTCCCTTCTGCCACTAGATTCTTTCCATTGAGTTGATCAGTGGCTCATCCTGCCTAAGCATCTTAAAACTATCAGAGTCCCAGAGATGACAAGTTGAAGCAGGGCAAGTTAAGCTTTCCAAGGGACTCCACTGGATAGAAGGCTAGAAGATTAGTCCACAGGAAAAACCATGAGCACCATTGATTTCTCTCTGTAAGGTAGCTGAACAGCATAGGATTTCCACAAAAATTGGCCAAAGTGCTTTCATTCTTCAATATCTTATTGGCATTAAATTACTTTTAAGTTGATGACCTGCATAGCTGTGTGTCCTCTTCTTCTTCTTCCAGGCTGTGGTCTATGGATCACTGATGGTATCTTCAGTGCTGGCTCTGGCTCTCTTCCTTGTTTCTGTCTGCTGGCTCACACGAAATGATGGCTCAAGGAACACTACATGCTTTTCTATATAAATATGTGATGGTAGCTGCTGCAGGAATGTGAAATGCATTAGGCCCATTCCTCATGGGAAATATGTCCAGAGGCCTCTCTGCAGCCAGAATGGAGGGCTATGATGGGGTGCTGAAAGACATGAATTTGAACTCCCAGTCATGCCCTTCCCTTCCCCTCCCTCCTTCAAGTGAATCTGCTTCCAAGACATTGGTGAGGGAGGCGGAGGACACTATATTTGGCAGTGTGGCTGCAAAGAGGTCCTTGAGACTACAGAACAGGAGGGGAACCCAAACAGGATCTTTCTTGAATGCTGGGAACACTGAGGCTTCATATCCCAGTTGCTCCAGGCAACAGACACAAGATTAAGGGCCTCCTTTTCTTCCCCTCAGAATGGGGAGTACTTGGGTTGAGGTGGTCCTTTACCTCATCATCTTCTTCTCTTTTTTTTTTTAAAAGCAGCTCTTGAAGAATCTCAGATGTTTGGAATGTTAGACATAGTCTTGGTGAAGATGGATTAGTGGCAGAGGACATGTGAGGTGGTCAAAGGGTGCATGATATATGAATTTATCTCCTTGCTCTGTCATGATAGCTGGCGCTGAGATTTACCATCATCAAATATGGTATGTGGCTTGTTATTCATTGTCTGGATAGTTAGCTTTGAAGACTAAAATTTATCCATGGAATAAGTACAACACAACTATTGTTTGTGGCTGACTGCCCAGCAACCTGGAGAGGCTACTTCTAAAGGTGAAAGGCTGTTCAGGCTTCATATGCATTGCATTTTAGCTTCTCTACTGAAACTGTCAATAAAAATACCAATTGTATCTGGACACACTAGACACTGGATTGGAAACAAACAATCTCATTTCATCTAGCCAAGACAGGTAGCCTTTTAGTAACAACTGACCATTACTACCATCCTAGAAATTTAAATCTTCAAAAAAAATTGGCAACCAGAAACATTCAATGTATCTTGCAGTCAAGTGAAGCATCCTCAGTGCAAGAGAAACAGTTTTAAGTGATAAATCTGTGATAAATCTACTGTTTGGTGACTGAAGGTCCTGAGACTCCAGTCTTTTTCTTTTAATTCACATGTAAATTGCTCTGAGAGAAGAAGTTACAGCAGCATAAATATCATCTGCAGATGTTAAAGTAAACATAAACTCCATCGCAACAGTCAGGCTATGTTTTTCATTAATTCTAAGTTGTGTTTTATGGGAGCTACATTTGCTTTCGACTTTGGTTTCCTTCTCAATTTAGACTATTAAGCATCTCGTTATGCACCTTGCTCAAACTAAGGGTACACTCTTTGTAATTTACTGGTGAATTAGATTCACAGACATGTCTGCCTGTCTGAAGTTAAAAACATTCTTTTCTTTCTCTCTCTGAGAAAGGGGCTTACATTTGGGCTAAAAAGAGGAAGCAGTGACTGAAAATGTTAGTTATTCAGCTGTTCTGCATTAATAAGAAAGGAGTATTTACAATATATTCAAATGAAGATGTAGTCCTTATCATTAGGGAATGCATTTTAGAAGTTAAATTTAAACTAAGGGAGAATAATATTTTTTCAAGACTCAAGCCATTGAAATAAAAAAAAGTGGCATATGGGAGGATTACTGAAATTGCAGAACAATGGAAATTTGTTGGTCTATATTTTTTAATTTTGAGGAATTACCCCTTTTGTTGATTTTCTTGTAGACACTACTTTTTCTTTTTATAATGAACAATATTATTTTAGCAAAGACTGACATATGAAGAGCCTCAGTTTACAAAGGCCGACTCCAGAATGTATGTAAAATGATTCTCTATTGGTCTACAACCAGACAGCTCTAATGATAGTTAGATGTTTTATTCCTGGCCACTCCCTCAATCGTCATTGTCATCATGGGATGTTACGATACATACCTTAAGAGCTAAAATAGTTAATGCTTGTAAAGTGTGTTGACTATTTAAAATGAGGAATAGTGAATAAATAGTCTCATTACTATGATGATTTATTCATAATATTCAATTAAATGCCAATATTGTTAACCATGATTGTGTTGATTCTCAAACCAGTGCCTTTCAGCTACCATATGTCTTGGCCCTTCCAAATTCCACCTCTGTTGCAGGTGATTTCTACTGAATAACACGGAGTTCCTGTGAAAAAGGCATTCCCTTCTCACAGAACAGGTGGTATTTCCAAGAGCCACATCCGTACCACTTGCCCGGCAAGAACACCACGAAGCTGCTGGAGTGTACCCTGATCTGGCCCTGCCTTGCCTCCTGGCGAACGGGAGTTAAGCCTGTGCTTCTCCCTTCCAGGGGGTCCCGCAGCCCCGCCGACCCCATGAGGGTATCACAGCCCCTAGATGACCTGTCCTGGGCCACTCCCTGCCCCTTAAAAACTGTTTGAAAGAGCTTGTTCAGGAATAAGGCTGCATGTTTTAAAGATCAAATACTCCTATTGTTGAGTGGATTGTTGAGCAAAGGGCTATCTGAAACAGTTAGAACAAAATGAAATAATAATTGCCCTAAACTCAATCCCAACTCATTTTCAGATTCAAAACATTAGATTACCTTTTAAAAAAATACATGCCTTTGCACTTCCTGGTTTGAGAATCTGTACAAGAATGGCTAACAGTATTGGGACTTAATTGAATATTATGAATAAATCATTATAGTAATGAGACTATGTAGCTATTATACATCACTTAGTCTCAGTACATTTCCCACTGGACATCAAACTCATTGTACCTGCAATAGGTCACCTTGAGCTATGCAGGAAACATTTCTGTTAAATTAAAAAAACTTTTTTCTGTGTAACTAATTCCATCTTTGTGACCATCAGCACAGTACCACATGGTAATCATGATCTTCTGATTATGATGACATCATTGTTTCTATAGCAATAGGGTATGAATGATTTCATAGCCACAGGATTTAAATAATGTCACTTTGGATTTATCAAAAGATTTATCACTGTAAGTCCTTAGGGGGAATGTTTAATTTAATATAATAATCTAAATTAATTATTAAAAATGACTATAATGTTACAACTAATATCAGATTCAACATTTTGGCAATTACCCTGTGTTTCTTCTTGCCAGACCCCCTGCTTTCTTCCTTCCTGGTAAGATAAAGATTTTCTAGCTTGAAACCAATATTAAAGTCTTCAAGCTCTGAAGTGAGAAGTGAGTGTCCTGGAAGATTTTTAATTACTTGTTTGCTCACTCAAACAGCTCTTCAAATATTTCTGTTCTGCACACTGGAACTTAATCTCCCAGGTCAGCATAGAATCACACATGAGTTTATTTGACTTTAAGGTTTGTCTTTAATTCATGATGATTTCCTTTATATTTTTAAATTTTAAACAAATAAAAAGATTATGCGTTAACCTTGTTTGGAAAAATGGAGAACGGGCTTTAAATGTGATAATTTTCTTGCCCACTTTGGCAGGAGCTGGAGTGTATCCAAAATTCTAATAATTATTGATGAATCTATTTAAAGCCAATATTAATTAAAGGGACACTATCAAATTGTTTAGATCCAAATTTAGATTTGTGTAACTCTTTAAAAATATTTAAAAACACAGTAATAACAATAAAATTCTTCCCTTAACATCCTCCAACCTCTTATAAGTGTTTTCATTAATCTGTGCATCTTTTGATACAGATGTAAGAGAAAATGAAATATATTTGAGAGGCATAGTAAAGAGGAAGTTTCACTCATGTAAACTACTATAGTGTCAGATAACACTGTAGTATTGTGTTACTGAATGACAAACTGAAAGTGAAAGTGACTAGGCCCATTGTCCCCTGGACTCAAATGGCCTATGTAAGGGAGAGGAAACCTCCAAATTCCATCTCATCAAGTTTCCTAGGAGTTCATCCTTGGAGGAGGTAGGTTCTTTCTCTTGTGGAATAATCAAAGGGAGTTCAGTTCTCAGAACCTGCAGATCTTGGAGGACCTGGTGGAGGCACAGAGCCCTTCTACCTAGTGACTCTGTGCCTTCATTCCAATTCTGTGGTACCCTTTCCCCCACTCTCCTTTGGCTACCAGGAAGTGCAGCTGTTTTGAAACTTCCAGGGAACCACATACCATAATTGTCCCTGGTTCCCTCCTTCCCATTTCCTTCTTCTTGCACAAGATGATAATCCATTTAAATGGTGGATTCCTGCTGAAGAGCGGAGTCCTGCAGGCATTCTTGTTCCTGCCTGCAACACCTAATCCCATAGTACAAATTACTGCAATATTTTATTATGGTACATAACATTGATCAAAGGCAAAGGGTTTTGTCCCTCAAGGTCAAGGAGTCTAAATTGTTTCTCTGTGTCTATCCAAGTCATTTCTTCACTCTTCCACAGGTGTGGCAAATATCACCTAAGTACTGATTAAGTAAATAACGGGGTAGATTTTGGGAGTCAGGCATGATTCCATGTTAACAAAATGCATTTATCTTATTATTTTAAGAAACAACACTTAATCCTGTATGGAATTCTAACCATTTAAAATAAACATTAATGGATGTCTAACTCACCTCTTTTATGAACTTGGAAATTTGACACTGTTAATATTTCAAAATGACGCACTACAAATTGCAGTAATCTTAGGAATCCATTGTGCAGTTATTGTTTTAAGAAGAATTTCATTTTGGACTGTTGGTTATTTTAATGGCTTTGAATGTCATAAATATTCATGGAAGATAGTAAAAGGTGTGGCCAGATCAAACATGTACTTGCGTCTTATATTGGGAAATTTGCATCGCCTCTTTGTGCCTTGGTTTCCTGTCCCACCCTTTGTCTGTCTGTAGATTGTAAATTCTTTGGGGGTAGGTCAGTGGCAGAGCTGGGAACAGAATGCATGTCCCAGTCCCGGGCCCTATTCACAGAACCAAATTGCCTCTTGCCCCTCCACTTCCCTTGTCTCATAGAGTCATCTACATTTCTTTCTTGAGCATATTTAATCTTAAAAAAAAAAAAAAAAAAAATCAGGAAATGTAGTGTTTATGCAAGGTTCCTGAGTGACAACTCTGAGAGGTAAAGTCTTTGACTGATTCTTTTTTTTAATTTGCTGTTAGTATTTCAATTATTTTAAAAATAAAATAAAATAAGGTCTCTCCCAAACTACAGGTGAAGGGAGATGCAGGGTAACAAAGACTGCATAGTGCAGGCAGCAGTAATGAACGTTTCATCCATGCTGCACTGCCAGCATGACTTACCCTGTGTTAGAGGGAGTACCTCTGCACATAAGGGGAAAGTCTGGCCTCTCTGCTGAGACTGCCAGAAAGATTGGGACTAATTGCCATGTAGCTTTTTGATATTGATACCAGTTTGTTAGGAATTAAACTGAGACTAGCACATAGCTGCATCAATAACCCCTTCTGATCACTGATGACTTAGGCTTGGTCCATATCATCTGTCTAGTGGTGAAAGAACATTAATTTGTTCTTCATTGCAGAACTGGGTAGGAAGAGATTTCCCTGTCCTATTAAAATGTTTGAGATTTCAAACATTTCCCCCTTCTGCATCAGTACAAGAATGAGACACTTTATATTTTTTGGGAGGTGCGGGGGAAGAGGGAACAAAAAAATCAGAGAGAGAACAGATTGACTTAGTCAGAGCAGGAATTTGAACCTGGTTCTCCAACATCACAGATGAGTGTCCTGACCACTAGACTATTTGGTATTTTGGAGCAGTATTCTGGCTCTGGCTTTGATCAGAAATTCCATCTTGAAACTGAGACACTTTCCCAACAAGACTTTTGTCTAAAATGACATGTTTCCATGAAAAAATTCAGTGAGAAACTTTGAAAAAAAATTAATTAAAAATTTCTCAACTAACTCTACTTCATTGAAACTCCTCTTGTGTACAATACACACTCATTATAAAAAACCCATCCTTCCAATTCTTAGTGTTTTAAGGAGGCTTTTTTATAAAGAGTCAGATTATATTAAAGGCAACAAGGTCAGTTTATTAAAGCCAGAAATTAGCAGTCAGGAGAACTTTCTTTGGTGCACTGTGTAACCTTGCGCAAGTCACTTAAGCTCTCTGTCTCTTTGGATAAAAGTAATTGAATGATTATTCTGATCACTATGTTAGTTACAAGAGTTAAGCATTACTAGGGTAAGTGAAACAATAAAGATATTTGCAACAAGTGCTGACTGAATTATTGACACTCAAAATATTTCATATTCTTTGACAGTGAGTAATTTGGTCTGGTTTAATTATATCAACAACTAGTATCCCTGTTGTGCTCATGTCACGCTTCTGTCCAGGATCCCTTTCCAATTCACATTTATATTGGTGTTCATGCTGTAGAAACAAACCAAAATGTATGGATGTGATGGAGTTTCCTTCAGAGTGCTTTCCCAGCAAGCATCTCTTCTGCTTTCAGAATTCTGATAATTAGCCTTTATGAAAAGTTCCTCCATATGTGTTTGCAAGTGCAGTTCCCTTATCTCTAGATATTTGTAATCTAGTATGATCATGGTCATTGTCCTATGTGATATCACTTTAAGGACACTTACTTCTTTGGAAGGGTTGTTTCGCAGTGCAATATGTGAATCATAGAGCAGGTTCTCAAACACTAAACCACTGTCCTGTGTAATAATTGTTATATTTATCTAATGAACCTATTGCCACAGTGTAGAAGGACAAAAGAATAATGATAGCATTGCCTTTGATTTAAATTCTGTGTCCCCATTAATCAAAGGAATTGCCTGTTTTTCCCTTTTTGCTGCCACTTTATAATTGAATGGGGGCTTTGAGGAATCTCTTAATGTGATAATGGTTCAGTCTTCATAAACTGGATTAATCTGGAATGATCTGACTAGTAACAAGGGAGAAGGATGCACAGATTTCTGTTTATGGATCTGGGCCAGAAAAGACTCAAGATGTGTGAAATGCCTTTGTAACCCCCACCCTACCCACACCGATGCAATCGTGGCCTATGTTGTGTTTTGCCACAAACCACAACCTAACTTTAGGCATGTTGAAAAGTTCATGAATTGTTTTTTTGTTTTTTGTTTTTTTTTTAGCAGACCTGGGCCGATGTATGATTTTATGTGCAAACCACACACGTGAGTGGAAAGCAAATAATATTATTCACACAGAAACCTGTGAACTGGCACAGCCAAGTTTTGCACAGCTGTTTTCACAGAAGGGTGGCAATTAAAATGAGCATAAATACCTCATATCACTAACCTTACATATTCAGAGTAACACTCATCACTGAAAAGAATACAGTCAGTATATGATCACTGCTGCAGTAAGAGATGTATGGGTTTATGTTAATTTGAACTAAGACCACAATGAGAGAACCCCTTTCCGTCCATTTCTTATGCACCCTTTTTTTTTTTTTTTTGCAGTGCCAAGTTGCCTGTGCATAATTTGCATCTGAAAGTATATTCTCTTTCTATCTTTCTCCATTCTTAAGAAAGATTATTTTTGTTTTTAGTCTCAAGGAGAAGAGATATTAGACAATCCTGTAATGTTCTTTTCTCTTCTCCACTGTTCCTCTAACTTTAGGGCCATATTTATCCTGCATCATTAATTCCCCATTAACATTCTGAAGAAAAATATGCTTTTTTTCCTTTCACCATTTGCCTCAATGCTTGGAAATCTTCTTTGCTCATTATTTTTCTTTTGTTCCTTTAATTGTTTTATTTGCTTTAGCTATTTTGTGTAATCTCTCTAATCCTCCTTTATACCAGATCACTTATACTATGCCACACTTCAATATTATGCTCAAAACTACAAATCTCTCCTGAAAGTTCACTTCATGTGCCTTGCTTTTGATTGCTGATCAACTGTGGCTGGCATCATAGAATGATAGAATCATAGAAGATTAGGGTTGGAAGAGACCTGAGGAGGTCATCCAGTCCAACCTTCTGCTCAAAGCAGGACTAACCCCGACTAACTCATCCCAGGCAGGGCTTTGTCAAACAGGGCCTTAAAAACCTGTAAGGATGGAGATTCCACCACCTCCCTAGGTAACCCATTCCAGTGCTTCACCATCTTCACAGTGAAAAAGTTTTTCCTAACATTCAACCTAGACGTCCCTCACTGCAATTTGAGACCATTGCTACTTGTTCTGTCATCTGCCACCACTAAAAACAGCCTAGCTTTATCCTCCCTGGAACCCCCCTTCAGGAGATGAAGGCTGCTATCAAATTTTCTCTCACTCTTTTCTTCTGCAGACTAAACAAGCCCAGTTCACTTAGCTTCTCCTCATAAGTTATGTGCCCCAGCCTCCAATCCTTCTGTCCTAAAATGACCTAAACAGTATGCTTTAAATTATCGAACACCCTTCAACAATATCAAAATAATAATGTACCTTCTTAGTTTTCTCTTAAATCTAGTGCTTTCTTTCCATATTTAAATCTTATTATGGATAGCAGAAACTTTGTTCACTTGTTTTACTTGCTCAGAATTCTGGAAACTCAATGGAGGGAATCCCTCCAAATTCAGACACCAGTTCTACTATGAACTGTCAATCAGATGGAAAGGAAATATGAGAACAAACATGCAAATTAACAGACCACTTTGCTTCAGAATTGTCATGTCCCGTATTTTTACCCAGGCCAGTGGAGAAGTCAAGGAATGACTAGTGCATGGAGCAGTCATTTGGCCAAATTACAGACACAGAAAGCAGGACACCATGAGTCGTTCATTCTGGAAATATCTATTTTCATGGTTTGTCATCGAGTACTAGAAAAGCCATAGTAAACAGTCCAGTCCAATACTTTTTGGAGCCTCTTACTACAGTGGTAATAAACATTGCACCCATGGCAGTGGTAACTCTAAATCATAGCTAAGGCACAGTGATACAGTAGTGCAGGGAAGCTCGTGCTGAGTTGTCCTTAATTTATGTTTTGTGGCTCTATAATACTTCAGTTTCCAGAGCTGTCAATACAACCCATTTCACCAGCATAAAATCCACTTGAAGGTGAGGTGATGGAGGAGAAAACACTTTTTCTTCATTTGGTTTCATGTAATGCTTTTAAAAAAAATAAGTATTTGTAGTGTATTTTTAAAGTGGTTGGATTGTCAGCATCTATCCATGGAAACCATGCCTACTTGAAGGGAGGGAATCCCTACCTTTTTAGTGAGATATTTGCCATTTTCCCACACCATCCCACCAAAAAGTTTCCCCATTCCTTTATATTTCACGGCATCTAAAGGTGAATACACATTTGTCTCCTCAGCTATCCTTATTGATATTAGGTTTCAAATGTTGGCAGGTATGCAGCACAGGAAATTGAAGCTGTCTATCCAGAGGAATATGTAGAGCATAGCAGTGGTATTAATTTTACTTTCTGTCAGCTGTGTCACAGTCATTTATTATTCTATTATCCATGCTCTCTGAAGGAGTACATAACAAATTGTATGTGTTTGGTTTGGCCCTGATGGTTTGTGTTCTGTGGGATCATATGCATAGAATGATAGATTCCAAGGCCAGAAGTAACCATTGTGATCACCCAGTCTGACCCCCCCCCCACCTTCCGTCCCTACCTCCATATAACGTAGGCCATAGAATGTCCCCCAAAATAATTCCTAGAGCAGATCTTTTAGAACCTGAGTTCAGTTTCTACCTTTGGAAGTTGACGTGCCTTCAAAAAGGAAGTAAAAGGCACAAGTTTGGGGCCTCATAAATGAATCTGTGTCATACTCTCATAATGAAACTTGTTTCATCTGTTTCAGGGCATCACAATAGTTTCAGACTGGAGCTGGGCCCATGTGCATGCTAGAAAATATATCACACTCAAATATTATATATAATTCTGACCCCAGAAATGGAATAAACTTGTTCTGAATTTTTTTAAAACCAAAAACTGAAAGAGGAACTCAGAGCATGAATTAACAATAAACCAGAAGTATTTATATTGCGAGCTTTTTGGACCACAAGCTATGTTTATTATATGTATGTACAACACTTAGCACAATGGGACCCCGTGCCCTGATCTGGGTCTGCAGGCACTATCTTAATATAAATAATAACCTCATCTGCGTAAAGATTTACCTGAAATTCTGAGAGCCAAAAGCATAGAGTTCCACGCAGTGCTGGTTAAAATACCATGAACTTTGTGTCATGATGCAGATGCTGTACTCTGTGATGTCCACACTCTGCTTCTTCACCAAGGTGGGAGGGAACAAGGGTCTTGTAACATTCACCAGTGACCCCTCTGTTAATATTTAGGGGCTGTGTTGATAGGCTTTGAAGGAAATATCACTGAGTTCTCCTCAGACCTTTGGCTGTTATAGATCTATGCTTCTTATATTGTCACATAATCATCTTTACCTAGAGGCTATGCATGCTGAGAAATCCATTCTGCCGTAGGGTGGTTATTGGAATCCTCTTTTTCTCTTAAATTTGTTTGCCTGCTTCTGCTTTCTGCCTCAGTCAACATCTCATGGCATGAAAGAGTGTTTGGAGGCAGATATAATAATATGGTGGGGATTTTAGGGATATATATTAGACAATCAAGAATCTGCCAAGGTAAGGGAGTATGTGTAAGCTGAGGGAGGGAGCTAGTTATAGGAGGGAATAGAGTGGATTGGGATCCTCAGAACTCTGGCTGGATATGGAAGGAAACAGTGTAGTTAATGCCTAGCTGTGTAGCTGGCTCGCTCTGGAAATATTAAGAATGAAATCTATTTTGGGCTCAGGTTTTCTTAAGTTGCCAAATTCACAAACAACACATTACGTAGCTTGTGAATATTTTATAGAAGAAAAACGTTTGGCTCTCATCAGCCATGTTTTCCACGAGTCATTCTGTTTCTTTTTCTTCACTGAAAGGAATAATGTTTTTCTGTGTATCTATAATTAATGCTTTTAAACTAACCAAACCGTAGGTACAGCATAATAGCTGACGTCAATGTAACCCAATAGTGACAGGACAAATTCAAAGAAGTGTGTGGATAGCCCAGTTTGGAGGACAGGAAGAGTACTTCTTAGAAGGCGTTTAGTTACTTCAGCCTTTGCTTTCTTTTATCTTTAAGCTAAGACTGACACTCTTTTTCAAAGTGTATTGCAAATACCTTCACTGTTGTTTTCCCCACTGCGTCTTCTGCACTGACCTTGGCCATTGACATTCCAACTAAATCCATGTGCCTGATAAACTCAGCAGCAGAACAGGTGGCTTGTTTGTTTGTTTTTTAACCTGGGCGTACTGGTACCTGGCACAGTCAGCAGCACAGCAGGTGTTTCACCTGGATTTATCTGATAGAGAACATCTGTTATGCTGATGAATATCTTGCACGTACCTGGCACATTTGGCAGTATGGCAGGTGTTCCCGATACATTTGGCTGCTGCTTTGTGTCTTGACATACGTGTTACATTCACTAGTCATTAACAATACTGATACAAAATAAACTATTGTGTTATTTGAAACTAAGACCTCCGTTCACAGCAATAATATTTAATTGGAGCTGTCAAACTGGTCATGGAGTCAATCTTGGACCTCAGAAAGAAATTGCTCAAAAAATCTAACCCAATATGTTAGACTTCTGCTCCATTATAAGGAGAGACTGCATAGTAAATGCAAGATGCTGGCTCATCATTCTCTTTGGGACAGCATCTGATTGTGTTTTCAAGATAAGTCACTGCCTTGTAAGCAAGGAAGGGGGGTGAAAAGAACTGTAAATACATCATCCCAGTTTAATAGAATGCAGGAGATGAAGGGGCTGCTCTTCTGAAGGATTTTAAAAATAAAATAGAAACACAGCTGCATGATTTAAAAACCCTGCAGAACGCAGAGTCCTCTCTTGGCTGTTAATGGAGACTGGGCAAACCACTTGTGTTTGAATCCGAAGCAGTCCTGCCCCAACCTGCCAAAAGGATTTGAGTTTTTCTCTAACAGACTTGAAATTGCAGTGTCAGCTTTGAAGAGCCTGTGTTCCAGGCATTGACCTTTGGTGTGGACATTTAATGGAGGTAGACTGTGTCCTACTGCCCATACTTCTGTACTGGTGTAGTTGGGATGGGTCAATGCCCTAGTGTTCTGGTCCAGATTATATTCATACTTGGGTGCTGTTACTATCAGATGAAATGTAGATTCTTCCAATCCAAATATTTAAATGGGAATATCAGAAGTGCTCCCCTCCACCTTGCTGAGCCCTCTCCCATTTCCCCTGGCATACTCCAGCTCCCCATGTCTTACCGTAATGAAGTCTTAACAAAAGACCTTGCAATCTTCCTCACTGTCAATAACTTTAAAGGTGCTTGGCTGGTCTTCTCACATTTCCAGTCTTCATGGGAATAGTAAGGATGCATGCTAGCCTTAGTTTATGTTAATAGCTCTTTGATATCTATTTGATAAGCAGTCCAGTGTGAAGATAGTAGAACATGCAGAATTTGCTAAGTATGTTTCTTTGTCCATATATGATGACCATAGTTAAATTGGTACATCCTTTCTGGTTTAGGTACGAAGGCTAACGGCACAACATTCACAGTCATTTAATAACACTTTGCACCTATATAGCAGGGAATCTGAAAGTTCTTTGACATATTTAATTATTGAAGCCTCACAGAGCAGTTGTGAGGTAGTTCAGTGTGTTGTACCTAATTTACAGATAGGTAAACTAAGCACACAGGATTCCATTTATAAAAGCAACTACTGATGCCTCAAACTGAAAAGTCCCTTTAAAGTGATTGTAATTGGGCACCCAAGCCCTAAGGCACCCAAAATCTCTGGGAGTTTTTGAAAATGCAGGCCAAAGTGTTGAAGTCTCTTGTCCACAGTTACATAGTAAGTCATTGGCAGAGCTTGGAGTCCAGCCCAAGAGTCTTGACTCCTAATCCACCTAATCCTGTTTCCATTTATAAATAAGTGCAGGGGAAGTATCTACAACAAAATATGCATCCTCTCACTTTAATCGATTTTAAAATGCTCTTGTCATCAAGTAATTAAAATGAGTACCTTTTGAAACAGGTAAACAAACTGGATAAAGGTAGTATTATCTTACTGTGCCTCTAAATAATTCACCAATTAAACAGTACATTTTTAAGGTGATTTCTGCCAGCTCGCTGCTGGCTATGTTGCTGTTTAGTTAATGCTTTGAGGTGAAGAAATAATAACAGAGCTGTATTATTGATAAAAGCCTGGGTGTGTACACAGTGTAAGTGAAACTGGCTTTGAAGCACTCAGGAATCACTGTGCAATCACAGATTCATCAGAAAAGTGACTTTGAGAAAAGAACCCTGCAATTTTTTAAAATATTTAAATGCATATTAAATATGTTAAAAGAGAACAGAGAATGTAGAGAAAATAAAAACAGACTGAGTCAGTGACGTTATTACATAAGACAAATGTTGACCACATCTGGATGTATAATACAGCTGTAGCTGTAGTGGTAGCTGGAGTTAAATTTTGAGTTGCCATTCTAAACTTCTATTTTAGTCACTCATGGTTTTCTGGAATTTACATCTTCCAGGCTGAAATTTTCTAGGGCTTCTGTTTGCTAGAGCGTGAATATTTTAGGTAACTTTAAGCAAAAATAGCCTGGCTTATGTATTTATACAGATATAAAACAAGAGCTGATATCATCCCCCTTTCCTACATATACCATAATACCTTAAAAAAATCAGCCGCTAACTAATCTCTAATTTCCTGTTCCTGTATTCCATGAGAAACCAAAACTCTCACTGAATTCAAGAAGAAGGAATTACAAGGACTCTAGGAACCACTGAATATTAGCTGTAGTTGATTTTCTGCTTCAATGAGTTGTTCACTGTTTGTTTAAAGCTGAGTGCTGTGTTTTGAGGTGATTACAAATAATCAAGTGTTGAAAATGCACTTTGATTTGTTTGACATGGAGAGAAGAATAGATATAAGAATTAATAAAATTTGCAGACCTACTTTACCTCTTCTTGCTTGATTGTCCATAATAAGTATGTGGTTTTAAAAAAATATATTCTGCATTTGCAGGTGTTTAATTTCTTCTGCTATAAGCAATTTGGCAGATCCTGCCCTGCCATTCTTGGGTAAGGTGCTAGACTGGGAGTCAGGACAGAACTTGGTTCCGTTTCCGGTTCTGACACTGACTTGCCACATGATGTTGGGCTAGCCTTTTCACCTCTCTGTTTCAGTTTCTCATCTGGATAGTGGAGATAAATATACTTTCCTTCCTTTGTAAAGCATATTATCATTGTTATTAATTTAATACTCCTATAGTGGTAGCGCCTACAGGCATGAACCAGGTTGGGCTCCATTGTGCTAGGTACTGTATAAACATATAGTAAATAACAATCCCTGCCCTAAAGAGCTTACAGTTTGAAAGACAAGCTGTGACAGTGGAGAAGACAAGAAGCATGCTGGGAGAAGGGAAACTGGGTAACATAAATAAAATAGGCTGTGTGCAGTGCTTAACCATTAGTAGTGATCACAACTTGCTAGCTGCCTAGCCATTGATTGAGTTGTAGTTTACTGTATGCTCTACAGAAGGAGAAATTAATGTAATGGGAATCAAACTTTTAAGATCTACCAATGAAAAATGCCATATCAGAACTAAATATCACTATTCATCTATTACTATTCTTGGATCAGATACTTCTGACCACCCTCCTCACACCCTGCCCCGGTATTCCAGTACTTCCACTACTATCCTTAACTCCCAGTGGCTGGCACCTATACAGTTAATGGATACATCAACTGCTGGTTCAATATACAGCTTCACAATGTTGATAACTTTATTAAATCAAAGCTGGGTTTTTTTCAACTAGTGTCTAAGCAAAGGAACTAGTCCTTAATAAGCACCTGGTCCATGCCAAATTTTATCTTTCAAATACTAGTCGTCATTGCTGCAGCCTGATCCAAAAAATAGCATGGTTAGATCTTTAATTGGGAAAATGTAGATATTTTTCACCCTCAGTACTCAAAAAATCCAAATTTATTTTTCTGGACAAAACTTTCCTTTTCTCTTTTGGGCTGAGACAAAACCTGTGACGTTTTAGCTGGCTGTATCAGAAAATTATGAGCTCTGGCAATAGAATGGAATTGGGAATCAGGACTTTTTGATTCCATCCTCACTGCACTTACTTGCGTAGGTAAAATAAAATGCATGATTGTATTGGAGTAATTTTTTTACCTCACAGAGAGGTTGTTCCTATTAATGAATGTTTGCGAAATGCTCTGTGTCCCTCAGATGAAAGGAGACATATACAAGTGCAACATACCTATAAACTGTTCAGTTAAAGCAAACAAGCAGACTTGCAGGTCGTCATAGAAACTAGGTAAAGCCTGCCTTCTGTTCCCATTTTCCCCTTCTAAGCAGGCATATTGTACAAAGAGAAATTTTAAAATAGCATTGTTTCTCTTTAAAGGCAGCAAAGGCAAATGACATTTCCATCTCTACCTAGAGGCAGGGATTTGCTTTTTAACAAATTCTTACATTTTTCTGTGCAATGCCCTCTTTTTGTCTAGGTGGTTATTACTTTCAATCAGACTTCATGATGTACAGTGTACATTAACAGGGTCATTCACATTCTTCACTGTAGATGTCTGCTGGGTGTTCCAAGATGCTCTAAGGGTGAAAGTAAATTCTTCCCATTAAACAGAAGCATATGCAGTGAGTGTTTGATTTGTGGGGAATACTATTTCTAATTTACATAGTTTCTCTCTCTGCCTACATAACAGTTTTACATGAGATTAATACCTTAAAAAGTATGCAGTTTTCCTAACTGCATGTGTATATTCATACTGTGTGATTTTGTGTGTATTTTAATTATTTTAGAGAAAAATAGGTTTATAACCTTCTTGGCAAGTACTGTAACTATTTCTTCTAATTATCTGTGGGATGAATTATAGGCCACTGAGTGAATTTAGACATGAAGTGTCCATCAGAATAGTAATGGCTATGGTGTCTGCCCAGGCTGGATTCTAGATTGTACCAGACCAGGGAACTGGCCTTTGAGATGCTTCACTTACCTGGCAAGACTGTAATGTTCCTATTTTCATGCTTCGCCTTATGCTTTCAACCCACACCTGTAGCACGCTAAAAAGAGCTGGTGAACAGGGGGAAATCGTGTAACTAGGGTGACACAGCAAAAATCTTCCATAGACATCACCGTATGGAACTGTTCTGTAGCTTTGTCTACAACGTTTTCTTGAGGGATGTCCAGACTTTGCAAAACTGAGTGATTATTTTAGCAGTTTGCCAGGAGCCAGGGGACTGCACCTACTTTTAATATAAGTGCATCACAAAATAAATGCACACAACCATAATATTTGCACTTGTATTATCCTTAATAGGGGAAGTGAGATTGCTTATTGTTTCAGCATATTGGCAATAAAATCTTGCATGTGCTTAGCTTTCTCCTCTTAAAGGGAAGGCAGTAAATTGTGAGCTAACTTTTGGGATTCATATGTCACATTTAGTTCTTAAACAAACCATAGCCTCAAGTAAGAAGAACTTTTCCCTAGCTAAAGCACAGGAGATCTGGGTATTTTTGTTCCCAGTTTTGCTACAGGCTCATTGTGTGACTTTGAGCAAGTGACTTAAGCCCAAAATATTCCAAAATATTCACTAATTCTCAGTACCTCAGTTTTTGGGTGTTCAACCTGAGACACCTTGGGCTCTGATTCTGAGATTTGCTGAGGACCCCACAATTTATTTACATTAACTCAGCTAGAGTTGAGTGGTTTCTACCTCTGAAAATCAGGTGCGATATGTATGAAGTTAAAATGAATAGGCACTTAGGAGAATTTGGGCCTTAATGTTGCTATTCCTCAGTTTTCCCAGGTGTAAAATGGGAATAGAAACACTTCTCTCATTCACAAGGCAGTTGTATGGTGTAGTTTTGTTTGCTTTTTTTTTTTTTTAAACAAGGAAAGCCCAACAGTATAGAAGTGCAAAGTATTGTTATTATTTATTATGTTTGCTTAATGTCATCTCATCTCTAATCTGCCTCCAAATTGGAATATTTAATTTAATTTGAAAATAGTATGGAGGAATCACAAAGATCCGCACATGTTAATAGTGTTTTAACCATCTTTATGCTAGGGTGCTTCTCTTTCTTACAGATAAAAGGAGAAGCAACTGGGTAGGCTAATGCACAGAATATTATTTCTGTAGCAGTGCCCTATGTGTACCAACAGAAGCTACATCATCCATTCAGAAAAAAATCTACGTAACTTTTTCTTTCTTTTTGTTTTTTATAATAGAAATACTAACCTGGGCTCAGGGTATTTCCTGAGGACTCACTGACATGTTTTGGTGGTACCTGGGTCTTCGTTTATACTTAGTCAGTCTTCAATCCCCAGGGAATGTCTTGTGCCTTAGTAGTAATATTGCTTAAAACAATGAGCTAATTTCTGTGTGTTGTTTTATGCATATGCAATGCAGTATTTTTTCTTTCACTGCTGATTGCAATGTCTGAGTCATCATATATGTATTAATGAGTGAATGAGGTCCCGGTATGCAAATGGGAAGGAAAATGACTTTTATCCTTTCCACAGATGTTTATACAGAAAGCAATTAGTACTGTTTTAACCATGATTGATTAATTTGGTTAGTAACACTATAGCTAGTTTCCACCTATGTCCAGTTACCAGATACATCCCATAGAACTACTGAGGGCATAGACAGAACTAAGGCAGCAATCTCATTGGCTAATTGAGATCCAAAGATGTGAGATTCTGAGGGAAAAACTGATCAGCTCCACACTACATTGATAGTCTAATGCTCTTTCTTCACAAATTCAGAATTGTTGTATAGGTGCAATAATGCTCAGTCTCCAGGAAGTGCCTTTGGCTTTGTAGCTTGCTATATGCTCACGGTCTTACAGTTATCTTACAAAAACTGTACATCCATTCAGGTGTGGTTTCTTACTAAGAATACCCTCATCAGTGTCACATGTTTGACTGTTTTTAGGGGATATTCCAAAAGGAACTGATAGCAGTTGATTGCAAACATTGCTCACTAGGCTAGTGTATTCGATAGGCTTGATCTCGCATGGTGCTGAGCCCCATTCGTAGGTGCTGAGTGCCTTTAACCCTCTTTGATGTCAGTGGGAGTTGAGAGTGCTTAACACCTTGCAGTACTGTGTTCTGCTGCCTCTTCTAAGAATTGCTTGTGCAGCACAGTTTATCAGGTAGTCATTAGTATTATGATGGTCTGTTGTCACAAAAGGCATGCTCATGACATATTATGATACATTGATTATGATTTTTAAATAATACAGTGCAATCCAGGCTGGGTTTGTCTTCATTGATTTCTCTGTGGAATCCATGACTAGCACATAGAAGCCAGTTGTATGAATACAGCATCCTTGCTGCAGCATTTGCCAATGATGGATATGAATTCCAATGAATGTGACTCATCAGTCAGCTTAGTGCTGCTGAGACACCTTTTTAATTTCTATCTCTTGGCGCCATAATGCCCAACACTTCCAGATAGAGAAGTTCCTCTGATGTATCAATCACCTCCATTGAAACAATGGCTCACTGATGGCACAGCAGTTCACTGAAGATTCTCAGCTGTGTATTTTGTTTCCTTCACTTGTGATAATGATGCTACGCTGGATTCCCCATTGTAGACTTACTCAAAAGACTAATTCAAGAGAATTAAATGAAAATTTTACATACATTATGCTCATGTTTATTATATATCTATATGAATTAAAAACCTGAGTGTAAACTCTGCATGCATATATGTTTATAATAAATATCTATATGGATAAGTGGCTGCATGTTTACAAAAGTCAGTTACCAGTTGCTCTGCACAGAGTTCAGGGGATGGAACTGGATTTTTGGTGCCAAAAATGCCTTTAAAATTTGAAGTAAAGGAGAAGCTCCATTAGGTAGACTGTTTGTAGGGCAGCCACTAGGGAAGGACAGAATTATGATCACCTAACAAGGTAGACAATGGAGAGCATGCTTAATGCCATCTCAGCTCTAATCTGCCTCTGAATGGGCAGTCCCTACATTATAATCACAACTCTGTCCTAGTTCTCTTCTAGGCACTGGCTGTTGAAATGTTACTGTTGCCCTGCTAAACATTCTAAATCTTCTCTTCATTTTACAGGAAGCCAAGAAGATTAATGATGGTGGGGAAACCCAGGCGGATGGGACCTGTAAACCTACAGATGAGAAAGAGGAGACTGTCGCAGAAGAAGTGGGCTGGATGACCTCTGTGAAAGACTGGGCAGGAGTGATGATATCTGCCCAGACTCTAACCGGCAGAGTCCTTGTGAGTTTTACAGTTTGCTAAAATCTTCTTTAAAAAGAGTCATTGTTAATGAGCTCTTTGGCTTATTGTCTCAGGAGGCTGGGTTTTGCTAATCAGCACTATGCCACACCACTAATTCTCTCCCTTTGCAATTTCTCTTTGGAAATGAAAAAGGCAGACCTGCTCCCATTGCTGAGACAGCGAGTTATGAAAGTCCTTTTCTGTTGTAGATAGGGACTGATTTTTCAATCTGTGCAAATATTTTTCCAGGCATAATTTTGCATGGCTCACCATCAATAAATGGCACCCATAGTGTGGCATTCATGGTGAATTTCCTACCAGTTCATTATTAGTGCAAAACTGTAAGCTTATTTCCTCCTGGGGACAACATTGCACTTCAAAAGCAGAGGTCAGATTGAAAATCAGGTTCAATGAGAGTGATTTTTTTGCTGTTGGTAGGAACTGAAGAATAGGATTTGAATGAGATATGCAATGTGAATTACCTTGGTTTCTACAAAGCTGTGATGATATTGATCTCTTTTTTTATCTACTCAGAAAATCTTGCTACGCAACATGCTAGCGTCCAGTTAAATATATTGAGCTGTACATCAGAAATTGAAAATACACAATTATGTGGTCAAAAGTATA
This sequence comes from Emydura macquarii macquarii, assembly GCF_026122565.2. NCBI lineage: Eukaryota > Metazoa > Chordata > Testudines > Chelidae > Emydura > Emydura macquarii. Next base: position 10,471,970 of record NW_027130204.1, on the reverse strand, counting down.
CCAGAAAACCAGAAAGCTTTCACTCAGTTAAGTTCAGTTAGGTAATTTTGCAATACTATTAACTACTACTGCATTTCTACTGGCCTAATCTGAAGCTCACTGAGGTCAAGGGGAAGTCTTCGGTGTGCTTCAGATTCGGCCTCATGTCAACTGCTTTGTGCTTAATGCAGAGAAAGGTCATAGAGTGTGAGTTGAATTCTATGATCCAACCCCAGTGAAACAAAATGGTCTGACTGGGGTTAAATGGATTTATTTGAAAGCAGATTTTTGCCCTTGATCTTTAATTTTAGGAAAAAAGAGATTTTATTGCATGTAGGGAGCTGAAGGAAAGATGCTGCTGCTCTTGGGCTGATATTTTCCTTATTGTCTAAGCATCTTCTCTGTGAAATAATCAGAATTTTCTTAAAAATGTGATGCTTTTCAGACTTTTAGACTGACTCACAAAGCCATGTTAAGGTGGTACAGACCCTATTATTTATATTGTTCTATATTGCTTTCCACAATAATTTATTTAGATTGTTTTTCTTAATAACATTCTACTGTCTTTTTACTTATTTTAAGTTGTAGCCCTATACTATTGACAAATTTCTCCTCTCTTGTTCACACTTCAGATCTCTGTGGTACATTTTGCACTCATTCCATAGAGATCTGATCTGCAGGTAGATCTAAAAAGAAAATTTTATTTGGACTCTCCTCCCCACTCAACATCAGTTATATTCCACCTTCTGGCTTATTAACCTGTGCAGCCCATCTTACCTGACTACTTTTTGTTATATTGCTTTTAGATTTAGGGCTTGTCTACATTTAAAATGCTACAGTGTCACAGCTGTGCCTCTGTAGCTGTGCTGCTTTAGTGCTTCTGTGTAGACACTGCCTACTCCTACAGGAGGGGTTCTGCCGTTGACGTATGTAATCCATCTCCCTAAGAGACTGTAGCTTGGCTGACAGAAAAGTTCTTACATCAACATAGCGCTGTCCACACAGGGACTTAGGTCGACTTAACAATGCTGCTCAGGTGTGTGGATTTTTCACACCCCTGACCGATGTAGTTAAACCGACCTAATTTTCTAGTGTAGACTAAGCCTTGGTTCTGGCCACTTCTGTGTGAGCTTGACATATGAATCATCTGATGAAGAGCGGTTTTCACATAATTTCTTGACATCTTCAGCATTAAAAGCGGCAAATCTTAAGAGCTCTGATTTTTTCCTATGAATGTGCTGATTTCTCATGTGCTGATGTATTCTTTTGCATGTGTTGATTTATTTATCAAGGATGAAATTCATCCCAGTGCAGGAGTCTTACAAAAGCACTTATGCCTCACTTAAACCCTTAAGTGGATCATGGGAATTTATGCCTGTTTTCTGAGCTGGGGTGAATTTCACAACAAATGCAAAGAAGTTGAGGGTAAAATTTGAGCCATGAAAAGTAGAGCAGTTTATCCTAACAGAGTTGCTTCAAGGCATTAAGAGAGCTTTTTAAAAAGTTGTTTTTTCCAGTTATATTAATTGATAATTTCATTAATTTTGTCTTTAAAGTTCACCATTGTCTCCTGCAAGCAATTAGTTTATTCCCAGTATTTTATCTAGAGACATTGGACCTATTTCTGACCCTGGGTACAAGCATGTAAGCCCTGAATTGCATGATTCCCAATAGTGTGCCTTTTGGTAAGATCTGTGACTTTAGGCAACCCTGTATTCAGACCCTACACACTACTGCAATATGAAGTATCATACTAATTACACACTGGTTATTAATATCATAATAACATGCATGTGTGAATGTTATATGTGAAGTTATGAATTCCCTCTATATTGAATACCCTTCTGGTATTATTTGTTTAAAATTCACTGTTTCCTTGAGCATTTCAACTAGGCAGCCTGTTTGCTAGAATCGAACACAGCTGAATTTAGAATTTGGAAAATAATTTGAGAGATTCACCCATGAATTCCTAGTGAATTAATACAGCCCTCTCCTGAAAGCTTTGTCCTAGTACATTGCTGAAATTTCTGTTTTACTGAGAAAAAAGGTAATGGCTTTACAGTGTTACTGAGGATCGAAATTAGACCAGATAGAGCTGTAGCTGAAGAAATCACAGTACCTTTTAATACCATCGTCCAGAGTTTAAATCAAAATCAATCTTCCACATTCAGTGTTAAACAACCTTTAGGAACTGGTCTACTGAACACTGATGTGGGAGAAATGTTGTAATTGATTTTTGGTGCGGCATGATCACTGAAAGCTGTTGTGTAACTGCTGTTTGGATTTATTTGCCAAGTGAAGGGGACAAATTAACAAAGTGAGATGTAAACATCAGTGTAAAGTGTAACCTCATTAACGTTTTCTTCTCATCAAAAAATCTTGCTTAATCATTCTTACCTGGGCAGTCAATTCCTTGGAAGTCACTTGCAGCAGAGTGACAAATTCTGTCTGTGGATGTTTTCAGGACCTATTTCTACTGAAGCTTTGTGTCAGGTGTAGTCTAGACTTCAGCTCTTCCTTGGAAATCTCATGAAGTGATTTCCTAATTTAATTAATCATATGGCACAAGTGCTTAGAGTGGGAGAGTGTGATAACATACATTTACACTGGCTGCTGCTGTTGAACTATACAACACTATGCTGTTAGAATATGCAGGGGGTCTACTAGGGTGACTATCTATAAATTTCAAGGAAATAAAGGGAAAGGTATGACAAGTTCAGGGCAAAGTTTATTTTAAGGGACAATACAAGATCACACATTTTTGTAACAGTGTATGATCCTTTGCAGAATTATTTACAGAATTATTGCTTTAAACCAAACATTTTACCTGATCAAGTAATTCTTAGATTCTTCGTATGGAACATTGGTCATGGTCAATAGGCAGAAAATAAGGTTCTCTAAAAATACAGGGCAGAGGGCCTTCCTTAGTCTAACAGTGCTAGAGCTCAGGAATTTGTTGATGAATTTTTTCATCAGATTCCTCTAACTGTAAGATGATTCCTCTAAATGTAAGATGTTCATGGGAAAGAGTTGATTTCCACAAATTTCTTATTTAAAAAATAAGAAAGAAAAAAGTTTTGAAATTGTTGAAATATCCTGTTTTGAGCGTTTGAAAATTAAAAATTCTGTTTTTCAATTTAAAACAATATTTTGTTTAAAATGTTAAGCTAATAATAGTAAAATAAAAAAAATGGGGTCAAAATGAAATGAAACATTTTGATAATGTCAAAATGAAAAGTTTCAGTTCACCCAAACTGATTTTTTTTCTGGATTGTTGGTTTGTGAAAATTTTCAGGATTTTGACTTTTTGTCCTGATTCACAATAGGAAAATATTTTGAAATCTTGAAAATGTTCTCAAGATGGGAAACCCATTTCCCACTTAGCTCCGTCTAGCTTCCCTGGAAGAAAGTAATATAGTCTCTTCTGCCAGCTGCCTGGTTTGCTGTCTTTTCCATCTGCTTTATCTTCTGCACATCTTTCCATATTTTCTTGAGGCCCAAAATGAGCAGATGCAAATGCTCAGCACTACATAAAATGGAATAATATGTCACTTTCGTTCAAGAGCATACACTAAGACACTGCTATATGAAACCTGCCATGATCAACAAAAATGGAAATGTGAATCATTTGATTACCTCAGAAGTTCATCTTGGTCAGGCTGTCACCTAGCCACTCCTGTTTGTATTATTTATTTTGGTGTTTTCCTTAAAGAGGAAATACACTTAGGTTTTGAAATGTACCAAAATATGTTGTGAAAAATCTTGACTGTTCATTGGATGAAACGCCCTACAGGCATATGATTTTAGTCAAAAGTGAATTGATGTGGTTTTGAAAAATAAATACATTAAGCATGTAAGGATGATGTAAGACTTAGAGATGGACTCAAAGAAACACACCCTGACTAGCTGGAATACTAGATGGAGTACTTGTCCCACAGAATGTAACAAGGATAAAACCAAGAGGTTTATAGAAATGAAACAGACATATAAAATTAATGGTGCTAAAATCTACATAAATGAGAATGACATCCTCGATATCCATTGTACAGAAATTTTAAACTACCCAAGAAAATTGTCCCCATTGTAGAATTCTCTTGGGTAGTTTAAAAATTATATACAAAAGATATCCATCACCATTAAATTTGATAGAGCTTTTCTGTAAGTGTCATTTCCCTGCATGTAGTACCTTTCAGTTGTGTTTCATCTTAAAAATAGAATTAACTGGGACTTACACAAACCTGCTGTTCCCCCATGGGATCCTCATTTTGATTTGATCGTTAGAAAAAGAAATTCCCATTTTGCAAGGTGAGAAGCAAGAATGAGGCATGTAGTCATCAAATTATTAAAATAATTTGTCCACCGTTATTTTTACCACTGTCCAGTGGCCATGTGATCCTTGCTTATATTAGCCCTCCCACCATTGCAGCTGAGCCAACATCATAGTGGGACATTTTAGGGGAAAATAAACCAGTACAGGTAAATGTGCAGGACTGGATTCAATATGGCCAGTCTTTTAGGTTGTGGGTAAAATGTTGAAAAGCACCTAAATCCCATTTTCAAAAGTGACTTAGGCTCTTGAGAATCTAAAGGCTTTTCTTCATGGGGGTTTAATCTGCAGTGAAGTGACACGTTTGTTAACAAACAGTACACAAACCACACTAATAGCATGCTGCGGGACAGCTGTGCCCTCTTTTAATTCACACCATTGGGTACATATGGTAAATTCTTGGAGGGTATCCCAGGCCCTTTGCTTTGCTGCTGAGCATTTTGGGATTTCTGTTGCTGCACACTATCGGATGCGTAGTGGAAGCCAGGGGAATTCTGGGATTTGGGATCAAATTAAAAAAAAATCACATGATTCTGGCCTCTCCATCCCATGCTTCCTGTCTTCCTGGCCAGGCTAGCAGCATTTCTGAATTGTTGTTGTTGGTTAGCATGGACCCAACAATGTTCCGTGCCTCTGTGCTGGCAACTGGGTGGCTTGAAATTTGGGCTTTGTCCATTGCACCACTGAGCAAATGATGTGGTGGCAGCAGCAGCAGCATCTTCAAAGGCAAGGACAACACTGAGCAACTGCTATTACAGGATCAGTTCCTAGAGCAGCTTCCTATAATGCAGCACTGTTTCTTGGCTCAGGAAAGCAGCATCAGTTGGCAAGAAAGGACCATTCTGCAGACCTGGGATGACCAGCAATGGCGAGAGAATTTTGGGATGGCAAAAGTGACTTATTTTTAGATCTGTGCTGAACTAGCCCCACAGCTGCAGTGGCAGCACACCAGCATGTGGGGTCACATATCCATTGAGAAGCAGGTCACTATTGACATCTGGAAGCTGGCCAGACCTGACTGTCCATAGCCAACCAATGCAGTGTAGGGAGGTCAACGTTGGGGCCATTGTCATCTAGGTGTATACTGCCATGGTAATGCTCAGAAAATTATTTATGGCTTTGCACACATGGGGTTCCCAAACTGTACTGAGGCAATTGATTGGACCCATGTGTCTTTCATTTGCCCTCCGTGCCAGGGCTCAGAGTTTATAAACAGATATTTCTCCATGGTGCTCCAAGGACTGGTTGAACACTGTGCTAGGTTCATAAACATAAACGTAGAATGGTTTGGAAAAGTCCATGATGCTAGGATCTTTCGAAACTCAGCTCTATTTACCTTAATTAATAAAGGATCATTTCCCCTCAGAATCACTATGGACACCAATGGTGCAGACATTGTTCCAGTTACCCTGGCAGACTCAGCTTATCCTCTGCTGCCCTGGTTAATGAAGCTATTCACAGGCCACTTTGGACAGAAAAAGGGAGCTGTTTATCTATTGCCTCTGTAGTTACAGAATGACTATAGAGTCATTTGGCCATCTGAAAGGAAGGTAGCGCTGTTTGTGGAATAGGTTGGAGGTCACAGAAAAAATGCCCAAGATAATGGCTGCATGTTGTATTTTACACAATGTTTGTGATGGTAAGGGGGAAAGCTGTAACAATGGGTGGAAGACTGAGGTGCAGAGACTTGCTCGGCAGTTTGAGCAGCAAGCAAGGTGTCCTGCAAAAAATAGAAACAGACACAGCAATATTGTCAGGGATGTTTAGTCTGAGGCCTAAAAATGTGCAGCTGTACATGGAGCTGTTATTGGGGATAGGAGGAATGGATAGATTGTGAGCAGAGCAATCTCATTGGTGGATAGTAGAAGTAGCACATTGTAGCATACCGTGAGGTATTTTACTTTGTGTCTGTGCCTTTATACTTCTATAAAAATCTGAGTTACGGAAAACGTAAGGATTTTTTTGTATAAAAATAGGTTCTTAAATGCATTGCCAATTCTTCATGAATGGATTTTTAATTATTATTCATTATATAACAATCAGAAATAAACCTTTAATTCAAACAGTAATGAGCTCAAAGCTTTAAACTGTCATAGTGCAGTGGGGGTCAGAACACATATATGGAGGAGGGTGTTTCCAATTCACTAAAGAATACACACCTTGTCTATACCTCTTATTTTTCTGCTTTTCAGTTTTGAGCGGCAGGGCTTTTATCGGGGCATTAGATGATCTGAGAGAGCTGTACGCCCATATGCAATTGTTCTCACACCTTGAGTTTCTGCCAGGGAGGGGAATGGCCTCTGGGATCACAGCTCTAGGGGTACAGCAGGGAACATATGATGGTGTTCCCAGTGCCCTGTATGGTTCAGGAGCTGCAGAACATGGTTAGATCCTGGTTGAGGGCACTGCATTGTCTCTTTGCCTGCTAGGAGCATGCACTGCAGCAGAGCATTCACCTGTGTTGCCTTCAGGAGTTGCCTCTTCATCCCCTATCTTTCTCCTTAGTGTCTAACACTGTCCCTGGGCACTTCAATGCTCTCTTTCATAGCTCCTTGTCTTTTTCCCTCAGACCTCAAATACAGCCTCCATCGCTCCATTGTTTTCCTTTATTTGAGGGGAGTCTGCACTGAGGTCCACGGACATTTCATCTCAAGATTTTCATTTCCTTCCCCTCATGTTAGCCAGCCACTCAGCCATTGATAAAAGCCTTGCCCTTGACGGTCTGGCTGGTGCAGGAGCTTGTGCTGGCGGAATAGGGCAAGTCACTTCTTAAGTCACTTTTACCCACACCTTAAAAGGCTGGTCATATTTAATCCAGTAATCCACACTGGGGTTAAGATTAAACTAATTGAACCTAAATTGTTGTTTAATTTTGTGGGGGGGGCAGTTTGGATTTAGTGTTGAATAACATAACTATTACATTTCAGTAAGCCAAACATTAGCTTAAAAAAGTCTGTTGAATAACAAAGCCCTTTATTTTGAAGTGCTATTTAGGAGACTGTTCCACAGAAAATATTAAATGGAAATTCCTAGGTGAGTTATTCCAAAGAGATTCAAGCACATTCATAATTAATCTGAATGAAGGAGAACTTAAGCAGATGCTAGTGTTGGTTCCCAAAATGTAAGCATCCCTTTTCCTTTTTATCATTTCAGTGAAAGGAAAAAGACACCCTAAAAATGTAATAAAAGGAAATGATGTAAAAGGTAAAGCTACAAAATGTGTCATTGCTGTTATTGCAGCTCAGTCTAAAACAGAGTTCTGCTATGGGACAAGCTTCATATTTAAAAAAAAAATAGAATGTTAAAATAATGCAGGAAGCCACAACAGCAGAGTGTTACTACACCATACTGATATGCAGTAGTAATGGTGCAAAGCTCATAGCTTCCAAGAGTGCTTTTAGCAGAGAAACATCTAAAAGTTGGCCCAAACCTACATCTGTTGAACTGAATTGAAGTTCTGAGTGAAGTTCTAGAACAGCCTTCCAAAGGGAGTAGTGGAGCAAAAAACCTAACTTGTTTTAGGACTGAGTGGTCTGATGAGATTGCCTACAATGCCATATGTCCCATCAGTGACTGCTACTTGCAGACTTCTCAAAGAGCTGGGGATGGGACACTAGAGGGGGAGGACTCTTATTTACTACAGAGATTTTTTTTCAGGTTTCTGGCTGGTGGGTCTCACCCACATCAGGGTCTAACTGATTGCCATATTTGGGGTCTGGAAGGAATTTTCCCCCACATCAGATTGGCAGAGACCCTGGGGGTTTTCACCTTCCTCTGCAGCATGGGCATGGATAACTTGCTGGTTTGAACTAGAGTAAATGGAGGATTCTCTGTAACTTGAAGTCTTTAAATCAAGTTTTGAAGACTTTAGTAGCTCAGCCAGAAGTTATGAACCTATTGCAAGAGTGAGTGGGTGAGGTTCTTTGCAGGAGGTCAGACTAGATGATCATGGTAGTTCCTGCTGGCCCTTAAGTTTATAAATTCAGTGTTTTGGGTATGAATCTGCAAACCCAGCCACAATTTTTTCAGAGGACACAACCAAGAAGGAATAATTTAGGATTCTGCTTGAACCTTCTGTCCAGCTCTAATATTTTCTATGTTGTTTTTCTCTGCCACTTTTTGTGTAATTCTATGACGATGTGAAACCAGATTTGTTCATATAGACATCACCAATGGGTGTGCCTTTTTCTGTCATCTATTTATATGTTATCATGCAGCACTATGTTTCTGAACTCCTCCCAAGACTCCCATAAAGCTCTAGGAATTCACCAATCCATCTGTATCACACCTCAAGCTTACAGCATTAATAGCTGAGCATTCTTTTCTTCTCTCTTAATTGTCCTTCAGTTTTCAAAGAAACCCTTACAGGTACCACGTTACAGCTCTTATCTGCACTAATTTTCATTTGCCTGGAAATGACAGTTTTGGAAATGGAAGCTAGATATTCATTGTTCGCAGCTTGAAGGGTTAGAAATAACCCAGATCTGTCTATTCACTCTCCTAACCCCCACCTGTACATATAGTAGGAAACAACTGTTCTTCCCCCCCACCCCACACTAGCTGGGATATCCACAGTTGTTATGGAAACAGAGAAAAGCCTCTGTAGTTCTTCCAGAACAGTGTATTTAAGAAAGTGCACCCACTCTGCTGAACAGCTTTATCAGTGTCAGCTGATACATGACTTCCTAGCTCCACGACAGTGGTGATTGCTCACCCAAGGGAAACAATGGCAGAGCACATCTTTCACTTGTTTTCTTCTGTTTTAACAAACATCCTGTACATGTATAGCCATGACACGTGCTTCATTTTCCTTTCTGGTGCAGTGTCACATTGGGATTTTATACACTGCCTCGGCGCACGGCACTTTAAGGAAATAATCTCTATGGGAAGTATACATAAAGGTGAACCGTGTGGTCATTGAGGATTTGGGCCAGGAAGGTTCACAGAAGAGTAAAATGAAGCCTTTTAAATGTACTATGTTAAAAGAAGGTAAAGGAACACTGGGGAAAAACAAGTCTTGGAAGAAATCTGGCCTGATGGTGATGATCAGTGCCTTGATAAATTAATTAAACTATTAAGGTTGCTTTCCTACATATGACTGCTAATTGCCAGCTTGATTTAAATCCTTAAGAACAGGAAGTAGAATATAATGGCTTCCTGTCCCGTTAAAAGTTCTATGTCTCTCAACATGCATTTTAACTGATAGGAAGCTATTATCTGTCAATGGTTTGGTAGGATTGTGTAATGATCTTTTTATCTTATTGTCCTCAGCTATGAACGAGGCAGCCACTAGTTGTGTGGCATTTTCCTGCCAGCTCTAATAATAATAATCACATGTGGTGGTGATTGCTTAATGTTTTTATGATACTTTGAAAATATGAAGCACTGCATCAGTGATGTGGTTAGCAATTTGTTTCAAATTTTAGTTATGCATAATAACAGCTTTTCTTCGTTTTAATACCACATGTCTATTTAATACCAACGGGGCTACCTTTCCATTAGCTATCTTTGCATAGACTCTGCTAACTTTTCTTTGAAAACTTGTAATGAGGATTTTTTCAGAATGAGTGCTATCGGGCATCTAGATTTCACACAGCTGGCTCCGTTTGTTCCGGAATAAACTCAATATCATTGCATGCCAATGCAATTTAATTTCATCTGCACCTCCCCCTTTTTACTTGCCCTATTTAATCTCTCAGGAGTTGGAAGATCAAATCTATGAAGAAAGTAGGTTAGAGTTTGTCTTTTTAAATGATTTTTTGAAGAAAAGGCACCAAAAGAGCTGCTCTTAGAGATGGATAGAGAAATCTGCTGCTCTCCTCCTCATCATCTGTGCATCATTTCATGACAATACTCTTTTGGCCTGGGGGAGAGGGGAGGTGGAACTAGGCACCTGGGCCTTATAAGGAAGTTGAGACAACTCAGTAACAGAGAGACCATAAAGAAGACAGGACTTTCCTGTGGAGGGAAGCCCAAAGAGAGCAGATTAGCCCCAGAGGGTGAAGTATGGTTAGTTCAGCAGAGAAGGTAGAAACCAGAGACCTGAGAACCAAAGGGAGGCCATGCTAAGCATAGGCTGTAGGGAAGCAACACAAGGGGGCTTGGAGGTAGGAAGTGGCCCAGGGAACCAGCAGGATATCGGAAGAAGCAGAGCTAGTTGCTTAATACAGGGTTCCTGGGCCAAAACCCAGAGTTAAGAGTGGGTCTGCATTCCCCTACCCGCCTGTGAGGAAGTGGCTTACACACCCAATGGAAAGAATATTGAGCCCAGGGTGGGGCTGAAGACTGATCCCAAAGGACGGGCTGAGAATAGCCCAAGAGTGGGGGCCAAAGGCTCTTTCGTGTTGGGATATTTTGTGAATTTTCAAGTTGGACCTTTATGTTCCACCAGAAAGGGGACTGAACTTCATGTGACTTGGCCAGAGGGCTGATCCAAGGGAGAACTAGTAGGAGGCAGATGGCCTGCAGGAGGCAATGAGAGAAGGGCCCCTTGCAAATCACACTCTGACGCAGGGAGACATTGCAGGTAGTAAGTACACTGTCTTACAGTGGCATTTCAAAATGCAAAAGCTACAATTCATTCTTTGGTGAAATACTTAAAGGCTGCATCTAAATGGTTGTTTATCTACTGTCTTGAGCCTGATTATGTTTGTTAGTCATAGTTTTGATTATTTATTTTAAATAGTCCTCTGCCCTCTCTTGTATTTGGGCAACAAGCATAAGAACTATTTCTGTTTTCTCTGCAGAACCCTGTGGTTTTACTCTGATTGTCTTTTCCAGAGCCATTGAGTAAATGTATTGTTCTGATTGGTGTTGCCTGCCCCTATAGTAGGGCTAAATTTGGTCCCACATTTGTAGTTATAGATAAATCAATCTGTGAATGCATGTGTGCACACGTTCTGTTATATGCCCCACTCTTAGAATCTTAACTATTGTTTTCAACGGTGTTGATATTCAAACAGATAATGAAAAAGAAACTAATAGATACTTAACTGCATCACTGTTGAACAGAGAATCCCCAGGCATCTCAGATTTCTCTCATGCTTCCTCTCTCTGTGAAAATGCAAGATGGGAGGTACTGTAGAAAAGTGCAAATCACTCAGAGGCAAACAGCAAGAAGTCATTACCTCTGCTAATGAGCTGATCTTGCAAGGTATGGAGCATCTCAACTCTCACTGGACTCCATATGAACTCAGAGTGCTTAGGGTTAGTTCATTTTCTTTAGTGTGGTGAAGATTTGTCTGACTCCCCTCTCCCTGCAATAGAAAACTTAGCTTTCATAATGGTTAAAAACCATTAATTCCTGTCACGGAAGGTTCTGTAACCATACGTATGTGTTCAGTGCTGTCTTTGATATTAAACTTGCATACCAGTGTATGAAAGTTTCAGTCCCCGCAAAGCAACCTATTGGTGTGGTATTATGCATTTCTTTATACAGTTGTATTAAAACATAGCTATATTTCTCTGTGTCGTGCCACTGTTATGTGTGAAAAGCTCTACAACCTGAGTCATTTATTCACATTTCTGTGAGAACAAAACAAAAATAAAACAATAACGTCAACAGCTTTGAAATGTTCTATCAGGACATTTCTGAGAGTGCCATTTTCCAAATGGCATTCGCTACTACACTGCTAACTGGATGGGGTCCTTCTAAAATCCACTAATAGATTATATACATGCTGTACTGGACTGTAGCTGAATTTACACTACTCTTGCTGGAGCGAGCAAGCTGCCTTCAGTGTAAGTCTGTTCATCTTCCTAAGATAATATGCTGCATTTATCTGTCAACATACTATAAGAAGGAGATTTATTAAAAATAATACTAAGTAAAAGCACCCTGGAGGGAAATGAGTGTAGATGAAGCAATATCATGCAAAATTTGTTTTTTATCTTTCTCAGTAAGCAGAGTGCTGTGAGAACTCGTGGAGAGTTTGGCCAAAAAAAAAAAAAAAAAAAAAAAAAAAAAGGCAACGTTAAAAAAAATCAGTGAGGTATTAAAAATATTGTGTATTATTATAGTGGATTTTCCTGCAAACATTTTATCGTGGCTGTATATAATCAGTATTTTTGGTTTCTTCAGATTGTTTTGACTTCTTATTTTGAGTTTCTTGCTGCTTTGCTGCTGAATTTTTAAGCTCATGATAAGAAGTTAATAGAAAAGCCCAGAATAAGGAACAGTTATGCAGCAGCTATAGTAAAATACAGCAACAGAGAAATTATGTGGGACAATTTCCTATTCCCATTGAGGTCAATTGGATTTTGGTCATTGTCTTGAATAAAAGCAGGGTGGGGCCCTACAACTCCTTTTCAGTTTTCTAGGTAGACTTCTAGGGTTGGAACTTATGTCATTTTTTGTCCTCTTTTTGTCAAGGTTGTCTATTTTCCTGCAAGGTGGACATGCAGGATAGTAGGAGAATTTTCAGGACCAAAGCAACCTCATGAGAACCCAAAAGATGGACATTGAAAAGGTGTTGCAAATATGGCACTCAAAATCAGTGGCCAATCTCTCATAAATTTTGGCCCTCCTCTTTTGCTCCCTATAGGGAACTCTCCCAGCACAGGCAGCCTGTCAGAATCTTGAATCAACTAGTTCTGAAATGATTACAGTTTTTCCCCTATGCATTTGTAACCCACTAGTGAGCGTGCATTATTCATCTGGGCCCAATCCACAAAGGATATGAATCTGTCATAGCTCTCTCCGCTAGAGAATCTGGGGGAGGAGTTAACTCAATTTGTAGAGACTCATGCTTTTAGCTGTTGAGGTCCACTGCTCAGCTGTTGATGTCTTCTTAGCCAAGATGGTAACTGTTGCCTATTGTCTAGACCTTTTGGATTTCTGCTGAGTTTTACGTAATCTGCAAAATGCTTTGCCTCTTGTGTATTTTAAGAATTTATGGAGTTTAGGAAATAGATTGGGGCTTCCCACATAACCTAACTCCTGTTAAAGAAATAGACCAATACCGAACTTACTGGATGGAACATCAGCTCTGTGCATTCAATGTACTTTTCATGTGCCAAACCCAAATATATATACTGAATAACAGGGTACTTCATAAACAAATTCCTCATACAACAGTAGAGAGCCAGAACTTTGAGACTGACCATTGGATGGATGGCACAGCAGAGGGGAGTTCCCTTACACAAAGGGAATTTTCAGTTGGCCAGGTCAGCATGCTTTAAGCCTGCTGGGCCTCATTGGAGTGACGCAGTGCAGAGCCATCATGGCTGGGGATCTGCTACAGAATGTTGGTGCAATAGGGTTTCACTGAAAATGTGTCTACTTCACAATTGTATCAGTTACAGTAAATATTTACACTGTTCAACGTGTAGCAGTCAGGTGAAGATTCTCACAACCAGCCTCATGCTGTCACTCTGCACATTCTAGAAAGCGTATTTAGAAAAAATCCAAATATGTAATGTAGTTGGCTGGGCTGGACAGATAAAGTGCTGTGGGTCAAAAATAAATAAATTCTGTCTTAGTTTAAGGATCTTTTGAAATGAGCTCACAGTAATATAATTATTCCAGCAGTAGTTTGCAGAAGATGTTGAATCATAATCACTTTGCCATGGGTTGGATATAGTTTTAGTGATTTTTAAATAACATAAAAAGCCCGTTTATATGAAAAATAATTTTGTGAACATTAATCAAATGCTTTAAGACATTTTCAAGAGTGTTGCGTGCTCTTGTGATCTGGAAGAGAGCTGAATTTTTTATACATATTCTTCTTTGGTAATTATTTCTGCACAAGCTGAAAACGCTCCTATGTGTTTCAATAAAATAAACAACAAAACATGACTTTTAAAATGATTACTATAAATATAAAGCACAATATAATATAATATAAAGCACAGTACCGTGACTTTTAGGGAAAAAGTCATACCTATTAGAAAATCTAACTGTATAGGTTAGACTCCATCTCTCTGTCTTTATCTATTTTCTTCTCGGCAGGTGTACATAACTCCCATTGACATTAATGGAGGTTATGCACGCACATAAAGCTGAGAAACTATGTATTTCTCTTTGGCAAGTAAACACATCCAGATTCCATAGCTAACATCAGATTCCAGTGCATGCAAGGGTTCATCCTATGTACGTCTATAGGCAGTTTAAAGTGTAGTAACATACATGTTGGGGAGAGAGTGATACAGAAGAAGTTATAACAAAAGCCGACTTAATTTCCTTTTGACTGATGTAAGATCACCTTTGAATTTGGCCCAATAACTTGAATTTATCCTAAGTGTCATAAGCACTTTCTAAGATTTGTATAATGTACATCAAGAAGAAAGTGATATCCTAGGCTTTAAAATACTGACGACAAACAATAAAAGCAAAAAACAAACAGCCTGACTTTGTCAGAGAAATGGGTTTATTAATGATTTTTTTTTTTTTAACTTAATCCACCTACAGAACACCAGACTGTTCATTCCAGTTTTGAGGAAAAGGGGATTCCAGGACAAACTTGAAGTGAATTGTGAAGTAGAGGCTTACAAATCACCTTCCTCAGCTAAGCCTGATTTAAGCCAGAGCTGTCAATACCTCACTTTCATGTGTCTAAAAAATTCAATTTAAATTTGATTTTGAAAAAAAAGCCCTTAAATATATGAAAATAAGGCCTTGGTTTGAAACAAAAGGTATTGATTTTATATGACTATAGAACAGAATTACATTTGTTTTGATTTAAAGCCTTTTATACTCAAGGTATCCCACAAATATAAATTTGCCATTAGTTTCTCAGCAGTGTTACACTCTCATCCTTGGATGACAGAATCTGTTTTACTGTCTAGGTTTTCATCATGCCACCAAGGTTTTTCTTAGCTCTTTAAGAAAAGGTCAATGGAATCTTTAACTTCCTTTTAGACAGGCAGAAGAACCACAAATTAACTTCTCATTTCAATTAACTTAAACGTTTCCAGTCCTGAAGCTTCCCTCTAGTTCTACTGTGCAGTACCATCATTAATTATGGAACCAAGTCCTGGTGTTGGACTTGAATCCATGACACTGTGGCGCAAAGGCACTGGGGGCTAACAGAGCTGAATCGACAAAATAAACCGATTACTGCTTCAGGGGACTAAGCAGGTAGAATTAAGAAGTTGTTTTGTTTGTTTGTTTTTTAAATAAGAAGATGTGTTGGACTTTTGGCAAAAGTGCCCACAAATTATATGCTTCAGCTTCAGGGTGAAGTAGCAGATGTTTTAGAAGCTGTCCTACCAAAACATACATGGACAGTGTCTCACAATGCCTGAAACCCAAACCACTTTGAGCTCTGATCTTGAGGTTCTCAGAAGCTAAAGCAGGTTGGGACTGTGCAGTGCTTGGGTGGGTATCTTCCAGAGTAAATGCTAAGAATCCACCATGAGTTTTATTGCTGTGTTGCTTATGGGAAAATGCACTCTTCCCTCTGAGTGGATACTAAACCATTGTCCCAGATTGGATGCTATTTTTGGATCAGACATGTAACTGATCTGAACCATCTGGGGCCATTAGAATTCCTCTGACATTTACAAGGGTAATAATTAGAGCTGTTTGAGTAATTGATTTTTTTCAGTTCACTGGCAGTTCTGGAAAGAAAATTGTTTCACATCAATTTGAAAACAAACACTTTTATATGTTGTTGTTGAATCAAAAATTCCAAAGGAATTTCATTTCAGGTCAAACCAAACATTTAATTCAGCCCAAAACAAAATGTTTTGTTTTGATTTAGAGCATTTTTTTATGTTTTAAAATAAAATTGAAGGGCATTTCAAAATGAAAAGTTAGTTGAAATTGAAAAAAAATTTTTTTTGCAAACCTATTTTGACACTCGAGGATTTTTTTTTTTTTTAACACAAATTGTTCTGTGAAACCAATGAGATTTTGTGAAATGTCAGTGTTGCCAAATCTGCATTTTTGGCCAAAAAAAGTTTCAGACAAAAAATTTCATTCGGCTCTAATAGTAGTAATAATAATAATAATTAATAACAATTAAGAATATTAGTAAGTAATTTGCCTTTTTATAGCTTCTTCCCTCCAAGGATCTCAAAGCATTATGCAGATGTTGATAAATTAAACTTCACAACACCTTTCTGAGGTATGAAACTATTTGTAATTTAGGGATGAGGAAACTAAAGCACACAGGAGTTGAATGATATTCTCAATGCACACAAGAGCTAAATGGTATTCTGAAGGTCACCAGCAAGTCTGTGGCTGAGCCAGAAACAAAACCTAGATCACTGACTACCAATCATATGCTCTGATCACTAGACCATCACTCAGACTTAATCATTAGCCCATGCTTATATTTTCTGAATTTTTTTCAGATTTATACAAAGAATAAAAAGGAGTGCTTATATAAATAAGGGCTTTAGTTTTGGTACCCTGGTCAAATTCCAGTTTGGATAACAACATTCTGCATGCCTAAACTTCCCCTTGCAACATCATTCTGACATTCATTCACTTCATATCCTAAACTGTTGTGTGGTATTGTTATGTGCCGTGAAACAGCTACCACATTCCACTATAGCTGCATTTCTGTAGTAAAGATGTTACTATAGCTCACTGCATATATACATATATATATATATATATATGTGTGTGTGTGTATATATATATATATATATATATATATATATATATATATATATATAAGAGAGTGGAATTGATCTTATTTATTCAATATTATCTCTGTATCAGAACCTGTGTGTACTTTTTGTATAGTTTGTGATGGAAAGTAGTATGCATGCGGTTTAGATGTTGCCTCATTATTGTCTCTGTGTAGAAAACACCCTAAACAACAAGTCGTTACACAGTAAGAATGGAGGCTAATTCCTGAATTAGGGCTTTTAAGTATTAGTAGCAATAACATACAGTGCTGTTGTTTAGAATGTGTAAAGCTTTTTAGTGGGTTATGGCTAACTGGTGTAGCCATGAATACGGGCCTGTTCTTCTTAGGTGTTCACATATTCTAATCTGCTTGCAAACAATTGCTATTTTCTTATCTCTCATTCATAGACTGAACACTTTAGTTTCCTCCCTTTGGTGCTGATCAATGGCTTTCCTGGGCTTTTTCCCCTTTTTTCTTTTTTTTAATCTGTGGTAATCCTTGTTGGTACTAAGGTTTACAAAATGCTGAATCTGAGACGTGTATCCCAGATTGGTTTAATCTCCCAGGACAATAGGCTAGGCTATTTCCTAGATTTCCATAGGGTCAGGGACAATGCCTTCTCCACTGGAGTTCATCATCTGTTGAGTGATAATAGCACAGAGTACTGAGGAGCTGAGTAAGTCAAGCTGGTTTCTATGGTAACTGGAACTATCCTAAATTCAGTCCATACCATTTTCTTTTTCATATTTATTTCTACTTGACAAATCCCAGTAGTATTTGCAGGGATTCCTTTTTGGACTGAAGGCTGTGTTTATGCCAAGAGAGCTGAGAGAGATGAAGTTGCTTCAGCATAAATGGTGTTTTTAATATTTTATTATTCTACACATTGCAATGTCACTATAGAAGTCACAATCAATTCACCATTAGACCTGTAGTTGGCTATCTGTTCAAATTTAATGAAGCTAGGTCTACCTCATGCCTTCCCAAGACTATAATTTTAAAAGCTTTTGATTTAATTTAATTTTTTTTAAAAAGGAGGAAAAATATGCCTGAGTCACAATATGATGCAGTGTCATCATAACATCATGTTGTGACATGATGCTGTTAACCTGCATCAGAGTGATGGTTTAAAGAAAGATTGTCTGCCGTTTTCCTCTCTGTCTATGAATTCCATGCTCAAATTTATTTCAAGGTTGGGTTATGTCCTTCTGAAGCTTTCTCTTTTTTTAAATTCTGTGAGTGATGAGTTTGCACATAATCAGCAAAAAATGCCCTTCTCATACCAAAGAGAGATACATGTAAGTAGTCATGTGGAAGTGGTTTGGCTGAACATACAGAAGATTTATGTGCCACAATCAAACAAGAAAAAAGAGAACTATTCCTGGCCAAAGTATACCTCAATTTGTGGCATTTATAACGTGTTTCATAATAAAATGGCAGTAACCACCTGGAGAATTGGAGGATAGCAGAAATGAAAGTGTTAGTGTAATCCTTAAAACAGTTCCTTCTGTAGAATCCATCCCAATGTTATAAACCTTTCCCTGTTGTTTCTCAGCTACCAATGTAACATTTTACTTCTCCTATGGCAAATGACTCTCTGGAAATCAGAGTGCAAAATAACTCGATTTCATATACTGGTTTAAAGTTTTCCTTTTGGGTAAAATGGGAAACCCTTCAAACCAAGCTAACTTGAGTTCTTGGATTGACATTCAGAGGACACTATCTGATATTTGTGAGCTCCTAGAAAGTCTTCCCTGGAGATTAGCACCACACTAGCAACCTGAGTGGCTAGGTAGTGAAGTATGGGTGAGTTAGATGGCATTTGGGGAGGTATCTATTGCAGTTCCATCAGTGGGAGTGTTGGTGTAGATCAAGCATAAGCATTTTTACCAATATGTCACCTAATTCTGCAGGTCTCTAGACGTCACAGTGGTAGAAACTCAAATGGGGAGAATCCCAGATCTCAGGCTCTAGCCTCAATCTGAATGTCTACACTGCAATTAATCATTCCTTTAGCCAGAGACCCACAAGTCCAAATCAGATGACATAATCCAGCCACAGGTGTTTAATTGCAGTTGGCATAGCCTTAGATAGCACCATGAATAGTGCCCTCTAAATACCTCATATAGATAGATTAGATTAGATTAGATTCAGGTCTTCCACTTTATATAGACTATAGAGCCAAGGATTTAGATTGAGAATCTATAAACTTAATCCGGACATTTCAAAAGCAAAAAGAAGTGGTTCCATCCAGTGACAGGTTTAGGGCAGTGGCCTGAATTCTGTATGGATATAGATTTATGAGAAAGAGAAATAAAGAAACAGGGATATTTCCCCATAGTACAGAGCATTGCCTTTAATCTAAAACACCAGTGAGTGTAGGGATTATAGTGTCTGATTATACAAGGTCAGGCATTGTCCCAAGATAACTGTACAGCACAGACAATTCATTTTAAAATGAAGTTTCACTGTGGCTGTGTTGATAAATGCAGTTTCTGTACACTTGAACTAATCATCTGTAAGGAGATCTTTTTAAAGACAAGCATCTCAAGAGGATGCTCCTGGTAAACAATGTAAAATATAAATAAATATGTAGAAAAGCTTTTGCTTGATGTTTCCTAACCATCGGGAATATGCATTTTAATTTAACTTAGGTATGAGTTTCACAAAAGCACATTTTAATGTGTGATCAGTGGCAGCCTTTGCTATTCAGTTCCCTTCTTTCTTTCTTGGAGCCTATATTCGCTTGTGCTGGGGGATATTCTGAATGAAATATGTGGCTTTTGTTTGGATGTATGAGGAAGGCTGAAAGGTGTCATTTCTTTTTTTAAGTAAAAAACCTTAGAAATAACAGTGTTAAATCAATGATGGTAGCCTCCACTGAATTGTTACGTGCTGCTGAACTCATGAATTGACCCATGTATTGCCCTCTTCCCAAGATGAGCACTGGATCAGTAGCTATGGTGGTCAGTATATTTTAAATGCCTAGCTGGATTGAATGAGAGAGATACTGAAGTTTTTGTTTTTTAGTGATCACACAGCAGTGAGACAGTAGTTAAAAGGTGTGCAGAGCCATGAGAAAAAATCCATTATTCCTACAATCACAAAAAAGAGGGGACCTAAGCAGGACAGTAAACACTGTGCATTATTTCTACAGGCACATGGAAAGATGTAACAGGGAAATAAAAAGTCTGGGGATGTGTCCCTCTCATCACCTTATCTTCTCCTTCCTCCATGCCCCAGCTCTCAAAAAAGGTGCTCTAATTTAAAGTTTGGGTTTTGTTCTGCAAAAGTTTGAATTAGTCCTTACTTTATCCAAACCACTTTGACTGCCTCAAAGACACATGCTCTGTGTTTGGATTGCTCAGAGCTGTTTGGATGAAGTAAGACCTGGCTCAGACTTTTCCTTATAACTTAAAACAAACTGGTTCTGCTTTTATTTTCTTTCTCAGACAGTTTGGTCAAATGTGTGGTTTTGTTCCAGGCTTTTGTTTTGCTTTTTGAGGGAGGCTGTTTTGGGGAAGTAGAGAGAGAGGACAATTTCCATGTACCTCTGGCAATTCCCTTTTTTTTTTTGGCATGGTGTAGAAGTGGAAAAATTTCCACATCACAATAGCCTGTATTCTAATCAGGCCGACCCTTGCATGGGTACCAAAGGAACCTCCACTCTGTAATTCCTCAGGCAGGGCCGGATGCAGTTGAAGTCCTGTGCTTGCTTGAGTGCAAAGTCAAGACACAACTAAGCCTGTGATATTTCCAGCGCAGCCAAAATCAGGAAGCACTGGAAATCTTGAAAGAGAAAGTCTGATCTTACACCATTTATGTGCCAAGGAGATTTGGAGAAGGATCTGGATATTTTGAAGTTTAGTGGAATGAAATTTCCAAACTTCAGAAGACTAATTCAGACGGGGTCTGGTCCCATTAAATGCGGGTGCCCGCAACTCCTCATGAAGTCAGTGGGATTGGAGGACACTCAGCACCTTGCAGGCTATGCTCAGCACTTTTCAGGACTGGGCTCAGAATGCCTCATTGCAATTCTTTTTCTATGTATTTTGTGTGTACCCCAGCTCCATGGTTTCATCTGAAGTACGTACGCTTTTATAAACACAATAGGGAGAATGATGATTTAATGTGTTCTGCTACAGTAACATTGTCTCAATTTTTTACTACTGTATTAGAAACTGTTTTTGTCATATATTCCTGTGGTTTAAATGGTTGTGTCTTTCAGTTTCCCTGGTAAAATCAACATCAATGCCCCTGGATTTCTCTCTCTTCTACATCCTAGAAGCCCTGTGTCCTAGATTAAAGGAAAAATAGGTAGTAATGGACATCAGAATATGCAACTTGCTTATGATGCCAGTTCAGTGTGGTAAAGATGAGAAATGATAAAAGCTGTATAAGTATCATAGCTTCTGAAAGCTGGACTTGACTTATCTCGGAGAACTTAGCCTAGACATACAAGGACAGATTTTTTTCTTGTCTCCGGTTTAATTTGTCCTGTCCACACTAATATTAAATGGTGAGGAGGTAAGAGGGATCCTCTCAAGACTCTAATTGTGTGAATACACATAAATTAATAATAATCTCAAAACACAGTGGGGGTTAAATTAAAGTTCACAAATCTTTCTAGTAAACCTGGACTCAGTTTTCAACAAACCAGGCCAATTTGTGCATTCACATCAAAAGTGTGTAAATCCGTGAGCTGAAACCCAAGGAAAGGCATGGTCAAAGCCCTGCAAATTGAAACAGCTTAGTTTTCTCAGAGCTGTGATAAACATACTCCGTGGACCCCATTAAAATCTTGATGTTTACCTCCCCATGTCATTTACTTCACCCAGTATACTTGTGGCATTCTATAATTAGAATGAGGACTACCACAAATATCATGGTGAATTTAAAAACTGAGTGCTAAATGTCAAGATTTTAATGGCAATCATGGGACACACATACGTAAAAATTCTCTTTATGGACAAGTCAAGAACATGGGGAACCTTTACCCAATTGCTGTTTAGGACCCACCGTAGGATAACAAAACTGGCTTAGAAAAATTCCACTGTTGCATGTGTGTGGCATGGTGTGGGAGGAGGAATGTCTGCAGTTTTAGAAGTTGTCTCAGGTAATCGAGAATTATGTATAATATGTCACTATACAAATGCCATGAACAAGTTGGAAAAATCTCCCCACTTCTACATTGCTAAAATTCAGGTAATTATTATGCCCACAAACCCAGAATTTTTCCTTTCGATATGACTATGTTGCAAAGATAATTTACATTTTACCTGCAGGCCATTGGCAATAATCACATAGAACAAAAGGGATGGACACAACTGTTTCATTCTGTGTACGAATAAACATGTTTGCAAAGTCACCAGTGGAGACAGATGGCTTCCCCTCAAGGCATCTGCAGTGTTCTCAAGCAAAGGGCTTCTTCGATGGTGCAGTTAGCAATACTGTTTGTTTAATCTTTGCCTCCCTGCATTTAGTATATTTAGTAACATTGTGCTTGCATTCAAAAACAAAATACTAATGTGATAATGAACACTCTTAGAAGTAATTCTCTTTGTGTCTGTGAAGCTTCTGTAATATCAATTACTTATTGTTTTATGTTGTGTGGTAAGTGGAATTAGCCAATAAACTCTTGTCTTGTCTAAAATCTGCAGCACAGTGAGGAGCAAAGGATTATCAGTTTAGGCCTATGCAAATAGATGATCCTTTTTCTGTGACAGCAGCTAGTGATGTGGACTGTTGGTGACCGGACCATGACAGCAGAAACCTTTCTAATGACAGTCTTACTAGCAGTTGTACATCACCTCCAGCCAAAAACAGGATGCTTCACTCCACGTCTGTCTTTCTATGTTGATTTCCTTTTTGTTCCTTGAATATTCAGTAGTGATGTTTCAGGCATCACTAAAACAGGCGTAGTATCCTTTTCTTGCCCTATTTTGAATTTCATAGTTTTTATTTTACTTCTACCTGATGCTGTAAATAAACTCTGAGAACACCTATTCAATTCTATGTTGTGTACCCACTTACAAATGTTCTCAGCTTCCATGGTATAAAGGTTGGATTCTTACTCCAGTGAAAGATTTTGGGCTGTCTGAACTATTGATTTTTGCACTGTAGGAACAATTGATATGAACACACTGTGGTCCTTTTAAAAAAAAAAAAAAAAAAAAGTTACATATTTATTTTTAATAATGTTGATTTATAACCAGGCATCATATGTCTCCTTTATTAGTATCTATTGTAATGGGAATTGGTGACATAGAAGAAAGTCCACTTCTTACAAAGTACCATAAAAATACATGTGATATTCCCCCATTGGATTGTAGGATAAAACATCCCTTTGGTTTTATATTAATAATTGTTACATAAGCACTGTATATACATTGATACTTTTAAAATACTATTTTACAAACTTTTAAGCAAAATATCTAAAATGGACAATACGGATAGCAAAGTTATAGATAAACAAATCTACTCTCTGTAGGCCTCCAGGCAAGTCAGACTTACAACAGCATTTTTAAAAGATGGTATTAACTCTGTCTTGTTTCTATTCAGTGAAATATTATAGGCCATTTAACTTGAAATGGCTGAATAGTACCTGCTACATCTATGCATGATCGTTTGCGTCAATACTATGGAAAAAACAAAGCAGGCTTTGTATATGACAGTACAGTAGGTTCTCACAGGTCATGTTTTTGTTTCTCTGGTCTTTTCACCATTCTTGCTTGTTGTTACCTGTCATCTGTAAGTAATTAACTGAAGGTGGCCGTGGAGGCAACTTCTTCATGGTCCTGTTGATATGCCCCTTGAAAACTTACCTGTAATCCTAAAGCAAAGACAGAAATTATCTTCTTAAAAATATGCAGGAGGAAATAAAATGTCACATGAAATGGGACCTAGCAGCTGAAGAATCATGTGACCCTGCCAGATGTTTTGGAGAGAAATAAAGTCATATTAAGATAATCTTCCTGCAGGGCTAGACCTGGAGGTCACTCCCTCAGTTAAAAAGAAAGGACAGAGCTTCCAGAGGCATTATGCCTGAGACAGGACGTTACAGCCCTTGAAAAAAAATGCAGCGTATGTCTCCTCATGACAGGCCAATACCATTGGCTGGTGCAGAGAAGGGATGGGTCTTTTTGTCCCTCCCCATCCCCTTTGGGGTTTCTAGTATTGCAAATAGTGTTGGGAGACCCAGGTCCTTGCACTTTATGCAACATCATACTACATGGGATTACAGACAGTTTTTAACAGGAGGCATTTAATCAAGAGAACTACAAAATATAGACACACACACAAAAAGGCTTCCACACAGTTTCAGTTCCAGTGTTGTGTCTCTTGTTTATCTGGGGCCACATTGTCAGGAACTCGATACAACACACAGCAACACTTAAGAACTGATTAATATACTGCCAATATATAAATAATTACATGCAGGGGTGTAAGGTGGGGGGGCTTCTTTTGTCTCCATTCATTCCCCTTTCTGCATCCATGCAAAACCAGGTACAATTTTCAGTTACACATTTTCCCTTTGCCATTGACATTAACTGTTTGTGTATGCATCTATGTTTGTATATGGGAGCCTAGAGGATGGACTAGGGAGAGAAATCTTTCCTGCTGAAACAAAGGCTCTAAAGAGTTTCTCCTTGATTTAAACCGTTCCTTGATTGGAATATCTGTTTCCCTTTCTTCATGATCAGCATTACAAAGAAAGACCACCCACTCCTGTTTCGGTTATCTCTTGGATAATGTGGGAGCACCTGTGGTCCATGTGAGTGCCTTTGAGAGCAAATATTCAGGGCTTGTCTACACTTACCTCGGAGATTTGGCAGCAGTTGACCCGAGTTACGCAAGCTACGCAAAAAACTTGCGTAACTCCCGTCGACTTCTCTGCTTCTCTTCTGCGCGCTGTCTTCACTGCACTGTGTGCGACGCACTGTGCGTGACTGAGAAGGTGGTCTTAATACGTCGATTACTGGATAGACTGAGCAGGTCTTCACTGACCGCTCAGTCGATCTGACGCTGGCAAAATTTGCCACCGCCAGTGAAGACATAGCCTCAGCCTAATGAGCAAGTGCATAGTTAGAAGAGCACATGTAATATAGTATTAGTTTTATAGGACTGCTAATACTATTTGTATGCCAGAGGTCTTGAATATAACTGCTGAGACTGACTTTTGGAAAGGCAAGGAGGGTACTGTAAACTGAAACTGTGCACCAAGTGATGGAAAACAGCCATAGATGTTTCAAACCTTAGGGGTTTTCATAACAAGCTACGTGCAACACCCCAATTACAGTGAGCCCAGGACTAACCTTGGCACCTGCTGCTTACTGTCCTCAGCAGCTCTACTTGGCTGCAACAATTTGCCCTGGCAGCTTAAATGAGCGTCTGTGCTGCAGTTGCTTCAGCAGAGCGGATCCAAGTCTCCATTGCAATGTGTTGATTCTGCTGCAGATGCTGCAGTGCAGACAAGTGCACCATTTACTGCTGGAAGGCTGCTGAAAGAAAGACCTGCCTTTAACCTGCAGGCTAATCTCCACGCTGTTGTTGGGAGAGTAAGGCCTTATCTACACTACAAAGTCCCTGTTCCTCACCAGGAGCTGGGGAAAGCTGCCTGGGCTTCTCCTCTCCCCATTCCCGGCTGGGAGCCGGGGGAAGCTGGCCGGGGCTTCTTGCCCCCACCCTGCTTTTTTGGCTCAGCCATGAAATTGACAAGACTGCCGCAGAGCCAGTGGAGAAACTGCCTGGGCCTCTCCCTTTCCCAATCCCTGCCGAGAGTGGGGTCCAGCTGCCCAGGCTTCTTGCCCTGCTTCCAGCTGGGAATAGGGTAGCGGGGCTCTAGTTGCCCAGCTTTCCTGGAGCCATGAAATTGACAAGAATGACAGCCAACAGCGGATGTAAGGAATGTAGTGTCTGCACTGACACTTCACTGCCCTGATTACACCGATACAAGCCGTACACCTCCCATTGAGTTGGTTTTATTAGGTCGGCGTAGCAGGGGAGTTTGCATTGGTGGCAGGAGCATTTCAGTGTGTTCACCTCCACTGTTTTGTTGACAAAAGCTGTGCCTGGAAGGGCTTTTGGGAGGATAGAGAAGGAAAGAGGATGAATAGAGCACCTGTGCCAGGCATACACCTGGGATAGTAAACAAACAAAGAGTAGATTTTAAAAACACACTATTGTATGAGGAACACTGTTAGAAATAACCAAACAGGTTGTCCCTGGGGTGGATTGGGGAGACGGAACCCTTTGTTGCCTGCTCGTTCCACCTCGATGCCGCGAGCGAGCAACCAAGGGGTTATGTTACAATTCTTTTATCCATAACAGTATGTAAATGTATACATTTCCAGCAACTCCCCATAGACCCTTATTTGATTATAATGACACCTATAAAATGAATATTAACAAGTACATGATGAATATAATTATACCCGCCCCCATTTGTTGTTTACAGGATTACCATACAGAGGGCAGGCACATCACCTTAAAACCTATTAATTTTACACTAACATTCTTTGAAGTAAAGGTAGGCTGGGGGGAAGGAAGATAATGCTTTCCTCCCACCAAAGGCCTTGAGCAGGAGTGGCGATAGTTAGCCTCATCCTCTGCGCAGATGGCCAGGAAGGGAGGAAAAGAAAAGAGATAACAGACTTTAACTAGAATTCACACCAATTAACAGAAACAAGGTTTGCCCTTGCCATGACCACATTCCCTGTGAATTAGGCCTGACCATTTGTCTAGTTTTTAACTCTTTACTCTTCTACAAACACTAAATAAGCAGAGCTGTTTTTTACAGATGGGGTATGCATCAATGATTACAAACTGTAGTGAAACTAAAGACATGCACTTTTATCAGGGGGACTCTTCTCCTCTCCTTCATATGCATGTATGACTCCCATTGTCATTAAAGGGAACTTAGTAGCATCGGTTAGGTGAAAGCCTGGCAAAAATCATTTCTTCAGAGATGAGTAAACTTGGGTAGCCAGCCATCGGATTGCCCTGATGTACAAAATGTGATACTGTAGTGAACCAGACACAAGCCAGATAGGAGTACTGTGCTTTACCAAGCTATTCATGGCTGATATTTGTTTCAATTTTTTCATAGATAATAGCAATCTCCAGAGTCTGCCAGTACATTTAAGACCAGCATATGTCTTCCTGAATTCTGGAGAACGTCATGGTGCTTTCCCTCCTTCCCCATTTCAGACAGGAATATATATTTCATCTTCACTTAATATGAATATAAATAACTTGGGAGCATCTACATGTCTTTGCTAGCCACAGAATACCATTTATGTCTTTCACCCTTCTTGTTTTTTAAGGGAGAAATGCTGGTGCCATTACTGTTGTTCTTCTGAATCTAGCCAAGTGAAATCCTGTTAAGTAAAACTTTACTAACAGAATTCTGAACTGGATGAATCTGTTAAGCTTTCCTGTGGGAATGTATTCTACTCTTTTAATAGCAACCTCACAGATGCTGGGAAAGCAAAGCTATATTAATTGAAAAGGTAGCTAATGTGCAACATTGTTGAAAGAAAGAAAGAAAGAAAGAAAGGGGATGGGGGAGATCTTGTTTAAATGTGTTTGCCACTTTCCAATTAGCTTTACCATAGAGCTGGACTCTCACTCCAGGAGATAGAGAATCAGGGATGGAGCCTCCTACTGACAGCTTCAAACTGCCCATTTTGATTACAGTTTAGCAGCAAGCAGAGCCATCAGATCAGTGGGTCTATATTTGTTATGGATGTCATTAGCATGGCAGAACAGGTCTGAATACTGCCATTTGTACTCTCTGCAGTGGTTTTAGCAACCACATGTAAACAGAATCTTGCATGTTTGGTTCTGCTGCTTTAACCAGAGAGATTAGCCAAATCCACGTGTCTCCTATAAGTGATGTAGACAGAGCTTAATTTCCACAGTTTTTTTATTTGTTTGTTTTTTCTAATAAAAATGTAATTTAAAAATACCTGATCTAAAGAAAAGAGATTTGGAGTGCAATCTGGAAACCAGGAATAGATATGAACTCTTATTTAAAAAATACACAGTCCACTCTTTTCTGGTTCCGTTATAGCCAATGAGAATTTTGTCACTGATTCTCAGGGCCGACCTATTTCCATTAATGCTATTAAGTTGCTTTGTGTCACAGACTTGATTTCAAGGCCTGTTCAGCTAGACTTTTGAATAACATGAAAGCCCATTGCAGTAACAAATTAATTAGAGGCAAACTGGACTTGCCAGGCGTATTTTTACTTAAGCTGCAGAACTGTTTGAAAGTGGGCTCTAGTGAGATTTCTGGAATACAAAACTGAATTGTTGGTTAATGCACTAACTTGACACCCCGTGTGCACTGTGTTCCCGCCTGTGACTGTTGTGAAATCATTCATATTCAATTACAAAACCATCATCCAAATCAGCATAACAGACATTATCTCTTTAAGACCAGCCTAGGAATGGAACAGTGAAAGGATGTGCAGGTCATTTAGGACCAGAAAGGATATCACTCATTTCCAGTTAGTACTGTAAAATATGTACATTTGAATTATTTGATTTCCAGAACTAAGAATTGCAGAAAGCTTGTTTCTGTATTACAAAAAATTCACCCTCTGAAATTTTCTTTGCCATTCAATCCATTAGATTCATTATGTACTCCCCTTTTGGAAAAAGCCTTGAGCATCAACACTAGTTGCTTATGGTGTCTTCAGCTGATGGCTTTTGATATGATAGACCTCTTTTTTAATGATGCAGTTCTTTTCTATATCCCAAAACACTTCTGTTCTATTTCTACAAGTGAACAAATCTGCCTGTGTAAGACTTTCTTTTCTTTCACTCATTTGTCCTGGGGTTTTCTTAGACTACAACTAGTTGGGAGTTACTCATATGAATAGTCCCATTTATAATAGAATTACCTGAATGAGCATAAGTTAGAATTGCACATCTTGTCCTCTGATGTGCAGAAAAGTGTAAACTTTATACGTGATGCAATTAACAAAACTGATAAATATTGACGGCTCCTTGGGAACTAATCTGACCTTTTAGATCTTTTGCTAATTTTATAGGCAAAGAATGGGTGACCTAACTTGGGAAAACAAATCCCCAATGTGATATTCTTCTTAGATCAGAGGTGAATTAAATTTTGGCACTCTTTCAAACTTGGATTTATTATGTAGACATTTGATAGTGCAGCAACAGATTATTTCATTATATTAGAAACCCACTTTTTGAGAGAAGTTAATATCTCATTCATGTCGGACCACATCAGGCATAAATTTGGTACATTGAGCTGTCATTTTACAAGCCTTTTTAGGTATTTATTTTATGGAAAAAAATTTTAAAATCAGTTCAATAGCTGTTGTTGATGCATCTAATGCGACAATCTGGGTGTAGGGGTTCAACATCAATAGCACAAGTTGGAAAATTCAAAGTTAAAAGTTTTGCAGCTGCTTCATGCACTTAGTGCTGAAGAGAGGCAGAAACACCTCCCAGAATTGTCCCACGCTCCGGGCACTTCAGTATTCCATTCTGATTTCGGTGGAATCCTGTCATTCTCAAGGAACACCACAGTTTTCCGTAACAGCACCGAAGCTACAGAATAACTATCAGCCAAGCAGTTAGGTATTGCTAAAACCCATATGTGGAATGTTGCTGAATGGAACCCGGATCCAGGGGACTTTGTACCCAATCTTGTAAACCAGTGGTTCTTAGCCTTTTCCATACAGTAAACCCTGTTACAGCAGAAAAAAAATGTTGGGACATGTCCCCCAGCCATAATGAAAAGGAAAGAGGCTGAGAATCCATACTGCAACTGCTTCCCAGTGAGTTGTTGACTTGATGGAATCTTTGCTGTAGTAAGCACTATACTTGAAAGTGTTTGTAGTGTGAGTGACTGAGGAAGATAGGCTGAGTCAAAGACAACATAGCAGCCTGAATTGATTTGTAAGGCAGACACTTCCACTTCCATTAACCACCTGATGCCCGTCAAGAGTCATGACATTCACAAAGAATTCTAGTAGATTGTAAAGAGACAACTTTCCTTTACAGAAGTTGTTCCAGTTTGTGTTTCTCAATCATGTTGAACTAGGTGTCTTACATTATAACACTGAAGTAAGACTTGTAGATTGCTGGACTGCTAGAAAAACACATAATACCTTTTATAAAATTAGATACACAATCTCCTACTGCCAATTCCTCAGTACATTAACTGTTTTTAATGAGAGATTGCATATTTTTTAATTCTTGCTGAATTATTGGATGCACCTCCTCCAGTCCTATTGACTCTATGTTCTTAAAAGTGCTATTTTTTCCCCACCATCTCCTTCTGTTTGAATTTATGAGAACATAATTTTTAATGGAAAATTACAAATAGATCTGTATCCACAAAGGTATTTCCCAACACCACAAAAATACATTGCTCCCCTTTCCATCCTGACACTATTTCCCCAATCATAAAACACAGAAAATGTGCATTAGAAATACGTACAGCTTAAGTTGTAAGATGCCTTTTGGAGTATTTTGGGATTTATTTTAGTTTTGTGCTTCAGTAGTTTCCAGCACAGCTAACTTCAGTAGTTGGTGATTCTGATAGACTTACTCAACAGCAAGATTAGGGAGCAGGCTTGGAGCTCACAATCCAATCAGAGCGGTTTGTGGCAATCCTGGAGTCATTCCCGTGGACAGGAGGACTAACGCTGCATGATTCACCCACCCTCCTATGTGTCGTGTTTAGACCCTCAAAAGGAGAAGAGGAAGTGGCACAAAGTAACAGCCATCGAGCTGTATTGAACAAATGACACCATCTCCCCATACACATTAAGTCTCACTGTGTCCTAGGGCCCTTTGTAGCATGCTGTATGACTACAAGGCAACGGAGCTATCTTAACTGCTTCGCTGCTGATCCTCTATGTTAGCAACTGGGAACCACATTCCATCCCTGTTGACATCACAAAGGAAAACTTGAATCACACATGGTACATACAGCAGAGCTGAATTTTCCTTTTCATTTTGCTTATGTATCTCACACATACAGCATTAGTGAAGCTTTTAAAATTATTTAGTTCCTGCCAAGAATACACGAGACTTTTCTTTGCCTCACTAGCGAGTTTTATGTGCATAGTGGGGATGAAGCAGGGCAGAGGGGTGGTTAGATCCCTATTGTATATTGCAGTAAAACCTCAGAGTCACGAACACCTTAGGAATGGAGATTGTTTGTAACTCTGAACAAAATGTTATGGTTGTTCTTTCTAAAGTTTACAACTGAACATTGAACTTAATACAGCTTTGAAACTTTACCATGCAGCAGAAAAAATGCTGCTTTTAACCCTCTTAATTTAAATGAAACAAGCACAGAAACAGTTTCCTTACCTTGTAAAATATTTTTTTAAAACTTTTCTTTATTTTTTTTAGTAGTTTACATCTAACCCAGAACTGTACTGTATTTGCTTTTTTGTGTCTCTCTGCTGCTGCCTGATTGCATACTTCCGGTTCCAAATGACTGGTTAGTTCGTAAATCTGGTATTCATAACACCAAGGTTCTACTGTATACGACTGTGTAATGATCCAATGCAAGACTTCTGAACTGGTCTTTGCCAGTCTGTTGCCTGCAGTTCTGTAATGGACAGAAGTTCTTTGGGATAAAATGCAGCAATCTATTTTACTTTGTTACCTCTTCAGATTGTGGTGCTGCATTTGCTCTCATTTAGTTCTAATGTGGTAGAATGCCCTTTATACTGCCAATATAAGTAATAACCATAATTTCCTAAGAGTCTGCCTTTATACACACTAGTGGCCAATTGACCTTCTTTATGGTTTCTTAAATTTAAGTTAGTTTCAACTCCACTGATTGTAAAAATGTGGATAATCTGGTTTAACACCTCCATAAATAAAGGTTTCCCTATTTTTATGAGTGATTAGAAAATAATTTTGCCACTATAACTTTTCAAAGATGTTCTTGGCATGTATAAGATTGTCCCCATTAAGGAAAATGCTCATTTTCTTGCAATAATTTGAGCAAGGGATATAAATACAATACGAGACACAGCATGTCAAAAAAAAAAAAATCTCCTTCAGGAAACCTGGATTTTATGTGAACATATAATTTAATAGTTTCACTTTTTTCGTTATATATTTTAATAGGAGCAGAGCATTTTATCTGTCCATCCATGTTTGTTTGTTTTTCTTTGAGTCTTACTCACAAAATTTTCTAATCTGTGTTCTCAAAGGAAGACAAACTCTCTCTGCCTTTAGGGGCCACTTTCCACCCAAAGAAAATTTTGAAAATGCAAAATACAGATTTTGCTGACTCAAATAAAAATTTTAAAACAATCCCACAAAACTTTTGGTGCTTCTTTATGTAATGACTAATATGACTTGTGCCACTTTGTGTAAAATATTTAATAATTTAAAGGCAAAAAGACAATGTGCCCACTATTTTGTTTCTTTATGATGTATACTGAGAGCCTGGAAAACTTTTAGTTTTAGTTTTTACCTTGGAAATAGCACCAATGTCAAATCTTATATTCCATGTTTTGGCTGGAGGACCCCAAAAATGTCGATAGATTAGTGTAAAAAGTGTAATTTTTTCTCTTCTGTAGAAAATTTAGCTAACGTTTTAAAACCCTATGTTTTGTCTACACTGTTTTAAAAATACGTTTTACATTGAGATAGCTAATGCAAGAGAGCTATCTTAATCTCTGTGTAAAAGTCTAGTGGAGGCAAGGCACAGATAGTCTTACTTTGAGGAAGCTAGTTGAGTTCAACCATTAAACCTCCCAGCTGGGCTTTACCTCAACTAGCTATTGTGACACTGGCAAACCAGCTGTCAGCTCTTGTCACAACTGCAGGCTTTAGCTAAGAACTAACAAACTCATAGCTGGAGACCAGACCAGGTCATCTTATATGTTAGTTTTACTCAAAATAGGTATAGCAGAACATTATTTATCCAATCTAATGGTAAATGGGGCCAGATCGGATAATCCAAAATACGGATAACCCAGAAGGACTAGCAAAATCAGATGGGCCATGAAGGAGCTTCATAATACAGAGGTTTGGTTAATGGCCCTGTTGCACCTTGGAAGTGCTATGTGCAAGGAAGCTCATCCTGTGGACTTGGAAGCTGAATGAAGGAAATAAAACAAAGTAGGAAATAAAACAGGAAAATTTTCCATCTCTCTTTGCTGTTTGAACTCTGACAGGATCAGAGACTCTAAAACGAAGCAGAGATCCCCAAGGGTTACCCCTGGATCCGCCCTGAAAGACACTTTGAAGAGACAGATCACTACAACTCTGTCACTCTTAGGTTTTAGATGATAATTCATTTGTGTGTATATATGTTTTTGCTTGTTTAACACGTAAATAATTCTCATTTCTTTTTCCTAGTTAGTTGGTTGGTTTCCTAGTTAGATAGTTTGTTATAGGAATTGGCTACAGGTGTTGTCTTTGGTGTAAGATCTAGGGTACCAGCTGATCTGGGGTAAGTGACTGCTCTCTTGAGATTGGAAGCAACCTGAATACTATGTGATTTTTTTTGTTGGTGTATGTGACAATTTATCACCAAGTCCAGTTTGTCTGGGTGGCAAGATAGACCGAAGAGTCTAAGAGGACTATCTGTGACTCCGTAAGACTGTGATAGTAATCCACGAGTTCACATTTGTGACTGGCTTGGTGAAATCTAATTATAGAATACATCATCAGTTGGGGTGTCTGCCCTGTTTTTGACAGTCTGTCCTGAGGTAGGCACTCACAGTCGTGAGCCACTTCAGACATCATGACAATTTACTTCAACTATCTATAGCCTGATAAAAACTACAGAGCCTTGTCTTTGCTAGGACTATGAATCACGGTGTAAAAACATGCTTTTTTTCCTCCAGTGCAGATATAGAGCAGATGGGGTACATTGTATTTCAACATGCCTGTATGATTCACCTCAGGCAGCTAAGATGTTAAAATGTAATTTGCCCTGTTTACACTAGAGTTAAATGTGTTAGTTAAAACATTAAAATATACTTTTCATCCTAGTCTAGGCAAGCCCAGATGTTTCAAAGATATTTACTGTGATTTCTGACATGTTAACTAAAGAAGAGAAGGTATTTGACTGTTTAAGAAAGGGCTTCTCTGTTGAAAATGTTGATCAGTCATTGAAATTTAATAATCAGAATAACAATCCCTTCCCCTCTTAAATGCTCAACTTTAACTCTCTTAAGTCTTGCAATGTCATCATTTCATTAGTCCTCCACTTATTATAGTCTTCCAGTCCTCGTAGAACCTAGATTTCTAATGTAAAAAGGTAACAGGAATTTAAAAACAAACAAAAAATCCTTAGAGATTCTCATTCTGTCATAAGAAGAAGAAAAAAAAAAAAAATCCTCCCCCCCTTTTTTTTTTCATTTAGCAGGTCACTATTAAAGATTCTGAATATCTTTCAATTTGGAAGATATTTTTTTCTTGCCATATAAATGCAGGCTGACTTGTTCTAAGTTTGTCTTTCAAAGCTGTGTCTTAAAGTTCATGCTATAAATTGCACTTTCGAGAGGAAAGAGTGATGTCATCCCAATGTGATCTCTTGTGTGAGTTACAAATCTCATCAACAGGACCTGAACAGTTGAGCATCGTTTTCTCTCTGTGTTGATCTATTTATTTTGTCTTTATGGATTTGGTAGAGAAACCCACATGAGAAACTACCAGTTTCTTGGTGATAAGAGGACACAAAATAGATTTTAGGTAGAAACCAAAAGGGTCACAAGAGGTGTGACTGCCATTGACCCTGAAAATAAATTATGCCATAAGGATTAATGTAGGCCATGTCTCAATAGGGAAATTGACAAGTATAGCTATTGCAGAATAGCTGTTCCAGAAAAGCTCCCTATGCAGACAAACTGTTTTCGAATAAGTCGCTTCTTTCCAGCCTGGAATAGTGTTCACATGTGGAACTATTGCGGAATAGCAATTTGGTCAATTTCCCCAAGTAGACAGTGCCTTAGAACAGCTGTGAGCAAAGAAGCTTCATGTCATTTTGGCAACATCCGCAAATCGTTGGCTAAGGCTATAGATTTATATTAGCCTATTGGCCCTCCTCAGAACATCTTATAAACATTCAAAATGACAGTAGACGTTTTTCTGTTCTTACATTAACTGAACAGAGGACCAATGGAGTAGCTACAATATTTCTCGCAGATGATGTACAGATTGTAAATGATAGAGTTAAAGTTTGAATCCTGCTAACTATATTAGAAGTTTTATGAGTCTGAAAAGCCTGTGAACAGGGCCGGACCTAGACCAAATGGCGCCCCAGGCGAGGAGCATCTTCGGTGCCCTTCTCCCCATTTGTTAAGCTTTTCACAATTACTCAATAAAACGAGGTTCACAATATCGCAGTTGGACTCACTTCCCTTCATTTCTTATATCTCACTGACTGGCAACGGCCCCACCCCTTATATACCCGCGAAGGCATGGCCGACAAATTTCTAGGAGTTTTGAGGAAAACGTAGTTCTCAGAAAGTCTGGAAGCTTCCACGAAATTCTACAGAGCTCCAAAACATTCTAGGAGGTTAGTGAAAAATGAATCCACATATGGAATACTTGAAACATTTTACTTCAAGCATTTTATTTTCCCTTTTGTTGCTGACAACAAAAACAGCACCCCGAGCCTGGCGTCACCCAAGCCTGGCACCCCAGGGGTTGCCTGGGTGACCTGCCCCTAAATCAAACACTGTTTGTCAAGCTCTCTCTGAGAGAAAGAAGTAATATGTAAAAGATTAAGGACATTCATAGTTTTTTCCAAGGTTAACAAAGAACAGGGAAGAAGCTGAGGAACACAGGGAAAGGAAGGCCATGCAACACTAAGAAAAAGCAAGTGGGATCAGTTGCTTTTACTCTCTGGTTTCTTGTTCACTTGTAGGCTAATTTATTTAGAAACATCTGAAATTGAAGTCACAGTAGAGTTTAGGGAATCTATTTAAAAAACTTCATCTGAGTGGGAAACCAACATGACTGTATTTTGTGAATAGACCTAATGCACTTCATGTCATCCTGAATTCATTAAACTATCATTATGATCAAAATCCAAGATCATCATGGTGTTTTCATAAAAATTCAATTAATTATCTGTCTATTAATATTTAAGATCATTCCTAAAGAAGTAAAATGATTTCCCTTATTACTGATGTGCTGAATAGCTCCTAGGATGACTGCTCAGATATTTCCAGGTCTGTCCAGATTTTAATAATGGAATCACATATTGTGT
The DNA here is from genome assembly GCF_026122565.2 of Emydura macquarii macquarii. NCBI lineage: Eukaryota > Metazoa > Chordata > Testudines > Chelidae > Emydura > Emydura macquarii. The sequence continues at coordinate 10,435,846 of NW_027130204.1, read as the reverse complement.
GATGTTAGTTGTAGTGTAATGAATTGAGGAGGGATTTGGGGTGGATTTCTGCACAATATGGTTTTGTTGTGATGCTGCAAAGCAGCATGGTGACGATGTGTCAAGTAATTGTCATTTATATTGTGACATCTTGATACTACATTGTGCATTGCTGCCATGTGTTGTGCAGCTCATTGTGTGATACTTAATGTGAATTTTATGGGCTGATTTGCACATATGCAAATTATTTGCAGATAATCATAAACTTCTGTTTAAATCCTTTTGTGGTGAAAACTAATGTCTTGAGTGCCCTGCTGAGTTAAGCATGTTTATCTATAGGGCAGTAGCAGAGCAAACTTCCCACACTCACTGTCTTTCATCATGCTTCAAACTTGATATAGGGGAAGGCAAAGTCCGCTAAGAGTAAAAGGGGAATATTCCATCCTAGTTACTGAACTATCAGTTTGTGACTACTGGTTGACTACTATCTTCTCTTGACTGTAGTGTTCAGATGCTGTAATACACAAACTTAACTATACTGACACAAACAGGCAGATTATCTACATCAGATGTGAGGGATTTCCTTCCCTTTCCCTATATTATGAACTCTGAGTTGGGTTTCTCTTATATTGTACTCTGCTTAATAAAGGCAAGGGGTATAGTTTGAGTAAGCACAACAAAAGGTATACTCTTTAACCTAAACAATGAGAAATTATAGGGTAGATGACCTAATTCTATTCTCTACCCCTCATCTAAGTGCCAGCTAAGTGAGCCTAGATCACACTACTTTTAGGGTAAACATGACCTTAAGCATGTTCCTCAGAACTCCGCTAAAGCACATACATGTCAAATTAAATTATGTTGTACACAGTTTAATTGCCATGTTGTAATTCTAATGTTGGGCATCCATTACAGATAAGATGCCAACATTTAAGGAGATGAAATTAATTACAGCCTTTAGAAGAAAAAATACCCAATGATTTACCAGTAGAAAAAAATTAAGGTGAACAGTTATGTTCCTAAAGTCTATGGCATACAGTATCTGTAAATGAACTGCTTCTGGCTTCAGTATTTGATCAAAGATTGCTGTGCTAGATTTTGTGACTGTTCATGTTATTAGTCTTAACTTGACTTTTCTATTTGGATGGAGTTTGCACTGCTACCCTATTCACAATTACTCCCTAACTTCTCTGTTCTAAGACAGATAACATTGTGTTGTATTTACCTAAGGACAGTGTGACCCGTCCATACTTAGGGTAGCTCACCTAAAAATGCCAAAATCAGTGCAGGCTGAAAAAGGAGAGCAGATTCTCCCAGAGCTGGGTGGTAACACTGAAGTTAGATTCCCTGACCAGTCACAAACAGTGCTTCTGATTTCCCACACTAGTTCTCAGGAAGCTACCACAAGAAATACACAGCCCCTTTACCACATTTCAGTCTCTGGCTCCCAATCAGCAACTAGCTCCAGTAAAGAGATAAGTTATTTAAAACTCTGTTCCCTTTACCAAAATCCCAGACTGTATATATGGAAGATATTTTCCTCCTGTTTCACTAACAGTTCCATCTCAGTAATGGTTCCATTTTCAGCAACAAATTAGGTGATGGGAGTTGCCGCATATGTATTTTAGTACAGTGTATGCCTCATAGATCATAGAAATATAGGGCTGGAAGGGACTTCGAGAGCTCATCCAGTCCAGCTCCCTGTGCTGAGGCGGGACCAAGTAAATAGAGACCATCCTTAACAGGTGTTTGTCCAATCTGTTCTTAAAAACCTCCCAGTGATGGGGATACCACACCTTCCCTAGGAAGTCTATTCCAGAATTTAACTACTCTAATAGTTAGAAAGTTTTTCCTAATATCTAATCTAAATCTCCTTTGAGCAGATTAAGCCTATTACTTCTTGTCCTACCTTCAGTGGACATGGAAAACAATTGATCACAGTCCTCTTTATAACAGCTCTTAACATATTTGAAGACTGTCATCAGGTCCCCCCTTCAGTCTTCTTTTCTCAAGTCTAAACATGCCTGTTTTTTTTAACCATTCTTCATAGGTCTAGGTTTTCTAAACTTTTAATCATTTTTATTGTTCTCCTTTAGACTCTCTTCAGTTTGTCTACATCTTTCCTAAAGTGCGGTGCTCAGAATTGGACATATTACTTCAGCTGAGGCCTCACTAGGGCTGAGTAGAGAGGGACAATTACTTCCAGTTTCTTATGTACAGTTCTTTCAGAATACTAGCTCTTTTTTGCCACCACATCACATTGTTGACTCGTATTCAGTATGTGATCCATTATAACTCCCAGATCCCTTTCAGTAGTACTACTAACTTGCCAGTTCGTCATTTTGAAATTGTACATTTGACTTTTCCTTTCTAAGTGAAGTGCTTTGCACTTCGCTTTATTGAATTTCATCTTGGTTACAGACCAATTCTTCAATTTGTCAAGGTAATTTTGAATTCCAACCCTCTCCTCCCAAGTGCTTGCAATACCTCCCATCTTGGTGTCATCTGTAAATGTTATAAGTATATTCCACTCTAATATCTAAATAATTAAAAGTATTGCATAGTACTGGACCCTGTGGGACCGTGGTAGATGTGCCCTCCCAATTTGATAGCGACCCAGTGACTATGACTCTTTGAGTATCGTCTTTCAACCAGACATGCACCCATTTTACAGTAATTTCATCTAGACTGCATTTTGCTTATGAGAATACTATGTGGGACTGTGTCAAAAGCCTCGCTAAAATGAAGATATATCATGTGTATTGCTTCCTCTCTATCCACTAGGCTAGTAACCCTGTCACAGAAGAAAATTAGTTGGTTTGGGATGATTTATTCTTGACAAATCTATGTTGGCTATTGCTTATAAACCTATTAGCCCCTAGATGCCTACAAATTGATTGTTCAATTATTTGTCCCAGTATCTTTCAGATATCAAAGTTAGGCTGACTGGTCTGTAATTCTCTGGTTCCTTTTGTTCTCCTTTTAAAAGATAGGTACTATGTTTGTGCTTCTCCAGTCCTCTGGGACCTCACCCATCCTCAAAGATAAAAGCTAACAATTCTGAGATTGCTGTAACTGGTTACTTAAGTACTGTAGGATGAATTTAATCAGGCCCTGCTGACTTGAATAAATCTAATTTATCTAAATATTCTTTAACCTGTTCTCTTCCCAATTTTTGATCGCATTTCTTCTTCCATGTTGTTAGTATTAATTGTTTTGAGTATCTGGTCACCATGAATCCTTTTAGTGAAGTCTGAAGCAAAATAGGTGTTAAACACCTCAGCTTTCTTGATGTCATCAGTTATTAGCTCTCCTTTCCTGCTAAGTAAAGCAGTGGTTCTCAACCAGTGATACACGTAACTCTGGGGGTATGCAGAGGTCTTCCAGGGGGTACATCAACTAATCTAGATATTTGCCTAATTTTACAACAAGCTACATAAAAAGCCCTAGCAAAGTCAGTACAAACTAAAATTTCATACAGAAAATGATTTGTTTATACTGCTCTATATACTATACACTGAAATGTAAGTACAATATTTATATTCCTGTTGATTTATTGTATAATTATATGGTAAAATGAGAAAGTAAACAATTTTTCAGTAATAGTGTGCTGTGACACTTTTGTATTTTTATGTCAGATTTTGTAAGCAAGTAGTTTTTAAGTGAGGTGAAACTTGGGGGTACACAAGACAAATCAGATTCCTGAAAGGGATATAGTAATCTGGAAAGGTTGAGAGCCACTGAAGTACAGGGCCTACACTTTCCCTTGTCTTTTAGTTTTGCTCCTAATGTATTTAAAGAACCTCTTCATATTGGCTTTCAAATCCCATGCTAGGTGTTTTCCCATGCTTGTACCTTAGCCTTTCTGATTTTATCCTTAAATACTTGTGTGAGTCTTTCAGACTCCTCCTTAGCAATTTGTCTATGCTTCCTTTTTGATTTTCAGGTCATTAAAGAATTCCTGATGGGGCCATATTGGTCCTCTTCTTATTTTTCCTGTCTTTCTGTTGTATTGGGATAGTTTGCAGTTGTGCCTTTACATATGTATCTGTGCTTCCCTTCAAGGTTTTTAAGACATCTCTTATGATTCAAACTGTGATGATGCTCTCTTCAGTCTAATTCAATGGAACTTACTGTATGAGCTGCATCCACAAGACAGAAAAGAGGTGCTGGAATGTCATATAAGGAAATTTCAAGCAAATCACCCAATTCTTTTCTCAGATGCATGAATTCAGACACATCAGAGGACAGATCTTGTACTCCTTTCCATGCTTCCATTTTCATGCTTTCCATTTTCCTTTCCATGCTTCCATTTTCTCATCTGTAATATGGAGGCACTGATACTTGTTCATTTCAGTAAAGCACTCTCATATTTGAGTTAAATATGCTATATACGTGTTAAGCATGAGTAATAAAATATTGAACAGGGTACTAATTTGCATGGATAAACACCTATTTATGCCTACACATTTCTTTATTTTTCTAGGTATATGGGGTGACTATGTATGTAAATTTTGTGCACAATTGCAAACATCCTCACATTTTAATACAAGAAGTTTCTTCTTTATGAACCAGGAGCCCAGGGCATTTTTGATTTTCTGCTGAAGCTGTTGGAAACAACTGTCTAAAGTCTGTGCAAGAAGGGCTTTTTGGTAGCTGTGATTATTCAAACTTACACTTAATGTATAAGTTGCATAGTGTATTCAAAAGTAATACAGTTAAGTAGGAAGGGGTAACATTCTTTTTAGTTATTTTTCCACTGTTTCACACACTTCCTTGTATCTCTACACTGAGTACCTCCCTGAAGTGGATAAATAATGACTAGGTATGCATTTTACTCTTGAAATTTGAAAGACGAGAGATTGTTATGTTTTAGCCCTTTGACAAACCCAGCCCTATCTTAGAAGTTCTGGAAAATTGGATTTTTAAATGAAATAATCCTTTCTGTCTCACTGCTGAACTCAAGACTTTAAGACATGCCAGTTTATATTGATTGATATACACTTTTTTCCCAGTAATCTTCATTGTTTGACACAGCCATATAGAAGCATAGTAGTACTCTCTGATAGTGCAAATCCAAGTGCAGACTCTATTGGAAATGTAAACATTATTTTTTTCTTTTCTTCTTCCAAAGTGTTTTCTTTTTAATTATGTCAGTGTCAGGAGACTGAGAGTTGTTTAATGAAACATATTTTTTAGTATGACTGTAACTGCAGTGGAGTCCCATACCACTCCACTGTATAGAGAAATCAACTAGAAATGAAAAGGCTTCTGTGAGCTAAAAGCATACGTCAACTTTCTTTATTAGTGGGAAGCTGGAAAAACTGAACAAATGGTGTTTTCACTGGTTCATGGTCTTTGCTGGGTCATGTTCCAACAAATTTAACCAAATTGGACTGCAGTCACATGGGGAAAAAGTATGGGAGTTTTATACCAATGGCAAAAAAAAAAAAAAAATCCTTTAAAATCAATAGATTCAGTATTGTATTAATTAGAACAGTAAATTGGAAATGATTCCTTTGGAGATGTATTTTGGAATAGTAACATAAAAGGTCTATCAATCCACTGTTAATGTTATGAAACATCTTGACAGCATAATGATTTCAATTGACTGTGGATTGGAAATGCCAGTTACACTACAGTAAAATACCATACAGCAGAGAGGAAGTAGCATAATTTAATTTTCTGAAAGGTATATGAACTGTTTCACTTCTCCTTTATGTAAGTAAGCAAGCCACAATCTTGAAAAATCACTTTTTGATGGAGTCAGCAGCAGGTAAGTCCTTTCCAGTCCACATGCATTTACAAAACATAGTAATCCAATGTAGCTTGTTCATTGTGGAGGACCATACAGTACTGAGCCATCTGTTGGAACAAATCTTCCTCACTTAACATCCAAGACCCAAGTACACAAAGTACTTGACTAAAAATCTGTCTAGATTTGCTCATTTTAAAGCACAGAAACAAATCTGGTTGGGAAAGTGAACTGTGTTCTCAATAAAGTAGACAATGGCTTCTCCATTTCAGAATTCAAGGTTTCTTTGTGTGTATTTTAGCCACATAGGTGTAGGGTGATAGTTACAGTTAGCCAAGAAGATTGGCCAAACTCTGAGCTTACACTCCACACTCTCTTTAAATCTTCAGAGGGCGAAAGTTTGGATTTAAATCTCCAGATCCAAACCTACCCCTGCAGTTTTGCTCCTGGGGAAGATCTGAAACTGAAGAGGACTGATTACTGGCTTTTGGTTTGGATGCAGGACAAGTCTCATAAAAACAGCTCATGAGATTTTAGCACTGTTGAAGTGAATCTTAGGCTATGTCTACACTACCCCCTATGTTGCCAAAATTTATGTCGCTCAGCGGTGTGAAGATTCCACCCTCGAGTCACATAAATTATGCTGACATAAGCACTGGTGCACAGCGCTAAGTTGGTGGGCGAGCATCTCCCACCGACATAGCTTATGTCACTGTCAGGTGTGGGTTTTTTATGCTGATGGGAGAGCTCTCCCCCGTTGGCATCGAGTGTCTTTGCAAGATACACTGCAATGGCTCAGCTTTATTGGTACAGCTGCACCATTGCAGCGCTATATGTGTAGACATGGCCCTAGGCTTCTTTTGCACTTAGACCTGAATCCTCAAATAAATCTAATCCAAATTAAGATCAGAAAATTGTCTCTTTGTTCCATCTCTTCTGAAAATTAGGAAAAAGGGCAATAACACTACCTTTATATCCTCCTGAGTTCATTCGGTAGCAGAGCAGTTAATTAAATAGCTTCTTTAGTACCATTTTGGGCCCAGTAGTCCCACAGAATATCTGATAAAGCTCTCCTTCAAATTCAATGGCAACATTTAGGTTTGATTTTTCTTTGGGGAAGGGTAAAATATTTAACAAAAGCAAAATAATTTATTTCTTTTTCCTGAAATATGGAGATAGCTATTTAAATATCACAAAATCATAGGGTTAGAAGGGACTGCAAGGGGTCCAGGGGTTCTCAAACTTTTTTTCTGGGACCCCTTTGAAAATATTTCAGACTTTGATGACCCCTCCCCCCCTCAAAAGTGCTGACTTCCCAAATGCCACGCCACCCTCCCATGCCATGCACCCTTCTGCACTAATGCTGGGGACGATACTGTTTTCCATACACCTGGCCAGCAGCTACTGCTCTCCGGCTACCCAGCTCTGAAGAGCTCTGGCTGTCAACTATGCACTGGGTTGAGAGCCGCAGCCATGGCATATGCAGGGCCTGACAGCTTGCGACCCCCCCAATATAACCTTGCAACCCCTTGAAGGGTCCTGACACCTAGTTTGAGAACCCCTGGTCTAGTCTAACCCCATGCCAAGATTCAGGATTTGTTGTGTCTAAACCATCCAAGACAGATGGCTATCCAGTCTCCTTTTGAAAACCTCCAGTGAATCAGCTTCCATGACTTCCGTAGGCACTGGATGGTGGTTCATATATTTTTTTTCGGTTTTGTACAGGACAGAAAGGTCGGGGGGGGAAAAAAAAAAAAAAAGAATCTTTGGTCTGTGTAGTAACTCATTTTGTGTGAGCTCTGAATGTAATAGCTTATTTTGTGCAATATTCTCTTTATGATACAAATGGGAAATGAATCTCTTTTGGGTTCTGCTAATACATGCAGCCATGTTGAAGCCTGATGGTTTGAGTTTGTAGCAAATGGTGGATGTGGGTTCCAATTCTAATATTGAAATAAGTTTCACATTCTTAGTTTTTCACCAGCAGGCTGGGGGAAACAAGATGTCAATTACATTAAATCAACAAATTTAAAAAAAACATTTTATTAGTTTCTGAAGCAGATGTAAAAAATAGTGTAATTCATTATTTGTATTACAGAAACCTTAATTTGGACCCTGATGTGCTAGGTACACACAGTTAGACACTCCCTGCCCCAAAAAGTTTACAATCTAAATAGAAAAAACAGACAGAGGAGAAAATGAGGCACAGAGAGGTGAAATGACTTGCTCAAGGTCACACAGCAGGTGAGTAGAAGTAGAACTCAGGTCTTCTGACTCCCAGTCCAGTGCCCTATTCACTAGACCAGGCTAAATGCTATGTATCGTTCTACATTCTTATGCCATGCCCATCAGCATGGTATCTGAGCACCCAATGACTCTGCCATTGACTCTTGAAGTAAGAGTCATAGTTGATGGGATAGCTACTTCAGGGAATTGTGCTCTCCGTAGGGAGGCCTTCACCATTTGGAAGCAGTCTGTGCCATCAGTGCTGGTGACTGCTGGTCTTTGAAGATGAAGTAGAGCAGTCCTAAAGGTTTTCAGATAGGCCATGTTTCCTGAACATTTGAAAGCTGAGCTCCACTTCAGGAAAATGAAATCAGCGAAGCCCTCTTCAACCCTGTCATATCAGCGGAACAGCATGAAGAAAACTTGCAATGCCACTGTTCCCTGCTCACTCTGGCTAGTCCTTTACGCTGCACCCCACATGGCACTGACTCCTGAGATGGTGGAAGTTTGGCTGGAGCAGCAGGCTAGACATATTGTTGTAAAATTCCTTCTTCCTAGCTAATTAAGAAGAGGGAACCAGTCCACTGTAATGTCATCTCCAAGGTGTGTGTTTAGTAGGATGGTGCCAGATAGCCTGGAGACAGTTTTGTCTTGTAATTTGGGGGAGGAGGGGTGCGGAAGGAAGGTGATATGTATGACTGTATGTGGTTATTTTTTGTTCTTGGTGGAATAGTTCAATAAGGGGACTTATTCAACTGGACTTTAAGTACTTATAATAGTTTTTTGTGCTGTGAAATGTAACCTTGAACAAGGACTGTACATCTCTGATTCCTCTTTCTAAAAATAAAAAAATAATGCGGGAGAAAATGAGAGGTGTTAAAGCAATTAGATAGGAATATACTTCATACTTGGCCCTTCTGCATTATCTTGTTCTATGCTTTAAGAATTTCATTAGTTTCCATTCTCAGTCTATGCTTGCTTACTCAACAACATGAAGTGAAATTAATGCTCTATGTAAATAATGTAAGTGTTTGAGGATTTTACATACTTGTCCTTGTGACTTTAGGGTGGAGAAAGTGAAAGGTTGTCTTTAAAGCTCCTCAGAGCTACCATCTCAGAATTAAATATTTGTGCTGCTTCATGAAAAACTGATTACATGACAGGCAGGAGTATTATACAGTGAGTTTGGGTTCAGTGGTACACTGATGTAGGTATGTGGTGGGGAGAATGAAAGATATGTTATATTGTCTGTGCTTTGCAGAATACTCTTTGCTGTCTCACTGGCTTTCATTATGCAGAGGTAGTTCCTTCTTTGTTGACTTCTGTGGCTTTTCACTCAGCTAACCAGTCCTAAATTAATCAGCATTGTTGAAGTGGAGAGAGAGCATGTAGAACTGCTCTATTGTGTATATAATCTAGGAATGGAGGTAATCAATCTGTGGAATTTGAATTCCGGTTTGGATCTGAAACTGCTCTTGCCTAGAGTTCCAGAAGGGGACAATATTTAGGATTAGATGTTCTAGTTTGATTTTACTGCAGAGAAAGGCCAAAGATATAGTGTTCATATATAGAACAAGATCCCAAATTTCAGTCCACACAAATCCCCCAGTGTTGAGGATTGTGTGTTATGGTTTGGACCATCTGTAGTATGACCTTTTGAAGTGGAGGATGGTTGTGTGTGCATAGAGAGGCTGATTATGTAAAATACACATGCTTTTTTATCACTTTGGATTTTCAGTTCCGATTACTGTTGTTTCCTGCTGGAGCCATGGTTTCTGGTAACAGTTGATTATTCTTGACATATGCTTCACTGCAGAGGTATCAGCATTTGTGTCTATCCCAGTTTCCCAAAGAGGTTACCAGATAATAAGATCAGTGTAACAGGCCAGCCGACACCCAAGCACACTCTCTTGGCCGGGGTACCTCTCCTGTGCCCTGCCAATGTTTTCATAGAATCATAGAGTTGGAAGGGACCTCAGGAGGTCATCTAGTCCAATCCCCTGCTCAAAGCAGGACTAACCTCAGCTAGGGGAAAGTTTTCATGTTTTTTAATTAACATTTTATTGGAAATTTTTTATCTTTTTTTTGGGGGGGGGGAGAGGGGGTTAAAATTGTAGAATGATTTTGATAATCCATTTAATTTTTTATTGCAAACATTATTTTAATGGAAATTTTTAAAGGGTCCTCTTTGAAATATGTGAAATGGAAACACCTTCAAAATATAAAAAGGTTATATTTATTAACATATTTATTTTTAATTTTCTCCCACCCCATGTATTCTTAATATAATGATGCAAAGCTCCCAGTTACCTCAAATATAATGCTAGGTTATTGATACATACCTCAGCCTTTAACACTGTCTGAAAATGAAGTGATATTCAGCTTGCTTATCATATGCAAAGTGACCATTGGAAGAAAAAAACCATAAGAAAGGGAAATTTATCTTGACAAAATTGTGGTCTTGATATTAAAACAGAACACTGGGCATCAAGACCTAGAAGTTGAATTTCTTGCTGTCACACAGACATGCTATTCTCCTCACCACGTCTCACAGCCTGAGCTCCAGCCAGAATGGTAACATCTACGCTGCTATTTTTAGCCACCTAGCACAAGCCTGAGTCCATTGATCTGGGCTCTGAGATGCACTGCTCTGGGTTTGGGGTTTTTTGGCAGTGTAGATGTACTCTGTTGGGCAACTCACTTAACTTTTTTGTGCCACAGTTTACCTAACTGTGAAAAATGATTTGAGACATAATGCGTTAAATTGCTTTGAGATCTCTTGAAGAAAAGAATTATTTAAGTGCAATTCATCACACATTAACACCCATTGTGCAATTTATTGTATTTCATTTAAACATTCACACACGAGACTTGTTTTTTCTGCAGCTTTTGAACTTCTGTTCCCTAGACTTCTATCAGTGCAGTTTGTAAAGGGTTAATAGGTCTTGCCTCTTACATGGCTGCTGGGGATGGAACATAAAAGGAAAGGAACTTGGGACAAAGAGGAAACTAAATTGAAGGGTGTTTTCCTCCCGGCTGGTTAAAGCAGAAAAAGCCTATAAGAATAACTACCCTGTGTTTCAGTTGATTTGCATATTGTTTTGTGGAAAATAAGGGCCAAAACTTTGTTTCCCTTCCCTGGCTGGTGAAACTGCCCAACAGCTTACAGTAAAGCTTATGTATTATCCGTGTTCTCTAAATGAATTTCTTCTCTAAAGAACTCCACACATGAAAGTGGAATCCCTTTGCTGCTTTTCTAACATCTTAGATATAGAACATTTGACATCTTAGTTTATACAAAATTTTTTTTGCATCTTTAAATATTTGATGTGACAATGGTGAAAAATATGGATGACAGTGTCGTAATCATTCCCCTGGAAGAAATCTGTGCCTTCTTGGAATGAGATTCATGACAATTAAATAATCTGCTGAGTAAGTTTCTTCAATTAGTGTCTGTCCTCTTACCACAGAGGGAGCCTTTGTATTGAATTCATTGTTAAACAAAACCATTTAGGTCTCCAGTCTAACAGTTTGCATTGTCACAGAACTCCGTTGTTTGGGTGTATAATACTTAATTTGTATCTTGACATGGATTCATGGAAGCCTCATTGAACCTTCCAGCTTCTTGGCATTTATCAGAGAGGGACTATATTGTAAAAATTTAACTCTGCCAAAGAATTGTTGAACTTCCATTCTCTGCCTAAAAAAGCCTGTTATTCTATAGGTTTAGCTTTTACTCTGACAGCCTTTCATACCTAGTCTACAGGGATACAGAGAATGCACCAAATGTAGTGGTGGAGAAATTAATCACAGAACCACAACAGAGGTGTGGGAGTCGAAACTCAGTTTAGATAATTTAGTTCAGCAGTTCTCAAACTGTGGGTCAGGACCCCATTTTAATGGGGTTGCCAGGGCTGGTGTTAGACTTGCTGGGGCCTGGGGTGGTGGGGCTCAGGCTTTGGCTTCACCCTGGGTAGCAGGGCTCAGGTTACAGCCCCCTGCTCCTACCCCTACCCAGGGCTGAAGCCCTCAGCCTTTGGCTTTGGGCTCTCCCTCCTCCCCCCCCTGGCCGAGGCGGCAGGGCTCAGGCTTAGACTTTGGTCTCCCTTCCTATGGTTGTGTAGTGATTTTTGTTGTCAGAAGGGGTCATGGTACAATGAAGTTTGAGAACCGCTGATTAGTTTATTCATCTGCCAATGCTGATTTGTTCCCTATTATCTATTCTTTAGTGGTTTGTCTAGTCTATTTCAAATGACCCACACAAGGGGACTTCCACAACTTCCCCTGGGAAGTGATTCCATAGTGTAATAGAACTCAACATTAGAGAACTTTTTTTTGTGGAGCAGTGATCCTCTTGGCTAACCATGAAATACTTTAATTCTTTTAAGCCTCTTATTGTTACTTTACTAAATTAATTTCATAGAAGCACAAAAATGAAACATTTGTAATAATGTTATATCATATGCTGCACAGCCTGATGTTTTCCATTGCAAACATTTGCTTATAACTTCACCAAACTTCTACTCGTTAGGGCTGAAATTTTCCACACTGGGGTCTGCCTTATTTACTAGACCCCTTCCAACTTTTGCAAAAAATGAGGCATGGGTCCTGCAGACAGAAGCCTCTTTCACTGCACATCCCCAGGGCACCATCCATCCTATGTGCTGAATGAGGCAGGGAAAAATAGTATGTGATCATGTAATTAAAGACTATGTCATGCATATGCACAAGAGGGGATTATTTAGGTTGCATAAACAATCTTAATTCTGAAATTTCTTAACTTCCGAGTGCATGAATTTACAACCTTAACATTCTTTTAATGTTGTTTTCTGGCTGTAATATGCTGCATACAGTACATTGTAGCTTTTTTTGGAAGATGCAACCTGTATTGTATTTTATGTTGAGCCAGGTTCATTTGTCACCTGAAGAAATATTTGATAAAGGTGCCTATTTTAAATAAGTAACAGCAGTCAGAAAAATCAAGGAAACTTGTAATTCTTGCCTTCAGTCTGCATCAGTCTACTGAGATTTCTAAAGGAAACCTGGCAACTCATTCAGAACCATCTGAAGAAGCAGATGGGAACTCTGGTCCTTTTAGGATGGAGTAGGGTCATGAAGTTCATCCCTTCGCTTGCATCGATAACTGTACCTCACAATAATTCTTTCTTCAAATATGTTGCTGATGCGAGTATGTTGAGGCTCCCACCTGCTGAATTAGGATTCTATTGATAATCCCTCCCCCCCCCAGCAGAATATCTCCAATAGCATGTGAAGTATATTCACTAAAAAATTAAGTCATTTAAAAAAAATCCAATGTATTTATTCAACAAAAATAACATTTACAAACCCCACACTGGGCATAGGCAGAAGGGAGAGGAGAGTCTTCCCGACTTACAGGCAATCACACTGACCACACCCCCGCTTACTGCCAGAACTGCCAATCGTGGAGACATGCACCTGCAGCTGGGACCAATAATTGTAAATAATCTAATTGTAGATGAATTTGAAGGGGACTGTAGAAGTGTTGGCTCCGTGGGAGGCCACAGCGGCTTCCTACAGACAGGGAATAGCTCGCACTTGGCAAGTAAGTAGTCCTAATAGTCCGCCCTTAGGCAGGGTGAGCAGAGGCGGATCGCTCAGGCCCTCAGGCAGGGCAAGCGAACAAGGAGTCTATGGCTCCAACCCTTAGGCAGGGTGAGCAGGCGGATCGCTCAGGCCCTCAGGCAGGGCGAGCGAACAAGGAGTCTATGGCTCCAACCCTTAGGCAGGGTGAGCAGGCGGATCGCTCAGGCCCTCAGGCAGGGTGAGCGAACAAGGGGTCTATGGCTCCAACCCTTAGGCAGGGTGAGCAGGCGGATCGCTCAGGCCCTCAGGCAGCGTGAGCGAACAAGGAGTCTATGGCTCCAACCCTTAGGCAGGGTGAGCAGGCGGATCGCTCAGGCCCTCAGGCAGGGTGAGCGAACAAGGAGTCTATGGCTCCAACCCTTAGGCAGGGTGAGCAGAGGAGGCAACAGCTTCAGGTGGGGTCAGGAGAGCAATTCTCCTGGGGTGGCTAGGGAAAAGGGGAAGGGGAGGGGGACGCAGGCCCACCCGTCTCCACTGTGTCCCAGCCCAGGACCCTAGCAGTGGCAGAAGCAGCTGCCACTGCGCCGGCGGGGCTCCCGCCGCAACACACCGGCAATACGGCGGCTTCAGCCACAGGCCATGGCCGTCCCTGGGCTACTTCCTCCCCACTGACCCTAGTACCTGTTGCCTCCGTGTCCCAAGGATGGTCCAGCTGGGGTAGCGTTATGAGTCCATCCTCGTCGACCGGGGGCAAGGCAGGAAACTCCTCTTCAGGGGGCAGTTCCTCCAGATCGTTGTAGGAGGGGAGCGGGTCGGCCTCAGGAAGCTCCTCCAAGTCCTGCCCCGCTGCGGGGAGGGGCTCGGCGGCCGGCAGTTCCTCCAAATCCGGCCCGGCCTCCGGGGGTGCCCGTCACTCGGGCTGCTCTGGGGTCTCAGCCCAGTCTGGTGGTCCCAGAGCACGGCCCCGGGCTCGGGGTCGGGGTAACTCGGTCCAGTCGTCCTGGCCGGGTTGCCTGGTCCAGCTCCTCGAGGGCCCTATCCAATCCCCGGGCCCAGGTGGGGCTGGGGTTCATCGGCGGCAGCTAGGCTCCGGCCTAGGCCTCGGCTGGCGGGGCAGCACGTCTGCCTCTGCCGGCAGTCTGCCCTCTACTGAGCTCAGGGGCCGGGCTTTTGTATTTCCCCTTCCTGTTGGGGCTCCGCCCCGGGGCTGCCAATTGGTCTGGCCGGGTGGCCCTATCACGGCCCGGGTCCCCTGTTGCCGGGCAGACTCTGGGGCAGGGTGTGAGTGGGGCCAATCAGAGCTCTCGGGTCCTTCCCCAGGCTCTGGCTCCATGGGAGGCCACAGCGGCTTCCTACAGGGACCAATGAAGAGAAAACTGGGACCCCAAGAGAGACTGTACCAAGAGCAGGTGACAGACACTCTTTCAGCATGTGCTTAATTTCAACCATTTAAGACCATCCAACCAGACTAAAGGTAAAGTTAAGCACATGCTTAAAAGCTTTATTAATGAGGGGAAGGGACTTCACACTTAAGTTTAAAGATGAACACCTGCCCAAGTGCTGTGCTTTGAACCAGGCTCAGAATGTGTCTTATTTCCACAGGGCTGGAAGAAGACACACATTTCACATTCCTTTTATTTTTCATTGCTTTTTTGTCAGAACGCAAGCGTGATATTTTGTAACCCCTATGTATCTCCTGGGTTGTGCCTTTGTCTCAGTATTTGATTTAGCAGAATGTCCATTGAAATTAAAAGAACTGAAGAGTAACTGCATAGTAAATCCTCTGCAATAGACAAGGGAATTAATGGATGTGGTTGGTTCACCTGGCAGTATTAAATGGTTACGTCTTTACCATACATTAATTTAAATGTGTTTCAGTACACGGCAGTTACAGATAGCTTAACTAGCAGCACAATGATAAGTACTTGCATGGAAGCACCATATTATGTATATTAGAACTGGAAAGGACTTTTTGAGTCATCTAGTTCTACCTCCTACATTAGCGCAACACTGTCCTCTACACTAATCTATTTAATCTTCTCTCAAGCATCTCCAATGACAGTGCCACAGTGACTTCTTCTTGGCAGTTTTTTCCAGCATCTAATTGACCTCACTATTGGAAATTTAATCCTAATATCTAATTTAAGTCTTCCATATTTTTAGTTTCAGGCTGTTCCTACTTGTTGTTTGCCCTTTAAGTGCCTTAAATGATTCATTCTCCTCCTTATGTTGTAGACCATTATCATATTCAACTCTGCATCACCTTTTCTCTAAGGTGCATGCCTTATGTTCCTATATGGTTTTCCTTTCATAGGACAGGCATGCCTTTGAATTCTTTCATCATTTCTCTTGTCTATTTGTTTTTTTATTCTCTAATGTATCTTTTTTGTTAATTATTGTTGCAGCAAGGAGCCTCTGAATTGTAGTATACTGAGGAACTAATGACAGGTGTGAAACTGCATGCCTTAAAATTTTATTGTGGTAACCCAAAATGCCCATATTTATGCTGAAGAAGGAAGTTAATGAGGGATTTTTCAGCCAGTGGAGAATAGGGCAGGCTGTAGAAATGATGTCCCTTATATCCTGGAAGGGTGGGGACAAGGAGGAGGTGGGAAATGTTTAGTTCAAATGAACAGTGGCTGATTTGCCTTCCTGTCTGAAGATGGAATCACATTGGTAGGGTTACACACTGCTACAAGAATAATAGAAGAGAAGGACTGGAAGGGACCTCAATATGTCATCTAGTTCAGTCTCCTGCACTCAAGGCAGGACTAAGTAATAACTAGACCATTCCAGACATGTATTTATCTAACCTGTTCTTAAAAGCCTCCAATGATGGTGGTTCCACAACCTCCTTAGGTACTTTGTTACAGCACTTAACTACCCTGACAATTTTCCTAATGTCAGACCTAAACCTCCCTTGCTGCAATTTAAGCTCTCTACTTCTTGTCCTATTCTCAGCCTAGGCACCTCCTTCTGTAGCTCTCCCACCTGCTTCTTTGGGAGATTCCACCAGCAAACACCTTTCACACTGGACAGTTTCCCCAGCCTGGCTTTCTGTGAAAGGGAAATGAGGCCACAGTCTCTACAAATTCACTCCAGGATCTGAGTAGAGGCATCCATGGTCAGGTTCTCTGTCCGAACACCTGCAGGTGGAGGAAACAGAAGCAGCGTTGACACTGGTGATGCGGCCTTTCCTAAGCATACATTACGTCTACTTCTCACAAACTCCCACTCAAAGTCTCCTGTTTCCTGTTCCTTGGTCACACACATGGGCGGGTGATCAGGAGGCTGATCGAATCTTATCAAGGATGATCAAGGCAACAAAGCCTCAAAGAGCAGAACTTGAGAGCGATTTGAAGGGCTGGATTTGCCCCATCAGTAGAAAGCCTACAGGAGGGAGCTGTAGGGAAGAAAACTTTACAAATCTCTTCATGGATTTCCCTGCACAATTTTTTGTTGTGGGAAACAAAAGTTCACTCAGCACAATAGGCTACAGACCCTGTTCAAAACCCTGTAGATCTTGAAGGATCTGCTGGAGGCACTGGGCCTACTGCACAGTGGATAATGAAATTATTAAGGATCTGGGCTTGCTAGGAGAATATAAAAGGCCCTGTTCTGTTCTGCTCACAGGCAGAGCCTTCATATCCAGGATGTCTTGGAATCCTTAGGTGGCAGTTGCCCATGGGGCCCTCTAAGGGGTTTTCCCTGCAAACTAATTCAGCTTCAGGTGCTTTGGGGAAAGGTAATTTTCAGCATGCTTCATCCTCCATTCATTTGGCCATTCATGAGATCCAATCTGGGTGGGGAAGATGTTGCTATGAAAGTTGCTAATGCCCTCCCAGGAATCCCCAATGGGTGAAAGGAAGTTTATGTAAAGAGAACCCTCCACACTGCTCTTATTGGGACCAGTGACGGACTGGGACTAAAAATTGACCCTGGCATTTAAAGTACACCGGCCAGGACACCGTTGGGCCTATGTGGTAGGAGAGGGGTGGGGCCAGGAGGGGGGAAGGAAGCGGCTGCCGTGCTCTGGCCAGGGTGCCATGGTGGGATGGGTGGAGGGAAGGAGCTGGGCCGGGAGGGGGGAGTGGCTGCCACACTTGGCCAGGCCCAGCTGGAGGGCCTGATGAAAGGCTTCTGCGGCAGGCCGACCAGCCCTTGAGTGCACCAGCCCCTTTGCTATTTGCCAGAACTGCCAGATGGCCAGTCTGCCCGTGATTGGGACCCAATTGGATCCTATTCGTTGAGGCTGTAAACAGCCTGTGATAGTCCTGTTTTATGCATCTGGGCTACATCTTGAATGCTACATTCACATCATTCCTATTCTGTAAGCCATTATGAATAACATGAAAAACGTTAATGATGAAATAGACATAAACACTTAATTGTACATTAAGAGGACTATGCTTCCTGGGCATGAAGACATTGATAACAAATTTGGCATTTAGTTTGCTTATTTAATTGTAATAGGGAGTCGCTCTTCAAAACAATCAATGTTTACCAGGATGCTTCTTTATTTTGCTGTGAAAAAGTTTTCTTGTCTGCTGCATTATGTCTATATTCTCTATTCCCTGATGCCTGTTCACTGATGACTCTGAGAGAACTCCCATTAAACAATCATCAGATCACTCCAGAGCAGCAAGAAAGGCTTAAGTATTTCTCTCTAGATGAAAGAACTAACCAAAGACAATGTAATGGAGCTGCTTTGGAATATGTCTGTTACCCCAGCAAATGCGGAAGTTCTTGGTCTGGTTTGGTGTTGATTGTGAAATTCCACTCCTCAGTTAACTCAGAAAAGGGGTTCTGTGTGGAGTTCCATATTTAAGGTGTAAACCAGGGTTTGAACTGGTATACTCAGAGCTGGACGTCGCTAGTCACAATGCATCAGAATGGAACATTTTAAAATAAACATAGTGTTTATACTTTCTCTCCTGAGGACTAGTCAATTGATAGTATAAACTGAAAAAAACTTGTCTTATTCTGTTCTTTCCTGGCTGCCTCTCATTCATCTTGTAGAAACACAGAACTGTTGCAAGAGACAGTGAGCATAAAAACAAGATGATATTGATAAAAATGCACTATTTTGAGTCACTGTGGTCTTGGTGTCTCCAGTTTATCTTGCTACAGATTTGGTTTAGTTAAAACAGCAGAATGGAAACCTTAAAATAATTCAGAGTTCCAATGGGGCTTGATTATAGTGCTAAATAAAAGTAAAATAATAAGTAGGAGTTTGTGTTCTTCAGTAGGAAGTTGTGAAGCAAACTGCTGCAACCCCTGTTGGGAGTAAGCTTCATAGAAAAGCCTTTTAACAAGCAAAACTCTATTATAAGGTCACTCTGAGTGAGATGAAAAAGGGACGTAGAGTGGGTTGGTTTTACAGATAAGAACTGAGAATCTGGTTTATTTGAAGAGGTTTTTCAGTTGTTATAATTGCTGTGGTTGCATAAATTCACATCAACCCTTTATTGTCTAAATGGAATGGATTAGTGAAGAATGCTCTAATACTAAAGTAAGCAATAATTCAGCGTAATGGGGCAATTGGTAGCACTCAAGTGGTAACATTTCCTACATGTAGGTTATAGGTGGTGTATTCAGAGAAAACAGATTTTTAATACTGAGGCATCAATCTGTGGAGAGCTGAAAATCTGCTCCTGCTTCCACTTAAATAAATATAAATCAGGATTGAGCCCACTGATGTCAGTGGAGCTACACTAGTATGAAACAAGGCTGATATCAGAATCTGGCTGTAAATATAAAGAATCAAAAACGTATATTGGTGGAGGCAGATTGGATGTACAGCAATACAAGTATCTAATCTGACCTAGATGGCTGTGACTCTATTTTTGATACAGGATTTGGCCAGGATGTGAAGCAATAAGCAGGCCTGGCAATATGATTTGGAGGATGTGACAATTCCACTTTTGTTGATTCACGTTTCCCTTCTTGCTTTAAGCCTTTTCCAAAGAAAATAAATCAGCAGGTTGAATCATAGTAGCCCTGTCATATGAGGATGTGGTGTCGAAGCAGACTCCCTATGATGGTGTAACTTGAACACAAGATGCGCAGTAGGTGATATGGTTAATCCTCATCCAAGAAGCTAAGGGTGTACAGTTGTGCAGAATTGCTCATAGAGTATTCAGAGCAGCCAGTTTCCAGAGAGAACTTTTCCAGAAATATTGGAAAGTTTCTCACGTTGTCACTTTGTAACCTGTTTGGAACACTAACACTGATGAGAACAAGGATATGAAGGATAATAATGCCATCCACAGTCTAGTGAAAAACCTACAACACAAAAATCCTTAGTCCTGACTTCATATGTCCATCTAATCTAGGAAGAGGGAAAAGGGTTCTAATATACTTTGCAAATCAGTACAAGAGATGAGACTAGCCTTCCTGGCAGAACAAAGTGAGAGAAACTGTGCAAAGGGATTGCATCCTCCACAGTGTTCACCTATAATTTTTACCACAGGAGGGGATGATCTGTCTTCTTATGATTAATTATAATCTTAGAGAAACAGGACACTTTTCTTTACATCTCATGCAAAAAGTTGAAGCCCTGTTTAAAACTAGCTGAAATAAAGGAACCTGCTAATCTTAATAAGCTTGTTTTGTGTGGTGTATTAGAATGTGCAGGTTTTAGCTTAGAGAGACCGGAAACCATAGGTCTATGCTGGTGTATCTGAAAAGTTATATGTAGACTGTGCTCCGGATAAGGAAGTTTGTGAGTGCGATGGCCTCAGGATGCAGATTTCTGGTCTTTACTTGGTCCTCGGAAAATATCACACCCTGTCCTTCTCTGGCAGCTGGTGAGGAAATGAATAAAAGAGGGTGGCACTCTTTCAACACCCTTGAATGATGTTTTATTGCTTTTTCACATGTCAGTGTACCTTGCCTGACTTTTTCAGGGAGCCTCAAAAAATAACTGAGATGAGCTTTCTTCACTTCTCCAATTAAAGTTTGGCTTCAGCATGATACACTTGCATAGTAAGTGCAGCCTGTTAGACTGATACTGGAATCAAAAATTCCCCACTGCTTCTTAGGATTAACCCCTGCAAATGTAACATTTTGAAATAGATTTTGTAAGGCAAGTAAAAGATAATTGTATTAATTTGTTGTAAATGTTGATTCCCCTTCCCCTGTTTGAGAGAGAAGAATAGATACAATGTGATGAATACAAGAGCTTTTGGGGATCCATTTAAGCTCTTAAACATCCATCAAGGCTGCAACTGATATTTCAAAGAGTAACTAGATGATATATGCACTGTAAATATACTTATATTCTTGGCATTTATTTTCATCACTGCACCTATATAATGAGAGAAACGGCGTTATCAAAGACTGGTGATAGAAAAAATAGATTTGTGGAATAAAGTCATCTCCTAAGAAAGCAAATATTTTAACACCAAGTTATCCCATAACCTTGTAACCTGAAAATGAAGCACACACATTTAAACTGCATTATTGCCTAATGACTTGTTGATTCTGATGCAATCCTTCCAGGGTTAAATACTAGAATTCCACTCCGTTTCAGAAGGATAAGAAAATCTCTGTAGAATTTTTGTTGAACGCTTTGCATTGGTTTGCACAAGTCCAGAAAGGTGTGGTTTTTTTTTTTTTTTTTTTTTTAATGGGATCCTTTATGGACACAGAATCCCTCAGTACCATAACATTGCCCAAAAGCAGTGACTCTTGAGATGAGATGTTAGATAATTCATGCTAATAGACAGAATGGAGAAAAAGAGAACCAAACTAGGAACAGCTGAAATTACTAGGCATTTCAGTTTGTTCTTCTAATTGTCCTTTTCTAGACCTTTATAACTGTTCATGATATATTGTACAAGAGATATGTTACAGATACACAATAAGTCCCCAAGCCCGCAAAAGTATATGCATCTGCTTAACTTTATGCCATTGGACTGCTCACATGCATAAAGTTAAGCACATGTTTAATCTTTCGGGATTGAGAACTAAATTTAAAGATACTGATGAGTGGAGAACGCCTACAGAAATAACCTTGATGAAAAAAAAGACTAATTCAATTCTGTGTAACAGAATCATTCCTTCTGCTTTGGAAGGGAATTTTTAAGCTGCTTAGTATTGTTTCCAGTAGCTCTGCATCTCAATCTGGGAAAAGTTTAGTGTCTCAGTACTCCCTCCCAATCCAAGAGTATATTAACATTCAGGCAGTCAACTCCATAGAATAGAATCATGCAAGTTTTTCCGAGTTAGCAATTATGAGACACTGATGGAGTGGGATACCTGGGGCAGCTGGGTAAGGTGCTTGAGGGAGAGGGGGTTAGAACAAAAGATGCTGGGGCAGCTAGATTTGTGATGGGAAGGGCATCTGGGGCATTGGGCAGCATCCTTAGAAATTGTATAATTTCCTTATTTTATGTGTTGCATTCCTAGTTTTTATTTCTCTTTGCAATTTTCTATAGATTAGCAATAGAATTTTCTTTAAATATATAAAAATTGAGAGGTTAACTAACCCCTATTTTTATGGTTCCATTTTGCAAGGTGCTGAACTTACATAGTTTGTAAATTGTTTACTATTGTACATAGAACCAGACAACTTTTTTTGCCCTTTTGGCCATTCTTGAGTTATGCTTCTGGGTTTTGTTTCCAGGACAATACTGTTAGCTGGGAGAACAGATCTGCTAGCTGGGGAAAGTGAAATCAGGTGCCAAATAATTGCACAGTTCCAGTTCCTTTGCCCTGGGGGCCCTTCTTTATTAACATAGCAATAAACATTCAAAGCAACGCAAAGGTAACCCAAAATAGTCTCCTTGGGGTCTTATCTTCAGGGCTTCCCAGTCCACTCCATCTCAGGCATTTCTGCAACAGGCTTCTGCTCCCTACAGGTGTGTCTGTCTCAGGCCTTCTGGCTTGATTGGAACAAAGAGCTCTCTCTCAAGTCCTTTCCTGAATCTGGGTTTCTCCAGTGTGCTCCCCTGACAAAAAGGCTGGAAGCCTTATATACCATTTCCTGTAGGCCACATAACTAGGAGCAGACATGTATCCTACAACTGCAGTTCCCAGTTTTAAAAGGCCCAAGGGCCTTAACAAGTCCATTGGAATACACACATGATCCCCGAAGGCCCAGTGCCCTGGTACAGGGACATTCCTCTTAGTGAGCACCTGCAAACAACACGTAGCTGGGAACTATTTTAGCGAAATCAACAATAAAAATGCTACTTTGTTGGGGTTTTTTTATTTTTTATCTTCTGTCCATTTTTCTGGATTTTATGCTACACACATCACCATGAAATGGTATGTGAGTTCTCTTTAGGCTAATATTGATCTACCTTTGATAATGGTGTTCATTAGCACATCTTTTGGGTCCTGATCCTGGTTCTGCTGAATGTGGAAAAATCCCTTTGATATGAATGGGGGCATGACTGGACTCTTCACAAGCACCTTGTATGCTTTATTAGTTATTGCTAGTGCTCTATGCTTGGCTGCAGCTCTCTGCGATCTTTGCAAATCACCCATAAAACTCTTTCCTAATCGATGACCTACTTAGAGTAGAAATTAGGAAATACATTTTTAGATGAAAGTGTTCAAAAATAATAAAATAAAATGTAGAGGAAAAAATAGGTTTTAAATTATAAATGGAACTTTAATGGGCTAGAATTTGTGTGCTCATTTAGTAGAAGTCTCTGCTTTTTACAACATAACCACCGAATCAAGAAAGCTCTTTATGCCCAACAGCAAATCTCTGTAGAGGCTTTTCCATCAGTGTAAATCATGAGGAACTGTGTATTATTTTTTAAAGCCACTTATTGTATGGGTAGAGATTTCAGAAAGAATGTTAGTCTCTATTTATTATTATTAGCTTGCGGGAGGGGGGCACTGAGTTTAAGTGCATGCCAGCACTGTGATGCCCTTCAGTAGAAACTAAGGCCCTGATCTTGCAAAGTTCTGGATACCTTAATGCCTATTGTCTTCAGCCTAGGGTTGAAGGTATTCAGTACCTTGCATGATTGGGCCCTACCTTGATAGCAAATGGGACATGAAACCATACTGATGCCTTCTGGTAAATATGGGAATATGAACCCTGCTTGTGCTCTGTCAGTCTCTCTAGTCTTTACTAGAGGATACAAAGGAGGCGCAGTACTCTTTCATACATAAATAGAATTGTCTTTTGTAAGCATTGTATATGGTTAGGAGAAGTAAATCTAAGTCTTGGTGTCAGTTTTCCCAGAAAATAAATACAACACTCCTTTTAAATTTTGCATATAACTACATGAATCAAATGCTTTAGAGCTGTAGAAGAAGAAGGAATTGTAGATAATTTTTAACTCTTTCCCAGTTTATGTTGAAGACAGGCTGTGAAATTAAAGGACTTGTGAATGTTTGCAGGTCCCTTAGGGTTGCCACCTGTCTAGTTTTTACCCGAACAGTCTGGTTTTTGGACTCTGTGCCATTTAGGGTTGCTAGGTGTGACCTGTCTGTGGCTAGGGTAGTCCACCTGAAAATGCCAAGGTCATTACAGGCTACAAAAGGACAGCAAATTCTCCCAGAACTGGTGGGTAACACTTAAGATATTTTTACCAGCCAGTCACAAACAGTGCTCCTGATTCCCCGCACTGGTTCTCAAGAAGCCCCTGAAAAGAAATACACAGCCCCCTTTATTGCATTTCAGTCTCTGGCTCCCAATCAGCAACTAGCTCCAGTAAAGAGATACGTTATTTAAAAGTGTATTCCCTTTACCAAAATGTTCTCCTGATTCCCAAAGAGTCAGCCACATTACCAGATCAATTTTGGTTTGGCTGTTACCCAAAATAGTACACTGCCAGCCAATCCTTTAGTAACTACAACTAAAGGTTTAATATACAAGAAAAGAAACAAACAAGAAGAGAGAGATTACATGGTCAAAGCAATCAGACACATACAAATGACTTCAAAGTCCATATATATCAGCTTCTTAGCAGTATTATGGAGTTTGCAGACTTGTACATTTCCTCTGGAGTACATCCAGTACCTGGATGGGTCTCAGTCCTTTGTTTCACAGCTTCAGGTGTAGAAATGTTGATCCTGAGGTAGGAAGCAGGAACAAAGACAAGATGGAGATGGTAAAGCTGCATTTTATAGTCTCTGGTCTGCCATGTGGCTTGTTGTCACAGCACATGGGCAGGAAAAGGCACTTGCAGTCCCCCTGACCACAGGCATGTCCCTACATGTCTTGATGACTCACAGGTGCAGCCCTGGTTTCTCTCTCTGGGCTCATTGTATAGGAGATGGCCCTCGATGAGTCATCAGTGGTGACACTAATCTGCCTGTGGGGTGTACCCAGTAGCACAGCACAAGTGTTTGGATACCATACATATCCATAACTTACTGTAAAAGACAATACACACACAAACAATATTATCACACTTAGTAAATTATAACCTTTCCAATGGTACCTCACATGGCATATCTTATAAGAATCATTACAATTTTGTCATATGGGTATTAATAATATAAAAGGTCACCCCTAATTCAGACAGCGGCACACCAGATGCTTGATTTTTGGGAACCTGGCAATCCTAAATGGCATCCCAACCAAAAGTAGGGTTACCGTGGGGCGGGTCATTAACCCGCACCAGCCCCTGCTCAGCCAGGGCCACCTCCTACCAGTAAGCAGGCTCCTTGAGATGATCTAGCGAGTGATGGGGTGAAGGGGAGAGAAGAATACGTGATGGAGGTGGGGCCTTGAGAGAAGAGGCAGAGCAGGGCGGGGCCTCAGGGATCCAGTTGCCAGCAATTAGAAAGGTGGCAACCCTCCTCCTCAGCCTCTCCCCCTCAGGACCAAGATGTTTCATGTGAAGCAAGGCTGAAAAGAGCTGAATCACTGCGCTCTGGAGGCTAGGCTTTCAGTTCTTTATTCTCACAATAAAGAGGTAGACTAAAGAACCAGAGAACACATGAGAATCCTTGGGGATGGGGAAAAGACCCTGGTTCTTATCTGTTCTCAAATGGTGCTGTTTGTCATCATCAATGTTAGCATTACGTTGCTAGAGAAAATGAAAGGAGCTGATAGGCTGACACTGGATCCTTCCTGTCTTGCTTAGAGCATAATACTCAGATTGGAACTCCTTAGGATGTTCCTTTGGGTAACTGGGGAGAAAAAAAAATATTTAAAATTGCTGATCAGTGTAGATAATCAGCTATTATATTTCCCTTCACACTTTTTAATGGTAAGGATTTATTTCGATTTTGGTTTTCTAACACATGCTGTTTGGGGCCCGTCTTACAGGATGTGCACAGACCGTGTCCAGAGACTGGCAGTGAAGGGGTTAAACCCTTTTCCTGCGTAGACGAAGGACCACAGTGTAAGGGTTTTCAGGTTAACAGAGCTAGACCAGTGTGTGCTAACCACCTACAAGTTAGCTATGCTGTGTATGTAATTATACCCTCATAGTTCACTACAAAGGGTTTGTGTTGTGATGAGCTGGTTTCTGAGCTTCCCACTGAGAGTCAGGGAGGAAGGAGCTCTGGGGAAAGGGCTAGAACTAAGAGGAGGACCTGGAGTGATTTCCTCCTCCTTTCTGGAAATTGACTGATGTGAACCACACTTTCAAGCTTTAATTTGGATTTAGCTAAGCCCTGTTTTAATCTTGCCAGCTCTCACCATTTTATTGTGAATCTCATAAATACTTTAGGTTTTTCATAAACCCCCAGCTCTTGGAGTCATGTGAGTACATGAAAATATCAGCTTTTAACTTTGAAAGTAAGTTTCTAAGACTTATGATTATGGAGAATAGCTTGAAAACATGAACCCAAGAGGCTCCAATACCAGAAGATGAATAAATAGAATCCCAAATATATTAG
This sequence comes from Emydura macquarii macquarii, assembly GCF_026122565.2. Classification (NCBI taxonomy): domain Eukaryota; kingdom Metazoa; phylum Chordata; order Testudines; family Chelidae; genus Emydura; species Emydura macquarii. The sequence continues at coordinate 10,409,502 of NW_027130204.1, read as the reverse complement.
TTTTAAAATCATGACATTTTTAAGCCAATGTAATGATTTTGAGGACTTTACTAATGATTTTTGAGTGCTTGGTTTGACCTATAAATACACAGGCCGTACTTTCATGCACTGTCCTGTTATACAGTAGAGCCCAACACAAAAGAGTTTAAGCTCCCTTTCTGGGTTCAGTGTCCTTCTTCGCTTTGACCAGCCTGCCAGAGTATGTGATTAAATAAAGATAAATGTTTTTCTTTGTGGATATCTGTATTATGAGGGCCGACTTCTTATGATGGATTAACTCAATTGCCTACCAGTTGACTAGAGCACTGAAATGACCTCTTAAACTTTGTCAAATTAAAAATAGTGTGTCAATAATTAGTGCTATACTAGGCTCTTCCACCAGCTCTCGTTATAATTCCACTGACTTTTTTTCCCCTTTGCTAGCAGGAGTACAATAAAAAGTAAATACCTGCCCCCCCAAATCATCTCAGTTAAAATGATATTAAGAGCTAGATTGTAACTAGGGCTGTACAAGCCCTTCCAGGTTTGGTTCATAAAGGAAGTTACAAGCCAGCACTTTGCAGTTTTGTTGCAGGGGTGGGAGCTAGGCAACCTCTGCAGGGTGGGACATTCAAGTTCAGCGATGGCCCACAGGTGCTCTGGACTCTTTTACATTAGATGTCATCAGGGGCTCCTGGGGGTATGTCTATACTGATGATGGCAAAGTTGCCACTGCCAGATCGATTTTTCTGGATTGATTGAGCGGTCAGAGTAGACCTGCTCAATCGATCAGGAAGTCGACTGAGTAAAACCACACCCTCAAGTAGCGTAGCGCTGTGTTGACGGGAACACAGTTCCCGTTGGCACAGTGCACTGAAGACGCCATGCAGAAGGGAAGCACAGCAGTCGACGGGAGTTATGCAAGCTACTCTGCATAGCTTGCGCAACTCCCGTCGATTGCCACCGAATTGCCGGGTCACTGTAGACCAGGGCTGGGGCTGATAGAGAGAGGGGGGAACTGCTAGAAGACTCCAGGTTTCCCAGCTGTTCTCTCTTTCTCACACATACAGTCTTTTTCTCTTTCATTTTTCTTCCTTGTTACTCTCTGACAAATGGAGAAGATTGCAACTGCATGCTGGCCACATGTCTGAATTATCATTAATCAATTTCTTCAGTTGACTAGTGGTGAAAGATAGTTGCCCACTCCAGTAGTTTCATTTTCCAGGTAATCCCTGTGGATGACACTGCATGCTGATTGCAGGGGGTACGTGCACATGAACAAAGACGCACAAACCAAGACAGGGCAAGGAAAACGATTACTAACTGAGCCTTATTTTTAAAGACTAAAAGCCTGATTGAGCAATGCTGAAATGCTTTATATTTTAATCAACTTTCAGATGTAAAGGGAATAGTTGAAATGGGATATTAAAGAAAAATTGATCTAGGTAATTGGAATGCTTTTGTTCCTGCGACATATAAACATAACTGGTTTTGCATGAGTGAACTTTAAATTGCCCAGAACAGCACAAACCAAACTCTACTTTCATTGTGAAGTCCCTACTGTAAAAAGTGTCCATTGCCATCATTTCAAGGCTTTGTTGGCTCATATTAAGGAATGCTGTGGCTTCATGTCACATATTTAACTCATTTTGATAACTTAAAGCTGTAACATTCTTCAGGTCCCTCATAATCAACCAATTATTTTCCCACTGGTAGAAAAATGTCCAATTTAACCGGCTGAAGTGGTAGTGTCTCTTAATACCTGGGAAACACCAGGATCCTATTTTGAAGTATTTTGTAATGTTTTAATGAGATCCATCACCATTTTTAGATACAGTATTAAAGCGTGACACAAAGGCAGCCATGAGCCATGTTGATCTTTCATTAACAGTGTTCCGTTCTTTTAGAACAAACTGAGTTTTCTATCAATGCATTTGAGTGACAGAGTGCCATTTTTAAGCACATCATTATCTCTCTGATAGGAGGACTGATCCTAATGAACTAACTGAGTGCTTATGAGATTGCTACACATATTTTAACAGTACACTTGAAAGCAAACAAACACATGCAGATTTGGGAGATTTATTCCTTAGGAAATGAGTGCATTTTTCACCTGTAAGTTACATGACTTTACGGTATGTTAGTCATCTGTTTTCCATATGTGTTTTCTGGTATTTTCAAATGCTACAAATAATGTTAACTTTATTATGCTGTGTATATAGCCAACAGTATGCTAAGCACTTTACAGAGGATGCGTGTTCAGGTCCATTGCCACAACAGTGTATATATGCAAACAGGCAGTGGAAGCAGCTCAACCTAGTCTAGGTGATGCTGGTACTGCTACTCTCCCTGGGGGATTCAGCTGATGGAAGAAGGCTTTAATTTTTGTGGTCTGCTATGGAGGAGTCTTGCTAGCAGGCGATGCCCACTTTGGGTCTATGGTGGACATCTCTAGGCATGCAGCTGGAGCAAGATTTGTGAGCACCTTGCGCCACTGCAGCCCTCTCCCTCCATGTGTTCATTTCGGTGGTCATTCTTGCACAACCATCTTCACTGGCAGAAATTAGGGTGGACCTTAGAAGACCAAGGCCCTTGCACTGAAGAGCTAACAATCCTAAATAGACAAGTGACAGAAGAGGGATAGGGATGCAACAAAATAGTGAAGTGATGGTGAACCATGACGGTTAGCCTCATTCTGTTAGCTTAGCAGGTTTGAGCACACGTATTCGCAAAAAGCCATTTTACTTACACCTGTGGAGTGAACGAACCTCACATGAAAAAAATACAATCTCCATTGAGATCAGTGAAGACTATGAGGACTTTTGAAACACAAGTGATCCCTGATGGGCCCATGTAGAGTGCATCTACCTGTATAACTTGCTAAGTGAGAGCCTATGCCAAAGGGGTATGCTCCACTGTAAACAAACTGGAACCAACTGACCATTGTGTAAACGTTAGGCCCTGACCTTGAATACCATGTTCAGTTATAATCATCTCATCTCAAAAGACAGATGCCAGACATAGAAGGGGTCTGGAGATGGGAAACAAAAATGATTAGAGGCATGAGAAGGCATCCTCAGTAATATTAAATATCAATTGTTATGCTTCTGGACTTTGTACACCCCCAGCATGATGGGTCCCTTGTTTGTGTTAGGGCCCTTATGCACTACGACAATACAAATAATAAATTGACTGCTAGCTTCCTGAGGTCAGGAAGAAACTTCTCCTAAGGGGAAATTATTCCACAATTGTTCATTCTGGGGATTCTTAGAATTTCCTCCAAACCATCTGGTACTGGCTACTTTCGGAGACAAGATAATGGATTAGATCAGGGGTGGGGAACCTTTTTTGTGCCAAGGGCCTGATGAGTGTCCGCCGCCGAATTCCCCCCCGCCGCCGAAAAGGAGCAAACGGCGGCAGGGTTTCGGCGGCGGGCACTGCTCCCCCCCCCACGGAACCGCGCCGCTGCCGAATTCCCCCCTGCCGCCGAATGGGCCCGCGGGCCGGACCAAATGATTTCCCGCGGGCCGGATGTTCCCCACCCCTGGACTAGATAAACCACTGATATGATGCAGTTATGGTTTCCTGTCTGAAAGAGCTGTGATTCTCTACCTGTCAGATAAATGAAAGAAACAGTGCATTTGAATTAAGTGAAGCATATGTAGAATTACTGAAGTGCTGTAAGAAAAATGGCAGTGAAGAGTTAACAGTGATAGCTTCCTATTGTAAATTTACCTGAACAAAAAACCAGCATGAGTAGGAAGACAGTCATTTTGGGTAGAAGGTCATTTTTCTATTAATAGGGAACGAACAGGTTTTTCAAATGAATGGGTCTTATTTTCAATTTGATGAGAAGTGAGGGTACCAGGGAAAGTAACTGAGGTTGAAAGGAAATTTAATTGCTGTATCAAGAACCTTTGTCACTGAAAACACGGTGACTAGATGAATTCATTTGCAAACTGTAATGAATCCCTATTGAAAAATAATCATCTTGAGACTTTACTTTTAAACTGAAAAAATATTTGCACCTAAGAATCAATCCTCCTGTGTACACTAGCACTTATGTAACTCAGGAGGGTAGAATATTAACACCTTGAGAGACATAGGTTTTGCCGATATAGGTGGTAGTGTAGATATAGCTTTTGTTACATTCCAAAACAAATTCCTTTTTGGATTTCTGTACAGTAAGATGGAATTTAGTCTTACCGTTCCTCCCCAAAGCTCTAATATTTTTGACACACACAGAAAGCAGAGATAATTTTAAAGATATTTATATATGCTCATGTGGAAACCTACATAGGAAATTGTAGTGAAGTCAGTAAGGATGGTTGAACAGAATTTTGCACTCTGTATATGTAAGTAAAATAGTGAATTGGGTGAGGGAGACGCACAAAGGTTATTTTTCCAAACGATCTGTAATGCAGTGTAAGAAACAGCACAGATGTTAACCAACAACTCCACTGAATGAATTGAAGTCACCAAGTAATATGCCATGGTATCTCATAATATATAATATGTGTGTACCACATAGGTAACTTGAATGTTGTGTCTTTTTGGTCCCCACTGTGAAGGTGATATAAGCATGGGTAACAAGATCTGAGCCTTTCTCTTGTGCCCTAGACCTAGCAATGTTCTTGTTGGCCTTGCAAATGTCATCTAAATCCAAGAGATGGTTCTGAACTAAATCCCCAAATCATGCCCACTGACAGCAATTCCGGGCCCCAGGGCAGAACAGTCAATGGTCCCCCCACAAAGGGATGGCTGAGGTCCCAGTGGGCTTCTTCCAGATGTTTTTACTTATTTATTATGTGCCAGGCAGGTTCCCAGGCAGCTGAGGAAGTGGTATCTGCTACTCAGCTTCCTGGGTCCCTTGAACCTCCCCAGGGAGATTACTGGTAAACCTGGGAAGCTGAGTAGCATATACCTGGGAACCTGCATGGCACATAATAAATAAGCTCGGCTCAGGGGATGAGCAGAGAGCGTGAGTGGTGGCCTGGACATCAGGGAAAGCAAGAGGGGTGCGGAGGAGAGGAGGATACGTAATTAAATTTAAATCATGAAGCCCCTGGGCAATTGCTCCTGTCGGTGGGCCTGTCCAAAATCCAAACAGCCTTAAACTAGATCCAAAATTTGTTACTGGCCTTTAGTTCTTTAATGGGCTGAATCAGAACCCCAGTTCTGTGCTCTCTTAGCTTTGGTGAAGTTTAAATCTAGATTGTAATGGGAAATGTGGTCTCATCTCATCTCATCTCATCTACATATACAGGTAAATAGACCCACAATTGCACCTAGTTAAACCATCCTCATGCCTCATGATCTCAGGTTTAAAAAAATCACTAAAATGTTTTGTTTAAATGAATTTAGTGCTTGCTATCAGGTGCTAGGTTAACAACTGTGGAGATTTAAACTCTTCATTTATCTAGGGAACAAGTACAGCCTGGGTGGATAGTGGCAGTGCAGACTTCTGACATTGTTCCATTAATTTGCTTCCTCCATAAATTGGAGGGACTATAGGGGTGGGAAAGTAGTTCTTCTCCTTGCCAATATAACTGACAGCTTCTCTGCTTGAGATTACCAAAAAAAAGTAATAGTATCAATATTCCTTTTGTGCAACAAGAGATGGGCCAGGATCACCAACTCATTTCACATTGGCCACCAAACAGCCATCAGTGCTAAAGATTTCCAGATACTGGCAATGTGTGGTGTCATGTGTCCAACCCACTGGGCTGTTAGTGGTGGTAGTCTGCATGATAATATACTAATGCATATCGCAAGTGATTTTTTAAACCTATGAGAGGAGAGGGGCCGGTGGCAATCCATCATTGAAACTCCACTCAGGCTAAGCATGAGGGTGAGATGAACATATGGAAGGAAAAGAGCCAATGAGCTGGTAACTCCATGCTGAATGTGTTTCTCAGTGAATGGCACTGGAATGCTGAAACTGTGGGCTCTAGGAATAGTGCAACCCAATGTGACAATTTCAACTGATAGATGAACTTATTCTACATCTCATTAAATCTGTGAATGAGATGTGGAATTAATTCCTCTGTGCTCCCAGAATGTGAGTGAGAACTGGGTAGATTAACTTCCATTTAAAGTGATGGAGTGGAGTTATATGTCACTGAGCAGCCCGACTCGGAAAACCTTCAATTATGACCTCAGAAATATCTCTCTGAAAACCCTCTCCCATTCAGAGGGAGGAGGGGGAATCCTAAAGTGAAGGCAGGAAAAATTATGGTGGGAGCATGCATGAAGTGTTGGAGGTGGGGAGAATTCATAAAAGGAGGGGAGACGGACTGGTTGGGTGGGAGGGAATGTACAAAGGGATTAACTTAATTGACAAAGGAAGGACTGTTAAATAGTAAATCCATTTATGCAAAAATCTTTAAATGCAAGATTTAACTTTGGTAACTGAAGTTTTACACTCGGACAAGACAACAAAATATGCCTCTTCCCAGGGAACTTCTTAATTCCTGGCTCACCGGCTCTATCTGAAAGGTTAATTCAGCCCTCCCCCTAGAATGAGTCTGACATCCCTGTTCTAATTTGCTTGTGGAATGCAAGGGACAAGTTGTCAGTGTCTCAGGGAAATAACCTACTCACATGGAAAAACAAACATTGACCATTATTTACACTGATGACAAGTTCAGTTCATTCTCGACAAGAGATCTCACAAAGGGCCTGATACATCAGCAATTACTGTGAGCTTCTACAGCTGGAGCTCATTGCAGGTCTAGTGGAAAAAGAGCAAGGACTTGCAAAGGGAATGAAATAACCCTGTGTGACCACTGTAAAGCTGTCAAGATATCGTACCTCAGGGAACATCACTTGACAATCTTACGTAAACATTACATTTAAAATATATGACCTTACCATCCAAAATGCGAAGGGGAGCAGAGAGCCAAGCATTTTCAAATGCTTCCAGGGAGAAAATCAGAAAATATACTGTAGGCAAAAGTTTTTTCTAAATAAAATAATCTCCAAAAACTTTCATTAGACATCAGCAGGTCTCTAAGAAATGAACCTTTACCATGTTGCTGTTCTAAGGCTGACGTCACTAAACATACTATGATTAACACTAAGTCCACTACGAACCCTTGGGATATCAGACAACTCCAACTCCAACATTTTTGCATCCCTGATAAGTTGAATTTATGTTGGCATTTCAGCGCTAAAAATATTACAGCTTTCTTGGGCAATGTATGGAGAGTGAGGAGAGAAGAGCCTTTCATGCCCAGGGACTAAATAAGTTATAGCAGTGGTATTCTCATGGGAAGAAGAGGCTGAGGCAGTTTTGCTATTTATATGTGAACTTGCCTCTTGCAGATTCCCACTCAAAGCTAACAGTAAATAATTGTATCTAGACTTTCAATTTATACTGCCTATATCCAGTATATGTCTCCTTGGTGTCTCATCAGATATTGAAATGTGTGGTAGGTTTGAAAACAATTCAGCTGGGAGAGAGGCTTGTTAAATGAAAAGAAAGACATGTGGACCATGTAGTTCTTGAATTTGTCATGATAACCCTGGTTCTCTCCTTACTATCCTACTTCCCTCTATATGTTTGCTTTGGTTATACACTGGTAAACTCCAGTCCAAGGACCTGTTCAGGATAGGTCAAGGGAGGTATAATATTCTTGTTAGAAAATGTCTAGAGACATTTGTAGTTAAACAAGGATGCTATCACTTAACCAGAGAAAAAATAGAATAAGAGCTGCTTATTTTTTTCCTGTGAAAATGTCAGTTTGATCAAGAGACCCAGATCCACAGAGAGAACTAAAATAGAATTAAAAGAGAGCATCCAATAACATTGGTCTTGTGATTTGATTATGCCCCAAAATTGGGAAATTGTGGACTTGAAGCAAAGTTGAAGGCAATTAACCTGACCTTTTGGGTGTTATCAAATGACACATTCCCCTGAAGGGTTTCTTCCGCTTGTAGAGCACTTTTAACCATGATACCATGGGGGGAAGGGAGAAATATTACAGCAGCATAGTTCTGGTAACAAAGTGCCATAGGATTGACTCACTGGCACTGTCACACATTTCAGAATCAGCGTGGTGACCGATTTGTTAGGAAACAGTGAGTGATTTTGGAATTTGTGCTTGTGGAAGTATCTTTTGTCACATATGTAGCAGTAAGTTGGTAAGTTATTTACAATAAAAGAGAGGCTGAATCTCACTAGGAAGACTTGTTCATATGCTGTTGCTCATTCAGGTTACAGAAGTATCATATTTTCATGGTTCTATTTTATTTTTTATTTGAAGAAAACAATATCAAAGTTGAAAAGAAACAAATTTGCTGCATCAGGCAGATAAAAATGGTTTCTAATATTACTGCAGAAATGTTTCTGCTCGTACTTAGATATCTCTGTGCTAATGAAGGAAGAAGAAAATGCCTGGAGAGAATGAGAGTAAGATTTTAAAATGTTTTTATTTATTTTGTATAAGCAAATAAGCATCGCTTATATAGCGCGACAAGAATAAAATGGACTAAACAGTTGAATATCCATATATTTACAGAGAATAATACAGAGATTCACTAGTGATTCAGACTAACACACCCTGAAAAGATTTCTACACATGCGCATATATATGCACAGGACACCAGAAGACTGTACAAGGGTAAATTCAATGTCATCCCATCCACCCGTTGTACCCAAAATAGGATGAATAGGAAGAAGAAAATTGTATGTAAATAAGTCTTGAGATTTTTAATCAATGGATTTCTACAGTCAATTTCCATTGAGTTTAGTGGAAATATATTTCCATGGCAATTTTGAAAATCTCATCATTAAAGACTAACCCCAATGTTGAAAACTTAAAAAAAAAAAAACAAAAAAAAACAAAAAAAAAACCAAATATCTCCCCCGCTTTCCCCACCCCAAACAAACCCCTCCTTTTAATCTCTCCTCTAAAACCCACCTCACCTGGCCTATCTGCTGAGTAGGCAGAGAGGGTGCCTGCTACACCAAATTAAATAATTCCACACTTCTCTTCACTCTACCCTATTTCTTTCTTGCTACTTATTGTGGTGAATTTAGATTGTAAACTATCTTTTATTCTCTATGTGTACAGTGCCCAGAACAATAGGGCTTTACTCTATTATCCAGCATGCTATGGTATCTGGTGGTATATACAGATAGTGAGAGTGAGGGAGAGAGACTAGTTACTTCTGAGGCTTGCCAAAGAGAGGTTCAAACTGCAGTTTAAATTAACACACAATTTAATTCTATTTGACTATCAAAAATACTAGAAACTGTTCTAAGGCCCCATGTTTCTGTGTATGAAACGGACAGTCTTTTGGAGAAATTAGTCAACGTTTTAATGTAATTCTGACATACGTGTGTGTGTGTGTGTGTTTGTGCAGGCCATCTCCAAACATTCAAAAATCAAGAATCAGCCCCTCCCCGCCTGTAGAGCACTAGACTGGCTTCAGCAAATTACCAGATTCTTAAAAAATAATAAACAGGTGTTGTTTTCCCTTTTCTTTTTGGTCTCTGAGCCTTAGGGTACTCTTCCTGCACATTTTCAAGTTTACCTGCATACCCATGAGGGCTAGAAACATACTAATAAAAACCCCTCAGAGGGGTTCTCATGTAATTTCTTGATTCCAGCAACTGGGGCCTTAAAAAACACCAGGTACTATGAGAGTTGTGATAAAAATTATGAAAACTACATGTGATGTGATATGTAAGCTTTATAGAATACAGATTTTTTTTAAATATAGCACCAAAAGAAAAACCATAACATTTCATAGAATCATAGAAGATTAGGGATGGAAGGAACCTCAGGAGGTTATCTAGTCCTAACCCCATGCTCAAAGCAGGACCAGCCCAACTAAATTATTCCAGCCAGGGCTTTGTCAAGCCAGGCCTTAAAAACCTCTAAGGATAGAGATTCCACCACCTCCCCACTTAATCCATTTGGGAATGTGTTTTTATAGAATGTACAGGTTCAGTAAGTGTTCAGAATACCTTAGGCCTGGCTGCTGCAATTTAAGTTTTAAAGGGCATTGCATTCTAATCCCCTCTTTTCAGATGCTTAAGTAACGGTGTGGGGGCAATTTTTTAATTTAAATTGAGAGAGAAAATTTTCTTGCTTTGATGTCAAATGGGTGAAACCACATTCTGCTCTAATATAGTTGTATACATCTTTTCTTATTATATTGGTGGGGAAATTAAACAGCTCTTTTATCACAAGGTTAAGTGAACTTATCATAAATGCAGTGTAAAGTTATTCAGGTAGTGGCACTTGGCCTCTTAATCAGCTGGGATTGTATCTTGCTGGTGTACAGCTAGAATCTAAGGGCGATCCTATCATGTTATGTTGATGTCAGCTGGCATTTTATTGTTTTCTAAAGCCTGATAACTTGAGGGCTGACAGCAGCATTCCCATTCCCATAAAGGCATAGGTGCTGGAAGTAGAGGTGTGGGGTATGCTGTTGCGCTCCGTGGTTTGAAGTGGTTTCCATTATGTATAGGGTTTATGGTATGGTTCAATGGCTCTCGGCATCCCCTCTATAAAAATGGTTCTAGCACCCCTGCATAAAAGTTGATATTTTGTGGACAGTGAAGCAGGAAGGTTGATTTAATATTATTTTCAAACATTATAATATATATAATATAAAATATGAGTGTAATGAATTAACTTTTGTATATAATACAGAGAGCGAGAGAGATTTGTAAGAAGCACAAAACAGCAGTGAGATTCTCTGGGTATCAGCAAGTTGTGAAGAGACTGCAGGCTACCTTGACATGAAGATATCAACTTCTTTTTTGATAAAGAGAATGATATAGCAAATTGTTCACCTTGATTGGCTGGCTATATTTAAGCTTTTTCTTAGGAATGACCATTCTAAACATTGTCAGACTGCATTAGCAATGTTCATTTTTCCACTGTACATTTAGATTAAATGGAAACCCGAAGTCTAAATTTTCAAAAGTAACTGGGGATTTTAATTTTTAGCTGCCCATCTTGTAACACCTTAAAGAGTAGGGTATATGCTCAAAACAATATGAAAATCAGGCCCCATTAAGGCATCTCAACCTGAACACCCAAAATCACTTGTCCCTTCTGAAAACACATGCCCCCAAAATTAGACTATTTTCAGATTGTGTCCTGGACTCCTCCCTGATTTGATTAGACTATTCTCTACCATGCAAAACTAACATTTGATTATCTTAAGGCTTCCATTGTGTGAATCTTAATCAAAGATTACCCTTGACTAGTAGCATCAAATGATTAAGTTACTAGGAACCAAACAGAGTTTGTGAAGCATGTCCAATAAGAGAGCTTATATATATTTTTATGAGGATCACTTCCTTTTTTGCCCACCTATTAATATTCCTCCCCTCATACGTATCTCTGGCGGCAGAGCTATAAAGAAGAGAAATTACAGTTGCAATTGCTCTGAATTCTATATAATCTGTCAAATGCTTTAAAATTGGTTGAGCTTAAAAAATGACAGCTCTCTGAAATTTAGTAGAATTCCATATTACTAAAATAGCATTCTTAATTTTAATCTTGTGCGTAGACTTTTTAATAGCTTCAACTTTCACTGCAAATTGTGGGTAGTGCTCACGGAGATTCAATTTAAATACTGTCAAGCAAGACTGATTTCCAGTATTGCATGCAAGCTATTTTTTCTCCTACCAGCAGAGTTAATTTTTTCAATATTTTGAATTTTAAAGGGATTTTATAGGAAGCTAGATAGGAATTTCACTTCCTGTTGCTGTTTGTCCAGTTTCTTTCTTCCATTCATATAGAGGGCATTTATCTTTTAGTACAGTAATATAGCCCAGAAATTATTAATCTAATTTGTTTGGTATCCCTCATTACTTTAGATGCATGTTGCCATTCAGACTTCGGACTCTCTTCTAAACCATCTGAGAAAAGATAATTCAGACATCACAATCAATGAAAATGAGTTGTTTAATCATATCTCCGTTAAATGCCTGAAATGCCATGTGGCGTCTTGTTATTCATAGTAATCAAAGTTGACTGACTTACACTATATGCAGTAGGTTTCAGAAAAAGCAGACCTTTCTTTTTTAATTAGAGTTAAAGCCTATGGTTGTTTTTCTGGAACTGGGTGGCTCAGGGAATTGGTAATAGGTGTTTTTCACCTCTAAGTAGAATTCACTGGAATGACTTATCTGATGGCTGTTTGGGTCCATGTGAAATGAACTGGTAGCTTCAATTCAGTTTCCAAAGGAGAGATATCCACATAAAGCAAACAGCCATTGCAATTTGTGCTATTTGGCACTCTCTGTCCTGAGGCTGGTGTTTGAAGGTTCATGAAGATTTGTCTGTGCACTCACCCGTCTGCTCCATGCAGGTCATGATTGAGGCACTTTATGGAATGCTTGCACACCTCAAATTTTCTGTCATTAGAGGACTTCAGCACCTTCTTAAGCACTACATTCAGTTTCAAAGAGTCTCATAGTGAAACCTGTTTGGATCTGAGCTAAGAGACAGAAATCACAAGTTCTATGCTGAAAAAATGAATCACTGAATCCCTGAGCACTCCAAATGGGAATTGACACTGGCTGCGCACTGCATGTATCTGTGGGCTCAACAGCACACTGTTGTAGGGTCCTGCCCCAGAGCAAGCCTCAAATACACAGAAATGACTTACCAACCAGTGACCTTCACTGTGGCTGGGTGTGGGGTTGGTGGACCTTTCCCTCGCTTGCCTCCTCTTATTGGTCATCTATGTCTGGGTCTTCTGTGTCCTGGCCTTCTGGCCATGTCACTTAAAATTTCAATCCCCTTCCAGGATATATAGATCTAGCTGTGAGTGACCAGACAGCTGGCTTTTCCCAGGTGGCCTCTTCAAAGTCCCTTTGCCTGGCTTCACATGAGGTCAATAGCATACCCTGTCACACCCATCATAAGTGTACTGACTACCACGAGATCTTTTTAAAGCCTGCCACCACATAGTTTGGATCCTCCAGTGCTGACAGCCGCTGGAATGAAGACCAGGGCAAGTGCAAAAGATATTGCATCCTTGTGATGAAATAGCTGATGCCACAACTATAAAGCTACAAGAGACATGTTTATTTGCATAGAGGTATCACTCTGACCCCCTGTGTTTCATGTTTAAAAGGTTTAAAAATATCCGAAACAATAAATTCACTCATTCATTCTAAGATCTACTTCACGTCTAGTCTGTGCTATCACAGATTTTACATTCTGGTGTTTTGCTCTAGTATATTACTCTGTTTGAAGCATGTAGACTTGTGTGATTTAGAAGAAAAATAATGCAGTGTGCTGGTCTATCATTTGTTAGTTTCATATTAATAGAACGGCCTCTGTAATATTGCTAAGGTATCTGCTACACCAAAAATGCAGGCCCTTGTTTGTCTACGGACCTTTCTGCAACTGAAGGAAAGGAAGATTGGTGCCACTTGAGGACGTATAGAGTTCTAATTACTTGATGTATATTGATTAGTTATTCAGGCAGAGTAGGAATGCTGCAGAAGGTTAGCAGTCCTAATTGATGAGAGTGCTTAGTGTTGGAAGCTAATCGACAATTTTATGTTGAAATTAGTTTTACATAGTGCTTACGGCATTTACTGATTAATGGGCATGGGGTCTAATTTTGTAATCCTTACCCATAGTCTGCTTTACCAGGGTATGGAGCATGATGCAAGAAAAACGATGAAATTCTATGACTTGTGTTATGCAGGAGGTCACACTAGAGGATCATACTGGTTCTTTTTAGCCTTAAAATCTATAAACATACGAATAAATATTCTCTTTGAGACGACCTGCTTCCATAAGGGTTGCAGGATTAGGTCCAACACTACTGCTTTTAACCACTTCCCAAGCACCAATTTCACTGGCTGTGTCAGGAAAGCAATTAAATGTAAACTGAAGTGATGTTAATGAGAAGAGCATGGTTTGTCCTAAGTGTTAGTGATATGGAATTATACAGATTTACACTGCTGGGGAGCTAGCCCATTGTTCCTATCCCAAGGCTCTTATGTTAGCGCATGGTTAGATAAGAATAGTGTTTCCCAGAGGAATGAATTATACGCAGTACCTATTGTGGAGTGACAGTAGACACACAATGATGGTTCAATCTCTTTGCTTTGGAACCCTAGGCTTGTATGCTGTCAACAGTGTTTTAACCCCTGTCATCTATTAGAATTGCATTAATTGGGCAAAGCTTTTTTGGGCAAATATACCTGGGATAGTCATATTTCCTCTACTCTTTTTCAAATAATGTGCTACCATAATATATGAATCAATATAGTCAGGCACTACTGTGTGCGTGGCAGGAGTGCATGAAGACAGCACTTATGGTGCCCATAATGATCATGGAACCAAATCCAAGACTGAAATCTGATAACTGCCTCTGGGGCTAAATGGTAAAGAAAAAGTTACCAACTTGCTGACCCACAAAATACAGTTTTAAGTAGCTTTAATCATCCTCCTAAGCCAATCCTCTTACAATGATAGCACCACAAAATGTCAAAGTATTTGTAAATCTTTATAATAATACTACAGGCTCTTCTGGGTTATTTGTACTGATGAGAACTTTTTCTAGGGGTAAAGTATTAGCCATCCTCCTCACACATGAGAGAGAATTTTGGCTACAAAAGGCTAATTAATAATGCATTGCTCTGTAAGCAACATTCATAAATGTTAATCCTGTCAAATGTCATGGGATATTTCCTTTACTTGGGAGGAAGGAACTTACTTAGTAGATTAGTTGTTGCTCGTGCAATATTCAGAAATTGTTCCAAGCTCACCTCAGTATGTATGGCGTAGCTATAAGGGCTTGATGTTTTAAAAAAATCAAAACACTAATCCTGACAACGTTTCTTAGGTGGGCACAAAGAGTGGGACATTTCTTCTGTGATTTTTACAGTCTTGTTTCAGTTTTGTTTGCTACAGTGATGGGCACTACAGAAAACCCTAGGAGAAGTAGGTAGATTCCAGAACACAGGTCAGGATCTGAACTATTTCAGTATCTGTCAAGCAGGTGGAGATGAAATCCATTTAATACTACCGTATTTCACTTCCCACTTTTCTGTCACGCTGTCTGGAGTGGCTTGCAACTATGAGCGCCTACCTCAGGGCAGACTGTCCGAAAACAAAGGCAGACTCCCCACACTGGTGTTATGGTCTATAATTAGATTTCACCAAGCCAGTCACAAATGTGAATTCCTGGGTCAGTATACCAATCTTACCATAAAGTCACAGACAGTCCCCTTAGACTCTCCAACCTATCTTGCTACCCAGAAAAACTGGACTTTGTGATAAAAGGTCACTTAAACCTACCGCTTCAGGTTCCTCCCAGTCCCAAGAGACCAGTCGCTTACCTCAGATCAATTGGTACTCCAGATCTTATACCAAAGACAACGCTGGTAGCCAATTCTATAGTAAACCAACTAAAGATTTATTAGTTAAAATAAAAGAATGAGAGCTATTGAAAGGTTAAAGCAGGTAAAATATATGTGCAGGTGAATCACAGTTTGTAATTCCAAATGATGGCAGTGATGTAATCAACTGCCAGTTTCCCAAAAGCCTTTTCAGGGTACCCAGATTGTCTCTGGGGATCTCCATTTTACATCTGGCACACTTCCCTGTAAGAGTCCAAACAGTTCAGAGATAAAGGATCTTTCCATGAATCCAGTTGATAGCTTCTTCTCACAGAGACCAAGCTGACAGTGTGATTACCCATGTGGACTTTTCCTTTGATGATGATGATGATGAGTGAGGAATGCACTTAATCTTTTGACTTTTGACCATCATACATAACGGTCACTTGCTTTGAAATTAGCATTTTCTGTTAAAGTCCTTAAATCCTTCATTAGCATTTCACAAGATTTCTTTGATGGGTTATTTAGTTATCGAGGTATACACAATGTAAATGTTTGCTATTATATTATAACAGGAACGGATAAGTGAAAACAATACAAATAACATTCCATTCATTTTCATGGTTTAAACACCTGAATACACACTCTTATACGTACACTCATTCTGATCTATACTAATACACAAGTGAATTGGCCTGTGGCCCTAATCAGTCCTAGAGTAAAACTGACTGTACGCTCAGTGCTGTCAATAGAAAAAAGGAGAGAGAAAATATAGACTTTTCTTCTAATCTCAGAATTATAGAAGGTTTAAGTTTTACTCGTAATAGGAATAATAACAAAATGTTTTTGACAGATGTGCAATTTTTAAAGTGATGTTGCCCCTTTATGTATAATATATCTCTTTACTGTGTTACAAGAAAAGTGCAATTATTACTTATAACAACAGCATTACGTCACTCCAGGATGCTTGTTATCTGTGATGTATTGAAACATTGAGAAAAATACGTGCACACTTCATGTTAAGTCTTCTGCTAGTCATGGCGGGCCAGATCCTCATCTGGTGTGAATCCGTGTAGCATGGTGTTTTACCCACTTATGCCAGCTGAGGACCTGGCCTCATATTTTACAGAAACATAAATATTCGGAAAAACAAAGAGTTCCACTCCACACTTGTAATTAGAACTTCCTAACAAAGGGATGCTTTTTTAAAAAATGAACTACTCAGCCACTATATTTAAAAAAATGAATTCTCTATTTTTTCTGTTGATTGCTCATAAAAAAGATCTCTTGGTCAAAATGGTGTTGCTAGTCTGTGAACCTAACATAATTAGACCAGAACAAGGTGCTCCAAAGAGAGGGAGTCTCAAAATATGAGAGAGAGAATAAAAAGGTTTCTTTTCTTTCCTTCAGAGCCAAGTGTAACTCCAATCTCTTCTGTGAGTTACCAGAAAAAAATTTTGCTTTTGGAAGCAGCTGCGCCCTAGCTTCATTCATTTAAAGATTTCATACACCAGAGGCTAGTAGCCAAATCAAACCTGAATCTGCCACTTCGAGCCAAGAGATTTAATGTTTTTGGATTCTAAGAATAATATGTCTTCTATTTTATTATATTAAATTAATTAAAATAACATGAATATACTTTTTATTTAAAAATACTATAAAAGTAACTTCACTGGACTAATTTTAGTTTACACCATTGTAAATGAGGTCTGATTCAGTCCATAGTTTTTTGAAAATGGACTTTTTACCTATATTCATGCAGCCCCAAAAATAAAATTAAAAATTAATTTGTCTCTATTAATGTGTCTCTATGTTGTTCCTATGTTCCCTGGTAGGTAAAAAAAAAAAAAAAAAAAAAAAAGCTGGTTTCAGTAAGTCGTGTTATTTACATAGTAAGTTTACAAATGTCCTGAAGCCTGCTAAGCATGTTGGGTGAGTGCTTGTGTGAGAAACACCTAAGTTTAGCAAAAAGAGTTGGAAATTCAGTGGGTAGCATTCTTCTCTGAGTCAGACCTGAAACAATGCCTTGGCATGGTGGTATGGATGGTGTGCTACAGAAGATGCTGTCTTTCAGATAAGATGTAAAACAGATGATTAACCATTTAAAGTTAAAAGTCCCATACCATTTTAGGAGAGGTTAAGGATTTTAACTAAAATTGTGAGGCTCTGTGCTTTCAATGCACCTTTCATTGGAATGGACTTACATAGTTCACTCTCACCTTACCCCAGGCTCACTTAGTTCCGCTTTCAATTTCAAATGTAAATTTATTGGAACAACTGAAAGCAAGCCCTCTGAATTATTTTATCTTGTTTGATCTTCCTCTCATCTTGTCATTCTTCAGACTCTTCAGTATCTGCAGCACTTTGTAAGAGAGTGATCCTGTTCTCTGCTTTGGTTCTCAAAGGATTTAATTCTGTGGACCACCAGGAAAGCTCTCTAGAGACCACAATTTGAGAATCTCTGATCTAAACAATATATCTAAATATCTTTATCTATTGTAGGGGTTCATACTACTTTGATCCCCATGGTAGCTAAGCACTCTTTTCTGGTTTTCAAGCAAAACCATGGCTGTGAATTTCAACAGTTTAAAAAATCAATGATGAAAATCCCATGATAAATTTAAACATGGTAAATTATTATTTTACCTTTGTTGTATTTTTGTGCAGAGGGAGGGGAAGGGACAAATAGGAGGATCTGGATGTTCATTTCTTCCTAAATTCAGAACATTTGTCATATTTTTCTTTTCTTTTCTTTTCTTTTTTAATAGTATGCATTTAAACTTGCTTCCAAAGTTACAATGGCAAGCAGTCATTACAATCAAATGTCTGTTCTGCAAGCAGCGATGTAAAAATGCAAGATAATATAGTACAATGTTCAATGTCTTAAACTCTGTTACAGCCCAGGTAGAACAGTTAAGTGAATTCACTAGACTGAAAGGTAGTAGCCCACTTCCTACACATGTGCTGTGGTTTTCCTCTAAACCAAAGTGTGGTGTGATGGCAATCTTATTGCTTATTTGATGCTTCACTTGATTTGGAATTGTATACGACTTAGTGGCTTCTAAATGCTAATCACCCTAACAGACTTGAGCATCACTCTCTGGAAGATGACAGCACTGGTTTTAGAGCATTTTTCTTCTTGTTGGAAACAAATCATGCTCTGTTAGTAAAATATCCTTTTGCATCTAGAGATATATTTTAAACGTTTTACTGTTCATCAGAAAATGCCTTACAATAAACAGTAGTCAGCAAAAGAATATATTAACAATGTTTTCTAAAGAATTATTAGATTTTATTGCCATTGAACTGTATTGTCATTTAATTATGTATAATTTATATACTCACTAACAGTCTGATTAATTACTGGAAAAACATCATGGACTTTCATCTTCCTAATCATTATAAAAACTCCATTTATATACCATCTTTTCCTTATCCCTTAGTCCACCTCTGACATGCAGCCACCTCTGGCAGCTGTTTAACTCCACATAGCACAGTACAGGAAAAGAAGAATGCAATTATTCAATCTGGAATTTTGTCGGGACATCACTGTTAACACCACGCCTTACATGAAAAAAATTCCATTAGATCTTTTGTCGCCACAAGTATTCAGGGTCATAGTTTTTATGTCCTATTCAATAGCTTCTTCAACACAATAGTGTCCCCTTATGTCATGCTGAGGGAAGGGGTTGATTCAGTACAGGTTCACAGGGAAGGGTGCCACCTACTGAATCACCACCACAATATTAGGTTGTTTATTGCTTCCTCTTACTTGCATCAGCAGCATTAATAATATACAGCTATACGGTTTCAAACATTTTATAAGCAATCAGAATATATTCTAGGAATATACGGTTTACCATACCAGTTTAGAGCAAGCCTGGAGTTCTGCCATAGGTAATGATCAATTCTTGGTACTTCAGAAGATAGGGGGGAACCCAACAAATCCCAGAAACAGACACACAAAACCCTATAATACATCTAGTTCTGCCTTTTCTGGCATAGGCAAAGACAGAACCCAGGAGTTCTGGTTTGCATTCCCCACTATAACCCTTAGTCCTTAGCACCTGGAACTACCAGACATTTTATCTGCTTTTCAGAGTTGGCGTCAGAGTCTGCTCTCAGTAAGCTATTAAATCAACAATAACTCTACTGACTTCACAGCGAAGTGATTCACGCTAGTGTATTACTAGCAGATGATGGCACTTTTACTTGACATAAACACGGCATGGCAAGGACTGTCTTGCTGCAACTGGAATATGAATAAACAAATGAGATGATGAGCCCTTTTGGAAGCTCAACAACTTGGTAATGAAATTGGGACTACCAGATTTGTTAAATTAAGATTAAGATTGTAGAGGTGATGTAGCCAAGGGATAGGCTCTGGAATGTGACTTTGCCCCAAGCCTGCTTAATAACTCGCTTCAGCTGTCTGTGTCCCCTGTCTTCCTTCCCATCCTTTGTCTATCTGAGCTGTTTAGATTGACAGCTGCTTGGGACAGGGCAGGGGACAAGGAGTTGTATTTTGCTCTGTGTTTGTAAAATGGGCCCACGATCTCAGTTTGGACCTCAAGATGTAATACAAACAATGAATAATAGTAGTAATTAGTTAATAAGGAGATCTCAGTCTGGTCACAGAGCAGGACAGTTCCTAAGACTTACTGAAAGCCATTCTGTTTCGCTGCCCCATGTATCAAAACTTTTGATTTTCCTTGTTATGCACTCCAACAAGTAACTCTTGCAAAGTAGTCAATGGCAAACCGTGTGGTAGTTTTTCACAAAGGCAATAATGTGTGTTTGATGTCAGTGAGCAAACAGAAGAGTTGCCTTGTATGTTTGTGAGTTTATCACTGCATGGAGAATGACTCTGGGAGCTAGTTCCTGGAAGTACCAAGGGAGTGTGACATCTTCTGTGCTTTTTAGGAGCCTGCAGCTAGATAGCTCTGCTGGTAAGGGATCATAAGGTTATCAATGCCACTACTTAGGTTAAGCCTGCGTCTGTGTGCTCACCTAGCTGCAAAGACTGTGGTTATGCCTAGCTTTTGAACAGGAGCCCAAGGGGAAGAAAGGATAGGAAATGCCTTGTCACTTCTCCCTTGAGCAGGGCCTGGACACAATATAATCATTGGTGATTTTGCTTTGCTTTCCAGTTACTGGCATAACTCCCTCAGATTTGATAAACAATTTAATTGCTTTTTTGCATGTTTCCTTTTTATATCTGAGCCTGATTTCCTCTCAGGTCTATCACATTTGTGTAATAGCATTTAGGGTACTAGATCTGTTTGTTTTACTTTACAAAGAGTCTGGGGGTATAAGTTTGTTTTATGTTTTCAGAGAAGAATATTATACAAATACCCATACAATTTCATACAGGCATCTATTCTTTACATATTGTACCTAATCCAAAAGGTTATTCACACTCCTGGTAAATGCCAGGCACAGGTATGATTAACAATTATAATGTCCATCACATTTGGACTCACCCAAGTCTTCTAAACAAGATTTGTTGGACCAGTATTGGAATTTGCACTGTACCTGTTGTCTGTACACAGGATTGGAAAGGATGCTGATAAATAGGATTGGGACTAGTTCACTTGCTGGCAGAGTGAGCTGTAGTTGACATGCAAAGATGTGCAAGAAAATCCATCCTGTCACTCCATTGTCTGGCAGTTTGATTATGCAGTTTCTTTACTGCAAAGAAAACGTCAGTGGGAAAGTTCAGGATGTTTATAGTGTCATTTTGAGTAAGAGAAACCTCTTGCAAGTGCATCTGACTGAATCTGACTGTACTGGCAATACAATGATTTATTGAATTCTAGCTAACCAAAAGTTGTAGTCAAGCAAAGGTCGGTTATGTCCTGCAGGACTGTACTGATAAAGCTCCTACTTGTGTAGAATCCGAAGCATTGCAGATGCAAAATGTCTCAGCATTGAGGAGCTGAAACTTTGAAGTTCTATATGAACTGGGGTGTTGATAGAGACAGACAGACCTGGTTTAGTGAGACTTAACTGAGTACCTGGTTGGGGGGGGAAATGTGCAAATTTGAAGTTGCTTCCATTTTGCGGGGTTCATGATAGACACATCTTTCCTTTCCCCCACCAAAATTATACACAATTTCAATAAATGGTTTTTATAAAAAAATATTTATTGAACATGTTAATATCTATTTTAGATTTAAAATGTAATGGAAAAAAAAGTATAATTTTGAAAAAGTTGACAGTTTTATGCATGAAATATTTTGTTTTTGAAAAAAGGCTATTTTTTTTACTCAAAAAGCTGTCATTCAAATATATCACGCAGCTCTAACCTCAATGCACTGATTTGATAGCAGAAAGATTTTATGCACATAAATCTTTGGAGCTGGGCAGCCTTTGGTAAGCCATATATTTTCTATAATAAATGGGAAGGCTTAATTACCCAAACAAAAGTCTGTTATCCACTATAATTTCATTAAAACTGGAATAGCTGTAAAATGTTTCCATGTCAGTGCTTTAAAAGTCTAACATGGGCAGTCATATGCATTCATATGTGACAGTGGCATTACTGTGGAATTAGAGAGACAAGGTGGGTGAGGTAATATCTTTAATTGGACTAACTTCTATGGGTGAAAGAGACAAGCTTTTGAGCTCATAGAGCTCTTCTTCAGGTCTGGGAAAGGTAACCAGGGTGTCATAGCTAAATACAGTGTGGAGCAGATTGGTTAGCATAAATAGATAACACATGTTGTAAGAGACCATTCCAAGTGAAGTGGCTAGTTAACACTGCTGAAGACAAAGGACAGGTTGTGGGGGGAATTTAGTGGGTTACAGATAATTGTATTAAGCCATTAATCAAATGTCTTTATAAAGTCCATGATTATTAGAGTTGAGCAAAGTTATGAATATAAGCTCCCAGGCTCATCTCTTGAAGGTGTTGTGCAGGTTTCTTTTGGGGATAAGAACTGAGTGGTGAGATATATAATGTGATCACTTTGTGAAAAGTCCTTGCCCATGGGTGATACAATGTTTTTGTCTTCTATCATTTTTCTGTGTGAGTTCATTTGAGAGTACAACAGCATGGCATACCACCTCCCATGAGTACCCCCATCTGGTTGGGTGTGTCTGCAGTTTTTTGGTTTCTGGTGATGTCAGTGGTTTCTCAGGCAGATTTCAGTGACTCAGCCCTCTGGCCAAGTCATACACACTATTGGAGTATGAAACAAAACAAACCCCTTCCGGGTATGCTGTCCAAATGTCTAAATAGTCCTGGCCCAAGTGTAGGGCCATACCCCCAGGGCTTCCTCCCGGGAGACATTATCTTGCTGCAGCTCTGGCCAGGGTCAGTCCTTGTCTCTGCTTGTGTCCTCAGTGATCCCAGCTTTCCTGTTGGGCCACCCCTCTTGGATGTTTCACTGGATCACTTCCCTGTAGCCTGTCTTAGCTGAGTCCCAGCAGCTAGTCGGAAGCTGTTCTCTTGCTCCCCTGGTCCTTGCCACTAACTGTATTAGGCTCAGTCCTAGCAACCAGCCAGGAGCCCCTTGTTGTTTCCCGGCCTCTGCCATTGGACTGTCTTCTCCTGTTCCAGGTAGCAACTAACTACTGCTCTGTTCTGCAGCTCTTTTTATATGGCCCTGATTGACTGCTCCCTGCAGCCTCTCTGATTGGCTTCTTCCTTTGCAACCACTCTACGCCACTTGGAGGACTTGTCCTCTGCTCCTTTCTGGGATGTGGTGTGGCAGAACCCTGAGGCCTCCAGCAGGATTTCTTTCAGGATGTGATTCCCTCATCAAGTATGTTTTGACATTGTTTAATGATACCTTGTATGGGTTCCAGTATGGGGTGGTGGTGACAACTAGGGGTGTTTGGTCAGCATGATATCTCTGGTTATTTGGATGGTCTATTCCATGATGAAATCTACTTCTCTGATGAAGTGTCCTTGTTTGGTGAAGGTGGTGTTAAGTGTATTAAGGTGTGTATTCCGGATTTTCTCTCAGAACATATTCTGTAGTGTCTCTGTGCCTGGCTGTAGATAACAGAATTCTTGGTGTGCTTGGGATGATTACTGAATACATGAAGGTAAATGTGGTAATCTGTGGGTTTCTTCTATGTAGTTGTCTGCGTGTTCCTGTTGCTGAAGTTGATCATGTTGTTCAGGAAGTTGATGCTGGCATTGGGCATGTTCTAGAGAGAATTTAATGGCGGTTGTTGAAGTTGCGGTGGAAATCTATGATGGAGTTTAGGTTGTCTGTCCAGAGAATGAAAATACCATCAATGTATCTTAGGTAGATCATTGCTTTCATGGTGCATTTGTCCAGAAATTCTTCCTCAAGGTGACCCATGAAGAGGTTGCATATTGGGGAGCCATCCTAGTACACAGGGCTGTTCCCATGGTTTGGACAAATGTTTGTTGTTGAAAGTAAAAGTGTTCTGGGTGAGGATGATATGGATGAGTTTAGCAATGTGTTTGTGAGGAATAAGTGAGTGTTGTCCATAAAGACACTAGATTTATCATTTATTTCAACAATCTGTAGTCCACTAACCTCCTTTTTGTCCTATGACTGCAAAAAAGTTAACAGTCACTTTATCTTAAATGGTCTCTGTCAATATGTGTTATGCTAAATGATGTGTTCCACCTTGTATTTAGTTGTAACATTAAGTATCTTTCCTAGATCAAAAGAGAACTCTGTGTAAACTCAAAATATTGTCTCTCTCTCTAACAGAGTTCGGTCCAATAAAAGAAATTACCTTACCTATCTTGTCTTTCAGATATCCTGGAACTAACACGGGTACAACAACATTGTAAACATTGTGTTGCAACAGGATCTTGAGTAGGGTAGGGTGACCATTCATAAGGGTTATTTGCAGATGTCTCCAAAATTGTTAGCTCCCTGATTTTTATTTATCGCTTCAGAAAGTTAGATAAAAGAGACCTACTGACTCCATCCCCATGATTATGAAAGGAGATTCTCTGCACTGTATTCTGCAGTGTTTTATTCTTCGTTGTTATAAACTTCAGCAAGGCGGTTTCCAACACTTCCCTTGCAAGACTTCTACAGTCTACTAGAGCTCACTGATAGGGATTAAATCCTCATAGTTAATTGACCTTATTTTACCTTTACTCAAATTTATCACATTATTATGTATGAGTTATAATCCCCTGGAGCACCTAGCTAAGCAATTTCTTTTGTTTCCTTATGCTTATATCCTGTAGGTGTTGGTTATCGTGTCTCTCAGCATAGATGGCAATGAAATATTTTAGAGTTGCACTGACTTTGGTGGATGACTGATCACATGACTGAGTTAGTAGCCATTTTTATCATTTAAGCCCATCTCCCAGGGTCTTAAGACACTGGCCTTTTAACATATGTTAAATGTGTTAAAATGTTTTTGGAGGAGTCATTTCCCTTGGATTTTGATGGAAGTATGTATCACAGAGCCAAGATATTTCTTCAGAATTGTTAAAATCCTTCCCTTCCATCCGGTTGTTTATGATAACACCTTGGGATTTTGGAAATAGAGATCTCTTTGTTACTGATCTTTTTACTGCCATTGCATAATAGGAACCTTCCAACTTGAACATTATCCCTTGAAGTAGCTATTTTATTTCTTTGTTTTTCCATTGCCAGGTTTGAATTTGTAATGATTCACTCCCACAAATGAGCCAGGTCCTTTCATCACTTTTTATTTGCATCGAAAAGAAGAGCTATTTTGCTGGGGAAACAAAAGGCTGATTAAAAAGAAAACACGTTTCAACTTTCCATTTATTGAATTTTATATGAGAATTGCTTTAAATGTTTCAAATTACGTTTGGCATTACTTTCCCCTTGACTTTATGCAGATGAACTTTGCCAGTGTATTTAACTGGCTCTGTAATTAGAGCAAGGGTGTCAAATTATTTTTTTTCCTCAAAGCTGAACTTTAATTTGGGTGGGGATGATATAACAAGTGGTGGTCATCTAACTTCCATAATGTGCCATAAAAAAGGCATTAGAAAGCTTAAAAAAACTAACCATGCAATGCCTAGTGGGCTTGTATTTGTATCCTGTTTCCTGTTGTTCTGCTTAGAGAATGATACCACAGCTTTTATATTAGGAAAAAGGGAAGTTGTGTGGGATCTGCTAAATTATGAAGGGTGTGGTTGTGGCCATACAAGTGACTCGGTAAAAATGATACCTTAGGAATTCCATATTCAGACTATTCCATATTAAATGTGCTGAAGGTTTTTCTAATAGCCTGTGCTGTGAGGTTCAATCTGTGAAGCTGGCTGTCAAAATCAAGCTGTACTCTTCATAGGCAGCTGTCTTTTATTCTGGAATGAGAAGTCATTTTCCACAGCTGTACCAGGTTAACAACAATCTGCAGCATCTCTGTTTTCTTCAGTACACTACGCAGATCCTGTGATTTTCTAGTAAGTGGGGAAGTATGGACAGTAAGGTGATGTCTATACTGCAGCACTAATTCGAATTAGCTTAATTCAAATTACAGAAAGCGATTTACAGAAAGTGCTGCAGACTGTCCACACTACAGTGTTTGTGCTGGTTTCTTGCATCCACACTGGCCAGCCTTAATGCGAATTAGAAAGCAGTGCAATGTGGGAAGCTATCCCACAGTGCAACTAACCATAGAGGCTGTTGTGATGAGTGTCATCATCCCAGGATGCAGCGCTGCTTCCCCCACCCTCTTCCCCCACCCCCAAACAAACAGGAAAAGGATTTTCATGCTGTTTTTTTACTCCCTCCTGCTCACCATTGCTGCAGGCACATGGAGCCAGCTGAACTATGCTCTCATTTTGACCATGACAAATACATCGCATCTTATCCTGGATTACTTTAGAACTGTTTGCTGTTTGCCTTTTATGCTCCCCCTACCACACCCTGTATATTGCTTGCCTTTGATTTTGATTCTACAGGTGTCTGTAGAACATAAGATAAATAACAATGGAGTCAGTTAGTATATTAATACAGTGATACAAATGTTTCCATTTCACTGATGGAAAGCATGATATAATGTATCCACATGTAGCACTGTGAATAAACTCTTAAGAAAGTATCAATTTCCATGATTGGCCACTGAAACAATGTAGCAAAGAATTTCCTCTCACTGCTGGCATTTTAAACGCATTCACCACACACGGGGAGGGGGGTGGGTGGTGAAATCTTTCAAAGGGACAAACGTTAAAGGGCTAAACTTTCAAAGGGACAAACTGCAAAGGGCTTGCTGGGCAGTTAAAACGCATTCACCATGCGAGGAGGGAGTGGGTGGTGAAATCTTTCAAACCCTTAAAGAGACAAACTGCAAAGAGCTTGTTGTGTGTGTGTGTGTGTGTGTGTGTGTGTGTGTGTGTGTGTGTGTGTGTGTGTGTGTGTGTGTGTGTGTGTGTGTGAGAGAGAGAGAGGGGGGTGATCGCAGCTTGGATTTTAAACCCAATCACCGCAGGAAATGAAGATTTAAATCTTCCCGAGGCTGTTTTGGGGGAGGGTACTGAAATGGGGCATCATGGAATACAGTCTGGAGGCCAATTAATTTGAATTAAATCCCATTGCATCCACACTCACACTAATGTGAATTAGCTGATGCGCTTCAGGCGCTAATCCACTTGCAGAGGTGGTTTTATTAATTCGATTTTAAAGGCTCCTTAATTCGAATTAACAATGCTCAAGTGTAGACGCGGGAGTAATTAATTTTAATTAAGGGACTTTAATTCAAATTAAGCCACCAGTGTAGACCAGGCCTAAGACATTTTTACGCAGTCACTTTTTTCAACCTTCCTAGCCATGTTTTAGTGAAAAATCCTATTTAGACAGCACCATCCTACTCCTCTGTTGATTTTATAGTACAGTTTTGTCTGGAAATATACTTTAGGGTAAACATACATTGGCTGGAAGTGTATTGATTTATGTAAAAGTGACTGTCAGGCTTAAAAGAACTATTGCTTAAAACTGGAAGAGTAACCATACTGTCCATTACAAGCTTTTCTAGGTCTTCCAAATGAATACATTCAGCTGAATTTAGCTGCAGGATGAAAATGTCTTTATGTATTTGTCAGTTTGATTGTTGTGCACCAGTTTGGCATCAAAATTCATTGCAATAAATCTAATTATTCTCATCCTAGTGCAACTACTGTAAAGGAAAGCAACATTATAATGGCATCTGTCTATCTATCAGGCAATTTATTGTTAATTCAGATGTCGATTGAATGGAAATGTCCTCAACTCTTTCTGTACTGAGTAGGCAAATGTTTATAAAGTGTGGTGGTTAAGATTTCTGTACTACTCATGTGTATGTGAGAGAGAGCGAGATTATTTTTATTATTGTTATGGTTAATAATAATAATAAAAAATATTCATTACATACCTTAGGCTTTTATCTTCTAAATTAGAGCAGAATGACTAATGAATAATTATGAGTGAATAATATAATTGGAAAAAGATCACAAACTCCAAATTATTTTGGTATCAACCAGCTCCACTTAAGGTGATTTACAAACGGTAAGTAAGTCATACAGCAGATCTCTCCCATAGCTGTCCAATCCTCTGAAGTGTTGAGCATCCTTAACTCTCATTAATGGGTCAGAGTGTGCAGGATTGGGACCTAGGCAATTAGTAATATCCCCATTTTATAGATGGATAAATTGGGAGAAAGAGGATAATATTTTATAACATGTCTGCTAATGTTGGATGCCTCAGTTTTTGGGTGCCCATCTTAACACCTAAGGCCAGAGGTGCCAAGTACCCATAACTCCCAGTTAACAAGCCTGAAGTTTTCTTCTGTGATGGCTAATGGAAACAGTATAAAATATTGTCCCTCCTTGCTAGTTGTTAGTGCAGCAAAGCTCTGGCATTTACACAGCAGATTTACAAACCTATTTCCTTAGTGAAAAAATGAGCTAGTGAAATGTATAAGCAATTCTTAAATCCATTTGCAAGCTGTTTGGCTGTGTTACAGTTACAGAATACATTATCTAGATATTTTCATTTTAATGCCACAATACCCCTAGAGTTATCTAAAAATAATAAAAGTCAGAAAAGATAGGTCTACAAATATTGGAGTAGAAGAGCAGGATTGCCTATAAAAGGTGGTGGTTCTGTTCCTTCATGTGCTCCTCATCCTGAAATTCTAACTTAGGGAAAACTGTTTGACTGAGTAAGGTGTTATGGATCAAGCCCCTAATGAACAGAGATCTCAAAGCCCTTAACAAATATTAATGAAGCCTCACAACCCCCATTTTTATAGATAAGTAAGTGAAGGTATGAAGAGACTAAGTGACATGCCTAAACTGACCTAGCTAGGTTAAAGATTGTGGAATGGAAGCTAGGAATCCTGGCTCCTGTTCCCTACCAACTAGACTACATTTCTCTGTGCTAGATGAGTGTTAAGCACATATGTGTAGATCCTTGTTGGGGGTGAAGTGATTGGTGGTATATAGAAAGCACAGTGATTTAGAATTTGTGGATACTTCAGAAAGGATGGATCTAATACCACTAATCCAAGCCATGTCCAATGTAGGCAATAGCCATGTCAATTCACCACAGTCCTAACACATTCTGGCAGTATAAATGTGTGGCTACATCTAAGTGGGACTAACCATGTAGTGCATTGAGGGGAAGAGGGCGCAGGTGTGCGGACAAATGTCCATTAGTGATCATTTGGTCTGAAGGTGCTGATCTGACCAGGAAATGCTAAATGTTGAACTGCTTCCAAGGCATTTTAGCCTCTTTGATTTAGTGGAAGAGAGTGGAAATTTGTTTCAAATGAATGACAACATACTGAGGAGGAGCTGCAATCCAAATAGGCACATGGAGCCTCACAGTAGGAACAACACAGAGAAAACTTTACTGTGGAAGAAGTGAAAGAGGTTGACAGGGCTCTCTTTGCAGGACATTCTTAGCTTCTTGGTTTGACAGCCATATCTCCAGGCTCCCACTAAGACAGCAAAAATTCCTGATATAGTTAAGCCCTGTCAATTCAAATACAGCATCAGAATGTTTTGTGTCCCTCTGCAACATCCAGACACAGCAGCTGACATCATGCATTTGGTTATGTAGGTCTGATGTTCAGTGCATCACAGAACAGGGCCTTAATGAGACACTTGGTATTCAAAGCTCATGAATAAATCTGGGGCTCTTTTTTCTTGTTCTTTCTGTCATTTTGGCTTTGTGCACACAGAGCATGAGCATCTGATCATAATCAATGACACAGAGAAATCTTTCCAGATATTTGTCTCCACTAATAAGCCTGTGTGTTTACAAATATCTTAAAAACTTTGTACATGTGTGTGTAATACATATAAAGGGCTGATGGATGGAAACAACAATCAGCCATTTTACTAGGTTCCAACTTATTCTTTTCTTTGAATTTAACACTGGTGAAGGGTGTGGGATTGGTAGCTAAGAAGACTGAAATCCCCAACCCACAGTCCAGGTATAACGTGGTCACTGGAGTACATATTTCCCCATGATGTCCTACCATTGTGCTTCCACCCAGATCTAGCTAAGTTTTCATGGCACTCAAGGTCCTTGGCACCCCAGATGCTCATTGTGATATTGATATTTCTCTCTTAGGAATTATAGGTCCCCCAAAAGTCTTGAGATAACCGGTCCTAAGAGATGAGTTTGAACTTCAAAGCTGGGATCCTCATTGGAACTTTCCCAAAGTTTTAGATGAGTTGGATGTGTGGTTTTCTCTAGCCACTATCAATCTGGGATGCATTTGAAATCAGTGGCCTAGAGGTGAAAGACTCAGTGTCCAGTTCCCAATTTCATTAAATTATATATTTCACCTAATTTTAATTGTCCTGAAAGTTCAAGTCCCTGCTCCTTCATGTGCCTTGAGAGTCGGGAGGAAAGGTTATTTTTTAACCAAAAAAGTAGGGATCAGCTTGAGATGCAAGATTTGGCTCTGTATCTAAACTTCTTCTGGGTTCAGGGGGTATTAGCTCTGGAGATCTGGTTCAGGGCCGCCTCCAAAAATAAAACAAGAGAAATAGTATAAATGACGTGTGGAAGAAACTTGTATCTTTGCTACCAGCTTTTTTACCAGGCGATCGATCCCTTTACTGACAGAAAGTGGATGTGAGTACAGTAGAGCCCCTATTTCATGAACCAGTTGGGGATTGAGAAGTTCATAAAATCAGAACATTCATGGAATTGAATATCTCAAAGTGACAGTAGATATGGGGCATAAGTTGCAGTATGGTGCATTACATCACTTTCTTCTTGTCCTTCCAACCATTGCAAACCAATTTCCAATTCACTAAAGACATCAGAATGTGAAAGTATGCTGGCTTGTTCTTCATTAACCCCACTTTTGTTACGTTTATTTGTTTTTTTTTTCCCATTGGGAAAAAATAGTTTGTATAACTGATCATTCATAAAATTGAGGTTATACTGAACTTGTTCCTAGTGCAACCTGTGAAAACTAGCATGTGTTTGTTGTTGAAACCTCTGCATTGCAAATATGGACTAGGAATATGACATCTTCCTTACTGCTTAGTAGTCTTTCTGGCTTTTCTAAATGAACTATTGACTATACAAGCATCTGCAGATAAGCTGCAGTAAACATTTCACAAAAAATAACAGTAACCAAGCCTGAATGTGCTATGAAATTTAAACCTGTACAGTCTTAGGCCTGGTCTCCACTTACCTTCAAATTAGGCGGCAGTCGATGGGAGTTATGCAAACTACGCAGAGTAGCTTGTGTAATTCCCGTCGACTTTGTAACTTCTTTTCTATATGGCATCTTCACTGTGCTGCACCGATGGGAACTGTGTCCCTTCGATGTTGCACTATGCCACTTGAGGGAGTGGTTTTAACTCATCGACTTCCGGATCAATTGAGCGGGTCTTCACTGACTGCTCAATCAATCCAGATACATCGATCTAACAGTGGCAAATTTGCTGCCGTCAATGAAGAGGTACCCTTAGTCTTTCTAAATTGAATCATCTAGAAGGGCCAATTACATTACTGAAGCAATTAGCTTTAAGACAAATTTCAAATTCCAGTTCTTACTGGAGATAAAGCAGAATTTTTCAAATGCTCTAACTCCAGCAGTTCCAGGTTTTTCCTCACTCTTTTTGGGATTTTATTTATGTTTGACTTTGAATCCACATGCTGTGTTCTATTGGTATTTTAATTACATCTAAGTAGTTAACACTTGCAAACCTCTTTTAATATGATGTGAAAGCTAAAAGTATTCAGTAAACTGTAAATCATGATGGTAGGCAGATGAATGTAACAAGTCATATAATAAATTAAACTGCTGAGTATCAAGATGCAGGAACTTGGAGAAAATTAACTTTGGTGATCAGATACGTTCTATGCAGTAGTATCAAATTAGAATTTAAAGAGAGATGTAAGGGATCAGGCACCCATTAAATGCAAGTAATTTGCATTATCCATGGACAGCTTTTAAAGCCTCCACTAATTCATTACCGACACATCAGAGTTTGAGATGCTTGACCAGTCACTGTCCTGGTACACATCCCTTTGAGTTGCAATATGCTTATATTGTAGGAAATTTTCCTCAATTGTTTCACTATCATATTGTTAAACATTGGAATTAGGTGGTTAGAGTTTTTGGAACTTTGAGGAATAAAAGACAAAGCCGACTCCTTGGGTATTTTAACATTTGACCAGAATTCTTTAAAGTGCAAAGCACTGTCCAGGACAATGTTGTTAATTTTCTGTGGGAGACTGAATTGTTCCCCTCCAAAGCAAACAAGATGTATTGGGACTGAAATTTAGAAATCGGAGAATGCTCCAGAAGTTAGTCTCCGATCAGAGGGAATTCTGCACATTCTGCTCCAGGGAGATTCATGCCAGTAGAGTAGGATTGTTTCTATGAATAATTTCTTGTGTTCAGAGTGGTGTCTATCCTGGATTTACACTGATTACATATGGGCAGAGCAGGTAGTTGCCTGAGGCATCAAAGTGTTTATTGGACTATTTTTTATGCCAGTGACATTAGGGTGGGATAGAAAGAGTGATTTCAGTTTGCCATGAGCAGTAAAAATCCTTGAGCTGGCAATGGTGGTGTTGCCATCATTAACAAGAGAGTCTTTTAATAAGTTTTAGATAAAACCAAGAGAAGATTCTAATAAAATCTTTGAATAACACAAATTTAATCAAGGAACCTTTTTTACCCCTCAACAGAAACAGCATAAATATAAGTGAAGTGCTTTAATCATCTCTTACTGAAATATAAATTAACATTACCACCTCCACAGCCACTCTTCAAATAGTGCTACTGCTATCTGCCAGAAGGATTCCATCAGTTACTTTTTAAGAATTCCATGTGGCAAGCTGACTCTTCTTCCTTTACTTTCCCCATAGACTTTGCTCAGAGGCACAATCCTGGTTGTAAATAATCTAATTATAACAACAGTCTCTCTTCATGCTGACTTCTTTGAAGCAGACTTTTAGCAAAGTGGAGTAGCTCTTCTGGGGTAAATTTATGAGACATTTAAGGAAAAATATCTGAAAACATAGTAACATTAAATACTTATTTGTTGGCTGTTTGTGGAAATGCTTCAAAAGGTAATACAAAAAGGCCTTTTCTGTTAAAATTAAATTATATAACTTTATCTATTTGATTTATCAAAGACCTGAATAAATTAAAGCTTATACATACCTTTGCAGTAGCTGTCTAAAAGCTCTTTGGTTACAGAATAACAGTTTTGGATCACAAACTCCAAAGAGAGCGATATGGTGATCAAAGTAATGATAGATTATGTACAAGCATTACTAAAAAGAATGAATTAGCCCTTAATCAAGACTAGTTTTGACTTGAAACTTTCCCTATTCTGACTCTACAAATCCACCCAAATGGCTTTTTGCAATGGGTAAGAAAAGGATGAAAGAATTTTTTTTAAAAAAACAAGAAGCTGAGAAATACAGGAAGACTGATTTTCTTAAATATTCCCCATTGTCCCTCTGCTCTGATCCACACCTATCCTCCCTACGTTGCTCAGTTCTGATTTACATAATCTGTTACACACAGATGCATTGGAAATAACTTTGAGGAAGTAAAAAACAGGACTCACCTGTCAGAAATTGGTAACTCCTGGTGTGAGATAGAGAACATGTCTCATTCAGGCTACTCCATCATCAGCATTTTCATTCTGAGCACACTTATTTGGGTTACACACAGTTGTGATTTGAAGATTTATTTTCTCTAATAATCAGGAGGACCCTATAATCCCTAACTGAATTTAACTGAGAGGGAGTTTTGTCCGAGCACAGAGATAAGGCTGGGCCATACTTTTGATTATTTTTGCTGCATTGAATGAATGCACATTTCTAAAAGTGTGAATGTTATTAGAACCAGCAAAACACTGTTTAGTTACATCTTTAAGAGCACTATAGGTTACTTGAGTTCCCCTGCAGTGCTGGAAATGCAAATACTTCATCACTGTGCTAATGCATGAGATTCTGGGAGATACTAGTGCCTAGTAATGGAATTAGTTTGGTTTCATTGTCTGTACTGAATGAAGTGCAAAGCAGAGTCTACATGATAACAAAATAAATTTAGAATTCTTTAATTTTTTACTTTTAACAATTGATGCTCTTAGTAAAATGAGTAACAAATTCTTTTTTTAAAGATATACGTATTTTTAACTTGAGTGTTGCTCCTGAGCAATCATCTTTTCTCCCCCTCTTCCCTAGAATAGGATCCTTTCCAAGAATACTTAAAACAGGTCTTCAGGCCAGTTTAACATTTTCAGCACATGGGTGACCCTAGGCCCTCTGATTAACCAATTATTTAGTGCTAATGAATGGCAGTGCCCCATGTGGCTTCTGGAGATCTGCTCTGTCTTTAAAAGGACCTTCTCACTTCCTTAATGAGTTGAATGTACAGTATAATGACGGCATACCTACTCAAAAGAAATATCACTGCCAGGCTTTTGTTGTTATCTCTAATGTGTGTAGATTTTGAGGGCCTGCTCCTGTTTTGAGGTCTGATCCTGTGCCCATTTACATGTCCAGCTCTGTGAAGTGTTGAGCACCTCCTGGACATTGCATGACTTCAGCTCCCTTTGCCTCAAGGAGGAGTAGAATCAAATCCTAACAGGGGGTAGTGATAGGAGACTTGCTTAAGAAAAATAAGATGTTTTGCACCCTCTCTGTAACCTCTCTCTTCTGTTTTCCCAATGATACCTCCCATTCTGCATCACAGCTAACCAGAAAGAAGGGACAACATGGGATGGATCACTTGATAATTGCCCTGTTCTGCTTGTTCCCCCCTGAAGCATCTGGCATTGGCCACTGTTGGGAGACATGACACTGGGCAAGATGGACCATCGGTCTGACCCAATATGGCCAGTCTTATGTTTCTTGGAATTAATTGTCTTTCTTTTAAGCCTCATTCAATGGCAATTTAATGAACCCAATCAGCTGTAGACAGGAAAGTGAGAGTATGTTGGCAGCAGTGCATTTCCAGGAGGCCGGACTTACTAGTTCTATAATGACTGCAGCTCCTCCTGGACCTGGTGTCTCTGCCTGGTTGTGTTTCTTTTGCTAAGCTAGCTCATGCAGCAGTCTAACTTATTTAGACATGTTTTATTTCCTGATTGAGCTGAGAGCCTTGAAGGGACCAATGTTGAGCTTACACAGAGCCTGAAGTGAAGAGCACTCCATGGGCTTCCTCACATCTCATTTTAATTGCTAATGATTCATTCAAATCTCCAAGACCACTGAGTTGTTTTCTCATAGTTTAAACTTTAAACTGTTTTTAGATGTTCCCATTACTGTGATTTAAAAGCATCTTCTAATTCCTAGTGTGTTTTCAGTGTGGATTGCCCTTTTCTTCCGGAATTAAACATTTAGCAGCAGATAAAGTATTTCTAGGAGGAATACATCTTAAAGATACATTTTCCCCTGAGAGTCAATTATAGTACAGTTGGATTCAATGTTTCCATATTCTCCAAAGGAGAGATGATACTTTGTTGTCAATAAAGCAACTTTGCTGGAAAGGAGGGAGGGGGAAACAAACTCTCTCCAATAGTAGGCAAAAATAACAAGGGGAGGGGAAAGCGCTGTGAAAGAAGCAAACTTCTTCAGTCCATCAAAGGAAAGCAAATAAATAAAGAAGCACAAGAACGAACCATTTTCCATATT
This sequence comes from Emydura macquarii macquarii, assembly GCF_026122565.2. Taxonomy (NCBI): domain Eukaryota; kingdom Metazoa; phylum Chordata; order Testudines; family Chelidae; genus Emydura; species Emydura macquarii. Next base: position 10,374,096 of record NW_027130204.1, on the reverse strand, counting down.
AAAATGTTTACTTAAAATGGGAACATCAATAATTTTCTTTTGACATGACTGACACACATACAATAACACTGCACACAATTTCTTTTAACAAGGCACTCGTCTCTCAAATGATAGTGGTGCTGATAGATATCAGCCAGGATGAAACAGGTGTTAGTCGGACTGGACATGTTGCCCTTTTGCAAAATGACTGATTGTAAAATTGAAGATCTTAGCAGAGTTCAAAACTGTTAATTTCCAAATAACAAATTGCAGGCAAAGAATCAATGGTGCTTTAATTAGAGCTAGTTGACTGATTGCTCTGTGTTAAATTAAGGTGTGTGTCAGCTTCCCATGCACTGAAAATAAAAAAAACAACAACAAAATTGATTTAATCTGTAATGCCAGAACACCTCACCACCACCCACCTCCTTGGGCTACAGGGTGTCATTGATAGGAGTATACAATCATTAGTTATTCTCCTATGCTCTCAGGGCTCTCTGAACGTCAGTAACTAGGAGAGAGCCAGGTGGAGTGGAGAAGAACAAACAAGCTGGGAGGCAAAAGAGTGGTTAAGGGCTTCTGTAACTTTAGTTTCTGATTTAATGCTGGTTGACATTAGTGGAAAGACTTCCATTGAGTTCAGTGGGCTTTGAATCAGGCCTTTAATTCCTAAATGTATGCAGTGTATGAGACAATCCAGGTGCTTGGGTGATCAGGGGAGAAGAATGGAGGGAAGGAGCACTCACTGCTGCTGTGCCGTTGTAGCGCGTCTGGTGAAGACACTCTATGCCGACGGGAGCATAGTAAATCCAGCTCTGCGAGAGGCGGTAGCTACATCGAGAAGCTCTCCCACCGACATAGCGCGGTCCACTCCAGTGCTTAGGTCAGCATAATTTACATGGCTCAGTGGGTGGTTTATTCACACCCCTAATTAACGTAAGTTATACTGAAGTAAGTGGTAAAGGAACTTAGAGTCTAAGGTGATGAGATAAACACAGGACAAAGCACAGGATATGGACCCAGAAAGGGAGACAGTGAGGAGATGGGAATGAAATATTCCTAGTTTTTTAAGGGAGCCCTTCCAGCAGGAGAGAGCAGGCTTGTCGGAAGCATAGGGTATATCTAGGGCCCTACCAAATTCACAGTCCATTTTTTTAAATGTCACGGTTATAGCATTTTAAAAATCTTGACTTTCACAGTTTCAAATATTTAAATCTTAAATTTCACACTGTTGTAACAAAGCATGAATATGTATTTTAAAATGGCAAAATATAAGACTCAGCATTTCTCAAACTGTGGATCCCAACCCAAAAGGGGGTCTCCAGGCTATTGTAGGAGGGTTGTGGTATTGCCATCCTTACTTCTGTGCTTCCTTCAGAGCTAAGTGGCTAGAGAGCAGAGACCCCCAGTCTGAGAAATGCTATGAACTTTTGTATGCTTTTACCCTATAGTATAGTATAGTACACAAAAGACCAGATATCACAGGGGAGACAGATTTCACAGTCAGTGATGCATTTTTCATGGCTGTGAATTTGGTAGGGTCCTAATGCATAGCATAAGAAGACACAAATCTGAGCATTAAAAAGAAAAAAGGGTCAGATCCTCCTCCTATTGAACTCTGTAGCAAAGCTCCCATTGACTTCAATAGTGAAGAATCAGTTATGGGAAGAAGACCATAAATTTCCAAGGAGTTTCATCAGATCGGCTTCCCTTCCTTTCCAACACACCAAAGAGAGAATAAGAAGAGAGATTAGAATGAAAACAATAGCTCTGATGGGATAATGTAAAATCTCTACATTCATTGATCTAACCTTGATGTAACTATATCTGTGTCATCAATATAAGTAACAGAAAGCTCAGGAGAAAAATTTTAAAAAACAAGCAAAGTGCAGTTAGAGTAATAGGTTTGCTACACTGCCATCTCTGAAGACCGAGAGGCTCCATTAATAATAAAATGCATTTTAGATAAAGAATAAATAAACTTGTTCAATGAATAAATCAGTTCTGCATGATTCCACATTGGTGTTATGTACATGAAGCTGCTCACTGAGGGAGACCTGTTAAATGACTGAATTAACTATAACTGAGCTGTGCTGCATTTTTAATAAATCTAGGTGTAGGTGAGTGTGTCCCGTGCTTATATATAATGCATGGATTTTCAGTTTAATGCAACCGATAGACCTTTTAGAATAAAGTCAGCCCAGAGACATGCTGTGCGTAAATGCTCATAGTGTTCACTGTTTAGAGGCCGCCTGCATAGCTTTTTAAAAAAGAAACAGGCACAGATTCTGCCCTATTTGATTTGTAAATGGGGTTCAGATTCATGTGTCAGGGCAGCATTTGGCCAGCGAATGCAAACGTCTCTAAGATCCCAGATCTCTGGTTGGTATGTACAAATTAAAGACATCCAGTGATCAGTCCTCAATGAGTATGTCAGGATTAGGGTTTAACTCTAGTAAATTGTTTGCCAATTAACTCAAATTAATTAACTTTGTACATACACAAATATTTATCCTAAGACATATGTGGTGATGTACTCTAGTGGTATGTCCAGAATAGGATGAAAGTTATTTTGGGGGTTCTTAAAACAACAACAAAAAATACCCCCAAACCCACAACACCACTGCACATATGTTGGCTACCATGTTTTTAACTAACAAGTTTTAAAACTATAGTGTATTTTAAATAGGAGTCACCTCGACCATCTATCACATATAAAAATACAACTTACCCTATGCTCACTATAGTTTTAAAACATGTTAGATAACAAGTTTAAAAACAAAAACTCCTTTTATACTACCTCAGTCTAGTGTAACGTCTGTGAAATGTCTAGTTGAGCATTTTCAATCAAGTTAGCTAACTTGAGTCACTTACCACTCAATTAACTTGTGTTAAAACAGGACCAAAAATTTCTAATTTGATGCCAGGTCTACACAGGGCCACTCAGGAAAGTTAAGGCAAATCAAGTGAAGATATGATGTCAATGAGCATAAGTTGTAGCATGTTAAAAGCCCATGTGGATGCTCTCATTCAGGAGTATAATATGCTTTAACTTATATGTATTGATATCAGACCTTTTGTTGATTTGCCTCAACCTTTTTTAGTGCCCCAAATAGGTAACCCATAGGCTTACCTCATATGGCCACCTTCAGCTTCCCATATGTGAATGTTTGCTGCCCACTGGGATCCCCAAAATCTGAGGGGATTGGAAGCAATTTCCACAGAACATCTCCAGTCTGGGTGGTGATTTCCTGAAAATTCCACAGGTTCCTCTATTTCCCTCTCCAGTGTATACTCCCACAGAGGCTCTAACCCTTCTATATGTCTGGAGGAGAAATGCCCTTTTATAAATGAAATAGCAGATTTTGCATTTTGCATTTAATTTAGCATTTGAGGTGCAAGAGCTGAGAGTTGAAAGCAGAGGCTGCTTGCTTCTGAAAGCAGGCAAGCAAAATTGACATGTAAAGATGAACTCCAAGCCAATTTATAGCAGCAGGTATAGATCATAATGTATCTGAGTCAAAATAGGGTAGCCAGTGCTTGCCCTGAGGACCCTCCACTGAGTGCAGCTGTGGGCAAAGTATTATCTGGAGCTGCTTCTGTGACAATACATATTGATGGTGACGCAGATGCTGTTTTTAAAAAATTAGTAGGCTGGAAGACCAAGGTGAGCAAGACATGGCTACCTTCTGTCCTGAAATGATACTATGTTCCTAAGGTGAGGAAACTTTACAGTTCAAGGAACTTCCTAGATGAATATTAATTTAATGGTGTTTTATAAGAAAAGAAAATGCGTTTATATAGTAATATTGTTTTATACAGACCGGGTCCATCTGAACATTATTAAATCTCTTATGCTCAGGCAGACTCACAGCTTTTCAGGATTCCTAGAGGCATTACCTATCCATCACAAGATAATTTCTACCAATTTCTGGTCTTCTTTACATCCGCCTAAACCCAGAGTAACTCCAAGAAGGAAGGAAACAAATAGGCAGATGGCAATGCCAGTTCACATAAATAAGAGTGGAATTTTTAAATTCAGTGAAAGGTGTTAAACAGTGAGCACAAATGGACAGAAGAAAAAAAACCTAAGTGTCCCAGCTCAGCTAATTATCCATAGTAATAGCTTTCCCAAATGAAATCTATTATTTAAAAAAAGAGTTTCCTCATGTGTTGAGTACAGTTTAGTCCATTCAAACAGAAAGGGTTTTAAGGGCTCTAATAAACTTGTCAACCTCTCTCCTCTTGGTCTATTTTTTACATTCCATTAATTCAGGACAGTAAAGCTGAGCTGCTGATTTTCACTTTGGTATTAGACATTTTCACTTACTAGTTCTTCTGCACTAGTACAATTCTTTGTGACTGGTTTATCAACACTGTAAGAGAATTATATACATTTGATTTATGTTCAGATGGATACTGTCTGCACACAATGAGATAATAGAACAGGTATATTTCCTTCTTAATTTGCTATTTAAAAACAAAACATAATACGACTATGTTGATAGATGTCTTTAAAGTACACTGGGAAAATAGAGATTTAAAAAATATGTGTATATTGGGAAGAAGCACACTTTTTTAATAAGACATTTCAAAAAATTCTTATTTAAAGGGCATTATTCCCAATATGTATTTACATACACAGAAATATGTAGGTGTATATGTGTAATATATATAATAAATATTTTAATTCCGACTAATTTTTATAGAACTTAAAAGATTACATAAGCTACATTTTGAAACTATCTGGACTGCCTGTCAATACAAATGCAATTAGAGTAATTCTAAAAATCCTATCTTAAAAAGATTAGAATGTATTGCACTGGTTTCATGCTCAGGATGTCCTACAGCAATTTACAAAGTGTAAAGTGCTGGTTGTGTGAGGACTGCATAGACAGATAAGGCAGATGACGTTGCCCTAATCTTGTGGAGTCCATACTCCTCCCCTGGTCTTCATGTAGTGGGAATGGCTCTTGAAAGGGCAAGGGGGCACTAAGGATACATATTTACCCTCCATCCAGGTCTGGTAAAATAGATTTGGTCCTGAATGACCTACCTATTGCCCCTTCATGTTGGGGATCTCCATTTAAGCGGATCTCCACAACGGGAGGGCGCAATAGCACAGAGCCAGAATGGAAATGTGATCTCTGCACAGAAGGCTCCAGGTCCTCCTGGTCTTGGGCGGGCTATGCAGTTCATTCTGCAGGGGGATAGTCCCTGTCCTTGAAGAAGTGACCCCTTTCTATGGATTTTTACCATTGGAAGGGACAGTCTAGCTCTCTATAAGGTGCTTAAGCCATCCACACCTTCTACTGAGATCAGGGAGGCCGTGTGTGCTCAAGAAGTTCAGCCACAGACTTGGAGAATAGCACCATCCTATTTGTTAGAAGTAATTATGGCTGAGATTTTCAAAGCTGTCTAAGGGATTTGATGTCCAATTCCTGTTAACTCTAATGAAAACCTCAGTTTTAAAAAATGTCATCTTCTCCAATACACTCATTGGCGATGGACAAGATAAGCCTGGTTTAGGCTGGAATTTTCAAAGGAGCCCACTGTGATTCAATGGAGCTGGGTGTCTGATTCTCTTAGGCTTTGTTGAAATCTGTCTCATGGCTGATTGTATAGTGATTTTAATTTTTGTATAAAATTCTTGATTATGATTAATGTTAACGTGTATTGACTATGTTTTTATCAAATGGGGGAAAAAAAACCTTGATACTCCAAGACCAGGTGTTTCTCTTCAGATTAGGCATTTTTTTTAAAAGATATTCTCTAGGTCAGTGGTTCCCAAACTATGGTCTGTGGTTCCCAAACCATGGTCCGTGGGGTCTTTCAAAGTGGCCCATCGCTCCCCTCCCGTTAGCTGCAGAAGGGACCTGCTGCCTAAGGACCCAAGCGGAGTGTGTTGTCATGGCGCTACAAGACTGGTGCAAGCTCCTTGCTGAAACCAAGGAGATAGTAGATCAGCGCTCCCCTCCCCCTGGCTGTAGCAGGGAGCACAGCAAAGCACTCTTCCTAGGTCCCTAGGTGCTGGGGTCCCTGCTGGAGCCAGAAGGAGGGGAGCACTTATCTCCCATCTCTCTGGCTGCAGAAGTGAGCCACTGGCTAGGGACCCAGCTGGAGCATACGGGGCTACAGGATTTGTATGGTTTCCTTGCTGCAGCCAGGGGGATAGAAAATCAGCGAGGAGTGAGGCAACCTCCTCGCTGAACTCCTGTCTGGCTGCAGTGCAGGTGGGGGCTGCTGGTGGAGACTGGTGGCCTTTCAGGGTTGTAAAAATGATATCTGTGACACTCGAGCCAAAAAGTTTGGGAGCCACTGCTCTGGTTCAAATGGGAATTAATTAAGAGAAGTTATATGGCCTGTGTTATGCAGGAGGCCAGACTAGAAGATCACAGTGGTTCCTTTTAGTTTTATGAATCTATGAATTTTCCACTGGGCTTATATTTTATGTTCACATTTGCAGCTAAAACATTATGAAGTAATATGTATTTAAAAAAAGAAAATGAAAAGAGAAACACAAGTGAATTTCAAAGTATTTATGGTGATTCTGTTTTGTCATTAAAAACTCTGAGAGATTTAAAACTAGATTGAACAATATTCTATACCAGTGATTGCTGGTGCCCAAATCATGTTGTGGGTCTGCAAGTAGTGAACAACAGTTGAGGCAGCAGAGAACATGTGCAAAACCCCTATACTCTTTTCCTATGGCACTGAATAGTGCAAAGCCTGTGTATTCTGTGCTCTGCATCTCCTCCTTCAGCTTCTGGCAGCCTTTCAGTGGGGCCAAGTGCAGGACAACCACACAATATAATGGTGACACTATTGGCCATTAGTCCCCAATGACCTTTCACTGTAAAGAAGAATTCTGTACTGGCAGATGGATGCACTAAATGAACCAATAGGCAGAGCCATGATAAATCCATGATTTTGCAGCCATATAATTTGTTACAAAATCTGTCATTGACCATAGAATTTTGCAGCAGAATCTAAACTTTCTTTTGCTTTCTGTTGACTTGCCTTGGATTTACAGTGGTGTAACTGAGAGCATCATTGCCCTTCTCTCCCCAGGAGCAAATTTCCTGCTGATTTGTATCCATCAATAAATAGAACGTTGTACATATTAAGTGTATTTTTCAGATTTGGGGCTAGCCTACGCTTAAAATTTACAGCAGCACAGCTGTATCAGTACAGCTGTGCCGCTATAAGAGCACTTGTGTAGGCGCGTCATGCCTCCAACTTTTGAAAATCTTAACCCAAATTAATAATAATGCCAAATCCTGTGAAAGGTACATTTTGACCATGGGTAGCGGTGTGTTTAGTAGCAGGGTGGAAATACTGTCTGCTCATGTAGATTCTTTAAATCCTTTTCAGAACACAGAATCTCAGCCAGGAATTTAGATGTTAAGAAATGCTTAAAATCCCTGGTAAAAGTTAAGATATGCAGCAGTTTAAATAATCTGTGTTATCACTGGTGGTGATATGCTGGCCTTTCCTGAAGAAGTAGTTTGAAGACCTGGAATTGCTTATTAGCCCAATAACACTATCAATTTAAATTAGTCTCAGCTGAACAGCAATGGCCTTTAATGCATACTACATCATGCTTACAAGAAATTATACATCTTTCCCATTTACTCAAACTGGAATTCACTCTTCTGTGACCTTACATCCAACCTGAACATTTTCTGGAACATTTAGTGCCCAGTTCTGCAATCCTTTCTCAGGCAAAAACCCGCATTCACTTCAGTAGGAGTTGAGATGCAAGATTAAGCCATTTGTTATTTTGCACTGAGAATATTTTTGTGTGGGCGGGGAGTGTTAATTTTACAAAGTGATCACAATTTATTTCTGTGGGACTGACAGAAGGAAAACAGACTAAGCAAAATAATTTAGGGTAAAACTTTCAAGAGTGACCAGGGATTTTGGGTGCTTCGATTTTTGAGTGCACAACTTGATTCAGAAATACAACTCTCACTGACAATAATGGGAGCTGCTGCAGGCACTCAGCACCTTTACAAATCAGGTCCTAGGTGTCTCAAGACAGGTACTCAACAGTAGAGATTCCCTAAATGGCACTAATTGCCATTGAACCATTCCATCCTACTAGTTCTGAGTTCCTTCTACTTTGTACCCCATTGAATTCCATTGAAAGGATTAATCCAGATATTGCCAGCAAACAATGTTTTCCATAGCAAAATCGGCTGTGGATTGCTGGCAGCAGTACATTGCACTATTTTAGTGTAGTTCAAAGGGCAGTCTCAGTTTTAATCCTCCTTAAACCACTTAACATTGCCTTTGATGCCAGTGTAGGCTGCCCTGGAAGAGAGTTTTTGTTTGTTTGTTTTTCTATTTCTTCTCCCTGACTGCTACATTAGCCACTAGACAGTCCCCATTACACTTTATCCTCCCCATTAAGCAGGTTGGCAATTGGGGCCTCACATCTATTACTTGTATATTGCCATGTCAGGGTTGACAAATCACCTCATGAATGATGTAGCAAAAGTGCCATTTCATTAAGTGGGTTGTAACAAGCCTAAATACAGTGGGATGAGGAGGAATCTGGGGAATAGTTGTAAAAACAAAGTAAAGACAGTATTTCATTCAAGACATAGTTTGTCACAAGCATTGTTGGGCTCAAATACAGTGGGTGCTATCTTGCAATTAGCCCAAACACCACTTACATGACATCACAACACAATATCCATTGAGATAAAAATGGCAGGATATGGGCCAAAATGTACCAATTTAACCACTGTTGCTGTTTGGTAGGATTAGTTGAGTGAACTAGGTATTATCACTATAATTCTGCTAAGTCTAAATATCAAGATTTTCAAAAATCATCTTTCCTGTAAGAGCATTGTGTATATCTGAATCCTCATACAACAGCCATTTTATCACCTGATTGACTCCACTGTAAACAGAATTGCACATTGCAATGCACTGAAACAATTTGGGACTTTCATTCTACACTCTACGGTACTTCATTGTAGTTTTTCTCTATGCAAATTCACTATTCTGTAATTGGGTTCCCCTGTACTTTACTTAAAAAGTTTTGTGCTGTCTTGTTAAACAGGAGAATTTGGAATACTACAGTTTGTTAATATTCTGAATGCTAGCTGAATGCTAATGTGATTTCTTCCATAAGGCAAAGTATACCCTGCAATCTATGCAAGTGCCAAAACTTGATATTTGTGCCATGTGGGATGATGTGAGGCAAGCAGATCACATAATACTGCCCTAATACAGAATTCAGTGTTTTGAGCTATAATGTTCTAAGACACCTGGCAGGAAGGTGAAGCATGAACCAGCATAGCTGGTTCTATATAACTGGGTGGAGCATGACTAGTATGTCACCAGGCAAGGCATCATCTGTAAGAAAATCTTTCAGAATAAGATTTTATGCACACACAAACACAATTTGGTTTCTAGAGATATTGAGCACCTACAACTGCCACTGAACACAGAGGAGAGCTAGTTTCTCAGTGCCTCTGGAAATCAGGTCCAAAGTTGTTCTTTGAGTGGTCTCTTCACGTTCACCACTTATGGGTTGGGTCAGTGGTGGTGCACCATCTGCACACCCATGAAAGGGGAATGTGCAGAGAACATCTCAAAAGAACTTGAGTTGCAGGAGAGTAACAGTAATTTCCCTGCATGATTGCATTGCCAGATTGGGACTGCGTTTCCTAACAGAGAATAAAAAACTCCAGCGATGTTGTTGAGCATTCTCCTCCTGTAAATGAGGAAGAACAAATGGCCAAACAGAACATTGTTTCTGAGCAAAGGTTACTGACTGGTAAAAACTTGATAACCAGAAGGATATAGGGAAGAAAATGACCTTCAGTCTGTAATATTGATATTACATACAATATTGTGATAAGTGTTCTATTCAATTGGATTGTGAGTCTTCCAAAACTAGTGATGGGCCTTTTAAGAGTTTGAAGCTTGTATCAGTTACTGTTTTCTGTGCCCTGCATCTTTAAATGAAGAGAAGTCTCTTGCCTAGCTGCCATTTTGTATTCATATGCCGCCTGCTCCAAGGTAAATATGAATACTGTGTGCTCTTTCATGAAGCCCATTCTTTTGTTCTTTCTTAGTTTTTGTGGCTATTCTGACTAAAGCAAATGATTGTTCTTTCTGTAGATAGCCTCTGGGTAATCTCATCCACAAAGATAAATTCAGCTACTATCTCTATTCTGATAAATGTCAGATCTACTTTTCTACTCAAGACTTGTCTCCTCCAGTCCAAACTCAAATCTTGGCCTGTCCCTCTGATATCTCCTTATGGATTTCTAGCAGTCAGCTCAAGCTCAAGGTGGCTACAATAGAGCTCCTATCTTTTGCCCCATGCTCTCCCCGCTATCTCCTTGATCACTGTGGACAACATCACCAATTCTGCCTGTCACTCAGCCCTATTCCCTGGGCATCATTTTTGACTCAGACCTCTCTCTCTCAGTCCTCACATTTAGGCTATGTCTAAATATTGTCACTTCTTTGTGCATAATCTCCCTAAGATATGGCTTTTCCTATCTGTCCACACAGGTAAAATTTTCATCCAGGTCCTCATCATCTCCTGTCTCGATTATCACAACAGCCTTTTCTCTGACATGGACAAATGATATTTTTCCCTGCTCATCCCCATCCAGAATGCTGCTGCAAAGATCGTTTTCCTAGCCTGTCACTTTGACCATGTCACCCTTCTCTTTTCCTTTCTCCACTGGCTCCCCCTTCTGCATTGCTTTTGTCTTTACTATGAGCTACATACTCGCGTTAGCTCTCATTGAACTAGTGCAAGCTAGGGCCCTGCACAGGACTAGTGTAGAGCCCTGCAGCAGGACTGAGGTCCTGTGGGTCCCCCCGGATCCCTGCCATAATAGCAGGAGTGGGAGTGAGTATTGTGGGACAGGACGGGAGTGGGAATAAGAATAGTCCCATGGAGGGCTCTAATGCAAGTATAAATAGTTGTTAGTTGCAGTAGCACAGATTGCAGCAGAGGAAGTACATCTGAGCCGTGCCTGGTATAAACTCGTCTGAAACCAGTGCTACTGCGGCTAGACTGCTGTTTATACTCACTTGATATTTATACTTGTTGAGAGCTAGCACAAGTATGTGTACACAAGCAGGGGATAAGCTACTTCACTTTCAGTGCCATTCATGGCCTATCCCAACCTGTCATCGAGAGTCATTATCGAGAGATCAGCTCTTGCCTTTTATTGGCCCATGATGACAGCCTCCATCCCTCACTTGTTACATTTTCAAAGAGGCACCTTCGCGCTATCTCCTGTGCTTTCCTTCATGCATGGAGGAGGTCCCTGTAAAATACCTGCAAACCTCACTGTCCCCTTTCAAATCCCTCCTTAAAACTCTCCTTTGCTGTGAAGCCTATAAAAAACTTGATAACAGAATGCTGATGTGCTAAGACAACTGCTTTTCATGCTGACCTATATGCTAACTTGTTCCTTGTATTTCCTCATCTTTTTACCTGCATCGTTCCTTGTCTGTTACTAGGCTTTAAGCTCTGTAGGATAGGGGCCGTCTTTTTGTTCTGTGTTTATACAGTTCCTAGAAAAATGGGGTTCTGGCCCCTGATTAGTGCTCCCCGGTGCTACAATAATATAAATAATAATAAAATAGGGAAAATCCCTGGATCAAACACCCCTAAACTTTGAAGAAATGTGGATCTACATTCAAACTTTGTGACTGAGGCTCATCTCGTTTAAAAATTGAGTGATATTCCCCATATTAAAAATCTCTAATGTGGATCTCCTTTTTAATAGGATCAGATTCTAAAAGTAGGCATTACTCTGTATTCTCTCTTTCTCTTTCCCCCCAGGACAATTATCATAATTGGAGCTTTTTACTTAATGAATATGTTCCAAAACAGCCATCATTCTGAAATTGATGATATAAGGCTTCTCTGACTCTCTCCAGCCTGGCTGGGATATCACGAGTTTGGGGTAAAGTACAATAAGGAGCAGGATGAATATGAGGCATTCAGATTTCCAGTTTTAAAACCCTAATGGCTTTGTTCTTCAGCTGTGATGCAAAAGGATTTGAGCATCCCCTATAGTTGATAAGTGATTGAAACAACACCCTCCCTGGGCTTTTTATGAAAGATTGTTCAAAATAAAGGAGATCTTTTTGTCTTCCTACTGAAATGAAGACAGAATTTCACCTTTTTATTATCTATGGTACAATAATTAAAAAAAATAACAAACATGTTGTGACGCACACAATAAGTTATTTTGCTAATGATATTTTAAATTCAGCCATTCCGTAGGAAGTCCACCTGGTTATGGAAAGATATGTTAAGATACATACATCCATGACCAAATTAAAGCAAAATGACAAATCAGTCAAAGCCTAGCAGGATTGTGGCCCTCCAACATCAGTATCACTTTTAACAGCATATATGTGCCCATGTGTATATTAGAATAACAGTAGACTCCTAACAGTGAGATCTATTAGACAGTGGAATAATGTCCTAAGAGGACGTGGTGGGTATTTTTTGCTGTAGTTATTTAACACTAGACTGGACAAAGCACTGAAGAATATTCTGAGGAGAACAATCACTAACAGGCAGAGTGATTGACCTGATGACCCACTAGGACTTGTCCACCTTTGATTTCTGTGATTCCTGAACTGACTCTTAAGGCACTCAGCTGTTTGTTAGAGCCTTCCATCCGGGGCTGTCTATCACACCAAACTGGCTGGGGAAGTAATGACTTGGTGATATAGTTTGAGACTTTTCTTAATTAGGTTTATATTTTTGCTGGGCCCAAGTGAATAAATTAAACTACACTGGCAAACTGATTCTTATCTCAACTTCCAATTGATCTAAAAAGTAATAGAAGTTATAATTTCCTGAAACTTTGTTGGATAATGTAGCAAGGGAAAATGCATTTAAATGATTTATCATTAGCAGGAAGCAGGCAGCAGTACTAAAGGGACCGGGGGCATTTGAATGTGACAGAGTTATTGTTTGTGAAAGAGATTTGATGCTTCATTAGAGAAAAAAAATCTGTACCAAAATATTCTTAATAACATTCTTATTAAACAGGAAATGCAAACATTAGTAAATGCATGCAGTGTTTAATAGATGAATACTAGATACCTGATTCTGTATTTAAGTCACCTCTAATTTTTAGGAAATGCAAAATCTGTCTTGGATGGGAGGCTGGGGTGAAGATATTTGAACAGCATTGAAAGGAAACAAGCACTGGATAAATACCATAATTTATTAGGAGACATGTGTTACCCTGATGAGGATGTTCAACAGGTGTTTCTAGGTCAGGGGATGTCTCGGGAATGGAGAAGAGGGAATGCTCAAATACTGTGGCTATGAGGCCCACAGAAGTATTATATCGTTATATCTACTCTATACTATTTCCATTCTCTACAGTTCTGGCGAGTGTTTGAGCAGAACTTCTGGCTTGGGGCAAGGTGTTCATGTTGTTTCCTTGGACCTACAGCAGAAGGTATGGATCTAGTCACAAGAGACATAGGAGAGCCAGAAGGAAGGGGGTGACCGTCATTCCCTATGGACCTTTGAAAAACAGTTCTTTGCCTTCCTCCCATGCCTTTGCATTCTAGGAGGTCAAAAACACTTAATAAAATAAACCAAACAACACTCCTGGGTTCTATCTCTGTTGTGCAAGATGGTTAACCTGAGGCAAAGAGAAGTGAAGCGATGTGGCTGAGGTCACACTGCTGTGTGTTGTTGCAAAGCCAGGAAGGAAAACCAGGAGCTCTGACTTCCAAGTTCTCTGCTCTGAACATCAGATTTGCTCCCATCTCTGTGGTATGTGTACCTCAATGGTGGTTCACTAAATGTGAAATCCTCATGGGTAAAGAGGGCAGATGGTTATAGAGTCAGCACCTCAGAACATACCCAAGACCTCTTATCAAAAAAAGTAAATACCAACCTAGATTCATGGTACTATCTGAGGACCCTGAAGTGCTTTACAAACTATTCACATGAATTGCTTTAGCTGCCGTTAAAGGAGCCATAGCTTAATATATTAGCTGTTTGACAGTGGGCAGCAGCACTGCACAACAGCTGAGGCAGACAGCAAAGAATAACTGCACATTCCTTTGAAACAAGAGGGAAAATTTAAGTAGGTATTTTGAGGGACTTCTAGTCAATTGGGTACTTTACATCTAGGTCATCCTTCGTCTTTTCTAGGATTGAGTCAGTCACTTCTAGTCTAGTAAGTGGAATTCTAATTATAGGTACTGTAAATTCTGGGAGTGAGATCCCTGTTCATGTCAATGGGGCATTATTTAGTTGTCTTCACTGCTGCCAGGATTTCACAATGAGTCTGTATCTCCCATGTATTACAGTGAACTCACTAGTGCTAGCCACAAGACCCATACCGACTGCTTATCTCCATTTTATACATTTTTGTTGAAACTGAAGTGGGGCTCCCACTGATGTGTTCCATGGTTGTGGATTTTACTATCTCCCCTTCATTTTCAAAGGTAGTATAGAAACAATCACATTATTTTCCTAAACGCAGAATTAAAGAAAGCATTTTTGACTTTCCAAACATACCCCAGAGATTATGGTTCTTCATAATTTATTTTGTAATTAACATGTTAGTAATGAGGAAACACAAATCATAGCAAAGGAAATTATATTCCTGAATAATAATATATACACTTTTGTTTGTCAGCTAACCTGGATAATATATTGTAGCCTTCATGTTTTTTGCTTTTAGTTTTAGAAAAGTAATACATCTGACTATCGTGATGTATACATGCAATATATTGAGAGCATTCTTCTTGCTTGGATTATATCTTTACTGTATGATATCTGGAGTTTTGAGCGGACAGTCCACCTATTAGCTGTAACAATTCTTGCTATTTAACTGTTAGGATTGGCTGGTGATTTACCAAAATGTTGTGAGTACTTTTCATTATAGGAAATCCCTAAAACTTTGGACTCCTAGGCCCAGCTCAGCACTGTGAAACCAAGCACAACATGACTGAAGTCAACATAGATGCAACTGCTTAAACCAGCAGTGAGTTTGACACATAGGTTCCCATTTACTCTGGTAATTTACTGGAAGTGTGAGACTGTAATTACGACTTTTACAAACACAGAAGGCATTTTGAACGCAATACAGCAATAGAGGTCTCCAAGCAGTTTGAAGTGATATAAAGCAGAATCAGAAAGGGTTAATGAATAAGCAGCAAGTATTTTTCTTTGTAAATTTACCAAATTATTGACATTTCTGAAATGTCTTGTATGATCTTATTATGCTTTACATACACTGTGAGGCCTAACAAAACCACATTCCACAGCAGCAATCCCCCACAATTCCGTGGCAACGTTAATTTGTTTGGTTGTCATGTAATGCCCTTCATTCATCCATGATTATTTTCACAGGTGGATTTTTCATTATACGCTCCAGGGGGCCCAGATCTACTCTTTCTGCCCGAGTCCCATAATGAGAACCTAGCTATCTAGCTCAGAAGCAAATTCCCCCAAGAGTGTGAAAGAAGTGGGGAGCTTGTAAGCTTCAGCAGCTCATTGTGCCTGAGCTGCTGCACTGTTCTCCAGGCAACTAAGCTGGCTGGCCTATGAATCTGGCTTCATTCACTCTGCACACTGGACTACTGCTCTGGCTCAATGATCTTCTGCGGCCAAGCTGTAAGGAGTAATGTAGGAAGCATGCACTGTAATACAATTAACTCTTCCATTTGGGAGGAATGATGGGGGAACTAGAACGTGGGGAAGGAGACAGGAAAAAAATGTTCAGGCATCTAGCTGCAATAAAATGGGGGAATTCTGGGGCACGTTGGAAAAATGCCAGATGCCATTGCCACAGATTAGCAGAATCCATTGTGCCCTGATTGAGATATCAGAGCTGTTGCTTCAGGTTGTCTGCAGACTCAGGCATGTGACACTGCATCAGTTTTCACTTGGTTATCCAGGTTATCACAGTGCTAAAAACATACTTTAAGAAAAAACAAAGCTGAGGATCTGGAGCACAATTCTGTAGCAAAGTCCTTGATTATAGAAGATGAAATTGCAAGGTATTCCAATGTTATGGTGCCATTAGGGCAAAATTCCACCCTATATTAAACCTAGAAGTGTTCATTTAGTCTACTCTAGTACATCTCTAGCAATGATCCAACAAGCTTCCTCTTCCAAAATATTTCATTGTCTGAGCTTATTATGATAATATTGGGCCAGACCATGGAGCTACACTGATTTAAAATGGCTAAGGATCTGCTCCATGGTTTGCTGCTGTTTAACCTAAAACTAGGGTATATACAGACACACATATCTGTCAGCACTATAGCTGTCTGCTAACAGGTCCCTGAGGCCATCTTGAAAACTCAACGTCAATATATATAAATATAAATATATATATATATATATATAATAAAATAAATATTAATATATATATAAATAATAATATAAAAATAATGCATGCAGAAAGGTTATAGAAAGCAGTGTAAGGTACTGTTTTTATTTGTTTTTTGTAGTGCTGAGCAGCCAGGGAAATTGTTGCCTGGCGAAAGCTTCAATAACAGCTCCATCAGAAAATAAAAAATGTTGTCCTCTTCCTCTTTATTTTGTCTGTGTCTTGTATTATCATTTATTTGCCTCCGTCTACATCCTCAAAGTCTTTGTGTGATTTGTCCACATTTTTACACCCCTCTTCCCCCAAAATCAACTGTGATTTGAAAAGAAATGGTGGTGATACTAAAACGTTCAATGTGTTGGGACTGAGAAGTGTCTATTTCCATGGAACACTGGCAATTTAAAATGATGCAACTGTCACATGGGGGAATGGCATGTGTTATTTTTTCTCCTCCATTCACTGAGGTACATTTGGCAGCAAAAAAAGAGTTCAAAGGACTACCTTCCACTTAAATTCTTCCTCTTTCGCCCCTGGAGCAATCCATAACTACTTGCTCCACTGTAAATAAAAAAACAGCAGTTGATAAAGAAACATAAAACCCTCAAAATGTGTAGAAAAGGAGGTAGTTTTCCTTCCTCTAGTCTTTACTAAGCATTCCTCATTAAAGCAAAAGTACCACTGGAGTCAATAGGTCTAAGTAAAGAGTGTTGATTAAGACCAATGAGTACAATTAAGTTGCACTATCAGTCACAGGAGTTACATGTGCATCAAAAAGAGAATATACCCCGAAACGTGTCTGTCTAGCTTTCCAGGCACTGGATTAGAGCAATGCAAATATTGAAGCTACTTACAGTTGGCTTCTATTAAATATGGTACTTACTGAATGAGCTTATAAATGCTGAGCAGAATGTTTTGGAGAAAACTTGTTGAGACCATTGCTGATTACTTGGTGCAGTTACTTTTCCTAAGTGCATGAGGCAATGGTATTAGATGAAGGTCATAGCTTGGTATAAAATGTGATTACTTGTCTATTCTAATCTTCTGCAGGTAATATTTTTAACTGTAGCTCTTTAAGTGGGTTGCCTGCTCTCAAGATATTTAGGTCAAGGTCTATTTATAAGAATTGCTGCAAAGACATTGAGACTTCCAGTTGAAAAGGGTATTCACAATTGAAGTGAAAGTTCATTAATGACTGCAGTAAATTTGATTTTAAAGGAACACCATCAAAATAAGCATTATTATACACTTCAAAAGGAAAGCCAGTGATAAATTATATTGTTAAAGAGGAAAGACATTATAAAATCTCCTATCTGAAGTTTTCACCATTTATAATGTAAGCTTACTTCTTGTAATTCATCTGTAGGACAGTGAAATGAAGCTATTCATTTTCCACATTCTCCTTCTCTTCGATTTCAGTTGTTTCTTATTTAAGCACAATGCTGTTGTCTTCAGGTTTCCAACACTGTGGTAAAGTATAATTAATTTTTTTCATTAAAATTTTAAAAAATATAATTGAGTCTATTCAGACCAAGTTTTGAAAATGCCCCTTTTCCTTTTTGGCGTTTTTAACAAAAGTTTGAGCATTGCCTTTTAAAATGTTTGCATTTAATAGATGACTAATCAGTGTGAGCCAAAAGAGATTATCATTTGTTGATGCCCATTTTAGTTATGATCTCTGAACTCTTCAAAATACTTCAATCAAAATTCCCCAGAAACATTCTTTGTTGTAACTTATACAAAATATCTGTGTTTATGTAATTTCTCCATAGTTGTCATTCATGTAATGTTAGAGGGGGGAAGCTTTCTTCGATTAATTTATCTGAAAAACTTTAATTAGAGCCCGCCAGACAATTTATGTTATTCAGTTCCTACTAACGGGACCAACAGAGAGAGTCCGATAATAAAATCACTATAGCACTTTTGGTGAAAATTCTCCAGCATCTTTCATCATCAGTGTGATGCTGAATAGGGGGTAACAAAAGTGATAATTCAATTAGAAAATAAAGCGCCCATATGTTAAATGTGCAGTGAGAGTAGAGACAATCTTAGTACAGCACCAACTGGCCTGGCTTTGGGAAGAAAGGCTTCTTTCAGCTGACAGACTAGAACAGAATTTTCAATTGTTTGTAATTTACATCCAAGTGATTTGTTCCCTTTAACCAAAGCATCATTAAACTGGTTAAATCTGTCGAAGTTGAAAGAAAAAGACTGTCAAAGAAAAACACAGTTTTTCTGTATGTCCATCTTGACAAATTATTGATTCTCAAGTTCCTTTTGCTGATATTATCATGCTACTCCAGATTCTTCTTACTAAGGCTATGTCTACACTGCTGTCTATGTCAGCAAAATTTATGTTGCTCAGGAATGTGAATATTCAACCCACCGAGTTACATAAGTAACTCTAACACAAGCGCTAGTATGTGCAGCGCTATGTCAGCTTGAGAGCTTCTCCCACGACATAGCTGACACTGCTCATAGCGGTGGGTTTTTTTTATACTGACGGGAAAGATCTCTCCATTCGGCATTCACTAGATGTGCTTCGATGTACAGTGGTATCAGTATAGCTGCTCTGCTGCAACACTGCATGTGTAGATATGGCTTTAGAGGCAGAGACCATCTTTTTTGTGTGGTGTTAGTACAGCACCAACTACAATGGGATCCAGGTTCATGAATGGTATTCTTAGGCACTACCTCAATACAAATAATAAATGATGATAATATAACAGCTGATTATTTTCTCCCTTCCTGTGGTCAACAACATTTTGTATAGGTATGTACAGGCATTTCCTTTGAGTACTGAAGTGAAGTGTGCGTCATAATTTTGATGTCAGAATGTCCATTCATTTCTAAAATCAGCCAATAAATTCATGCTTTGTGTTGAGCACTTTGGGGTGGTAGAGTGGAAGACATTATGCAAGTGTGTGATGATATTATAGTCTCTTCTCCTTTTGTCCTTTGTCCAAGACCTCTCTAATGGTTGGGGCTACTTTGGAATTTATTAAATGAATAATATACATTGTCGTATGGCAGCAATTAATTTTGGTCTCTATTTTTCTAACTCTTTTTTAAGAATTAAAAATAATAGAACCATCATCCTGAAAGTACTTTGATATCAATTAATTTTAAATGAATTTTTGTGAAATTCAGTACCAGTTCAGTGAAGGTTTATATTGAGCATCCCTCTTGGCATCTTGCATTTGTAGCTTAATGTTGCAGCAAGTAGAAAGTTAACACTTTGTAATAAGTGGGAAATTATTTTTGCTACATGTCCTCTGATATGCACTGTGATCATACTAATCATGGTATTTTTGTAGGCGGTTACACTATCTGGGAATTCCAGCAGCAATTAATATCAATTTACACTGTAATATACTATATACCAAGTTAATTAGTCACACTAGAAATCTAAGTAGTTTTATGATTCCTTAGCAGCCGAAGCTGTTTACTCGATGATGGTGTTTGTTTTTGTTTTAATATATTAGGTATGAGTGGATTTGTTTTGCCTAGTTTTGAACCCACTCAAATATTGTGGGTTCAGAATTCTACCTCAGACATTAATATCTGAGAATTCTGTTTTGGAGGAGCTGGAATGGGAAGCCGAGGTAGAGAGAAATGTTCAGTGAAAAATATAATAGAGAGTAGACAGAAGAGAAAACATATAAAACTGTGACTAAAAGAACAGAGAAAGAAAGAGAGATTCCAATTAAAAATGAATACCACATATACACTGTACTGTCTAGAGAGAACCACTTGTGCTAGTTACTGTAGAGGGATTCTGCCCCTACCACAGGCTTTCCATAAGCTGGGAAAACGTAGTTTTAATTGAATCACCATAAACAAAAATGCAAAAACCATGATTGCTAGTTGCAAATGGGGGAAAAGACTTGTAAACACAGAAAATCATTTGAGATTAGGTTGAAGCATTTTGTGTGAGTTTTAAATTTTTGTTTAAAAATAAAATAAAAGTAAATTTGTGGATAACGGTAGGTTTTGTTTGTTTATTTGCATTTTGTTTTTTGAAGGAGGGCACTTTACATTTATTTTTTTAATGTGTTTGTGAATGGTCTGGATTAGAGCTCTGGGAACTGAACAGAAAACATAGGAAGTGTAACACTGCCAGCTTCTCCATACAGCTGCTGCAAGAATATAGGGGAGACTAACTCCAATAGTGAAAGGTTATTTCAACCTCCATACTCCTACAGAACATGTGTTCCCTGCCAAGAATGTTAGCAATGGGGAAAGGAAACTAGTGCCAGTTGTGGTATAAGTTGAGATGATGGACATGGGTCCATTGGGAAATGCATTGCACGTCACCACCAAACAGCGTTGTATGGTAATGACTTTTGTTCACTAGTGATATTAGTTTCAGACTCGTCACCTGCAAGCTAAAGGCTACAAATCTCATCACTAATTCCATTAGCTATCCAGTCTTCCAGTAAAGAATGTGCAATTGGATTAAGAAACATACACTTCCTAGTGCCATGGAATATGTGGCATTACAACGCTCAAACATTTTATTTTGTTGAAGTACTTTTATTTTAAAAAATGGTCAATAAATTCTTACAACGTCCCTCTGAGGGACAGTGGGTTGGATGTAAATAGTAATTTCCCATTTTGTAGATGGGGAAACAGAGAAAGAAAAAGAGAGAGAGAGAGAGACTCAGGGCCACCCAAGTAAGTCAGCAATGGCATAGTCAGATCTAGAATCCAAATCTCTAACTTTCCAGTCCCCAATTCATTAGATTACAGTGATTCCAAATGTGCCCAGCTCCCTCAAAATGCAATAAGAGTAGGTGAAAGCAGAGCTCTTAAATTAGAAGGTATCCAAACTGGTCTAGGAGCTCTTGCAAATATTTATCAGTTCCATTTGCCAGATTCTTGTAGCCATGTTTCCCATGTTACTTCTGGAAGCAGAGAGAAAGTTTCACTTCTTGGAATAAGACAGCAGTGCTGGAAGCAAATGTTTGGCCCTGTAATTAGAACTTGGACTTTTGCAGACGTATTGCCATGAGAATTCCTGGAGGTACTTAAATACATGAGCAGTAGCTTATACAACAGGAGCTCCTATTTTTCTAGCTGGCACGTGCCCAATTGAAGTCTTTGGGGCCTGGGGTATATCCATTTTTCTAAAGCTTAACATTAATGTATCTCGCACAATCATATATATATTTTGTTATTATTAGTTAATATTTGTAAAGCACTTTGGATTATGCAAATGTTAGGCATTGTAGCAAATACTCATATATAAGTGTTTAGGTAGATTGACATGTAATGTGCATGTGTTTGAGAGAGATAATATGCACTTAAACATTCAGGAACACAGTCTCTCACTCTTGCTCATATTAAGTAGTATCTTCCTAGTAATCCTTTTAGTTTCAATAGAGCTACTTGCCATATGAGGCACTACTCAGCATGAGTAAGCATGAGAGAATAGGTCCCTCAGTGTTAGTCTGAATAATGCAATAATGTTGCTTTCCTATATATGCTAATTTTCTGAGAGAACATAGAACAGCTGGCACATATAGACATACATACATACTTTATAATCTCTCTGTAGGATATTGCCCACTGTACAGTTTGGTTGAAACCATAAAAACATAAGAATTGTCATATTGGGTCAGACCAATGGTCATCTAGCCCCGTATCCTGTCTTCCAATAGTAGCTGATGCCAGATGCTTCAGAGAGAATGAACAGAACAGAGTGCTTTATTGAATGATCCACTCCCTGTCATCCGGTCCCAGCTTCTAACAGTCAGAGATTTTGGGGCACCCAGACCATGGGGTTGCATCCATGGCCATGTTGGATAATAGCCATTGGTGGACTTGTCCGCCATGAACTTATCTAATTTTTTTTTCAACCCAGTTATACTTTTGGCCTTCGCAGCAAACCCTAGCAAGGAGTTCTACAGGTTGACTGTGTTTTGTGTGAAGTTTTTCCTTATGTTTGTTTTAAATCTACTACCTATTTATTTAATTGAGTGATCCCTGGTTTGTGTGTTATGTGAAGGGGTAAATAACACTTTTTTATTCACTTCCTCCATACCATTAATGATTCTGTAAATGTCTAATATATTTTCCCTCAGTTGTTACTTTTCCAAGATGAATAGTCCTGGTCTATTCAATCTGTCCTCATATGGAATCTATTCCATATTCCTAATAATTTTTGTTGCCCTTCTCTGTACTTTCTCCAGTTCTAATATATCTTTTTGAGATGGGGCAACCAGAACTGCATGCATTAGTTAAGGTGCGGGCATATAATTCAGTTATATAATGGCATTATGATATTTTCTGTTTTATTATCTATTCCTTTTCTAATGGTTCCTAACATTTTGTTAGCTTTTGGACTGTTGCTGCACATTGAGCAGATGTTTTCAGAGAACTCTCCACAATAACTCCAATCTATTTCATGGGGGTAACAGCTAATTTAGACTCCACCATTCTGTATGTATTGTTGGGATTATATATTCCAATGTTCATTATTTTGCATTTATGAAGACTGAATTTCATCTGTCATTTTCTTGCCCAGTCACTCAGTTTTGTGAGATCCCTTTGTAACTCTTCACAGTCTGCTTTGGTCTCAACTATCCAAAGTAATTTTCTGTTGTCTGAAACTTTGCCACCTCACTGTTTACCTGTTTTCCCATATCCTTTATGAATATGTTGAACAGCACAGGTGCCAGTGCAGATCCTTGGTGAGGCATGATTTCCCTTTAGAAAATACATGTTGACTCTTCCCCAATAAATCATATTTGTTTAAGTGTCTGATAATTCTGTTCTTTACTATAGTTTCTACAAATTAGACTGATAATGAGTTTAGGTATACAGGCCTGTAATTGCCAGAATCTCATCTGGAGTCCTTTTTTAAAAAATCCAGTCATCTGGTATGGAAGCTGATTTAAGTGATAGGTTACATATCACAATTAGTAGCACATTCATATTTCAGTTCTTGCATAACTCTTGGGTGAAGACAATGTGGTCTTGATGACTTATTATTGTTTAATTTATCAATTTGTTCCAAAACCACCTCTACTGGGACAGTTCCTCAGATTTGTCACCTAAAAAGAATGGCTCACATGTTGGAATCCCTCTCACGTTCTCTGCAGTGAAGAATTCTTTTAGCTTCTCCATGATGGCTTTGTCTTCCTTGAGTGCTCCCTTAGCACCTTGATCATTCGGTGTCCTCACTGGTTGTTTGGCAGGCTTCCTGCTTCTGATGTAGTTAAAAAAACCAAAACAATCTGTAAGGTTTTTTGTCTTTTGCTAGTTGTTCTTTGAATTCTTTTTTGGCCTGCCTAATTATACTTTTACACTTGACTTGCCAGAATTTATGTTGCTTTCTGTTTTGCATAGTAGGATTTGACTTCCAGTTGTGAAAAGATCTCTCTCTTTTTTCCTAACTGCCTCTTTTGCTCTGTTGTTTAGCCATGATGTCATGCTTTTGGTCCTCTTACTGTTTTTTTTTGTTTTTTTTTTTGGAGGGGGGGGAGGGAGGAGTGGGTATACATTTACTTTGAGCCTCTATTATGGCATTTTTAAAAAGTTTCCATGTAGCTTGCAGGCATTTCACTGTCATGACTGTTCCTTTTAATTTGCATTTAAATAGCCTCCTCATTTTTGTGTAATTCCCCTTTTTGAAGTTAAATGCTACTATGGTGGGTTTCGTTGTTGTTTCCTCCCCTCTAGGATGTTAAATTTAATTACATTATGATCGCTATTACCAAGCAGTTCAAATATATTCACCTCTTGGGCCAGAGTTTGTGCTCCATTTAGGACTTAATCAAGAATTGCCTTTCCCCTGGAGGATTCCAGGACTAGCTGCTCTACAGTGCAGTCATTAATGGTGCCTAGAAGTTTTATCTCTTTGTCCCATCCTGAGGTGACTTGTCACCAGTCAATATGGGGTTAGTTGAAATCCCCCATTATTATTACTGAGCTTCCTGTTTCTGTAGCCTTTCTGATTTCCCTGAGGATTTCACAACTGCTCTCACTATCCTGATCATTTGGTCAGAAGTATATTCCTACTGTTATAGTCTTATTCTTCGAGCATGGAATTTCAAAAGGACTCTAAAGTGAAGAGAAGCAATTCTGATTCATCTTGTCTGAGAGTGCAACAATATTGCTATATAAAAGTATTTCTTATTGCGTGCACATGTTTATCAATAAATTATTACATTTTCACAGTTTTTAAAGGTATTTAGTTTTATAGAAAATGACATTTAAAAACTAATAAAATAAGCCATCCTCCTCCATTAGTAAACTGTTACATATTACTGTCTCACACACACACACACACACACACCACACACACAGACACACACACACAGAGTCTGATTTAAATAAGTCAGTGGACTATTCTTCTGATTGGTGGAACATTTGAAGGTACAAACAATACCATTGTTTTCATCAGCCAAATATGCAAATTGAAGTATAAGAGATCTCAAAGAGGCTTAGGCCTTTTCCTGGATAGTGGATGAAGCTCTTTTTTGTCTGCAACCATTGTAATGAAATTGTGTTACTTTGTGCCATAGTGAAACTAACATAATATTCACCCAGTTAAGTTATAATGCAGTCCAATATATGAAATGGCAGCTTAATGCCATTTTAAAGAAGGCAAAATTTTCCATTGAAGCCAGTGTTATTTCATATTGTTATTAATCAGTGGAGTCTTTGCTTGCACTGCCTGCAGGATTGAGCCCTATGTCTGCTGCTTCTTTTGCCATTATCTGTGTATTTCTTCCAAGTCTAGTGACATTGTTGCCAAGTGTCAGGAGCCAGTTGAGATAAAGTCTTCCAGAGAGGGACATCTGTCTGTTTAAATTGGCAGGGAATGCCTGATTGACATCTGGCTATCGTCATTTTCTTCCGCTGTTAAACTGGTTTATTTACTAGTCTTATGGTAAATGCTTGTCAGACCTGCAGTATGGGACATGCCTTTGTGGGATATGCCAGAATACTAGCGGATGCCAAATGCCACACATTATTAGGAATACTCCTCTCCATGTGTTTTCTGCAAACCTAGAGTTCTGTACAAAAGAATACAGCTATCCCTGAGAGGGACAGCGCATACACAATAGACTACTTGGTTAAAAATAGAGTTATGTCTCAGAAGTGTAAATTCAGTATGGTCTGAAATACCCTGTGAAACAAGTATTTGTCTGCCAGAAGACCCATGCCCTGTTCATATTTCTTTTGAGTCAAGAAAAAATATTACACGTCTTCCATTTGAAATGTTTGCTTTATATCTTGACTTGATTCCATCCATTAAGCCTTGTATGTTGGTAAACCCCTCCTGCAAACACTCTGAAACACATGTATACTGGGTACCTAAACCATGTATGTTCAGGCAGGGATCCCCATACAGCTTTCAAAAGTGAATATTGCTTGAAAGTTCTTCTCATTTGTATTAAGAATTTGTATGAGAATAGACTATCTGCTTTAAGGGTCTGAGCTAAAGTCTGTTGAACTCATCAGAAATACTCCTGTTCGCTTCAGTGGGCTTTGGATCAGGCCTTCAATATAGCTGTTAACTTTAAGAATGGGGAGATTTTTGGCAGTTTTGGGGGGTATTTTAGGGGGCAGTATTTAACATCTGTATTCAGTCCAAATAGAATGTCTCAAGCTATAGTGCAATGTACAATTCAGATCACCCATGCACTCCCACCCCTGTGCTCTTTGTTAGTGACTGCACTTTTTTTTTAGTTCATATGCTTGCTTGCGCTGTCAGTTCTGTAACTAGTTCAACTGTCCCCATCTCTGCTGAGTAGTTATAAGCTAGAAGCATTGCCTCTTGTCAGTGAATGACAAGGAAGCACTGTCTCTGAAAGGGTCATCTGGACGTAGCTCGTGAGGGATGGACCAGTGGCAAGGAACTGGAAACTGGAATTTTAGTGACTTTTAGAATCATCTAAAACCCTGAAAGTCTCTCAGGCAGAGGGAAAGGGGTGTGTGTGTATGAGGTCAAGAGTGTGAGTCTGTGTGGAATGCAGACATGGAAAAATATGTTGAAAGAGAATGAGAGAAAAGGAGAATAGATGGTGACAGGAAAGGGGTCAGTGGAAGAGTAAATGGAAGACAGGCTACCCTCTCTCTTTCTAGTTTTTGGGGGCAAAATTTAAGCGTCTGAGTGTTAACTACATATGTTGTCAAATGCTGGAGAGTGTCATGAGGTGCAATGTATATCAAAGGATGGCATTTTCCAGCATAGAGCAAAAATCTGTTCTACTCCTTGCTCCTAAAGATTTGATGGGGGACCAGATGAGGAAGATGATGAGTTTGTGTGTGTTGCCTAACTGTTAGATACCAGTTGGCAGACACTTTAGCATGTAGACAGGGTATTTGAGAAACAAATAAAGTTTTCTCAGATAATGCCTTTAGATACAAGGTGGCAAATCAACAACAAATTTAAACATTTATCAGGCAGCTGGACAATACACACAAACTCATGACGCATGGATGCAATTTCATTCACATCATGGAAAGTGATCATTTCCCTGCATTATGCATTAATTGTCTTACTATGCTGTGATACTATATTTGAGTGCAGGACAATGAGCACAAACTGCTAATTTGCTCCCTGGTTTGTTACCTATTAGTGAGAATGTTTAGAGGATTTTTTATTTCCCATCCCCAACAGCGTCTTCGAAGTGTTTTCTTTTGGAACAAAGAAGTAAACATTTTAAAAAGGTGATTCTTAATTAGCCCTTTTGCAAAACGGAAACTTACAAAAGACAAGGTCTCTTTGCTAATTACTAAACCAGCCTGCCCCCTGAGAGGAAGATGAATTTCCAGGTGGATAATGTTTAAATTCAGTAAGCAGCTGCATACAGAAATGAACTTGAGCCAGTAAAAAAAAAAAAAAAACCATTTCCTGTAGAATTGGTTATTACTTAAAATGTTGTGTTATCAAGTAATCATTTGCAGTCAAGTGGATATCAGCCAAAATCAATTCTACAGTAGCCGCAGTAGCAGAAAGCTCACCTGATTTTGAAAATGCTCTTAGATTTAGGCAGTTTTTTCTACTTTTTGATAAGCACATTCAGGTGTGTTAGATGATATAATCAGAACTGTGAGACTATCCCTGTGTTTTCCCACAGACCCACATATTTGCTAGCAGAAAACGAACGTGATTCTGTAACACAGCTGTAACATAGTTTAAAAACTGCATATGTGAACAAAATTTGTACTACCCACTTTTAAACAGTGTGTGGTATAATCTGGAAATTTTCAACGGTATCATCTTTAAAATCAAAATAGAATTTAAAATAGCTATTATGCAAATTACAATATTACTTGTCTACTCCTCCTTCTCCTTCCATCCACCCAGCTAATATCCTGGAAAGTCATGGATCTAGAATATGTGATTCACAAAGGGAGTTAGGTGTTGCAATGCTGAGCGTCATGGATTAGGGTGACCATATTTTTCCAAAGGGGCCAGCCTGGGCCCTCTCACCCTCACCCACCACACCCACATGCGGGACTGGCCTGAGCTACCTGCCCGGGGCCAGGCCAACCCAAGCTACTCATCCCTGCCATCCGCCCATGTGTGTCCAAGCCGGCCTGAGTCCTCCTAGCCACGTGGATCTGGCATCACTGTTCACCCCCTGCTCATTCCCTTGATGATCAGTTGGCAAGATCAAGCAGGACAAATGCCAAGTTTTGCCAAAAAAAAGTCAGGATGGCCGAGACAGGGCTTAAAAAAGGGACTGCCCTGGCCATAATGGGATGTATGGTCACCCTAGTCATGGTGCCCAACTTTTAGGTGTCTAGACAATCACAGGAACAAACACTGCAATCCACAAAGCCAAGTTAGGCCAAACAATGCATGGGGAGGGATAGATGCGTAAAGGTATGTTTACATTACACACTCGTTTTGGAGGGTTGTAGCACATACTCTACATGCCCCCCACCACACGGATGTAAATAGCAGGGTAGATGATGAGGCACTGCTTAGGCGAGAAGTGTAAAGATACTTGGGCAGCAAATGGGAGTTTTGCAAGGGACTTCTCCAAGTGAAGGAGGAGCAACTATGTGGGCCTTGGGGTGAGTGTTTGTCTGTCTGTTTGTTGTGTGCTTGCGTGCTGTGTTCTTGCTTCCTTGAAGTTTGTAGAGTGGTGTCTTTTGGGGGCTGTGTGCTGAGCCAAGCAGCCTGCTGGGCTAGGCTGAGGGTTGACTAATGAGGATCTAGGCTGCCATCCTTGGATCCCTAATCCCTTTAGGATTCCTTGAGAAGGGGGTGGGGCTAAGTCAGGGAAATGAGAAGTTTTAAAAGCCACTTCCTAAGCGACCAGAGGAGCTAGTGAATAGGGGAGTTTTGTGAGGAAGTTTAAAAAGGGAGCAGGAGCGCCAGATAAACCCAACAAACATACTCTAAACTTAGGCCAATAACTCCCTAACACCACCACAAAGAACAAACAAACAAAAAAGCCCTGCAAGAGTAAAAATAATGCAAGCAGAAGTCCAGCAGCAGTATAGGGGATATCCCATTTATTGCATTGAAAGCAGCCTGAATGATTACCTGCCCTGTGAGTAGGTGGTGTATGTGTACATTCAGTGCAAGCAACTTATGTCCCTCTGTGACCAATTATAGGTACTTGAGACCAGAGTGGCTGAACTGAAGGAATTAAGGGAAACAGAGAGGTACATAGACAAGACTTTCAGGGACATAGCAGAGTAGTCCAACCCGCAGTCTAACAGCCTCTGTGCTTTTAAGAAGGATGAAAGTCTTGAGGAAGGAGAACGTCAAACTGGAGTGGACGGAAAAAATCCCATGGTTGGAATCCTCCTTCCAGATGATGTAATGGTATCTTCTCACACTGTGGAAACCTCTTAGGGGAAGGGGAGCCCAGTTATTAGGACGAGACAGGTAATAGAAATAGGGGAATCGAGAATCAGAAATATAGATAGTTGGGTTTGTGATGACTGGAAAAACCACATGCCTGCCAGGTGCAAAGGTTGAAAATCTCTCAAGACATCTAGATAGACCCATCTGTAGTACTGGGGAGGAGACAATGGCCATAGTGCATGTAGGTACCAGTGACATAGGGAAAGGTTGGAGAGAAGTCCTGGAGGCCAAATTTAGGCTGTTAGGTAAGGGATTAAAGTCCAGGACCTTCATAGTAGCATTCTTTGAAATGCTTCCAGTTCCACATGCAGGTCCAATTAGACAGGCATATCAGAAAGGTCTAAATGCATGGATGATATGATGGTGTAGGGAAGAGGCTTTTAGGTTTATTAGGACCTGGGGAACCTTTTGGGAAAGGAGGAGCCTATACAGGAAGGATGGGCTCCATCTAAACCAAAATGGAAACAGATTACTGGCATGTAAATTTAAAAACATTGTAGAGGAGTTATTAAACTAAGGGCTGGGGGAAAGCTGATGGGTGCAGAGAAGCACATGGTGTGGATAAAGACATCCCTTAGGAGAAGATTTATTAAAGGGAATACTCTATATCCTAGTAAAGAGGAGAGGATATAAACTGATAAAGTACCGGTAGGAACTGAAGAGAAAGAGTCAAATGAAAAGGAGTCCCATTCAACTTCATCACTTGAAGGCAGACAACTAAATATTGACAAATTTCATAAGAGCTTATACACAAATGCTAGAACTCTAAATACTAAGATGGTTGAACTTGAGTGCTTGGTATTAAATGAGGATATTGATATAATAGACATCACAGAAATTCCCCTTACCAACTCCCCCTAGCTTTATGTCACCTGCAAATTTGATCAGGAACCTACATCCAGGTCATTAATAAAGAAGTTAAATAACACCGGTCCCAAAACAGATCCCTGTAGAACCCCACTTGAGACTTTCTTCCAATCTGACATCATTCCATTAATAGCTTTGTTTCATAGAATCATAGAAGATTAGGGTTGGAAGGGACCTCAGGAGGTCATCTAGTCCAACTCCCTGCTCAAAGCAGGACCAACCCCTGTTTGCAGTTGTTTAATCAATTATATATCCACTTAATGGTAGCTCCTCCAAGCCCATATTTCTCCAACTTACTTATGAGAATGTTTTGTGGGATTGTCTCAAAAGTCTTGCTAAAGTCCAGGTATATTATGTCTACTGCCTTTCCCCTATCCACCAAACCAGTTATCCTGTCAAAGGAGGAAATCAAGCTGGTATGGCATGATTTTTTTCTTAGTAAATCCGTGCTGGCTACTAACGATCACCCCTTTATCCTCCAGGTATTCATAAATTGAATGTTTTATACATTGCTCTAGTAGCTTCCCAAGTATCAAGGTCAGGATGACTGGTCTATAGTTCCCTGACTCCTCCTTTTCCCCCTTTTTTAAAGATGGGCACTACATTGCCCCTTCTCCAGTCTTCCAGGATCTCTCCTGTCATCCATGTCATCCACAGTTATTCTTAGTTACACTTCATTATAACTTTATTTATTTAGCACCATTCTGAGGAAATGGAAAATGAAAAATGGAAACCATCTACAGCCATTACAGTACAACTTCACTAACCCAGAAACCTTAATTCTCACACTAAAACTCCTGTGGGTTTCCCTGCTTCTTGGCAAAGATATAATGGCAGATTAGTGTTTTGAGGCCTTATTACTATCGTTTCTTGACATATGCAAAATAAAGAATCCTTACTGGTATATTGCAATTAGTGTAATAAATAATGAAAAAGTCAGTTATACTTGTCAAAGGGGTAAGTGTGCCTGATTCTAATCTTGCCTATACCTGTTATACAACAGTGTAACGGCATTGTCTTTTGTGGAGTTTCTTTTAGTCTGAGTAGAGTAAAGCCCAAATGAACAGAGGTTATTTTGTAAATTCATTGCCCGTATTTTGTCCCCCAGGCTTCCTTTTCCAATAATAGTTGTTGACTTTCTTGTTAATTGTAAAATTTAGTCACACAAATAGCAGGCCTCCAAGTCCATATGTATGAAAGAGAATCTGCTATATTTGAAATTCAGTTACTGGGGTCTGTGATTGAGGTCTCCAAGCAGCCGTGTGTGACTTTAGGGAAGTCGAATTTGTCTTTTTTTCACTCGTCTAGTAAATGGGTACCTGATGTCAACCGCACAGGGATTGTCTGTGAGGGTTAATTAATCAGATGTATTAAGTGCTTTGGGAGGACTGGATGAGAGCCAAAGTACATGAAAGTGCATTTTTATCATCCTCAGCATTTTGGCTGGCTTTACTCTTTAATTTGGAAGCAGAATATTTATTTTAGATACTTTTATACAATATGCATGGAACATGTGTAATGGGGCAGGAAAGAGGCAGTACATTCTAATAGCATTTAATCCCATTTTGTAAAATGATGAATGGTCACTGAATTCTGCTTTCAATGACTGGAATTCTTCCCCTCTACAGAAATCCCACACCGTTACTTTTCCCCAGCCGTACATGGTGCTACATGAAACAAACTATATATAAAGAAGCCCAACCCTAAACACACAAGCCTCGCAACTGGCCAAGTAATATGATTTTTACCACTTCTTAATAAAAGAGACAACTATTTATCTAGTGCATTATGCTGAAACCATTGCTCTCTTCTCTTTAATTTACTACAGAGCAAATGGAGTTGAGTTAAGCAGCCTGCCTTTTGATGTGTAATGCATTGAGCTTTTTTTTGTCAGTTTTGCTGCCATTTGCTTCGATGAAATAGAGTCCCATATAATTTCCTAGCCTCAGCACACTGCCAGTGCCTGTTTTATTTGGCAATAAATTAATACAATTCATTACCAAAAGGTAGATAAATGAATAGAACTGCCAGCTATGAATAAGGGAGATGACTCTATTTCTTTCAAACATATTTTACATGATATTCCGATAGTTACTGCCTGGTCTTTATCATCTAACTTCACGTCAAAACAAGTGCCTTTGGGCCAAGGTCATAGTTTACTTAGAGAATCACTTTCATTGCTCCCATTCTCAGCACACAAAATACTACAATCTAGCACACTTTGTTAGTACCTAGCTTCAGTCCTCTGCATCGGTGAGCCCATATTTTAATCTTAGCACGTAATGCCAGGGAGCCCAAATCCCTGTACCTGTCCAGCCCCTGTGCACCACTCCAGTGATGTAAAGGAACCAGAAATTAGGTGAATTTGGCCAGTTGGGAATTCCCCTGTAATAAGAGGAATCCCCAGGTGGTGCAGAGCTTCTAATAGTGGCTTTTGCCATCCCTCCCTGTAGTCTGAGTATAGTGTATGGTTGGGGTAAGTGGACATGTGGCTATGGACTGCTCAGTGTAAGACAGACCTATAAGGCTGCTATAATCTATGCCAGGGCCCAAACTTACAAACAATTAGATCCGGAATCTGGGGCCCGTACAGGTATAAGAGTCACTTTCTCTCCATCCACCACCACCACCTCAGGTCTTGCTTGACCAGACTCAAGAAGCAGGTTCAATATTTCTAGGGATTTTTTTTCCCATATAGAGAACTTCACCCTGTACTCCCAGTATGGTAGGGGACACATGCTTCCCTTGGCTATTTATTGTTCTGGGATGCTTGTATGTGTAATTGTGGAGTGTCCCTATCACATAACTAGTATCAAACTTGACATGCACCGGCAATGAGAAGCATCAGCTTGGTGACGTAGGATTTTTTATAATGGATCAGACTTTAACATCTGAAAAAAACAAGTTCCACAGCCATACATTGCAGACTAATTTGGCTTGATCTAAAGTTTTGTAATAGAAGTAACTGTACAGAGCTTAATTCTCTTCTCAGTTTATCAGCTGTAATTTTCCATTGACTTCAGTGGGAGCTATGCCTGTGCATCTAAGAGCAGAATAGGTCTCATTATCATTGAGGCAACATTTTCAAATCCAGTACAAAGCAAATTACTACAGGAACGTAGAACAACTCTTACTTTCATGGCTGTAGTCAAGGGGCAGGGGACTGCAGCATTGGTTCCTGAGTCAGGAAATTCAAGGCCCAGTGTAGCTTGATTGGCACAAAGTTTTTCTGTGCAACTGTGGGAGAGGCCCTGAAGCAGGCATCGCCAAATAAGGTCAGGTACATGCTTCATTCTAGGCCAAAAATGCAAATTATTTGAATGAAGTTGAAACCTTGAACATACCCACAATGTATAGTCCTCAGAGGATTCTATGCCTACAGTTACCCCTTAATTAAATATGCAACCAGACCTACCTGTAGATACCTGCTTGCTTCCCATAGGCTCTGGGTACAGATCATTATGAAAGTCAGCATTATAGTAGTTTTTAACACTTGCCAAGTTGAAAAGGTCCCTTCTTAAATGGTGACAAATAGTAAGCTGCAGATACAGTACTAAATGAAACACAGAAATAAAAGTTATGAATCTTTTGTTCTTCTATCAGATTTTATATGTGTTGAATCTTTCCTTCTTTTAATGTATCCTGTCAAAGACAATTTTTTTTAATTGCCATCTAACTAATTTATCTTTAAATGTTTTTTATTCCACACTTTTTTTTTTTTTTTTGGATCTACTTGTTTCATTGTTTATCTTTAATCTTTAAAGAAAGTACGGTATTGTCAGTTGTACAGAGAATATAATACTAAGAAATGTGCATTGAGAGAAGAATGTGTTTTAGATTTTGTTTCCTGGAAAGGTCAACAGTACCGTTAGACTTTACAGCTTTTATAATTATCTTGTTCCTAGTTATATATAGCTATCCTGGGTTGGAGATACACAAAAACTACTTCTATTTGCCAAGAATTTACTTTATTGGAAAGACTCATTTTGACTAAAAATACATTTAAAATGACAAGTGTCACTTTAAAATTAATGTGCTATATAGCTGGTAGTAAATATTACCTATGACTCAAGGCTTTTTGAGACTCTTCCATACAATTAGAATAAAATCAACTGAATAATATAACATTCTGAATGCTAAGATACTTTTAAAGCTTCATTCTTGAGTTAAAATAATTGCATGGAGTGCAATAGGAGCTCAAATACTGCAATGTTACAGTAAGTTGCGATGTCTTGGGCCATCACTATAGAATGCTGTAATACTTCTGTGTAAGCAATATTGCCACCCCAAATGTCCAAAAATCATACGTCAGACTCTAAAAATCATGGGATTGGCTTAAAAACAATGAAATTTAAAATAAATACATTTTGGAGTCTTTTTATTTACCTTATGGCTTTAGAGTTTTAACACTGATCGTGTTTTCCAGTTTTTCTCTGTAATCATGATGGCTTGAAACTCACTCTTTTAAAAAAAATTGAAAACTGAGTGTCTCACATAATCATGTCTCCAGAAGCTGAGGCTTTAAAAAAAAAAACAACCCACAAGTTATTGCAAGACTTGTGATAAAAATTACAAGGGTTTGCAACACCATAACAGAGCAATGCAAATTTCAAGGGAGACAGAAAAAGCCATGCTGGATGCCCTTTCCCCTTTTTTAAAATGAAAGTTGAGTAATATATTTAAACTGAACATTATTATGCTGCTGTTGGCAAAAACAAATATCCAACTCCTAGGTATTTATGAAGGAAGAAGCTGTTTTTGCAAATTCACCCAATGGCTTGATGAGGAATTAGCTCAGGTACTACTAATCTGCACTTAATCCTCTCTCAAGCAGAGATGTAAATGTAAAAACTCCGAGATACGTCTTCATGGATAATTAATGACTATCTCAAAAACAATAGCTTGTGAATGTTCATCTGACTTTTACAAGTGCTAGAAGAGCCTCTTCAGGAGACTGTAGACCTTGACATGAAGAAGTCGCTTGCCCAAACTAAGATCGTTTGACATTATATAATCTAAAATAGGCTTTGAGCCTTGATTACATAGAACCTTTATGGTTGTAGCAGATCTTCACAAATACAAGATTTTAATAAAATAATAAATGAAAAAACAGGTAAATATTTAATCATACCGTTCCTCTCCTTTTTACATGGACACTGAAGTAGCTTAAGCCCAAATTTCATAATGAAGTTTTAAAGTGTTTCA
Source organism: Emydura macquarii macquarii (assembly GCF_026122565.2). Classification (NCBI taxonomy): domain Eukaryota; kingdom Metazoa; phylum Chordata; order Testudines; family Chelidae; genus Emydura; species Emydura macquarii. The sequence goes on along the minus strand of NW_027130204.1, from coordinate 10,338,831 downwards.
AATCTAATAGGAATTAAAATATTTACATAATATAAAATAAATGAAAAGATTGCTCTGTACTCCCTCAATTTCAAAATGTGAGCATTCCTTGGGGACTCAGACAGCAGTGTTGTCCTAATGCAAGAAAACCAAGAAGTAAAATACAGAAATAAAAAACATAGTAGTAATGAAATGAACTATAAACTTACCAGTACCATAAAAAACAGGAATACTGTTTAATTTAGGTTTTACAATACAGGGTTAGTGAATTGCAAAAATTAAACAAACTGCATTAAAGCTGACATGTAAACTAGATTTTTAATTTTCTTTCAGTTTTAGCAGTCAAAGAGGTTGAACATTTTAGGTATATTTTTTAAAATTGGCATAAATTTTCAAAACTGATTAGTGAATTTGTGACCTTCATTTTGGAGTATCCAAGTTCAGACATCCTACAGTGTGTCTTTTCAACCAAAAAGGTGTTTTTCAGAGGGCAGGAGCGCAGCACTTTCTGAACATCAGGTTTCTTGAAAGTGTGGCTCTTTGCTTACCCAAAATCATTATCCACTTTTGAAAATGTAGGCTGCTATATTTGTCACAGGAGTGTTGCTTTAAGACAGACAAGAAATGGGAAATCCATATCTGGGGTTGCCTCTGTGAACCACATCCAGGTTTATCCAGACATCCTTGGTCTAAAAGCTGAACTGGAAATCTCTCAAGTACAGGCTTTCTCACAAGATTTGCAATTCTTCTTAGTACAAGCCAGGACAAAAAAAAAATCCAAAAACAATTTCTCTTGCAGTATTCCAGCATTTCCAGTGTCAGACAAACCCAAGAAGAGTAAAGACACCGGGAAATATTTTTTTAAAAAGGCCAAAGAGTTACCAAACTGTTTAGAAACTGAAAAATGGTTGTGATTCAGGTTCAATTTGAGGTTTGGACAAAGTTTTATCTCAGTCAAAACCAGGCCTCAGATTGGGTCAGTTTGCATATGATACTGTTTTGAGACAGCTATCACATTCTCCAGATGCGTAACTTTCATTTAAAACAAAAGGTAAACTCTCCAGCCATTACAGCTGTGAAGAAACAATTCAAAACTTCAACTGAGCATATATGGGTGTACTGGTGTTGTGAGTTTACAGATAGTCTAACAACACCTCTGAGAGCTGTAAACTTCCTCATTCGTCTCAATAGGGCATTAGCTCAGGTTAAGGATTATTTGGCAGTAGGGAATGGAATAGGCTAGATTTCTTAGCATGTCTGAAAGTGAACAGTTAACATTTGCCTTTTAAAGGTGTAGGATTGTTAAAGAAAGTGTTGTTTTTGGAGTTGATAGCTGGGCTTCATTGAAACATATTTTCAGTCTTAAACTTCTTTCGTTTGGAAATCTAGTCATATTGTTATCCTATTTCACTCCTGCTCTATCTATTGGTAAAACATTCTTTCATAAGTAAGTGATCAGTACTTTAAAACTGTCATTTTATTTTAAGTATATTCTTTACCCTTTCCAGATCATTTTCTTAATTTGTCTCCTGGATTAATTCAAACCCAGATTCTGCTAGCAAGACAAGGTGGCAGACTTTTCTCAGAGCAGTTTCTTAGGGTAGCAGTTTAGGACAGTAATTGTTTTGAGATGGTTTGCCAAGTGTAGATTAGAATGATGATTGTAACTAATATACAGTACTATTTTAGGCATGTGATCCACATTTTATTTCCAGCTTTGTGCAGCAAGAATTCAATTTGACTCAACTCTTTATAACAGTGTCTAATGAGAGATTTTCTGCTCTTTTTAGGTTACATTAAGCGTGAAACATAGATGTTTTCTGTGGCAATGTTATTTACAGTTCAGGGTAAGATTTTAGTTAGAATTTCTTTTTTAGCTAAGAACTGTGTGGTAAGATTGCAAGAGCAAATCACATTAGGACAGCTCTTGGTAACCTGTAAATGCCATTTACTAGACATTTAAGAGCTGTATAAATTTGCCACCTTTGATCTAAAATCTCTGGGTCATTTTGTTGTTGTTTATTGCAGATGACTCTACTCAAGTGGAAGGATTTGAATTGCATTGCTTATGGTGGGGGTCTATACAGCCTATAATAATTTGAATGGACATAACCTAAAGTGGTGTTGCTACCCCAAAGTGTTTAAAAAAATCATGAATAGGGCCCTCCCAAAACCATGAGTGACTTAAAAATTGCCGGATATTTTACAAAATAATACATTTGGGGTTCATTTTCTTTTCCTTCTGGTTATTGAGTCTTTAGGATGCACTCAAGTTACAGTTTCAAAGGTTTCTTCACAACTCTGAAGGCTAGAAATCCACTTTTTCACAAAATAAATAAAAGCTGAGAGTCTCATGCAATCACTTGACTCCAGGAGCTTGGGTGTTGGGTAAAACACCAGATATGGTGAGACTCATGATAAAATCAAAAGAGTTAGCAACACTGCTGGGACACAGGAAGGATCTTGTGCCCTGTGATTAGAAGCAGGTTAGAAAAGAGAGATTCAAAAAGTGAATTCCTGGACCTTTTACATCAACTGGAGTTTTTCCATTCACGTCAGCTGAGCCAGGATTTCACACACAATCTGTTCCTAAGTAGTAAAATGATGACTGTCTCTCTTGATCACTATATATCTTTCTAATAGTGAATTTGTTCTGACTGTAAAAGCCTGATAAAAGGCATATTATTCTAAATTACTGTACATGCTGGCTTCTGGTTTCAGGAAATAAAAGGCAGCTGTGCTTAAATTATGTTGAACTGCACAAAGGGATCTATCCTGAGGAAATATGCAGTATTTAGAAAGTGGTGCAATTTAAACAGCTGCCCTCTATGCTGAGTGCTTTCTTGTTCCCAATCCAACAACATACTGGAGTAAAGGTAATACAGGTCACTCAGCGGCTGATCTGCAGCTTGCAGCTTTCTGTGTTAGTGGCCGGAAGCTTATCTCAGGGATTCCTTTATTAGTGTGACCTCTGTGTGTCATGCATTCTAGGAGAGGATTTGCCCATGCACAAAAGCTGATCCTCCTGACACATTCCAAGTCTTAGTGCTGTCATACTGCACTAGTTATGGCTAAAGAAAAGTTGCTGCTTAAAAAATCATAATAGACAACCAGAAAGCCACATACATATATGTGCAGATATGGGTGGCTACTTGATTGTTTAAGTTTTTTAAGGTAATTACTTGGATCCATAATACTTTGGGACATTCTATTTGATCCCATAAGCTATGTGGAGCTGAACTCAGCTGGTGCTTAGACCAGAGACATCCAAGGAACACCTATGTGTTGCTGGCAATAGTGTTGATTATTCAGCAGGTGGTACTTTTCTCTTTGAGTCATCAGTGATTGAATGCTTCAGTGTAATTTTACAGGGCTCTTTGCTTCAGGAATGTTTTATTCAAGAGGCACCCATGTTGGATTCTGTTTTTGTACAGTATTTGAGTTATACACCTGTGGAAAACATTGTTACCGGTACAGAAAGATCTTGCAAATAATAATACAATGGATCATTGCTTTAAGCGACATGAATGGCTTACACAATGGTAGGATCACCAATACAACAATGAGGACCTGACATGGCTGCCTCCTGAACAAAACACTCCAGGAGCAAAACAGTGGCTTTCTGACACTCTCCATACTGCTATAAATGGCAGGTCAGCACAGTAGCTTTACTCCAGTTTGCTAGATTTGGAACATGTAAGCACTGTGCTTAATGATACTTACCATTAAAGGAATGTGTGCTGGTTTTTGGATTTGTCATAAAACAAAGGTCCTAATTACCTGAAATCATTTAAAAATAGAACACCTTTTATAAACATGTAAGGGTATTAACCCTTGTTTTATCCCCAAATTCCAAATCAGGTAAGTAAATTCTTCTATTGTTTCAGTAAGTGATGGTATTTTTCTTCACTTCCTACACTAAATCCCTGAGCTATATTAAACAAGCTGTTGTTCCCCAAAGAAGTGGCAGTGTTTCAGTGGTGGGTGAAATGATCTTTGTATATGTTTTCCTTACTGCTGAAGCTTGAGATCTTTCTTTATAACGTGATTTGGGAGGGTTGGATAAGGTATCGGGTAAAAGCATAGCATTGTTATAATTATTTTATTGTATTTAGGTAAAACTTTCTCTTGCATAATAACTATGGAGACAATTCCAAGTTGGTCACTGAGTATATATTTAGCTTCTGTATCATACCATATGTATGTAGTCACAACAAAAGCCTCTCTTTATTCAATTGTCTTCCAGGAAATCTTTAGACCCTGTGTCAGATCACATTATATTCATATGCTGCAGTTCTGCTTCAGTGTTGGTAATAAAGCCAACTTTTACAGATTGTCTTTCTCACTGGGGTGAAAATTAAAAACAAACCAACAAAAAACCCTAATGTGGTCAGCAAGTCACAGGAAAAAATAATAGGTAAACAGGCAGTGCTGCTCATATTGGGTGAAATACAAGGCAGAGGGCTAGCACAACACATCAGAGTAGGACTGAAGAGGTGCATCAGCCTGATGGTGGCCCTTTGCTCAAGGATGAATTTTTGCCCATTATGTGGAATGTTGTTTGAAGATCCAGTCCTGGAGATCTCCTTCGCATCCCAACCCTGTCCCCTATAACAGGGTTGCAATGGAGTCTGCACTTTCTGTGTAACTGAATTCATTATTACTTGAACTTCTCGTGATGTCTCTGCACCTACTGCCCCCAAGAAATATTTGAATTTGATGCTGTTTTTCCCCAGATAAAAGCCTAAAAGTACACAAATGGAGTGGGTGACAACTTATTTGAAGACTGTTCTTTCTACATGGTGTGCAAAGTTCCCAGATGGGAGTAAACTGTTGGTGATGAGTTGGTGTTTCTTCACTTTCGACACAAATCGTAGAGATGTCAACATTTCTAAGCCACGCTATAAAATTGCACGTGGTTTCTGCAGCAATGTAAATTCATACATGTCACTTGAAAAGCAATGAAAATCACTGCTTCCTGAAATGCCAAACTGAGGCCCATACTCAAGCAAACTCACACTGAAGTCTAATGGAGTTTTAGTGGGGGTGAATGTTGTAAAGATCTCAAGATAGGGCCTTTAACATAAAATCCATTCTGCTTTCTTGTATTTCCCTGAAGTAAGCCTGCTGGGGTGGGGTGTGTGTGTGACAGGTGATAGTCATATTACAGGGCTTCCGTATGTAAGGAAAAGCCTGTGGCTCATTTAGTCAGGTAGAGAGTGGATATCTCCATGAAGTGGGAGTCTGCTAGGGGTGAGTCTCAGTGAAGGAGGGCTGGTTTAGAGCTTTACATAAGAGCTGGAAAACTAGCTAGGAAAAAAGTGGAGGAAGTCCCTCTGCTGGCCCTGCACTATCAGGGAAAAAGAACTGTTTGAACCTGGGATGTTGTAGTGACTACAAAGGCCTGGAGGGAAGGATCTAAGGATAGCAAAGCCTGGTAGGACCGAAAAGACTATTGAACCTGGGGAAGGAAGGGCTGGAAAGAAATACTTAGCCTGGGGAAGAAGACTTGATTTGAGGTAAACTTTTAATTTTATGTTAATAAACCACACCATAGAAGGGGAATGTAAATTCAAAAGCCCAGACATGGTGTTTTGAGTGACTATGAAAGAAAGTAAACTCAGGCAGCAAATGGGGCCAGATGCGAGACTGTGTAAACTGCTGATACAAAGCATGGATTTAAAATATAGATTTAAAAATGGGTATAGCAGAAAGAACTGCTAAATGGAATACTCAACAGGGGTGTGATCTTGCAAATTTTTAGTAATGTGACTATTTTAATTTTAGTTTTAAACAACAGTAAAAGTCCCCCTGAAAGCTCTTTTGTGGTGATGCTTACATAAAACTTTTTTTGCAAGTGTGCTGAGACCACTACCAGTCAGACTGACCAATATTGTCTCATTATTTCCTTGCCCTCCATCTCTCTGTACCCATTGTTATCTCTTGTTTTATAGTTAGATTATAAATCCCTTGGTGAAGGGACCATCTTCTTTTTGTTCTGTTTGTACAATGCCTAGCACAATGGGATCCTGGCCTGTGAGTAGGGCTCTGGGTTGCTATGATAATACAAATAAATAGCAATAAATGCTCACAAAAAAAATTCTAGTCATCCTGGCAAATAGTAAAAATCACAGTCGTGTAATCACGGCCACCAAGCAACATGAAAAAGAATCCTGTATAAATTAAGTCAGCCAGCCTTTTCGCTATCACAGAGCACATACCCTCAAACCTCCCTCAAAGCCCTGTAAAAACTCAGACCCAAAAAACAGCATTTTGCTTTTGCTTTCTTCATCATCATCACCAGGTTTCTTCCCTGAGACCCATATTAATCCCAACTGCAAAAAAAAAAAAAAAAAAAAAAAAAATTTTTTTTTTCTATGTATAATCCCTGAATTAGGAAAACACTTAAGCATGTGCTTATGTGCACACTTAAAAGCTTTTCTTTTCATTATTGCAGCCATAGTGATAACTCTAACAGCAGGTGATTAATTCTATTAAAATATCATTGAGGGTTCCCCAGCATTCTCTGTGTGACACTGAATTATAATTCCAAGATTAACAACACTCTCAATGTGCTGTCAGGGTTTCCCTGAGGATGACCATGTGACTCCTGCTCTGCTACAGGACCTACAATTGATAACGGCAGGCAGAGTCATCCAGGCCTTTGCTGAAATGGCATCACGAAGCTTAAAGAGTAACTATAAAGAGCAGTGCAGTCATAATAAATTGATGCAATATTTTATTTGTAGTCATATATTTATAGGCATGTGTGCATCTGTGTAATATACATGCATGCAAATATATGTGATTAACTTCTCCCAAGTTTAAATTCTCCCAAATGGATTTTTAAAGATGCAGAAATACCAATCAATATTTAGAGCAGAATGGGCTTTGTTACCACAGTTGACAGCACTTTCCTGTAAACTGAAATCACCTACAACCACAAGTAATTATGATTTGTTATATTGATGGGTTTTGGCCCCTTCTTTTAAGTTTTAAACCACACAACACATTTAGCATAAGAAAGAGTTCAGAAACACCATAATTTATATATCTTTGTCAGGGAATGAATTACAGCTATATCTATTGTGTTTTAAAAGTTCCCACTTGTTATACTTGCATTACTACAAGGGTGGTGAACCCTATTATCTTTAAGTCTGTAATTAAAACTGTGACCTATAGAAAATAGTTCAGACAATTAAAAAAAAAATTGCAATTTCAGATAACATAAGGCTTAAATTTTGCTTAAGCGAGCTAGCATGCTTTGTGCATAATGACTGCTGCCACAAGTTAGGCTACTGCTGCGTCTACAGTTTTCCTTTGTAAATTAATTACAGGGCAGCTTTTAGTAATGGCAGGTACTCATATAAGACTGAGTGATTAAGTGTCTTTAGATTTGTTTCTAATGACCAAAAAAGTCGATATTTCAGACATCAAAGGGAGGAGGATCTGTACAAGAGATGCTTTCCCATACCTTTGAAACACAGCTCTCAATTTTGGTGAAATGACTGAAGGACAAAACTGCTGAAAGAAATAAATGTATAGAAATGACCTTCAGAACTGATGTGGTGTCTAACTGCATTGTAGCAGATTTCTTCTTCCTAATTAGTTTGTTCTCCCTTGATTGATTTTCTTCAGTCATGTCACTATCCCATGTTTGTTACCTCAATTAACTGCCAAGGAAACACTGACTATGTCACCAGCAATAAACTGTGTTTGTCATCACCGAATGAACGAGGCTGAAGATTAAAGGAAACTTCTACTCACACAGATGTCTATGGGCAGAGAGGAGGAGAGACAGAGATGGTCACTATTAAAAAGTCAACATTTGTCAACAGTTACCTGCCACACAAAGGTATCTGAAATACAACAGTATTTCAGTATGCTTAAATTAAGAAATGACTATGTCTGAGACGCCACTCACTGGTAACTATTAGTGACTGTTGTACCCTGGCCTTTATTCTAGAACAAGAAAGAGAAGTTGATTAAGTAACAATTCACTTAATGATCTCTACACTTTCCGAAGCATAAAGTATTTTTCTATGGGAAAGGAGTGTGTGAAAAGTGCATTAGGTGAAGTTAAGTGCAAGCTGGGAGTGTTGATGGGGCTATACTTCAGCTAGCAACAACTTTTGCTATTTCATGAGAGAAATTCTATAAATAGTTCTGTCACAGGGTTACTGGTCCCTTTAAAGGAACATCTACACTGCACACTTATGGCGGAATTCAGAGCATATAGACAGCTAGCCCCCACCCCCAGCACAGGCATAAATAACTATGTACACGATGAGGCAATGCTTATGTGAGTATAGTAAAGTCACACTTGAACCCTGTTGGTATGTGCCTGGGCATATACCCTACACAGCTCTTTACAACTCAAGCAGAGTCTCCCCTGTATACACTGCCATTTTTAGTAGTGTTGTGTCCGGTTGCTGCAGCCTATCCCCACTGCAGGGAAATATTCTGGCAGTGGGGAAAGGCTCTGCTGCTGGAGCCTTTCCCCACTGCTTTCAGGCCTTTCACTGACATATGTAGCCACACACTGCAGCGTGGTTGCAGCCCGCTTTTCACTGTGGCATGTGACTACACATATCCTACACATTGGAGACAATGGTGTGCAGTGTAGACGTAGCCTAAGATGGAGCAGGGTGCAGTGAACCTGTGACTGTCAGTTGCATCCCAGCTAGGCTTAAGAAAGGACCTCTGGATCATATTTTGGTGAGCATCTGTGAACAGACAGGAGATGCAGGTGAGCGCTGCCTGAAAACAGAGCAGAGACCAAAGGAGCCTTGCAGAGTTTCCTGAGGCAAAGTGCTCAGATCACAAGGTAACTGTGAATTGCCAATGGTGAGCTGAGAAATGGTTGGGAGGGCTGGCTAGAGCTGAGCAACCCTGCCAAGTTGTCTGAAGGCTTGCTCATTGGCTCCTAGGAAGAAGGGGAAGAATCAGCTTGGTCAGTGCAAGCTGGGCCCAGAAGCAAGGGGTAGACTCTGGAGAGAGGTCCCTAGAGAGCAGCGTAGGACTCACAGGCAAGAAGGCCTGGGAGTGGAACACTGCAGGGAGCCCTCTGGCAGAGGACCCAAATGGGAGGGCTGCAGGAGGAGCTCAAGAGTTGGTCCTGGAGGGAGGTTTCACCCTGTGGGGATAGGAGTGAGGAAGTGAAACAGAGCAGGGAGCCTTCTCACGGGAGATATTGCTTGGGAGAAGACTTGTGGGAGAGAAGAGGGTCTTGGGACTCTGAAGTTGGAGGCCTGGAGAGCGGGGCCCTGGAAAAGGGAGCTTGGTCAGAATGGTTAATGATTCGCGGGAGGGTTGCCTGGGAATGGTGACCTTTAAATGGGTTTGCAGAGCCGCTGTGTTGTAACCTTGTTTGACTTTGGGGTTTTGAGAAGAACTGTATTGACTGTGGGACCTGTGGATTGTGGCACTTCGTATGCATAAAAGGGTTTGAGTCTGCTGCTAAGAAGAGTCAGTATTCCTTTGCATGAGTGAATAACAGGAAAACTGAGATGGAGCTCCTTATTACAGGGTCCTTCTCCTTCCTTTCTGAAGAGCGTGTGTTGTGTTCCTTCATAATGTATTAAAATCCGACTGCATTTGCCCTGCCCAAACAACCCAATGCCCTTAGCAAGCTGAATGGTTTGACCTTCATTTTACCATCAGTCATTCTTTGCTTCAATTGCATTTCACTGGATACAGAGGAAAAGAAAAAAAACCAGCTCAATACCTTCGTTTTTTCAAATATCAACCAACAATCACATTGTTCTTCCCTATGTGTCAACTTTGGGTAAGAAGAAGTTCTCCTTAAGAAAGCAGAAAAATAAGTGACCTGGGAAAATAGAGGCCTGCTGGTTTGACCTTAGTTGTATGCAAGGCCTTGGAACAAATTTTGAAAGAGAAAGTAGTTAAGGACACAAAGGTGATTGGTAATTACGATAAAATAATACAGGTAGTATTGTAGATATTGTAAAAGGTATATTGTGCCAGATCAACCTGATCTACTTCTTTGAGAAGACAACTAGACAGAGGAAATGCAGTAGATTTAATCTACCTGGATTTCAGGAAGGCATTTGATAGTTCCACATGGGAAATTATTAGTTAAATTGGAGACGATAGGGATTAATATGAGAAACGAAAGGTGGATAAGAAACTGGTTAAAGGGGAGATATAACTGGTCATACTGAAAGGTAAACTGTCAATCTGGAGGGAGGTTACTAGTGGTGTTCCTCAGGGATCCTTCCTGGGACAATCTTATTTAACATTTTTATTACTGACCTTGGCACAAAAAGTGGAAGTCTGCTAATACAATTTGTGGATGACACAAAATTGGGAGACATTGCCCATATGGAGGAGGACTGGAATATCATACAAGAAGATCTGGATGACCTTGTAAACTGCAATAATAGAAATGGAATGAAATTTAGTAGTGCAAAGTGCAAGGTCATGCATTTACAGACTAACAACAAGAATTTTTGACATAAACAGGGCACATATCCATTGGAAGTGACAGAGGAGGAGAAAGACCTAGATATATTGGTTGATCACAGGATGACTATGAGCCACCAGTGTGATGCGGCTGTGAAAAAGGATTCTGGTCTCCCATATTTAAGAAAGATTAATTTAAACTGGGACAGGTGCAGAGGACTACCAGGATGATCTGAGGACTGGAAAACCTACTTTATGAGAGGAGACTCAAAGAGCTTGGCTTGTTTAGGCTAATGAAAAGAAGGCCTAGGGGAGATATGATTCCTCTCTATAAATACATCAGAGGGATAAATACCATGGACGGAGAGAGTTATTTAAGTGAAGCACCAATGTGGACACAAGAACAAATGGATATAAACTGGCTCAAGTTTAGGCCTGAAATTAGACAAAGGTTTCTAATCATCAGAGGATTGAAGTTCTGGAACAGCCTTTCAAGGGGAGCAGTGGGTAAAAAAATCTAACTGGCTTCAAAACTGAGGTTGATAAGTTTCTGGAGGGGATGGTATGATGAGACTGCCTAAAATGGTATGTAGCTGATCTGTGACTGCTGGCAGCAAATATCTCCAATGGCCAGTGATAGGACACTAGATGGGTAGGGCTCTGAGTTACTACAGAGAATTATTTCCCAGGTGTCCGGCTGTTGGGTCTTGCCCACATGCTCAGGGTCTAACTAATCACCATATTTGGGGTTGGGAAGGAATTTTGCTCTGGATCAGATTGGCAGAGACCCTGGGTGGGGGAGGTGGGGAGGTTCGTCTTTCTCTGCAGCATGGGCATGGGCCACTTGCAGGTGTAAATGTGGCTTCTCTATAACTTGAAGTCTTTAAATCATGATTTGAGGACTTCAGTAACTCAGCCAGAGGTTAGAGGGCTGTTACGGGAGTGGGTGAGTGAGGTTCTGTGGCCTGCAATGTGCAGGAGGTTTGACTAGATGATCATGACGGTCCCTTCTTACCTTAAAGTCTATGGGACTATTACATTGACTATCTAATTTAATGAGAAACAGCACCTTTAAAACTGTTTACAAAAATTTTGGCTTACAATGTAGCGTTGCTAATGATAACACACAAATGAAGAACCTTGGGCTGGATCAATCCTTCCCATTGTAAAATCCACAATGGTGCTGTGAGCAGGAAAGGAAATTTCTGTGAGGATCCCCTGATGGAGTTCCTCCAGCATTCCATCAAGGGAGTAGGTTGACCTCGCAGAGGACTAGGCTGCAGTGTCCGATCTTAAAACTTGAGATGGAGTAGGTCAGGCCTTCCTTGTGGAATCCACAGTGCTCTGGCCCCCGTCACTCTGCAGAGGGGTAATAATGTGCATCCCCCTGGTCCTGTCCCTTCCTGGCTTGCCCACTCCTGGTCTCAGGAGTCCCCATTCCCACAACGCAGAACCCACAGAGCCCTCTCCATGGGGCCTGGGAGACAGTAGCTGGCCACCTTCTGCATCAAAGCAGGAGATGCCACAGTGCATGGTGATATGAGGGTCCTTTTGCCCAAACATGCATTCTAGCCCTCTCCTGAATGCTTAATGTCCCTCTACAGCAGGGGTTCTCAAACTTTTTTTTGCTGGGACCCCCTTTGAAAATATTTCAGGTTGTGACGACCCACCACCCCAAAAAGTGACGTCCCCCCATGCCATGCCATCCTCCCTCATGTCATGTCACCCTTACTTCTCCACTACTGCTGGGGGTGGCACTGTCTTCAGAGCACCTGGCCAGCAGCCGCTTTCTCTGGCCACCCAGATCTGAAGGGCTCTGGCTGTCAGCCACGCACAGGGCTGACAGCCACAGCCCTGGCATGCGTGGGGGCTGACAGCTCACAACCCCCCCATCCCCTATAATAACTTTGACCTCTGAAGGGGTCCCAACCCCCAGTTTGAGAACCCCTGCTCTACAGGTTAATTGCTTCATTCAGTGTTATCTTTAAAACTAACCATGGAAAGAGTAGATAGGAGGCTCCTTTTATTATCTTACCTGTTAGGGCAATTAAGTCTGGACTCATTTTGGATGCAGTGTAAATATTCTAATAATACAGTAACATTTGGTATGGCTTACAGGATCAGGCATTATCTCTCCAATGGCCTGAGTTTGCAAACTTACTAACGTTTGTAAGCACTTGCCAGTAGTTGTCCCAGACCACCTTCCTTCAGAACTGTGTTTCAGATTTTTACATTTAGACTTTAATCTTATTGGGAGTAGCAAATTTATATATAATCTGTCTTGTCACTTTGTTTGCATGTGTGTGTCCTGTCACTTTGTTTGCATCTGTGTGTGTGGTTTACTAAAATGTTCATGTGAGTATATGCTGCTCCATTATCAGCCTGATTCATTCTTTGATGAATGAATCCCATTCCCAGTCTGCTGTTTGGGAGATCAGTTTCCACCCCGTCCCCTGTAGTTAATTATTATGTACCAAACACAGAATTGTGACATCACTGAGTGAATCAATCCAGCTGGAGCAGGCTAACTAGAAGAAATCTGCTGTCATGATCATAACCAGCAAAGATGGGAAAGAAGCTTCTTTAAAAATAATGACAATTTAATTAAACTTAATTCTGTTAAATTTTGGTTCCATGTATTAGTCACTTTTTAACCTATATTCTCTTTTGGTGGTAACTTGTTGTCTCAGTTATGACCTTAAATTTCTTTCTGTTTTTTTTAGAACAGAGTCCAATATTACTGTTCATGACATAATCAGACAAATCAGTTTTTGAAGGTCATGTTTGTAAAGCTTTTTTTCTTAGTCAGATTCCTGGTATTGTTCTGTCCTTCAGTTACTTGGCAAAAAATGTATAGTTTTGACTGGTTACAGGAAAACATCTTTCATATTGGGCCACTCTTTGAAGGCTGCAGTGTGGCTTTTTTGATGATTAGAAATGAATCTAAATACATTTAATCACTTAACCTTACAAGCCTACCTGATGCAGAAATGCCCTGCAATTGCTAAACGCTTCCCTGCAGTTAATTTCTCTGATTTGCTTTCCTGTAAATGTCTCTGCCTTTCACATTCAGCACTATTCAGTCTATTTTGTTAATTATCAAAATTAACAAAAACAGCTGTGGTTTTATGCATTTAGAAATAAGAAAATATATGAAAGCAAAGTAATTCCTTCCTTTGAATAACTATAAAGGTTGCACTGAAAAAGCCAACATTGGCCAATATATTCCACACAGTTACTACTAGTTACTTGTATATGTATATGATGCCTCCTATATATGTTACCTATTTGCTGTATCATTTCTACCTACTGCACCTGAGGAGTGAGCTGAGGCTCACGAAAGCTTATGCCTGCTGAAATTAAATGTATTAGTCTTTAAAGTGCCATAGAACTCTCATTGTTTTTACAGTTACTACAGTCATTTCCAGTTCTAAATTGTAGTACTGTAGATTCAACTCTGGGGTAGTTCTTGGCAAATGCCAATTTGTAATGACAATCATCATATCTGTATTTTTCCCTGTGTTTCAGTTTGAATCCTGTAGCCTAACCCTGAACCACTGAAATTACATGATTTTTCTAATGCTGTTTCCTGGATATCCTTGGAGCCAAATTCTGTATCTTTTAGTCTTTCCAATAGTCACTACACGTGTGTGCAGCTGAAGGAGTGGTGTGCATGAGTAAGGACTACTTGCATAAGTGTTGCAGGGTGAAGTTCTTCATTACCTCCCCATCTTGATGGTTTGCTCTTTCCAAAAGTGAGACAAGGCAATCTAAAGATTAAGGATACCATGTGAGGACATATACTGCTCTACTTCCACACATGGGTTGTATGTGATCCTGTGTGTCTTGAAGGCAGCGTGTACAATGCTATTTACTAAAATAACTGCTGTGAGCTGCACTTGAGAGGATGATATGATATGGGGAGATTTTCAGAGGCTTAGTGCTGGTGTTGTGATTGAGAACAAGCAGCCACCATCCTGAGCAGGAGGTTTTTCTATTTAGTTGCACCTGGTACATTGATCATGCCCTGGAGCTGTTGCTGTTTTGCATATGAGTGGCTTTGACTTTTCAGCCAGTTTGCTTTATCCTTTTTTGAATTGCTAAAGAGGTCTATTGGACCACACTGGACCCATTGCTAGTTGTGGGCTTCAGTAGAAAGAATAGCTTATAGATACAGTTCCCAACCTACCATTTTTCTATAGTCATACTTTAATGGTAGAAGGGACCGCCAGATAAACTAGTCTTAACCTCCTGTATATCACCGGCCACCAAAACCACCCACCCAGCACCCACAAACCAAACTCACTATAAACCCTGAACACTATTCTGCTTCCAATAGAAGTCTATGAGAGTTTCACCATTGACTTCATCGGTAACAGCAGCAGCATTTTTGTTATTGACTTTAGTGAGAGCAGGTCTACAGCCCCTGACTACTTTTTTAAAATTAGAAGAAAGGACTTTTATGCCCATGTCAAAGTGTGTGTGTATGTGTATGTGTGTGTGTATATATATATATATATAATGTGTGTGTGTGTGTGCGCACCAACTCAGCATTTAGCAGTATAAAATTACACATTTTGATCGGAAAGTAATGCTTTTTTAGGCTAATTAAATTAAAAACTGTATTGGCAAAGGCACATGCACTTCAATTGGTCACATTGCCAGGCATTCTCTTGACAAACCTAATTAACTTCAAACAGTGAAGCACCATTAACAGATGGGACTTTTTTCACTGGGGCTTTTCCCTAATTAGCCTTTTAAAAATTAGGAATTGAACAGAAGATTTTATCTTACTTGCCAATAAATTTGTGGGGGGTTTTCTTAATGGTTTTTATGTCAATGGGAAAGTTAAGAAAAAATAAACCATTTGTATAAAGAAAGCAAAAATATAATTGAAATGCTAATAAAGATTAGAGGTTTGTAAGGGACAGAATTTAGAGATTTTCTTGTTTTCTTGTTCCTCAAATAAGTAATGTTGTTTAAGCTATTTTTTCTTTTTGTTTGATACACTGCTTGCTTGTTATCATTTTCATACAAAATCTTGATTCAACAGATGGGCTTTTCTAAGTTTGATACCTCTTCTAAGACAGCCCTAATCCTGTACCTTCAGGATTCAAACTTCTTATTGAATTCCAGACAAATTCCTCAAGCTGTGCAGGAGGCCTGGTGAAGAGCTCCTGTGCAACTCTACAATAACAAACCTGGGGTGGCGGTCATATTTACCTATCCTGGAGGGAGTGTGCATGCATGTGTGTGATGGAAACAGATTTCACTTACTAGGTGTCTGGTGTGCTGGGTTGTATTTAGAGAAGCCACCAATCCTAGCCTTGGTGACCTATTACCTTAGCTAAGATGTTGTATTTCTATATAAATGAGCACATCCACAGTGCTCTAGGGTCTTGCTCTACAAGGGTGCGTAGCTCTGGCTGTGAGGTTCTGAGTCCCAAAGGCTGTCCAAGATATTTCTCTGACAGCTACCACCCTGGTGTCTGTGGGAACTGAGAATACTCAATATTTTAATATTTTTACTTTTAAATTTCTGTCTTTCTGTTTTTATTTCGTATGCTGTTGAACTCTGATAGCTCACAAACTATTTTGTTTATGCATTTCTAATTTATTGTAATAACTACACAGACCCATGAGTATAACAAGAATAATACATACATAAATGCAGACACATACCATAACTAGGCATTTATTCAACATAGTTGTATTATGTTTTTGGAGAGCTACCTATACAGTACAAATCACTATGGCATCAGTAATAGCACAAATAATGTAAAATCCAATTACACTGGGTGCTGGTGCTGATGTACCTACACAATTGAATAGGACCAAAATCATAAAAGCAACTAGATAAACAAAAAATAGATTGGGGGAGAAGGAAGACATTACAAACTTTTATTTAAATAAATACCTTGTACAAAAACAGCCTCTTGGGCACAGATTCTGGTAACAGTGTTACAAAATATTCTACTCAGGTTAGTTTGTTTATTATTAATTAGAACAGTAGAGCCTGGAGGTCCCTGCTGATATTGGGGCTCCATTGTTCTAGATTCTGTACAGACACATAGTGAGATATAGTCACTGCCCCAAAGAGCTTATAGTACAAATAGAGAAGAGAGAAAAAGGATGGGGTGGAAAACAGAAGCCTGGAGAAATGAAGTGCCTCGCCTAAGCTCACACAGCCGGGGAGTGGTAGAACTGGGAATAGAATCTTCGTCTCCTGCCTCCATTGCCTTATCCAATAGACTGCGCTGATGGTACACTCACTTAATTGCATCTGGTTATTCGTTTTAAAGGAAGTTCATTGTTAACTTTCAGGGCAGCTTCCCTTAGTACTTTTTGTTTTATTTGATAGTTACAACTCTCTCTTAATGTTCACATCCACTTTAACTGTTGTACCTCTGTTCAGATTGATGATAACCTGTCTTCCTGGCCATTGAATCTCCCTGGGACAAGGAAAGACCAAACCATGTAGCCCATAGAATCTTAAAAAGCAGTCCAAATCTGCCCTTGCTCTGTAACTGCAGGGAAATGACCAGACTGATTAATTGTACATTTTTATTGCTAGTTCACTTGAACAAGCAATATTTAATCATCAAGGAGCATGAAATATAGGAACAGATTCTATGGTTGAACACATTTATTTTTTGTGAAAGTTGTTATTTTGTATGCATAAAGTCAGCTTTTGTCGACAAAACAGTGCTGGTGTACACACAGTCACTTCCCTGCTGACAAAACTGCCCTGTTTTTCTGACAAAATAAAACCACCTCTATGAAGGGCATAGGGCTTTTGTCGGCAAAGCTAAGGTGACATTGTGTCAGTGTAGACACTGTGTCCCCTTCCAGCGGTGGAGGGGCTGTCATACTTGTCAATTTCACTGCTCTGATAAAGGCCTAACAGTTGACTCTGCAAACTGAAACAAGACAAAAGGTTCTTTTATGTCTCCTCAGGTGTTTGCCAGAAAACTGTATTTTATGTAATGAGTTTTAACATATCAGACTGACATGTTTCTTGTTGGGGTGCATCAATATGCTTTGCATAATTTAACATGCTACAGCTGATGCACTTCAATGTGGCATGTCACAGTGTGATGTGTCCTCTGGGAAATTCATAAACTTCCTTTAAAAAACTGAAAGGAAAACAAACCAACAGTAAAATGGGTGGAAGTAACTTCAATTTTCAGAAAGTGTCTATATTTCTTTATAGCAAATAGCTTTTGCATAAACCATATCTTCCTTTGGAATTCAGAATTGGGTGCCACCTGTGATAATGGGCACTTTTCTGCTACCTATGGCTTTTCCCATATAGAGCTCTTTCTGGAAATGTCCCACTGTTGCAAAATCCCCAGCACAGCTCCTGAAATGGTAACAGCAATGAGATCACCAGTGTATGCCATCGGTATTTTCACCACCTTGTTGTTTAGACTTACTCAGAATGCCCATTCTTATTACCACTGCTGTAGCTGCACCAATAGTGGGCAAATATGAGTAATTTAAAAGTTAAAGCAAGGATGTAAACCAAGAAGTCCTAAAATACATCCTGACACCACCCTCTCATTCAAGTCAAATGTTATTAAATGCAGGTTTTCACTGCTAATAAATTCAGGCAACAAGTAATTTCTGTTTACCTATCAAGGGAATACAACTACCATCACTAATTTTTGTTGTAGGAATTTAGAATATAAGAATGGCCATACTTGGTCTAACCAATAGTCCATCTAGCCCAGTATCCTGTCTTCTGACAATAATAGTTCAAAGAGAATTAAAAGAACAGGGCAATTATCAATTAATCCATCTCCTTTTGTCTAGTCCTAGCTTCTGGCAGTCAGAGGCTTAGAGACACCAAAGCATGGGATTGCATCCCTGACCATCTTGGCTAATTGTCACTGATGGACCTATCCGCTGTGAATTTATCTAATTCTTTTTTTTAATCCAGTTATATTTTTGGCCTTTACAACATCCCCTGGCAATGAGTTCCACAAGTTGACTGTGCATTGTATGAAGAAGTATTTCATTATGCTTGTTTTTGCTGTCTATTAATTTAATTGGGTGACCCTTGATTCTTGAAGTGGTAAATAGCACTTCCTTATTCACTTTTTCCACACTATTCATGATTTTATACACCTCTATCATATCCCCCCCTTAGTCTTCTCTTTTGTAAATTCAGCAGTCCCAGTCTCTTTAATCGCTCCTGATATGGAAGCTGTTCATTTTGATTCATTTTGATGCCCTTCTCTATACCTTTTCCAGTTCTAATATATCTTTTTGGAGATGGGGCAACCAGAACTGCATGCAGTATTCAAGATGTGGGCATACATGGATTTATATAGTGGCATTATGATATTTTCTGCCTTATCTATCCGTTTCATAATGGTTCCTAACATTCTATTTGTTTTTGACTGCGCTGCACATAAAGCAGATGTTTTCAGAGAACTGTCCATGATGACACCAAGATCTTTCTTGAGTGGTAACAGCTAATTTATACCCAACACTTTGTATATATAGTAGGCTTATATTTTCCACTGCAAGCTCTAGCCTGAACCTGAGCATCTACACAGCAATTTTTAGCCCTGTGAGCCAGTCAGCTGACCCTTGCCAGCTGCACCCATGCAGCAGGGCTTTTATCCCCATGTAGACATACCCTTAGTGTCAACAGTCTTGCCTGCTGCAATGCTTTCTTGTCACGTTTCTGACGCACAAAGGGAGAGCAACTGTTATAATTATGCTCAGACATTTGGGAGACCTGTTATTTTCTTCAAAGGAAGCAAATTCAATAAAAATAGTGTTTTTTTTTAAAAATAATATTGATAAATTGTATCTCTTTTTAAAAGTTCAGTCTAAAATGTCATGGTATGATATTATGTCATGTTGAGAAAGAAAAAAACTTTTTTTCTTAATCTGATTTATTGTCATGCTCCCCTGAGTTTTTAGAAAACTTGATTGAGTTTCTAGGAACTACCAAGAAAGAAGAGGAAAACAGGAGAGAAAGTGGGGACAAGGAGACATCATATGACTCTTCACACCTTTGACTTAGGGCATGTCTACATTACAAAATTAAGTCGAACTAACTTACGTCAGAATATAGCGACCACAGTAATTACATCGCTTGTGAGTGTCTGCACTTTGCTCATTGTGTCAGCAGTGCACGTCCTCATCAGGAGTGCTTGCACCAATTGAACTGTCAGTGTGGGGCATTGTGGGATGGCTTCTGAAAGCCAGCAACAGTCAGTGTAAGTAATACAGTGTCTACACTGCATCTGTGTTGATCTAACTACACTGACATTGACGCTACACCTCTTGTGGTGTAAATTGGGGTAGCAGGTGAATTATGTCAGCGGAGTGAAATTATAGTAGACACATAATTAGGTTGATGTAAGCTGCTTTGTGTTGATTTTATTCTGTAGTTTTAGACCAGGGCCTAGACTTACTTTAATATCTTTAGCCACCACTTAAATGCATCAGTCTCTGGAGTAGTTCAGAATACCCGTTTAACAGCAGCACCACCAATGGAAAAACAGTGAAGAGCTCCTGGGAAAATATATATAAGCATATTTGTAATCAAATTAGGATTTGGCCAGGGCAAGAAATACCATGGAATGCCATGGAATCTGTTATGACTTCAGGTTTATGCCTTATCCCATAGCGCCAGTTTCTGATATTTCTATTCATGGAAAATAATGCTTTACAAGATGTTCCATTGACATCAAAGGGTGTCAGAATCTGGCCCAAAGAGAGCACATTTCATAGTGACTCTCCCTTAGAGGCATAGAAATTGCTATGCTGGAACAGATTAGTGATCTGTCTTTTCCAGTATGCTGTTTCTGACAGTGACCAATACCAGCTGTTTCACAGGAATGTTCAATAAACCCATCAGAAGCTTGTTATTGAGCAGCCTGCCCACAAGGAATTTTCTTCTATCTCCCATTAGTTAGAGATTGACCTATGCCTTGAAACATAGGTGTTTATATCACTTCTGAAACTTTGTTCTTTTTAAAATCTTTATTATTGTAACCCTTGATATTTTTATTATCCATATAAATGTCCATTCCTTTTTTGATTCCTGCTAAGCTCTTGGTCTCTGATATTTTGTGGTGGTGAGCTCTACAGGCTAATTGTATATTGTATGAAAAATAATTTCCTTTTATAATTTGTAAATGTTCAGTTTCATTGAAAGTCCCATGATTCTTGTATTATGAGAGGGTGAATAAGAAGTTCCTCATCTACCTTCTCTATATCACTGATTATTTTGTCTATCTTTTAATGTCCCCACTTATTCATCTACTCTCTAATATAATCAGTCCCAGTCTTTTCAGTCTCTGTCCATATACGCATTTCCCTATGTGTCTCTAATCTTGCTAGGGCATTGCTTCAGAACTGATTTAGGGTAACCAGTGCTATCTACTGGATTATCGGTATCATTTCCTGCAGGATCCTGGTTTTCCATGGAGGTCTCTTACCCTTATGGTCGCTAAACTTCCTCCTGAGATGAGTCATGATCATACCCTGAAGTGTAACAGCTTCATATAAACCATGTTTTCTAAATATCCACACTTCTCCCTCTTTCTGTTGCTTCACTACATCCTTTATTAAAATCTTGATGGATGCCGAGCCCTTAGTAGCGTCTTAACTATGCATCTGGATGCCCAGACTGTCATCTCAAGAAACACAGCCTAGCCACAGCTCCTCTCAAACAGCTTAATGTTAGAGGAAAATAGATTTGTCTATAGTTGGTTCACAGGTGAATTTAACACAAATTTTCTATTGTTTCTGTGATTGTCTGCCTCAAAAAAGCTTTGAGCTGTTTTATTGAACTTTGGTTTTTTTTATTTTAAAAAGGATTTGGAGTTTGTGTGGCAGCTATTTTTTTTCTCCTGTCAAAGTGGTGTTTATTTTTGACTCAGAACTAAGTGCTTAGTCAATGTAGCTGCTGCTGAATAATTCCACTTCCCCAATGCTTAAACAAACAGCAAGTTATTACAAAGAACAGATTCCTTTCAGATAAAGATAGCGGCTATAATAAATGTGTAGAAGTAGCAATATTATGCCAAATGCATGGGAATAATAAACAGAGTCAGCAAGCTTTTGTTTCAGGTCTACTTAACAAACAAGGCAAAGCTTCAGTTGCACATCTGCCCTTTCTCACCCTGGCTTCTGCTGGCTGTGAATTCAAGAAAACCCAGTCTAGGTATAAGTAGATATGAGGCTGAACAAAGATCTTGCAAGAACTCAAAATCTAAACTAGATCCTAACTCCACAACTGACTCACCCGTTTATAACTAGTTCACCAAAATCCTGGATTCAAACATCCATGAACATGGGGATGTTTGAAAGGTGGATCCAGATCCAAATTTTGTAACTTGGGCCCATAGTTATTGAACAGATTAATCTGACGTAGAGGATTTTTTGGTAGGGTCAGCTATAACGTGAATTGAATAGAGCATATGCTTCGGGACCTGGATGCCAGGCAATCTTGGCAAGTCACAGCCCGCAGGAGCAGAGGAGCTCAAGCCTGATTCCTCCCTCCCCACAACCCTTTCTGGGATCTTGGGACAGTGTGAATTGTAAAGCCAGCTTTGTCTCTTGGTACAATGGGAATGGGGGAAAAAGCCCTCATCTAAATGTTTTGTTTTGTTTATTTTAGGATTATAACAGAAAAAAGGCTTAAAGACTTGGGTTTATTAACCATGTTGTTATGGTGTAGTTTAAGGTTTCAGAGGTTTTTGGTTTAATAGAAGATATATGAATTTCATTGGAGGATGGGTGTCTAAATGCCTTATACAGCTTTGTAGATCTCAACCAGGTCTACAGAACAGAGTTCAGGTACTGTAATGGATCTTTTGAAAGATTATGCATAAATGAAATACAGCCCACTGTGTTGTAATATCATTTCTTCCAAAGTATGCTGTTGGTTAGTAGCCACTGAGAGATATTATGCCACAGGTCATGACATTTCTTAGAGGAGATGTAGAACACAAGTCCTGATCTACTTGTAGTCCTTAGAAATACTATAGATACTTTCAAGATTTAGAGGAATTAGTCATGGAGATCTGGACAGATTTCAGTTTGAGTAATTACATATTCCAAGGCCAGAAGGGACCTTTGTGATCACCCAATCTGATCTCCTATATAACACAGACCATAGAACTTCTGTCAAAATAATTCGTAGAGTAGATCTTTTAAAAAAACATCCAATCTTGATTTTAAAATTGTCAGTGATGGAGACTCCACCATGATATTGTCAGCCTCAAATTCCACCACCTGTATCAGTTGCAGAATTCTTCAGTTCACTTCTTTAAAATAATTGGGTAATATTGATATAAAATGGCCTTTGTTTTTTCACCCAAGACATGGATGCCAGAGGCCATTTTATATCAACATTACCCGTTCATTTTATTGTGTAGACTATGCAATCTTGCTCTTTTAGCAAAAACTTATTTTGATAAAAGGAAGGGAAAAAAACCCTGTCCACTGGAATCCAAATAAAAAATAACCCCCAAACCTTCCAGAGTTGGATTTAATTTAAAAAGTTATTTAAGGAATCTTCCCAGAAACAAAACAAAAACCAGGTGTCATGGCTGGATCATGGATAGCTAGACCTAATGGTCAGAGCCAGAGTCCACAGTCACAAGACTAGAGTCATGAGTCAGCTGGGTCAGGATACTGGGAGATCAAAACCAGGAGACAAACTTGAGATCAAAACAACGACTCTGGAACCAGAGTCAGGCTGGATCAGGATACCAGGGGATCAGAGGCTGGAGATAACCTGGAGGTCAGGAACCATAAGTCAGATGCCAGGACTCAAGCTGGGTTGAGATGCCAGGATGTCAAACTAGGGGAACAGGATCCCAATTATTCAGACAGCTTCTTGTTCTTGCTGCTGGCTTAAGTAGGACCAGTGGGCCAATTGGCCTCTTTGGGACACCACCAATAGGACCCCAGCGGTACAGCTTCATGGATCCTAGGTAAGCAGGCTGCCAGGTGGATGATAGGAGCGAGCCACAGCTATGCAAGTCTTTGAACCTTGCAGGCCTGGATTTGAGACTGGTGGGTTGTAACACAGGCCTTTAGCATCTTGAGGTGAACAAAGGTTTTGGAGTTTGTAGAATAATGTGGAAATCTGTATCTGGAGAAAAAGTTGAAGAGTTACAGTGAATTGTTTGTTTGGTTTTTTTTTGGGGGGGGGGGAGGGGGAAAGGGGGTGCAAAAATTAATTAACTGTGGATTAGAGTAATAAGTTGAAGAGGAGCCTTCCGGAACAAATTCCTCTGTTTATGGAGCAAATACTGCATGGTCATTAGCTGTCAAACTTCCCCACATTACCACACCCACCGGCCTGACTCCTGTACTGGAAGGACCATTCAGTACTTGATCTCTCAACTGAAACAGCCAACACAAGTGGCAGTTGTGGTATTTATTTGTGTGTGTACATCTAGCCACTTGGAACTGGATTGACCAAGACTACTAATTCACTTCACATATGCTACTGTTTAGATAAAGTGTTAAGTTTCGATCACTACTAAC
The DNA here is from genome assembly GCF_026122565.2 of Emydura macquarii macquarii. Lineage (NCBI taxonomy): Eukaryota > Metazoa > Chordata > Testudines > Chelidae > Emydura > Emydura macquarii. Next base: position 10,314,900 of record NW_027130204.1, on the reverse strand, counting down.
TTAAGTTGTATTTTAATTGGCAATCTAGTTGTCAAAGGCTGCATGTCCCATTACCAGTGCCCTGAACCATCCAGTCTTGAGTCATCAGCTCCTCGGTTTTTTTATTAATGACATTGTTTCTTAAACAGGGCCTGACAGAAGCATTAAAGGACACTTTGTTTAGATTCTATAGCCCAGCAAGCAAGTTACAATTACAAGAGACGTGATTTGCCATCTGTTTCCAATTCTCAGTGCAGCAGACAGGACCTGTCTTGTTCCTCCCAGAAAGGTCACCTGGATATGAAAGAAAGTGGTCCATTATTATTGAGTCAGTTTATGATTCCTATTTCAAGTCATCCCATAGATAGCATTGTTCAGAGTGCCAATAAATAGTTAGACAGCCAAGGCATGGACATCATTAATCTTGCTCACAACAAAAGAGCATTGCTATGTTTATAAAACCTTTATACAAAAGAGACAGTGCAAAAATTGCAGTCAGAGGGGCAGTAAGTCATATTTTTGTATTGCCGTGGTGGTGTACTGTGTGGATGTAGCAAACCTTTGTTTTACCATATAGTAGAGCAGGGCCCAAGCATAATTTTTTCGGGCCCCCTCCCCCACACATACCACAATCCCTTATCCCATACATACGATCTCATGAGCCATGAAAAACGTTTGAATTCTGAAATTACTGTTACATATGCTATATTTCTGAAAAATGTCTTGATTTCTTTATTCTAATGGACGAATGTGACTGTAAACATTTTATAATTAGGCCAATTAACTTTAAAGCTTTATTTTTCTGGCCTTTTTTCATAGCAAAATCATGAGTCACATGATGCATGTTCTGGCAACTTTTCTTTGTCATCAATTGACAGTACTAGAGACACAGTCTCTATATTGAAATCATTTTCATCTTGATTTTATTTCATCTGCTTCCTTAGTTAGTATATTGTCTGACAGCAGAAAGGCCTTTTCTGATTTGAAAAACTGGAGGATAGATTGGTGTCCTTTAGCTTATTTTAGTTCCCTTTATTTTACCTCCTTACGTTTCTGTGTGCCTGATTTGTATTTATAGCCACCACCAGACATGGCAGTTTGAGGTGTGTGTGTGACTGTGAGTGAATTAGACACTTACTCACTATATTTTGGGCCTTCAAATCCTATCAGAAGAAGAAGCAGCACTACGTCCCACTGCCTTATGATGCTTTGTTTTGCCCCTCCCACCAGCTGTCCCTCCCTCCTGCCTATGCACAAGGAACTCTGGGACTGGTAGTTCTTGATCTTGATATGATAGACCATGTCACAGAGAGGAGCACAAATCTCTCTGTCCCTCAGTCTCAAACTACAAGTCCTAGTTTAACTGCAGAAGCACATACTTTCTATTCTAGAGAAGGGCCTGGGCTGGGCCAGGAGGCCCAGTAACTCACTGCTCAAAATAAAACAGAGAGAGTTCTGTGACTCCTTAAAGACTAACACATTTATTTGGGCATAAGCTTTCATGTGCAGAAACCCAGGATTTGTTTTGCTGAAAACAGACTAACACGGCTACCCCTCTGGAACTGTTCAGAATGTTGCTTGAGACTAATCTAACACTGCTTCTGATTGGCTCCAGCAAATCTCAGATGATCTGGACAATAAATACATAGATAAAGGGAAATAAATTTCTATAAATATCCTCAGGCATGATCTACAATTTAGCCTCAATTTTTTCCTCATTGTAATGGGGGTTGCAGCCTGGGCTGGGCTCCCCAGGGCCTCTGGACCCTAGTAAAGTGTACCCTTCCCCTCCCTCCATCTCCATCTGGGAGCCCTGCAGTATAGTCCTGATTATTTGAGTAATCTGGGCAATGTATAATATTGTGGGATAATTTGGGAGTCAATAGAATGGGGAGGCACCCTGGCCATTTGTTCAAAAGTGGGGTTAGGTATGGCAATCAAGTTTCTGTGTTAGCCTGAATAACATGTCCTACCCTATCACTAAGGACTTGATTCTGCACACACAGTGCTGTCAATGGCTTCAGTAGATCTTAAGGGTGCAAGAAATTGGGGCAAGGAATCACTGTTTTATTCCCACAGGGCAGGGCCAGCTACAAATAATATTTTCTTTGCTCAGCCAATAAAGAAAATACAAAATGTTTGTCTGAGTTAATAGCTATGATTTGGATTGATTTGGATTAGTAATTATCTAAATCAAAATTATTTAACAAGTAAAGTGGAAAGTTTGGTTTCACATTTACTGAGTGTATTGTTAATTGTTAAAAACAAAATACTTTTGCATTGATTTAGCATGTCTCAGATTAAAAAAGATTTGTCAAAATAGCATGAACATTCACATACCCTTTTCAGTATGCATTTCTGCTGCATGGTGCTTCCCTTAACATTTAGCCCCTGGACATCTATCTGCTCAAACATTATTGATTTTTTGTCAATGTAGCGTGTGATCTTCCTAGGCTGGGAAAATTGCCAGGCAGGGTAGAGGAACTAATATTTGAGCTATCTCTAATTTTTAAAAATCTGTATTTTGTGTATTTAACTATAAAGAATACATGACAGTATAAAGTGAGGGGTGGAATAAAGGTTTTATTGATGTATGTTAGGGATAGTTGCATGAGCAGCAAAGCCATGAATGACTTACACAATCCATCCTAAACTAGAGCCAATAAAACATTTGTATCACATCACCCATATGAATTCCATATACCATATAATTTACATGAAAAAAGTTTTAAAAATCTTTCAGAAAACTTTTTTTTATTGATCCTGTTTGTATCCATTTGCCTATAATGCTAGGACCCTTGGTACAATCAGACCAAATGTGTATGGCTCAGAGAATGATAACAAATGTATCTTTTGAAAAATCTGAAATAAATCTAAATGATCTGATATTTCACATCCTACTAGGGCTGAAATTAAAGACCTTAAGGTTTTAAAAAGGGGTTCTGAGATTATTTTCAGTGGTCAAATGCACCCATTTCTAGCCTTCATATTTTGCTAGATATTGGATCTTAACCTTGGGCTATGGACAGGTTTGAGTTTTGTCTGCCCTGTACCTCAGCCCACTTTAATATTAGATGAAATGCCAAAACTATGTGAAAAGAAGAAACTTATCTTTTGAGATGATGGAAACAGAAATCAATTATTTGAAGATGCCTAAAGATTTGGAATGTTAGAAACAGTTCTGGTAGAGATGGGAGTGTAGTGGGCAGTGGACTGGTAAGACAAGCAAAAGTGCATGGTAAATGCAAATGATCACATAGCTGTACAATTTATCACATGGATTTCATTATCACACATGAAATATAAATACATATGCAATCTAATCTGTCATCTCTATTGGTTACCTATAAAGAATGAGACATTTTTATTGTAAAGCAGGAGGAAAACTCTGATAAAGCTACAGTATGACTTGAATAGGGAAGCCTGTCATTTACATTTAATGAATCTGTTTCAGCAAAGGTTAGGATACAGGAGCCATTTGCAAACTATGTTTCCTTGAGATGGAAGTCAGTCTTTCTCCCTCCCCGTCCCTACTCCCCATGAAATATATTGTTTGAAAATGCAGTCCAGGTTAGTTTTTAAAACAAATGGCAGCCAAAAATAAATTGATGTTTTACATATTATTATTTTCTCTTTCAAGTGTGAAAGAATAAATGTTTCAGTCACACAGTGTTAAGTGATTGTATTTTTCTTTTCTTTTGCAGGTTGTCTTAGTCTTTGCTCTTAGTATTGGTGCTCTTGTAATATACTTCATAGATTCGTCAAAGTGAGTATTCTACTACCTTTCCCTTCCCCTCTTTTCCTAAAGCAATTATGTGCTTTAAATTGCTCCATTTATCTACTTCAACTCAAAGCTTTTCATACTCATCACCTGAATGCAAAGAACTTTATAATAATGCAGTCTTCCAGGCTAGTTTCAGGAATGAGGGAAAGATCTTTTGTAAATTATATTAGTCTTGGTTACATTTGATGCTAGAGAGGAAGTGATTATAAAAATGTATTTCTCTAAGTTTACAATATACATACTGTAGGAAAATTTTATTCTTCCAGTTAAGTTGGGACTTTAAGTGTCCTTCAAGGACAAAAGTAGAATAACGGTTATGGGGAAGTGAGTTTGACTTAAGAAGTCACATGTCTACAGGACAAACAACACATGTATCTAAGGAGACATCCAGGAACTCCTTTGAAAACTCATCAGAAGACTCTATGCAGTAAAGACCACAATTATATCTAGCATTGTTAACCATTCAGATGTCCAAATTCTGCATTTGGTGGACTTGTCCCAATGCCATGGAAGCTGAGTTTGTAGGACATGAGAAACATTTCAAATTTTTCGTGGGAATGAACAAAATGTGATGATGTTTCCTTTGGGAGACATCAAGGTTTCATCATAGGGCTGGGGCTGTGCGTGTCCCTCCCACCCCCAGGGCTGTGGCCGGAGCTGGAGCTGTACACCCTCCCCCACCATGGCTGCAGCCAGGACTGCGTGGGCTGTGCATCCTCCTCTCAACCCCCTGCTTTGTCCAGGGCTGGAGCTGTGTCCCCCTCTGTGGGGGGAGGTTCTGGCTGTCCCTCCCACCCCCAATGGCAGGGCTCCAGCTGTCACCCCCCACCTCCATCCCTCTGTTATTTTTAGTAAAACTCTCAGACAGGTCACGGGGTCCTGTGAATTTTTGTTTATTTCGCGTGAGCGACCCGTCTGTGACTTTTACTAAAAATAACTATAACAAAATCTTATCCTTAACTATTATGCAGATATCCAGCTCAGGGGATCCCTGTAAAATCCAATACACTCCCTGTGCTCTCTGCCAGTTGGCACCAAAGGATCCCTGGGTCACAAAAGGTGACACTGGATGGTTTAAAACAGTGCACATTGGCTGCGTGTGTTATAGAATGATGGGATTCTCCACTGTCACACTTAATTAATTAATTTCTTTTTTAAAAGCATCTGTTGCCCTAGCAGTAAAGCGCTTTTTAAAAGAAATTTAAATGTAACTTCCATAAGACTCCAGACAATGAGCATCATTAAAGAACTACTGCTACAAAAATATTTGTTATAAAACCAATAAAACCCCAAATCAAACTAAAGCAATAGGTAAACCAAGCATAGCTTTCCTATGTCATGTCCTGGAGCTGTGATTGATGTAGGTTCTGTTAAACTATGAGAAGCAGCAAATTCTAGAAGAAAGAGCCTTGAGCTAAGGAAGTCATTTCTGGATCTTGTCAGCAAGTGCCTTCTAACTCACCTTGAAGTGTTGTGTTTTCAGAAAAGGGACTTTTAAAAATGCCACCTTCTAATTCAGCAGACCTGATGCCTGGGCATATTCAGAGTCATGTTTGCTTTCGATACTAACCAAAAAAAAAAAAAACCAAAAAACCTCCCCCCCCCATATTTTCTTGTGTTAGAACTTCATATCCCATACTGCACTGGGAGAGTGAGCTCGATTCTGTTCTGGCTCCAGCATTACCAATGAAATATGGCCCCTTAAACTTCAGTAGGGGGAACTGCAGTAGTCCCGTCAGAAGGAGACTAAAGGGTGGAGGAATATTGTAAGAGCTGCATTAGAAAGGAGTGCTTGACCTCTCCTAGCCAGCCAACTAGGACTATGACCCACTCTGCTCTTTGGTCAGGAGAAGTAGTGGATCCAATAGGTTGCAAGCCGTTTTGGTGAAAAGCAGTCACACTGTACATTTGCTTTCCTTTGCTAACAAATACAACTATCTTATAAAAGTTGAGCCACAGCTCAGTTAACTTTCATCCAGACCATTATTTCTGTCAGACACAGGGTGAGAAACAAGACTATGGAATCTGGCTTCCCTGAAGTGGAGGTGAAGAGCTGACTATTATCAGTATGTCAGTGACATGGTGGCCCAGAAAAGTGTCTCAGTCTCTATTAGACTTAGTTTCATAAACACAGTGAACAGATGTGTTCATGATGGAATGTTGTGTGACTCTACATGAGAGGAGGGTCTTAAGAAGCAAAAGCAGTTGCCTAGTATGACCCTCTTGGAACTTTTTGAGAGGAAGAAGTCAACCCGTGGAAGGGCCAGTCTGTTCAGTCTTGCCAGATCTTGTATCGTGGTCAGTTAAAAGTTCTCATAGCTCTAAGAAAACTAGCCATTACCCACTCTGTCACAATCATGCTTTTTTAGAAACTGCTATTAGGAAGGAGGTTTTCTGCACAGTGAATGATGGTACTGACTAGAATGGAAGCAACTGTAACTGCACCATGCCGTTGTGATCAGTTGTGTTTTTGTGCCTAGAGCTGAGTCATTGATTCCCTTTTCTGAGCAGAGTGCAGCTGCTCAACTCACTCTGTAGAAAAGGCTCTTTACAAAGAGACTCACAAGGCATTTCATTCTTGTTAGAAGTGGGTGGAACATTATTTGTTACTCCACCTCAATACATCCCCTTCCAACCTTCCAGCTGTTTAACTCATTGTCCCACAAAACCGTAGTGTGTGTATAGGACCACGTTCTTCCTTGCAATAAATGTGTGTAACTCCTATTGATGCCAGTGGTGCATGCTTGCAACTAAGGGCAGAATTTGGTCCATAAACTGAGAAGGCAGTGAATAGGAAAATGACTTGACTGCCTTGGGATTCTTGCTAATTAAATCTAGTCTCATCCAAAAGCTCCCATGTCATATGATCATGGTTCCACACCTCAGCCTCTCCTGCCAAATTTGTTGAATTGCATCAGTAAGACTCAGTTATTCTGGACATTAGAACTTTTAAACACTCTAAACTCAATGTAAATGTGTAAATCCTGTCTTCCTTGGGGTAACCCGTTCCTAAAAGAGATGCTAAAAATGTAATCACAATTATTTTCATCTTCTGGTATAATAAAAATGCAACATTTTTACTTAGAAAAACTAGCTGAGTTTCACTCCATCTCTTGATGTTGTATTTTTAATGTGTGTAAAACCAGAGTTTTAAATTGCAAAGGAAATGGGGTCAAATAAAAATCTGCTTGAGTATAATATAATTTATTGTGATCTAATGCTAGCTCTTTTCCTATTCATTTCCTTTTAAAATTGTTTATGCTTAGTTCTTCAAGGTAAGAAATGAATGAAATCACCCTTTACTGTTAGGTAAACATGGGTTCTCTTCCTATGTCCCTTAGCTGGTTCCATAGAGTCTGCTGAACATACTGCAATAGAATAGAGAGCACTCGTGACAAACGTTTGGAGGTTTTGTGTTTATTCCATGCTTTTTGTAGGTAGTTCCCCCTTCCTGTATTTGCCTTTCAAATAGTACTTGTATGTTCCTAGTTAAGTCTTATACTCAACACTTTTGTATGCAACATAGCATATTCTGTGGTTTGTTGATCTCAGTATTAATGGTGAGTTCCTTATTTCATTTCTCATTTCCCCTCCCCGCTTCACATCTCCTACCCTTACAATTTACATAGAGTGCACTATCAACAAAATACAGCAGATGTGGGTAGTGTTTCTAACAAGCTTCTGCAAAGAAGGAAATAGCATCTTAAAGACAGGGTCAGTCCGAGTTGCAAACAAAAAATGTAATTGCTGAAGACTCTGCAGTCCTCCGTGGATTTTGTAACATGTGGGCTCCTCTGATTTCTCCTTCCTGCAGTCCGAGTGGAAGGGAGGCAATTCATGACCTGGGTTAATACTGTTTCTTGGGGCCTCTGCTTAGTGCATGAATCTATACACATAATGTAACCTAGAGCTGTTGTTATATATAGGCAGAGGACTGCAGAGCGTCTTTCTGACATAGATCAACCCTTGCCCCAAGGATCTTACATTCTAGAGGCCTGTTCCTGCAGCCCTTTTCTCATGAAAGCAACCTCTTTAATGGAGTCCCTTTGTTAGAAAATCAAGTCCCAATTAGACTTTAAAGGTATGATGAATGACAGGACAGAAATTGGAGAGAGGATTCAACAGACAAGTCATTTGATTTGTTTTGTATGTTCTGCACACACATTGTAGTTGAGTATTTTTATGCTGTTTTTTAAAAGACAATATTGCAGATCTTGCTAAATGGTTAAATTTTCACATTATTATCATGCACTTGGGACTTTCTTAATTAGAATCTTATAGAAGACTGCTATCTGGCAATGAGGGCAAAACAGCTGGATCTAAGAATAGCAATGACATCACGAATGGTGAAATGTGTATATGTGTACCTGTATATACGTGTATATAAGGTTGTGCTGAGGATATAAGCTTGTCCACTGCTGTTGCCTCCTAAGCTGAAGACAGCTTGAATCAGCTTTTTCTCTTTTTAGATATGGAGGATACACATGAATTGCTCCCTATGGTTAGCTCTGTCTTTTTTGCACATAAAACCTTTCCTTGTGCATCAAGAAAGGTCTCAGAACTGTTTGCTGCTTCTGTGTGGGAGAATATGATCTTATCAGTTTTATAAAAAAGCTACATATATACCCCAGTTGCATGAGTCTGATAGGTTGCACAAATACTGTCAACTTTTAGATATTGCTAAAGTATTTACTGTGTTCACTAAGCAGGTGACATGTAATAACATCTGTGATGAGGCCAGCCTAGAAACATAGAAAATTTTATCTTCTATTTCTGGTTGCTTTTCCTACATAATATTTTTAATTATCTTTTTCCTTAATATTATTTAAAAAACATTGCCTTCTGGTACAACTTGTGTATGAACCTGCCCTAAATTACTAAAAATACCAGTAAATATCCTATCTTGTCCTCCTCCTTCCAAAATCCTTTTTGTGCGGCTCCCTCCTATCCTATAAGGCGGCCGGGGAGGGGACGGGAGGGAAAGGAAAGGAAGGAAGGTGGGTGTCAGTTTTAGCTGTTGTTACCACCACCTTTCCTGGTGCTGATCACTTGCAACTGCTATTAAAGTCAATGGGAGTTGAGCTGCTGGTGCTCTGCACTTCTCAGGGTTTGGTTCTATATTGGTTCTGAATGCAAGTTTGAATTATTTGAGATAATGCAATTTAAAACACATTTTGTAACTGCTAGGTTCATTATTCTCTGAGTCCTGTATTTCCTGAGACATGGTTACTGCAGATACTGTGTCATGTGACAATGGTAAAGAATCACAAAAGTTCCATTCTTTTTACACAGACCAAGGAATTCTATTAGAAAAAAAGAAAACAGCTTTCATCTTAAAGCTACTCTCTTTTATCTTTTGCTTCACTGCAGAGCTTCTGTGTTGAGCCTTCCTTCACCACCTCTGGTCTGGCTTTTCTGTAACAGATTTCAAAAATTTCAGATTTTACACAGCCACCTAACTATTGCTATATAAAAAGACTCTGATAGCTAGCAAAACTGGTGGATAAATTCAGTCCCAAGCACACACTAGTTCTTCACCTTTGGAATTCACTGTCTTGAGGTCCATTAGAGCCTGAGGCTGGTGGCTTCTCGACTGTTGCTTGCTTTTTGTTTATAAATTAAAGTAAAGCAAAATGTTGGTACTTGTTTAGTAGCAATACTAACTGGAAACCAAGCTTGCACAGGTATTGAGAGCTATTATTTAGAATGCACTTTCAGAGAGAGCAGAGGGTGCTTGCCCTGCAGGAGACTGGAAGTCTGGAGCAGACTTGCTAAACAAGCCAACCACCGCCACCTGGCACAGTTAAGGAACCTTAAGGCAAGTGATTCCTTTTAAAAGAACTGAAGCAATTTGGGGGAAGAGAGGCAGGGAGAGACAGGGACTGACTTTGTGAAGCTGCAAGGTTATCAGCTTGGCCAGAGACAGCAGCAAGGTGCTAAGAGAGACACTGTGAAGGAACCTTTTTTGCTCACCCAGTTTGAGGTCAGAGCTATGACCTCAGTCAAATTTTTGGGACTCTGAGTGATTGGGGAATTTCCTTATTTAAATTTGTATGGGGACCCCCTCAGGAAGGAACCCAGACAGCCTGTGTTGATGAGGCAAACTTTTATGAAAGTTTCTTAGACTCTTATTAAAGAAAACTGCTTCACCAGATCCTTTGTGAGGGGATGTGGTGGGGTCAGGCAGAGAGGAAACAGGTCACCTCTCCCTTCCTCTGATGGGATAACAGGGAAGGTCCTCTTCCCAGATCAGTAACTGGTTAAAAGATAGGAAACATAGGGTAGGAATAAATGGTCAGCTCTCAGAATGGAGAGAGGTAAATAGTGATGTCTGCCAGGGGTCTGTCTTGGGACCAGCATTGTTCAACATATTCATAAATGATTTGGAAAAAGGGGTAAATAGTTAGGTGGCAAAATTTGCAGATGATACAAAACTACACAAGACAGTGAAGTCCAAAGCATACTGCAAAGATTTACAAAGGGATCTTACAGAAGAGGGTGACTGGACAACAAAATGGCAGATGAAATACAATGTTGATAAATGCACATTGAAAAACATAATCCTAACTACACATATAAAATGATGGGGCCTAAATTGGCTGTTACCACTCAAGAACGAGATCTTGGAGTTAGTTCTCTGAAAACATCCACTCAATGTGCAGCAGCAATTAAAAAAGCTAACAAAATGTTAGGAATTATTACGGAAGGGATAGCTAATAAGACAGAAAATACCATGTTGCCTCTTTATAAATTCATGGTACGCCCACATTTTGAATACTGTGTGTAGGTCTGGTCACCCCATTTCAAAAAAGGTATACTGGAATTGGAAAAGGTACAGAAAAGAGCAACTAAAATGATTAGTGGTATGGAAAAGTTTCCATGTGAGAGAGATTAATAAAACTGGAAATTTTCAGCTTGGAAAAGGGACAGCTAAGGAGGGATATGACAGAGGTTTATAAAATCATGGAGAAAGTAAACAAGGAAGTGTTGTTTACTCCTTCTCATAACACAAGAACTAGGGGGCCACCAAATGAAATTAAAACAAAAAGGAAGTAATTCTTCACACAACACACAATCAAACCCGTGGAACTCCTTGCCATAGGATGATGTGATGGCCAAGACTATAATAGGGTTCAACAAAGAGCTAGATAAGTTCATGGAGGATAGGTCCATCGGTGGCTATTAGCCAGATGGGCAGGGATTGCTGTTTGCCAGAAGCTTGAAATGGGAGACAGGATGGATCACTTGATGATTACCTGTTCTTTTCATTTCCTCTGAAGCACCTGGCTTTGGCCACTGTTGGAAGACAAGATACTGGGCTAGATGGACCATTGGTCTGACCCACTTTGGCTGTTCTTATGTTCCGACACACTGCAGTGTGCAATTTAAGGATCAAAAGAAGCACCAGGCTTCTTGCTGAATTCTGTGGATTCACAGTTATTTGCTGTCAGGGAGTAAATTAGAATCCATTGTGGCTAGGCAAGAGATTCCAGTCAAGGAATTGCCTGTGTGACGATATCAGAAGAGAAGTGTCATTAATGAAGTCAGTTCATTCTTTTGGAATAATTCATTAGCAAATGCTTTTAATCTGTGTCATTGCAGGCAATGTCCATGGACCCAGTTATTCCACTGGTTACTGTGCCTGTAAAGCTGTGGTCCCCAAACTTTTCCTCTCACCCCCTTTCCCTCAAACAATAAAATGGCTCCATGGGTGGCCAGGTCTGGTCGCTAAGCTGTGGCTGGGAGCAGGGCAACAGCCGGAGCCTGGGGTCAAGTCTGGAGCAGAGCTGGGACTGAATGGCACTGCCTTCCCATTGCCTTGTGGGGGCTGGCTGAGGGCCAGCTGTATTTCCCTGGATATTTCTCTGCGCCCTTTAATGGGGCATGCCCCACATTTTGGAGACCACTGCTGTGAAGAAATCTTTGTGCATCTCATGTGACTTGCTGTAGCAATTGCTGCATGTTAAGATGGTCATTACCCCCAGAGAATTTACAGTCTAACTAGACAAGACACACACAGGGCGAGAGAGAGGAATATTATCCCCACTTTATAGAAGGAGAAATGAGCCACTGAGATTTACTGAATTGCCTAGGAATTAAGTGGCAGTGCCAAGAAATGAAGCCAGATTTTCTGACTATCAGTGCAGTGCAAGAACATTCTTCCTTTACACATCACCTTTCTACACAATACTGTTTGGTGACCCTTGCCCAATTTTACGGCTTTGATCAACAGAAAGAAAAAGAAAAAAACCCACCACACTATATGAAAGTTTGATCCTAAATCAGATGAAACTTGGTAGTTTCATCTGAATTTTCTTCTTTTTCAAATCCAAAACTCCATTCCAATCTCAGACAATGTGAATCGCCATTGACTGCCTTATAAGAAAGTAATATAATATGCACTGAAACACTAATTTTTTCAGTAGTTTTAATGCAGTGTTATGAACACTAGAGCCCTGGAATATTTTTACATTGGCAAGCCTCACACAATTCTACTTTGGGTTAATTTGTTATTTGTTAGGAAGCTGAACATTTTGGTGTATTTTTATATAAAGGCTTTGGGCTAATTGTTCCATTCTGTTTGACAGTTTCTTTTATGATTAAAAAGAACCCTCTTTTCCATTCTAGTGCCCCTCCTCATATCTATGTGTCACCATTTTGACTGATCATAGCCATCTACTATGTCTGGAATTCCTTCTGTAGAAGAGGTAAAATCTGCCCCTAGGTAGATTGCTAACACAAATACTATAGTACCAATTAAATCCTATTTTGAGGATTTAAGGGGAACTTAAGTGGTGCCTAGGCTTTGTGCTTCCTTTTCACCTCTCTGCAGAGTATTTTCATCTTTGATAAAATTATTCTTTGCCTGATTGCACTTTTGGGCCTACACGAAGTGTTCTTTGGCCCATTTTTTGTTTTCTTTTTAAGGCTAGAATATTGCAGTGTATTTTTTTCCACAGTTGTGGGATTAGATATGGCGAGGATGCATTAAAATACTGACATCTGGTTTTCTAGTCCAGTGGTTCCCAAACTTTTCTCTGCCATGGCACACCTTGGTACCTTTAATTATTTTGAGGCACACCACCATACAGTCTCCAAATGAACTCATGAATATTCATGAGCCAATTCAGAACTCTTCAAGTAGTTTTTCAAAAAATTCCTTGGCACACGTGCTCAGACCTGACGGGCACACCGGTTGGGAAACACTCTAGACTGTTGCAATAAATTATTTTATCGTTGCTCAAAATGACCGTGACAGTGACAGTCATTAAAAGCTTTGTAAGATTTCCTTGGTAAGTTGTATGACAGGGCCAGACCGGACGGCTATGAAAGGGTGCTGGAAGGCATGTATATTAGCCCCAGGCTCCATAAAGCCCTATTCCCTGGGTAATCCAGCTGGGGCTAATTCAAGGCGATTAAGCCACCTGGAGCCTATCAAAGAAACTGCCCCAGCAGTTAAAAGCCTCCACTTCAGGCAAGCGGGGAGGGCTGAAAGGGAGTTAAGAGCCGGAGGAGAGAAAGCGGAGCGGAGCTGTCCTGCCCTGCCCTGCCACACCACAGCTGCAGAGTTTGGGACTATCATCCATTGCTGCCACCAGACCAAAGACGAAGAGGTTCCAGCCAGGGAAGGCAGAACAATCCTTCACACCGGTACCAGGGAGCAGGCCACAAGCAGTGGGGCTGCGGACAGGCGACCCAGGGAAGGTAGTCGGTCTCAGGGACTAAGCAGTGTGAGACCACGCCTCACAGTGTCCCTGGGTCAGGGCCCGGGGTAGAGGGCGGGACCAGAAACACCACCCCCTCCACTCTCAGCCGCACCACCGGCGTGGCCCGTAAAGCGCAGGACCCACAGGGTGGAATAGGCCCACCCCGCTGCAGTAGATACAAACATTTTAGTATTCCCTGTGCTGAGAATGTGAGTATACAGGAAAGCTCAGTAATATTACTTGCAAAGGTATGCAGGTCATGTGTATCAAAGAAATGTCATGCTTGAAGGAGCTTCATTCTCCTTCATATTCCTCCTTAATTTGCATCCTTCTCCTAGTTGTACAGTGTTGATAGTCTCCCCTCTAAATTTACCTGCCCCTATTCTCTCACTTGTACTTGAATCCAGTTACATTGTGTCTGACAATATGAAAGAGGTTCCTCCCAGTTTCAAGATAGTTACAATCTCCTCAGATGTTTGTACAACACTATTTATGCCTATCGCACTACAGAAATTAAGAATAATAAATAAGGTTTATATGAAAACCACTCTATGGAAATGGTACAGGCATCACTCCACCCATCGTGCCCAACTTCACTGCAGCTAGTCTTCTTGCATTACCTTTGTCAATTCTACTGGTTCGGTCAGTGCCTCAATGGCTTTTGTCAGTGCTACTCTTGCCACAAAGAATTTTGGCTTTCAGTTGCTGCATGCTGTCCACTGCTGAGCAAATCCAGTTGGATTGCTCACCATAAAATTAATTTGTAGCACCAGCCTATATCTTGTTTAACTGTACAGGAGTTCATTTGAGATACAGTAGAAGTAATTGTCATTTTCGGCATATAAAAACTTTTAGATTATATGTAAATGAATCCTTGTGGGGTCAGAACTTTCAAATTACTTAAAGACTTCATTCATTTCACACTGAATGAACCCATAAACCATAAAAGTGACACATTGTTCCTACCCCCAATCCTTGGGCAAGGACAAAGTTTAAAGGACTGAATCATCACCCTTTATATTGATTCGGCCCCAAATAATATTTTCCAGTCCTTTATAAGGTTAGATGAAGCCAATTTGATCTTCACTGTATTTGTATTAGTTACTGCAGTACATGCGCTTGTTTGTCTAGCCAAGAAGTAATGTACTGAAAAAGGTGCCTGGTCACGCCATGGCTATAATTGTTAATTTTCTGCAATGCATTGTGGCAAGTTTTGACCTTAGCCAAGGTTCAGTGGTAACTACTGTTATTATAATTAAGGTCCACTTTCATGCCAGAGGAGTAAGGGATGCAATATGCGGCCTTTGCAGGTAATTAAATGCCAAAGAGAAGCAGGGCCATTTGTTAAGCACAAAAGATATTGATTGTGAGTAAACTCCAACACCATAAAATTGTATATATTATACAACAAAAGGTAAGAGAGTCAGCAATCTATATATAAACATAGATGCTCTGTCATGTTGTTCTACTTAACAATTAATTGTTCTAGAATTAAAAACACAAATTGTCAACAATTGTTACGTTTTATTTAAGAACATGCGATGTTAAGTTCTTAGGAAGTATTTGTCTTACTTTGCCTATCTGTAAATTTAGATCATCATCAATGGAAATATTTTTTTTGGTGGAGTGTGTATATGGTGAAATCAATGTTTACTGACACCAACAAAAATCTAATCCTTTAAAGTCTACAGATAGTTGCAAACTAGACTGATGCTGAATATTCCACATAAGATTTAGAATTACGTATGTTGGATGTTTGTCCCTTATATTTTAGTAATTTGCAAACTGAGCCTTTTGGCAATTCCTGTCAACATTTATTCCCACCTTATATATTTCACAGTACTGTTGGGCAGTAATCATATGTCCTTATATTTATCATGAACAATTATCTTGATAACTGCCATTATTATAATAATTGACTAAGACTTGCTACCACCTGTGAAGGAAAGGAACAGCAATTCACAAGCCTCTACCAGTGAAAAAAATAAATATTTTGAAAGTTGGTTGGTTACATAAGGATCTGAGTCTATATTTAGGCACCAAATAAATGTCTTGATTTTTTTTCAGAGATTTCTGAGCATTTACAACTCTCAAGGGATGCGAAAATGGACTAGCTGTAACTATTTAGAGTACAAGAGAAGTTATGGATGCTTAACACTGCTGAAATGTAGACCACTTATTTGTGTGTCTACACATGGACTTAGATCTCTTATTTGAACAGCCAAGTATGGAGGTGTTGGATTAATGTAACGAGAATGATTATCCTTAAATCCCATCCTCCACATCACTTGCATTGTGTCTTTCTTTCATTGCTTTATTGTTGTTTCACTAGAAAAAGCGGAAAGGTCCAGTTCTGGAAAGAGAAGTTATTTTTAAAAGACAATGAATATATAACCATTTTTTAAAAAGAAAATTGTAATATACAATTGATCATTAACACAAGTAAATTGCAGATTCCATAGGTCAGGTGCAAAAAGAAGAGCCAGGAGTATGGCGGCTTTATTTTCTCAAATGTTAGAATCCACAGATCATTTGCAAATAAGACTATCATTTGTGAAAGGTGATCTCAGAATGGACCTTTTGAAGAAGAAATAATTTAAAAAAAGAGGAAAACGCATTAAAAATTGTAGTTACACAGCTTTGTGAAATGAGCACAATTGGCTTCTGTTTGCTTTGCAGCACTTCACACATATGGACTGTATTTCATCCTATGACACCACCTCAGTTTTTGTGATGCAGCAAGATGCAAACTAAGTAATTACTACTTATTGGGTAACTGTATGTGTATAAATTGAAGTTCAATTCCTTAATCTTTTATTATTTGCAGTATAAAGACTCCATCAATTCAAATGGCATACGTTTGTTTATATATACACACACATTGAGTAACATTATATATGTTTGTTTGTAAACATGCTACTTGGATTACTGGAGTCTTTAGACTGGAAATAACAAAAGGCTAAGTGTTTGATCTTCAACTGCAATTTGAATATCATGCCTTATTTCTTTAAGAGCTAGATGATCCATGGAGATTGCTAATGGGATTTGAAGCTTTTCATCTCTAGTTCTTCTCTATATATTCCCAGGTTAGTAGAGAGTGACCAAAAATCCAGTTTTGATATGGACAAGAGTCAACATCACAAACACAATACACCTACTGCCATCCTCTTGGAAGTTTCAGTAGGAAGGCCAAGACATGAATGAGCATAGGTAATGAATTTCCCTTTCACCCTGAGAGTGGAGCCCCTCAGAGTTCAGGCATGTTGGCAGGTTGGTGTGATGAGAATTTCACTGTTGCTTGCCCACACTTTACCCTTTCCATGGATAAATGGAAGAATCCATTTTCTAGTGCTGTCAGTTTGACATCTTGAACCCAATTTACATAAAAATATTTTCTCTTCAGATTTGTTTGGTTAGCAAGGCTAATATTAAAAAGTCTCTGGTTCATTTCTTTTGGAGAGGAAGACTACTAAAAGCAGAGAGATCTTTTTTCCAGTTGAACTTCATGTTTAGAACTTGATTCTAGGTTGTTTTTTAGTGTGCTCTCAGATCCACTCACTTCTCATATCTTTGAGCAGCTCATAATATTTACTTACTTTTTTCTATTCTTGGATGGTCTAGTTCCAGTCCTGTCTTGTTTCTCTCTTATTTTCTTCCACTTTCCTATAGTTTTCCTCTTTCATCACCATCTCTACTTTTAGAATCATAGAGTTTGCTACTGTTTTCTCTTCTCTTCATGCTGCCTACAATTCAGCTTTTTGGAGCCTTTGGAAAATGTGTTTGTCTATTCTTTCCTGTGTCTCCCATCCTTTGTTTCCACTTTTGCCCCTGGCATTGTTTCTCTCTCTCCTTCCCCCATAGTAAGATTAAAATGTTTTCTTAGGGCCAAATTCTTCTCTCATACAAGTAAATATCTGAACTCCTCTTCACCACATGGGATTGAAATCTGGGCCGTATCTATTTTCTTGGCTCTTCCTTCCTAGTCTTTGTGTTGCCATACTCATACTTGCCATTAATACTTTATTTGCTCCATGCTATATAGAAAAGATTAAAACTGCTAAAGGGGCACTGAAAGTTCTTTAGCTGACAGTCACTGTGGACATTCTAATCTGTAATACTTTGCTAAGGGACAATAGGGAATCTCCATCATGTCATCAAGGGATCAAAAGCTTCCTTCCGTGCTCTAGATGAGTGACAAGAATAAAGTGTCCTTTAACTGTTGGGTCCAGAATTTCAGGAGAAAACATAATGCTGTATTGAGCCATAGATTGGTTTAGCATCTTCCATGTTTGCATATTTGTACAGTGGCTTTCTGGGAACTGATGATTCATATGAATGGAATGTATTTATTCTTTTGATTAATATTTAAACTCAGCTGCTTCCAGTGCTTCAGCGATGCAGATTATTAATGTTGTCTCTCCTTAAATTCAGGGTCAAGTTGAGGTGACTGTCCTTTATAAAGAATAGTCTCTCTAAAAGGGGCCTGACTATTTCCTGCCAAGTAAAAGTGAAAGGATAAGAGTTATAGTATTGTCATTGCTAAAGAATTTCTCTGTCCTGATCTGGCCTTCCCTGTCTGAGAACCTACTTGGATGTAACAGATGCTGGCTCGGCCTATCTTTCCTGTGGATTCTATCTCTGGCTGGTATTATTCAGTTTGATGAATTGTTAGTTTGAAACTATCTTGGGTGAAGTTTGGCCCTTCTGAGAACATTAAAGGAACCCTGTTGATGTAAATTGTTTGAAACTGACTTTTTTCAGAAAATATTAAGTGTTTTATAGAGCACCTTTAAGTATCATAGGAAGACGTTTTAAAGTTTCTCTAAAAATGTGTGAGGTTTTTATGCTGCGCTGCTGATGTTCATGTAGGCCCCTCCCTTTATGGGGGCCTTCAAACCATGCCATAGGTGTTTTGATTAGGCTTCTATGTACTGTGTATTGGCTCCACAGAACTACAACTAAATCCAAGTGAATCATAGGAGCTAGACATTGTAAGCACTACAAATCCCATGATGCTGTGTGTGGCATCCTCTGGGACACTTTGAACTAGGTTATTGGTTCTCAACCCATGGGCCACTCAGCACACAGCTGCAGCCCATGTGACATCCTCTGGGCCATATAGGTAGTGTGTATATATATTGTGTGGATGCAGCCCACACGACACGTAGAGAGCTGCCTATGTGGCCCACAATGGTAAATGGTTGAAAACCACTGGACTAGGCTCTAATCCTGTGGGGGGAAGTGGAAAGTCAGTAGATCCTACAGAGGCTGCATTAATAGGGTGGGATACTGAAGGGTGTGGTGCTGGCTGAAGGGAAGCTGGCGGAGAGAGAAGGCTGAAAGGATCAAGCACCTGAAAAAGAACCTCAGGAGTTCATGTGAAAGGGAGGCTAGGCCTGGAGCCAGCTGTGCTACCCTACCAGGTTTAGGAGTCCGGTGGGATAGTAACTAATAGAAATTACCTGTGTTTAGATGTGGAGATTTGGGAGACTTTGCTCCCCAGATGTCTCTGCTGAGACCCTGTGACTGGTACTAAGGCCACGCTCCACCTTAGGCCTGCTAACACCAAGCTTGAGCAAATTTACGGCTTCTTAGCAGTCAGCCACTGAACACTGTAGCAAGAAAGTGCTGGTTGTACTGAGACAGTGTCTCAACCTGGGGGCTTGCAGGGGGAGTCACAAGCGGGGTTGGTGTTAGGGGTAGGAAGCAGGGCAATCGCCTGGGGCCTTGCAAAGCTAATTTACATATTTCAGTCCTAAGCGGGGCTGAAGCATGGAACCCCGTGCCCCAAGCAGGGCTGAAGTTAGGGAGTCACAATTTTTTCTAGCGTGTGTGTGTGTGAGGGGTGGTTGTGATTTTTTTTTTTTTTTTTTTTTTTTTAAAGTCCAGCAAGGATCGCCAGCACAAAAAGGTTGAGAAACACTGATTTAGATAGAATGCATGGGCCAAAGGTGTTAATGTAACCCAGTCACTCTCCAACATTAAACAGTGTTAAGCAAGGTTTGAGATTTGATATACAGAGATTTCAGCCTGCTTAATACCATGGCAAACACACCATTAAAAATCCTTTAAACCTTTTCTTGAAGATAAAGTAAGGAAGGAAAAACAGTTACAGTATTTGAAATGTGAAATAAGGCTTTCATTTAATTTCTTGTTCCCTTTCCCTTTTAGCTGGAGAGAGTTTTTAGAAGCCCTCCCACCTCCCCAATTTCCCCCTCCACACCTTTGTATGACTGTCACTTAGATGGTATTAAAGTGGGTAATTGTCCTTTTGAGGAAAAGAGAAGAAGTTAGTTAAGATGGGCTGGAGCTATCATTGGTGAAGTCCGATCCTGTTTCATCCCAGGTAGTGTTTGTGATTCAGTTGGGGCTGATAGAGATGGCGATGTCATCTGGGTCCCTCTCTTTGGCCTGGTCTAGTCAGGACACATCTCAGGATCAGGATGATGAAAGGTTTGGGGTCCCGGGAGGTGGGGAGCGTGGCAGCCATGATGATGAAGCTTGCTCCAGCAGCCAATGTTTCTTCCTAAAGTCCTCCTTTAAGGACCTCAAAAGGGAAGGGGGGATAAAACAGCCCATCCCCTCATTATTTTGTCCATCAGTTAAGCCTAATTTTCAACACACCCCTTTTGGCTCACTGATTTCTGGTTCTACACTTCTCTTGTTTATCAAGCATGGTCATAACACAGTCCTTGAGTTATATCGGTAGGCCTTTTTGTTTGAATTAATTCAGGCTGCCTTGCTTTTCCCATCAATATTGGTTACTATTAACAACGTTTATTTACTTTCAATCACTTCTTACAGTTGAGTTCACAATTAGGATAAATTTGTAGGCCCAATTATCACAACAGGACACTTGCCTTATCACATTAGGTATATCATTCTAGGAATACTTTGTACATCCTACTTATGTATAGAAGACAATCCACTTATTGGTCAGAGGTTGTGTTTTATGGTGGTGCTCTTTCTGTGCCCTAATAACTGGTATATTTATATACTGTATTTATTGTATATAAAAATACTTTGATTCTCAGTAACACTACAGTGGTATAAATGGGTCTTTAGAATAATCGAGAATTCAGGCCATTTGTCTGTAACTTAAAGATTTTTCCTTTTATTTTTTAAATTGAGATGAATTGCCTTTATGGAAGCAGAGAGTGAGGCAAGTAGGACCAAGGCATTTCTTCTCAGAGTTTACTGAAGTAGGACTAGGACCAACTAGCTTAAGTAGCTAAGGGAAATAAAGACCATTTTGTGCCTCCATGACACTCAGTCTGCATAGATGCAAGGTTCTCTGTAAGAATTAATTTAAAATATTTTCTGCTTAAAAGAATGTCTGGACAAAAAATTAACATTTAACAGTCTGTCTTTTATAACACCATTGTATCCATGGGAGCCCCTCAGGAGCTCTTGGAAGTTTCTGAAACTTATTCATGCACAGTGGAGATGTATCACCCTTTCTTGCTCAGTGCCTCTTGTGGTCTTTTGCTTTTCAAAGCCCCTTTTTGCAATAGCAGTCATATCCCGGCAGGGTTGGTGAAACCTCACTGGTAGCAGCAGCATCTCTACGAGTCCTTAAAAGCCTCTCCCTATGCCCTGCCTTCATTTTCATCCACCTGAATAATAATAATCTTTCTTGTCTCAAGCAAGTGGTTGCAGGCCACTATATCACATCCATAATTTCTCCTAGCAATGATAGTCTTCCATAAAATTAGCCTGGAAAAATCCCTGGGGAATGTGCAGTAGGGAACAATCCTTCATTAGCCCCAATGGATGAAATATACACTGTCACATGTCTTTTCCATGCCTCATTTCTATGATTCTCTGATAATGGGTATTTACATTTGTTTTTAATATATAAGAGTAAACATGTTACATTATTACTAGATGCCATTGTATCGGGATATCAAGTAAACTGTTTCTGGACCCTAGTATTTTAAGTCACATTTTACTTGATATTGGTTACTAAAGTCTTGCTAAATAAATAAGGAATATGCTGTCTAAATAATATCACAATCGTACTGTTACTACAATAATTCCATTACCCACTCTACTGATTTTTAAAATTGAAATTATATTAAAAAATGCCAGATTTTGAAGAGCTCAGCATTTAGTAGTTCCCATTATTTTCAGTGGGACCTAAACTCTTTTGAAAAATCTGGCCTCTTGTTTATTTTCACCATTTATACTGGATACTATTGGTTGGTTCAATTTAGACAATGAAACTAGATGGATCAGATTCACTTTTTGCTCCTAGTCAGCTTTGTTTTCTGGTACTGCTGTTTTACTGGTACTTTGTTTTCCGTGCACTGCTAGCACAGTGCTGTTTGTCTGGGATCCTAACCCTGCTGGGGGAGCATTGAATTAAAAAAAAAAAAATCATCCAAAAATACTTTTATTCATATACAGCTTACAACCACCTCCTCCTCCTCACACTTTTCTCTTTTTAAATCGAAGCCTGGATTTAGGTCAGTCCTAAAGCATCTGACAGTGTCTCTGCAAAAATTGAATTCCTTGTTCTTTTCCCCTGTGGTCAAATTAGTTATGCACAGTGAATTAGCAATGTTCCTCCTTACCACTGGAAAAGATTATAAATCTGTCTAATGTAAACAGTGAGACAATTCAGATCAGTATTTAAAAGACTGAGTGCCACTCGCAAAGAAATATTATACAACAAAGTGGCTGTCAACACATGAGGACTAGCAGGATCACCACCTTTCTGCATGGTGTACCACAGGCAATCACAGACTCATTATCAGCTTCTGAAACATGAATAGAGACATGACCTCTTTTTCTCTTCCCCGCCCCCCTTTTTTTCCCTTCCTCCTGTCAGCTTGACAGATTGCAGCTTTTGGGAGACCCCAGTAGTTGATGAGTCATTTGTGGTTAAAAATAGAATTCCTTGCAGCAAGGACGCTCATTCTACTTTTGACGCATATGTCACTGCTGACAGAGTCATGGGGCCAAGTGTGCCAGGTTAATTAAGCAAATGGAAAAAACTCTTTCTCTAGAGAATGCTAGAATTGGAACTGAAGCAGCACTGAAAGAAATAGCTTGGCATCTAACCCATCTATGTAAACATCAGTACTTGCATTTAAGAAAATACTTCAAAATATGGATAAGCTTTTTAATAAAATATTAGTCTGACTGCTCAGTTTATATGAAAATGAATGTATACATCTAGGTGCTTATGAACTTAAAAATGTAGTTGCAATGCTCATTTATAAATCCACACATTTATAAACCTATGTGTGTACCTTTATAAAGCTGATTTACTTTCAAAACTCAGTGTGTGGCAAAAAGGCTCAGCGAATGAATGGTTCCTTTGTGGCTTTGGTTTGTGTGTAGAGAAACTGTGATTGCACAAATGTGACACAAGAACTGGGTCCAGAATAAAAGAGCCTCACTAGCTGCTGGCTCATCATAGTCATCCAGTTGGGCACCCTGATTTGAAGTGGCAGACAATGAGCGGGATGACTGTCTAATGATGGTGTGCTAAGGCCTCCAACCAGCGCTCCATTCCCAGGAGTGGTGTCACAGTTTGTTTGTATCATATTTGAAAATTATTTCATTTATTTATTTAAATGGTCATTTCTTTGTTTATATTATGGAAGGAGAATTGCACTTCCTGGCTAGAGTAGAGACCTCAGAGGTCAGACTTCATGTTTCTGTTCTTTGAGCCACTTAATGACTTTAGGCAAGTCAGTGAGCCTCACTGTACCTCAATTTACCTATCTGTAAACTGGATATAGCAATACCTGCTTCACAACGACTACCAGGAAGCCTCATTAATTAAAGTTTGCGAAATGCACAGATAAAAGGCTACAAAGGTACAAAGTATTATTGTTTAAATTTTTTAAAGGTTGTAAGGCACTTGAAAAGTGTGGAGGAATGGAATAAAAATAGAGCAAAAAGAATAGAGCAGTGTTCAAATGTTCAACTGCATGCAGAACAAGGGTCAAGCAATAGAGAAGGATCTTACTAAGAAGAGTTATATAAAATCCGATAGAAATGTGACTACTAAATGTGTGTTTAAAAAAAAAAAAAAAAAAAAAAAAAGGCACCACCTTGCTCAATGCTTCTGTTCTTTCTATGTCTTCATGTTAGACCTGCTTATTGTAATAACACAAAACAAATTTTTACCCTGGTTAGTGCTGCAGACCCAGTCCAGCTATGGGGGGGAGAGAGCCAGATTCTATTCTGGCCTTTTCATCATCAGCAAAATTAGCTACAGAATTGTTATTAGTGTTGATGGGGATTACATGGGTTCAGTGGCTGAGGATCAAGCATTTGTGCTGAACTGTTTGAGACATAAGAATGGAATGACACCATAGCATTTTTACAGAATTACTCCTGGTGCCTATCCTTTTACAAGCACTAACAAATAAATATTTGGTACAGTGCAGAGTGGTTTATTTGTGACACCAATGAAAATATTAATCTGTAAAACCCAAAAGTTGCACAAACTATTAGAAACAGTGTGATACTCTTGGAATTTATCAGACAATGAGAGTTTGACCTGCTGCTGCTGCTGATCCTCAGTGGTATTTAACTGGTTGATTATTTTGTTGTTTGTTACCGTTCTGTGTCTGGTGGTCCTGTAAAAAGGCAGAATTTTCTCTCCACCCCATGCAATTCATTTCCTAATCTTACCTTTGGCGTCCATTTAAAAAAGTGTGTTTGTGAGAGAGAGAGAGAGAGAGAGAGAATGGGGTGATAATGGTGTGTGTGTATATATGTAGGAGTGCTGGGTATTTTCCCTTAAAATAGCAAGACAATTTCAAGAAATAAAGATCAATTCTTATAATCAAACTCAGAGAATTAGTCCTACGAATAGCGACACTAGTCAAAACACGCTTGGTTGATGTATATTTTTTAAAAAATCTTCGAAAAGACATAATTTAAGTCAACAATTGTATTCTATTTGAATTATCTAAGAAAAATACAGGAACTTAACTCTGAGGCATAAAGGCAGTAAAAGGCGTAAAATTTCTTTTAGGCAAGCAAAGTAACTGAATGCATGCAGTAATCACAAGGGATTGATTCTCAAAGTGTGGCCTATGGAATACTTTTTTGTCACATGGTAGGGATTCTTCTTGTTTCTACTGGTTAATTCACATTAAACTGTAAACAATTGCTGCAGTAGCCATAGGGATGTTGTAGATGCATGAACAGGTGGGAAAGCTGGTGGCTTTAATCGTGAGTAGGCGGGAAGGTGTTCCATGAGAATCTCTCTACTAAGATGTGGGCCATGCTATGAAAGATTTGAGAATCCCTCCTCTAAGGCAAATGGTCAATACCCCAAAGATTTTCTAATGCAGCTATTAACACACCAAACAATATAAATTGTGTGAAACATTCAAAGGCAATTTTGTTTCTACACTACGCCCATTTTCTCTAAAGAATATAAATGTGATGGTTTCAGCAACCCTTTGCTTGTAAACATCCTGTGTTATTTTCAGATTAGCCTGGTTTTTTTCCTGTTGGATTCAGTTTTGGGGTTAGATTAGCTGTGATATACAACACTGGCACAAAACCTTACAATTTTAAAATTTAGATTTAGAAATAACTTCCATAGAAAGACTATCAATAAAGTCCTACCAAGAATTCATCTAACTTTCTCACTTTGAATAACTTATCAAACTACATGATGTATATAAAATTCCATATCTTACTGATAATAAAATGATGCCATATTTCACTTTATATTGCATTTCATACGTCTACACACCAAGTGATACTGGGGTTTCTCAGATAAAGGCTGTGTAGTAATTGTTGACAAATGATGACTTTTTACTATCCACTATTTCAGGCTGGCAGTTACTCCATTGCTGCCCAAACTCCATTGATTGTAATAGACTTTGAGGCCAGAAGGGCTCATTATGATATTTTAATCTTAATCCTGCATGCTAGCTAAAATAGGACCTCACCAAGTAATTACTATATCAAGTCCATAACTTCTATTTTAGAAAGACATCCAGTCTTAATTTAAAGACTTTAGCTGATGAAGAATCTACTACATCCCTAGGTAGATTCCCTAAATTGTTCCAATGGTTAATTACCTTTATTTCTGGTCTGAATATGTCTAGCTTCAATTTACAGCCACGGGATCTTATTTTGTCTTTTTCTGTTAGGTTAAAGAGCCTTTTACCATGAGAAATTCCTTTCTCCTATGGGTACTTCTAGATTGTGATCCGCTTAACCTTTTCTTGGATAAATTAAACTGACTGAACTTCTTAAGTCTTTCTAGCCCATGTAGTATGTTTTTCAGACCTCAGTTCATTCTTGTAGCTTTTTTTCTGAACCCTTTCCAATTTTTCAATGACCATTTTGAAGTATGAACAGTAGAACTGGACACAGTGGTCTCACTAATGTTGTGTATTTCACTGTGAGTTAGGCATGTAACTCACTTCAGACTCCTTTGAAAAGCTGAGCTTTAGCCATTTTTCTAACTGCTCTCTGAAAGTTGTACACCAGTGCTAAACATAATGTAACGTGATGGGCAGAATTCAAGGGTAGGAGTTCACAGACTGTAATGAGACAATCAGTGAGTGAAACCATATAGATTCCGGATATTTGTTTCTCATTCTCCTTTATGGCTGTGGCTTTAATTTATATCTGCCTGTGAAGGACTCCCAGGAGAACTATAGTGATAGTGAGGAAGGAATAAATGAACAAAAAGGTGGCACAAAATGATGTTCAATTAGAAACTAAGGGATCATCCTTCTCAAGTATGGATTTTCTTCTGTTTAGTATGTTAATTGGAATTTTCTAACACAGTGTATTTGACTTAACTCAGTTGGTCATAGACTTGTAAGTAACTGCGAGTCACAAATACCAAAATGATTAAAATTTTACTCTAGGCTTTGATGTTATTTAAAAGCAGATTTTTTTGTGGAACTAAACTGGTCCTGCAGTACAAAGGACTATACCAGGGTCCTTTGGGATAATAGTCTACCAGCTAGTATCCCTGGGAATATATTTTAGCTTTCATACTAGTGATGGTCAGACCTCTGTACCATTAATAGTTGCCTGATGCTTGTAAATGAACCAAGATATATATATATATATAAAACCTGTCAATCTCTGTGGTTTTCTGTAGTGCCTGTTACAGTAGTGTCTAAGGCCTTACATTTAATGTGCACATCCACAGTTATCATGTTTTGAATACTTGCCAGATGTCTGTATAATCATATATGTACATATAATCATATTTAGTCAATAAAATCAGGTTGTTGTTGTTTCAAACTAATGGTCTAATGCTACTTTAATATAAAAGCTATCTTACTGTATACGATGTAAATAAATAATCTTTTACTTAACTCTGTAAGATGCATATCATTTCCTACTAGTCATCACTGAAGGGAACATAGGATGGAGTCTAATGAATATAAACAGTGTTGTTTAGAATGTGAGAGCTTTTTCAAACAGTGTTGCTAAGTTGCAGGACATATTTTCCGGGACATAAATGGAAGCGAGTCTATATCCCACTTAAACTCTTAAATTCCTTAATAAGAAAAAATATTTTGTCTGCCTACTGCCAACATGATATTTTGGACTCAAGTAGAGACATACAGAACAAAATTTTAAAATGAGGCTTCAGGGACATTTGATACAGTGGTGCTATTTAAAAGTAGGTATAGTATTACTGGGATGGATCCTGAAGTTGTTGGTTTGTTTTTATTGTCTTTGTCAGGGAGAATTTTGCTGGAACAAGAATTAAATGAGAGAGAACCTGAGCAAAGTCTTCAAAAGTTACCCCCAAATTATTCTCACTTAGAAATGCATTTTTATGTTACAATTGGTGATGGGTGAACCTCAAAAGGTTTGGAGGATGCATGCACAGTTAAGATATTTATCTGAATTTCTTGTGTCCCTGCAAAAAAGAAGATGCATGGGTCCTGGTGGTTAAGGCAGAGCTGGGGAAGCTGAGGTCTATTCCCTCATTCTCTGATGACTTGCTGTGTGCCCTTTGGCAGTTAACTTATCTTTGCCTCAGTTTCCCCATCTACTAATGTATAGTAATTGCCCTTGTCACATGGTGCTTTGAAGCTTGATTAATTTAGGTTAATAAACAGATCTTTGGGTGACAGTCACTATAAAAGTGCAATGTGTCACTGACTGGTATCTTGGGTAGTCATGCCCAATAGTTAGAGTAAGAGAAGAAGACCAGGGTCAGAGCCAGAGTGAAAGGCCAGGCACCAGAGCCAAAGGTTACAGCCAAAGTCAGGAAGTGGAACTGAGTTACCTGGAGTGAGACAAGGCAGGTGCAGGAGCTGTCACAGCCATGGGCAAATGCTTTGGGCAGCCACTGAACTGCTGCTGGTGCTAGGCTTAAGAGCTGATTTGTTTACTCATCCAACCAATCAGGCAACCTACTACAGGCCAGGTTAGGTTGCCTAGAGACTGGCCCTGTTTCCAGTCTGACTCTCTACTAGGTATGGGAGCCTTCCCCTAATTCACTTAAAGTAGAGGATTAAGTGGACCAAATACTGATTTTGTCTGTGGACTATTGTGGGTGGCAGTTTCGAACAGTTTGAATAGAAGTATGATGTGAAAGATGGGGTGGGTTCTCAAGGACTCTGTTAGCTGTAATCTGAAAGCCACTAGGTTCACCCGTTTTATAATCTTGAAGGGACCCAGGAATTGGCAATCTAATTTGGAAAATAGGCAGCTCAATTTATGGCTCTGGGCAGAGATCCATACCTTATTCCCTACAGCCAGAGTGGGGACAGCTTGATGGTCTTGGTGAGCATGGTGTTCATAGGCTTCTTCAGCAGACTGCAAGTATTCCTTGAGCACCCAGTGTACCCGGTGTAGGTAGGAGACTAAATCTGTGGTGGTAAGTACTGGGGAACTAAGGAGTAAGTCTGTAGAAGCGAGAGTAAGTGACATAGTTTGCAAAGAATGGGCTATGTTGAGTCGAGTTGTGGGTTGCACTGTTATATGCAGATATGGCATAGCACAGCAGGGGAAGCCAGTCATCCTGGTGGTAACTCAAAAAGCTGTGAAGATGCTGCTCTAAGATTTGATTGATACTCTGTTTGTTTGCTCAATAGTCAGCAGGGAATAAGCAGTGAGGTGAAGGGTTTGGTTCCAGGGAGTCTGAGAAATTCCCTCCAGAATCAGAAGATGAACTGGGGTCCCAGGTCTGATACAATACCTGTTGGTAACCTGTGGTAGCGGAAGACTTTTTCAGGAACTGCTGAGCTATCTCCCATGCAATAGAAACAGTATGGCATGGGGTGAAGTGTGCCATCTTTGTTAGGAGGTTGATGAAAACCAAGATTAATGAGTGTCTCTAGGACCATGGCAGTTCTACAATGAAGTCTATTGATATAGTAGACCAAGACTGGAAGTGTGGGTTGAGGCTGGAAGAGACTTAAGGATTTTGATCATGGGTTCTTGGTATGGGCGCAGACGTCACAGGACCTTATATAATCCTTGATATAAGCTTGTAGGCCTGTCCGTCAGAAGTTCCTCGACACCAGATTCTGAGTCTTGAATTAGCCAAAAGGGCTCAGAAGTGGCAAATTGTGGTTTAGTTTCAATATCTGAAGCCTAGGTTGCCCCTTCAGAACATCAATACCATCCTTGTGATAAAGGAGGCTATTCTGCAACTGGAACTCAGGGTCGAGTTCCCTAGTTGTTCATGGCCTGACAGGTCCACGTTGTGAACGGCTCATCAGAGAGCAGGTGGAGGATGTCAGATTGCTTTCAATCATGTTGCTGACAAAGTTGGATGCCTTGAGCATGGTGGCAAAGAGCTTTTGCTAGGTTATAGATGCTAGTCTTTGCAGGATAGGTCATGTGGCTTCCTGTTTCTCTTCCCTGGGTGATAGTTCATAACAAAGTCAAAGTGAGCGAAGAAGAGGGACCAACAGATCTGGCGTTGGTTAAGATGTCTAAAAGCCCATATCTACTCCAGATTCTGAAGTTCATCAGGATTTGGACTGCGAATCAGGCTCCTTCTATGAGGTGGTGCCACTCCTCAAAAGCAGCCTAGGTAAGCAGTAGCTTCTTGTCCCAAATATTTTTCCCCTGCCAGGGTTAATTTCCAAGATTGAAAGGCACGGGGTGGAATAAATTGTGGGGACCTGAGATAATACTGGCAAAGTTTATCATAGATCTCATTTGTAAATGGTTTAATGAGATGTGGGTGGATTGGGAAGGATGCTGAGGTGAATGCCCTTTTCAGTTGCTCAAAGCCAGCTGAGCTTGCATAGGCCTGGCAAACTGGGCCCCCTTTTGCAGGTGCACCGCTATGGATGCAACCAAGCTATAAAATCCTTTAATATATTGCCTGTAGATAGAAATTCTTAAACCCCAGGAATTGCTGCATCACACGTATGTCCTTGGCTGCAGTCCAGATGGATGTTGCTACCACCTAATGAGTTGATGGGGAGTCCTTCAGGCAACATGATATATTCAAGTCCTTATCAAACGTGCATTTCTGGAGCATTGTATAGAGGTAGTGTTAGTGAAATGTCTCCAACACAGCATGCATATGATGATTGTGGACATTCTGACTTTTGAAAAATGAAGATGTCGTCCAGGCAAATGAGGACAAATTGGTCCAGCATGTCCCTAAGCATGTCATTTTAAAATGCTGGAAGATTGCTAGGGCATCGCATAACCCAGATGGCATGACCAAATACTCAAAATTGCCATACCTGGAATGGAAGGTAGTCTTCCATTCATCTCCTTCCCAGATCCTCACCTCCATATAGGCTTCATGGAGGTCCAACTTTGTGAAGACCTTGCCAGAGGAGAGGATTTTGAACAGCTCATTAATAAGCAGTAGAGAGTACTGGTTTTGTATTGTAATCTGGTTCAGAGCTCAGTAGTCCACACAAAGCCACAGGGAACAATCCTTCTCCACGAAGAATAACTGGGTCTCTACTGAGCTATTGGGCAGGTTGTGGGTGTTTCCTTTGGCTCCTCCCTTTATGTCTCTGAATTTTTTGGAAGACTGAGTATGCTGCAAAGAGTTGCTGGTCCCAGGTTGGCTCTCAGGAAACAGGACTGTTGTCAAGATGAGGAGTCAAAGTGCCTGATTGCCAGCAGATGTGTAGGTGGTAGGTGGCAAGCCAGGAGATACCACGGATAACTGATGAATGTGATGCATGAATTGGTCCAAACTGGAGAACTTCTTGGTGGCCTCCAAGGATAATTACCTCTAGAGGAGCTTTCTGGAGGGTGACTGGTCCTGATGGAAGGGACTCCGCTAAACTGCAAGTGTCCTTGCTCTGGGTGAACATACTGCATGCTCAGTTGAAATCCAGGTCCATGAAATTGCCTGAGGCACCTGAGTCCACAGTGCCTCTAGGTTGATGTCAGGCATTGCAAGGTTCTGGAACTGGAGAGGAAGTTGGAGATGGGTGGAGTTGGGTGGAGATTGAGCATTACCTGGGTACCAGCAGACAAGTGATGTGGACTGCTAGGGAGAGAGGAAGGGTGCTGGGCTGTGGCATTTCCCGATTCAAGTGCAGATCGAACCTTGGCAGGGCTGCTTGATGCAAAGTGTCTTAGCTCCCCACAGTATAGGGGGATAGGCCCAATGCCGGTGTTCATTCTTCTCGACATCAGAGAGATTGGGCCAGACCTGAGTGACTTGCATGTGTTCAGGTGATGGAGGAGAGACTGGTGATGGGAAAGCCAGAACCAGCAGAGCTGGTGAGAGCTAGGAAGACCATCTTCTTTCATGGCAGCGTGTGGTCAGGCAGCAGTTCTATTTTGATACATAGATCAGCTAGGGCATCCAGGCCAGACGGGGATTCCATCGGTGCCAGTTAATATCATAGTTGAGGCCAAGCCAGAAATGATAATGCTGGAAGTCCTCATTCCACTCTGTCTTCTACCAAGCATTGGAACTCGGCTGCATATTTAGCAACTTGCCTGCATCCCACTGCAATGTCTGAAGCATGGCTTTGGCCGTACCCTCCTGACTTGGGTGATCAAAGATCACCACCATAGCTCAAACTAAACCTTTGAATTATCCCAGAAGTGGGCTTGATTTTATTTTTTCCTGGAGCAGAGACTCCCAGCCCAGACACCCAGTGCCCAGTAAGCAAGCCAATAATCCCACTCAGGCTTGATCAATGAGGTACAACTTCTGGCATAGCAGAAATAGAAGCTGATGTTGATATAGGAACCCATGAAATTTGTTGTGGTCACCACTGAACTTGTTACGTAAGGTGAGCTTGGGCTCATAGGGGTCAGAACTGAAGGCAGCATGGTGTGAGTTTGCAGGGCCACATTCTGTGCTTGTAGGATAGCAACCTGGGGCTGCAAGGTCAATAGCGCTCCCGGTATCTGTCAGAAAGATTGGCTTTTCTAGAATCCATGCTCACTGTATCAGCTCTAGTTCTTTTACTGTTCGTGTTTGAGCTGCTCAAACTGTCAGTGACTGGGACATGGACAGTCATGCCCAGTGGCTAGAGCAGGGGTCAGTAGTCAGAAATCAGAGCCCTAAGTCTGAGCTGGAGACAGAGGCCAGATGCCAGAGCCAAGAGTCAGAGCAGAAATTAGGAATCCGAGCCAAGGGTGAAGAATTGGTTACCTGGAGTGAGGCAAGGCTGAGCAGGGCTGGGGAACAAGTAGGCACAGCAGCTATTGCAGCTGTGGGCAAATGCTTTGGTCAGCTACTGACCTGCTGCTGCTGGGCTTAAGAGCTAATTTGCCAACTTGTCCCATCAATCAGGAGCTGTAGCCAATCAAGAAGTTTACTGCAGGCCAGCTGTGCTCATTAGGTAGGCTAGAGACTGACTGCTGTAGGCCTGCTTGCTTCCAGATTGACTTTGCTGCAGGCACTGATTCCTAACACAATATATTATAGAAGTGGGCTGGAAATCTTGTGAGAAGGTGCTTCCTAATGAGGTGTCTGGTAATTCCTGCTTCCATTAGGCTGAAGAACAATGAGGGATAACTTTCCTTAGGTGTTCAGGCCCTTTCAGTGCTGGATAGCTGCAGCGGAGGAGACCAATGACAAAATGAAATATCTTGGGTGGAAAGGGAAAAGAAGAAAATTGACTTGCCCAAGGTGGCATAACAAATCAATGACAGTACTGGAAAGTAGAACCCAGGAGTCCAGAGTCAGATGCCCCATTGACAGCTCTACCCAACAGACAATGCCGAATAAGAAGAAAAGGTAAAATAATACATCTCCAAAAAATGGAATTAAAGAGAGTATTATATAGTTGTTTTTTTCCCCTTTTTATTTATACAGAATTTCCTTGGAACTACAGAGACGTACCAGTAGGAATAGGTAGTTCTTGATTTAACTCATCTTAAAGTGCAGAAATCTTGAGGTAAAGTTTACACTAGGGTTTCATATTAGAATTGCTCAGTTTAGGGGTCATAAGATTTTTCCACCTGTCTTGCCCTACAAACTCCAACTGGGATCTGAAAATCAAACTGGATTCTGCCTCTGTCTGTATCATCTATAATAAAGATTTTATGTTTAGAACTTGTATGACATTTTGTTGATGCCCACTATCAGAAGAGAGGCAGAATGCAATGTAGCTTGCTCTCCTATAAATGTGTTGTGGTGCTTTACTCCATAAATTAAAGGACACTCAGCAAGGACACACAAGGAGCAGACATCTTGAGTTGAAAAGAGATGCCATTTTTATGTAGATGCCTTTCTGACAGTAACTGCTAATTAATATGATCTTTATTTTCCATTATCACATTTCTCAACAGCCAAGTTATTAGAATCTCTATGTAGATTCATTCTTGGTGTAACTCCATTAAAATCAATGAGTGAATATAAACCAGGGATGAATTTGACTGTTTTTTTTCCTTTTCATTTACAATAGTTAAGAAAAAGAGTTGTGTCAAGCTTTTTACTGACTTTGAAGAAAATAAAATGTCTCTCTCTTACTTTCTGGCTTGTTCTAGTCCTTCCATTTCCTGAATCAGTGGATTGGGGAACATCTGCACAAGGAAAGGCAGAGAATGCAGGTGCTTCTCCTCCACAGGATCTTCTTTTTATCATGTGTCTTGAAGCCAGAAGAGTGAGACAGTATAATTGGTATAGGATAGCAAGGGCAATGGTTAAGCATGCTAGCGGTTTGTGGCATTTCAGAACAAGCAGGGATTTTAGGAGATAGTAGTCTTGCTTCTCTCACACTTGTGTAAATCTGGATTAAGTCCACTGAAGTAAAGGGAATTGCTCAGTGTAAAACTAGAATAAGTGAGAGGAGAATTGGATCCTAAGGGTTGCCATTTTTAGCACTGCTGATCAGAAATCACTAGTCAGTTCGTTAAATAAAAACAGGGACAATATTACGTGAGGAGGAAGAGCTTTCAGACCCCTTGTGCTGCATGGACCAATGCTGGCAATGTACGGCTCTCTAGGGAGACTGTTTATACTTATATACTTGCCCTGTGTTTATCCCTGGTTGTTAGTGTGATGGAAAACAAGTGCAGTACAATTAAACTTTTATGAGTTAAACAGAACCATGGGATTAAAGGGGATAGATAGAGAAACAACCACACAAAAAGCAGCATTGACAGTTGCTTTCCCTCATACATAATACACATCTCCCCCAATCTCATTTTAAGCCTGGACTTCCGTATAAATGGCCTAAGAGTACAGTGAGCAAAACTGTTAGTGTGAACTGAATGGATTCTGTTCATACCAGCCTTTTCTTTGGTTTGTATTTGCAGGATTCTCACCCCCTTTGTAGATTAGGTTCAAACTCACTGTTTTCATTTGAAACCATGTAGCACCTGGAGTCAGGCATGGTCTCAACCTGAAATAAAAAACAACAACTCAGCCTCACTGGAAATTAGAAACAGCTTTGCTGGGATGGTTCACACACCTTAGTGAACTTTTCAGCAAAAATCTGGGCTAAATTGTCAATTTGAAGCAAAATTTTAAAGCCTAGCCAGATTTTACGTGATTAGTGACGTTCTCTCAGCTCTGACTTTTGTGGGCCCATTTCTGTACAGGTATTGACCAGTGTTTCAGAATATCTCAGTACAGTATCACTGGTTCTGATGATATCTCTATATAAAAAAATCCATGCTATTTCCAGCACAGAGCCTCCAGTAGCACAAGATTGGACGTCTGGGTAATATTTCTGGTTCTGTGTCAAACTTTTTACGTGGTATTGGGCAAGTCACTTACAGCCTGATTTTGAGAGGAGCTGAGCATCTGTAATCCCATTTACTTTTTATTTGGAGATGCAGATGCTCAACAGTTCTGGAAAACTTGCTCTTTCGTCTGTCTAGTTTTTCCCACCGATAAAATGAAGACCAGGTTCTGTAAAGTGGAATTGGGGGGTACCGTCAAAGGATCAGACCTTGAGCAGGGTTTCAGGACTCTTACATTCTATTCTGTGTCCTGCTGCCACCGTATAGTGTGACCTTACAGTTGACCAAATCACTTAATGTCTGTCTCTGTTTCCCCAGCTTTAAAGAGGGAGTAGCAATCCTAGATATGTTGTGGGGTTTAATGCATTATTGTGCTTTGATACTCTTTGAGGAAAGGTGCCATGTGGTAGAGGCACACAAAATGTGACTGTAATTATGAATGTATATCAACCTGGCTACAGAAATAATCATTTTTAAATGAACAAAATTAGAAATGGGAACACAAGTAAAGCATGCAGCATTGCATGGTGTATCTAGAACCAGATCAGGGAGGTGAGTACAAATCCTTCCAGTGAGCAAGGAATATAAAAATATAAAAGGAAGTTTAAGATGTTATCTGCAAACTCTCTGTCTGGCTAATATTCTTGACTCTACATGGTCAGCTGTAGTATGTCTGCTACGGCCCTCCAGAGGAATGACTGGCATGCAGAAGGGATTATTTTGAGGTTCCTTAAGATCCTGCCAAAATACAGTCTTCCTCCTGCCAAGCAGTAACTTCAGTTCAGATAACACTGCTGTAATGCAGGAGCCTGTACAGCTCTTGTAAAGTGTGGCAGGCTTGCTGTGCTTTGCAAGATCCTGTATTGTCT
The DNA here is from genome assembly GCF_026122565.2 of Emydura macquarii macquarii. NCBI lineage: Eukaryota > Metazoa > Chordata > Testudines > Chelidae > Emydura > Emydura macquarii. The sequence goes on along the minus strand of NW_027130204.1, from coordinate 10,279,459 downwards.
GCATGTGATACCACCTCTCCTCTCCTCCCCACCCTTTCTCTCACACACACACACAAAGTCATATGACTGCATTTTGGATCTCCTCCATAAAAGGAAGAATCCAGGCATAACTTCCAGAAACTTTTTTGTTCGCCTCAATTGGTTTTTTAAGATTGTTCTCATTACACTTTAATCTCGATTATCCAAAATGGCTTGTGTTCTAAAATAGAGGCCATGGAAAAGTCCCTTTATTATTCCTATTATTCTCGTTCTCTAGATTAACAGTAGATTTAAACTTCAAGTGCTTGTTGGTTTCTGGCATGCTTCACCTAGTGCTGAAATCACTTACTCAAAACCAAAACTCTGTAACAAGCAAACTACAGCAGAGTGACTTTCTCTGCAGATTTATAATTTGTATGGATGAGGTACATCAGTGATTAGAGTAAGTGAGACAGAATCGCTTCAGGAATTTATGTATCTCAAACATGTCCATCAACGATAATTAACTCCAAATCGTATTTACATGTAGCATAGCGATAGAAGCTTTTTCTTGCCTTATTTACAGATATACTTGTTACTATCAACAATAATATTATTGAAAGCTGTTCTTCTAACAGACTGCTAATGAATGCTAATATCAGAACAGAATAGTTTGTCAATCCAGGCATATGAAAATTAGAGTTTTTACAGCTATTCTTTTGGGACACTGTATCTCTGATAATAAAGGAATTCTTAATGGGAAATTAAGAAAGAGATCAGCTTGCTAATTGAAGCTACCAGGTTCACATTGAACAGAGGCAAATTAAACTGTCTTCTTACAAAACCTGAGAAACATCTATTAAACAAAGTCAAGGGCAACTCTACCGCATTGGATTTTCTTTTGCGGAGATGTGGAACTTCATTTCGCTGTGGTTTCAATCTGGAAGACAATGCATCTATTAAGCATTTGTTGTGTTTTAGAAAGTCAGGAGTAGTAAACAGATTTAAACAAAGACACCCAAGTACACTTTGTACAAGGCTTTTACTGAATCACTTTTTATTTGTGCGTGTGTGTGTTTGTAAATCTACTGCAAAATACTGTCTATGTATATGTATGTATAATAGACGGCCTAGACTGTAAATAATGGGCAGGTATAACAGAGATATGATCTATATATAGGTGTGGTGAGATAAGATAGTTTGTTCTTCTTGGAAGTCTCAGCAGGTGAACCAAGTAATAAATGGTCATTGAGACTGAATTAGATAATTGCCTCAACTACTTATACAGAAAATTGGCTTGATTCGCTCTTGCTATATTAGGGGTGCAGATTGCAGCCCTCTGGCACTGGCAGGGGCAAGTTTAACTCTGAGGGGGGGATGGATGATGATTACACATCTTCCTTTCCTCAGAGGATCTTCTGGGGGAGTGCAGTTTAACTTGTAGCCAGGACTGCATCAGAGCCCTGCTGAGGTGTGCACTGAATGATGAGCACCGATGGTTAGCCTCCCTCTCTGGCAAGTGCTGTCTCCATTGTGGCTGCATGGGCTAGAGCCAGGTTTCCTGTCAGAGCAGGCATTGTGTGAACCTCGTGACACCACAAGCACCATTAGATATAACCCAGGGCTGAGCAGAGCCAAATGATTGAACGTTGTCACAAATCTGAAGTCAGACATCTCAGATCCTGTCAAGGAGAGAAGCAGATGCTGGATCCCATAGGGAAACTGGGAATCTTTGTTTTGCCGGTGTGTTAAAGCTCTCATTTCTAGCCCTGCAGGTGGGGAAAATATCAGACTTTAAAGTCACGGGGACTGGGAGGGAGATTTTCTTTTGTGTAATGGCCCCTGTATTCTGTTTCACTGTACTACAAGAGCCACCCAGGCTCCCCTTTTATGGAAAGTGAGACATTAAGCGAGTTGCACAACCAGATGTTATGCTTGGTCTCTGATTCCCAGAGCAGCCCAAAACTGGGGGGCACCGAGGTGGATTAAAGCCATTTTAACTCTGCTTCCCCCTGAATTGCACCTTCTGTGCTATGTTCCCTGGAGGTGCAGCACAGAATTCCATCCAGGGTCACTGAAGCATGCCATTGTGGGCCTTGAGACGGTGCAGTGTATTCCAGGAAACTCCATATTGAAGGAAGGAAGGAAGGAAGAAACCTTTCCAGGACAGGTTGATTTAAAAAAAAAACTAAAATTAAGGCAGCTGAGTGAGGTTGCTCAAGACATTTGGAGAGTGAGACTATGTCACAGAGAGATGCATTAGTCATGAAAGGTGCATGATAAATGTATGGGGTCAAATCCTCTGTTGACATAAATGAAGCTATGTTGATTGACACCAGCTGAGCACCTAGCCCATGTATCCCATGGTTCAGCAGTTTGTCCTATGGATACCACCCACCACACCTGGGGTGCTGTACAGTTGTTAGTCCAATTACCTTATTATTCATAAGTGCCTGAGCAAAAAGTGAGTCATACAGGTCTTCTCAAATAAGTGACAATATGAGCTCGGTAACATACCACACGGTGGCCCAGGTTTATCGCTAGCATAACTACACAGAGCTCAGTGGAGTCATCCCGTGGAAGAATTTGGACCATTTTATTTATGCTGCTTATTTGTCTTACTTTGTTTGCATTGCTTTTCCTTTTTTAGTCTCTTTCTGCTTTTTCTCTATTAGTTACTATGGAAACACCATATTGGATGGCTCTCTGTCTTAGCAATAGACACAGAATAGTCAGTTTATACAATGATTGGTGAGATAGTTATGACAACCTATGTGGGGTAGGGAGGGAATGTGCACATGAAAGCAGAGTGGGCATTGATGGTTGGCATCTAAAGCTGCAGATTTCCCAAGTGTGTGTTATGACTCCTGTTTCATACGCTTGTAACTTTACAAAACTTTCACTTTTTGTGCTGAACTGCTTGCTGCCACCCTTGACTGAGACCACTGAATCCCAGATGCCCAAAGGACAGGGGGAAGATGCTTCTTAGCAAATCCTAGGTTTCCTATAATGTGTCTAGACCAGTACAAAGCACTTCAGAGGGACCCAATTGTCTAGTGTTCACTTAACTAGATTCTTGTTTGCATTTAATCAGATATGCAGGGGAATTCCATGTAGCATGAATTAAATTTTTTCACTTAACAATTTCACTCAGATTTACAGATAAGTCTTTATCCAAACTTCCCCAGACTTGTGGCTTGGCCCATCTCTTTTTTTAAAGCATGATTTGCTGTAACAGGAATTGCAATTTGGAACAATCTGGGACTTTTATTACACTTCAGGCTTTTAAAAAAAACAAAGCCCAACAAGCTTTTCATATCACACTTTCACCTGGATATGTTCCACTTTTTATGGTCTGTACCATCAGAAATATCATCATATAGTGAGATTGTTTAATTTGTGCTAGTTCTTGGTTCTGATGGTATTCATATATTTCAAGACTATCATAGTTGTCAAAAAACTAGGTATATTCACAGAACATGAAGCAGTTTTATGCTGAGGATTTTCAAAGGGGCCTTAGAATATTAGGTGCCTAACTCTCTTAGGCCATGTCTACATGACAGAGTTTTGCCAATGTAAGTTATGTTGGCATACAGCTGCCACAATTAGTATATCACTTGTGCACGTGCATACTTGGCTCCTTGTGTTGGTGCCGCACATGTTCACCAGGAGTGCTTGTGTCAATGCACAATGCATTGCACTCTAGGTAGGTATCCCAGTGTGCAAACCGCCACCGTTCAGTGCAATGCCTTGGGGGAAGTTTTTGTAATTGGATGGTGGGGCAGAAATGAGTTTCGCAGGACTGGGATTAAAAGGTCAACTTCCCATCATGCAAAATTCTCCATCCCATAATATCCTATCCTATTTTCACATCTATTTTCAATATCCCATGAAGCCACATGGGACTAGTCGCTGTCAGCCATCTCTGACAGAAGCACGGGGCCTGCAGAGCTCTGCACTTTTGTCATGAGTGTTGCAAGGACAGGGTGCACAATCCTTCGGTATTTGCAAAGTTGCAAGAAGAACCGTGGGGAACATGACAATTTCCTACTGGTCAGTTTGCTGCGGGACATAGTGAGAACCAATTCAAGGTCGTTGATGGCCTTCATGGTGCAGTTGCAAATGGTGAAGAGCCTCTGCTGAGCCCAAGAAATAAGCACTGACTAGTGGGATCACATTGTAATGCAGATTTCGATAGCTGCAGAATTTTCAGATTCCTGGATCTGTACACTGAGCTTGCCCCAGCCATTGAATGCAGGGACGCCAAACTGAGAGCTGCACAGACAGTGGAGATGCAAGTGGCAATCACTGTGGAAACTTGCACTTCCAGATTGCTGCCGGGCAGTGGGAAGTCGTTTTGGAGTAGGACAATCCACCGGGGGCCTGTTGTCATGTAAGTGCAGGGCCATTAATTGCCTCTTACTATGCAGGACTGTAACTGTCAGCAATGTGCAGGATGCAGTGGATGGCTTTGCAGCTCCGGGGCTCCCGAACTGCGGTGGAGCAATATAGACACATATGTCCGTATTTACGACCCAGAGCACCTAGCCACAGAGTACATCAACAGAAAGGGCTACTTTTCCAGGGTTATGCAAGCACTGGTGGATCACCAGGGATGCTTCACTGACATCAGATTTGGCTGGCCAGGGAAGATGCATGACACTCACATCCTTTAGAACACAGGACTGTTTAGAAAGCTATAAGCAGAGACCTTCTTTCCCAACCAGTGGCTTACCACTGGCGATGTTGAAATGCCAGTAGTGATCCTAGGCGACCCAACCTGCCCCTTACTCTTCCGACATGAAGCTGTGTACCAGTCACCTTGACAGCACCAAGGGAAGTTTGAACTACAGACTCAGCAGGTGCAGAATGATAGCTGAATGCACTTTTGATAGGCTTAAAGGGCGCTGGCATTGTTTACTCACCAGACTGGATCTCAGTGCGAAAAATGTCCCAATGATTGTAGCTGCCTGTTGTGTCCTGCATAATATTCATGAAGCAATGGGGAGAAAGTTGCTGCACGGATAGAGGACAGAAGTGGAGCAGCTGTTGGAGTTTGAACAGCCAGACACAAGGGCTATCAGACAGCTGAACAAGGAGCTATCCAGTTTAGGGAGATTTGAAAGAGCACTTTACCAGTGAGCCAGAGTAATGTGCTATGGTGTGCTGTGCTCTGTCTGGTGCTGAAGTTTGGGGGCCTGTTAGGAATTGTGTGCTGCTTGCTTCACATCTGTGCATGTATCACTGACAGTGCAGCTAATAATATCGGGGTGTTTACTGTACATTAATGATGACTACTCTGTTTGGCACTGATCCCATGATTCAAGATCACTATTTTCACTGCCAGCCAGCATTATACAGCATGGGTTGTGAACTACTAAAGATGAATGACTTTCAAAACAAAAGTTTTATTCAGTTACAAAACCAGCTCCAAACAAAAAATCTGAAGAACTTAAAAGTAACTTAAGGAACTACATTTTAACCAAAATAAAATTTAGGAACCTTAGTAAACAAAAGAGGGGAAGGAACACTGATGTCCATTGTAGCTACACATACAATGACCTGTGAGAGTCATGGCTGATGTATGTGAAGCTGTGCTTGTCCATCCTTTCCGCCGGTGTGGAGTGATTGGGCTAGTTAAGTGGGCCCTGAGGCAATGTGTAATGCTGAGGGGGTGGGATATAGGGAGGTGCTATTCTGCAATTCTCCACAAACTGCAATGACCATCAAGCCCGTGGTTGTTGAGCCTGGAGGACCACAAGAGTCTGCATAGTCTTTGTTTGCTGATGGAGAAGCTCCATTATGTCCTGGTGCATTTCTCTCTCCTTTTTCTGTTCCTCTCTCCTGTCGGCCCTTTCCTTCTCCATACAGTCTGCAATATTCACTGTTTGCTCATGGTCTGAGGCAGCACTGGCTTGCAGGATCTCGCCAAACATGTCCTCCCATGTCCCCTTTTTTCCTACTCCTTTTCTGGGTTAGTCGTTCCACTAGTGTGGAGGCTGTACTCCGCAAGGCCAAAACGTCTGCAGCTGTAGGTAAAACACACAAGTACCACTGTCAGTATAGTTGGAACAGAAAGTAAAACTTAAGATCCAGGATCCCCCCATCCCTTGCTCCCCTAAAGTGTTAAAGAAGGTGTGCTCATTGGCACGTTTTTGCTTTGGACTGCTTGTTCACGGCACCACTCTCACCACCAATTATGGTGAGTGTGTCCTTCCAGGGGCATAGTTAATGAGGAGGAAATTGCTCCGTTGCATGAAACTATTAGTATAGGGCTCTGTCACTGAATACTGGCACCATTTTTCACAGCTGATATCTCACTCTTGAGGGTAACAGAGAGAGAGACCATAGCTGTTGCTGGCATCTCGAAGCTGCCTGGGCCCATATGTCACTAGCCCATTTATGGCAATGGTGCCTGCCTAAGTTATTGTCAAATGGTGTGAGAAAGTGTGGGATTCCAGTGTGACTTCATAAAAGTTTCATCAAGATCTCTCCAAAGGATTCAGGGACATCCCGGTGTCCATAAACAAACTGCTCCATGTAGGACCCCACTGTCTAACTCTAGAGGGGAATGAAAAGCAGATAGCAACTCTACCTATCTTTGTTGTACACAATACTTCATGTAGTACAAGTAAATGAATGAAGATTCAATACCTGTGTCCTGATAAGTTAGAGCACCATCACTGTATTTGGAAATTTATTTACACACTTACCCGACTTTCCCTCCTTTGCTTCAGGCATGCCCATGCTTGACTGTAGGGACTAGCTGGACTGTGGTGGAGTCAAAAACAGGTCTTGGCTTGCGGCACAACTGGATTCCTCCTCCCTCATCCGCTTCCTCATCTTCGCTGTTCACTGTAAGGCCTGTGACCTCCTTAGAGGTCACCACAGTGGTGTGCAGGATGGTGGAGTCTCCACTAAGTATGGCATGCAGCTTTCTGTAAAAGCCTCATGTCTGAGGCTCAGCACCGGATCAGTTCTCAGCCTCCCTGGCCTTTTGGTATGCCTGCTGCAGTTCCTTGGCTTTCACATAGCACCTGCTGCTGTTCCGTCATACCGCTTCTCCTGCATCCCCATGCAATCTGCTCGTTGATGTTGACATTTCTATGGCTGGTTTGGAGCTGTGCCTGCACAGCCTTTTCACCCCGTAAACCCAGCGGATCCAACAACGCCTACCTGCTCCAGGCAGAAGTGCACCTGGAGTGTGTAGCCAGCATGGACAGCTGGGAAGTCATACTGCATCGACCTCTGTACATCACCTGTGACTCAACGCCACTCAGGGAGCTGATGTCACAGCCGATGTTGGCATAAAGGGGTGCTTACATCAGTGGGAGACAAATTTTAAGCATATACACATGCATAACTAGGTTGACACAAGGTGCCTTACGTCAACCTAACTTTGTAATATAGACCAGCCTCAACCTCTAAAAATCCCAGACTTACTATTATCTCTTGGATCTTTGAGATGGTTGCTTCTCAGTTAAAAAAGGTGCTAAAACGTTTGTCTGAGTCAAATACATACAATTAGTGAAAGGTTATAGCACTGACTGCATCTGCAGTCTTTCTCTGCTTAAACACAAGTGGTAAAGGTGTTAGTCAGTCATGAAATTTAATTTTATGGGGTACAACTGTATTCAATTTAAATAAGTGCAATTAGATAGTGTTACTTAAATAATAAGTGCTGTGGAAGCATTCACTATTAGCAGTAGGGGAGACTAGATAGCCAGGATAATTTTTGCTGCTATGACTCCAGTGACAAACAGAAGACGCTTGGGTGATTTTTTTTTTCTTTAGAGTTTGAGTTCTTTCCATAAGCAAGTAATCTGTGTTGGCTGCTAAACTTAGCAAATCGACTATATTAGGTTAAAAAAAAGGAAAAATGAAGGAGGCAGGGAGGTGAGAGAAAGAGAGATCCTTCCCAGTAGACAGTATTCATATTCAATATCTGGTTGAACTACTATACCAACTTCCTCCTCTTTTGGCAAAGGAAAAAAATATACCTTGCCAAGTCTAACATGCTTGCTGAGTAGTCAAAGCTCCCATATGCCAAAAAAATCCAACTCTTTTGCTACAAAAATCTTGTTGGGGAATAGGGGTGCAGGGCTGAGTCATAAAGCTGTAGTTCAGTTACAGCTTTTAAAATTGTTGCATGGGGTGGATATGGTTTTTAGTAAGTTGTTTATTGGATATGTGCTGTAGTTTATAAGATTGAAACAATAATACATTTGCTAGCATAACCTGCAAGCATTAGATTATTCATATAGAACTCTTTTTGAATCTATTATTCTCTTCACGCACATCTCTCCATTAATACTCATAGCAATCTTGTACTTACAGTGAAGGGAGAATGTAGTCCTAAAAGAGCATGAGAAGGAAATAATTTATCTGGAAGCAAGGAGACCAAATATAAAGAGCATGGAATGGAAATTTTATCTTTAAATATGTGCCACTTTTTGTAATTTTCTAGGATTCGGAAATTTACAGTAACTAAAACGTCAAATTCTAGTGGTGGTGTTATGAGCTGAGTTAAACCTTATGGGTTGAGTTTAAATCTAATTGAAACTGATGGGTGTGAAGGCACCCTTCATTTAAGATAGCTGTAAGAACAGTTAAGGAGTCCCATCTAAAACAAAGCAGACTGCCCAGAGATTAGCACCATGCAGGAAGGGTTCCTCTGGGTATTGTTTTGTTGTTTGTGCCTGTGGGTGTGAAAAAGACTAGCTGGGCCGGGGGCTGATGGGGAGAGGGAGAGAAGAAATTCAGAGGCAGAGCAAGAGCTCCAAGGAGCAGCCTGTAAGCATGGGGGGTAGGCGGAGAGAAACTTGGACCTGTAAGCAAAACAGCTATTCCTTTTTGTGTTTGGTTCCTCCTGCATTCACAGAAGCAGTTCTTTGTACATTTCTTGTAAATAAACAAAATAGCATCAAAGAATATAGCAGACTCCAGCATCAATTTGTACTCCCAGCTGGAACAACCTACAAGGCTCTGAACTTTGACTAGCCATTTGGGTTGAAAAGAGGAAAAAGGTATAAAAGTACAATGCACATATATAAAGTATAATGCACATGTGCCAGATTTTTCAAAGCAGCTGCATACAATAGCTAATAGCCTGTTTATATGCACAAATGTGGTAACTGTGCAAATAGATAGACATCAAAACGAGTGGTTCCCTACTGAAACATATGGCCTTATGTGCATATACATCACTTGCTTAATAATGAGTACAAATACTTAGTATGTATAATGAGTACATAATACTGACTAGAGGAAACGGGGCTACCATTTGAGGTTTGCTTCTAATAAAATGCTTGCCATCTACAACTTCCCTTGCTTTCTGCCAAGTCCCCATCCTGTTCTAAAGACTCCTTTCCCAAAATACTATGACCTGTAGAAGGTACTTTCTCCATGAAATGCAATGTTCACATGCACATGCAAAAAAAATCATTTCCTTAGGATCAGATGTTGATAACCTGGCTCCTGTTTAGTGCTTTATTCCATGATTAATCAAAATCTACAGGGCTATGGGAATAAGATGTTCACATTGAGGAGTAAGGATGGCACAAATTGTCACACAATTTGTAAGTCTGTAATAAAAGGTTGATTCTGACATCTGAATAAGACCATGGACAATTGACTTCTATTTATTAAGTTGTAATCTGTAAAGCTTTTACTTGTCAGGCCCTGAATTTGGGATTGTATATTTCTAATACCTGGCACAGAAAAGAACCCCTTTTCCTTTAGTGCTTTGTGCCATTGCCAGCAGCTGTAGGAAAGCACACATCTGTGAGTTTGATTTAGCCGGCCTGTGAAGGATGAAATAATTTCTGATTACAGTATTGTCAAATGTACTTGTCATTTTTAAGACTAAAGAACATATGAAGGTGGAAGAAACATGGGGTAAAATGCCTAGCACTACTGAAGTCAATATGAGTTTTGCCATTATCAGTGAGCAAGGATTTCATAGAATCATAGAATATTACAGTGGGAAGGGACCTCAGGAGGTCATCTAGTCCAACCCCCTGTTCAAAGCAGGACTAACCTCAGCTAATATGAACAAGTGATTAGAACCAAAGACTGGGAGTTGGAATTCCTGGTTTCTCTTCACGGCTGTGCCAATAACTCATTCTGTGACTTGGAGAGAGTCAGTAAAGCTGTCTATGTCTCAGTTTCCCCATCTATAATTGGATATGGTAATGCAGTAGGTACGGCATCTCATAAGGGTATTGTGACAATGAATTTGTAAAGATGGATAAAAGAGGGTACATAAGTGCAGAGAAATATTGCTTCTTTATTTTTATTTTACTATAGTCTGTGAATGTTCTGGGATCATGAACTTTTTTGGAGTTTTTTAAATTTTAAAACTATAGTTAGATTTTTAAATCAATAGTTAGAGTGGAGTCTTTAAATTTAAAAAAATCTGCACTTTCTACAGTAAATTTAGGTTGAATTTTCTTGTCCATTTTATTTTATTCACTTTTGTTTGTATTTTCTGAACTGTACAGTGCCTAGATAGTTCTGATTTATTTGCCTTCACAGTCTGAAGAGTGATATACAGCAAGTTGCTTAACACAAGATGAAAAGAGATGTAGCCTGACTATTTGAAATACGCCTTGTCTTGTTTCTCACTTTTCATAATCCAAGTAAGCACACTCCAAATTTCCAGGTTATTACTTGAAAAGCATAGGGAAGCACTGGCAAAACAAGTGTTTGTATAGCATCTAGCACAATAGGGTTCTGATCCATGACTACAGCTACTAGGGCTATGGTAATATAATAAGCATGAGATCTTTGCGCTTTCGTCAGTATTGCTTTAATTATTACTTTAGATGATGGGACATAATGGTTAATGAAAACTGTAGCAAGATAGGTATTCAAACTATGCTCTTTTGTCCATCTGTCAGCCTAAGTGAGAAAACACACTGGTTAATAGTTCTACCTTGTTAGAAATACAGCATATTTTAATGGATTTAATTTATTATTCTTTTCCAAATAACAGGCTTAATCTTGCACTGCCCTGGCATATTTTTGTGTAAAATGATTGACCCCTGGTGGTCATGTTGTAGATTACCTACTGTCAATTACTACTTTTCTCCAGTTAAAGGTAGAAATGGAATTATTTCAGACAGACTAACTTTGATAAATGATTTTTACAGAAAGAAATTGCTTTTAGTCTGAAATCTCAGGAAATCTGTCCAGAAAAGTCTATTTCACTGTCTAAGGTCTTCTGATCACTGTCACATACTGAAGGTAGTGAGAAGCCTGCAAATATCACATAACCAGAACTGTTCACTTTATGGTTCACCTGGATGAAGACAAGAGATGCAATCAATTTTGTTCTAATATTTCACAGATGTGCTTTTTTCTGCATAATGTGAGGGAGACTAACTGATTAACTAGATATACTAAGCACAAAATGGAATGGCAGCAGAAGAATCTTATAATAAGCATATATCCTTGACATCTGCCCCTCACAATGGAATGTATATTGTATTATAAAATATTGTCCCCTTAACTTGATAGAGCATGATTCACACAGATAAAAGAAATGAAACAGCCCAAAAGCTCCTGGGAAATACTCTCTCAGATAATTTTCAGGGAAGATTTTTATGGGTCTGATCTCATTCAATGCAGTGGGAATTCAGGACATCCAGCATTTCTCAGGAACAGGCTCTATATACTGTGTAGTTAGATCTTTGCTTTATTAGACACCCTTTTTCTTATGCAATAAGAACATGTAACATACCTGTAATATAGATATTAGCATGATGTTATATACAGATATAATATACTGCATATATTATCAGTGTCTGAAGTAAATAATGCAATGCAAAGAAATATATTATTGCTTCTACTAAACAAATATATTCCTTTACAAACAAGTTGCTATTAAATAAAGATCTACAGCACAGATCTATAGTACAATACTACTAGCTGTGTCTCTCTCTTTCACTGTGTGTGTGTGTGTGTGTGTGTGTGTGTGTGTGTGTTTTGGGTGGGATCTTTGAAAGAGCCTAAGTAAGTTAGACATCCAGCTCCCATTGAGTTGCAATAGGATTTAGGGTGCCAAATCCCCATACATTCCTCTGAAAATCCCACCCATAAACATAACGTATGCATGTGGTATCATTTTGAGTCTAACTGCTATGCCAGTGCGACATACAGTTAGAAATCACACAAAAAAGAGATGACAGGTTGAGAGCCAGTTAAAAATCTTAGGTGCATGATATATGCAACGCTCTGTTTTATGGATAGATGGGGAGATAGCTATGTAAATGTGTATAGATGTATATTGTTTGTCTGTCTATTTAAAAATTCTAGTCTTAATTTTCAGAAAGTGGAAATTCATGTAAAAAAACGTCCTAGATGAAAGAGAAATTAAAACTCTTTATGATGGTGACTTGCCTTGCTTTTTCAGATATTAATGAGCTATCTGCATTGAATTTCAATTCACTTTGAGGCTGGAAGCAACAATAAGAAAGATTTGCAGTTTAGAAGTATAAATTTAAGCAGCAGATCAGATTCTTTAGCAACCCCAGGCTCAGCTTCTGATAAAAATGGAAGAGTCATTCATTGCTGCATTTTGCACACAGTCCTTAGGCTGCTCACTCCCACTCATGCAAGCTGCCAAGATCTTTCCCAACCCCCACATACACTTTGATGTCAGGTTTCCCATTAAAAGCAGATAAAATTGAAAATACTCCGATGCAGATCCATATCTGTCAAAAACAGGTTCTGTTGCCTGTTCCCACAATACAGGGAGACTCTGCTTAGCTCCCATCTTGGCTGCAGGGTATGCTCTGAAATAGATCCCATCAGACCCACGGGAGACTGAGATCCCATCTGACATAAGGAATTCTCTGATGTAGATTTTGTCATCTGCAAGTGAAACTAATGTAGAGTGTCATTAGAGACATAGGGAAGTTCCCCTGTAAATCCCCTGGTATGGGGAAAGGGGTTTAGGTTGGGCTGCTATATTTTATACGTCAAATGCAACAGAGCTAAAATGAGCTCGCTACACTCCATCAGAGACATAAAAGCTGACATAGATATCCATCAGATACAGGGAAAGCTAATGTAGTATGTAAAAAGATACATCAACCTATTGTCAATTCCGTATCAGATTTCTAAGACTGAAGTTGGGGATTATAGTATACAGACTCATAACAGAGAAAAGGCTCCAGTAGACAAGGTGTGTGTCAGTGTAAGGTGTGCATATGAAGTCAGTTCCCCAGTTAATGGAAACCAAGATGGGCTGTAATGCAGATTTTAAAAAGCTGCAGAATCAGTGCCTAACCAGTACTTTAATAAGGGGTTCCCACAAAAAACACCATCACCACCTCCCCCCCTGTGAACCACTCCTGGGTACCAAGAGTGAATATACTCAAAGAGAGGAAATCTGTCATTTTGTTTTCATTATTATGACTGCAGCGAGAGGCAGCACTCTTTGGGGAGGAAACCTGTAAACTGAAATTCATTGCAAACTTTGTTTCTGAAAAATATTGCCACGGTTTGTCACCTGTATTGGCAGTTCCAGCAGAGAGGCCCTCCAGTTCAGATCTCATGCACACTGGTGGTGAGCAGTGTGAGAAAGCATATGCTGACCTTGCTTGTGTTATACCTATTCTGTGGGTTAATGCACTAGAGGACTCTCAGGCTAACAACCCAGCATCTCTCACAAACACTAAATTAATTTAAAAAATGTGTGACACTTCCCAGGAGTACCCAGGGCTTTGAGGCATCTCACTACAGTCTGCCTTTAAAGTGAAGAAGTCTTGTCATGCTGCTCTGGATCAGCTCCTTGACTCCTCCAGCCTCTGGCAACATAAGTGCTGTCTTTCAGTCCTCACTCTTTTTGCAGGCTAGCGATAGGCACATACCAACCCAAATTCTATGAGTGTCCCTCTGGAGTATCCCCAGCTCTTGTTTCACTGAATACTCTCAGAACTCTCAGATTTGCTACTTCCAAAGGAATAGTACACATCAGCGTATAAGATTCAACTCAGGATTGCCACTCTACTTAACACACAGCACATGGATATGGTGACAACAAGAGTAAGTTTATTATCAGAGAACAGAGATTCAAGTGATAGAAAGTAAGTATATTGAAAACAAATGGTTACATATAACACAAAATCAAAACTCACTTTCTAAAGCCTAAACTTAACTTGTAAGACATTCCTCTATCTCCTAAAAGGTAGCTTACCCCAAATTCTTTTCCGAGATTGAAGAATGCCAAGTTGTGTCTCTACACCCTCAGACCAGACCAGACCTTTGATGTTCATCTGAAAACATAGCCCCACTCAATTCCCTGTTGCTTCCTTCTTCCTGTTAATTTCCTTCTGTACTCTGCAAGCTCATCATTAGCATTTGACTCATTATGATGATAGACTTCTCCTGTAAGACAAAATGGTCCACCTGGGAGATAAGTATCTCCCACCTTCCCTCCGAAGAAGTTTGTCTCAAGGCATGCTATCTTTGAGTGACCTGAGAAGGCCTAGATAACCTAATTTTCATCAAATATGCTCATCTCCACATTTTCTATGCATATATCTCACAGTGGTGATAACACTGTGACACAGACTTTCCTTAGAGACCTTACATAACATGCTTTTGGTGACTCTAGGGACACTCTCCTGTGTCTCTATGCACCCCAGTGACCTCTGCCAGTTGGCATCCAGAGATCCTTGGGTCACACAATGTAAAGTCAGAAAGAGAGAAAACACACTGTTAAAAGGATCACCAGCTACCAGAGAGACTATGGCATGTGGGTTACCTCAGTGGGGAATCAGATGCCCTACCTTTTACCAAGGGTATTCCTAGAGTGATAGTGAATGAGGACATAAAATGGCATTGGTGACTCTCCCAGTTCTGCTATGCACTTTAAGCACGTACATTGCTAGATCAAGGCCTGTATTAGCATTACCTCCTTTGAAACCTTACCTGTCTTTTTCCTGGTGTGAAAGAATGTGCTGTTGGAATGCTCACCAGAGCCCAGATCTATCTGGCATTCCTCTTGTACGCTGGGGAAGATGTGGTTTGATTTGAAGATTGTCTTGCTCTGTGCACTTTTTTTCTTGACCTCATTGAGAAACCCTTCCCTGGAGTCACCTTTTGCTCCATCCTAGCTTTCAGGAGAGTAGTTATGTTGTGCGTTATTTAGAAGCTTTGGCATCTTGTTTAATTTGTAGTGTTGTCCATCCCCTATGTAGCTAACTGCCTTTCTTCACAGATGACTTAATATGCAGATAAAGTCTAAAAATAATCAAGTCTTTTAATCAAGTCACTTTGTATTATTATCTTTCATGTTAACTTCATATTTATTTAACTTTATAATGAATTTACACGCAGAACTGTTATGTTAGTTAGAGCATCAGAAGACAAACAGGCCGCGGTTACTTAAGCTTTCATGGGCACTTTTATGGCATTTTCCTGCAACTACATAGAGTATGTTGTCCTTTGGGACCAATTTGTGACTCACAATCTGGCATTGTTATGCAAGCCCTAAAAATTATTTCTGCAGGTGGATTTCTATCTCTGATTTCTATCTGAGCTCTCCCAAAATTTGGTGGCTATTCAAATCCAGAGTTTTGGTGTGGACTCATCTCTAGTTATGTTATCAATCTAGCCTGGCTTACAGAGCATAAAACCAGAGAAACTGAGATGGATGGCATGGGGAAGAGATCATGCTATGAGGATACTGAAAGAAAAGGAGACTGGTTTGCACTTACTACAAGTCAAGGGTATTCAAACCCCAAGAGATCTTACACATTTCTCAGGGACATTTTATTCCATGCTTAAATAGGATTGTGGTTTTGTCTTTCCAGTGATACATGAGATGACTCAGACACTTACAAAATTCAGAGATTTATTCCTTGAGTATTTACCTTGCAAAGGAGAAATATTAGCCATAGTCTCTGAAAAATAGCTGTTATAATCTGTGTTGCTGAATGTTTCAGTTAATTGGTTTTATTGTTTTTGAAAGGCTCTGGGATGTTTACACAAAGCTTGTTGAGAAAATAGGGTTTGATTGATAGTTCTGTAGTTGGTAGTCCGCATAATACATGAGGTCAGACCTTTTTAGAAACAGGATGTAAGAATGAATTAACTGAGAGGTTGTACAGAATGTGGGGAGAGTCATTAAAAAGGAGGATTTCGGTCCTGGCTTACATGAGGGTTGATAGCTTTTAACCTTCAATTTCCCTTGAGGCTGTTCATCAAAAAGAAATTGGAGTTTCCTTTTCAATTGTCAGGCTGATATAGGAATTTGAGGAGTTTTGCCACTGCCTGTCCTAAAACTTTCAAATTACTGTACTGCATGAACATTCCAATTTACTTGACCCGTTCCTTATGTAAAGGAGAGCCTCTCTCTCTCTCTCTTTTTTTTTTTTTCCATGCAGTAGGCCTTGTCGTGTTCAACAAAGCGTACCGAGAAATGTATGTTGTTTCTTTTCTTCATTAAAATAGTGAAACGAGTAACTATCAGGAGGTGAAGAAAAAACGTATCTTACGGGTTCTATAGCAGAAGGTCATTATTTTATTCTTTGCTTTAAAGCCTTCTAGCTATATAGGTTAAGAACAGTAAAAACTGCAAGATAGGTTCTGGGCACAAAATGTCAAATTGTTCTGCTGAAAGTTACTGAGCTTGAACACAATAAATGTATTAGGCACATCCAGATATCAATCACACGTCTGTTAACTGGTTCACACTTGTATTTACACTCAGTGGGCCAAATTCCCATCTCTCTTATACCAATATAATTCCGTTTACTTGACTTTTTGTAAACCAATATATTAAGCAGTTGACTGATGATCAGAACTTTGTACTATGTGCATTTGAATCTGGTAGGAATCAAATTCTGCAGCAATCATTACTTTTAATAAACCTGGTGATGACCAAACTGCAAAAGTTTGACTTTGCTTCAGATAAGCACACACCAAATCTGACATTTTGACAAATGGCTTGCAATGTGCATAGGAATTTTGTAGGATCAGGCACTTGTATGAGTCTTCTTATGGTTCCTGCTCTCAAACAACCCAGAAATAATATCTTATGCTGTTTTGGCATCCTTGTTGGGGATTTAGTATTCAGAACAATCAAAAGAACTTTCTGCATGGGCAGGCGGACACCAGGATGTTGTACTGCCTTCGCAGAGCCAAGACATGAGACATCTCACTAAGATTGGGTAGGCTTCTGTGGTCAACAGGCAAGGAGCCACTGGGGATGGTTCACATTGGCTTTAATGACACTGTGTCGTGGGATATCTCGCAGATAGTAGATGACTTCAAGGAACTCAGAAACATGCTGAAGATGAAAAATGTCCAGTGAACAAAGGAAGACAGAAGGCAGAAGATTCTGGAAGTCAATCACTGTCTAGGTAAGTGGTGTAAGGTGGAGGGTTTTGATTGTGGCCCACTTTCTATGGAGAGAGGGAGCTGTATAGTTTGAATGACCTCCACCTCAGCAGAAGGGGATCAGTCTTCTTGGGGACAGGCTGGCTAAAGTAGTCATTAAACTAATGACAAAAGGGGAGGGTAAAAAGAGGGAAGATAAGAGCACTCAGCACATACTGAGAAGAAAATTTATCAAAAAACCATAGGACATGAAGAGAAGAAATTCTTTAACTGCATATAAACCAATGCTAGGAGCCTGTATAACAAACAAGAGGATTTGGAGTTCCTAATTTATTAGCATAAATTTGATCTGGTTGGTATTATTGAAAGCTGAGTGGGATGATTCCCATGACTGGAATGTTAATGGTTATAACCATCAAGGAAGGAATATAGGTAAATGGGTAAGGGGGTGGTACGCTGTAAAAAATGGCATTACCTGTTTCTGAGCCACTGATAATTCAGAAGAAAATGATCTTGAATGCTTATTGATCAAAGTCATAACAGATAAAACACAAGATGGGATAGTAGTTTGTTGTCTGTTACAGACTAACAAATCACTCTAAGGAACAGGATGATTACCTCCTTATGCACCTATCTATAATGTGTATGGAAAAAAATCTGCATGATCATGGGGATTTCAATTTGAGTGGCATATGCTGTAGGTTTCATGCTGCCAGTGGTAAAACATCCTTGGAATTTCTAAATATTATAGCAAGTTCCTAAATCCAAAATTGTAGTATCCAACACGGAAGAATTCTATATTAGATCTCGTCTTGACAGATAAAGGTGAATTGATCATAGAACTAAATATTAGTGGTAGCTTAAGTACAAGTGATCATGACTTGATCACATCTGTAATATACAAACAGAATAAAGACCAGTGATATATATAATTAATGCTTTAAAAGGACAGTTTCACTGAACGGAAAACAATTATGAGTAAAATCAGCTGGGAGGAAGAATATAATTAGAAAAATGATGATAATAATTGGGAATTGTTTAAGAATTCTTTACTAGATGCCGAAAAAGCTATAATTGAGGATAAAGGCAGTATTAGTTTTTTTTTTTTTTAAAAAAAAGACCTGGGTTAGAATCAGAAGCTAAGAATTGTAGGAAATTGATAAGGAAAGCAAATGGACACACAGAAAAACTCTGTGGGCAGCAGAATTAAGGACAATAAGGAGTCATTTAACAATATTATGAACAAAAACAATCCTAACAATGGTATTTGTCCATTATTAGATGGGAACGGTAGACTTATCAGTGATAAAGCAGAAGTATTCAATAAATATTTCTGTTCTATACTTGGGTGGAAAAATATAACACTCTTTCTCTTTTAAAAGTATCTCAGGAGGATGCTAAATAGCAGCTATTAAAATTATACACTTTTAGATCAGCACATCCAAGAGTTTTAAAAGAGTTTGTTGAAGAACTTTCTGGACCGTTAATGTTGATTTTCTATAAGTCTTAGAACACCAGGAGAATTCCAGAAGATTGGCAAAATGTTAGCTTTCTTCCAGTCTTTAAAAAGGGTAAACAACATGTTGGGTAATTCTAGACCTGTCAGTATAACATGGATCTGGGCAAGATAATAGAGCAGCTGATACAGGACTTGATTACTAAAGAATTAAAGGAGGTTAATATAATTAATGACAATCAACATACATTTATGGAAAATAGATCATGTCAAACGAATGTGTATCTTTTTTATGAGATTACACGTTTAGTTTGATAAAGGTAATGTTGATAGAACATACTTAGATTTCTGTAACATGTTTGACTTGGTAATGCATGGCATTTTGATTAAAAACACTAGAAAGATATAAAATTAACATGGCACAAATTAAATGGATTAAAAAGTTTGCTAACTGATGGTTTTGAAAATGTTACTGTAAATGTAGAATCATCACTGAATGGATGCGTTTATAGCGGGGCCCCACAGGGATTGATTCTTGGCCCTATGCTGTTTAACATTGTTATCAAAGGCCTGGAAGAAAACATAAAATCATCACTGATAAAGTTTTCAGATGACACAAATTAGGGGAGTGATAAATCATGAAGTGAACAGGTCACTGATACCAAGTGATCCAGATCATTCTGTAAGTTAGGTGCAAACAATACACATTTTAGTTTGGCTAAATGTAAACATCTAATATACATCTAATTAACCAAAGAACATAGGCTATAGTTACAGGATGGAGGATTCTGTTCCAGGAAGTAGTGGATCTGCAAAAATTTGGGGGGTTGTGGTTCATAATCAGATGAACATGAGCTCCTGGTACCATGCTGTGGTCAAAAGTCTACTGTGATCCTTGGGAATCTTGAGTAGGAGTAGACAGATTATTTTGCCTCTCTCTTTGGCCCTGCTGCAACTGCTGCTGGAATACTGTGTCCAGTTCTGGTGTCCATAATTCAAAACGGATATTGATGAACTGGATAGGGTTCAGAGAAGAACCACCAGAAATATTAAAGGATTAGGAAACAGGCCTTATGGAGATAGACTCAAGGAGCTCAATCTATTTATCTTAACAAAGAAAAAATTAAAGGGTGACTTGATTGCAGTCCATAAGTACCTACATGGGGAACAAATATTTAATAATGGGCTCTACAGTATAGCAGAGAAACATATAACATGATCCAATGGCTAGAAGTTGCCCTAGAACTTTTGGGATGTTTGAAATCAGAATTGGTATCCAAATTTTCCAAACAGTCCTCACTCTTTGCAGTGCAAAACCAAAACACTGGGGTAGGAGGGTGCGGCCATGAAATACAGATTCAGATGCTTTATTTTGAGGTCATATCTACTAACAAGTATCTTAATCTTATAGCCAATTGAGATGACACGGAGATCATTGACATTCTTGGTGTTTTCACTGATGGCTTTATTGTAATTGTATTCATTTTCTAATCTCAACTAGTGCTTTTAGGAATAATGCAGGGCACAGGGAACTGCCATGAGTTCTAACCCAACACAGATACTCAAGATCTTATATGAATATTCATATACTTGAATTTCATGAATGAACTTATTTAATATATAGGCACCTTCTATTTTACATGCATCACATTTAGGCTCCCAGCAGAGTATCTTCTGTTTGTAAGTATAACCCTGGAGTTTATGTCCAAGTGTTACCAATAATTCAGATTCAAACTGCATCATTGCCCAGTTCTTTTTAAGATACCATTTATATTTCAGTTACAGTGACAATTCTGCTTCGTAACATCATGCCAAAAAGTGTTTTTGAAACTTTACCATTTTGTAACTGAATGGCAATACAGGTTTGTAGCTCTACACAGATTTAAAATAATCATTTTGCATGGGAAGTACCTAAGAATGCTCAAGCAGATTATTGTGCTTTAAAAGCAAACAACCCTTCCCCGCCCTTGCCAACTTTTAATGGATTGGTGAAGCTAAAGAATAAATAACCTAACACCTGCTGCATCTTCTCTGCTTTTCTCACTTCTTATTCACTTTGTTGTTTGGAACGAATCCCAAGCCTCTAGAGTAGAGCCACCATAATCCTCATACGTTAGTTTGTGCTGCCTCGTGGTCTTCAGCTGCCCATACTTTCTAAACTTCATTTATTTCTCTCTTACTGTCTTGATTTCCTTCAGTAAAGCAATATAGGGAGCTACCATAACACACACCACAATGCTGCTCTGTGGCTGATCTTACGCCTGTAGCCACATCCCCTTGTGCTATAGTGACATCAGATCTTATAAGCTAAGTCTTGCTGGGCCTGGAGAGCACTTGGATGGGAAATTGCTGAGGAAAATCCAAGATGTTGCAGGAAATGGTGGTGATGATTCACTAGGTTGAATTATGTATTGACTTCAGCACAAACCTAACACCCCAACATAGTACTGTTAATATTGCTGTCCTTTAGGTATGATCACACTTTGATTCTGGGTTTTTTTTTTTAAATTCCTCCTGCAGTTTTAGGGCTTGTCTACATGGCACAGTCAAGCACAGTAAAGGGATTTGATTTGTAGAGCATTCTAACAAGCTACACTCTAACTGCCTTGTACAGACTTGCTGATGTGAATAAACAGGTACTTTTACTTCTCGCCAGCAATGTGTACATGGGGCAGTTAGAGTGCTCCACAAGTCACATCCCTCATCATGTTAGGGAAGCTCTTAAATAACTTATTTTTCATCTCCTGTTTATAACTGCCATGCAATGTTGCTGTCTGCTTCTAAAGAATATTTCTCCCTGGAAAGCTGTGCACTTTAGTGATAGGCAAACTGATTTGAACATGGCTTTGTAAAGCAACTTGGGATGCTTAAGATATAAGAATCTCTATAAATGTAAATTCATTCTGATTATAATTATGGTAGTTGCAAAAGTAACCTTCCTCCTGGGGTGGATACCACTTGAAAATAAGAATTCTTACATTTACCTCTTATTTTAAGTGTTCTTTAAGATCTGCCTACCATTGCTTATTGCTACTAAGCTATTGTTCCAGCTCATTTTCCTCTGTCTTGCTCTGGAAGCAAATGATAGCATTAGTTATAGATTCTGAGTGCAATGAGATTGGCAGATGAGAACTGGCATCTATTGATCTTACAAAAAGGTTCAAAGGAGGCATCATGTGAATAGTAATCTTCCTTTGTCAGTAAACTGAATTATCACATTAGAAATATTAATATATACTGATTGCAAAATGCATGTCAACTTTATTTTGACAGAAATCAGGGAAAAATAAATACACTTCTGAATAGTCTAAACGTTTCCTTTGCATTTTATAGAATATAATATATAATAATATATTGCTCCCCTGCATAACAGCCCAATGTAAGAAGATTTTCCAAGTTGTGCAGCTTCCAGAATGGCTTTTCTCTGCTCCTGCGCTACAACTGAGGGGGAATGGCCAGAGTGGTACTGTGCTGTTCCACAGCTATCTCCAGTTGTTCTTAGCTGTCAGATAGTTCATTGTGACTGACCAGAGTTTAAAGCAGCCCTGAAAATGCAGGCTTCAGGCCAGTGGGAACTGTTGAGTTGGCAGCACTTCTGAAAATCCTGGTCACTTACACATAGGATGGCCAGATAGCAAGTGTGAAAAATGTGGACGGAGGTGGGGAGGTAATAGGCATCTATATAAGACAAAGCCCTGAACATTGGGACTGTTCCTATAAAATGGGGAAATCTGGTCACCCTACTTACACAGATGCCTGACTTCGGGCACTCAATTTGAAAGTTTTGGAATAAGTGCTGAGGGGGTATTTTATTTATTTTATTTATATAATATAATATAAAGTGTGTGTGCATGTGCGTGCATATTTTTAGCAAGGTAGGGTGGGGCCTGGTGACAATTGAGGATAGTTAGAAAGAAAACATTAATATTTCCTGTGATAAAAGCTGAGTGAATATTTTTTTTCTCTAAAGGCAGATCCTAACTTTGTTAGAGTGCGTGCTCAACATACCATCCCTATGGAAATTAAATATATGCGGTTATAGCTTGAATACTAGGCAGGTTTTATACAGACTTTGACATAGTGTGCTTCTCAGAATGGTATTGTGAGGCTCACAATTTGAGAGCCACTGCATTATGGGGATTGTCGTCTGTCGTGTACATTCACTCTCTCTCTCTCTCTCTGTCTTCATATATATATATTTATATACACACACAAAAACACACACACACTCAAACACACATGCAACTATGCAGTCATATTTTCATTTTAATCATACAAAGCACAGTATTTAAATAACTTTTAGCCACCTGTGAAAAGTGCCATAATGACTTTAATAACTGAAGTTCATTACACATTTTAGGACATTCAGGCAGCACTTCCTGTGTGTAACGTTGGCTTAAAGGACTATCTCCAGGTGTGAGAGGGTAGCTCTGTCTTCATGAATCCATTCAGTCTGACTTCATTGCTGAACAAGACTGATTTTTGTTGATGTTTTGGGGGGTCCTTTTTTAAATGTGAGCAACATCAGCTAAGAACTAAATGGAGACGCCTCAATTAATTTCACATAGATCACCAGGCAGCCTTCATATGACAACAGTTTTTGGTTAAATACAGATCTGCACTATATTCAAATCAATTCATATTCTTCCATTGTTTCTCTGTAGCTGCAGCTCTCCTCTACATTTGAGATATGATGGTATATTGTGATGCTATAATTCTCTTGTCCTATTGCCTTAAGCTTTGTACCATTAGAAGTTAATCACTACCTGCAAGTCAATGGAGCTATGCTGATTGACACATCTAAGGATCTGACCCAACATTTGCAATAAACTATATTTTCTTATATTTTTCTTTCTTCGTGCAATGCTTTTAGCAATGCTAGTGGTAAAATGAATCATCTGAACCGTATATTAATACCACGAATCATCATTTAATGTGGAAATCATTCCCATCTGTTCTATTATTTGTGTGTAATGCGGTCCCATTATTTATGCTTAATATGTCATGCACATGTCTGGCACAATACAAATAATACTAATATTATCAGGAATAATATGAGTTAATCATGCCATGATTGGAAATTAGTTTTTTGAGTATTTGACAAAAAGCTCCTTTTTGTAGACTGAGTGGTCCTTGTGAACTTACTCATTTTACATTATTCCTGATGAAGCAAAGCTAAACTATTTGGCGAACAGTTAATGAAAACTGTATTTCAGACAGTTGGTTGTTCCAGAACTGTTCATTTTGGCTATTTATCATCAAGATGATTAGTGAGATGGTGTCGGCTCTTTAATTGGATGATTGAAACATTTTAAGGAGAATAACAAATCTACTTGTTCCTGCAGTAATACCTTTGTTCACATGTGAATAAGGTATTGGTACACAGAACAGCCATGACCATCATTGAGGGATACAAATCCTTTTATGTGAAAGTTTGTGAATAAAAAGTAGGCAGGAAATGTGTTTGAGACAAACATCCATTTGGAATTCAAAAGAATAATAATGAATGCTGTTTTGCAGTTTTTGACTGGCTCAGGTGATCTGCAATCTGACATGTGCCTCGTTAGTAAATATCAGTTTGCTGATGCTCTGCTGATCAAGAATATGTGTAGGGGTTAGCATTGTGGTTATTTACAAGTTCAGGAACCTGATGAGAAAAGCTACTGATGCCCTTTATATTGGGGCTAGAAGAGCGTATTCACTTAAATCAGAGAGCTCCATTTAGTCGATTTGATGATTTCATCACCCAAATGTTCCTAACAATCTGCAAACATCCTCTACATCCTGAAGTTGTATGTGTGCATCTCTGTACATCATACTGTAGTGATTTTACTATACAAGTATTGAGTGCATTAGGACTCACATAGTAGATTTCATAATCAGCTTGAGCAGTAAGTCTAGTGTCAAATCATTGAAGATTCTAACATGGTTTATAAGAGACCCTCAGCTGCACTGCCCAGGGATTGTGGGACACTAAAGACAGATGGGGAGGGAGCAGGGAACTTTAATTTAGTTTAAAGAATAAACAAAATAAATCAAACTTTCAGTACCTTATATTTAAAAATGGGAGTTGAATTTGGTTGAATTGCAAAAGCTGAATGTCCAAAGTACTAATCTGGGAGAGGGGGGTTCTCCCTTTTTAAAACTATGTAAATTAAAGTTCCCAGTGGAATTCAGTTTTGAAAGAACTTACTGTCACAGATAGCACTTTTCAGCTTTTACGTAAAAGTAAAAGCAACGATTTGTATTCTAGCAAATCTCAGCAGTGCCACTATACCTGAGGTTCTGTTAATGCTTTCATTATAAAATTTCCTATTTTTGTAGGCTTGTATCTCAACCATTAACTTTTGCACTGGTGATCAGATCCACCTCCGGGTACCTACCCCTGCTTCAGGGAACTCTTCATAATTATTTTTACCACATTACATATCATAATGGTATCATATGTCAGAATGATGTAGTTTTAGGCAATTATTTCAGGCTTTCTAACTGTTTAGTAACTCAGTTTTTCACCAATTATATAATTAGATTTAATTCAGTTACATTAATTGCACAAATAAATGATAGACTACAAATTGCTTAAAAAAACAAGACCTGGCTTATACTATAAGAGCAAACTCAGGAAACCACAGACCTCTGCTGCTGGCCTCCATATTGTTACCACAACTTTTCCTATAGTGTCTGGCAGGTGCTAAGTGGTTTTGTTAGTATGTGTATTACAGTAGCAACTCAAGGCCTATTATCCTAAGTTCTGTACAAACTCATAGTAAAAGACAGGCTCTGCCCTCAACAGGGGACAAGATAGCAAGGGTGGGAGAAAGGAAGTTATCCTTTTGTTGTTGGAGAACTGAGGCACGGAGATGGATTTACCCAGGGTTACAAAGGAAGGCTATGGGAGAGCTAAGAAGACACCCCAGATTGCATATGTCCCTGTTCAATGCTTAGCCATAAAATCATCCTCCTTTGTCAGGATTTGTTTCCCAACCTCGGTATTTTTTAATATAGTTTAGTGCTGATAGTGAAATGTATTATATCCTGCTTGTTTAACCTGGTTTGTAGTATAACTACATTCTTGTTGAATATGTTAGTAGCTCAGATTACTACTGCACGATTCAAAATGTGATTACAAATGTGAATGTGCATGTGAAAGAGAGATTATTTAGTGCTTGTGAAAAATCTTTGATCGTCAGCCCTGAAAATGGTCTCCTTTATAAGGAGGTGGTACAGCATGGCAACAAAAATGCCAGTTCATTTGCCTTTACTCTGAACTGGGAGAAACTGTGTCCTATCACAGATGAAAGCTCACTCTGTGTCCATTCAGCCCTTGGTGCTCTGCTGAGGCTACCAACAGCAACAAAGATGGGGGTGTCCATTGTGATGCTGGATTTTGTGATTTAATTATTATTTGCATTATAGTAGCATCTGTAAACCCCAATTAAAGATCAGGACCCTACCGTGCTAAGAGCTATTCAGAAAAATAAGAAAGAGCGTTGTCCTTGCCCCACAGCTCCTCAG
Source organism: Emydura macquarii macquarii (assembly GCF_026122565.2). NCBI lineage: Eukaryota > Metazoa > Chordata > Testudines > Chelidae > Emydura > Emydura macquarii. Next base: position 10,253,178 of record NW_027130204.1, on the reverse strand, counting down.
GTGTCAAACAGAATGCGACAGGTGGGCAGAACAGACAGACAAAGATAAGTGAGGGGATGAGGTAAGAAAATAAAGAAAACAAAGCAGAGAAATGTCTCTGCTCACCATTTGCCTAAGGGATGTGGGCATTTGTTCCCTGAGAAATAGAGCGAGACCACCAAGACTATTTCACATACGAGAATGTGCTACATCATCTTTTGAAAATGTGGGCTCTGGCTTAATGTGTAATGATTGTTGTGTTACCTCCCGCATTGCCAGCTCTCACAAAAATATTTGGGACTCCCACAACTTTTTTGGCAGCTGTTTGCAGACTCTTGAACAGCTGCTGGCAGCTCAGGAGTTTCTGGCTGATTTCCTTGTGTGGCTGCAGTTGCAGCTGCAGCTGGCGACTGCAAGCTGCCAACAGGAACGCCCGGTTCCAGACTAGCTGTTTCTTCTAGAGCCTCACATTCAGCTTCCTTCTCTGGGCTCAGAATGGGGAAGCAGAAGAGATTGGCTCTGTGGAGCCCCAGAGGGGCAGCAGCAGAAGCAAGAGCCAACCCTGGGGAGCCTCAGGCAGCCCAACCATCTCCCCTGGCACTGAAGTAATTGGTGGTTAACAGAGTAAGCGGGCAATGGGAGAAGGGATGGCTCCCTGCTTACCTCTTCTCTAGGCACAGGGGGTGAATGACAGGAGAAGAGAGCAGTGGGGGAGAGGGGGGGAAGGTGTGATATGGCAGGGCAGGTAGACAGCAAAGGAACAGGTAAAGGAGTTGGAAATCATGGTAGCAGGAGAGTTCTGGAGTCAATGTCCTCATGAGTCAAGAGGATGGTGTACATATGCACACAAACAAAGATGAGTTTAAAAATCAGATGGTGGACTAAAAAAAAAAAATCTGTTGTCCTAGATTCATAGATTGTGATCATCTAGTCTGACCTCCTGTAAGAGAGGCCATAAAACTTCCCCGCAATAATTCCTAGGACAGATCTTTTAGAAAGACATCCAACCTTGATTTAAAAAATGTCAGTGATGAAGAATCCACTATGACCCTTGGTAGATTGTTCCAGTGGTGAATTACCCTGGCTGTTAAAAACGTGTGCCTTACTACCTCATCATCTGATGAGTTAGGAGACGGGTTATCTCCTGTATAACAACCACCGTGCATCAAAATCATCCAGTCCAGGCCACAGTTTTCAGCTGTCCGATTCTTGTCTCTTTAGCTTCTTGTACTGAATCTCCTAGACAGCTTACACGTAGAGGTCACAGGCAGTTTGAATCTAAAGATATTGTGACAGTTAGGCACAGATATCGCCATGTGATAGATGCATTCCAGGAGATCCCATTTTGGCAACAACAGGCTTAGAATCCCCTAAATGCAAGTGTGATTGGGAGTGGGGAGGTCAGAGTACACAATTGGACCAGGTATCACATATCTGAAGAGACAGAACAGTTATACAATCTGTTTGCTGTCGGATGCCTTTGTATAAATAATTATTAGCACATCACCAGCTTGCAGTGTGAGTTTTAAGAGGTGTATTAATAGTGGCTATTGATGAATGAGTGGGAGAAAATATGATTTGGGTTTAATGAGTGGAGGGCAGAAACGTGAAAATTAGATGTGATTATAGTCAGTGGTACACATTCTGCTCTCATGGATTTTCATAGGGTTGTTCAAGTGTAACGGAGGGCAGAATTGGGCCCTATATATTTAAATTATTAACGAAATAGGACTACAGTTGGGGAGGCATCATGTAGGAATTCCAAGAGCCTGTTAGAGAGATTTATTATCTGGTTTTGGGAAACAGTCTATTTACCTCAATATTAAACCCACAATACACTTCAGTCCAGCTCAAAAATACACACTTGCAATGAGAAACCCAGAAATTTCTTCCCAAGTTGTTCATATATCATGTGTGCGGGACAATTTACAAAGCTATGACTAATAAGCATGCCATTCTGGAACTTGGCATAGTAGCCTGGACTTTCTCTGACAACGGAGAGCACTGTCACGGCTGCTTTAGAACCTAATTAAAACAATAGTTTGGAAATATTTTGGGAGTAGGGTAGTGGAGATGGAAACATGAGCACATTTGTCAGCACACTGTTCCGAAGGCCCCTCTCCCGCCCCTGCAAAATGTATAATTGGTATCGTAGGTGCCAGTTAAGCACGTTTACAGTATATTTAAAGAAAATTACAAACAGTACTTGGCTGAATGTCTCCTAACTGCTAAACTCTAGACCTGTCTGTAACCATTGAGGAGCCACTGAGGTTCCAAATGAAGATTGCTTAAAATGTAAATATATTGATTATGGTGTTTGACAGATGGAAGACCTGGGAAGTGTAAGGAATTCAGAAGACTGTACAGAAGTGTGCCAGACAGGCATGGGCTTTTGGGACAAGAAGTGCAATGTGGGTTTCCTGGGGAATCCCTAGGGAGTAGTTAATGCAAATTACACAACCCCAGTTATGCAAAAACCTAGCCTTTTGGCTCTTCCTATGCCCTGAGGAGAGGACAACTGACTGGTGATTTACCTGTTCCCAGAAACTGTAGCTCAGAGGCCTGAGCTGTATAAAGAAACAGTTGAACTGTCCACTCGGTCTGGTTTCTGATCTAAAAACTGGCATGAGCTTGTAACCAAGAGGCTTAACCCTGTTGTGGGGTATGAAGTAATGACACCTACCATAGTCCTATGTTGAAGGAGGGAGTGATCTCTGGAGAAGCTTTTGGCATGAATGTAGGTTCGTTTATTGCTTTGCATCTGACGAAGTGAGCTGAGCCTCACGAAAGCTTATGCCTGCTAAAATTAAATTGGTTAGTCTTTAAAGTGCCACAGAACTCTTGTTGTTTTTATTGCTTTTGTGTATGTTATCTCTGTAATGCTTTGGCCCTAAGAATAGATGCAGTTTGCTTTGAGAAGGCAGTCTGGTAACTGTTGCACGTTATTGTAGCCCCTGGAGAAACAGTTAACCATTGGTGCTGGTCCCGTCAGACCTGCTGAAAAATTGCAGTGATGTGCAGACTGGCTGCAAACTACAGTCTGAAGGGAGAGGTGATGGCTGGGAAATGAAAACCTTAAGTGGATGCCCTGAAGATCATGGGGGGTCAAAGATAAAATTAACCCTGAAACTGTGACTGTGTTTACTTAGAATTGGTGTCAAAGTAAGATATTCTGGTCACATCCAGCAGAAGATTTTTTCAGTTTATTTGACTCGGATTTAAAAATGCCTTAAGACTCTCAATGAGCCTCGTCCAGATCTGCAATAGACCGCCATGGCAAATAGACATTTTTTCTTTAACAAGAGTGTTCTCAATTGATCTTCCTTTATTATTATTATTTATTTATTATTTGTCTAGAAAAATTCCCCCAGAACCAGCCAGAATAGGCTGAGACCTAAATTATTAAAGGGTTCTCTCTTCCCGTTGTTTCTCTGCATCTTACAGAGGTGGTTGTTTTGAGAGAGGCACAAGAGATTTACGCATATGATTCCTACTGCTGTTCACAAGAATTACTTGCATAAATCTTTCTTACTCAGTGGAAGACGAATAGAACCCTAGGGTCTCCCCCTACCTCACTGAGTCCATGGGAATTTTGCCATTTACCTCAGTGGGAACAGGATCAAGCCTTTAGTGAGATTGAATGCTGACAGTTAGCATAATAGGACAAATAAAATTCCTTATGAAAAATGTTGTACTGCTTAAGATCACCTCATCAAATTGGTGGAAAGTCAGTTTTCTTCAGCTGTGTGTCAGATGTGTTCACCATAAAATAGGTGGAGATTTTTCAGAGGCAAAAAGGCACTGCCCTTCGTGCCTTTGGAAATCTCTCAAAGTCATTAAGGACAACCAATGAAATGTGCAGAGTGCCAGGATCCCCGTTGAACACCCAAAGACGAGTTGGGTTTAAAAGCATCTTATCTGCTTGGGTTAACCCTGTCTCCTCAGTAATTGTTTTTACTAACAGTTGTTAATTACTAAGTTTTCTAACGAGAGACACTTTCTCATTTTAGACAAACAACCTGGGTTCATTAACTCATAAATCTATCCGCAAAATCTGACAACACAGAACATTAGCATAGAATACTGCCACCTAGTGGTGCAGCAATGAATAAGATCCTGAAAACCTTTCTTCAAATTACAGTTTTTCACTATAGATGGTGGATGGCTAGTGTTTGGGAGACTTGAATTTGAACCCCAGCAGAGATTTGTCATGTCCCAGATTGACTTTATGCAGGAATGGTACAAAGGAGACATATTTAATTTTATTGAGAGGTGGAGGTTTTTGTATATAGGAAGTCAAATATCTCTGGAAAGCAAGTCACAATTTCTTTACACCGATTAGGAGTGACACTGGCAGTTTTGTCAAGTTTGGAAAGTTCGGGTTGAGCCTGCTAGTGCAGAGAAATAACCCGATAAATGGGGATAAATTACTTTCTCTGCATGAATGGTGCAGGAACAAAAGGATTGCTCTCCCAAGAACAGACTGAAGTAGGTCACACACGTGGATGCTGGTGTCAACAGAGAGGATGCATCCTCCCTCACTTCTATAAAGAATGGGAAATGAATGAATGGATCTGAGATTGAAGGGGGACAGGCAAGAGACAACAGAAAAATAAGTCCCATTTTAGGCAGTTTCCTGGATGGGGCAAAAGGTGTAGTTTGAATTCGTACTCAATTGCCATTGTCTTCAACAATTGACCTTACATGAACCTTCCTCTCAGGAAGAAGCACTGCCTGGTAATAGTGAGGTATAGGGATAGTGGAATGGACATTTTGGGGCATAATAAACAAATCTGCTTTGCCATATCTGAATCAAACACAATTCCTAGTGATCAAATTTGACTTCAGCTATGTTTTAATTTAGTTTATTATTTACCCACTTTTTACTCTAACTGATGACCTAATCATTCCAGAAGAAGAAAGTTTACAGAATATTTAGAAGGTAGACAGAGTTTATTGAGGACAAGTTTTCACTGTCTACAAGCCTTAGAGCTTAAAATAGGCAGACATCACACTGAAGATTGCTTTTCATAATATTGAGAAGAAAGCAATCTTCAGAGTTTAATTCTTTTTGGTGTTCAGAAAGGATTGCAAGTACATAATGATGTAGTAGAGGGAAAAAGTCTGTGATATAACTATAAAGTAACCAGAAAGTTGGGTTGGTGAATTGTGTACTTTCTAAAGAGATTACATAGTGTATATAATTAGGTAAGAACTCTAGAGATGGATGATCCATGAATGGTCAAAAGGCTCTGTTTGGATTAGTGCTTATTCCTTCTATTGGAACATCTTTGTTGTATGAAGTGGGAAGGGAACTGTAAGAACCAGTTTCCTTTTAGGACTGCCTTTATTTCCCGCCTCAGATCAGATTGGTGGTATTTCAACACTATTTGCTTCTAGTCCTGGCTGGAACCTAGAAGAGTATGAAAATGAAAATCAATGAGCCCCACAAAAGATTTCGTTTGACTCAGGGGCATGCACAGAAATAAAAATTTGGCTGCTTTTGGAGGGGCATGTTCCAAAACATGCCCATGCCCAGGCCCAGGCCCAGTAGAGCTCGCTCTTCCCCTGTGGCTGGAGAAGCTGTCAGCTCTCGCCCCGGCCGGTGGAGTAGTAGTTTGGCCCCATGACTGGAGAAGTTCAATCTCTCTGCCTTGGTCCTGGAGGAGTTCTGTGCCCCTGCTGATTATTGGGGGGTGCTCATGCTTCTCCTTGCCCTTCCTCTTGTGCACGCCCCTGGTTTGACTGAAGATTTAGATCAGGTTTTCTTCATGTAACCAAAAGGCTTCACCTACATCTGATGAGAACTAGGAAGATGATACAAAAATCAAGTTTTGTTTTCTTCATATTTTTGTTTTGTATAGGAAAACTGCTATGGCATGCTCATCTGTTTATAATAATGCTGTCCTTTTGAAAGCAATGCACAGACTCCAAACTAATCCTCACAGTGTCTCAGTGAGGCAGGCAAGCATGCTGTTATTTCCTCCCTATTTTAGAGATGGGAAAACAAAAAAATTAATGACTTGATCAAGGTCATGAGACAAGGTTACAGAGGTAAGGTAGGTGAGGTGTAATATCTTTTATTGGACCAACTTCTGTTGGTGAGAGAGAGACAAGCTTTTGAGCTGCACAGAGCTCTTCCTGGGACCGACAGGGCTACAACCACATTGCCTTTTATGTGAGGCAGAGATTAAATTCAATTCTGGTTCTCATCCTCGTGCTTGTTTCCCTATAGTAGGCCAAATTGCTACTCCACCTGCACTTTTCTAGTATTTTTTATACTCTTAATTAAATAATATATCTTTTCTGTGGACTCCAAAAGATTGGGAAAATGTAGAAGAAATAGGTCTTTTTGATTGACTAGATGATTGCTGCAGTAATTCAGCATAATTCATTATTAACTGGTGTTTTACCTAAATGGCAAGAGACCATATGTGAAAAATGCAAGGACAATTTTTATGTCTTTAATATGAATTCAAGTAGATTTTTCAACATGCATTAAGAACTGCTTTGTAAGCCTTCAGCACTTTGTTAAGCTAAAAGGCAAGGCAAATTGAAAAACAGAAGTGGTTGTATAAACAGATGAGACAGGCTCTGAGAATTCTGTATCCATGCCACTTTGAGTGGTGGTCTTTTTTGCTCCCACGAGGCAAGCAAACTTGGGCCTGCTCAGAATTTTGAAAAAACCCAGGTGCTACAGGTAGTGGTGTGGAAGACTGAATAGATGACACTCTTTACAGATGAGACAGAATTGAAGCCATGCATGTTGTCAGCACCTCTGATGGCAGTCTCCTATCTTTTAGATGAGAAGGAAATTGGAGATCCTGATTTCTTGGCTTTTTAAAAATACCATGGCACTTTTTGGCAAGAACATAGTGTTAACACGTGATACCTGCCAAATTCCAGTTTGAGGAAAAAATAGTTCATTCATCTGAATTATCTCCATGCTTTTCTTGGACAAGGTGTCCTTTACTACTTTAACATAAAGTCAATGAGCGTTATTTCTGGTTACTTATGAATTTTAGGTTATTTTCTTCTTACTTGAGAAAAAAGTAGATAAAAATCATCCACCACTCAGCAGAATGCACATAAAGTCCTCTAGTGGCTGCCAGACAACTGGCTGAGTTGAAAAGTAATGCCTTGAAAATGTTTCTCTCCCTTCCTACCTCATGGTTTCTCTCTTGTTGCACCGTGTCCCTCCACCATCTGCATCTTGCTCTGGTGAATCCAGTGCTCCACACACTGCACTGCCTCCTAGTAGGATACCAAGAAAGTTCAAGGTCTCACTGTTAATCTTCAAGGACCTCAGTAGAACTGTTCCACAGTATTGCAGAAGATGTCTCTCTTCCTGTGTCAACAACCCACCATGTTTTATTCCTCAAGGAATGAAAAAGCTGTAAATCTCATGGACGTAAGATTTAAGAGCTGGAGACAGTACTCTCTCAGCAACAGGGCCAAGCCTTTGGAACTCCTTACTGGAGGAGATGAGGATTACCACAGATCTGACTACAAAGTGAAAAGCTTACTTCTTATTTTAGTGTTCACTCAGAACAACAAAGCAAAGGAAAGGAAGATACAGAGAGGGAGGCAAGAAGGAATAGAGGGGAAGAAATAAATTAAAAACAAAACAAAACTCCCTTGAGGAAGTAAAGAGGAAATTTAGAGAATGAGACCATTGACCAGTCATAACTTCGGTTACTGTCTGTTTGGAGCCATTTACATACCATAGCAATGGACTCCACTGTAAGAACTTAGTTAGCCAGTTACATGAATCTGCCTCTCAGCTCTGCACCCTGCTGACATAGGCACAGATCTATGGGCAGTTGAGCAACCCTGGTGAAGCCAGGAGCAGCTGAGAAGCAGCTGGCAGAAAGCACTGAGCACAATCCTTCTATGTTGGCAAGGAAAACAGTTTCACAGGATAACTTTTCAATACCCAGCACTGTCCCGGCTCAACCAGTTACGCTGTTCGCTTCCCTTCCCTGCCTTTACCCACCACCTACCTGAGTTGTTCGTTCAGGGGCAAGGGAGGCAGGACCAGGAAACAGGCTGGATGGAAGATTGTCTGATAGAACATGAAGAGAAGACAGGCTGCTTAAAAGGAGCCACCAGCCACTTTCGCCAATGCCACAGGGCGCATTCCTATTAGAAAAGGGGTGTGGCAGGGGCCTGTGGTCCAAAGAACTCTAGTTGCTGGAACGAACAGGATCAGGGGCATGTAAAGATGGTATAGCTCTACCTTTTCTGTCTCTCTCTCTCTCTCTCTCTCCTTCTCTCTTCTCCTGTCCTCTCCTACCCCTATGCCAGTTCCCAGCTTCTGGTCTTCTACTGAGTGCAGCTTGATAAATCCAGAGTATCTCTGCTATGGAGTCAGTTGCCCAAAGTGAAGCCCTATCGCTCACAAATTTTTCCTTTGTCAATAAAAAACCAACAATAGGTCACAACATTAAAGATATTATACTGGGGATTGCTATTATTGCTTCTAACACAGAGAAAATACAACATCAGGCTTTCAAAGGTTTCTTGTTGAAGCACAGAGATGATTAACAACCTGCATGTGTATCTGAGTGTTCATATCATATGGGTATTATTTGCCTGTAAGCTTAGATTCAACTCCAAATGGCAAACACTGCAGTTAAGCCCATGGAATTGAGGACTGAAATAGACTATGCTCTATTCTGCCATTTAAAGTGCTAGTCAGACTCCTACAGAGCTCTTTCTTACACTTCCAAAGGGAAAAGAAAATGCCAGCTGCATACAGCAGCTGAATTACTGTATGCAATTTTTCATCTATGCTTTGGTGTACGAAAGAATAGTTGATGAGAAATCTAGATAATGAGGAATGGAAAAAAGATAAGGACCTTTGCTTGGGTCAAATAACATACTCATGGTTAGTTAAATCATTTCTAACATGAAAGGAAGAACTGCAAAGAACAGTTTGAATCTAATTTGTGCCCCAGGGATTGGAGTGGGTCTGTCAGGCAAGCCCCTTGTCTGTATCAGGGTTTTATTGTATGCAGTTTTCTATCACATAAGAAAGTGTTGTGATTTTGGGTATAATTATATTTGATAACTGAATATCTGACTTTTCACTCTTTGCACCTTTTAAAAAAAAAAACAAACAAACTGTAGTCCTATTCTAGCTTATACAGGTGTCTGGAAGTTTTGGATTTTTTTTCAGATGGCTTGTGAGCCATGTGGCTTGAAAAACTGTTTGTGAATCTTCAGCAACATTTTGTAATATTTTCAGCCTCAAGAATTGTATCAACAGATAACCTTTATGCAGTAACAAGAACATGCCATCTACATCAATGTTAATAATGATGCCTTGTACTTTTATAGAACACCTTTTAGCTGAGAGTCTTAAAGTGTTTTATGGACCTAAATAGCCTGAGCTTCACAGCACTTTCTGGGTATTATCCCCATTTTGTGGAAGGGTAAACTGGTGAACAAGAGGGTAAAGATTGCATTCAGTCTCTGTGTGGATGCACAAGTGGGGGAGAAAGAAAGCACAGGTGATTGAAGGGCTGGAGAAAACGCCTTACGGACAGAGAGAGAGAGAGAGAGACTCAATCCGTTTAGTTTATTAGAAAGAAGACTGAGAGGTGACTTGATTACAATGTATATGTACCTTCAAGGGAAAGAATACAGGGTACCAACGGGTTCTTTAGTCTATAATAGAAAGGCATAACAAGAACCAAGGGTTGGCAGTTGTAACCAGACACATCAAATTGGAAATAAGGCACACATTTTTAACAGTGAGAGTAATTAACCACTCAAGCAAACTACCAAGGGAAGTGGTAGATTCTCCATCTCTTGATGTTTTCCAGTCAAGTCTGGATGCCTCTCTGAAAGATATGCTTTAGCCAAAAACAAGTTATTGGGCTAAGTACTGGGCTAACTGTGTGAAATTTATGGCCTATGCTGGATAGACTAGATGATCTCATGTCCCTCTTTTGCCTTAAAATGTGTGGACAGGAGTATGAGTCTATAAAACCTCTCACCCTTCCTTGCGTGCCTTCTCCAGGGATTACATGTAAATATTATTCCTTATGGTATGGGCAAGCAAGAACTCTGTGGGACTAATGTGAGCATTAGCCTCTCCAGATGAGGTGAAGAGGGACAGGAGCTGAACCAGGCCAGGAATGAGGGGGAGTGGGCACTGTACACAAGGTGCACTGCAACATACACAATGCTTACTGAGTCAGACAAAATGCATGCCAGAGCTACCCCTGGTAGAACACTGCCCTCTCATAAGACTTTGCTTATATGACACAGGGAGACGCATCAGGTCAGCAGCAAAGCTCAGAACAGAAACCAGGGGTCTTGACATATGTTCTCCTGTTCTAACCATTAAAGTGCCCTTCCTTTCATTTAATCATTCTTGTACCCAACGGAGTCAAACATGCCTGTCATGCAGGGCTGCTGTAGGGTAGATAGGCAGGACTAGATGTGTCAGTTTTCTTTTAGTTTGGCTTAAAGATTGATTTCAGTTTGTGCTTCAGATTAATTTTATGTACATTCTTTTAAAATTATACACCAATTTTACCATTTATTATTTATTTAAATTTCTGTGTAGACCTCATTCATAACTTTGAGAAGTATTTAAAATATACATAAAGGATTTGTTAAATTATACAACAAGCAGCCCATACAAATCAACCCAGAGTAAGAAGTATACTCGTCAATAAAAACTGCAACCAACCATCGCACGTCCCTTAATCCACCCCCTCATGGAGCAAAAAAAAAAAAGTAGCTGTGCCTTGCAGCTTGTCCTCGAGGCCTATATATCCAAGCTCCCTCAAGTTGAGGGGAGGAGTGAATTTCAGATCCCACACAGAAAAACATAGCCCCCTTGTCAGCTTGCACAGTAGTATACAGAAAGCGGTCGTCCCTGAGGTAACCAGCTCCCAAACACATTTATGGTTTAGTAGGTACTAAGCAATGCCTTCATCTGCTCCTGAAAACCAATTGGAATCCAACACAGAGCACCTGTGTTGTGTAGTCTTTTTGTGTAACACCATGTAAATGAAGATTGTCAACTTGAAACCTAGTCAATTAAAAGAATTGACTAGAAAAATGAGTTAAAGGTAATTTTAAGGACTACCAACTTCAGTGGTTTAAAAATCTCACACTTGTATTTTTCAAATTGGTTTTCTCTCCTTTGTTGCTCCATGAAAATCCCATATCAGCTTTGACTGACTACAATGGAAATCATGTAACTGAAAATGCACAAAGGGACAAATTTTTACAGGTATTTAGGTGTGATAAGATTAAGGAAGACAGCTTGTGGGATTTCCAAAAGCAGCTACACACCTGTCTACATCTTTAAGTATCTGAAATACTTTTACAAACCTGGCTCAAAGTGTACAAAGTAACTAGACTGAAGAAAGAAAGAGGGATATTGTCCACCTTATAATTTCTTTCCATTAGTAATCTTCCGTGTTCCTTGTAAGAACAGTTGGTAAAATATTTTCAGACAGAAGGATGATTTTTACATTGTCATGTGCAGCTGCATTCTGTGCGAACATTATGGTTTATATTTCTGTGTACGTGTCTTTAAACCTAAGAAGTTTGTCTCGGTTTTCTAGGTGGCAGTGATGAAAGGTTTAAAGATGGAAGTCCTTACATACAGTATTGAAAAAGACATTCTTGTTTCCTTCCCATGGAAATGCTATATTTGCTTTTTTTGTTTTTCTTTTTCTTTTTCTTTAATCTAGAATAAAAGTAATGGAGACTGAGAAATACTTATTTATGGGAAACATAGTTCTAATTTTGAATTGTTATATGATCCCCCCCCCCCACACACACACACACACTCCCCATAGCATAATCCATTAGTCTAATCTTTAAGGGGACAAAAGTGTAGTTAATTATAGCAAAGTCCATATCCAAAAGGTCCATCTTATAGTAGATGAAAAGAGTGCTGATACTCTACAGGTGCACAGTTATTGAAGAGATTGTATGAACTCCTGTATTTGAACTTGTATTTGAATATCTATCATCCCACAACTATTCATTTCCATGGTAGCAAATACTTAGGATATTTTAACTGTAACTTTCCTTGGTATGAGTATGTAGCCATAGATCTGTTATGAAAATGATCATCAAAATGCTTTTCAACAATTGGGGGGAAGATGTTGACGGACATTTTGACTATTTTTTTCTTTCTTGACTAGTTCAACATTAAAGATTTTTGTGTGTTATTATGAAAGATAGAGGTTTGCCTAGGCTAGAACCAGAACACCTTGAATTTAGGAAATGTAGATGACCTCTAACCTTGATATGCTAATATAAACATAGGGGTTGTTCAATGTTGGTTGTTTTTTTTTAAATTTATTGTATTGACTGGCTGAAGTTCAGCAATGTGAAAATCAATAGAGAGAATGTGCCTCAACTTCTTCAATTTCCCAAGCTCATAATTCACCTCCCACAGTGAGTGTGTGTACAAAACCAATGCTGTGGGTGAAGTTGCAATAATTTATAACCTTCAGTATGTTACTCTCATTGTGTGTGATATATTTATCCAATCTTAAGGCCTTTGGAAGTATGCAGGCTGCCAGAAGAGGCTGAATGAATCACAAAATATTATTTCTAGTAGTATGCATTCTATTTAAACAAGCAGCTATAAGGAAGCTAAGGTCTGACCTATTGGAGGGGAGGGGGCAGCTTCATTATTCATATTGGGACAGGACAAAGAGCTACTCTCCTGATGGGTTGATGACTCAATGGTTAATGTGGCTTGAGATTGATTTGCTGTAATGTTTGGATTTTTAATTCTTCTATTAGCTCTCTGAAATCTTTCTCTTTTGTGGGATGTGGTGGGGAGACATCAGAGAAGCCACAGAAGTAGTAATAGAATAATAACAACACAAATACTTAGCCTGATGCAGATGTGTGGAATTAGCTGCTAGACATATAAGAATATGCCTTCCCTTTCAGTGTCTGTTGTTGCAAGATTAATTAAACGAACATGCAAAAAGTTTCCTATTGCTGTTTTAGTTCCCGTGTGTGATTTCTTATCACCTCTGTTGATGCTTCAGTTGCAGTGATACCCAAAGATGTCTTACCTATTTTGAGGACCCTGATAAAATGAAGCAGAACATTGGATATAAACCCTTGAAGCTCTTACTGGAAGGTTTAAAATAAAAAATCATGGGAAGTTATAAAGCATTAGACAGCCAAAGGAATATTTCCTATGGCAAAAAAGTTCAAACTTGGGTGTCTAAAGTTAGTCATCTAAATTCATGTTTAGTAATAAGTGGCCTGATTTTCAGAGGTGCTGAATACTTACAACTTCCATTGAATACAGTGGGAATTGTGAGTGCTTGGCACTTCTGAAAATCAAGCCACTAGGGGTTTAGATGCCTAACGTTAGGCATCCACGATTGCAAATGTTTAGCCTTACTTTTAGTTGAGCTAATCAAAAACTATCCTATTTAAATGGTGCCTTTTGTTTGTTTAGCTTCATTTTTAATGAAAACGTGGAGAAAAATTCAGAAAATTTTTCTTCATTTCCCCCATCACTCAGCTTCTCATCCAGTTTTAGATTCCAAAGCTGTCAATCTGGTACCTTCATTGTGTGGCAGAGTTATCATGATACCAACCCACCCACTCAATTTCTCACAAAGCAGTTCTACATGTAGATCAGTGCAGATGCAGGATTTTGCAGTAGGGATACTAAGATGGGTGGGCCAGTATAAAATAATACTTTGCAAATTAATGCTATGCACATCAGCTGTATCTTAAAGACTGTGAGTTGTATAATATCTAATGTAATATCTAATGCTTTACACAAGAAGTAATCTTCAAGATCCCTGGTTGTTCTGTAAAGCAATAGCTGCATTTAGTATTGGGTTTTTAATTTCATTTCATAGACTCTAACGTCAGTAGGAACCAATATGATCATCTAGTCTGACCTCCTGCACAATGCAGGCCACAGAACCTCACCCACCCACTCCTGTAATAAACCTCTAACCTTGACTGGGTTATTAAAGTCCTCAAATCATGGTTTAAAGACTTAAAGGTACAAAGAATCCACCAGTTTGTGAGCAGTACCCCATGCTACAGAGGAAGATGAAAAATCCCCAGAGCCTTTGCCAATCTGCCCTGGAGGAAAATTCCTTCCAAACCCCAAATATAGTGATCAGTTAAACCCTGAGCATGTGGGCAAGACTCTCCAGCCAGACACCCAAGAAAGAATTCACTGTAATAACTCAGAACCCATCCCATTTAACATCCCTTCACAGGCCACTGACATATTTACCACCAGTAGTCAAAGATCAGTCAATTGCCAAACTAGGCTGTCCAATCATACTATCCCCTCCATACATTTATCAAGCTCAGTTTGAAGCAGGCTAGGTTTTTTGCCCCCACTGCTCCCCCTGGAAGGCTATTCCAGAACCTCACTCCTCTGATGGTCGTAAACCTGCATCTAATATGAAGTCTAAACTTCCTGACGGCCAGCTTATATCCTTTAGTTCTTGTGTCCACATTGGCACTGAACTTAAATAATTCCTCTCCCTCCCTGGTATTTATCCCCCTGAAGTATTTATAGAGAGCAATCATATCTCCCCTCAACCGTCTTTTGATTAGGCTAAAGAAGCCAAGCTCTTTGCATCTCCTCTCATAAGGCAGGTTTTCCATTCTGCGGATCATCCTAGTAGCCTTTCTCTGCACCTATTCCAGTTTGAATTCATCTTTCTTAAACATGGGGAACCAGAACTGCACACAGTATTCCAGATGAGGTCTTAGCAGTGCCTTGTATAATCGTACTAACACCTCTCTATTTCTACTGGAAATACCTTGTCTGTTGCATCCAAGGACCGCATTAGCTTTGTTCACAGCCACATCACATTGGTAGCTCATTGGTGATCAACCAATAAGCCCAGGTTCTTCTCCTCCTCCTGTCACTTCCAACTGATGAATCCCCAGCTTTTAGCAGAAATTCTTATTAGTCCCTAAATGCATGACCTTGCATTTTCCACTCTTAAATTTCATCCTGTTTCTATTACTCCAGTTTACAAGGTCATCCAGATCTTCCTGTATGATATCCTGATCCTTTTCTGTATTGGCAGTACCTCCCAACTTTGTGTCATCCGCAAACTCATTAGCACATTCCCATTTTTTCTGCCAAGATAAGTAATAAAAAAGTTAAATAAGATTGGTCCCAAGACCAATCCATGAGGAAATCCGCTATTAACCTCTTTCTAGCCTGACAGTTCACCTTTCAGTATGACTTGTTGTAGTCTCCCCTTTAACCAGTTCCTTATCCACCTTTCCATTTCCATATTAAGCCCCATCTTTTCCAATTTAATTAATAATTCCCCATGTAGTACCGTATCAAATGCCTTACTGAAATCTAGGTAAATTAGATCCACTGCGTTCCCTTTGTCTAAAAAATCTGTTATCTTCTCAAAAAAGGAGATCAGGGTGGTCTGGCACAATTTACCTTTTATAAAGTCATGTTGTATTTTATCCCAATTACCATTAACCTTGATGTCCTTAATTACTTTCTCTTTCAAAATTTTTCCCAAGACTTTGCATACTACTGAGGTCAAACTTACAGGCCTGTAGTTACCTGAATCACTTTTTTCCCTTTCTTAAAAATAGGAACTATGTTAGCAATTCTCCAGTCATACGGTACAGCCCCTGAGTTTTACGGATTTATTAAAAATTCTTAGTAATGTGCTTGCAATTTTATGTGCTAGTTCCTTTAATATTCTTGGATGGAGATTATCTGGACTCCACTGCCCTCCCAATTTAGTCCCATTAAGCTGTTCGAGTTTGGCTTCTATCTCGGATGTGGTAATTTCTACCTCCATATCCTCATTCGCCTTAGCCACCCTACCACTATCCCCAAGATCTTCATTAGGCTCATTAAAAACAGAGGCAAAGTATTTGTTTAGATATTCGGCCATGCCTAGATTATCCTTAACCTCCAGCCCATCCTCAGTGCTTACTTTTTTCTTGGTTTTCTTCCAATTTATATGGCTATAGAACCTTTTACTATTGGTTTTAATTCCCTTTGCAAAGTCCAACTTTACTTGGCTTTTGGCCTTTCTCACTTTATCTGTACATGTTCTGACCTCCAAGAGGTATCCTTTCTTGCTGATCCCTCCCATCTTCCACTCCTTGTAGGCTTTCTGCTTTCTCTTAATCACCTGTCTGAGATGCTTACTCATCTAATTTGATCTACAACTCTTGCCTATGAATTTTTTCCCTTTCGTTGGGATGCTGGTTCCAGATAGTTCCAGCAGCTTTGACTTGAATTAATTCCAAGCCTCCTCCACTTTTAGATTCATGAGTTCTTCAGTCCAGTCCACTTCCCCAACTAATTCCCTTAATTTTTTTAAGTTAACTCTTTTGAAGTCAAAGACCCTAGTCATCGATCTATTTTTGTTTATCCTTTCATTTAGTTAGACCAATTAGCTCATGGTCGCTCGAACCAAGGTTGCCCCCTACAACCAGTTCTTCTATGAGGTTGTCACTACTCACCAATAACAAATCTAAAATGGCATCCTCTCTTGTTTGTTCAGTAACTGTTTGGTTTTAGATTCTAAAATCAACTCTCCATGAACAAACATTGATATTCCATTCTAATGGTCTACAGTTATTGTAATACACTGACAATTTTTCTGATAAGCAAGAGTAGAAAAGGAGCATTTTCCCAGTAGCTGTAGAGTCACAGGCAAATTTGCAAATAATTTTATCAATATATGGTCTCTCACTTGAACTGGCTCTCAGCTACTGCTGCCTTTTCTCCCTAGGATGGATCCCTAAAGTGTGCTTTTTCCTAGTTCTGTAACCAACCCTGCTCTGCTTAGTACTTCTTTTTTTGTGCAGACAACCCCATGGACATGAAAGCTGTTTTCAACATTCTGCAAATAGTCTGTATGAAATTCCCAGACAAGTCTAAAAATCACAGGAGGTTTAGTAAATCAAGATTTATTAGAATTTGTGTCATTGTGAGGCATAAGCTGTAGCTTACATTTCTCATCTGCTTCTTTGTTTGTTCTTCTGTCACCATTTGGCAGGGCAATGGTTCAGAGACTCAGCCTCTGGGATCACATGTCTCTCTCTTGTCCCCCTTTCCTCTCTGGTGTGTCCCTTGGTTATACCTTTCATGCTGTTTTGATCTCTTCCCTGTCCTGGCAAGGGTGTTTGCACAGATGTGTTCTCCGAGGAGCATATGAAATGTTTGCTACATTTTTCTCAAACCCATTCCAGGCTCTATTTGCTGCTTTAGCTAAACAGTGGTGTGGTTCTGTCATGACATAAACGAACTGTTCCCCGTTCTAAGATGAAATATTTATTGTCATCTGTCTCAAGAAAGCTCTTGTGTGGAAACATTATGTAATCTTTATCGCATCATAAAATCAAATATTGTTAGCTTTTGGCAGAAAAAAAAGCAGTCACTGTTACAGGCAAAGCTCGTTTTAACTTTCACAGTAAGTTTCCCAGTGGTAACCAGTTAAAGTATGCGAAAGGAGAGAGATCGGAAATAGTATCCTAGGGTCCTGGCATTCTCTTGGCCTTAGTAATGCAGATACACAGATTTGGTGATGATGGAGACCACCTTGGTGTATAGGGAGACTTGAATCCCCTATTCAGTGTGTTTTAAATGTAGAAGAAGAAGGAATTATTAAGCAAACTTTGAGGCCACGCGCGAAGAAGAAACAAGTTCTGAAGGATTGTATATTTAAGGTGGTAGTTGTTTCTCCATTAAAGTTAGTCTGATCTAATGGCACGTTCATTTAAACTGCGGAACGGTATTTTCTGAATAATTCCTGGGATGCAGAGTGACAGCAGTACTCTCTCACCACCATGACTGCATTCCCAGCTCTGCAGTAGCCCTTTCAATTCTGGAAACTCCTCCTCCCCAAGCGGAAGAGGAAAGGCAGTGAAGGCTCCACCAGCCCTGCCCATTCCCTGGTCTCCCTTTGTACTGAAACATTCTCTTTATGGTGGCATAATAGAAGACCCTGCAGAGCTGTGCTCCATTCTATGTGCTGTGGAAGCCACTTCTGTTGGTTCCATCAACACCACCCTGGCCCAAGTTGCGTAACTGCAAAATTTTAGCAGCATCTTGCCTGTGAAGGGTAAGTTAGGATAGGATTTGCCTCTAAATTTAGATATATTCTTCTTAGGTTAAATTTTATAGTCTTTTTTTCTTGGACATATTCTATCATTGTTCTTTGCATAAAACTCCTTGCAGATCTCAAAGAGAATTCTGTACATGGAAAGGAGAGAGGATGGGATTTCATGGGGGGTGTTGTCTGAGTGAATATTGAATAAGTACTGTAAGGCTAAGCTAATAATTTAGAAAAACTAGAATGACTTTTTTTTTGGTGGCTAAGAATGAATTGTGTACAAAACCTCACATACATTCCCAGTGTCATACCTACCTGACATACATTCTTTCACAACTTTAGGCCCTCAATTTTCATCATATCCTTTCTTTGCCATCATTTAAACAGGTAAATCTAAGTATCTATTTTACCATTCCTCGTAAATCAATCCCTCTTTGCCCCTGTTTTTCTCCCCTCTTCTCTGAATTTCCTCCTGTTAATCAATGTTCTGCTACTGAGGTGTCCATAACTGAATTGTGCTCAGTATTCTCACCAGTGATTGATCTGTGACTTGATGCCCTTGCATATGCAGCCGCAAATGACATTGGCTTTCTTTCTTTCCTTAGTTTTTCTTCTTCTGCTGAACTGCATTGCAAGTTCATATCCAACTTACAGTTAAATATTTTTTAATAAATTGTCTGTTAAGGACAAATTCTGCCGTGAGTTACATTCTGTGCAACCACTAGGTTCCATACAGTTAACAGGGTTGAAGTCAAATAAAATATAGCTCTTAATGTTCTGGAATCAGAACTGGGTTTTTTAGACTGCTTTCATTATTGTTTTCTAAAAGCTTTTCAGTTTGCTGTTCAACAATTAACACTGTATGATGTAATTTAATGTGATACATTCTAATTAAAAGGCAACATGAGTAGGCTATAATACTCACAAGATAATGGTCTCCTCCTGCTTACATAAATCTCAAACTGAAGCCAAGATAGTTATTTTTCAAAGAAAGAAATCTTGTGGCAGCAATTTCTTACAAAGACTTTATTTCTATTATATCAAATGATATAATGAAAATGTGATAATTTTGGCTGATGAATGTTTGCACATTAGAGTGAAGGTTGCTCATTGCACCATTGTTGCAAATCTCCATTTTAATTGTCAGGCTTCTGTGTTTCAGCCAATGAGAGAAGAGATTATTCATAACCTACAGTTTTGTGCAAGTCTCATTTCTGAGTAATCTGGTTTCTGCTTGCATGGGAATTATTGAACATTTGCAGTCTAAGAAAATGTCTTCATTTTATCTAATGATCTATGTATTTATTACTGGAGATGTGAATTTTATCAGATTACTTATTGAAATTCTGTTGCCATATGCAAAGAGTATTTTTCAACCATATGGTTGTAAATTCTTAATTCCATTAAGCAAAATGAGCTGCAATAATTGGTGTCTGTTCTTTTTTAGATTAACTAAATGATTTATTTTGTTGTGCCCATAGCAGGACTGTGAACTTTAATGAATTCTTTAAGTCCATGATTTTGTTGTACAGGGGTGGTCTGTCTTAGACAGCATTTCTGAGTAAGAACAAGGAGCTGAATTTGTTGAATGTCAGTACATTGTGCCTAGAAAAATATATTCTGTGGAAACCTACATAGGCTCATTAATACAAATTTCCTAGCTGGGAGCCCTATTAAGCTGTGAAAGTGTTTTAAGGCCCTCGTGGGAGTCTTATCGCCTGAGCCCTTTAACCTTTAGTTATAGGTGATAGGGTAACATTTTTTAAGGCGGCCAGGTCACCTTTGCAAAGGTGACTTAGGCTCCTAAAAGCCTAAAATCACTTATGAATATGGGACTTTGCATCTTAAATCAATTAGGTACTTTCAAAATAATTGTCCTTAATTTTAGCGCTTTTACCTGAAGCATGAAAGAGATGGACATGCTGGTGCAATGTTCCTTTTAGGTTATAGAAGCCTAAACAGTTTGAAAGTTGTTTATGTGCCAGAAAGTTAGAAGGGTGTTTGTTTTTCTGCTTTGTCAATAAGCCAGATAGAAACCCGCCACAGGTCACATATTTTGGGAGATGGTTTCCTAGGCTCCGTTCCTACAAATACCTGGCACATTCTTAACTACACATGAGTAGTCACCACTGAACGGGGTTATCCATGTGCAGAAGTGTTTGCAAGACTGGGGCCCAAATTTGGCTCTTCTGTATGTTGGATGGGTTTCACAGAGCTTTAAGGCATTTAGAGAAAACTTAGACACTTGCATACACTTGAAGCTTATGCCATAGTTCTGTCAGGGTCACTCACTTCGGTGCTAGTAATAGTTCTTCGAGTGATTTGCACACATCCATTCCACTATAGGTGAGTATGTGCCCTGCACACAGTTGTTGGAGATTTTTCCCTTCAGCGGTACCCATCAGGACGGCTTGAGTGCCCTTTGTGGCTGTGTGCCACTGCATGCAAGTGTAAAGTGCAGCCCCCCCCTACTCCCCTGCAATGCCCTTCAGTTCCTCCTTGGCATCTGTGGTGGTTGTTGGAGTGATTTCAGCCTTGCTTCTGCAAGTTCTTCCCTCTTGTACGTCATTGTGAAATATACTCGTTTTTACTTAGAGTAGATTCATGGTTAGAGTTTTAAATCACCACTTCCTTAAATATAGATGAGTAAGTTATCTAGTTCCGTTTTTAGGTCTTAGATTGAGTGGTTCAGTTTTTGGTACTAGTACTAGAGCTGGAACCATGTCTCGATCTCCAGGGTTTAAATCATGTCACTCTTTCACCAAATCAGTGCTCGTGAGTAATCCTCGCCCCCAGCTGCTTTAAGTGCTTGGGGAAGTCATATTTGAGTGACAAATAACACACATGTAAAGGATTTAAGCCTTGCTCAAATAGGACAGAGCGGCCAGGTTTAAGTGTATTCTTATGGAGGCAGCGCTCTGTCCTTTCTCTGAGCTGCCCAGTTTGGAGTTGGTGCCAGGTACATCTGCTCCCCCTTTATCAGAAGACTCAGATTCTTCATCCTCTTCAGGAGATTGGGTCTTATGTGTCCCAGCCTAGACAGGACATGCATCCTCTATTGGGGGTTTATGCAGCAGCCTTAGCAGTGGCCACAAGACAAGGGGCTTGGTCAGAAATGAGTCCCAGGACCATGCCAATGGCCTTTCTGGATCCCATAGGGTTTCCCCCCAGATGCCAGATTATCCCCTCATCTACCCTACTGTCTCTTTGGGTGCATGTTGGGGTCATCAGCACCGAAGACAACATTTTCCTGTCATTGGTATTGGGATCTGTGCTGAGCGAGTGGAAGCCATCCCGGCAGTTCCTTCAGCAGAGGAGATAGCGCAAACTCCACTTTTGCATCCTTATGCTGTTGCTTCCTCATCACCAGATGAGGTGGGTAAAGGCAGTGAGCAACTCTTCCCCACCAGATGTTTATAGAGCTTACCAGGACTTGCTAAAAAGAGTAGTCACAGTCCTGGATATTCAAGTGGAGGAGATCTGTGAGAAATCCCATAAGCTGGTGGATATGTTTGCTTTCGGAGGACTCACCATGGTGGCTTTCTCCTGATCAGTGATGCTGTTGTGGAGCTGGTCAAGGCATTGTGCTATCTTCCCTCCTCCCATAGCGGAAAGGGTGGAGACCTTGTCCTTTCTAAGGGATTTGAACACCTATCCCCATATCCCACACCGGGCTTCTTAGGAGTTACTGCAACTGAGTAGTTTTGGTTGTCTTCAGAATTTGGCCACAAGTATGGAAAAGTGAAGTCCAAACAGAATATTTTGGAAAGTTCTGCGGCTGTGAAATGAGAGACTTTAAAGGCAATCGTTTTGCAACATTAACTGGAATGAGTGCTACCAGGTACTGTAAATGTATGAGATGTTAGGTTTGTGTATCAGTGAAACTATCTTTGGTGTTCTCTGAAATGTTCACTTACATTAGCTGATATGTTTGGGAATTACTGTACGTACCTACTGTGATCACCTACATTTCAAGGAAGTAAAGGATAATTTCTTGAAAAATAATTGACAACCAATAAAAGTGATGGGACAAAACTTATTTGTAATAGAGCAGCACCACATGATATTACATTCATGATGCAAAATCACACATTTTTGTCTCACAGTATGATCCTTTACATGAGTATTTCTTGAAAATAAACTATTTGATCAAATGGATATTAGTAGCAGCTAGTTGCATTTAGGCTGTGAGATATTGGATGTCCCTTTAAACATAGGATAAGTGGCCACCCTGTTACTCAAGATATATTTTTATATTCATGACAGCCATGAACGTGAATAAAAATAAAGGCTATTCAGAGTTAGTGCTGTTTATGCAATATAGTGCACCTTGTTCAGAGGAAACCATGTGGCTTACCAGTTAAGGAGCAGAATGATTGCTGAGTAAACCCTTCACACCTAATAGTTTCCTTACATTATCAATATTCATGAAATGCAATATATTATGCATTCAAATCAGTGCAAGTTGTGTGATTTAAATCCTGTATGCCTCATTGAAAATTCACTGCTATATGTTTGTGTATTTACTAGCTCCAATTATTCCCCAATTACTGAATCTTGTAGGCATTTTGAAATTGCAGTGTATGTCACTATTAATCTATGCCTTGTTTTTTTCTGAATTTTCAAAACATCTTGAAAATTAAGGTTTGGTTTGAAAGCTGTAATAAGGTTACATTTTTAAACAACATGCCAAAATGCATATAAAAACATAGATTAGATTTCAAGCTCATTAATCTTTCTCCTCCAGAGAGCTTCCTTTTCTAGCGTGTAATGCTGGTGCTATGTACAGTGTTTTGTTTATAATAGGATAAACATTTTCAGCCTGTGTCTTCATTGCTGAAATAACCCACCTCTTTCATATCAACTCTTACCTAGGAGCCGCACTGCAGACTCATTGATGTAGGTTTTTTCTGCATGGCAGCCAAGCCCAAGCTGTGATTTCATTGCATGATGCAACTTCATCTTTTTGGTTGTCTATGGGATTAATTATATTCTATTCTTGTACTGCCTGTGCATGTCAACATGCTTATCCTAATGGCCTATACACTGAATGCGGTCTAAGCATTAAGTGCATGAACCAGAATTAAAAACATGAAATTAGAAACTTTGAGTAAATATAAATTGTGGTAATCAGTATCTGGAGTTAAACTCTTTTGTAGAACTAAATTAGTAGCAATGTGTATCAGGTCTGTCAATTTAAAATGTCTGGCATAATACGGTAGCTAACCGAATGGATAAGCACCAACAGAGGGTTGGGGCAGCAGGAGAGAGTGAGAGAGAGCATACTACCTACTTGCTGCTATTATTATTATTATTTTATTATTAGATGAGGGTTGAGTGATGCTAAAAGCCTCCCATTGGTCACAAAGCCCCTTAGCAGTAGGTTATGGTGTAAATAGTTAGGTTTAAAATACTGGTTCTTATCAGATATAAACTTTTGGGAGGAAACTTAAAGTACTATATTCTGCTATATTTAACCTGCAGAATAACTTTAAATTAATTCAGTTAACAAACACCACCAAATATATTGATTGAGATTTGACATGAAGACTCAGTCTTATTCAAAACTCCTTTTGCAAACTAGTTGGAGCATCCAAAATGGCACTTCATTAATATATGTTCTCAGATGTGTTGGCAGAAACTTTTCATCTAATATGGCAAGAAATGTGTGATTCAGTACTAATTCCAAAGGTTGGGTCTTGCTGGAATAATGAAATATCACCACTGGGAAACTTACTACCAAATATATGCTATTTTCAGCTTCTTCTCTGAACTCTGTTTGGTAGTATTATTGACGAGCAGATGTAATTACGCGAATCTTGTGTCCACTATGTGTTCAAATGTTATGCACTATTTGTGTTCTTTTCAGGATTGATTAACTATTCTCTAGCAATCTATGATGCACGGGAGTCTATGCATTACACACACGTGTGCACACACACACACTTTGAATTAGTATTCATGTTAATGGCATTTTAAGCATGAAAATTATGTAGATAAATGGAACTGTAAGCATGACAAAATACATAAAACATTTGCTTTTTAAAGAAGCCAGTTAATACAGTCATATATATTCAGAATGGAACAGAAATGGCTTAAAGAACATCATTTTATAACAGCAGTATTGTGATGTCTTGCAGCCCTAAGGATTCCCTACTGTTTTTCTCCTTTATTTATTTTTTTGCATACTCAAGCTCTTATATAATACCAGTTACCCTTCTGCTGAAAAGAGACAGAGGATCTTGTCAGCACTGTTTCTGAACTGACCAGAAGTGTCTCTGTCGATTACATGAGGTGCTTCCTTCCAATGTGGAAGCGGTGTGACCGATGCTTAGAGAAGGGTTCTGTTTCTGTCTCTGCCACTGTGTGGTATTGAGCCAGGCACTTAACATTGCTATACATTAGTTTTAACATTGTTATACATCAGTTTTCCCCATCCGTTGGGATAAAAATACTTCCCTCCCTCAGCTGCATGTTATAAGGCTTAACAAATGTTTGTAAAGCATTGTGAAATATTGTCAGATAAGAAGAGCTGTAAAACTTCTATTCTATCAGTATAATTCCTAATGTTGCCTCCCAGCCTGGGTATGAAGCTGTTCTGCATCCTCCCAATTGTGCGAATGATGGAGCTCAAGTCTGCCACTTAGAGTCCTTTTGTGATAGTTGAAAAGTTGAAGCAGGTATATTAAGCTATATGCTTCTAAAATTACTTTTCTGTTGTATTTGTTTGCCATATTGTATTTTCAGGAGCTCATCGTATTCAATAGATATAGACATAAAAATATTGACTTCCCTTACGTTACCATTCATTACATTTAAACAAATAGGACAGTCCCTCCTGCATGGTAATTTTGACTTTTTTGTGAATGTTTGAGAGGATCTGCATTTAGTTATTATATCTTGCCATAATAGGTCAGTGCCACATACTAATAGGATGTAATCTGGTCCACCAGTTGGAGCAGCTCTGATGTTAGGATTTCCTGGAAGAAAGATTTACTAGTGTGCTGCAATATGCATAGGGAGAGAGGGTCACAGAAGATGACTACAGGGATTCAGTGGGGGCGGGGGTGCTGAAAGTGACAAAGACTTTAACGGGGCTCAAAGGGGGAGTCAGGAGAAATGGGAGTTAGTAAAGAGACAGTCACAGATTTTTATATGGGCTTGGAATAAATGTCATCTGGATTTCCTATCCCAGATTCAGTGTAGAAAGCTTATACTATGATGAGATGCCTAGGACATTACCAGAATGCCAGACAATGACCCTTGCTAGTAGGGAGGATGTTGTTGTATCGGGATAAATAATAAGGGAACTTATTTCTGCCCATATCAGTGAAGCAGAATGAGAATAAACCAGCATGGTTTCCCTGGAGCAATATACAAAAACACTTGGTAATAGCTAAGGCTTGTAGTAGCTGAATCACACAGACTGTGGTCCCGAAAAGTTCCAGGGAGAGCTAGGACGCTATTTAGAGTCAGAGTTTAAAGAAGGGGCCACCAGATCATCGAGTTGGACCTCCAGCATAGCACAGGCCACCAACACTACCCAGCTCCTACATTCTAAGCCCAACAACCAAAATTAGACCAAAGTATTACAGCCCATGGGAGATGAAACAATTATGTGCCACAGGAAAAAAAATCACAGGGACTGAGCTGCATCAACACCCAAAGCTGCTCCAATGGCAGGGAATTGATTAAGTGGGATATACCCAGATGATAACGGCAAGTGACCCACATCCACAAACTGCAGAGGAAGATGAAAACCCCTAAGGTCATTGCCAATCTTAGCTGCAGGAAAATTCCTTCCTAACCCCACATATGCTGATCAGTTAGACACTGAGCATGCTGGACAAGAATCAGCAAGCCAAGACCCTGAAAGAGAAAATGCTCTGTGTCACCTGAGAGCACTGGCCTAGCTTGTCCAGTGTCCCGTCTTCAGTAGTTCAATGTCCCATCTCTGATGCTTTAGAGGAAGGAAATAAAAAACATCCCAGAGTACACTGGGGGAAAATCCCTTCCTTATCCCTGCAGGTGACCAACTGAAGCCCGGAAGTATGAGCTTTAGAAACGTAAGATTGGTAGGGACCCCTAGGACTGCTGAGCCCTGCCCCACACCATGGCTAGCACCCATGTCATACAATCTCACTCCTAAATTTGTCCAGCTCTCTCATAAAAAGAATTAGTTTGTCGCCACAACTACTATTGGGAGACTGTTCCAGAGCCTCACTCCTCAGATAGTTAAGAATTAAACTGCACTGGGTGCTGGAAGAAACTTGACATTGGTGATGGACACAGAGCAACAAAGTCTCCTGCCAGGAATGAAAGCCATAGGACCAGGATTGTTACAGATTGTTTGTGTCTAGTGTGCTTTGTCGTTTCATACAGAGTCATTTCCTAGTTTAAAATATGAGACTGCATCATCTCAGGAGTGGCTACCTATTTCCTATAGGAATAGCTTTCAGAAGGTATAATTATTGCAATATAAATACATAGTTGGGGTTTCTGTAGATAGTAAAAAGAGTTGGGCTAAGCTGTAGAGTTTAGAGACCCAGGAAACCATGATTGGGATAAATGCTTTATTTTCTGCTTACACAGACTCTTACCACCTTACAGTATTTCCCCGATTGACACCCGGAGTAGTGGCTCTAAATGGTCACCCCAGAGCATAACAGAATGGCAGAATATCTAATCTGGCAGTGTAACAACTTAATTCTACCACCCAGGTAGTGCATTTAGCTTTAATAACTCAGTTGCATTTTCTTCTGCACTAGACACAAATACTTTACTTTAGGCTCTGATTTATTACTTCTTTGTACAAACCAGTTGCAGATGTCTCCCTTAACCTGTGACACAATATTTACCAATTATTTACCTAATATTTCAGAAAAGACGTGCAACAGAGTGAGCTGGAAACCTTTAACTTTCCCACTCTGTCATTTTTATGTGTGATAGATGCAATTTAGATTATGAGCTCCTTAGGGTGGAAAACTGGATTTTTTATTTGCTCTCTAAGTAATTACATGTTGATGAGGAACAATTTGATCATTGGCAAACTTCTTTCAAAGAAAACCATATGGTAAGAGACACCAAGATGAAAGGTTTGTAGATGTTCTGGAAGTGTTCCTACTCCAGAAGTGGAAGGCATTCTGAGGCAAATTGACTGTACAGTGGATTGTCTACTTACTCATGAGGCAGGGCAGGTCCTTATACCCCTATGTCAACAGGCAAGGCAATGAAGGGAAGAGGTCTTGTAGCAGCTCAGGGAAATGGAAACAGAATCCATGATGGAGAATCCTCAGGGAGGGAGGGAGGAGTAGATGACCAAAAGAAAAGGCAATGAGGCCATCTTTAGTAATTAGGGTCTGAAATGGAATATTCTTTTGCTAAATCTATGAATAGCTGTCAGTTCATTAGATGGTACATGAACATACACCACCGGCCTGTTAACTATGGCTTGTTTTTACATGTGCATATTAATGATTCTCACAATAAAAAGTTAAAGTTAGATTACTTCAGAGCCGCTAAAATTTCCACGGTTTGGATGTTCTGCCTTTTCTAAACAGGTGTGGTAAAAAAGTCCAGTGCCAATCTTGATAACATTTCTAGGATAAAAGACAAATCATTGTAAGACAGAGAGAGAATGTATTTATCCCCACAATGCAAGACATTGAGATCTATATCCTTTCTAAGGTAATTCTATTTGAAGAGCTCTGTTGACAATCTGATTGCCTCATTTCTGACTATGGGGAATATATTGTTTTACCTTGCCATGGACTTGCTGCTTGCTGTCATAATGCAGTTTCATGCTATTTCTTAGTGACCTGGAGGCTGGGGACAAAAGCAATCACAAGTAGTATTAAATTATTTTTTAAATGATCTGAGTGATGGCAATACAATTTTAGAGGAATGGAGCTACGATAATGTTATTTTATATAATTTTTTCCTGGAAAATCATTGCCATGTGAAATTGTTCTTTAACATCATATTACTGCAATTAGCGCCATGTAGTCTCTTTCTATGTGACAGACACTGAGTATTAATCCACATTAGTTATAATCATTTTGGCACCTTAGATTAAATTTGCTATTCTCCAAAGTGAAATCCCTATCTATTAATGTAAGCAATTGTTAATTCGCATATTTTTTGAGTTGGCAGGTATTTGCAAATACAGTACTGAGTCCAGAAGAGAGGTTGCGTGTTGCATCAGAATGGTATACACTCAAATAATTGTGTGTGCTGAAAGGGAGATATATAATTTGGTGTTTTGGGATTTTGTTTTGCAACAGCATTGTAGCTTTTGTTTGGGATTTCAGAAGGATGGTGTTGTGGGAAGGTTATCCAGTCCTAAGAATATTTACAACTCAAGGAAAACTTGTATTAGGGAAGGACAAGGACTGATTCCCTGATACTGGGGAAAAGTTTCCAATAAAGAAAGATTTGTCAAGTGGGGTCACCGAGTATCATGGACATATTAAGCCAAACGCATGCATGAGTTTACATTGGTGTAACTCAGCCGACTTCAGCTGTTGTGCCTAACTTACACTATTTTTAGTGACAGAACAATCAGGTTGTAGCTGTGTAACTTACACCATCACATCACTGCTCTGTTTAGCCAAATTGCATTGGTTTATCTAGGCGAAGTTGACAGCTAGCACCTGATAGTTCTGTTACTAATAATGGTGTAAACCAGATATAACTCAGTTGAAGTAATAGGAGTTACACCAATGAAAAACTCATGCATATGAGAGGAGAGTCAGGCACCTACTATAAAATGGTTAGAAAATAGGTGTAAGTGACTATGTACTGTAGTGTATGTTACACTGAAATCACACTAGCTTAATTTGGCTCTGTGGATTTTGGTGCAACATAAAGTTTGGGAGCCTGTTTTTCCTAATGGAGCCCTTTCACCCCCTTTGATGTGCAATTTGCATTAATGTCACACTCTTCCAGAATGATAAATCAGTCTGAGTTACACCACTTTGCCACTTACATCTGTTTTCTGACACCCAACACACAGCTTGCATGATTTTGTCACCACTGAATTTGGCCAAGAGAATCTCATGACTTGCATCCACTGGAGTGCAGTGGGGTTCTTCCTGTATTACATGTTGGAGAGAGCTACAGTAATAGGAATAACCTTTCAGGGAGCGTGAGGACAGGAGTCACTTATTATTGTACTTACCATGCAGGATAAGAGGAACTCTTATCAAAATACTAACCAGGATGATATGCATGCAGGTAGAGGACCTGAGTAATGCCCCCATGCTTACAAGCCCTGTAACTGACCTGCATGTTTGGGGGAGAGAGAGAACTGTGGAAAGAGCAACTGGAGTCTCTACACCTCTTGCCCACCATGCCCTCTGCCAGCCTCCTAAAGGTGAGGTTTGGTTTGGGTGGGGAGTGCTTCTGGATCCATGCTTGTGCAGATTAAATAACGCAAAACAGGATGTGAAGCACAGCTGTTGTTGGAATAGGTCCCCAGTTTCCATCCTCTTTGGTACAACTGTATTCTCTACACAGTTGCCCCAGCTATGCGAATTTCACCCTAGTGTGAACACTTGGGAATCTTTCATCTAAAGTTTCATCATCATTAATGTATTGGGAGATTGTTGTAGGATATTATTCACAGGATGCTGCTAGTATGCATTCATTTGGATTTGTCCATAGTATTATCTGAAGGGTCCCATCATTATTTCTTTACAGCATTTGATGTTCATTAATCTATCAGGGTCACATTGCACGGATACAGAACAAGATGCCTCAGCAAGATGACAGTTGAAGAGAGAGTGGCCCCTGATATGGAATGCTGGCTGCTGGATTATATCTCCCCTCTCCATAGAAGGGAAAGAGGAGAAGGGTCTGTCTGCAGCCTCTTCTCCCCTACTGTACCTGCATTGGAGTCATCATTTGCCCATTCATATTTTGGTTTGTTTTCAAAGTGCCCAATTCAACTCTCATTTACTCAACTCAGCTGAAGTAAATGTATAATGGGCAGAATTTAACCACTGAAGCCTGATCACTGATGGTTTTGTTAGCCTGTTTACTGATAAAACGCTGCTTTGTTTTCGCAACTCAAGTCCACCAGATAAATGAATTTTATACATATTAGTTCAGCATTAGAGTGGCCTCTTTGAGTGATATGGGTGAAAGAACATGAAGCAAAGATGCATGGTCCTGGCCCTGATTTCATGAAGACTAACTTATTTATTCCATAGGAGATACACTGAGTAGTATGGATTAATTTATTAGCAATAATATTTTTATTTAGTTTTGTTTTTTCCTGGTAAAGTTATTGTTTTCTATAGTAATATTTGTTGTATTAAGGTGAAAACACCCTGTGTGTTTCACTTAGAAGAAATTGCCACAGGTCAATCAAGGTTTCCCAGTGCCCTGAGAACTTGGTAACATATTGTAATAGTTCTTAATGGGGACTAACATCTACAAAGGAGATGAGTCGAGATGAGTTTTTTAATTAGATCAGAACTAAACGGATAATTTTCTAGTACCAGCTTGTACTGTGCCAGACCATAAAGAGTAGGAGGGGAGGTTGTGTTAAGAGAGGAAAATAACCATTCAAGATCCTGTCTTTATCTTAGGCAGGGGGAGACAGCAGCTGCCTGTCAATTTACATGAAGTCAGTTGTAGATGTAGTCAAAACACACTGAGAGACCCAGAAGATGTTTGTTCATTTGTTTTTTAAATTGGGTGAGTAAAGGCATCACATGAGGTGTGGATTAGTGTTTGAGCCTCTTTGCATTAGTGGGTTTTCAAGAGGAATTTGAATGATGAGAGGGAGGAATGAGACAGGGTAGGCTATTCCAGGGGCTGGGAAGCAGGCAGGCGAAGATAAAAGCAGAAACTGGTATGGGGCAGAGCTGTGTAGACTTTAAGGTGGGGAGGAGAAACTTAAACTTTGTTTGTTAGGCAATGAGGAGCCAGTGAGAGATTCAAAGAGGAGAGTGAGAAGGTCCAAGTGGTAGACAAGAAATATGATTTCAGCTGAAACACTCAGAAAGAACTGGAGTGGAGAGAGAGAGGAAATAGGAAGCCCAGAGAGGAGGAAGCTGCATAACCAAAGTGGGAGAGAAACAATAAGGACATGGCGAGGGTCTTAGCTCTGAGGACAAAAATATGTCAGGTAAAAAAGAAACAGCAAGATTTGGCAAAAAGCAAGAAACAAAAGGGGGATGATTAAAAAATGTAACCTAGGGATTCGAGCCTGGGGGCAGTGAGAATGTCAGCGTCTCAACTTCAGTGGCGAAGGATGAAGGAAAAATAAGAAGCTTGTCTGTCAAAACACCCATAGAATTCAGTGGGAGCATAATTGGGTCCTCTTTTACTAACGGGGTTAAATTTTAGCTCCCCACATTGAATCATATTTTAGAAAATATTGTAACTATATAAATATACACATCCCTTTACTACAGTCCTAAATGTGCTTCTGTTGAACCCGTGGTCATATACTGCTTTCTGTTAGGAGAGAATGGAGAATCGAGTTTTCCCATTATCTTCAGTGGATTTACTCCAGATTTGCAGTGGAGTGAATGACATCAGAATCTGGCTGTGAGTCTGTAAATTAAAAACAACAATAACTGGTTCTTAGTAGGGTAAAAGGGTATGTGGCAGCAAGAGTACGTGTCGTTTATGATTAGTCTCAAAGAGAATGAACAAGAGCAAGATGACACTTCTACATGAGCTTTTTATTGTGTGAACATTATGTTCAATGGATTCTAATTCTAGGGGCTGCTATAATGCTCTTAGATACCAATACATATCTGTTAGTAGTATTGTAGGGCCTCTCTTTACTCTGTTTAAAATGTTGTTCTGATCCAACTGGCATGTGTTCTCTTGGGAGAAAACAAGCACTTCCTACATATCCTTTGTAATGCTACCTAAAACCACCATCAGTAAAGAGACATTCCTGGTTATTTGGCCATATCCTGTTGCTCCATCAGAGAAATAATTAAAAGCCTTGGGGCATTTGAGAAATTATCGATATCATGCTTTAAAAAGTGATGCCTTCCAAACTTAGCCACTTAACTGGCTTGCTTTTAGAACAGATCAATATATGTGTTGCAGAAAAGCACTGTTTCCTTTTCAATTAAAGAACTTGGCTTGGTCCAGAAAACATGGTTAATAAATGAGTGGAACTTGAATTTAAAAAAAGAAAACTTGTCATGTCCCTTATTACTCTCCATGGCTGTCTGACACTTTGCATTCTGATTGAAAGTCTCACTCTGATTTGTTTTAATTATAGTATTTATTTCACCGGGATGTAAAATTAGCTTGCTAGGCATCCATGTTTATAATTACACAGTGGGTCCTTATGCCCATTTTAGTAATAAGTGAGAGAGATTTCAATATTTGCTTGTATTCACTGGGTGTTCATTGTCCAGGCTAAGTGAAGCTACCAGGGTCAGAGTAAGACATGACACTCTTCTTCAGATGAAATTCTGCTCTATAAATGATACTTCTTGTCTTTTGGCATAGTTTCATGTTACTATTATGTCACTGCAACACAGTAAAAACAAAACCAAAAATAAAAACCCCACCCAAATCTCAAAACAAATCACCTTAACCCTGTCTCCTCAAAAATGTATGAAAGGAGTTTAAGGGGAGATTGTTAGATCAGGCTTCCTCCAAATGTTCATGGGGTTAAAAGGCCTTGCAGAATCAGGCCTCTGTTTTTTTAATGGGAATTGGAGGAGTGCAGCACCTCTGAGAAATGTTCCCTATAGAACCAATATAATTTTAAAGAAATGTAAATTTCATAAGCAAATAAATACTTCTTGCAACCCAGACTTTGAAGCCCTGTGCTAGTGCATGTAACTCTGAAAGGGAAACTGGCAAGAAGAAGAGAGGTGAAACGAATGACTTCCAGTGAGATGATACCCGGATTCTTTTAATTCTTGAGTGCCTCCTCCCCTCAATTATGTATTGACTTGCTCCTGATAAGTTCTTTTTTTAGTGACTTCTTTTTACAAAATGTTTCAGTTTGTAAACAACCATCTTCTCATACCCTTGTGCCTCATTATACATTTAATTTTAAAATGACAATTTCCTTCCCTCCCCCCATTTCTTCTGATAGCAATTTGGAGTGCCATTGATTTTTGCTTATCATCATGCAGAAATAATCCTAATATGATATAACGTCTCCTGAACTTGTGAATGCTACCCAGGCACAGAGGGGCCCTTTGGTATGAGCTGACCAAATTGTTTTGCTTCTAAACAAAATGCAACAATAACCCTGGAGTTACATTTTCCGCTTAGTGTATAGGAAGATAAGCATAGCTCTGTTAATGGGAGTTTCAAGCCTGATACCCTGCATATTACACTGAAAATATACCCCTTAATGTTTTATTGGACTCCCATCTGTTAACCGCTGGAGAGGAACAGAAAGTGTGGTTATCTCTGGTTCCTTTAGGATCTCCATGCCTAGCTGTCAGACATGTTTTCCTAAGCTGACCCTTTGCATGATGTCATGGTGAATTCTTTTGTACATTTTTTTTCATGAAATATACACTATTTGTAGACTTGGGGGAGAAAAAAAGGAACCTGTGGTAATGTTGTATTTTCCACAGCATGGGGAAGGAAAATGGTTATGGTTAGGAGTGGTATCATTACCTCCACAGCGAAGTGTCATGGCCCAAATGTGAGGCACAAGAGATGACAAAGACCCAACCCTACATCATTCATTCAGGAAAGTCAAATTATTGTGGAATTCATTTTTTGGTGTAAATAGCTTTCCTTCCTTTCCATGATCCTATATTTCTGATCCAAATTATTTTCAACAATAAAAGTGAAAGGACCCCAAATTTGTGTGCAATGGAAGTAGTTTTGGGACTAAAAATGCGGGACTTGAAATAAGGGACACTTGAGAGGAATGAGTCATAGTAGCTGCATT
Source organism: Emydura macquarii macquarii (assembly GCF_026122565.2). Taxonomy (NCBI): domain Eukaryota; kingdom Metazoa; phylum Chordata; order Testudines; family Chelidae; genus Emydura; species Emydura macquarii. Next base: position 10,219,206 of record NW_027130204.1, on the reverse strand, counting down.
TATATTTTGATAGCACCCAGAGTCCTGAATCTGGATCAGACTCTTGTTTTGCGAAGTGCCGTAGAAACGTGAGAAGCAGTGGTCAGCATCAGCTAACCTGTAAAAATCTTGTGGATTTCTGGAAAGGACAGTGGTACAGAGATGCAGGCATTAACTGCAACCCTGGCTGACTCCTTCCAACAGCATGCATGCGGAATGCCACATGGCAGTGGAAGGGAAGACAGTATGTCTGATGATTCTCTTCTGCTGTTAGACTTGTGTAATTCCATTGACTCCACTCAAGTTATTGCTGATTTTACAATGGTGTAATTGGGAGCTAGAGGTCTTCAGACCCTGTGTTAGTGCAGCATAATTTTTCCTGTTTCTATTGTATTTCCTTTGATTTTTGTTGCTATGGTACATAGTGACTCAAATGTGTAGCTTGCCTTGTTACAACAAGGTCCTTTGCACTCAAAAATACCCTCACAGATGGTTTACTTACTGGTTCTCCGCTTACATCCACCTATTCTTTTTGTAGCTAAATCTGTATGAGTACAGTGTGAGATGCAAATTTCAATACCATGCGTTAATCTCTGGCCTTTTTTTTCTCTTCTGCCTGCTTGAGTAAATCAGTTTTTCAGCTACAATACATGTTTCAGAATGTTCACAACTTAGCAAAACAGTATTTCTTTATAAACATTTTGGATAGTTTCCTATAGCACTGAGGTTTCTTAATACATTAGGCTACTGTATGTCAGGGAGACTTTTGCCATATTTTATGCATCTAATGTCAAGAGAGGGCATGCTGTACTTAATTTTTTGTGTTTGACCTGTAATGTATACAAGAAATGGAGAGAACTTGACTGCATGTGTAAAATGACCTGATAGCCCAGCTAATTTCTTTTATGCCTTAAATTAGGTTATTAAATTAGGTTCATAATGCATAGAATCTTGCTTTTTGAGCAATTTAGTATCATGTTTCCAGAGGTACAACTATACTAACTGGTATTGCATTCCATGATTTATTTGCACAGGGGAAGCCAAGGAAATTCCGCATCTCTATCCTAAAGTGTATTATCCATGACTCTAAAAGAACTGTCCAGTTAGAGAGAATATTTTTTCTTTTCTCTTTATATAACTGTAATGCTCCTGCCAATTGGAGTTGGCAGCAACAAGAGCCTGGTTCAATATAGGGGTCCCTTTCAACAATACCACACAAAACCAGCTGGAGCCCCCACCTAGTAACCTGGGGTAATTACACACCACCCCTTGGGCACCTCTAAAGGCAACACTTCCCCTCTCGCAAGCACAGAGACTGGGTGTAGAAAAGAAATTTTTAATAAAAGGAGGAAAGTGACCTGGCATTAACTTGGGAAAATGCCGCAAGCAGGATTCATAAGCATAAAACCATGAGCAAAACACCTACCCCAAAGTACGTTGGGCAGTTTCTTTTTGCCTCAGATTCTTAAGTCCAGCAACCAGAAGTTAATTTAATGTGCCCCTCCCATCACAGCACCCAACTAACCATTTTTGTCCTTGATCAGTGCAGACCCAGAGTTCAGAGGTGCAGCTGCAGAGTTCATCTCCCACCCTGGCTATGGGAGGAGGGAAGAAAGCACATTGCTGGCTCTGTTCTGCCAGCCTCTCCATTCTGTCAGCCACCCTGCTGGCTGCTCTAGGATGCCTTGAGGTCCCACCACTTAACACAGCCCCCAGTGATTTCAGCTCCCAGTGATTTCAGCTATTAGAATCATAGAATATTAGAGTTGGAAGGGACCTCAGGAGGCCATCTAGTCCAACCCCCTGCTCAAAGCAGGACTAACGTCAGCTATATCATCCCAGCGAGGGTTTTGTCAAGCCTCAGCTTAAAAACCTCTAAGGATGGAGATTCCACCACCTCCCTAGATAACCCATTCCAGTGCTTCACCACCCTCCTAGTGAAAAACTTTTTCCGAATGTCCAACCTAGACCTCCCGCCCTGCGACTTGAGACTGTTGCTCCTTGTTCTGTCATCTGCCACCACCGAGAACAGCCTAGCCCCATCCTCCCTGGAACCCCCTTTCAGGTAGTTAAAGGCCGCTATCAAATCCCCCCTCACTCTTCTCTTTTGCAGACTAAACAAGCCCAGTTCCCTCAGCCTCTCCTCATAAGTCCTGTGCTCCAGCCCCCTAATCATTTTGGTTGCCTTCCGCTGCACTCTCTGTAACTTGTCCACATCCTTTTTGTAGTGGGGAGCCCAAAACTGGACACAATATTCTAAATGCGGCCTCACCAATGCCGAATAGAGGGGAATAATCACTTCCCGTGACCTGCTGGCAATGCCCCTCCTAATGCAGCCCAATATGCCATTAGCCTTCTTGACAACCAGGGCACACTGCTGACTCATATCCAGCTTTTTATCCACTGTTACCCCCAGGTCCTTTTCTGCAGAGCTGCTGCCCAGCTCGTCGGTCCCCAGTCTATAGCTGTGCATGGGATTCTTCCTTCCTAAGTGGAGGACTCTGCACTTGTCCTTGTTGAACCTCATTAGATTTCTTTTGGCCCAATCCTCCAGTTTGTTTAGGTCACTCTGTATCCTATCCCTACCCTCCAGGGTATCTACCACTCCCCCCAGCTTAGTGTCGTCCGCAAACTTGCTGAGGGTGCAATCTACCCCATCCTCCAGATCATTAATAAAGATGTTGAACAAAACCGACCCCTGGGGAACTCCGCTTGTGACCGGTTGCCAGCTAGACATGGAGCCATTGATCACTACTCGTTGAGCCCTATGCTCTAGCCAGTTCTCTATCCATTTTACAGTCCATTCATCCAACCCATACTTCTCCAACTTGCTGATAAGAATACTGTGTGAGACAGTATCAAAAGCTTTGCTAAAGTCAAGGTATATCACATCCACTGCCTTCCCTACATCCACAGAGCCAGTCACCTCATCATAGAAAGCAATCAGGTTGGTCAGGCATGACTTTCCCTTAGTGAATCCGTGTTAGTGGGGGAGCCTCACTGCTAATGCATACTGGGCAGTCTCTTGCATCAGAAACCCTGTTCCAAGCAGGTCTAATGCTTAGACCTGGTTATCAGTGATTTCAGCTCTTTGTTGTATAACAAGACTCTCAATTGAGTCTTAATCAGCTCTGTTATTACACTGTGGATAGAGGAAGGGTCAAATACTGTTTAGGATCCTTAGGCAAAGCCCACACCACCAGCAGTCCCCACCCTCTCGCAAATCCACTGGGCTTTGGCACTCATGTCCCCTGCCTAGTGAATGCAGGTAAGTTGAGGGTAAGTCTCTCAATCAGGATATGCTAAGCACAGTTCAGCTGCCCTTGATTCACATAACAAGTTTAACAACCCTTTAGTATCTCTGCCCCAATTAGAAAGTGACTTGTGATCCAACACCAGCCAAAAGTGATCATTTGGGCAAAGCAGTCCCATCATGCTGAGCACCTAGGTAGGGTGGGTGTGCTCATGTAAACAAGGTTGGCTTGTGAAGTTCTCTTTCCCAGCTCATCACTAAATGTCAGGGGAGAGCTCATTCAGACCCTGCTTACATAACTATAGTGATTAAATGATCATTTGCTATATATATTGGGACATGCTCTGCTCTTTACCTTGGTCTGCAACCTGAAGACTTTTCTGTGGCTTCCCTAAACTGGTCTAGGAATTTCAAAAATAAATCACTAATTATTCATAGAAAAGGTCTTCTTCCTTAGCTCTATGAGCTAAGTATACCATAAAGTACCAGTTTGTATAGAGTATGCTTTGGAGTTGGACCTACCTTACTTTTAATATAATATGCTAGAATGTGCAATGTCTGCTTGCACACACAAAGGTAATTAATTAACCTGCATGCAAAAATTAACCCTTAGAGTACTGCTTCAAATCCCACAATTTGTTGTTTCATTTTACTAGTGGGCTATACAGCCTTCCTACTCAGCTCATAGTACTGTACATAAAGTATGTAACTAGACGGGTAAAAAAATCTCTTTATTAAAAACAGATAAGGAATCCTATCAAGACAAAGCCCCCCAGGTTGCTAATGGGTGATGTATTCATAAGCAACTGCAGTTTTTAAGGTTTTACATTATGACATTAATTTGAAATGTTTAATGTTTCAGTGTAATTGTGTGCCTGTTAGATTTAGTTCCTAAACGATTATAGATGTGTATCTAATAAAAAGAAGTCAGTTCTTTAAGGGTTAATGCGGAGTTAGGGGGATGCCAAGGTATTCTCCTGCTTGTCTTTCCTTAAAGGTGTCTGCATGTTTTTTTCAGGTGGTTACCTGAACATGTGAGCATTAGGAATGAATGATTGACTAACTGAATGCATTAAATGTTCCTTTTGGAAATGCCTGCTTGTACTTTTCAGGGGGATGGGAAAACAAAATGGTAGTTCCTCAATTCAGGCCTTTATCAAATTAATGTGGGGAAAAAAAGAAAAGAAAAAGTTTATTTTGACTCTTTACACACACACTGATACCACCAGTTCACTTTGATTTCTTTTTCTTTCAAATAGTCCAATAGAATCCTGCCAGAATTTCTACAAAGATTTCACATTACAGATAGACATGGCTTTCAACGTATTCTTCCTACTCTACTTCGGCTTGCGAGTAAGTACCTTGAATTATGTAGTGTTGGTCAGGGGAGGGAGTGCAATAATTGTACTAAGAGATCATTTGACAGCTGCCTAGCTCTTCGTTTGCAATTGATGAAATAAATTCAGGTGGTTTCTGGGACCTGTGAGTAAAGATTTTGGCTGAGAGATGAGTGCCTCTAAGTAACAGTGACGAGGGGACTGGATCACTAAAGGGATTAGTAATGGGCTAGGTTGTCAGTTCCAATCTATTATCATCTGATACTGTTCATTGGCCTATGTGGAATTTGGTCTCAGTCCAGTTCCCAGTGGACTGATGTCTACATCACAAAGACGGCCACGAGGACTGGCGTTAAACTACCATCCTTGTTGGCAATCTCAGGCTGAGTGGTTGAACTACCCTTATGCTCTTAGATGTGTTTTCTCCAATTCAGGGTTGAGGCTGGGTTGGTGAGATAGCATGGGGAACTTCACTGCTGCATCCTGTGTTGCATTTACAGTCTGCAAAGCTCTCAAACTTGCACCTGTCTGCAGCGCTAAGTTCTTAGAGAAAATTTTATTTTGAAAATGTATCATTGGTAGCTCCTGCCTACTTTCTGAAAACCGGGTCTCTCTAATGTGAATCAGGTTGGGCATCCAATAATCAAGGTACCTAAAATCATTGCTCAATTTTTTTAAAAAGGACCAATTGTATCCATAATGCATGCTGGTTTTTGCTAAATTCAGAGGTGGGGCTATGCTTTGGAAATTAACATTGCTTGTTGCTAGCTGGGACAGCAGGAGCAGTGCAAGTTTTCAAGGACCATATGGCCACTAATGCTGATGGGAGAACCTCAGAATGAATGTCTGCAAAATTGGGCTGGAAATCTTTTAAATATACTTTCTGATGAGCTTTCCTCTATATCCTGTTTTGGGTTCATACAGTGTTTTCAGTGGTATTTTGGCACTTCTGCATTTGTTTCTTCTCAGCACCTAGAAGTGGAGTAGTGTTTAAAAGTAAAAAGTTTACCAACATTTTAGGAACCAGTGAAAAGTTTGGTTTGTGATTTGGACAAAAGGTCTGGGTTGGGGTGGTTGTTTTATCTGATCAGTTTGAGCCGGGCTAGATACAGTGGCTAGCCCTTTGATAAATAGATGAGATTATTTCAGTATTAGCAGTAGTACCAATGCTTCCCATATTCTGTATCACAAATACATAGTAGAATATATGCCAAATACTAAGCTATATGATTATTTTAGGTTTTTAAAGGTGACCAGTATAATGTCAAGGTATACTTCTTGTCACAACAAATTTAATACATAGTACCTGTAAATTGCCAGGAACTACAAATTCAGAGGTATCCTAATGTCATCTTAGGTCTGTGACACATTTTGCAGGTACACACAGAGGGAATCAGAGTAATGTATGTATTGCCCAGGCTGATTTACACTGAGTATGGAATAAGTTATTACTCAATTTGACTCAATAGTGAATTTGCTAGTTATATAACAATTATTTCCAACTGAAGTTCTCTCAGTATAGTCTGATAGATTAAATTGCTTACCATCACCGTTTTCCATCTGTTCCTGCTGAAATAATGAAATGCAGCTCACAATCATATAAATATTGTTATATCTACAGCTCTAGAAGATATTTGTGTCCAAACACATGCATGAATCCTGTGTAAATTTTTAGTCATCTGGCATCCCAGTTTGCTGCAACTGAGAAAGACAAGCCCTCAAACTACTGATGAGGACAAAACACAAATTAAATGAATTACCAGATAGGCAATAAGGCATGATACAGCTATGGTTTTCAAGAGCTAATCATGGCTTTGGGAGGCAAAAATATTGCTAAGTACCTCCATGATGGCACACAAACTCTTGGAGGGTAATAAGGATTATCCCAGGAGTTTTTCCTGCTGCAGTTATGGAATTTGTTTGAGAGTTATTAATTATTTAAATGAAATACCTTCACCATATTTTTGCAGCATTTGTATTCAAAACCATTATAGTAAAACCAGGGATTTTTGCAGGCAGCAAACTGCATTTGAAAAAAGTTTAATTTATAGTTTGATTTGATTTCTGAAAGCAAGGGAATTCTGAGTTATGGAAGGCTGAAACTCTGACAAGAATCAGCTCTGTTTTGCCTAAATATATCTGTGTATATCTTTCTAAAATCTTGTGTCTGGATACCACTGTTACTCGGATGATATTGAGTGTTAGCCTAAACTCAGTATCTCCTTGTTATATTTTCATGCCAGAACTTTGATTTTTACTGAGTAATATAGAGTAATAAGATATCTGTTTTTAATGTAAGTTCCCTAATAGAGAAATATTTTTCATGTTGTTATAAACTTGGGGCCTTTTTTCTTTATAGATAGGATCTTAATTATATTGTGATCACGGAAGGCCCCTTTCTAATAATCTCTCTGGAGTTACAATGCAGCTGGTGTACAGCATGTATTACTTTTATGTAAAACAATGTTCTTAAATGGTCCTGGCAGCTATTAGTCTGGAGCTTAGGAAATAGTTATATGATAAGGCTATCAATGATGGCTGATGGACATTGCTTTTATCTGAAGTATTAAAGGTAGTACTGCTTTTGTATCTGATAGTCCAGGGTTCAAGCACTAGCTGGGGTAGATTCCCCCTGATTTCTCTAACTAAATGAAAGAATTTCTTTGATGTACGTTTGGGTTTGGTGTGTACCCTTAAACCAATTTTTGCCTGAGAATAGTTGCATAGTTCCTAAAGGGAACCCCAAAATTAAGAATAGGTCACATAGCCCATACGATCCTGTTGAGATCATAAAAATGCCAGAAAAAATTGGGCAGCCATGGGTGTGACTGCTGCCAAATACTCAGAATACTTGAATGGAGGTGCTGGTGGAAATTTGATTTATTTCTTCTCCTATGACTTTTTTTAAAAAAAGATTACCTGAAATAATCTTGCTAAATGCTGAAAGAATGTTTTGTTGGATCAGTCTTCTTATGACCAGTCCAATAACTCCCATGTATAAGTGTTCCTCATTTCTCTACTTGATATATGACCCTCCCATTGAATAATGTTGCCAGATAAATGCAAAATGTACACCACTTTCTCTAGATAAAACCACTGCTTAGTTGTGATTGATCTGAGGACACCAAATGTTGCTCCATTAACCCCTACAGTATAAGTGGAACTTAATCTTCAGAAAGGAGAATATTATTTAAAAAAAAAAAAAAAAAAAAAAGTACCAACATTCTTATAAATTGATTCTTTCCCCTTTTCTTTTTCTAGTTCATTGCGGCCAATGACAAGCTGTGGTTTTGGCTGGAAGTTAACTCGGTAGTAGATTTCTTCACAGTCCCTCCAGTGTTTGTGTCAGTGTATTTAAACAGAAGTTGGCTTGGTAAGTAAATTGCTTTTCCTTTTAATCGCTGATATCAAAACACACACACACCAGGCCCAGTTTGACAGAGCAGTTCTTCGTCCTGCACCCCACGTAAGTTGTGGAATGTAACCGATGTTGTCTTGGTGAGATGTCCATTTCAGCAGACAGGTGAGTTATATTGCATGGGACATTTACCAGGTCCATTTTGCTCTTGACACACAAGTGCAGTTCCCCTATGACATTTGTATGGCAGTGAACCCCAGCTTGAAAGGAGAAATGTCTGAGATATTAGGCTGCTTTATAAAAGGTAAGTTTGGTTTAATTGTCACCACCCACAACCTGGGCAGACAATCCAAAGCATTCACTGCCCTGAATCATTATGGACCTGTACAACAATGAAATCAAAAACAAGTTTGAAACTTGAACCAGTCTGGCCCAATTTCAAACTCACTTGAACAACCTGAAAGACTCCTATGTTATTGGGTTCACCTTTTGCTTAGGAAAGACTGTTGGGGGTTGAGAGTGTGGAGGAAATAATAATGTGATGCGTGAAAACAGATGGTGCAATATGAAGCTAGGCAGTCAGGGTTAAAAACAAATACAGAGAGAGAAGGGGGAAAAAAGTAGAGATGGAGAGAGAGAAATATTAATGGAAATCAAACATCCATGTGTGCCAGCCTAGCATTTGGAAGCACTTCTGTCCTTAATACAAAACACAGACTGCCCCTTTAGTTCAAATCCTGGAGTTCTTGTTCAGGCAAAGCTCCCATTGAAATTATTGCAATGATGTGTTATCAATACTTTTAACAAAGGATCTCAGAGACTCACAGACTCTAAGGTCAGAAGGGACCAATATGATCATCTAGTCTGACCTCCTGCACAATGCAGGCCACAAAACCTCACCAACCCACTCCTGTAACAAACCTCTAACCTATGACCGGGTTATTAAAGTCCTCAAATCATGGTTTAAAGACTTTTAAGGTACAGAGAATCCACCAACAAGTGAGCTGTGCCCCACGCTAGAGAAGGGCAAGAAAACCCCAGAGCCTTTGCCAATCTTCCCTGGGGGAAAATTCCTTCCCAACCCCAGATATGGTGATCAGTTAAACCCTGAGCATGTGGGCAAGACTCACCAGCCAGACACCCAAGAAAGAATTCTCTGTAGCAACTCAGAACCAACCCCATCTAACATCCTTTCACAGGCCATTGGCATATCTACCACCCATAGTCAAAGATCAGTCAATTGCCAAATTAGGCTGTCCCATCATACCATCCCCTCCATAAATTTATCAAGCTCAGTTTGAAGCAGGCAAGGTTTTTTGCCCCCACTGCTCCCTTTGGAAGGCTATTCCAGAACCTCAGTCCTCTGATGGTCGTAAACCTGCATCTAATATGAAGTCTAAACTTCCTGATGGCCAGCTTATATCCTTTAGTTCTTGTGTCCACATTGACGCTGAACTTAAATAACTTCTCTCTCTCCCTGGTATTTATCTCTCTGATGTATTTATAAGAGCAATCATATCTCCCCTCCATCTTCTTTTGGTTAGGCTAAACAAGCCAAGCTCTTTGAGTCTCCTCTTAAAAGGCAGGTTTTCCATTCCGCGGCTCATCCTAGTAGCCCTTCTCTGCACCTGTTCCAGTTTGAATTAATCTTTCTTAAAAATGAGGGACCAGAACTGAACACAGTATTCCAGATGAGATCTCACCAGTACCTTGCATAACGGTGCAATAACACCTCTCTATCTCTACTGGAAATACCTCATTTGACTCATCCAAGGACCGCATTAGCTTTTTTCACAGCCACATCACGTTGGCGGCTCATAGCCATCCTGTGATCAACCAATACACCCAGATCCTTCTCCTCCTCTGTCACTTCCAACTGCTTATTGCAGAAATTCTTGTTATTATGCATGACCTTGCACTTTCCACTATTAAATTTCATCCTATTTCTATTACTCCAGTTTACAAAGTCATCCAGTTTTTCCTGTATGATATCCCAATCCTTCTCTGTATTGGCAGTACCTCCCAACTTTGAGTCAAATGCAAACTTTATTAGCACATTCCTACTTTTTGTGCCATCTTTGTCTTCCCTCACTCCACTCTAGCTGGACTGAGTGGATATCTGGTACAGCTGAGGACCTTAGTTACTTAGTTAACCGATGAACTCAGTGACCCACCAGGGAATATCTATATTATTTAACAGCAAATCCAAGTATTACAAATGGAATGGCATTCTGCATTTTGTCACATGCTGAAGTTCATCCCAACAATCCAAACATGTTTTTCCACAGAGACATTTTCCATGGGCTGTAGGATTTTCATGTACAAGTTTGCAGGAATCGCTTACGTGTAGGAGGTATTCAGTAGGACAGATTAATGTGGTCTGATTCAATGTTAAGACTAATAATAATAACCTTTCCTATTGATTTCACTGCACTTCCATGTCATTCAGATGAAGTGAGTTGACTACGGTAAAGATACTGGAGGGAGCAGATGTGACTTCCTGTAAATTTATGATGCGATCTCCTCAGTAAATGGTTAAATGGGTTAGATATCTAAGCTTCTGTGAATGAGGCAAAGGGAAATAGACCGACAAGCAGTATAATCCAATTAAAACAACACAAAAAACTAAAGAAACAAAAGAAACCAAACCCCGCTTAATCCAGAATTAAACTCTGTCTCCAGAAAACTAAATGTTCATTGCAAGAACTGAAATATAGCCCTTATATCATGCTTTGCTACAGTCATCGGGATAAAAAAAAGGGACTCATATGATCTTAATACATTAGCTTATTGTTCAGTTACAGTGGGAAGCCAGTTAATTTTCTTTCCTTCCCTCTAGAGGTCTAGAAATGCCACATTAATGGGGAAGTAGCATCAATAAAGGCTTTCCTTTTAGTTTAAAAAATAAAAAAATCTCTGGAAAACATTTCTAAAACACTTTTACCAGAGATGTGGCATATATGGAAAATACTTGCTGGTAGGGGTAGTGCACCAAGGATTTATCAGCACTCATTTGGGATGAACTGCATGACTCATGCAAAGTCATTTGTGAGTACTGCTATCCCAAATGTCTATCACTATAACCTTTATCCACACCACATCATCATGGATTCCTTCTCACTCTCTTTATCTCTAATTCCTTTCCACCTTTCTTTCATGCTAGTATATTTTCATTTCATTTCCTAATTGTTATTTTTAAAGGAAATTTGGAGTGAGGTGAAACACAGAGAAGAAAAGAGGCTATCAGTTTGAACAGTTTATAGGTTGGATTTATTTCTTCAATCAGTGGAGTTATATCAGTTTTTACTAGGGGTTTCACTAAGGTCACAAATATCCCTATGTTTTCTTTAGGGAGGTTCACTTACTTCCAGTTTTCATCTTAGAAAACAGGGACTCACTTGACATTTCCTCAGTCCACAGTTGTTTTAGAAGCAGTCATGCCTGTGCTGGCACCTTCATGTGAACTAAGGTCATGCTTCATAAAATCTTCAGTGTTTCTAGCATAACATTACACAAGAAATTTGATGATGACGATAAAAGGGCAATTCTCTAGTCCAAGTATACACTTCTGTGGAGAGGAGAGTCTTCCTAAGGAAACAATGACGACAAAAAGCTTCTGGTTTAAAAAATCATTTTACAGATTATGTCAACCAAATGACTTCAGTGCATTGTAGTGAGTGCAGACTGTATTTCCAGTTCTAGTAAAGCTAGGTTATGAATGAAATTGTTCTGTGAAAACAGTGACATCAGTCAGAGATGTTTGATTCTGCTGTAATGATTTACTCTCATTTTGTAACAGACAGCAACTTTTGTCAACACAGCTAAATTTTCAATCCTGAAATCCCCATTGCTTTGGATGATCTTGCGATATGTTGAATTAACTAGCATTTAAAAAAATAAATGTCTTCCAGTAATATGTTCAGCAGTGGTTTACAAATATGCCACACTCTGGCTTTAACATTGGCTTTTTTCTCTGTGATACCAAACCCACGGTAAATGACTGAAATTGTCTTTCAATCATGCAACTATAGACATTAGGAAAAAAGGAAAGTATTGATTTTAATTGATGCTTTCTGTCAGAATTAGTTGCCTAGACAGGATAGTATGGATAGAGTTGGAGTAAGCAGATAAAATGGAATCTAGACTGTATCCTGCCACCATCTGTGGGAGCACCAGTGTCTGAAGAGCAGCCGCAGTGACACACCATTAGGACTGCTGTCATTTCAAATAAAGCCTAAGCAATTTTATTGCTTTGATTTCTTCTCTCGTATTAGAGTCATAGACGTTAGAGATGGGAAGACCCATTAAATCATCCACTCCCTCTGCTTCCCACTGTGGCAGTACTTTCTACAAAATTCATTCTGGTAGTAAAAGTTCCAAGTGCTGGCAACTATTTCACAACTTTAATATATTCTACTATTTTTTCCTGATATTCAACCTAAATTTTCCATTTCTTAACTTCATGAAATTATTCCTAGTTATATACATTACCCCTTTTCATCATCCATTGACACCTTCAGACATTCACAGATTGTAACTGCTCCCCTATGCAGGATCTTATCTTAGGTTTTTAAAACTTTTAAAATAAATCTAGTCCATCACTTCATCACTGGCTGCAGTTGACTGAATTAATCCAGAATTCAACATAGTCAGCCAAATTTTCTGTTGTTGTAAATTAAAACTTCACTGAAGAAAATGTCTCCCCACTGGAGCTTTGCCAGTTTTCACCAGCAGATTTTGCTGTATACCAGAGCCATATGGAGGGACTGTAATTTCTTTACTTCATGAAGCGATATATTTGCATATGCAGCCCAAAAATGATTTTTTGCTGCCATATTGAATGGGAAAATCTGTCTCTGGAAGCGGGCAAACAGTTTGCAATGAATTATTTTATTTAACAGATTTAGCCCTTTTCATGAATTATCTGCAAACAGACTTCAGTTGTTACTAATTTGTCGTTAGTTGCAATTATGGAGCATGTTTCATGCAAACTTATTCTAGTCTGTGGCTTGCTCACAGATTACTGGCTGTGAATTATTGCTTTAAGTATTTGCCATTTGTGCAACATAAGTGGTCACAAAAGCTATGTGGTTTTGCCTTTGCTCCCTGATTGTATCACTGGAACATTTATAAACAGTAGGAGGCCTTGGATAAGTCACTTGTGAATGTTTGTATGATTGAAAAAGTGAGATGATGTGTGAAACCTTTTTCCAAATAAAAAATTGCCTCTCTGACCATGGCAGAAAGAGACCAAAGAGATCAAGAGTGCCTTCAAAGCAAGCATTAACAGGAAGATATATGATAAAGGGCCAAATTGTGATCAAAGCTTACACAGGGGATTCAGAGGAGGCATGCAAGAAGCCTCCTCTCTCATCTGTGCCATTGCTGACTACAGTAACCGTTCCTGTGATCAGTCCTTCAAATGAACTGCACGAGCCCACAGAGCACCAGGGGGAGAGTAACCTGCTTTAGAAAACTCAAAGGGAGATTGTTCTACAGCTTTGCACTGCTCCCTGAATGCAGTTGTATGTAAATGGCATCATTTAGCCCCAAATGTTTACAACTGAAGTAGGCATAAGCACAATATGAAGCTCATGGTATGGCTAGGGACTTAGTAACTTTTAAATAAAATTAGTTCTTGAACAATTGCTTTTCAGACCATTGAGGCAGTAGGCTATGATGGAAAGGTTATGTTGTGTATATACACAGCCACCTTTCAAAAACAAAGGAACTGTTTCGTTTTCCAGAATGCCCAAAGTTACTTTACATTAGGGACTTATTTGCCAGCAACATTTCAATTAAAATAAACAAAACAAACCTGAACTTGCTCTTGAGTCAGCAATTGGGAAAGGGGGGGGGGGGGGAGCAGTTAGACTATTTGTTCTGGGTCATACTAAAGATTTTGTTTGACTCAAATGTTTGTTTGTTTGTTGGAGGGAGGATTGGCTTAGTTTTTAGGTATATCACAGTACCACCATCTGTTGTTGTTGTTTTTTGAAACTAACTACATTTCTAAATGAAACATTTTGAAACAAAAAGCTTGGAAATGTCAAAATGAAACATTTATATTTTTTTCTTAAAAAAAAAAAAAAATTTTTTGCCAAAACTAGTCAGTGAATTCAACCCAAATTCACAAATCATTTCAGTTGACCAGAAACTGCATTTTTGACAAACTGTTAGTCCAGTTTCACTCAGCTCTACATGTGTGTTCATTTCTGTGTAAACTTTCTTGAACATGTTTTTATAAATCTCAGAAAATACAATTTTAGATGGGACTATTGGCAGCACCTTAAATATTAGTGGCCAAATACAATTGCTGTGATAATAGAACTAGGGTTTGGAGTGATATCAGTGATATAGGTGAAGAACTATGAGTTCCAAAAAGTGTATTTTTTATCCACTAGCCTCCTGTTCCTCCTGATCCTCCTGTTCCTGTAGCCTTCCATGTCAAAAACCTCACTTCCCTTTCATCAGAAATTTGATCTCATTTTCAGTGCTTTTGTTGGTTAAGTGTTGTATAGTTCTGCCATCTAGTGACCACGAGGAGGATTGAGGACACTTCTGAAACCATTGTTTTAGAATTTCCAAGTAGATTCTACAACATTTGTAACAAATAACTCTAGAGAGCAGTTGTAATGTATCCATGTATTTGTTTATATTTTTAAAAGCATACTGCCAAGATATTTAGATTCTCAAATTTAATTTTCTTAAGGGAAGTCCCATACATTAGCCTGGGAGGGACCATACAACATATCTATGTAGTATCCCTTTCTCTCATATGTAGTCATAGCTGTTTGTGTAACTCAAACAGTTTCAAATAGCTACTGAGACTTCTATTGAAAGTCTTTCCGAATACTCTCCATATACTGTCACTTGGAAATAATATGGCATTGAAAGGAGTCAAATGTCTTCATATTATATTGCATACAGTATTTTTCAGATTTCTTCAGAGGCTTTTTTCAGTAAAAGCAGATAATTCTGTTCCTTTAGGAAATATGCGAATGTGAGTAGACAAACACAGCTCGAAATTAAAAATTGCAGGAATTAAAAATTCAGATGCTTTCACTTTTCTATTACTTTAGCTTGTCTTAAAAGAACAAAAGCTCTTCTTACATGTGTTAGTGACCAAATTCTTTCATGTGCAATAAGAAATAAATCAAACAAGGCACTAACTGAATTTTTAAAATGGAATTTTTAACTATATACTAAATATGCAAATTATATTAAAATAATAATATATTGTGACAGTGATTGGAAAGAGGAGATTTGAGGAAATGAAGCAGGCAAAATATATTGCAAAGTAGCTCAATAGCATCTTTCATATTTCTTTTTGTGTCTTGGATATCTTTACATATTGTGTGGTTTTAAGATGGAAGATATTTTGACATAATTAAAGTTTGAACTGACTTTTGGCATCTAACTTAAAATTAAGTGAAATAAATGTTGGAATACAGTAATTATCCAGATATGAACTGGAACTGAAGCATCATTAATTAACTCTACTTTAATGCCAAAATCTCTTACACAATAAAAAGGAGCAGGCACATGAAATGCAATCAAAGGATTTAAATAATGAGGTTGCTCTTTATTAGCCTAGTAAGTATTATTTCTCCCATGTCTCCAGGGAAATAAGTTAGCCTATTATTACAAATCAATTATTATTGCAATATTAATGGTGAAAAAAATAATATTAGCAGGATAGCTACTTTGCTTTAACTCTTATGAGCATCAAACTTTTTGCATACATCAGTGCACACAAAACATATTTGCTTAGACTTTCCATGTGGTTTGTGGGTGTTTTGGATGCAAAATTTTGCCACAATAATCTTAACTCAAACTTTCAAAATCAGTGTTTTTAGCCACAAGAGTGATGGCTTTATCGTGGCTCTTGTCATAACATCTGAGCATGGGAATGATTTAATTCAGAATAGTTACAAGGAAGGAGGTCTAGAAAATTAAAAAATACCTGCAAATATTTATGACTCACGTCATATTTAATTACAATTTGCCAAAATGTGGAAATCCTTCTTAGACATTCATGATACAAGGCAATTGTTTGCCAAAAAGTGGAAGAATGGATTTTCGCCAGTAACAGCAAATTCTGAAAGCCTGGATTGCTTTTTTAAAAATATTGATTCACATCTGCACCAGGGACACATGGACTCTTTTCAGTTTGGAGCAAGGGAGACGACAAATACATGTGCTGTGAACACCATGATGAGTGGTTTTGGGGGGCTAGAATCCTGGTTCAAGAAGTCCTATAGCTACTGGTATAGCAGTGCTAGTAGCATTAGTGTCTTCCACCTTGTCCATCAGCCCCATGAATGCAAAATCACTCATTCAGACCCCCGAAGCCAGTACATTTCATGGGACAAGGACCCAAAGGAAGCATTTTTAAAAGGGGAACTATGGATGGAACGATTCGGGTGGGATGGGGATGAGGATAATAACCTGTCCTAACTACATGATTCTGCTATTGGAGTTTGTAGCATCCAGCTCCTTATGGGTGTGAGAAGGACTGCGAACAGTGCCAAGATGAAGCTCAAGAAGTTGTCATTGTTTTAATTATAAGCCAATGTTTGCAATGATGTGGCCTGGTCCATTTTTTAACTTTGTAGGCACAAAAAACAGACGATTTTAGGCCTTAAAATCTGACAGCTTATGCTTCAATAATTTTTAATGACTTTCAACTGCCATTTGGACTCATCAGCCTTAGTGCTTTACGTATTTCCCAGTGTGTAACTTCGCAGCCTAGAGATCCTCCTCCTCACTTCCAGTCCCTGGCAGAAACGCTTGCTGATGTAAGTGGATGTCTCATGAATTCAGCAGCAGTTAGCTATGGAGATCTCAAGAGTGCTCTGTGTTGTAGGGGTTTGCTTTAAGTGGAATTAAGAAGGGATGCAGCATGCAGATGAGTCATTTAAAGAAATCATTTTGAATTTTTTCTAAGAATGAATGAATCATGAAGCAGTTCCTGGTGAGATCTAAAAGGCGATAAAATCATGCACAGAGAGCTAGGCACTGCCTAGGAAAGAGATTTAGTAGATATAGGTGTTCCTGAGAGGAGGCTTAGTAAAACTGCCCCTAGAGTAGATTGCTGAGTAAACCTCAGAGGTTTCTCAACTGGTGTTTAGCTAAGCTTGGATGCTTATAGGAACCTGGTTGCTCTTTTCCTCTCAAAGATCTTTTGACATTTCCTCAGTTCAGCCCTTTCTAAGACAAGCTCCCAATTGTAATAGTTTCCTGCTGCCACATCCCCTGAATAAATTCCTGTAATCCTTCTCTCCCTTCTCACCTACGCACACCTGGCAATCTACCAGCACTCTTACGACCCTTTCTCCCTAGTGAGTAGGTTACACAATCACTCCTTTTCTTCATCTTGGCTCTGTGACTGCACCCGACAGGCTCCTTCAAGCTCTCTCTATCTCTGCAGCTATCTGTTTCTTAGCATCACAGAACCCAACTTCCTGTGCCCGTAACAGGTTTTTCTGCAATCCTCTCTTCCTTTCTCCAATCACCACTCCCCCTGGCAAACCAACATCAGGCTTTTAGGTTTCCATGAAACTCTTGCTCACTGCTCTATACATACACATCCATAAGCATTGATCCTTCCTCTTAAAAGGTTAATAAAGTTTCTAGGCCCATCAGTTGTGGTAGCCTCTCTACTGAGCTTGACAAGTAAATTCAAACTTTGCACACACTAGAGGTTCCCCAGTAAGCATTATCGTCTCAAAGGACATGTTCTGATGATTGGTCCTTCAAATTTACCCTAATTGTGAGCTCAACTGTAAAAAGTACACAAAGGTTCATAACCTTATAAATACAAATGTTGATGGGAAAAGATGTATAAGGGAGACAGACTGAATTAGTCCAAACAAAAAGGCCTACTGATGTATATCAAGGACTGTGTTAAGATCATGTTTGGTAAACAAGAGAAGTGTGGAACCAGAAATCAGTAAACCAAAATTGGTTTGTCAGAAAGTAGACCTAATTGGTAGACAAAATAATGAGGGGATGGGCTATTCTGCCCACCATTCCCAGGACCCTGGGCCATCATCATCCTAATCTTGCAAGATGTCCAGATTAGACCAAGCCAGAAAGAGGCACCCAATAGGATCATGACCTTTACCAGCTCTAGCTAAAACCCAAACATCACTTGGGATGAAATTGGATCAGACTTTAACAACAACAACAACAACAGCTGTAAGCAAATCTCAACTAACTTCTTCTCTTTTCCCAAAAAGGACAGTTATGACAATCTTTGATACCATCTGAGAGACTGTAAAACCATGGGGCTTTTCTTTTTAAAAACTCTCTGCAGCTAAAGGGAACAATGGATGTTATTAAAATGACAGCCTTATTTAATACTTTATATGTCAAATTCTTTAACTGTTTTTCCTTCTTTTATCTTTAATAAAAAGTTAAAAGGATTTTTAATGGTATGTTTGCATGGTTCAAAGCTTGCTGAGGTCTCTGTATACCAAATCCTGAACTATATTTTACATTGTTTAATGTTGTACAGTGACTGGGTTATGCTAACAGCTTTGGCCCATATAGTCTATCTAAATTAATACAACAGGTACCAGAATGTTTGAATTTTGCATTGAGAAGTACCTGGGAGAAGTGCAGGTTAACCATCCCTGTAACAAAGGCAGGGGCCTGTGCAGGCTTGTCAATTAATTTAACCAACCTCACCCTGGAAAATGTTCTCATTTATTCAAAAATTGATGAGAAATTGTTCTTATATTGACCAATCTATTTTTCTTAGCCCCCATTGAGAATCTCTTCTACTGGAAAATTTATTTAGAAGAAGCTGGTAGAAAAACAGAGCTGGGCATGTGTCTAAATCCAGAAGAGCTGACCATATCATGTGCCTTTTTTTATTTGCTATCCACAAGCAGTTGTGCAGATGCATGTTTTTGTTTTCCATGTGGCTCTATGGAGAGTGGATGTGCTTTATGACAACCCCCATTTTCACATGGGGACGTATGTCTGAACAAGAATACTTTATTAATTCTTACTAATTAATTACTTATTAATACTTCTTTTTTCACTGTTCATCATTCATCACTTTCTTGCTTAAACATTTTCTGTCACTCAGTCAATGAACGGAAACAAAGCAATGTGACTTAGATGACCACTCATGCACCAGAAATAGTCACAATGAATAGCGCACAACATCCAGAGGTTGAAAATTGTTTGCCTAAAGTATTCAGTGCATACTTCAGAATTACATTCACAGAGATCAGACTTGTTTCTCAAAGAGAAAAAGGGCTACATTTACATGATAATTCATTCACAATGAATAATTGAACCAGCTCTCCTTCTAATGAAGGCATTACTAGACTTTCATTCCTTGTATGAGGGAGTCCCTCACACACTGTTCTAAGTGTACTATCCTTGAGGGGTTTGGGAAGTGGTACATGGGAATGGCACAGCTCTCTGTGTTGTCTGGAACTGTTGGTGTTACTGGTTTCAGTTGAGTTAAATATTTAAACTGTCTTGGAGACGGACTCAGTGTACCGTACTGTTTTAACCTCATTGGATCTTGAAGACTTGACCACAATTGTTTGGTGCTCTGTGTACAGAGTTTTTTCACATAGAAGAGAGGATTCATTAACATTTATGTGAACCATTTATATCACTGGCCTTGGGAGATTATTAATAAAAAAAAATACGAGAAAGATTAGGGAGTATTTAGTGAATTTTTTTTAATGTTATATAATGACATAAGCCATTAAAGTGAAGGCAATAGATACATATTATTATGAAACAGATGAACAATCCATGTGAATCCTTTTGGTGATTCTGTAACAAAAAGCTGCTCTTTTTCAAGCTTTTTCCTTAAAATACAGCTCAAATGTACAGCTTTGGCAGAAGTCAAAAAGCAAAACACAGTTGCAGGTCCACAAATTCGTGGTTTCAGGATATTTTCTGGGTGTCTGTCAAATGCATGAATCCCCTAGTAATAGGAGTGGAATGGCATGTACATTTCTGTACAAGTTCTGACCATATTTTATTTGAAAAGTAAATAAAAAGAAATTAAATAGACAAGTCAACATTGAACAGTAAGGGTAAAATGTTATATAGGGGCTTCTGGCAATATCAGAATTCACTGGCGCTTTGCTCAAATGGTTTATGATGGCACCAGAAATCTTTTGATGGAATTATAGCCTTGTAATTCAGTTGTGTTACGTTTATTCTGCAGAGCTTTATTATTTATGTACCAAGCCAGTTGGTTTAAAAAAGCTGTACAAGTGTATGGCTTTTTGAAAATCTCATCAGTGGTAATATATGCAGAAAGAGGCCTGGCTGAGTGAAGGTGTGGCCAAAGGAGGATGAATATGGGGAGAGGCTCTGGTTTGGATTATGTGGTAGAGCTGTTGCCTATGATTCAAGGGGAATATCAGTTTTAGTTTCTCACTCACACGAAAAATCCAGATTGAGAATGGACTAATTTACCAATACATTAGTTAGCTGCATGTTCAGCTACCCACTGGCAGGCCAACAATCCCTAAAGGGTTGTGTGAGCATGGATGATTTCTTCTTCTTCTTGTCAACTCAGGTGACAGTCTGAGCAAAAACTCAACCCTTCCTATGCTGCTTTGGAGCATGCCAGAAGCAGCAAGAATGGTGTGATTTACTGTGCTTGAGTGGGGGCGAGATTCAGGTTTTCCCATGCTTGTGGGCTTGGAGGTGGTGCAGAGGGGGAACTGAAAAGGAATTGTGCTGATGGTTAGTACTATGTGGACCTATTGGCCATTGTCTTCCATGAAACAAGGACACTGCTGTAATGGGGCTTATTGCAATAGTAATTGCACAGCAGCTCTGATGCTGCTCTGTTTCTGGGGGCTTCCTTCCCATCTCTTTCCTGTGAAACTCTTCTAAACCAAGCCTGGCTGTTGGGGTAGGATTTGGGCCTTTTTGCACTAATACATTATTTAAAATGAGCCCTAATAAAATACCTTTGTTTCTAGCTTGTGTTTTCCAGCACTTCCCCCACCACTTTTGTTAATGATCTAGGACAGTGTTTCTCAACCTGGGGGTTTAGAGGGGTCACAAGTGCAGAGCTGGTATTGGGGGTGGCAAGAAAGGCAATTGCCTGGAGCCACAAGGGCGCCATGAAACTAAGTTACATGCCTCAGCCCCATGGGGGTGGGACTCAGCTTCAGGGGTACAGTAGTTTGGAAAGGTTAAGAACCACCGATCTAGGATAACTGTTTGAAACAATGGTGTCTCCTTCCTCGACCCTCTTAATCTTGCAGTGAAGGTATATTGCTGAATTTGTAGCATCTCTGTTCTTGCTGTCACAACAGACTGTGATGCCATAGACATAGAATGATGATCTGCCCTTTGGAGAGGCAAATGTCAGTGCATAGTGGACAGGTCTCATTCCAACTAAAGTCTGTTAAAACTGAAAAGGGAATTCAGGCGATTACCAACAAAGTGACTCTTGAATAAACGTGCTTTTCTCACTTTTGCTACAGTGTGGCAATTGAGTCTAAGAAGTGATGATCACAGTATAGCAAATAGCACTCTATCACATTCTGGGATGCAATCCAGAGTACTGAGGGAGTTGAGTCATCACCGGCTCTGCAACCTTGGGTGCCCCACAATACCTCACTGATGTAGCTCCCAACCTGGACCACTCACAAACAGCCAAAGAGGATTCAGGTCACACCCTGAGTGTCTGCGTATAGGTGCAGCCTGCCAGCAACATTCCAGTTCAAACTCTGGCTTCCACCAGACTTGGTTACCACTTGCAGTGTGACCCCAAACACAGCAGTCCCGTATTTCTTCCCAAAAGTTCTGTCTTGGACAGTCCTGGACAGACCTTGTAAAGGGTCAATATGCGACAGTTTGCTACTTTAATGAGAGAGACCAAACAAATCTGCTTAAACACAGCACTGGATTAGTTTTGATTTAAAGAATAAAAATCAGTTTATTTAACTACAAAGAGATTTTAAGTGAGTACAAGTAGAAAGTATTAAAGTAGGAAGTTGTTACAAGATAAATAAAGATAAAACACTTCTAGTAGCTAAGATTTAACAAACTAGACTCAGTTCAGAATAAAATCCTTATCTCATGTTCCCATCGATATAGCTGACCAAATTCTTAAGTCAGGATCTGCCCCCAAAGTCCAAAGGGCAGGTTCCTTTGTTTTTTTTAGGTGAAAGATAGGGAGATAGAAATTGACTAAGGTGGTTTTGCCCCTCACTTTTATACTCCAGTCCCCCTTTCAAGTGGATTCTTCGAGGATTACCCCTCAAAGCAAAGTTTATTCAAACAGTAAAGAAGTGGAGTCTGGGGTGAAGGTGCTCCTGTGCTCTTTCTTCTACCCTGTGTATGCTGAAATGCAAATTTACCTTGTCTCCCTCTTGCTGTCTCAAGGACCTTGTTTACTACTTTTATGTAAATTGAGGTTAAACACGCATTCCTTTGTTTAAGATACGCTTGCTTAACCACTCCTGCCTAATAAGGCTATGTGTGTTTGAACATGTGCTACCAACCTCATAAGAATGGCCATGCTGGGTCAGACCAATAGTCCATCTAGCCCAGTACCCTGTACATTGGCCAATGCCAGGTGCTTCAGAGGGAATGAATAGAACAGGTAATCATCAAGTGATCCATCCCATCGGCCATTCCCAGCCTCTGGCAAACAGCAATCCCTGACCATATGGCTAATAGCCATTGATGGACCTGTCCTCCATGAACTTATCTAGTTTTTTTTTTTTTAACCCTGTTATAGTGTTGGCCTTCACAACATTCATTTACTTGGTCATCACCTTCAGTTCAGCATCTGGAATAATATTGTGTGACATTTCAAGTAATAAAACAAAAACACAGTGGAGGAAATATGTATGTCAAATCCACAAATGGGAGGACAGTTCTCTGCGTCACACAGGCTTCTTTGAAGTTATGGGCTTTTCTGTAACAATTTAATGCAGTGGCGCACCTGACAGGTTGCCAGAAAGCCACCACCATTAAAGCTAATGGCATTTAGAGGGCAGCGTTTGCTTGTTCTTTATGTCTCTGTGCTCTTGGATCTTTAAACTGCCTTCCTGTATTCCCAAGCCTTTTCTGTGAAGGGAGCTTTTTAATATGGAGCACTGTTAAATCAGCTGCAGTGAAGTTTCATAATTCATTCTTTTCAGTCATCGGTTTGATGCTTTCTTTGATTGAATCAGTGCAGTTTCTTAGCAGATTCTGTGTAAAAATACATTAATAATTAAACAAATGCTTTCCATTCTGTAAGTTTTTGACCTGCTGGTTATGCAAGGATAAAAATCAAAAGGTTTGGAGTTTATGGTGAGTTCAAATTCAAACTCTCTAAACCTGTCTTAACTGCAAAATTGGACAGGAAATTACCCACAAATCAGCTTCCTTATGAAATCTCTCTAGTTTCCACTGCAGTTCAAGCCAGAAGTATTGAAAGGGCAGTCTCCTTGATTATCTCCACTGTTCTACCTGTTGCCAGCCAGAATGTAGAAGTCAATATGGACTGATGAAAATGGATTGATACTGCTAATAATAAAAAGTTAACTAAACATTTCAAACCTTTAAGAATCTTTGTTTCTAAATGAGCAAAAAATCCAGAATGGGCATTGTTTTTATTTTTCTAATTCAGTTTGCCCTCTCTGGCAGCTGGTCTTTCATACGATGTTGTTCTCAGCTGTTTAGTGGCTTTGTAGACCAACTACTGGAAGATGAGACAATTGCAAATGGAAATATTTGGGTACAGATTTGACATTCCAGCCAGTAGAGGGCAGTTTGTGCAACGTTTGCCTCTAAGAAGCAATGGTACTTTTGGAAATAATATTTGAGCACCACTCCATTGGCCTGTCTTAGTCCATCTCCAGGATTTCTTTTGTCATGAAGGTGATACCTCTGAAAATGATGATCTGTATACTCAGGAATATAGAACAGCCCTTCACAAGCCAATAGGATTGGGAGCATGCCTTGGCTGTGCTATATTTTGAATCCAGGAGATACTCAAATCTTTCAGAGGTTACTTTTGACATCTGGATTGACCACCCAGTTATGCTTTTGCTTGGCATTCTTAACATCACTAAGCAGATTGTCATTGTCTTCCCAACTGCTGGCTGTGTTTTTCTGATCTGCTTATATAGACTGTTTGGAACATTTCCCATCAAGGCCCTGTGTGTGTACACGTGTGCATATGTAGGTGTGCTGCACTTCAGACATGTTCCAAAACCTCTTCTTTTGATGTGCCATGAACAGCCCCTCTCATGTCTCCCACCTATCATTACTACAGACCTCTTGGTCAGGCCAACACAAAGTTATGGTGGTGTGACATTGTGTCAGATGCTTGAAGATGAAACGTCATCTTGTGCTGCTGGGCTACATGTACTCTTTTGCTACAGTGCAGTGGGAAAGGCCCTTTTATCATTATGAGTTAGTCATAATTCCAGGTGACTGAGCAAGGCATTTACACTGACTACTAAAGTCAGAGTGGATATTGTTTTCATTTTAGATCAGTTTTACCTAATTCTAAGGCTGGGATGATTTTATA
Source organism: Emydura macquarii macquarii (assembly GCF_026122565.2). Classification (NCBI taxonomy): domain Eukaryota; kingdom Metazoa; phylum Chordata; order Testudines; family Chelidae; genus Emydura; species Emydura macquarii. The sequence goes on along the minus strand of NW_027130204.1, from coordinate 10,194,745 downwards.
TAATATCCTGTTCTCTGAGATAAGTCAGGTTTGTCAGTGAAGTTCAGGGATTTAATGTGTCTGCTGCCTTGTGACACTATGAGAAATAATCACAATAGGATTAGTGTAGAATCCTTATATTTGAATGGATTTTCTTGCTGCCTGCTTATATGACCTTCATGTTAATTCTTCCTCTTTCTGAATCCAGTCTTCGTAATCCTTATTGAGTGAAGATCCAGCTCCCACAGCAGCTATTGCAGTTCTGAATTCTCTTGTTTTGTTTGGAAATGACACAGAACTGCTGTAGGTAAATAATGTTAGTGAAAAATTTATGCTCATGCTGACTCTGAAAATCTTTGGATTGGAAAGGTTAATGACAGACGTTATATTGGCTTGGAATGGTATATTGACAGGAATGCTGCAGTGCTGAAGAGTGACAAATGATGGGCATTTAGTTGAGTCACCATGCATACGACTGTATTAAGTCAAAGTTGGATAATTTGTGAATGGAATGACACTGTTCCAGCTCTTATTTCTTCTTTGCTGAGTTCAAACGCTGCTACTCCTTCCTCCTTACTCTATGGAAGCCCCACTCTAAGTATGCTGCATGGCACAAGCTCTTCAAAAGTGACAAAAGCTAACAGGATGAAAGGGAGTCAATCAGGCTCAATTCTCTCTCACCTAGTTTTACTTTTGGAAACTCTTTTTTACAGGGAATGATTGTGGGGTAACTGCAATAGGAGTTCCTGAAAGATGTTCCTGCAGGAGTTATGCTGCCAGGGGCTGGTAGGCAAGTCAATAAGAAATAGGAAAGGGCAACTTCCCTTTTGCAGATGCACACAAATTTGGGCTGGAACATATGTGGATAGACTTCAACCGTCTTAAGGACCTAGCTAGCTATCCATCTGGGTGGCACTCGATATGCAAAGAGACTATATCCCTTGGGATTTGCCATGTGGTGATGGTGGTGCTGATGATGATCTGTGGGTTAAAGGCAACTAATAATGGAAAACATCTTTTTTTCCTAAGACACTGGTTCAAATCCAGCATGATAGTGAGTGGATGTCATTGCCAGCTATTTACTGCTTGGTTTTTTAACTGAAATAAATTGATAGTCTAGTCTAGTATCTAATAGGTATATATGTCCACCTCACAAAACCCACAACAGCTTGCATTTTTTGTGACAGTCTCAGCAAGAGGTGGATGGTTCCTCCAAAATAGGGCTGAGACATAGAACCTTGCACTGATGCTCCCTGTGCTGGAATTATTCTAGATTGGGGCGTTTTAAGTGCTGGATTGGTTCCCTCTGAATCCTGAACCTTTTCAGCATAAATGTAAGTATGTAACAAAATCCAGGCAAAGGAAGAGTTTTTTTTTGTTTGTTTTTTTTTGAATGCTGGCTTGGGGAAGACGAGGAAGAAATTATGAAATGGTGCCCAGCTTCACTTTTGAAAACATTTATGTCACAACACACAGTGAAATCACTGTGCTTTATTGGCGTCTTTGGAAAGTATGTCCTGGATCTGTCCTTGATATGACACTTAGCATAAGATATTCTGTCTGTTGTGACATTAGAATTTACATCATGAAACATGTGTCATCTCCTGTGGTGAATGAATGTGCGTCCCTTCTTGGTGATAAATCATTTCTAAAGTGTTTGGCCCACGTTTTGTTAGAATACTAGAAATTCTTACTGCTCTTGGCTAGAAATCACATGTACCATTTTACAGCAGATCAGTTTTTATCAGTGATGTAATACAAACTTATATCAATCATATTGAAACCATCTTTGCAACAACTACTGATAGGCATTTCAGAACTGAAACAAAGTTCTTGACCAGTATATATAACCTTTTTACAAATTGAATGCAATGGAATTATTTTGACTCCTTTTTGCTTCTTTTTTTATAGCATATCCATCCTTTTCTTGGCACTTGTGGCCCGTGCCTTGTGCGTCACAAGAGCAAAGAAAATGCCACTGTGGATCTTCTTTTAAAATAGCACCCTGCAGCATGAGTCAGGCTTTGAGACTGGTCTTTGTCCTTCTTTTGCCTTTGTCCTTGTCATTCTGTCCTGCCCTATGGTTACATATAGTAACTGAATAGTATAGCCCTGTATTAGGATAATTTGTTCCTGATGAATGCCAGAGAAAATTACAAATATGCTGACTTGTGACTTCTCCGTGAAGTTAAACTAGTTCATTGAGAGTTGTAATGAGTATGTATATTTAAAAAAAAAAAAAAAAAACACTCACCCCTACCTCTCTACAAGGTTAGCTTACTGAAATGTAATGTCTCATTTCAAGTGCCAGCTTGTTTATAGCAGGATTATTAAGAAACTATGCATCTTAAATTTATTGCTCTGGAAACAAAGCATTAAATGGGATTTTGTATAGTCAGGACTACAGCATCAGACAGGATCACAGAACTGTAAAATAAATAGGAAATTAGAAGGAATCAATATATTTCCTTTTCCTCTACTATGTTTTTGTTTCAATGGGGTGTATAATCTCAACTTCTTTTCTTCCTATCGGCTTTCTCTCACCTCTTCTGAAAGATGGCACTTGTTGCTGCTCAATGGGGTTAGAATGCTGAAGTTCTGACTCCAGGGAAGTGAGCCACTTACAAATCTTCCATCCAAACCGCGCCCAGCTATAAGTCTGCCTATAAGATATGACACAATCATAGTCTGATGTAGTATGGCTGTAACATGTTATATGTTTAGAGATGCTTCACAAAGTAGTAAAAGGCTCTGTTTACATGTGAGGTGCCTAATTTTTGGTATTAATAGTACAACACCTGGGTGAGCTCTCTTGAGTCTGATGTAACTTAAGGATTTTTGAGATAAGAAATAAATACACAGCTGTGTTCACTTCATAAGGAACTCCGTTTGTATTGCCCATGTTGGCTTGCCTTTTACACCATTTAGTGAGCTATTTGTCTTTTTTTAAGGAGTTGGCAAGATTCTCACTACAGAGAGAGGTTTGCAACATAAACTTGATTGAGAAAGGACCCAAGAAAAAATATACATGGGGCTAGAGAATGTTTTGTATATACAGAACTTTTTTTCTGTGCATAATAATTGTAGGGTATTTGAATAAGGGCCAATGAAAATTAGAGGGATAAATACTAGTTATGCTGCACATACAGTAGCACCAGCCAGAGATGGCATAAGTAATACTGCAATCTATTAAAATGTTAAAGGGGAAAGTGCATCATATATAGTACTTTGTGCTGCCTTAGTAAAAAATCAGTCAATAAAATCTATTCTGTCAAACAGTAAAGAAATCGTTGTTAGATGTATCAATGTGATTCTTCCTGCACAGCAATGTCCTGGCTGGATTTCGTTGTTTTCCATGTGTGGGCTAGATCATGCCTTTTAAGCACTGCCCTGAGCCAGCAATCAGGCCATAAGCTACCTGCCCCAGGAGGAGCTGAGGAAAGCACTAAGAATCAGTCACTCCACTCAGACGCAATTTCCTCTCTGCTTCCTCACTGCTCCAGGAGGGATAATAATTTAATATTGGTCTATACCAGATTCTGGCCAGCATGCTGAATGGCAAGTGCCAAAGTTCCACTCCTTCTTGGCCCTTCCCCCTCGCTGCTTCCCACCCACCTACTACCACCAGTGCACCACAGTCACTTATTCCTGCAGACCCAGAGCCAAGTCTAGGCCTTTTTGCTGGGAAAGCCCTCTCGTCCTCTTCCATAAGCTTGACGTTTACAGCGCCACACTTCCAGAGGAACATAGCTTTCAATGGAAGTCATCCCTGCAAAAAAAAAAAAAAAAAAAGAGGCACTCACTGAAGTATCTTGACCTTTTTCCATGGAGGGCCTCGAAGGTTAACATTTGACCTTGATTTTTACTTAGTATCCTGTCAGGAGCCATTGTCGTGAATGAGACACTTGGGTGATGGGCTGCCAGCAGAGGAGTTGTTGAGGAGAGGGGCTGATGCATTCTGGGCTAAATGAAGAGCTTTTAATGTGGGTATGCTCGCACTTAGGCACAGTGAGTTGCAACAGTTCAGCCTGGAGGTCACAAAGTCTGGATCAGTGTGGCCAGGCGTATGTTAGGTTTGATGGGAGGCAGCCTTCTGAATGTTGTAAGTGGAGGAAAGCATTCTTTATTGTCATCTCTATCTGTGTATTGTGGCAAATGGCCTGATTCACCCTAGTGGGTCTTGTGCTTTTGCCTCTTATAGTGGGCCAGGGCATCGCCAGTTACCCCGTCTCCCCAGGGAGGGGGGTAGGTACCTGGGCCCGACCGCTCCTCCAGATCCCAGCCCAGGGGCCCTATGAGCAGCAGCTTTGTGTTGCTGGCACTGTATTCGCAGCTGCAGTCTTTTCCCCTGGGCTACTTTCTGCCTCCTTGGGCCTGCTCCCTTGCTGCCTGGGGCTAGGCTTCCTTATCCAGACCCCTGTGCCTGGGGGGTATCACAGTCCTGCTTGGGCAAGCTTCCCCCACCTGGGCCCAGTACCTTTCTCTGCACTCTTTTCTGCTCCTCCACACAATTCTGAACTCTTCCACCACCTTCACACAACTCTGAATTCCTTTCTGCTCCTTCACACAGCACGGCACACCTCCGCCTCACACGCTGTCTGTCTGGAGCAGAGGGTTTTTATCAGGCACCTGGCTGGGCCTAATTGCCCTCTAATGATTCTGGCTGATCTGCCAGGAACAGAGCCCTGAGCATTCTGGGGTTTATATATCTTCCTTGTTGTCTGGGGGGGGCGCCCTGCGACTGTGGGGCCTATCTCCATTCCTCCATCTGTTCACGCATCTGGGCGGAGGTCCTCTGGGCAGCGTCTGCTGGCTCCCTTGACACCTTCTGGGAGCAGTGGGCGCTGTCCGGGGTTCTCTGCTCAGTGTCCCCTTCTGGTTCCCTCCGTTTGACCCTTTGACCCTCACGCCCTTTCCTGTTTTCATTTGTTGTCCCAGGAAATCAGTTGAGTCCTGGGTCCGGTGACTCCTCCCCTTAGGCTGGGAGAGGGGCCTTTAGCGGTTGGCGGGCACACGCCCCCTGGCACTCAACAATATCACTCTCCTACTGCCCTCTGCTCTTGCTATATCACAGTACCCAGCAGCAGCAAGAAGTGCAGGAACTTTACGCTGTGCACCCATTCAGCAGTCTGTGAGTGCTCTCTCTGTCAGCGGTGCTTGAGACAATAATGACTTCTAGGGTTTCAAAGTCTTTCTTTTCATCTTCCTAAAAGCACTGCCGCTATATGCTGAGTTTAGCTTCAGACCACTGCCTTTTGGTCAAGTGCTGATCTCAGTCAAATAATGAGAGAGCTGAAAAATGGTGCAGTTTGTAGTAGAGGTAAAGAAGATGTTTAGACTCTGGAACACAAGCACTCAGGGTCTCACTTTTGAAAGACAAGGGTGCCCATCAACACAGTGACTGTTCAGATCATGCTGGAGTGTTGGGTCAGTACTCAATAGAGGCTCAGAGGAAGAGTGACACCAACAGAATTACTGGCACCACTTCTTAGCAGCACCTTGGGTTGCCTTTGGTGGTGTCCCATCCAAGGACTGGCTAGGTGCTATGCTGCTTTATTTAAGAGAATGTGAGAAGAGCAGAGTTCATGTCCAAATGCTAATCAGCATACCATGTTTCACCACCATGCCCTCCCTTTGCTATTTTGGGTTCTAGCTTGTGACATATCTGATTTTTCTTTCCAAACATGACAATATACAGTTACATATGGACTGGACTATCTGAACAGGGAACAATGAAAACTAGCAGCAACAGGTGTTAAAACAAACAGTGTCTGAACTTTATTGCAGTACAAGTAGAAATAATGCAAGCCCTATAAAACTTGTTAGATGGCTTGCTCCCACTGATGTGTCAACTGCAGCAAGGCCAGGCACTCAGATACCAAGATGATGAGCAAAATCATAGACCCTGGATGCACTAGATTAGAATAAAAGAAAAGTGCAGTTAGATTTAACTCTGCTCCTTCCCGCAGTCAAGATTAGCCACATCATAATATATGTCTCTATAACAGAGGGATATCTGTATGGTGATAGATTGATAATGTTTGTTCCTAACTATTTCTAAGCTGATGACTTGCTTGTTGAAGTTTAGTTTTAATCTAACAAATTTTTCATGCTGTTTACAATTCATGTCCCTGAGATTAAAGATTATTGCTTAAGTGTGATCTATCTTCCTTCAGTGAGATAATATTCTGTAAGGCTTTTCAAGACGGTATCAAGTGTAGAATGTATATTTCCTTGAAATGCTAATGATTTGACTTACCCTCTATAGTGCTGGGTGTTACCCCATGTTGTCTCATTGCTTTGTTGTTTGAGATTTATTTTGTTTAATATTTTTCATTACATTTTTCTCCAATATCTGTCGGATTTCAACAGATGGACAGTCTGTAGGATTTAGGAAGATTTGCATGATTAGTGAGACTTTTACACTCTTCTCCCTCCTTGAGGATATTTTATGCATATCTTTGTAGTACTAAGAAAAAAAATTGTATGGTCATGTCTTAACTTCCATATTCTTCTCTCCATACCTATAATAGTATTTAGCACTTACATGGTACATTGAATCATCAATGAATTGTAAAAACATTTTAAAAAAAATCCTCATGACATAGCTGTCACCTAAAGAAATAAGTATGATCTCCATCTTACAAATGGGAAAACAGAGAGAAAGAGAGAGAATGTGGTCTTGTCTTCACTACAGAACTGTCCTACAATAGAACTGCAATAGATCACTGAAGGGAAGAGCAAGTCATGTTCAGTGATGTGTCATCTACTCATGATTAAACCGTGCTGTGCCTTGGGTTCATGATGACTATCTGACAGGATGCTGAACATGTCTTGTCCTTGTTCTAACATGATAACATTGTGTTGTAAAGACAAGGCCAAAGGGGTTTACTCATGGTCACACAGCAACTCAGTTTAAGAGCAGAGATTGGAATTCAGCAACCTCTTGACTCTGAGCCTGGTGTTTAGTCTCCTAGACCAGCCTACCTCTCTGCATTGATGAAATTCACACTGACAGTCAATTCAGTGCTGAACCATTGTTCTTCCCAGTAACCTCGAAGATCATGTTGTGGGATTGACCCCACTGCTGAATCACAGGGAACAGGGTCCACTGCTAAATCCCCAGTGCACACACAATGCTTTTAAAGTGCTGACCCCAAAGGGAAGTTATAGGATTTGGTCCATGACACCTTCTTAACTAACCCTCATTTACTTCACTATTTCAAATAGATGATCATCCTGTGAGGTAAATAGTATTGTTCCTCAAAGCACTGTTTTAATGAAAGCAGTTTAAACGAGTTGTTGAATTTAACCTGAGGGTTATCAGCTTCGGTGCCCAGTTTTTGGAAGATCTTTGAAGGCAGCGAAGAAGATAATAGCAGTTTTCTACATCCACGCTAAACAATAACAAGACTGAAAAGCAAACCACTATTAACTGTTCCTCTGGAAAATAGGGACCCCAACACAAAGAGACTGAAAGTAGCACAGATAACTTCACATGACACGTTTGACTAGCACTGAATGCTGGAGTCAAACACCATATGTCATTATCATGCCCACACAGTAGTTCAAATTCATGATTATAACATGTGGTGCAAGCTTTTTTGGATTATTTCCTATTTTCATCACTTAATTCATGTTTTCAGCTTTTGCTCTACAAGTAAGATTTAGCAGAGCATTGGGGGCAGGGGAGAGGGAAATCAGTACAGATCTGAGTATAATCAGTCCCTCCCAGCTTGTACCATAAAGCTGAGGAAATTAAAGGGACACTGTCAAATTATGAAGGGCCAAACTGTAGATTCTGTAATGTAAATAATAGACTTGTTTATTTGCTATTAATTACTTAAGCAGAGGCTATGCTCGGGCTATATATGGCTCAGAAGGCACATGGACTCTACCTCTAAAATGTTATGATCTAAACACAATATAAAGACCAGTGATAATAGGTTTATGTTTCAGATCAGACTAGTTTTATTCCCCAAGCTGATTGAAATATGAACAGAAAAAAGAAACAGCATACTGTAAATGGTATAAAGTTAATTGGATGTTCTTGCAGTTTGACTTATGCAAGGCGTGATTAGTAACACAGTTAAGAATTGCCTTTCATAAAGCCCTTCCAGCTGTGAATGGAATTGTTCCAATCCCTACTATTGCCTACTATTTCAATATATGGAAGGGGCCTGCATCTGTTCCCACTGGTGTCAGTGGAACTTTGCCATTGTCTCCAGTGGGAACGTGACTTGGCCATGTATAGTAGCATTGCATAGAGGTTAGAACATCTGGGAGTCAGAACTACTGGTTTTGCCACTGGCTCACTGTATAACCTTGAGCCGGCCTTTTAATATCTCTGTGCTCCATTTTCTCCGTTTATAAAATTGGGACAATGATTCTTTACCAACATGTTTCTAATGTACTTCAAGATCTTCAGATCACAAATGCTGTGGCTGCACTGTAAATACGTAGTGTTGGGTGTGTTATGCATACATCGGTCCTTTGACATACGAGCATGTAGTATTTTATGGTACATAGGTATTTATGGCATCTTTTGTGTGCAAAGAATTTGAAATACCATATACAAAGATTCTTCTGAACAAAGACCAAGTGTTCCCATATGTCACATTCACAATGAAAAGATACTTTAAGAAAGCACACTGTATGATATCAATGGTTTGTGAAAGTCACAGCAGCTTGAAGGAATACAAAGTCTTGTTCTTTTCTGGAAAACAGTTGGATTCCATACAGGAACTCAGGTCACATGTTAATGAAGATATTATTTTAAAGAAGCATTTTTTAAGCTAAGCGCATTAGGTGAGAGCCAAAATGAACAAAAATCCCCTTTTGTAGCTATCCACAACAACAAATCTGCCTGAGAGCGCTAATGTTGCCTGTTTCCAGAGCTCTTGCTTTATGGCTAAAGATATATATATATATTTTTTATTCAGTGCTGTAGTTGTCATTAACCCAGGATTAGTTAGAGGTCGGGTTTTTTGTTTTTTTTTTCATTGGAACTAAATCCTGTAAGAGTTGGCTGATTATGTGACCCTGGCCTTCAGTATACAAGCTTTAACCAGAAGACGAGACATGTAATGCAGTCAAAGGGACAATTGGAACAACAATCTATGTCTTTCGGGCATGTGGTCCAAATGACTCCCTTCTTCTACTAGGGTAAACTGTTCTCTCCAGCTGGGAAGCGACAGCCTTGTGGATTTTGGGGTGAGGGGTTTCTCCATTTATTCTTCCTTGGTGTGTCTGAAAGAAGCTTATGTAGTAATATCCGGATAGAAGATGGGTTTTAAGCTCTGGTACATCACAGATCGGATGAGCATCTGCACTGCCTGCCTGCCTGCCACTCTGATTTGGCTTCGCACGTGGTGATATTTCCTGTGTATTTTTAGGGGATTGAATTTAGGTGGGGTAGGGAATTCATTCTGTTTGTTTCATGCCAGAAGCCATGGCAGTGACATGTTGAGTTGCTTTTTGATGACAACATACAAAGGAGAATCTTGCATTACCTTCTGCCCAGCAAAACTAGTTTTTCCCATTTGGTACTGAATTAGAAAAAGGAAGGATAAAGATATACTTACTTTTGCTATCAGGGCATGCTATGAACGGAGACTGCAACAGTTTTGTCTACACGCAGCCTTTACTGACCCTGAAGCTCCATAGTCATGATACCCAGCAAGATTTTAGTCTACCACAACCCCAGTGGGGGCACTCGGACTGAGACTTACAGAACAACCAGGCGACGTAAAAAGTCTCTTGGAGAACTGTTCCAAAATGGATACCGGGTCAAAGCTGGACACAGTGTCCCTGAAAAGGAGGAACAACACACCTTTCGACACTCCTTGGTGTCTTGTTATAGGGTCGGCGCCTACTGGGGTAAGGTCCAGCTCTAACCTTAAACTTTCTGCTTCAAAACTGTAGTCTTGATGATTTTTCTTTGACCGTGCACATGGTGCTAATATAATCCTTCCCTATGGAGCAGTTTTTTATAGTTAATTTTTCAATTTCAAGTAGTGCATTTGTGAAACTACAGATTTTAGTTAGCTTCCAGCAGAAATACTCTTCTTAAAGGTCCATGATGCAATATGCATCTATCTCTACATGAGATGTAAAATGCTGACTATAAAGGGGTTAAGTGTTCATCTGAAAATGACTTTTAATGCACTCCAAGACTATTTAGAGACAGGATATAGTATTCTACAATAAGGGAGTTATTTGGCAGTTATTCTGGGTATTATTGAAACTGCCCTTATTACTTTAATAGGTGTGCAGGTAGGTAAAGAATACTTCAGAAGTGCACAGCTAAGAGCTTTAATAAAGGAAAATTTTGTGTGGCGTTGCGTGAAAAACACTAATGTCCAACCTTCATAGATTTAGGACCATCTAATGCCCTTGATCCAATTTTTCCTCTGTGGGTCATAGGCAATAGAGTTTCCATGCTCTTTAGAGCTCTGGACTGTCGTACATTTATATAACACAGGCAAGCAGAGAAATATAAGCAAAATATTCTGGGTATATGTTCTTACAGGTTTTGTTGTTGTTAGTTATATCTTTGCTCCCATGCAAGAGCATGCATAACCCCATTTTATTGTGCCTTTTTCTCCATATCACAGTTCCCTGTTATCTTTTCGACCCCCCCTCCTCCAGGGAGGATCTTGTGTGATTCTGCAGAGCAGGGTGGGAGAGTTAAGATTTGGGGGGCACCTATCCAGAGACTTTGCATCCTGGAAAAGCTCACTGCCCACATAGAGTCTAGTCTTTGAGTTTCATGGTCACTGTGTTATATAATTATCGGACCAGATTATATCTGGTTTCCTAGAGATGAGTTCTTGTGCTTTCAGAAATTGAATAAAATATTTATTATTGGTCATGTATTGGATAGAATTAGCCATTGATTAATGTATTTGATGATTAATTCATTATTCACTGAAGATTTTATTCAGCTTAGCTAGAGCTGGTCAAATATTGGAAACATATTTAATTCTTAGCCATTGATTAATGTATTTGATGATTAATTCATTATTCACTGAAGATTTTATTCAGCTTAGCTAGAGCTGGTCAAATATTGGAAACATATTTAATTCTTTTGATGAATAAGAGCATTATTGGATATTTAGTATTTGACCAGCGTCAGAAATAAAATGGCATACTTTGTGAGAACACTAATTGTCATTTAGTTAAAAAATACCAACACTAAAAACTCTGGAGAAAGCTTAGTTTATACTGAAGGAACAACTCAACTGTGAAACTCCTGTAAGTGTCGGAAGCAGGAAATGGAAGAGCTATACTAAGGCCTTGATGCTGTGGACTGAAGTAAATAGTGTGTCCCAATATATTTGGAAAATGATATGGCAAACTACAAAAAATACATAAACAAGAAAGGGAAAATATAATCCCTTGATGGAAAGTTATTTCATGACTGAGCCTGCAGTCCACATATAAGCAGAATCCCAGTGAAATCAATGGGGATCTTACCTGCAGAACATGGGAAAGTCAGGGAGAGTTAAGCACCCAGCTACCATTTGTGCCTTTTTAAAATCCCCTCTCTAGTTTTTATGGCAATGAATAATTTATCTGTGGGGATTTCACTGTCTTCTCCTTTGCAAATTACATTTATTTTGAAGAGGAGTTCCCTTTGTTTGGATTTGTAATCTTTGGGCAATCCTGATTGATGCTGTCTTACTAATCCACTTGAAATCATTAATTCTGTAGAGCAGATTGCATCAGTGCCTGAATGACAGGCAGAGAATGTTATATTCTCAGCATCTTTTAGAAATATAATGGAGACTAAGATTTAAAATGATGCTGTTTTGCAGTAAACTTTATGGGAGAAAATATTTCTTTGCTATGAAACTGCTTTGTATATCAGTCATGCATTTTCTATTTTAACGTAACAACCTTCCAGCTCTTGAGTGTAGATCCAAAAATCGATGGGGTTTTGAGTACTCACATCTCACAGGAAGGGCCCTTAAAAAGTCTGATCTATCACCCAGTGAAGTCAATTGACAGATTCCCATTGCTTGTGTACAATGAGAGACCATTTTAGGTTCCTTTGGAAATTTAGCCTCCATTGTCTACTTTCCAAATGTGTATTTTAGTAGTCAGTTTGAGAGATTAGTGGCCTGAATTTTAAGTTGACTAGTGATTTTTGTTGCCTTAGTTTTTGGGTTCCCAATTTGAGATAACTTGAAGGTCCCCGATTTTCAGGGGGGGGGGGGGGAAAAGCACCTGCCCTCTGAAAGTTAGGCTCCTTTAAGGCGTCCTACGTTGGGCATTCAAAATCAATGGACACTTTTGAAAATGTAGGCCAGGATATCTGTATCTCTTATTAGTGTGAATATTTCATTCATATTTGTTTGTTCACTTTATTGTATTAAAAGCACCAATCTAGCTCCTGAACAATCTTTATAAAAACATATAACACGCAAATAATTTATCCAAACTCAAATATAATCCTTCCCCTCAGCTCAATGAACCCACCACATATTGTGTGTTTAAATATATACTCATCCCAGTAAAAATAATACAACATAGCACTCACATAGTGCTTTATACCTTCAAAGCACTTTGCAGACAACTGGTTAATCCTCACTACTAAGCCGGTAAACTTTTGTAAAAGTTCTGAAGGCCAAGTTGTGCCCTGAGCGACACCTGTACAATCCCCTTGTGGTCAATAATTTGACACACATGCAATTGCTTGGAACATAGGGTTTATCTAAATTAGAAATTGCACTGATTTAACTTAACTGATTATCCATTGATCATTATCCATCGCTCTAGTTAACCTGTGCAAATGTAGACAAACTGGTTTAACCCTTGTTTAAATCAATTTAGTTTGTGTCAGTAAATTATCAATTTAAGCAAAGCAATTGAAGTGAAAGTTACATCAATTTAAATGTGTCAACATTAGGAGTTTGCCCAGTTTTAACTAGATGGATTTAAATTCAGTTTAGTTCACCAATGCAACTTTTCTAATGTATCCTCTTAATGAATCCTGTTAGATGCACAAGAAGGGATAGAATCCAGTTTATTTTCTCTCTTGTGTTGGATCTGCAGGGTTGGGAGTAGTGAAAACCATAAAGACTTCAGTTAGTCCCTAAAGTAAGCAGTGATAACTATGATTACACAAAGTGAGCAGATCTGTTGAGTAGGAAGATGTCAGTTTAACAGTCACTTTTGGGGGTAGGTCTACACTATCAGACTCTACGCTTTATGTATTGTGCCCTCTAGATCACATGTAGAAGACTCCAACATAAAATACATCACTTGGATAAAGGAGAGTGAATTCAAAGGAAAGCATTTAGAGTGCTCTTGTGGGTGATTTGACTCATTAACTTAAGCAGGCAGGAGCAGGATCCAAATTAAGTATCTGTTACACAGAATCAATCTGAAATCAGAATGGAGTTTACTGAAATACAATGTGATTTGACTTTAACATAATTTATAAGATTATATATTATACAAACAAAATAATTTAGCAGTTATTTCATATTATGAAGTAATTAAAGTTCCATAAAGGACCGTAAGTAAAGTTTCATTTGCTAGCATAAGATACTTGCATCATACACAGATGGAATAACCACCCAGACACTTGCATTATTACACAGGCAGAATAATTTTCTAAATAGTTTTCATTAAGTACAGTTACAAAAATTCTTGTTATATGCAGAGTTGACACAAGTGTGGGAGAGCGAGATAGATTCCTTTCTGTTACCTTTTCAGAAGAATTGTTAACTAAGTCCCTATTACAGAATATTTATTACTGTTGCTGTACAAGCCATAAAGAACACTGCTTGAATTTCAGATCCCTGGTGCATTTGTAGGGCTGATAGAGAAATCATCTTTTTAACTATCAACTGAGCAAATTTAACATGGGATCAGCGAGACACAATAAATATGAATAACTTATGAATATGAATATAACTCATATGCAAACTTGACACTATCAGACTAGGTCTGAATAGAGACTGGAAGTAGCTAGCCTACTACAAAAAATAATGTTCCCTCTTTTGGTATTCACACCTTCTCATCAACTGTTGTGAATTGGACTCCTCCACCCTGATTGAATTACCTCGTTAACACTTGCCCTCCTCACTGTGATGTAATTCAGGCATCCTTGCATGTATGTATATATACCTATCTAACTGTAGTTTCCACTTCATGCATCTGACGAAGTGGGTTTCTGCCCATGAAAGCTCACGCCCAAATAAATTTGTTAGTCTTTAAGGTGCCACAGAACTCTGGTTATTTTACAATGAATATGGAGCATCATGTTACTAGTTTTATGCAGTTACTTTTCAGAGCTGAGTGGCACTTCACGGACTTTTGGTATGTACCCATTGCTGTGTCTTAAATTAGACTTATCAACAAATTAAACCAAATGTAAGCAGAACAGGTTTTTGCTGAGCCTGAACTGATAGTAAGCTGATTTTTATCAAGCCACTGAGTAATTCAGCCCATTTTGTTTCTGACAACAGTCTCAGTACTATGGCAGACTGATCAGTGTGAGTAAAGGATTACTGTATCATCTGCTCACAGAAGCATCTTTGATTGTGAGCACGCTTTTGGCATGTCATTAACACAGCACCAGAATGAAGTGTATGTATGGGCTTTCCCTTTTGGGCATACTCAGTTCGTTCATCATCTCCTTGCTAAGCACAAGATGATACTGACAATCATCTACTCAGGGCAAACTTATTTAATCTGAGTCTGCCTCTTGAAGTTCATTTCCAGCAGCTGCTCTTTGAAGTCTATTTTGAGGAAAGGATTGAAACCTCTGAATTACTTCAGTCTTTCCAAATGCATGTAATTTACTTCAGAGGATAGAGCAGTTAATGCTCAAAATGCTTTAGATCCCCAAACACCTTTCCTCGCACATACCCCTTATCTCTTTCACAGTGGGCTTTGAACAGTAGTCATTTAAGAGTGGGAATTACCCTTTTTCTTTTGTCTGAGCTCAACTAGTGAATTCTATTATCAAAGGGTGACATTCACTCTGATGTAAAGGGGCCAGGGATGGTTCTCCATCCCATTCCAGCCCCATGGTGAGTTATGCAGTGAGGTCCCTGGAATGGAGCAGCCTTATTGGGGGCACTTTGGTCACTCTCTGCATATTGGGATTGGGAACTGAGATCCATGTGTAATCACCCCCACTCCAGGGAGTCACTCTGAGTGCTGGGTTTGCAAGACCTGTCTATGTTTGTTTCCGCACACTCTGAGGCCAGGGCTCTAGGTGTTCCCTGCACTAGGTCCTTCAGGATGTTCCCATAAACACCCAGAGTCTGATGAATGACAAAGGGTTGCTTCATTAAAAGCTAGCAGAAATATACATCACTGTTACCATAGGCACAATGGGGACTTTAAGTTACAAACACAAGATGAGCCAACAGTTCCTAACTCAGCCCCCCGCAGGAGTACACAGGTGGGGTTCCTCCAGCCTACTTTGAGGAATGCTGACTCCAGGCCATCCCTCTCCCAGAAGCAATCATTCATGTCCCTGCTGGAGCTCAGTCCTTCTGTCCATCTTGTTCAGACATGTCTGCACAGCTCTCTTGTTTACAGGCCATTCCTGAGTACCCATTTGTTATGGCTGTTGCTGGCCCATTTACCAGCAAAAGGCTACTTCCCAGTCCAGCGCTTAGCCATTCAGATCCAGCTCCCAGTCTTCGCATCATAGACCGCTCCCAGGATGCAGCCTCCAGCCTTCTGCTACTGCTCTCTCCTGATCCAGGTCCCCTCTGACTCTGGCAGTACTTCTTTTTCCTATTCTGGAGGGATTATGGAGCACTCAACTGGTTGGATGTTGCACTGAGAAATTAATAAAATGCCTAGAAATGAAGCAGCAGGTTCATTAGAAATGATTGCATGGATCCTAATGCTCAATGCAAATGGAGCAGATGAGCTCAGGAAGAGAAGCAGATTTCAGTCCCCTTCTAGAACATAGGCTAGAGTAGTAATCATTAGGAAAGAGGGGTGCAGTCTGTGATAAATTTGGGGTCAAAATGCACAAGTCACTAGCAGGTTCTTTTACTTAAGTGTCTACTTGCATACTTGGTGCAGAAAATAAGACTGGTAAATCCAGGATGTAGAGATATGAAGACTGTTTTAGCACCCCAATTCAAGGGAGCAAGTATAATTATAATCAAAGAAAAAGAAAAATAAGTGTAGCAGAACAGTCCCCTGTATTGTGCATACTCACAACCTTAAGGAGATTATCTGGAATGAAAATGGAAAGAATAGTAAGTGGAGAAGTGCTGTAAGTGGGAGTGACATTATAAGGTTCCACTGTCCTGTCATCCTGATGTCCCAATTAAGGACTGGGCATACAACTCTTTTATACAGCTTTCCCTTACACCCACAGATGTCTGGGACCATATTTGATTAACTCTCAGCTCCCGCCTTGTGTTTGGGATTCCAGGAGACCAATGTCAGGATTTCGGCTGCTTGTATGGCCAATTTGTGTCAATGTATTTCACAGTGCTTTCAACATGTAAATATGGTTTTGTTCCATGGATATTTATTCCAAAAGCCTTTAAAACACTATCATTTTAAACGTACTCTGTTCTGTAGCCTTTGATTGATTTAAAGTGCAAGATGCACAAGCCATTAATAACAGTTTCATTTGCTCAGGCAGCTATGTAAATTTATTATAGGAGATGTAATTCATGAATCACACATAGACGTGAAGACTTTATTTAGTACTTAAATATATGCAAGTAAAGTAGAAATGCAATAGAAATGTAGGGGAACAACCCCCTACATTGTGCATACATACAACTTTATGAAGACCATCAGAAGCATCAGAGAAGGGGAAGATGGAAGGAAATGTAATTGGGAATGATGCTCCAGGTTTCCATCATCCTGTCATCCCAGTGTCCCAACTGGAGGTTGGTCTGACCATATTTTTGTATCCTTTTTCCTTACTTTCCCCACACATGCAGGACCATATTCAATTTAGGTCCAGCTTTCTGCCCTTGTTTGTCATTCCAGGGGACCATAATTAAAGTTCCATTTGCTAGCTTCACATACTCACATCACAAATTTCCTAATATTTCCAACACATTTAATACCAATATCAAAAATCCTCTAAAAATCCATTATTTCAAACTTAAACTGCCCTTTTGTAGTCTTCTTGTTGATCTCAAAAATCTTATAACCCTAGATCAAGCACGGTAGGATAACTATCTAGGCCTCATACTTTTGCAAAGCCTATAACAATATTTTACATTTGTTTTCCTTACTTGCATTACACCTTTAATTATTTTTATTATCAATATCTTTATGCAGTTTAACTTTCCCTAGCATATAGGTTATACTTTGATCTTAAGCAGACACCTTCCAAGATAAGTCAGGGGTCACAGGTCAACAGTTCCTTTGCTGTTTACTTATCACAAGATATGTATTGTTAAATCTTATAATGCTAGGTCAAGCACTTATTTGAAGAATTTAGGCCTTATGCTAACTAGTAGGCTCTATTAGGTCTCAAATGTATTGCAAAGTCTATTTCCACTATTTATACATTTTGTTTTTTCCTACCTGCTTAGAGCTTTAATATCAGCATTTTTAATCATATTTGCTTTTCCTAACATATAAATTATAGTTTAAACATCAGCATAAATCTTCCAAGATCAGGTCAAGGATGACCAGAGATGTTTCACGCTAGCCCTGTGGTCTGGCTCCATTTTGGAGGATGCATTTAGCCTCCCTAATTTGTTCTGATTTAAATGCGCTTTATGTAGGTGAATTTTATCCAAGAAGAACAAAGATGTCCCAACTCAGTTTAAATGGTTTCCCATGATGTGCAGGGTTTCACAGGAAGGCAATTTTTTATATAATTCAAAAACATTTTTGAACATTTAGAACATTTTTTCTCCTGAAACGCTAGCCATTATTTTTTCTAAAAATCAATAAAAATAAACAGCATGAATTGGGAGCACTAGTTGTAATATAGTTATAAAGCTTTGGGTTCAGTTCAGAAAGGCACAGAAAAGACTGAGTTTTCCAGTGCTTTTCCTTAATATCTGTATCTATTAGTTTCAGAAAACATTAGCTGGAAATGCCATCAAAGCAGGTTGCTGTAAAATTCCCTCCGTGCTTCCATTCAGGATAGAAACATGTGTAGGATAGTCTTCCTTGTAGTATGATGGCACTTCCTGTCCTGGCTTCAGTTTGGAAGTGCAGAGATGCATGAAAAAAAACCATGAGCTGAGGAAGCTAAACAGAGCCTTCCGAAAAGTTTGTTTTAGGGTTTTAGGTTCAAGTCCACAGATGAGGAAATATCAGATGCCATGATCATAATGTTATTTTTACCCCATCCCTATTCACCCATCTTTGGATATCATTCAGGACAGGTGATATATGGTTTCTGTGGTTTGATGCTTGACCTTCGTTTTAAGAAACTCACCTTGGCAATAAACCAATAACTATACAAGAGAGACAGCCTCATGAAAAAGATGCAAGGGTTGTGTCACCACTGAGTGGTGTTGTTTTAAAGTAAGCTGCACTCTAACACATTTACTTTCTTTTTCAAGTATTATTCCCTGTAGGAACATTTAAAAAATGATGTCGGCTATAGCAATTGTAGAACCTCACTGCTAATGATTTTCCAGCTGCAGCAAAGAATTTACTGTAACCATTTGCTCCTTGCTGTGTTGTGCTTCCTGTGCCTGACCATTTAAAATAGGCTTAAATCATTGTGAGGAATTGGAAATAGAGGTTTTGGGGCTAACTGTTACCTTTCCCTGCCTGCCTTAGAAGATTTGATTTGATTTTTTTCTCCAGGAAGCTGACTTTTCTTTCAAAACAGGGATGACATAGGAACAGATAACAAGAAAGCTAAGCTAACTACTGACTCAATAATTGGGATCATATGGAAAATTTAGCAGTTTTGTATTATTTTTTAAATGTAGATCTCAGGTGACTCCACAGACCTTTATTAATTCTCCCACTACCTATGTAAAATAGTCAATGAAGTATCATTATACCCATTTTACACATGCACTGTGAGAGATTCTCAGCTTTGTTAAAGCTGCTTTGCACCACTTTGAAATAATAATAATAATAATAATATAACTGCCTCACTAGAGTGTTGTAAAAATTAACTCTGCAAACACTTGAGCATGTATAGTGTATAATTTCATTCTTGTGAATAGTCCCACTGGAGTCAACTGCCATGAGTAATATTATGCACAAGGTTAAGTTTATGCAGGATCACATTTTTAGTTAGCACTTTGAAAATAGAAAGTGCTGTACAAGTGCTAAATGAGATTATTATCAAATAAATAAAAATGTCAGTAAGGAGGATGCATGAGTTGATGTTGCCCGAAGCCCAGCCCTAGTGGTCAAGCAAGCATGTTAAGCAATTATTATGAAACTCTTGGCCCTACTGTGCGGTTAAAAAAAATTATCCTCAGAAGCCTTCCGTTTAACTTTATAAGCTGCATATATAAAATACGCAATGTACCTTTACTCGTATGCCAAAGATTTGCAACAAAATTGTTTACTACCAGCATAAGTCTCTCAGTAATTTAAGCCCTTAATCTTTTATGGTATTTTCTCTCTCACTCTCTCTCTCTCTCTCTCTCTCTCTCTCTCTCTCTGGCCCTGAGCTGTCTGAGAATTACTATCCAAACAACCTGATTTCAACAACTCAATGCTATCTCTTTATAAAAATTGATATTTTTAAAGTCATTTACTGTAATTGCAGCCTGCTTGAAGTCAAATGTAGTTAGTTTTACCTTTTTTCAGCCACAGTACATGGTAATTACATAACCTTATCTGAAGTTTTGGAGTTTGGGGTGGGGATAGGGAGCATTATAACAATAAAAGATTTTACGTCATTAAGAATTACCAATTTAATCAGGCCTATCCACTGTCTAGCTTTTTCAAAAATCAGGTTATCAGATCTCTTGCCCATAATCTCTTATTTTTTGCTAGGCATTGTGGGAGTTGTGAGCTTTCAGGAATTGTATATCTATATCTGCAATAGTAAGCCATTCTAGAAGACAGAAATATGGGCACTAAGACTACAACTGAGGCTAAGCTTTTTCTCCTTAGCTTTGAGGTCATCATAGGTGTTTAAATTTCCTGCTCTCAGATTTAATTCTTGTAGTATATATTTCTGGTAAGAAATAGAAACAAATCTAAATTCAGCTGGAAAAAGCTGGTCAAGATCTTGGAACTATTAAATATGGAAGAACACTTCAAAGGTATTTGACATTCTGTATGCTACATACCACTGATTTCATTGATTGTTATCATTGTAAGTTATATGTTATAAGAGTATGGGTTACTATGCACTTGAGTTATGTCAAATTCTCTCTTTATGCAGGTTTAAGATTTTTAAGAGCCCTTAGACTGATACAATTTTCAGAAATTTTGCAGTTTCTGAATATCCTAAAAACAAGGTAAGACTTTACTACATACTTTACCTGTCTATTGTCTGTCTTTTCCTTTTTATAGTCATAGTCAGAGATAATTTCTCCTTTCATAATGCCATTGGCATGAATAGAAGTCATGGGTTTGAATAGCACACACTGAAACTTGAATTTTATTTATATATATATATATATATATATATATATATATATATATATATATATGAATAGCCTTTTGCCTTTTTCTTCCCAACGTAATTTTCATTAAAGACATTAGACTCCACAGCACATTCATAGTCAGGTTGTGTTTGAGCTTTACGCATGCAGCTAATCCACCTTTTTGTAAATGTGATTATTAGTTTCATTGTTGAAACTGCTGCATTTGTGAACCTAGTGCTTCCTTGTGTATGGTCTTAGTTCTCATACAAATACTTAGTCATCTCTACTTTTCTAAATTCACATTACATCCTTTATTTCCTAGTGAATGGTTTATCAATTTAAATGTCTCCTTGATATCATCTGTTGATATTTCACTTGATACATTTTAATATCTGCAATATACAAGGAACTGAGTGATTATAAATTTAAAAGCAGAATGATAGATCTACAAATTGATTAAATAATTCATTCTTCCACCTTCTGAATGCCTACCGTATTGCCTCATTTAGAAATAACTTGCCCAATAAAACACACAAAAGAGAGAAGGCAGTTTAAGACCTAATCATTATGCCTTTTCTTCAATGGGAAAATCTTTGATTTTGAAAACATTTTTTACATTGATTTTCCATTCAGGGTATCTCAGTGCATTCATTGTCATAAGTGTTCCTTTAGAAGGAAGTTTAAAATAGTTCAATTAACTACAATTTTGTTCTTATTTTAACTGCTTCTGTGTGGCTGAACATACTTGGTATGTGAAACAGAATGCACGTTAGCTGCTACTATACACGTTAGTTCATCACCTTGAAGCACCAAAGGGATCGTGCCATGTTTCACAGCAGCAAAGGGCTTAACTTTTTAACATGCATTAAAATGCACCAGCTAAAGTATTGGACAAGTGTTCAACTAGAAGTTTGGTTCCACTTTAAAATCCCCATCTTCTCTTTCCCTATTCATTCATCATCTCACATTTGAGGGCTTGTAATGCAAGTGGCCTTTATTACCCTTAATGAGCAATATACCGGTGGAAATCACCCTGCTGTTGGTGCATAAATAGACCATCAGATGTGCACAGGTTCATGATAACCAGCAGCCTCTGCAACCCTTTGAACCTTAAAACTATTCTCATTAGTCAACATTTCATATTAAGAGATCCCAAATGACTCTGCAGGTGGCTTAGGATCTGCCTCCAACTGTGTGAAAGTGTAGCAAATGTAGATTTTCTTCTTAAAATAATGAGACTAGTTTAATAAACACACAGAGAAACTACAGTCCTGTAGCCTTAAAACGCCACTAGTCCTGCAGGAAGAAAATGTAATTGTTACAGAAACTCAGTTAATCAAAATCTCCTTGCAGAACACAAAGGACCTGATTCAAAGCCCACTGATGTTAGTGGAAATATTCCCATTGACTTCAATGGGCTTTGGATAAAGGTTCAAATCTGCTTCAGGAGTGGTGTAATTTTAAGGCTCCAGAACAGTAAGTGAAGAGGGGAGCTGTATTAATTAAATGTGTTCAATTTAAAGCTGGCTTAGGACTTGACCCCTTTGTTCATAATAGCATTTGTCTGGTGCCAAACTTTACTCCCAAATTAGATGCTCATCATCTTTGTAATTATTTACATGAATATGCAGGCATCCGTAAATCTCCTGTTCAGATTACTATAAAGCCCTTTAAATCCAGCTTACTTATGTGGCTGTCTTTCAGTTTTACTCAGTTGATTAACCCAAACTAGTTTATCACTAAACAATTCATTTAATTTAAAAATCATCAATGGCCTTGAAATAAACTGTTTCACGTGTCCCACCCTATTCTTGAGCATGCAGTAATCAGGCATGTTTGCTATCTCATGTCTGATTTAATAAACATAAAGACAATTTAATAGTACAGAAGACTCCTGGTGTCCAAAAAGTATCATTTTGTAAAATTTGTGGGTTGAACTGGAATGAATGGATGCAATTCTGTCGACTTCAGTGGAGTTGCCTTCACTTATACTAGACCTGAAATTAGTCCTTGAAGCTTTATTATTTTCTGTTTCATTTGGGTACAGTGTGCAAAATTAACCTCATAACCTAGAAACAAAAAAAGAAAGAGGGAGGAATATTTATCTATTAACCATTAAGAATTATTAATAATAGAACAAAATCTACTCACCATGCACTTAAGTATAACTAGTAACCAGACACATCCAGCATAAAAGGTCATTGTGATAGGCCATACATCTGTTTTCATAACAGCAAAAAAAAATTGTGAGGAAACTCAAGCCAGCAACAACAAATGCTGTTTCCATCAGTGATGCTCATAGATGCTACATATAAAAATTATTCTGTAAATAAAATCAAATTTGGAAAAAGAAAGCCACTTGTCATGATATTAATGTATGTATTAGTCTTTCAGATGAGATGTAAAAACCAAGTTGCTGATCACATGTAGTTACTAAACATCCTTCAGCACTTTTGCAAAAGTTACAACAGTTAACTCAGTGTCCTGACTAAATTCCTGTTTTAATTTAAATACATTCTACCTTAGTAAGTTCTAACTGCAGTTTGTTTTATACAGTGGTATCCCTCACTTTCTGCTCTAAACTGTGGTTTAGTATAGAATGCTGTTAAACAGCATCTGCATTCTACCACGGAGGTTACTTCACTTCAGCCACGGTTCAAGTGCTTCCCGGATAGGGAGAGCTGTAAAACATTTAAGGATGCTATATTATGTTTCTGTAGGAATTTAAAATACTGTTGTTCATCTCTCAATATGAAGGCCAAATATTGTTGAAGCCAATGAGAAAAGTGCACACACATACAGCTGATTTGCAAGGCAAGCAAAATATCAAGATTCAGGATAGAGACTGAAATGTTCAGTTGCAATAATAAACTACAATTTATCATTATCGACACTGAAATAATTATATTCTTAACACTAACTCTTTGGATTATTTAAACAATTCTGAATTTATTATTTCATATTCCTTTTAAAAAGTGATCTTTGTTTGTCTGAAGAATGCCCTATACAAATCACATAAGGGGCATTTTAGTATGTTGTGTATTCAGTAGCAACACCTAAGGAGAACTATGATGCAATACTCATGGGGTAAGCAGGACTTCCCTTCTTCTCTATCTCTATATTACAGCGCCTGTAATATTTGGTCTAGCTGGAGAGGAAGTGAATTCCCCTCCCTGGGAAAATGTGATTGACTCTAACCCCTAAGTTAAAATTACTGCCTGCAAGGTTTTATTTTCTATAATACAAAGTCAGAGAGAGAAGCTGAGTGAATGCAATGATTGAAGGACTAGGATTAAAGGAATAAATCTCATTCATACCATCAGCAGAAGGGCCATTCATAATACTGTGATCCACAGGAAGCAGCTAGAACACTTTACAAATGTAAAGGGAGTATATTGAATAGTAGTTGTTGGATGTTATGTAATTATCAGAACATTTTAAAAATGCCTAATTGTTCTTTAGCAGACCCTCCATGGATGCAGAAAGAGTTTAAATTGAACCTTTAAAGGGCTAACCACATCCCTTATTTATTTGAAGTTTATGTACTTACCTGTGAAACGGAATATATCTTTTTCAGAATAGTTCATTTTTTCTCCCATATTTTAGAAAATTGAATAGAATTAGTTTTTTTCTCACTGTTTTATACCAGGTTTCAATAAAACTACAGGGCTTTAGGCAAGGCTGACAATAAAGGATTTTGCACAGATGTTGGAAAGAGCTTAAAGAGCAGGAAAATGTTTGTGACTAATCTTTCATCTATATTTAGTCTCTGGCAGAAAGACGGGTATTTCACAAAGGACAGTCAGGGTATGATTCTGAATAAACTATCAAAAAATAAAATAAACCTAAAGTAGTAATCAAAATAGTTGTTCAATGCCAGTTATTACTATTATTTATTTGTATTAAAATAGCACCTGGAGGCTGGTTGACATATTACTGAATCATTAAGAAGCTTTTCCCCCCTGAAATTCATAGGATGAGCAACATTCAGACTTTCATAATGAGTAAGGATAAGATTTTGTCATGGTGGTCATAGAAGTCATGGATTCCATGACTTTCAGAGACCTCCGTGAAATTATCCTCTTCAGCTTCTGCCCTATGCCCAGGGGTGGTGGGGCCAAAACTGTCAGCTTCTGGCTCCTATGGGGGCCCTGGAGCTCTCAGGCGCCATGGGCAGCAGGGCCCCCACAATCCTCAGGCTTTAAAAGAGGTGGCATCCTGAATCATGAACATGCTTACAGCTTATGCAGAGCATACAGCTCATGCTCATCAAGTAACAAATGACATGCGTGATCCTGCATTGTGGGCAGAGAGCTGCTCTAAAACTTGCCAACAACGAACACCCCTTCTCATTTTATAAAAACGTGCTTGGGGACAACAGACACCACATAAAAATAACAAACTGTCTATGTATAACTTGTTATACCAAAATGGCAACAGTTTGCAAAAGGGATTTTACTAGAAAGAATCCGTTATTTTTTGTTCTATAATTTTTCATTATTTTTGTTTGAAAAATGATTGTACACTATGTGTATAATTTCACAATAGTTTACTTTGTCAAGGAAGTGAAAACTATTGCATTAACCTTGTTTGTTTCATGTAAATGTTACACAGTAATACTTCATTGTTAAATTATTACACATTTTTTGTTGCTGTGACCATACCACGATTTTGTTCATTTTTGCCATGACTGTTCCGTAACTTTGCCTAATTTTACCAAGACAAAATCTTATCCATAAAAATGAAGCACTGCATCCTTATGAATGATGCCTTTTCGTCTAATTTAAGGACACCAAGGTTTGAATTCTATGTCATGAACAAATATAATCACCAATAGAATAAGATATAATATGATATTAACCATATAATTACTCCAATGGGACAACGCATGTGCTTAAAGTTAGCTGTATGCTTAAGTGCTTTATTGGATTGGGGTGTTAGTCTATTTCAGGGTATGTGTTGCTCTGAGACATTCAGACAGCTGAATATGAATGTACTTAGCAAACTGAATGACAAGCATTTGATCGATCAGTAAATCACATTTTTTTTTAATCCACTATATTCTACCAGTATAAAGGTTACTGTTAAAACAAAGAACACAAACAGTAACTTTCACCTTCTATTCTTTGAAAAAGTGCCTATTAAATTTAAATATGAAACAAAATCAAGACAGAGATATAAAATATATTTAGAAATAAGTATATAAATCAAACCTTGTATAAATCAAACCTTCTACACTCGATCCTGCAAGTTATTCTGTTGGGGCAGACCTCTGTACCAATAGGAGCCCCACTGACTACACTGAGGGATACATAAAGTATAGGACCAGAAAGGACCGTTTTGCTCATGCTGTCTGACCTCCTTTATGACACAGGCCAGAGAAACTTCCTTCAATAGCTACAATTTAGCTCCAATTATATATGATTGTACAATTAAAAAACAGCATTTTTTGCCTTTTCTACCTTCTGTCCTCTTAAGACCTAATATAGCTACAGACCTGGGTTCTGATCCTGCAAACACTCAAACACATGCAAATACGTGTCTTGAGGGGACTGAAGGGTCAGGGCTATATGTATCAGTCTGTGAAAGCTTTAGGAAAAAATAAATTCTGTTCATGCATAGGAACCATCTTCCACACTGGATTACTGCAGCCATTAATAATGTTTTCCAAAACATTCCAAAAGTATGTAAAATTAAAGCCTTAAAATGAGGCTTGCTTATTACCTGGAGGTTTGTTGTTTGCTGAAAATGAGATCAAATTACAGCACCACAGATAATTCTAATTCTCTAGCTAAACTATGGATTTATAACATTTTAATATGTTTATAAAAAGAAAAAGTATCTTATCTGATACTTTATATAAAGTTTTAGCTTGATGTTAGCAGAACTACTATCATCAAGAATAAAGGTGGGCAAATCATGTGTCATAATAAATAATATTCATTCCAATTTTATCCTTTTTCTTATTTGCATATTGATCCTGATATCTATTCATGTGTTTCTTACTTGCAAGAATTTGTGAAATAGCTCAAGAAAAATCAGACAGTGTTCACATCAGCTAGTCTTTATTCATATTGTGCAATCTATCACCTGAGTCACATGGCATTGTTTCTACTCCCTAACTGGATGATTGAATCTTTTTAAGTAGGAGAACTATGAATGAAAAATAATGCATTTTCTGGTACAAATTTTGGGACAAACCATCATTTGCACAAAAATGCACGGAACTTTCAGCATTCACAGATTTGGTTGCGCATATCTACTGACCACATTTGAATGCTCAAGAATAACGAATAAAATAATCTTACAAAAGATAGCAAACTAACCTAGTTTATTTTATTCTTTCATACAAGGAAGTGTTTTCACTAACAATGTGTTGCAAAATTATAGTCTATGTGAGGAAACCCCACTGAAACACCGGAAAACTGCAAGTTTAATCATTCTCTTGGGGAAGGAAAATGCCTTTCCTCTTCCCACAAAGAGGATGGGACATTCAAGTGGAGACCTAGTCCCCTTACGTTATCCTAATTCCCATGACAACAAAGCGCCAAATATACCAGTGAGAGTGTAGCACCTACAATGCAATAATACAATGCAATAATCTGTTTGTTGCTCATTTTCCATATGTGCAGAATAAAATCTCCATCCCGCAACAATTTTCACAGGTCTTTAACTTTATACACTATGAGCTATCCCATTGAACTCAGTAAATTCATTTTTCATTAATGCTCACAGTATGTAAGTTCTTTGTAGAGTTGGAGCTAAAATCAAAAAGCATATTTAAGAAACACACGAGGCAGAAGAAATTAAACAGATAGAAAAAAGCTGATATGTACAAATAAATATTACAGGTATAAAAGGTCTGATTCCCAGCTGATATAAATTGGTGTAGCTCCCCTGACTTCCTTTGGATATACACCAATTTGCACCAGTGGAGACTTGAGTCCAAAGTATTTATACTGAACTAATTGCAATTCAGAACCCAAGTAGAAATAGGAAGAGAAAAAAGGAGGGAAGGGGAGGAAAAAAAGAAAAGGAAATGATAATGTGAAAACGGGAAGAAGGGATGTTTTAGGTCTGTAGTATCTTCAATTTGATCATGTAATTTATATCTCCAATTTTTATGTTGCCTGATGCTAGAAAATCCTCTCAAATTTATTAGAACTTTTCTGAATGATCATTCATTCCACGGAAAATCTTTGAAAGCAGATTTTAGGAGCTATGTAATACATGTTTTTTGCATTTATTTTTCAATATTTGTTAAAATCCTGACGGTGCCTGCTCTGCTTCCTAATAAAATAAATATTAGGATCACCAGGTCTAAAGTATATAGAAAGTAAACTCTCTGTCTGTGTACAGATACTCATTAAAAAAGTGTGCTATGTCACTTGTGTCCCTGTTGCAACTTATCTATTAAATATAATATATATATTTGTTTGTGCAGTAATTCCATCAAGTTGGTGAATCTGTGCTCTATATTTATCAGCACATGGCTGACAGCAGCTGGGTTCATACATTTGGTAAGTATACTTGAAAATACTTCATCGGTGTGTATTTTTTTTCATGGATCAGCTCCTCTGAGCTACTTTATTACCTGAAATTACCTTGCTCAGGGTAATCCTTTGACACTGTTACACAGTACAATAAAGAAAGGCATCTCAGTTGCCTGGCTTTCCAGCCTTCTACCCAAAACTAATTCTGAACAGTAAGTAATATTCACATCATTAACCTCCATGTTTAGGTTCAGGATTGTTACATAAATCTGGGATTTACTTGGATTTTAATAGAACTCTTTCAATAATCGCATCCTACCATTAGGTGGCAATGTTTCCTAAATAATTACCAAGAGAGTGTGTCAGAAAAGGCTGGTACAACATAAATGGTAATGACATCCTTTCTCAGACAGTGGCCATACAGGGAAACTCATGGCTTCACCAAAAAAGCAGTTCTGTATTTTCAGAAAAACTAATCTGATTACTAACATTTTAGAGTAGGATTCTTAGAGATTAGTTCTCTGACTTAGTCTTAAATTATTTTAAAAAAATCATAGACTTTCACTCCCTGCCAAAATATTACCTACCTTTGATGGTTTAAGCTCTTATTCAGTATTGATTATCTGTATATTTTAAACACCTTTATAATTTAAAAGATCTCAATGATAAAATAATTACATTACTCTGTATTATAAAAATTAAAAATCAATAGCAGTTTTTAAATGAATTGTTTACTATCAATTATATTTTGTAAATATAATTTAATATGATTTCAGATGTACATTGTATCATATATTCTTGTGCTTAACTCAGGGTCAGTAAGATATCATGTTGTTAATAACAACAATCAATGCAACAACAGATTCAGGGCCAGATTCTGATTTCACTTTCCTCAGTGTAAATCTGGAGTAACTTCATTGACTTCAGCTGAATTATTCTGAATTTATACTAGTGTACATGTGGTTAAAATCAGACAGTTGATCTTTTAATTATGATATGTTTGTCCTTGTGTCTGTTTTCTGCTGTATGCAAGTACTTATATTGTAACTACATTTCAAAATATGAATGCCCTAAACGTCCTTATTTCCACTGAAGACTATGTTCTGACAGCTATATCATATAGGAAAATGATAAAAGACAAAAAAAAAAAATCCTATCACCTGTGGGTGAACATCTTTCACAAGAGGTCAGATATAGAGTGATCTTTCAGTCCTCATCCTCGATGGAAACCTGCACAACACTTTCAAAAGACGAGCCTGGGAGCTTAAATTCATTACTTTGCTAGACATAAAAAATCATGGACTGAACAGAAACACTGGATTTATGGTTCATTACAAGGTTCTGTAACCCACTAACCCCCTCTTTTTGTCCTTTGACTGCAGAGGTGTTAACGGGCTACTCTGCCTTGAATGGTCCCTTTGGATATGTGCTAACTACTTATGCTAAACAATCTGTTTCACCTTCCATTTAGCTGTGAGGCTCGGAGTTCCTTTCCCAGACCTGAAGAAGAGCTCCAAGTGGCTCCAAAGCTTGGCTCTCCCTCACCAGTGGAAGTTGGTTCAATCAAAGATATTATCTCACCTGCCTTGTGTCTCTTATATCACAAATACTCCTTTGTGACTTCTGTGATTACAAGCGTCATCATAGTCTTTGTCTAGTGCCTCAAAAGACTAGACTAATTCAAAATAGCAGATCTAGTGTTCAGTCAGCTATGTTTGACATCTTCCAAGAGATAACATATTTGTCCATTTGCCTGTTTTATGTCCCATGCTGAATTATCATAGTATACTTTACTCATGACTTTGACAGCTCCATGAAAAATAGTGGTTCCAATCAGATATTAGCCAGCACGCTAATTATTATCTCTGACCTAGCTATATAATGTATATAAAATGGAGTAAATTAGTGCCATTTCTATTAGAAATATATATATTTACACTGAAAATATGTTGTCAACATCTTTATTTGTATAACTTACTGTTGTTCAGGAGAGTGAATCACTGAATTACTTTGAGTGATGGCTGTGTATAAGTTGAAGGAGCACAAAAAACAATTTACTTTCATAAAATATTGTAAATAAGTACTGAGAACTGTCCATGCAGGCAGAGCTCTCAGAGGCTGAATAATTGGTTGAACATTCCCAGCTCTCTAATTTGGAATAAAAGATTCTGCTTCATGTTGGTATAGCAATAATAATATAATATTAAGAAGAAATAATAATAAATGTGAAACAATAGCACTATCTTTCAGATGAGACATGAAACTGAAGTAATGATGTCAGGCCATTAAAGATCCTTTGGCACTGTTCAGAAGAGTAAAGTGGTTAATTCAGGTGTCCCCACCAAATTCTAGTTTGAATAATGTCAGTTAACCTTCAGAACGTTACCCTGGTAGCTGAAAGCGATGGCTCTTGCATTCTTTGCACACACGGTGGGAGTCTTGGGTGGCAAGGAATGCAGCGTTAGCCCAGAATTGGATATAGTAATCTTCACTTCCAGGCATCAGTGCCTGCTTGTGCCTGTTGCTGTGTGCTATTACCTATCTGCCAATTTCCACCCCAGAGGTGACTTTATTTCAGCAATGGGTGAATTAGTCTCTGTGTATTCAGTACCTACCTCACAGGGAAGATGTGAGGCTTAGTTTTGTTAATATTCGTAAGTCACGTTGAGAATCTTGGACAAAACACATAATTGTGCCATGCATTGTTGTTAATTATTTATTACTAGTTCATGTATTATTAGCTTTGGATTGTTCTATTTTTCTAGATTTGAGGAAAAGCAAGTTTTTAAAAGTTTAATTATAATTTGTTGAATTTCTGTTTCAGTGTTGTTCACACTTTCTTTGCATGCTTTTTAGTGCATGTGGTTTAATTCTACTCAAACTTACAATTTGATAATGTGGACCACGTCTTATGGAAAGATTACCATACGGACATTTTCCTTCCCATTCATAATCACATAACATCCCTATGGTAACTGCAATAGTTGGCTACATGGGATTCATGAAAATAGGGGCTTATAAGAACTGTAGCTTATAAGATCTCAATTAATTCATTGGTCAGGTCATAAAAGAACTCTTGATATGTATAGCCTTTTTCTCTGCTTGGTATAGTGAGATCTGCTCAACTATTTAGTCATCTATAATTATCTTTCCCTCTGACAGTTGGACATAAACCCTGCTACTGCTGATAGCTAGTAAAGACTTGAGCATTGGTGGTTAAATGCTTGTGCTTATGGAACCAAAAGTTACAAGTTTTTGGAGCCAGAGATCTGTTTCTCATGATGCATACATGTGATTACTAATGACCATTACCACGTTCATGACATTATTGGTCATGTGCTATTTTAGAAGGAAATTGAGAAGTGCCATTGGACTGGGAGTAAAGTTCATATTGAAGGGAGGTAAACCAAAGAAAGGTGAGACTATCTGGATTCCATTATAAACTGAATGCTCTAGTAATGTTTTCTGACAGTGGTTGCCACAAGCAGTGTAAGCAAGAGGACTCTGTATGGTAGCAGTGGAATTGTACAGTTCTAATTAAGGAGGAATTTGGCCCTTTATTAGTAAAAAGTTTCCAGCATTGTATGCATGCCAAAACTAAATAATTACAACCACTCTTAATCTGTTACTTCCCTATTAAATCATTATGTTTGTCTTTTTATGTCGTAGGTGGAGAACTCAGGGGATCCATGGGAAAATTTCCAAAATAACCAACCACTTACATATTGGGAATGTGTTTATTTACTAATGGTTACAATGTCCACTGTTGGCTATGGAGATGTTTATGCAAAAACAACCCTCGGTCGCCTTTTCATGGTCTTCTTCATCCTCGGGGGATTGGTAAAATCTCTTTATTGCTACTACTACTTTAATACCAGCTTATTTACGTCTCCTGAACTCTATTAAGCAACAAACTGAACTGTTGTATCTGGTTTAGTAAGTTAAAAACATAATTATAAGGATTTTAAACAATTCAGCAACATACCTTTTTCTTTTTATAGGCAAGTATTTGTAAAGCCAGATCTTGTCACATTTTTGCAGAGGTTGTCATTCAGCTACAGTAAGAATAAGTCTAATCCATTTAAGAAAGTAATGCATGAAAATACATGAAATGCCTTAGCAATTCTATTTAAAGTATTATTTATAGTCCATTACTTTTCAGTGACAGTTGTTATTGTGCATTGTTTAATGACGGTTATTGATATTTTAAAGGAAGTTTGCGGTTTCAGGAGCCCTCCCCACCCTTCTGTGTTCCTTCCCAGAATTCCAACAAACACTGTGGTTTAGTACTGCCTTTAGAGCAGCATGCCTGATACAGACATTAACAAACCATGTTCTCTTTAATTTCAAACATGCAACAGTGTCATAATGTTCACTCACAAGTGACCACATTTAGTATATACACAACAAATTTCCTTTTAACTCAGCAAATTGTATCACTCATTTTCCAGCTCAAATAAGTATATATACAGCCCTAAAACTAATAGTTCTATGTCAAATTACCTTTTTTTAATCATTGATAATACCAGTACAACTGCTGCATTTTGTCTTTTAAAAAAAGCAGTTTAAGATTTACACTGTGCAAAAGAAGTGCGAATTAAAATTAATTCATAATATATTTATTGTACATTTATGTGCATATATGTATTGTTATACACACATTTATTGTACATATACATACATCTCTCTGTAGGAGATATGTGTATAACAGATACATTATCAATTCAATGTGTATAACATATATGTACATATGCATTTACATACAAAAGACACACATAATTGCATATGGATAAAGAGACCAACTTGACTGGCAGCAGCTCTAAGATGTATCCAGCCACGAGCAAGATGTTTGTTGGACAAAACATGGCAGATCATTTTTTTTTCTCCTTACTACCTTTTTCTATCATGTGTTCTTACAAACCTTTTAAAAACAAAACTTTTGAAAAAGGTTGGTTTTGGGGGGCTTTTTTGGGGGGATGACAGCATTTTGATTCTTGAGGGTACGTGGCATCATATTGTTTTTGTCTTCTTTTGAATTTTAATTAAGGGCAAAAATGTCCACTTATCTTGACACACCAAAAAAAAAAAAAAGTAACAATAGTAGTATCTGCTTTTATTTTTTGCAATTTATAATCTTTGAATAGTTTTTTTTCCTCTTCAGAAAGAATTAGACACAGCAAATATTTTACGATTGGATGCCAATTTGATTTTATTTTGTTCTTCTTTTGTTTTGTGTACTTTTTTCCTCCTCTTTTGACCATTACTTTAGTTTACTAGGTGTACATGTTCTTCAAGACAAACTTTTACATTGAACCATTTTGTTTTGTTTATAAGAATTTGCTTTTTTTAAAATTTTTAAAATACCTTTATAGGTCTAATTCTTTTGCATTTTCAGATCTTAAAGATAATATATCTTCTGAAAATATTCATCATCCCCCTTTCTTTGGCCTCTCTTTTTAGTCTTTTCTTCTGTCTCCTATCTTCTTCATAGGCCATGTTTGCCAGCTACGTCCCTGAAATCATAGAGTTAATAGGAAACCGCAAGAAATATGGTGGTTCCTATAGTGCGGTTAGTGGAAGAAAGTAAGTATTCCAAGAGGCTCTGCTGCCTCTGCTGCAGTAGAACACTCTCTGCATGCCATTTTCTTTTTTTTGTTTTTGTTTCATGCATGTAGGCAATGTTTGCTCGCTACGTGCCAGAAATTGCTGCTCTCATCCTTAATCGGAAGAAATACGGCGGGACTTTTAACTCAACCCGAGGCAGAAAGTAAGTCAAAAAAGACCAGGTGTGGTTGTGACACATTAAAGAACCCCTGAGTGTGGTGACATCTGACTCATGGACACGCCCTAAGATGCTCATGCTCTGTGACATCAAATGTTACCACCGGAGAGTTGTCACACTGTTATTAGACACCTGGGCTATGCTAAGGTACAAGTCACAATAATTTTCAAGATAATCTCTGGAGTCCACTAGAAATAAATTGATACATTCTGGAAGGAACCCTGCTATTTTATCTGCAGTTAACTTGTGGAATAAGGTAGTCACAACCAGTCAGACATCACTTGATTGTCTCTTGAACAATTATACCGGTCATCATTTTGAAATTACTCTGTCCATGAGAAAATTGGTTATGCCAGAACAAGACTTGGGCACTTTAAATTGCCTGGGTTATTTCATTATGATGGCCACTCTGGAAGATGGTATTGCTATTTTTCATTGACCAAATCCTAAGGGATGTTCACTACATGCAGGTCCCATTGACTTTATTTGGCATTTGCAGGTGTTCAAGACTCTCAGGATTTAGGACCAGTCTTTTTAAGACCATTACACATCCCCCCTATCTCTCCCCCCCAAACAAACAAACAAACAAACAAACAAACAAACAAAACCAAAACTATGCCAACCCTAAATAAAAAAACATTGAACTCAATATCAGTGTAGTGCTATAACCACATAAGAATAATTCTTTTTGGCTGGTAGCAACAGTTATGTTTAAACAGGCCACATAAACCTTCAAAAATTAACTGCTTTATAGTTCCATTGAATGCCTGTTTTTCACCTTGACCATGTTCAACCAAGTCTATCTGAAAGCCATGTTAGATCTGCTGGGAACTAGCCTCAATTAACGTTTACGTACTCAGAGAATAATATTATCTTTTCTGTACCACCGTACTAATTCTCCCATCTTCTGTTGAGTTCAGCTCATCCTTCTGCCATTACAGTGCAGAGATGGAGAAAACTGACTCATTGCCCTCAAGACCTTTCACATATACCTTCCCACATCACATAACAGAGGGCACTCCGAATAACCCTTTTTAGTGGAATCTAATTGTTTGTCCCTCCCTTCATCTTTGAGAATTAAGCATTTCAATTTAGTCCCTTTGAAACAATCACTTTACACATCATTTTCATGTGACAGAAATATGGTAATATCAAGTTGTTTCTCTTCCTAGCTAAGTTGAAGGACTTCAAAGATCTGTAACCATTTACCAGCTAATTCTTGAGCACTGATTTACATCATGTGATGCAGAAGTAAAAGCCTTGCCTTCACTAATTTCTTCTATCACTGAGCATTACAATATGTCCCAGTAAAGCAGATGACTCTTTAATCATTTTTTCTTTCCTTTAAAAAAAAAAATACTGTCAAATGCCTAAACTACACAACTGCTATCAGTACCAGAGTACGCTAGCACAGTTCACCCAGAAGATTAACAGAAGCATCTTCATTCTACTTTGCCTTCTCTGTCCATCAGAGAGAGAAGTATCACTAGTTTCCCCAAAATGTTTACTCTTTATATCTGTCTGTTCAGTTTCCTGCATATAGTCCCAGATATCAGAAGTCTAGAAGCTTTTCAAACATAAAACCACAGCATTTGTTGGTGTAACTCTTATTGGAGTTTCACCAGCAGAGAATTTGACCTAAAAATACAGATATAAAAATACAGTTTCAATCCCCCTAGTACAGTCTTTTTTTGTCACTGGTACCCAGCATTGCTCTGTTGTCTCTAAACTTGGACCTGATCTTCAGTCCAACCCAAACACCCTGAAGGCCTCAACTCCTAGATCACAGGCTTCCCGCCAGCTTTGGGGCTTGCTTCATCTCATGGCTTTTTCTATTTGCTTTGTTTATCTGTGCTCAGTTTGTTTTTAGCTCTTTCTCTGTTGGTCTCTACTGCCCATATAGCTTGTCAACTGAACTCAACTCTGTCATCAGCACACAGACTGTTCAGTTTACTTTACACATTGTTTCCTGGTTCAAAAGCTAATTACTAAGTACTTTAAAGAAGTCCTTTGCTCACGTGGATCTATCATCAGAGAATATAAGCTTGGGAACTGCTCAGTAAAAAGCCATTAGCACCCCTTGTTTGATGTTGCTTTTGCAGTCAGTAGAACAAGATTGATGAAATGTTATGTTTGGCCAAAATTTGAGTTTTCATTTGGAATTCAGTGTTGAGAGAATGGGCTGTCAGAACCAATACGTTTTCCTTCACTTGGGATACAGGCATGTGGAAGTAATTAGCAATGTAAGGTCTTTAGTTGAGCAACCAAGCATAGATTCTGGCAGCAAAAATAATGAGAAACTACAGTTGTTCTATTTCTAATGTCAAAAAGTTTCCAGATAAAATTAAGTGTCTACAAAATGAAAGCAGCTAAACTTTGTTGAAAGATGTTGTTCAGACTCTTAAAATAGCATGTGTGTTTGATTTTCTCTCAGAGAAAGAGACACATAAAATTTGTTTTGTGTGTGCGCGCGCATACACTCACAAACCACAAATATTGTATACATAAAATGTCTATTCAAATTATAGTTTTATATGGAGTAGGAAGTTAAACAAAAATGTATTTCTTGGTTCTTGTGTCAAAAACAATAGAAAATAGCATTATCCAATTTCAAGACCAAGGGTATATTTTGGGAAAATTTGCTATAAAGTTATACCTATTGAAGTAGCTGGAACCTATGCAGAAAAAGCATTCCCAATTGCTTCACTCACTCAAGAAAAACCAATAATGTTGACCTTATGTTTACACAGTGCCTTTCAACCAGAAAGATCCAAAAACATTTTACAAACTGTTATAATCATTTTGCTCATTACAGAAACACATTCACCTTGGGTGTGAGATGCTCACACATTTTGGGAATAGAAGGAGTTTGGAGACAGAATATAATTGCTGCTCTTGAAATGTATCACAGCACAATTTTCTGTTGCAAAACATCCTAAGAGATTTTTAATTACATCAGATGGGTTTTGCAACCAGTCGCAATAATGACTCTTCCAGGAGTACAGTTGACAGAACACCATACAAGAGAATTTGTTTAATACTGACTTTGAACGAAGTGTCATTTACTGAATAACCAACACTATTTAGTATTTCATATATCACAAAATAGCACACTGAGGTTTCCCATACAAATACTGACCTGGTCCAAACTTTGCTTACCTGATGATATCTGATACAGTTACAACTCAGTGTACTATGGCTGCAGCACACAAAATAGTTAAAAAAATCCTCAATCCATAATTATTTTTGAGTTTACAACTCTTCTCTATGGACAATAAGAGCCATATATCACAACTGGCATGAAATGACCATAGATCATTTAATGAGAATGCTGTAATCATGTTTTTACCCTTGTGGTATGATATCCAGAATCAGTAGTCTGTGGGCTAGGAATAAATGGGTTTCTAAGATTACAGTTATTCCCAGGATAAATACTGTAAATAAATGCCTTGACATAGTCATTAGTAAGTAGAAAAGACTGTGTAGGAAGCAGTTATTAGACAGAATATGCTTATCGTAATGAAAGGATAATTTAAACTGAAAGTAGAAAATAAAGTTTATTCAGTGGGACAACCATAAAGGGAAACATCTCTACTTTTCATGTTACTAATGGGATTAATGATAAAAAACATTATTTATTCACTATGTTTACTACTTTCAATGTGTGTATATAAGGACCATGTTTGTTCTGTCCCATAAGCTAATGGAACCACTTATTCTGCCTCCTTTCCATTCATCTCTAGTGACCAGGTTTTGTATGCTGTTTTTGTCCTTTTTTGCAAATATTTTAAAAAAGGCCATTTAAGGTGGCTATATGTAAAGAAGGTACTATATGTGACATTGTCTGTGACTTGTGGCGTTCCCACTGATATATGTAGGAGTTTAGTTCACAAATTGAGATCTCTGGTTCTAGTTTCTGTACTGCACCACCAGTCTGTAAAGTAAAAAAATGATCTAATGGTTAGAACAGGGTACTAGCAATCTAGACATTTTGGTCCTGTTTTTGGCTCTGCCACTGGTTCCCTGTTTGATTTAGGGTAGTAACATAATTTCTCTGTGACTCAGCTGACCTATTATTATAATTAATAGACTAACATCTACCTCACACAGGTGTTGTGAGGCTTAATGATCATGTTTATGCTTTCTGCAGATGAAAGGTGCTATCTAAGTGTGAAGCAGAGATAAGTTTAAAGTGAGGGTTAAATATTATAATCTGCTTTATACCTCAGTTTGTGTCATCACACTGATAATGCTATATGCAATATTATATATGGTTTATCTCACTAAAACATTCTGAAACCTTGCAAAGCATTAACTAATGACTAGACAAAGCAAATACTGTACAAGAGTTGTGTTTTATGTATTTAAGCAATTTCATAGGTGGATTTCTAAATATAAAGTATATTTAGCAGACAAATGTGTTATTGTACTGCTGAATAATATATTATGTTAGAAATGGCAATGGCAACATATGATCCATTATAATATCTGGACTTCAGGTACTTAGTGATATATTGCATGCTACAAAGGTTGAAGGTGTGGAAGTAATTGTTAACTAAATTAGTAGAATGCTAGGATCATGAAGAACAGGCATAGTAGTTCCAATAGTAGAACTGGACAAAAACAGATGGAGGGAAAAAGTTCAATATGACATGAAATGAAGAGGGAGGAAAAAGCTATGTGATCTGGGAAGTGTAATATAATAGAGGACCTGTAGATCAGAAACAAAACAAGAAAGATTATAAACAGAAGAAAGCAGGCAGTCATTTTTTACTAGGGATATATCAGTAGTTACCAGGTGATAATCTATATCTTGAATATTTGATGTCATTATTTCCCCTTAGTGATCTGCCCTCTTCAGAGGAGTTCTGAGACTATCAACTAGCCCCTCTGCCCAATGTATAGTCCTTCTCATCTTAAACTTTCAGCTCAAAAGAAACTACCAGGAGCCTATCAGCAAGCATTCCTGGATCAGCCTCCAGGATTTTAGAGCACAACACAGCTAACCATATATGGATAAACAGGACCGCACTGAGTCCAGTGTCTGCTGGCTGATAGGGAAACAGAACAGGGACTCCAGACTTCTAAATCAGTCCATTTGTGCCAGCCTCTGAAAGGCTGGGAGGGTCTCTTTGACTACTTTTTGTTTGGATGCTCTTCTGAACTTCTCCAACTAACCTCTTTACTATGAAATTCAGGCTGGTGTTCTCATGAGGTCAGTTTTTCTCATTGGATTGTCAGTGCTGCTGGGTTTTGTCTACACAAAATTCTGCAAATGTATTCTTCCTTGTGGTATTTTGGAACTTCCATTTCTAGTCCCAGCCAAATTATGAATAATAGAGGAATCTGAAACTTCAAAATAAAAAAATAAATAAAAAACAAGCTAAATTAATGTTTCTGAAATTCTTGAAGTGTCAAGTTCAGTTTGAGAGTTGGATGAAACTCCAGATCAGTTTTAAATTGATCTGAACTGATTTGCTCCTTCCTAAATTAACGTTATTTCACATTTATGATGTTCTCATTCATCTTGGAATCAGGATGGCCTTTACTTAATTGTTTTCTGTATGTACGCACATGCTTTGCAGCTCACATGATCAAAATTGACTCAAACACTGAGGAATAGTTTTCCAAATTGTACTGGACAAAACACTAGAAAAAGTTTTGTAAGGAATAATCCTGCAGTGGCAGGGGGAGACGGATGGATTAGATGACTCAATAGATCTTTCTTCATCTCTGATTTCTATTTTATTTTTAGTCTATAGTTCTTAGGGACAAATTTTGCTTCCCTTACTCATGCAAACTTCTGTCGATACTATGGTTGTTTATGAAAAAAGTTAGGTAAATGTGGCTCTGTATAAATACATGTTATATATAAACCACTTGATAGTAAAGATTAATGCAAGATACTATTTCAAATTTTCAAATCAAAAACATTTTAATCATCCTGAGATACTGCTCTAGTTAAGACTTGTGCTTAAGACTTGTATTTTAATCAAACCGCAGTGCTGTGCAAGCTATTAAAATCTCTTGTTTCTCCTCTCTCATGATCTGCTCTGCTTCCCAGAGATTTCTTCAGATTTCTTACATTTATAAGCCATATATTAGCAAATCATCAACATATCATCAGGAAGGATCATCTGTTAGAGATTCCTTCCAGAAGGAAACATGGAACTCAATAACTGAACTTCACAGAGATTGAAAAAAAAGAACTGTGGACAGATAGATACAGTAGACAGAGAGACAAACAGATAATTTAAGTTGACAGGCCATCTTGGACTCATTAGACATACTGGTTTGATTAGGAATTAGAATGACTGTGGTTTTTTTTTTTTTTTTTTTTTTTTTTTAGACTTAGCTGAATTGCTTGGCAAACATACCCTTGATTTCTTTTAGCTTCAATAATGAGCAGCATAGCTCCAAAGATAGTAACATTAGATTATTATATTAAATAATTTGATGCAATATGGATGATTATTTTCCACAGGGATATGGAGCTAGGGTTGTGTTTCATTTTCTGCTAAGCATTCTTCTAAGCCTCCGATTTCAAATGAAGAGCCACTTAGAGATACAGAAAATTCGATGAGCGTTAAATAGATCTTCTTGTTGTGTCCGCATACTGCTTCCTGTCTCTGCCTCAGTCACAGGTATTGGGGCCAGTGAGGTAACACCACTTGTTAAATAGATTAACAGATAGAACAAGTAGGACAGAAGACAGAATCTTTCCTCACGTTTTCTCCTGTCTCCATTCTTTTCTGCATGCTCCTTTAAAATGTATTCATTGTTATGAAAGGAAAAATGGAAATGTAGGCAGTGATATGTAACAATATTTATAAGCTTCCTTATAATCTTGTAGTCTGGGTCTCGTAACTCATGCCCACCTCTTAGAACAATAACTTTTACATTTCTAGGTGAAAATCTAAAAATGCCAACTTTTCCCTTCCCATCCCAACATTTAAAACAAAAACAAAGTCTTAACTGTGTTGTTTTAGTACAAAAGTGGCAGCCGTTACTATCCAAATTCTGGCCTAAGAAAATGAGTCTGGCTTGTGAGGTATTCAAATTGCAGTGACTTCCCATGTTCCAAAGAATATACAGGCTGTGATTTACTAATCAAACATTCCACAAAGAGCAACGTGAGATGGCAGAAGTGCTGAAAAAATTCACTGAGCTTTGGTAAATTATGATCTTTTATTTCCACACAGCTCTGTTGTGGAAAATTAATCATGAAATTTTGGGGGTGATTCCACTTGTGAGAAATGCATTGTTTTCAGTCATACATAAAATGCTTGAAATGTTAAAACCTTTGACATCTTAATGCCATGCAAACTGCACAAAAGTTGTCTTTTGACACATGGAGTATTTTAAAGAAATGCTTAAAACAATTAAAAAAGTGAAAGAGCACCTTAAATGGTGGAAGTGGGCTGGAAGCATTTTATGTTCTGTACTGAACAATATACATACTTAGTAAACAAGAGCAAATAATTTCAGTTAATTGCAAAAGTAATATCAGGGTATCTTCTGCACATCATATCTGTTACACACAGTAGCTCAAGAAATATTAGGATTTGAAAGGATTAGAGCAGTAGATGAAAATCTGGTGGATTCTGAAGTGCTGATGCTAGTGTTGTGGTTTACTCCTAAATTTTCCTGTAAACCTTCTAGCATGCTCTCCTTTTGCATGTTACAGCATTCAACAGTTTTTACCACTTTTGCTAAGCCTTGAATTTCTTCATTATGATGATGCATGTGTGTTGTGTCTAAATGTTTCAGTATATGATGTGAAAGCAAGAATATTCTAGTTATGGACAATATTAGTGTGGTAGCATGTAAATAAGAAAGCAAATATTCATCCTCTGCTTTGAAGTAAGTTAGAATCTGCTTAACTAACTCAGACCCTGGTGGAAACAGAAGCATGCCAGTCATACACATTCCTCATTATCAGAGTTTCATATATACATAATGCTGGGTCTATTAACTTATGCTTCATGACTTGCTTTAAATATAAGCCAAGTACAAATCCTCAAGTCATTAAAAAAAACTATTTTATGGTAAAATTAACACTCAGTAGCCAAAACTGAGCAAGGAAGTTGTCTGAAGTGAATAAGAGGACTCGCAGTGGATCATTCATGCTAGTGGACTATTGTGAATAAGCTTGCAAAGAGCAATAGATACTTTGTTTAAACAGATTAAGTATGCCATTTATCCAAGGTTGCAGTCACTGAAATGCATTCCTCTGCATCTGTTCCCGGGCAATAATCCCAGTTAGGTGGACATAGTAACGATGATTTTGCTGTATTATAGGAACATTCCAGGTGGTTCCAGAGCGCATTGTCTCATTTATAGAAAGCTCTCTGAGGGAAAAAAATGCATTCTACTTCTTCCAATCTTTATTCAAATTACTCTGGGGAAGAAAGAGGATTTCCTGTTTACACATAGGACAAATTTGGTATATTCCAGTAAAATCGCTCAATCAGATAGTTTACTGTACTGTTGGTAGGGTACAGCTGATCCAGTGTAGAGGGACTCTCACAGCTAGAAATTAAGCCTAATTAACCCCATATACTGACTATTCAATTAAGTATACTATCTATTAAACCAAATTTCAGATATCTTTTAAGAGAGCTAGGAGCAGCTGGTTAGAAGTCAGCTGACCTGGGTTCTGTTCCCAGCTGTGCCAATGGCTCTCTCAGGCCTGGTCTACACTTTAAAATGAAATTGACCCAGCTACGTAATTCAGGGTGGTGAAAAATCTTGCAACTTGAGCACCATAGGTAGGTCGACCTAACCTCCAGTATAGATGCAGCTAGATTTATGGAAGAATTCTGCCATTGATTTACCCATTGCCCCTTGGAGGGGTGGATTAACTACATTGAAAGAACAACCCCTTTCTGTTGATGCAGAAAGCGTCTACACTATGGTGCGACAGCAGCACAGCTGTAGAGGCTGCAGTGTAAATGTACTCACAATATAACTGGAAGCAGGTGACTGAACCTGTCTGTGCTTGTTTAAAATGGAGATAATGTTTAGTCACTTTTGTAAAGTGTTTTGAGATCTAGAGATGAAAAGTGTGCAATACCATGTCTATTCTAGGAGGATTTGCCAGTATAGCAATACCAGCCAAACCTCTACTATGAACGCAGTTATAGCAATATAAAAGTGCTTATACCAGTGAAGATCCAATTATACCAGATCTTTTACTAGTACAGCTATGAGTCAAGGCTGGGTCACGGGCAGCCTCTGAGAACCTCAGTATCAGGGCTGAAGGTCAGAGATCAGTCCTGTTGATCAGGCCAGATCAAAACCACAAAGTCAGAGTCCGTTACCAAATAGAGAGCATGAGGTGAGAATCGGGGTAGGGGTAGGTCAGGGTCTTTCACCGGGGTCAGCAGTAGTCTTAAGCCAAAGACAATAAACCAGGATCAGGGTTGGGATCCAAGCCTGGGTTGAGAGCCAGGACTCTGGGATCGAGGCAAGTCGTGGTGAGGAGCGGTGAGACCAGATCTAAGGAAGGTGCACACTGGAGGTCTTTATTGCCCAGACAACATCCAGAAATGACTTCCTAGTTTATACAGGAAGCGCCAGCCAGTCAGGAAACCACAAAGTGCTGTTGCAAGGTGGGACTTCCTGCGGAGCTTAACTTCTCAGTACTTCATGGTGGCAGCTTTACAGGCCCCTGCTGGCAACGAAGAAGCAGCAGCTGCCTCAAACCCACAGACACCACTGCTAGGCCTGTGGTTCTTACATTATTTTAGTAAAAAAATCCCACTGCTTGCCGAAGTTATTATTAGACAACCATGCCTAGTAGGCTGGTTAGACCTTAAAATGACAGTGATAAACAGTTAGGGCGAGCACATTTTAACAAGTGTTTTAAGTATATTTATAAGAAAATAAGTACACAAAATTAATCCCAGATGAATGTCAACATTTCTGTCTGTGATGGGTGGTATGATGTAGCTGAATGTAATCCTGGTAAGGGCAACAGGAGTTGAACTAATCAGCACTGTTCAGGATGTGCTGAGCACCTACCAAGATTGGTCCCTGACAGCCTGAGCCTGTTGTCACTGAAATCTGAGACAAAACATGCTGACTTCAATCTGAGCAGGATTGAACCTTGGGTAGGTACATGAATATGCCATATGCTCTAGCTCAGTAGATGTCATTCACAACTCTCAAGTACCATATCAAATATCATATATATGACCATATCTTATACATCAAAATTTTGCAGTTCCCTTTTTCAATATATTCTAATGCCAGAAGGATAAAAGAATCTCTAACATATTTGTAGAATAAATATCAGTAGAAGTTCCCAGTTACAAAAGGTATTCAGGAGTGGAAAATGGTAAATGCAAAAAATATTGCTTATCACAGTCTAAAAAGAATGGAAACCCTCCATTTCTGCATAGATAATATAGCATTATGGACTAAGAAAACTCACCTGCCTATTCAAATCCTGCTTTTATAATGGGAAAAAAGAAGAGTTTGAGACTCTTTCTTGGTTCTTAATTCTGCATTGATTTATTGGCCACAAAAATAAGTAAAATTCTGTATCAGAGGTAATATGTAATGTTGGTACCTGATATTTATGATCTTACCTTTTATTTTAATCTGGCACATGATCTAATGTAATTCCATTGTTCACTAATAATACACTGAATGTACAGTCTATAACACTTTTCACTTTCAGAATGCTTCACAAATATTAATTAATTCCCAAATCATCCTGGTCACTTTGGTAAGAACAAGAAGTGACCTTAAAAATCTGTACCAGTTTGCAAGATTATACAGTTTCAGCAGAATTCATCATTACAGAGACAGCAAAC
This sequence comes from Emydura macquarii macquarii, assembly GCF_026122565.2. NCBI lineage: Eukaryota > Metazoa > Chordata > Testudines > Chelidae > Emydura > Emydura macquarii. The sequence continues at coordinate 10,150,131 of NW_027130204.1, read as the reverse complement.
AATACTGGAAACAGGAAAAACTTTCAAGATGATAAAAAAAAAAAAAAAAAAGTTTGCCCACTAATTATTATGTATGTATAACCAATGATGGAGCTCTGACACAAAAAGCTAGGATCAAAATTTCCAAAACTAAATTCTACTTTTAAGCACCTAAGTAAAAGTAGACAGATGTTCAAAGATGCGCCTCACCTGCAGCTCCCAGTGATTTCAGTGGAGTTTATGGATGCTTAGCACCTCTGAAAATCAGGTCACTTATATTTAGGTGTCTAAATGTGAATTTAGGACCTGAATTTTAAACACCAGAATTTGAATTTTTTTCCCCAACTAACTTGTCCAGGCCAAATGGGGAGTTACTGAAAATCCCACTGGATGCCTATGTGCATCTTTAGGTGCCTAAATACCTTTAAAAATCAGACCATGAGTACCTTTTGAAAGTGGGTTCCTAAGAAAATTAGCTTTAAAAAATTTTACTCTTTATTCATTAGAGCCTGTTGTCTTTCTATGTACAGTGTTAGTAAAAAAGTTAGAGGGGCTCTGATGATGTTCTCAAGTGTATGAAACACTTAGCATTAATTCATTTTCTGAGTTGAAGCATTTTGCACAGTGTAACTTTGTTGGAGTTAGTATTTTCAGAAACATTAAATTTTCCCAATTTTCTCCCCCAATTAATGAGGGCCTTTTAAAAAAAAATTGGTTTTACTGGAAAAATGTCAATAACTCGGTTACCAAATACTCTATACTTGCACCGCGCACGTGCACTTGCATACTTGCACCTCTCCCACATCATTACCTCAAAGAGAAAAGAAAGGAGGAAATCTGTAACCTCGCATACATGTTGAACAGAAAAAAGCAGTGGAATATCAGTCAAAACTCCTTTGAAAGCCTTTGTGGCAGATGAGCAACTGCCCAATACTACCATCTGGAATATCTTTCTCTGACAAAATGATCCACTAAAACACAGTTCCACAGATCCCTTCCAGTCTCCACAGAGCATCAACATCATCTCATGGTCAATGGTATTTAAAGGCTGTTAACTGATGTAAAAGAATCAGCATGGACACCTGCCCTCTGTGAAACCACAGGTGGAAATCCATGACCGGCTCATTCTCCAAGCCATAACCAGATCTGAAACAAGCCCAAACAACACAGGTGTGTTTCCAGTGGGGTGCCGCAGGGAGAGGTTCTTGGCCTTACAGCATTTAACACTTTTTTTTTTAAATGACCTGGAATAAAATATAAAATCATCAGTGATAAAATTTGCAGAGCCCAGAAATTCAGGGAGTGGTAAAAAATGAAGACAACAGGTCAATGATAGAGCGCTCTCTGTCGCTTGGTAAACTGGGCATAAGCAAACTATATGTGTTGTTATATGGCTAACTGTATACCAGAACAAAGAATACAGGCCACAATGGAGGACTCTTTCCTGGGAAGCAGTTACTCTGAAAAAGATTTAGGGATTGTGGTAGATAATCGACTGAATATGAGCTCCCAGTGCAATGCTGTGGCCAAAAGGGCTAGCGCAATTCTTGCATGATGGACTGAAGGAGCTCAATCTCTTTAGCTTAACAAAGAGAATGTTAAAGGGTGACTTGATCTACATGGGAACCAATATTTAATAATGGAATCTCCAGTCTAGGAGAGAAAGGTATAACACAATCCAATCACTGGAAACTGATGTTAGACAAATTCAAATTAGAAAGAAGACAAATTTTTAATAGTGAGAGTAATTAACCATTGGAACAATTTAGCAATTTTAAATAAAAATTTAAAATTCTAAAAGATGTGCTCTAGGAATTATTTTGGGATGGTCTATGGGCCTGTGTTGCACAGGAGGTCAGACTAGATGATCATAATGATCCCTTCTGGCCTTGGAATCTATGAACCCTGAAACAGTTCAGAAAAATCCAAGAACTTCAGATGATGCCACAGCTGCCCCAACACAACCTTCTCAACAGCTGTTCCTAAAAGCAAGATTAGAGGGTGGAGAGACTGTTCGTTAACTGGGCACAAGCTTATAAATTACTCATTTGAGGGAAGCTGATATATTGCTTTCCTGAAAGGAGACATTGGACAGTCTCTCTAAGGGACCCAATATCCCTTTGTTACAATGACTGTTGTTCTAAGTCACAATCTGAAACTTACCCAGTTTGGAACCACAGAGAGCAACATATGCTGAAATTCAAGTGAAGATGATGTTACCTTTGCACCTCCTACCAAACAAATATCTGCTGTCAAGGCTATAGCCAATCCAGTCAGCAGCCAATCAATTTTGTGTACTAAGTAGACTGAAGACTACTCATACTGGAAAATACTCACCTCTCTTCCAAGTAAAGACAAACCCAGGTACATCAAACTGTCTACATTTAAAAAAAAAAGCAGGGTGGCTAGACTTTATTATGATACAATATTCACCATTACATAAGAGTTTATGGCTGGTGTAGCATTTAAATGCTGAGAATTATGTCTGCGGTCATGAAAAAGAGAGATGTGATACTAGCACTTCAACCCTTGTACAGAGGGAACTTCTACTGAAGGAATGACACTTGAAGCACTATTCAGGCTAACCATGTAAAGCCTCCTATTACTTAGTAGGCTGAAGGCCATTTTAACAAATGGGTTTGAATGTAGGCACCCAAGTGACTATATATGAGCTTAGGTGATAAAAGCTAAGCACACATGAAAAGGCTGTCCCCTTTGATCCTCTGTACCTTTATGGTAAAACTTTAGGTTTAGGCAGACATACATCATTACTAAAGACCATCTGAGCAGGATTAATTTTAAAATGAGGAGCACTTTCCATAACCACATGAGTTGAGATATTTTACCCTGCCTAATAAGAATATACTTACAGGTCAGGAGACTGGGCAGTGCTACAGAGAAGTTTTATAATCAAAATCAATTTCATATTAAATAGCTGAAGGAGAACAAAGAGGCAGGTAAAAATAGTAGCTGTAACTCTACATGCTTGCAATAAAAATCAGTTAAACAGGAATTTAAAAGCATCCAGGCATAATATTTTTAAGAAATACTACTCAAGCTTTGACTGTCACAAGATAGGGCATGGTACACCAGCAGCATCTTTGTCAAAAATGAATTAGTGAGTGCTTCAGCAATAGCTAAGTCATTATAATGTCTGATAAAGGTATATTTCCTGATTAGCTCTGATTGCTTTGCTATGTAATGTATGACCCTGAGCTGCAAGTCCTGATGTGGATAAAAATAGGGATTTTTGCCTGCGTCAGGACTATAGTTTTAGGTTCAAAGTAGTATCATGCAAACTGCATTTTGTTATATACTTACGTTTTTCCATTATCATCTTTCTGCTAGAGGATTTCTTGGGCCTGATCTAGGCATCAGGCTTTTAGCAACGTTACAAAGGTTTACGAAATGCAAGTAATTTTTGAAGTTAAAATGCCATGTTCTGATTTGATAGCATTTTACATCCTCACTTCACAGGTGACAATGTCTACACTAGATGCAAGACAGTGGAGAGTCAGGCCGTTTTTCTCTTATATTCTCTGCAGTACTAAAAATAAATGAATAGATAAAAGGCCAAACTCTGCTCTTTTAATATATGCAGATGGGTCTCCTTTGTCCAATAATAAAATCATCAGGTTCATTTGAGTTCTGCTCAGTGCAGGAGCCAAAGAAAGAGAATGCAAAGGTGGCTTTACACAACCTGTTGCCCTCTTCCCCTACCTAGGAGAGGGAGAGTATAATAAAGTTAAGCACATGCTTAAATGAACAGTGATGGATTTAGGCACCTGCATAAAGGCTTTGCTGAATCAGAACCTGACTGAGTAAAGTGTTGAGTGATATTACATAAGTCATAAAAGGTGGAAGCACTTCACAATGTAGTTTTAATCTAGTTTATTTAGAGTGCGTGTTCAGCTAACCTGATATATGAAAAAGACCAGTATCTCCAGTCTCTGGTGAGAATCATAGATAGTTCTTACTGGAACAGAGTGATCCTGATATGTTTGAATATGGAAAGCATAAAAATTTGGTACCAAACTCCCCTCTCCTTACCATGATAGAATACTGGTAGGCTCATCAAGCACCCCACTATGTTTCATTTCCAACTATATCAGCCTGCTACTATTGTGCAGAGAGAGAATGGTCAATACACAAGGCATGAATAGAAGACTAAGCAGGAAGACAGATTAAAAGAGATTAAAACATATGTATTTGATATAAATATTATCGTTTTAAAGAGACATCTAGATGAGTATCTGCCACATTTCATTAACTTACTTGACAAAGTGAACTCAACGTATTCAGAGAATGATAAATAGAATTATCAATTCTTTCTCTGATTTATTATGACAGAATAGGTAGGGTGATTTTTTCTCCTCCAAGTTCTTTATATTTCTTCCAATAAAAATGGATATAACGTCTCTAAAAATAAACAGCCAAGAGGTTTGCATTTCATATTGTCTTCTCTGGAGAAGGCTCGACTAAAGAGAAAGGAGATCTGTTCTGCAGAATCTTGTTCAGGATGGAGCTGTTTTCATTTACAGTGAAGTTTACATGGATTAACTGTGTGTTCTTAATTATCTGACCTCAGGAATCTGGATGTTTTAGTTATCCCCTCCTCCTTTTTTTTTTTTTTTTGGGCCTTAACCCACTTGTACATTGGTGGTAATGGTGGTAGTTTAAGGAGCAGAATTTTAATTTACTTTGTAAGGAGCCAGTGCCTCTTTAAAAGATAATATAACAAACTTTCAATACAGAAGTGAACTGAACATGCAAAGGAATTCGTCCACCCAGAACTCTATTGTTGTGTACTTTATACTATTTTTATAATGTTAATTGTAATTTTGAGATTGGAAATGCTGAGGAAATGAAAGAAGGTTAATTGGGCTATGTCCCTGGGAAAACAATAGACTCCCAGAGGCATAAAGAATCTGTGTAAAGGGAGACTGTAGCTCTAGCTTCTTGGCTCCTTCAGCCTCCAGGTGAGCCTCTGCTCTTTCCACTGCCTCCGCCAAAGAAAACTGCCAAAATTGCTTCATCCAAGTTTGAACTCCCGCAGGCAGAACCTGCAAGAATGGCTCTACAATAATTAGGTCCATTAGGTCCATGACTTTCCCCAGAGAGTTTATCTCCAGACTTAGCCACAGATCAGCCAGGTCCTGCAACCTCTGGGCTATCACAGAGGATCGTACTCCCCGCAGAACTTGCTCAATGGGGAATTTATGCCAGTATGCTTCTGGTGTCAGTCCTAATCTATCTAAGATGGTTGTTTTCAATTCTGGATACAAGTTTGATTGTGGGCCACTCAAAGCTCTATAGCCAGATTGAGCCTCCCCAATGAGAAAATGGCACTGTCTTGGCTGCCCACGTGGAGTCTTCCCAGCCCGCAACACAGGCGACCCTCTCAAAGGTTCAGAGAAAGACCTCAGCATTGTTCTCAGGCCCCAGCTTTGCCAACACCGGGCTGGGCCTTCCCAGTCCTACTACTGGAAATATCTTTTTTAGTTGCTGGAGAAACTGCTCCAGTTGGTGTTGAGACTCCTGATACTGCTGCAGGGTAGCAAACATTTCTTTTTTACTGTTACTCCTTCAGTTTCCACTTCTCTCATTGGTGGATGAGGGGGTCACAAATCCTGCTGAATACACTAGTTGTAAAGGAGCTGCTTCCTGCTGAGGCAGACACCCTTTATCCCCAGAGTTGGTTTGCAGGCATCCTGCCCTGGTTATCCCCCTCTTGTGAGACCCTTAAGAATTCCACACTCTCTATTGTGGCTAACAGTGCCTTTGCCTGAGGCTGGTTTAAATAACAGAAATAGTTCAAACAGTCCTGAACCTAACACAAATGTTCATGATCAGCCCTGGTTCTTCTGACACACACAGAGCTCTTCTTCTGTCCTGGTCTGCTCCACAAAAAGCTACCAGGCCCAGCTCTTTTTGGCTGGAGTTCAGCCCTCAGGCCCTGACTTCCTTCTCCCGTTAGCTCCACCCTGCAGCTTCCTGAGGCTCTGTATAAGGAATCCCTCCATCCAACCCAGATGTGCCACTTCAATTATTAGGTTTATGCTAGCTTCAGCCCTTAGGCAATGAGTTACCTTGTTACAAATCCTTTTGTAGGATGAGGACTTTACACGCTATGAAGTTGCATCAATTTATTAGAGCAGTTTCATCACTGGTGTAATTCCACTGAAGACAATGGCATTACAAAAATAGGATGAATTTAGTCTCCAGGAATACTTACCAATATCAAAGATATCTGAAATACTCAACCCACCCATGTTTCTTTTTAAAAAATGTAAAGAATTAAAATAATGTATTGAATTAATGAGAAATGAAGTCAAAACTTTAAATCAACCTTTAATTCAGATTAAAAATTTGGCCCAAATACTGGGGTGCATCTGAGTCATCACAATAAAGGCTGAAATCTGACTATTATGTATAAAATATTTCTCTACATGTGTTATGAATTGTTGAAAGAAAAATAATTTTAAAAAATCTAATTTACTTTTGTCCTGTTTATGGTGGTGTTTTACATTTCCAAGTTACTCAAAGAAATGTCCTTCCTCCATTTATATAGACAGATTCAATCTCTTGTTCTAATTCATTAGCCATGACCTTCATTTTATAATTTGATCCACTTCCCACGTGCTATCCCTGTGAAATCAATTAAGCTATTCACGAGTGTTAGCGTCTACCTGTGTAGATGAAATTGCAGGATCAGGGCCTACATCACAGTGCCAAATTTGCTTGAATTTTCAGCAATGCAAGGTGAATTTTTAAATTGAAAATAGAAAAACTTGAATTGAAACTTTAAAGTATGAGACAACAGAGTAATTTAGATTGTCACTTTTTTTTATTTTTTTATTAAACAAAGTCTGTATTTCAGACTAAAATTTTTGGTAATGCCCTTTTAAGCATGCTCCCATCAAAGCAAGTCTGTTAGCCCAGATTCTGAATTATTACTACAGTATTTTACTATCAATCAATTCTAAGTCAATTCAAAACACTTTCAATATGTTGTTTTTTTTTAAACTTCCACTGTATGAAAAGAATGGGTGGTGCAAGGGAAGGGAATGATTATTGGCACAAAAAGGGGAAGCTGTAAATCTTCAAATCAGATACAGGACAGATTGGAACAATATGGGTTTTTCCAATGTTTCTAAGATAATGTACCTAATAACTCTCCTTGGGCAAGAAGGCAATCTGTTTTCAATCAATCTCTCTCCTAAGCAAAAATATCACTTATATTAAAGGGAAATTTTTATTTATTTATTTTGAAACCAGAAGATTCCCTATCCGAATTGCTCTGAATTGTATCTTACAATTAGTACGATACAAGAAAATCAAAGATTCAGGGGACAGATAATGAGCAGCCTAACTTGAGTATATAAGGAAAACATAATGCCAGTGCATTCTGCCACCTTTGTATGATCCCAGTCTTTGTGCTTAAGTACAAGAAAGGTATGTGCCTGTTTCTCCACTGCGCTATGTAGTACTTTACACCAGAGCAAAGTGGCTGTAAAATGCTGCGGAATCAGAATGATGACACTTTATGTATGACTAAATGATTGTGTGACATGCAAAGCAGTTAAAAATCTAGCCAAATACCTGTGAGTTTCTCTGTAATAGTGCACCTCCATATTGCAAACAACTTGGCTGTTGGCTTTACAGCCAGTATCTGTCCTTCAGCTTGCTCTTATAAGATGTAGAAGCTAATTAAAAACAAAAAAGACATTGTTCTATGAGTTAAAGTATGTCTGAAGTCCCACCTTTCCTCCAGGAAAAAAATATCTTTTTGTTGTACAGGAACTCAATATTGTTTTGTGGAATTGCACCTGGAAGTCTTTGAAGAACAAGTGGAATCTGAAGTCTCAAAGACTTTAAAAAGCAATAATAAAATGCAGTTACCTAAACGGAAATGTTCCTATTGCCAGAAATATTATCTCAATTAAACAAGATCAAAACTTCAACTCCTAAATAGGGAGGGGCAAATAAGTCCCCTTACTGTGACTCTTAGCAACAAAACTGCTTATATTTTTTGCCATTATTTTTTATTTTCTTTTCCCTTTGCAATTCTGGGTGCTGTTTGGGAATAGATGGAGGAAGAGTACCTAAGGTACTCTTGGGAGTGGTACCGAAAGGAAACTACTACTTCCAAAGGTGTTACTTCAATTTGGCAGACTCAGCAGGTTCAGAATTTACATAAAATGCTCTGTTAAACATCAAGAATGAGTGTATCCAAACACAACATCTGAACCTTTTGAGGTTTGCTCATTGCTAATTTGTAAATTTTTAACTTATGAACTAGGTTCATCCATGTGTTACATGGTGGAAAGTCAGACTTGAGAGGATTTGTGAGGCATAATTCTTCTGTGACTCTTGCAAAGCTAACTTATGCAACTTCAAAAGTGGCTAGGAAAGGGCATGCCTAGAGCAACCCTGGATTGCTTTATATGCTGTGTAAAACTGTCCTTAACTGGCAGAACCCACAAGGGAGAGCAGCAATACAAACACCACATGGCAAATTTTGGAACTAAACCCTAGTGACAAGCTGTAGTGGGATTTACAAACCCCATACTGACCATAGGCAGAATGGAGAGGAAAGTCTTCCCTGCTTGTAGGCAACCAGGCTGACCACACTCCAGCACAGTGGCCAAAACTGCCAATCATGGAGGCATGTATCCATAGCTGGGACCAATAAGGAAAACAAGCCCAGCTATAAAGGAAGGAGAACAGAGAGAGATGGGGAGTCTGAAATGGCTGGGATAGTTCAAGGTCATCAAACACATGTGAGGCTGACTCTAACTGTGGTATGTAACCTATCACTTAAATCAGCCTCTGGACCAGATGACTGAAGGATAGCTAATGTAATGCTGATTTTTAAAAAAGGCTCCAGCGGTGGTCCTGGCAATTACAGGCCAACATGCCTAACTTCAGTACTAGGCAAACTGGTTGAAACTACAGTAAAGAACAGAATTAGCAGACACATAGATGAAGAAAATATGTTGGGGAAGAATCAACATGGCTTTTTTAACAGGAAATCATGCCTCACCAATCTATTATAATTCTTTGAGGGTGTTAGCAAATGTGAGAACAATGGGGATCTAGTGGATGTAGTGTACTTGGACTTTCAAAAAACCTTTGTCCATCACCAAAGGCTTGTAAGAAGAGTAAGGAATCAAGAGATAAGAGGGAGGATCCTTTTATGCATTAGTAACTGGTTAAAAACAGGAAACAAAGAGTAGGAATAAAAGGTCAGTTTTCACAGTGGATAGAAGTAAATAGTGAGATATCCCCTAAGGTTCTGTACTGGAGCCAGTGCTGTTCAATGTATTAATAAATTATCTGAAAAAAGGGGTAAACAGGGAGGTGACAGGATAACAAATGACAGATGAAATTCAGTGTGATAAGGGCAAAATAATGCATATTGAAAAACATAATCCCAATTTATACATATAAAATGTTGGGGTCTAAATTAGATGTTACCACTCAAGAAAGAGATCTTGGAGTCACCATGGATAGTTCTCTGAAAACATCTGCTCAGTGTGCAGAGGCAGTCAAAAAAGTTAGTAAAATGTTAGGGACCACTAGAAAAGTGATAGATAATGAGACAGAAAATAGCATAATGCCTCTATATAAATCTGGTACACCCATACCTTGAATACTCTGTGCAGTTTTGGTCACCCCATCTCAAAAAAGATATATTAGAGTTGGAAAAAGTACAGAGATGAGCAACAGAAATTATTAGGAATATGGAACAGGTACCATCTGAGGAGAGATTAAAAGGTCTGGGACTGTTCAGTTTACAAAAGAGATGACCAAGGAAGGGATGTGATAGAGGTCTATCAAATCATGAATGATGTGGAGAAAGTGAATAGGGACGTGCAATTTACCCCTTTACATAATAGCATGTGAACCGTGGTCACCCAATGAAATGAATAGGCATTAGGTTTAAAACAAACAAAAGGAAGTACTTCTTCATAGAGCACACAATCAACTTGTCGAACTCATTGCCGGGGATGTTGTGAAGGCCAAAAGTAGAACTGAGTTTAAAAAGAATCAGATAAGTTCATGAAGGATATAACTATTAGCTATGATGGTCAGGAATGCAACCTTATGCCCTGGGTGTCACTAAACCTCTGACTGCCTGAAGTTGGAGCTGGATGACGGGATGGATCACTCAATAATTGCCCTGTTCTGTTCATTCCCTTTGAAGCATCGGCCACCAGCCATGGTCAGAAGACAGGGTACTGGGCTAGATGGACCATTGGTCTCACCCAATATGGCCATTCTTATTTTCTTAAGAAGCTGACAGAGACAAAGGAAGCCTTGGAATTTAAGGGTGGGTTGACTCATTTGAGGTTAAGTAAATGGACTAGACTAATTTGAGATAAATAGAAGGTTATCAGTTAGGAGAAAACTTGGGTCTCAAGAGAGCAGTTAACACAAGAGCAGTTGGCACAATCCTTGCTGATTTCAGAGCAGCCTTTTGCTGAGACTCTTCTTTGTTGATCTGTATAAAACCCAGAGATGAAAAGAAGAGTTAGCAAAAAGTCTGTGCAAACCTTTAAATGTTTCGCTTACAAGTAACGTATTGACTTCATGTTTCTGTGACCATGATTTATGTCACTCAAAGGAGATATTGACCACTGCGAATGATAGCATTTGATTCTGTGTTCAATCATTCTTGTTTATCTTGGTGAGGGTCATTGTCTGCCTAAGTCTGACTACTTCCTCAAGAAATAACATGGAGATATCTATTCTGCTATGCTTACCTTCACAAACAGAGCCTACAGGATAAATCAGCTATGCGGACCTAGCCCTTAAAATCTTATATGTATTCTCCATTCATTTACATTGAATAATGAGTTTGCTACACTTTCTGAGCTGATGCAATATCTGATTTTAGGGTTCTATTGTATGCATATCAGAGAGACAGAAATATCCCTGCAGTGGGCTGAACTCTCAGCTGCACCCAGTAAGTACTGGGCAAAGCTGAAGGATGCTGCTGCCAAGAGTAGTTTGCAGCTCCACAAACTAGTGATAGGTTCTTCACCTCCGGACTGCAGCATAGAGGGTGCAATAAACTCTGCCAGATTGTGAAGGCCTCACTGGGCAGCTCTTAAGTCTCTTTTTGCATCAAAAAGGGACAGATGTTTGGTTTATTGTATTTGTTACTTATTGCATGCTGATACAGTGCTTGGTGCCTTATGGAACAGGGAAGAAAGTTTTGTTTCCTGCTTTAAGGAGATCGCCATTTGTGCTTCGTGCATTTACTACCAAACATATAGCAAGCACTGCATCTGGCAAATAAGTATTTGTAGGACCAGGTCCTACCATAGTACAGCCTAAACATAATTTTATATATACTGTTACAAGTTGAAGACAAAATCAGTCTGTGATTTTTTGTTGTTTATTTCCTAATACTGCATGTGCCCAAGGCTAGGTGGGTTGTCATTGAAAGGCCATATAGAAGTGTTTGAGAGAATTGTCTTCTTAAATTCAGATCTAAAGCCCTGTGTTAAAGTATTTATAAAAACAAAGTGGTAATAGTAAAGCAGTCCCCTATGGTGTGCTGGATTTAATACTTCATTGTGCTTGGCTTGTCTAGTCACTACCTGCACCACTGCACAAATAATAGTACATGATGGTGATATTATTAACTGCATCATGCCTATTATTGATTTATTTTTTGTTCTGCATCATTCTCCTTTCACAGATGATTTCATTGCATTATTTTCACATAATTAGTCAAGCACCAAATTATGAAGCAAGGACAGGCTCCCATAATAGTCCCTAATGGTAAATTACATAAGCAATTATTGCTGCTACCTATTATTTGTTGCTTCCAGCCAATGAGGTTTCTGCATTATTGTAATGTGCACAGAATAATTATGAAGGAGGTAAGACTAGGGCAGTCTAAATTTTGCTCTGGAAATTACTTTGCTTCATATTTGCCACCTGCTGGCAGCTGAGATGCCAGCCAATGAAAAAATTGTGCCTTTGTTGCAATCAACATGTAGAATCAATCAGATGTAATGAGGTCAGATTACCGAATGACTCTCTGCTATCTTAATAGTTAAATTGAATCCACACTTCCGCTGCCCTCTCTTTCCCTGATAGCTGCAAGAAATGTGGCAAGCAACCGCAGTAGCAATGGAAGTACCACCACCACCACCACCACCTCCCATGTACTCATCTGAGTAATGAAAGCCATGCTTTAGTCTTTGTTTTGGTAGAAACGCTGAGCCACTGTAGAGCATACTAACACATTTACTTGGACAACACTTTACAATAAGTACCCAATAATCCATTAAGCAAGAAGGTGAAGGAAGAATACAACTTTAGACCTTTCACTCTGCCTATAAGAAATCAATATATAAAAGTGGACACTGTTTCCGTGTTGTGTGTATGGGTTCTTCCTTTTGACATTGGTGGAAATTGCGCAGAGCATAAGGAACTTTTGTGATAGCATTCTCTATGAGGACTCTGATTCTGTGGGTGTTCCATTGCATTACAACATTTAAAAATGTCCACTTATTGTAAAGTGCTCCCATGGTAGGACTTATGGTATAAAAAGCAAGATTTCTTTTTTTTATTGCTTATGGCCCATAACATGTCAAGCTTCGCATTGGCTTCACTGGTATAACCGGGAAAATAAAATAACCGGGAATCATTTCAGGGTGATTTGTTGTCTCAGTACATGATAAGCTCTATGTCATAAACAAAAAATTAAATAGTAAATCTTAGTAGAGGAGGTGGAGGGACAAATATGACTGAAAGGGACTGGATAATACAACGTATAAGTGTATACATAAATAATAAATTAAATTAAATGCATAAAACCACTTGGCCAATTGGTTTTCCTTGTAATAGTCTTTTGCAGCATCAGATGAGAGCCTATATGTATTTTCAGTGTCAAAGTATCTTGTAGCATTGATGGTTTCCTTTGATGACGTCAGGGAATATGTGTTAGAGAAGCATCAGGAAGAGTCTAATGCCTCTTTTTTTCAGCCAACAACTTATTTTACCCTTTTTTGTTTGCATCCTTGCTTGTTTGTTTCCTCTGCAAAAGTAACCGTAAGTTTTCTCTCACAGGCACATAGTTGTCTGTGGTCACATAACACTTGAAAGTGTGTCCAACTTCCTGAAGGACTTCCTGCACAAGGACAGGGATGATGTGAATGTGGAAATCGTCTTTCTGCACAAGTGAGTAACCCTTCCAACCAAAACCTTTCTTGCTGATCAAGAGAGTCTGAATTTTTCCTAAAGACTTCTTGGAGTAAGTCTTGGTTTGAGGTTAGAGCAGGGGACTGTGGGACTGTTAGGGTCAAACTTATTTTTAGTGTAACTTCATTGGTTTAATCTAACTTCAGTGAAGTTAGACCAGCTATGTTTTGGGGCTGAAATCCTGACCCCTTTGAAGTCAATGGCCAAATTCCTATTGACTTTAGTAGAAATAGGATTTCATCCTGTATGTCAATTTGTGACTCTTCCACTAGCTTTTTGTTAGTCTGAAATTAGGATTGTCAAAGGAACCTTAGAAGCCTAACTTCTATTGAATTTCAGTGGGATTTAGGTGCCTAGCTGTCATATACTCTTTTCAATATCAGCCAAAATCTCTATGAGCCTTGCTTTACCCATCTGTTAAATGTTAAAATACTTACCTATCATACACCTAAGTACTTTTAGGATTATGAAACAAAACATATATGCAGGTGTCAACTACTATCACTCCAATTTATCATGATGACACAAAGGCCAAGATTACTTGATGAAGTCACTCATTGCTGTTACATTTCATTTTATTTCATTTTCAAATGAAACTTTTTAAAGTGAGTAGCGCCAACCCATTAAGACTTCCCAACTTCGCTGTCAGTTGCTATTCTTCATTGGTTGCACATTATCTGGTAGTTCACTGCAATATACTTCATTAGATTACTGAGGCCTAAAAATCAGTTTTTAAATATTTATATCCATTCTTAATCTAAAACAGTGTCTTTCCGAGGGGAGGCTCAATATCTTTCTATGAGAAAGTCTCAAGAACCTCCAGGCAGTTGCACAGACATGTTATTCTTTTATTTTCTGCTCTGTGGGCCCAAATTCTGCCATCAGGTGCACTGAAGAGCTCACATTGACTTCATTTGGAGCCATAAGCATCAAAGGGGAGTATTTGGCCCTAATTGATTTTAATTAGGTCTCAGCAAAGACTGGACTGGCCTGCTATGCAATTGCTTGACTGTTCAATAGATGTTTGTGTTGTGCTGCATCTTAGAACAAGTGGAAACAAGTCAGCAAGGAAGAAAAAAAGGAACTGATTGGCCCTGCCTTATTAGTCAAAACTTGACACTTTTTTTTAAAAAAAAATGCTTCCTATCATTATGCAGAAGAGGAGGCTGTTTTTCCAACCACTGTTGGCTCACTGTTTTTCCAACCACAAACATCATGAAAGAGATTCTGCTGCATTTAATCTTCTCTCCACAAGATTACGAACCTGCCCAAGATGAGTAAATTTGACCAGTTTCATGTGAACTAACGGAAATAGCCTGCTCCAATGACTTTGTTAAAAGATTGTTGGGTTCTGAAATTTTGAAAAATGACTGGAATCATCCTGTAACAAGAAATGGTCCATGGTACACTGCTGCTGTCCACCTCCTTTCTAGCTGCTCATGGAATCTGAGCAGTTTGGAGGAGCCCAAGATGCACTCTGAATTGTAAAAATGAATGAGAGATGATGAGCACTGAATGGTACAGTCCATGTAGATCTACAGAACTGATGCAGTTACCCCAAAACATTGAGGCCCTCTGGTTTTATTGTTTTAGTCTATGACTGCTAGCAAAACAGACATGCTATGAAAACAGATAGAAACTGCAGTTGCTTTAGATTATTTAAAATATATATGTTTCCTGGTAACATTAGTGATCCTGTTTAGGTCAGGTATTTTCTGGCAGTTAATGACTGGCTGGGGCACAGCTTCTCCAGCCAGTCATTAATTGCCTGGGAATGCCCTTCCCGTCAGCAATTTTGCTTTAAGGTAGTTGCTGTTTGTCACTAGCATCCCATTACACATAATTCAATATCAAATTGACACATTGTAGGGAGAGGCTATTAGAAATAGCTATTTTCTTGAGAGAAATATGGTATTAACTGTCTTTTCCTATCAGGAGCAGCATGTCTTTCTAAGTGCCATGAGCTCTTTTTTGAATGAGTGATATTAATGCACTTAACAGCAAGCAATGCACTTTCCTTCCTGTCAGACAAAATGATTAAAAGGTTAAGAATCATTTGTGATGATTGGATAAAGGAAGTTGTAAACACTGTGCAGAGTTGCTACCTGCCTGATTTTATAATATTGCTGTTAAATTGGTGTCATGGCTACAGTTGATATCCCCTGGTAACTGCTCATGTTTTATTAGGCTAGGGGGGAAATTGCCCTCTAAATGACCACATGGAACTTAATTTCCAAAGGGAAACTGGAGATTCCAGCACAAAAAAAAAGGTGACAAACATGCACCCACAATTGCACATACACTTTCATCAATAGTGCATAGAAATCTGGTAACTTACTACTCATTTGAACATGCATTTGCAATAAAGGAACGCACTCCTGCAAGTAAACATTTGTATGCTCGTGTTTTGTGCCCAAATCTCCACTTCCTTATTTTTTTTCACTAAAGATGGCACAAAGATGTAATAGACACTATTTACCTGTCAAGTAAATGCTTGTTTCACTACTAACGGAGCTAGGTAGGTGGGTGCCATATTTTTAGAATGGATTACTTTTCACTTGACGTCTTGCTTATGGGAAAATGACCATTGGTCAAAAATGACATGACAAAATTATAACGAATGCACTTAGTAACAATTAATACAATCTAGAGGTATTATCAGGTTCTCTTTATGGCTATTAACCTACCGCATGAATTATACGGTCTGACCGTATGACTGGAATTATATCGAAGTGCAGATAGAAAACTGTGTGGTATGATCTGAGTGAGCAGCCTATACATTAGGCAGTTTTTCCTTTCACTCAAATAATAAGTGCTGGTTTTGCATCTTTTGGTCTTCAATTCAAGAGCTGACAGGGACAGATTCCTAATAAAGCAGAGAAGTTTTAAGGCTCAGTATTACTCTTGTAAGTATGGATTGTATGCCCTCAACGTTACTAAGAGTACATGTTTGATGGATAATTTTGCTCCTATTTTCTAGGTTTGTTTGTGTTTCTTCATTAACTTGAGAGCAGTATAGTTAACAAATAATACCATCTGCCAAGATCAACTTTTTCTGTGCTGTTGTGTGTGATTCCTACATCTCAACTGTGCCAGGCAGCAAGGATACTGCATCTATGTCAATGAGACAGAATAATTACACAGCAAAGAGTGTAACGCACTTCACTGTGTCTGAATTGATGGGAGCTGCTGTCACGGTTACATAACTAGCTGCACTTTTGTCCCTTTTTCTAGTCTCTCTGAGCGCACCCCCTTCAGATGTTAGGCCTTATGTCTTCATCTGTCCTGGGTGGAAGTCTGTGATTCTCCCACTCTTAGATGGGCCCTGATCTGCAGTACCCTACGTGCCAACCGTGACACCTGTGAGTCTTCCCTTTGGGAGCTTCTGACCAGAGGTTAATGCAGGCGACTGGACAGTTTTCTCAAACCAAAGTATTATTTACTCTTAACAGCAGGAGCAAAGCAAAACATAAAAGAAAACAGCTAACTCTGTAAGCATGACAACTGCTACATTCAGTGAGGCTGATTATAGCTGCATTGGTGAGCCATGTTCACGGCTGACACAAGTGGGGACATTATATAGTGAAAGGAGTGGAGCTGCGCTAACAGGAGGTGTGGCCCACTGTTTTCACCCAACAAGAAAAGCAGCAATGGAATTTCAAACAGTTTAAAAAATGAATACAAGAAAAGGACAGAAATGTGCAAACTGACTTCTTGTTTGGTTTTCTTCCAATGCAGTATCTCTCCTAACCTTGAGCTGGAAGCTCTTTTTAAACGACACTTCACTCAGGTGGAATTTTATCAGGGTTCAGTTCTCAATCCACATGACCTGGCGAGAGTCAAGGTAATGACTCTGTTGATTCTTTGCTTCTACTAGTTGTCTTCCCTTAAATAAGCAATTTCTACCTTCAATCCACCGTCCACTGAAATTAATAGGAACTTTTTAGTTGACTTTATTAGGAGGATTGTTAATGTTTATGTTTGACATTATAGAGTTTGATGTTACTGTAATTGCTTAGAAACACTATTGGCCTAGGGGCAATTGGAAAATAAACTTTGCACCCTTTCTCTATTGTCTGGTGTCCTGAAAACGCAAATACAAATTGAGGTATTTGCTAACTATAATAAGATGGCAGTATTAGTTAAAGTACTCTATGCTAAATAATTTTATCCTTGTAAAGCAAACCCCTAAAATCAGGCCAGTTATCTATTATTATTTCTATTATGCTATTGCCTAAGGACCCAAACAGCAGTGAGATCCCTGTTGTAATAGGCAATGTATAAACATAACAGAAAGACAGTCCCTGTCCCTATGGATTTAGGAGCCTGGCTTGCAACATGGATTTTTAAAACTTTGGCCTCTGACCTCTTGGTGCTTCATTTTATGTATCTCTGAAATAACACAGTAATCGGTAGTAGTAATAACTAAAGTACTTATCTACCATGAGCACTGTAATGTTTAATTAATGTTTGGAAAGTGTTTTGAGAAGTTAAAGTGATCAGTTCCATGTATATATTAGTACTGCTATCATAAGGAATCAGAATCTACAGCTTTACACTCAGCAAAAGCTAAAAACTGTTGCTCTTCCTCCTGGAGGAAGAAGCTGATTTCTTAGAAGCCAGTGACTGTGAGAAGAAGTTGAAAACAAAGATTTCTGTTTACGTTTGCTGCCTTTTTTTTTTTTTTTCGGTGTCTCAGATAGAGTCAGCAGATGCGTGCCTAATCCTTGCCAATAAATACTGCGCTGACCCGGATGCTGAAGATGCCTCCAATATTATGAGGTAACCTGAAGAGTTTTTTTAATATGGTTTTCATTCTTATTTCTAACTAGCAAATTGCTGGTCACTAGGTGGATCATACCCACATCTCGCTTTATACTTGCTAATCTGATACAGTTGCAATCTTCCCACAGAATTCCCTCCAAAGACAGGAAATAAAATTGGGGAGTGCAGAAGATTGCCTCCATAGTTTGGAGATGAAAGAAGTATAGAGTGGAAGGGCTGGCTTGGGAATAGTGTGTCCATGAGGGTGAAATGATGAAAAAGGAAGTGCTAGCCCAAATAACTAGGTCAACTACTGATCTTTTTGCAGCCAGTACCATTTATGTGGCCTCACAAATTTTATCTGGAGAAAAAGGATGAAGCAGATGCCCACATTAAAATTGCCTTTGTATGCCCTGTACTTTCTACACATGTTGGCAGCATCATAGGGACCTTATTGTCTCAAACACATTATCCTCTATGCCATGCGTATAAACACTGCTGACATAGTAGGGTGACAGGTTACCCTTCTCCAACCCCATAACAAATATCACCTGCTTTTCTAAAACCGAAGTTCTGAGGATGCAATTCTACTGAATAGCTCCATTTTATTTAACAACATGGCTAAGCCTGAAATACTGACCTTTGCATCCGGAAACACACCGGTGTAGGGTAAATGGCAACATGGAGCCCAGTTGTGGAGGGCTCTGAGACATTCTGACATAAGGTGCAACATGCAGTCTCTCTGCCCCTACTTCTGGGGCAGCAGGTTTTTTGGATCCTGTGCTTTATCCCTTTTGGGCTGAGGAATGCAGTTGGTTGTTTTGGTCAGCCACTCGCCTAAGCTCACCAGAGAGCTGGGTCTGTATTCCGGCTTCTTCCTATGAGGGTATTCTGAGAGGAAGAGACTTCTTTTGCCTTCTACACATGCTGGGAAAGCCAATATTTATCACTGAAATCACTATTCTTGGCATCATTAGCTGGTCATTTGCTGTTAATGCAGGTGGGAAACCGATACCAGTTCTAGTAAAGGAGAAAAGGTGCCATTGTTAGTCTCACATAATGGAGGAAAAGTAAGGAAATGGAGAAAGTAAGTTAAAATAAGGCTGAGTTGTCCGTTATTTGTATTTTGCTCATACAGCCTTGGTTTTAATGAGACCAGTCTGCCCTTTTTAAAATTAAAATGTCAAAGATCCATTAAAAATTAGGTAATACAGTGAATACAAACCAATTTTATTGGCCTGTCAGATGCTTGCATTCTGAGAGTTGAAGGTAGAGGCAGGAATACAATTTAAAATAAAAATACTTCGTTGGAAAAAGCCCAACATGCCCTAGAGTCTGGGATACTTATCGGAGGAGCAAGGTTTTAAGATGCTTGTTTCATTTTCCAAAATCTCCTTTAGGATTTGATGGGAGAAACCCTTAGTTTGATTTGAATTGCAATAAATTGATTAAAGAGTATTCCAGATGCAGATTAGTGTGTTCTTAAATGGATTCAATATGTTTAATGTAATAAAATGCAAAAGTGTCATTGGGAATAGAATTACCTTGTGTGTTCTCACAATAAATTAGTTTGATTCAATAAAATTTAATTAATTAAACACTTTAGTAAGAAATGGGAAATTAATAGTGGGAGGGGAGCATCACACTTTTCTCTTTTCTCTCCCAACCCTTACTCCCTCTTCTCCCCGCCCTCCCCCCCCTACCCCAAAAAAAAAAAAAAAATCAAATAACTTTATTGGTCAACTTTATTCTCTAATCTTTGGAATAAGTCAGCAAAGCAAGTATACCCCATATGCCTGCAATGCAACTTCCTGCAGCACACTATTGTCCACGCCCTGTCATTTTGCACTGTGGACCCTGGTCAAGCTGCAGACCTGAGTCAGAAGGTCTATTATGTCATACCGTATGGACACGTTAGCATGGCTGTGAGACCAAGATGCAGGAATTGTAAACCCAGGTTTACAATGCAGTGTGGATACTCAAGCATGGGCTTGGAAACACCAAGTCCACAACCCTGGGTTTGTGGGACCCAGGCTTAGTGTGCAGTGTAAACATACTTAGAGAGGCTCTGGAATCTGACACACTGCAAAAACACAGAGCCACAACATTTTTCTCCTCTTCTATTTTTTTCTCTCCTCTTTCTTCCTACTATTAATAAGGCAGAACAGGATTGTGACCCAAGTTTTAGTGTTTAAGTTTGAAGTGCACTTCTTTTTCCTTAAACTTTGGGGGGGGGTGGGGGATTCTCTTCATAACCCATAGGATACATATCTAGTGGATTACAATGCAGTGTGATGCTCAAGCACATATTTAAGATTAAATTCAATGCATTTAATTTTTCCAGTCATTTTTACCTATATGTTGATATCTTTCTGTGCACTTTGTTTGTACAAATCAGTACACTATATTATTCAGTAGAGAATAATTAGAGAATGATGCGGTCAAGTTGCAGAATGTTGAACGAGATTCAGATTTTATATGCTCCAATGTTCAGGGATGTTTGGATGCCTAGTTTTGGATGAAGCCATAAAAATAGGGTCCCTTTGCAAAATTCAAATCTGGATTCAGGTTTGGATTTTGAACACACCATAATTCGGGGGTATTCAAATTTTGGCATTTGGTTTGCACAAATGTCTAATAAAAATGCCATTGACAGTAGAAAAAGGAAGCGAGAACATTCAGGTATGTCAGCTGGGAAACTTGAACAAATACACAGTTCAAAGAAACAAGTTAGGATATTCATTGGAGGTTTTATACATCATACGTAAAACAAGATTATCTGATAACAGATTACTTACTAAACAAAATGAGTAATGATGACTAGGTTTTACTATTAGAGAGATGACTTTTTCTGTGAAATCCATAATAAGCAGCTATTCAGCCACATAGCCAACTCGAACTCCAGGGATAAAAAATTATGAGATTTTTACTAACTTGAGCTGAGTTAGCTCTAAAATTTAAGATGGTCTGTCATTCATTAACACAGTCTCACAACCAGGTGAAAAATCAGACTAGTTTTAAATTGTTGCATTCAAATAAATCAGTGAAGCAAGCCACTCTGGTGGAATGTACAAGATGTCCACCAGCTAAAATGTTAATTTTCTTTTCTTTTCTTTTTAGAGTAATTTCCATAAAGAATTACCATCCGAAGATAAGAATTATCACTCAGATGCTACAGTATCATAACAAGGTAATGAGAAGACCAAGGGGGCTTGCTCCTCAGTGCTTTCTGCTACAGCAATCTTCCACACCCATTTATTTCAGCTGCACAAGTGGAAAACATTTTTCTTTCTCAGTAAGAACATGTGAATATGAATTGTCATGGAATCCAGTAAATAATTCTGTTGTCTTTACCTATGCCAGGGACCTTATCAGAACCCGAGGAAGTTTGTTAACCAATTAGGGCCTGATACTTAGGGGTGCTGAGCTTCCACAGCACCCATTGATTTCAGATGGGCATGTAAGCACTCATCTCCTGTGAAATAAGGCCCATGTATGATGAAATAAACCATGTATGATGCTCTTATTACCTATACATATAAGAGAGAATATGAGATTACTGTAGGACAGTGGTTTTCAACCTGTGGTCCGTGGACCCCTGGGGTTCACAAACTATGTCTAAGATTTCCAAAGGGGTCCGCATCTCCATTCAAAATATTTTAGGGACCTTCAAATGAAAAAAGGTTGAAAACTACCGCTGTTAAGAAATTGTGTAGCTTCTGGATTGACTGAGTCAGGCTTTTTTACATGGAAATAAGTAGACCTTGCAGTTTCAGCACATCAGTTAAGCACTGGGAGGAGAGTTTAGAATCATTCATGACTCTTTATAACTATATGTATGCATTGTTGCTGAGTGTCATTGTGTTGGTCCCAGAATATTAGACAGACAAAGTGGGTGAGATAATATCTTTTTATAGGACCAACTTCTGATGGTGAGAGAGACAAACTTTCAAGCTTACACAGCACTCTTCTTCATGTCTGGGTCTGGGAAACTTAATCACAGTGTCACAGCTAAATACAACATGGAACAGATTGTTTAGCAGAAGTAGTTAAAACATATTCCAAGGGACCATTCGAGGTGAAGTGGCCCATTAACACTCTTCCAATCATAAGGAGGAAATGGGGCAGTGGCTGGGGAGAGGGAAGAAGGGAGCACAGCTGAAGGAGTTGGTTAGTGCAGTGGTTCTCAACCAGGGGGTATGCATACTTCTGGGGGTACGCAGATGTCTTCCAGGGGGTGCATCAATTCATGTAGATGTTTGCCTAGTTTTACAACAGGCTACCTAAAAAAACACTAGTGAAGTTAGTACAAACTAAAATTTCATACTGACAATGACTTGTTTATACTGCTCTGAATACTATACACTGAAATGTAGGTACAATAATTATATTCCAATTAATTTATTTTATAATTATATGGTAAAAATGAGAAAGTAAGCAATTTTTCAGTAACAGTGTGCTATGACACTTTTGTATTGTTATGTCTGATTTTATAAGCAAGTAGTTTTTAAAGTGAGGTGAAACCTGGGAGTATTCAAGACAAATCATATTCCTGAAAGGGGTACAGAAGTCTAGAAAGGTTGAGAGTCCCTGGGTGAGTGGTTATAGATTGTTGTAATAAGCCATAAATCCAGTGCCTCTATTCATCCATGATTTTTAATGTTTAGCAGAGTTTTGAATTTAAGCTCCAAGGCTCATCTTTTGAAAGTGTTGTGCTAGTTTCCTTTCAGGAGAAGGACAGATAGGTCAGATATAGAGTGATCACCTTGTGAAGAGTGTTCATCACAGGTGATGTGGCATTTTTGTCCTCATCCTCAAAGAAAACCTGCACAGCACTTTCAAAAGATGATCCTGGGAGCTTAAATTCATAACTCTGGTAGACACTAAAAATCATGGATGAATAGAGACATTGGATTTATGGCTTCTTATAACAATCTATAACCCACTAACCAACCCCCCTCCCCCCTGCTTTCCCCTGTCCCCCTTTTGTTTCTTCCCTATGGCTGGAGGGGTGTTAACAGGCCACTTGACCTTGATGGTGAAATATGTGTTATTAATTGAAATGTGTTATCTTACTATGCTAAACAATCAGTTCTGTGTTGTATTTAGTTGTTGCATTCTGATTAAGTTTCCCAGCTCTAAAGAAGAGCTCTGTGTAAACTCAAAAGCTTGTCTCTCTCACCAACAGGAGTTGGTACAATAAAATATATTACCTCACCTACCTTGTCTCTTTATAACTATAGCTAAAGAAGTGTAGGTCTGCTCAGGAGCCACCTGGCTTTATACAGCATGATTTTTACTGCCTGGGTTGTCTTCTGCACATACATGACTGGAGGGCAGCTAACATACTTCTTTTGTGGAACAGAATTGTGCTGTTTCTATGCTTTACATGTCTGCAAAGGGAAGTAAAAACATGTTTTCCCTTTATATTTCTAAACGAAAATTATTGAAGAAATGAAGAAAAAATGATGAATGGTGATAATCAGATTATCAGAAGGAGAAAAGCATGAAGGACTCCTTGTATGTGCATGCACACATTGTGTGTGATAAAGGGATGAAAGTGTCCACTAGAGTTTTACATTTCACATGAACCTCTGGAACTTTCTGTAAAATTCTGAGTTTTGTTAAATTATTTTGAGTTTTGTAAAACGTGTTTTTTGCTCATTTTTTTCCAAGGAAAATTTGATATGAAAATAACTGTATATGGAAATACCCATTATATTATTTCCAGGCATTGATATTGAATAGTATTAAAATAATATATATATAACTTGGTGAGCAGACTTAACACTGGATGACGGTTTTTGTCCATTACACTAGCTCCATAATCAAATGTTTGAAAGAAGGGAGTTCTTAAGCCAGGCCCTATGCTATTTGATCCTGGAGGTGGGAGAAACCAGAAAAGCATAGGTTATATCATATTGCTCGAATACTGGGCTTGTGGACATGTGATTAGGCTACTGCATTGCCACATGATATTAAAAACCTGTGTTTAATTTCTGGGGCCTATGTGTGTTTCTTATTTGTCAGGGAGTAGCTGAGATTGCTGTAAGAGAGAGTATGCACAGACCCTGGGTGCAATGAAAATTTTGTATCATTCTGCAGCAACTTCAGCTTTATGGATGAGCCTTTTAAGCCTCCCATCCAGTTTTCTATGGTTGACAGAAAGTCACCATAATATGAGATCTTGAGGGATGTTCGGAGGGTTAAAATGAAAAGTGTAAAAGTGAGAGACGTTTCTGATACAGAAACTCTATTGGAAATATTTTTGTTTGGAGGAATATTGATAAACCCCATAGTCCAGTGATACTCAGACAGTGGCTTTTTAATTGTGTGCGTCTGTGTATAGTAAATGAAACAATGAATTCGCATTATGTCGATCGCTAATTTGGCTCCTACATCACTTTATGAGTATCACTGCCCTAGTCATTTATTTTTACCTTTTACAGGAAAAGGCAGTCCAGCACTAAAGGAAAAGATTAGCTGTCACTTGCCTGGATACTTCCTGGGTTAGAGAATGTAGGCAAAGTATTTGGGATCCTTTACCTGTGTTTCTTCCTTTAGGCACATCTGCTAAATATCCCAAGCTGGAATTGGAAAGAAGGGGATGACGCAATCTGTCTTGCTGAGCTCAAGCTGGGTTTCATAGCCCAGAGCTGCCTGGCACCGGGCCTCTCGACAATGCTAGCCAACCTCTTCTCTATGAGGTCATTCATAAAGGTAACGTCTTGTCTCATTACTGTGTGTTAGCCCGGGATTCAATTTGGCATGGGGTTGAGTAGAGAGCACAGCTTAAACTCAAAACAGATAGGGACACATTAACCAGTTTGGTAAAACACACACACACACATGTGAGCACAAATTCTGCTATAAATTGGGCAATGTGCCAGGTTCTTAAAAAATTATGTTTTTATTTTTATTTGGCATATCTATGACCATTAAATGATTGTTCAAAGCACAATCCATTTCAATTCTTTTTTTAGATAAACCACATGTTTATCTATCAGGAAAGCCTCTGCTGTTAAAACAAAAATATGATTTATATGCATCCCATATGGCAACAAAGCGCCTAGAGAAAAAGAATGCTCGTTTTGCTCTTTTACGTCAAGTGGTTAGTGGACCTCTCACTGTGAGAATAAATATGGACCATGTGTTTGTACTTAAGTCCAAACCTCCTACAACATAATTCATTTATTTATTTCTCCTCAGTCAAAGAGCCGCTCAGGGCTTATTTGCAAAAATCATACTGCTGTCATTCCCAACCATTTGGGGCAACAGTACCATCTTACTAGGCTAAGCCTCACCTGAGATAGTCAGTGCTCCCTTCTTATTATTCTTTTTTCAGGCACTCTTGCCAGATGTAGAGGTTGGCCATTTTCCAATCCTGTTTTTGTGATCAGGGCCAGGACACGATGGAATGTGAGGTGGGCCATGGCTCCTCAAATCCATCATGAAAGTAGGCAGAGGTTTCCCAGAGTACCAGGTGGGAAAGACGGGATGACTGTGTCAGTTTTGGTGCATGTACCAGTGGTTGGGAGGCTTTGGGCAGTGCCGTCTGATATTTATTCTCTTGGGATAAATTAGCAGCTGGAGTTTCTGAGGCTGCCCTGAAGAACTTTTTACAGCCCCAAGAAAGTCGTCATAGCTCCTCAGGAGATGCAGACTCCAGCTCAAGAAACCACCTTAGACAAGTATATGTGGTCAGAAGAATTTAGTTTTTCAATATGGAAGCCAAATTATTTGAAAGCAAGCTTGATCTCCTCACTTTAACTTGTGCAATTAGACCATTTCCTTCTTTTATCAGACCATTAACTTTAACTCCTTTGTCTTCACAAGCTCAGCTTTGCTGAACTCTCTAGTTTCTTGACATGTTGATGCTCTGAAGTTAACCACCCTTCTTCTTTTGCTCCCGCTCCATCCCTCCCCCCCCCCCCAAAAAAAAAGTGTAGCAAATACAAAGCAGAGGGTTGTCTCCTCCTTTAATTACATTCTTTAGGACTGCTGTTCACTTGGCATCCCTTGCTCTGCTGTCACCATTTGTAAGCAGAATCTGGCACACTCAAGGGCATTGAACTTTCTCTGTGCCCACATTGATATATGTCAGCTTCTTTGTGGCACCTTTCTAGGAACGGGCCCTTGTGTGACCCTTGTTTTTGACTCCCTGTGTAGGCTGTCACCTCTATTCAGTTTCTGCCTTCCTCAGGATCAAAAGTGAGTCGGCCTCTTGCAGGAAAGACGTGTGTATCTCAGTCCCAATGCAGGTTACTTTAAATTTAAACAGATTCCATTGAGAGCATTAGGGAGAGAATCAAGGAGTAAAAATCATGACTTGGGAGAAAGCAGAACCACCTAGATCTTGTAGTTACAATCTTTCAATTAAAAAATTGTACATCTTAAAGTTAATGTGTCCCTCTTACCATCAGCATGTCTCTCTTTCAAGGCTCAGTGGGACACCAGCAACCCATTCTGACAGTCTCTTTTCCCTCTTCAAGCCACCCATTCTGTATTTCTTGAATTTCATCATGTAATAATGCCATAATTTTTCTGCAGTGTAATGAGATGGGAGTGACTGATCAATACTGGGTTATCCTTTACGATTTCTACTACAACCTACAGGCCCAACTCCACAAGGCTCTGAGGACCTTTACTGAGGGTTTACATCATTCTGAACTTCCATTGGAGTCCAAATGGAGTCTTGCTGATTCTGACCAGATGTTTCTAGATGTATAGTATAATCACAGGAAGATTGATGTATTTGGTTTACACAAGGGCAGCAATGCTGCTGCTGCTTCTTCTTGTATCTGGCTCTTTGAGACTGTGCACAGTGCAGTGAATGGATAGATCGTAATTTCTGTTACTTTTGCATCATAGCTTTGCTTCACTCAAGTTCTGGGAGGCCAAAGGGCAAAGAGAACATTTCTGTGCTGTTGTCAGTAGGCTGTTTAGGTACCGCACCAGCAGCCTTTTAGGGTTAAACCAAAAACATATAGTTTTATAATTGTTTTGGGAGAAAACAGTTACTATTGGTTAACATCAATTTCTGCCATTGATACTCAAGAACAATGGATTATTTATGTGGGTAACTGGGTGTTGGTGTTATCCAGGAAGCCAGATTTCAGAGTCTGTTAATATCTGAAACAAAACGGACATTTATGAATTGATGTGTATTAACTAAAACCCCCACTCTTATCAGTGCCAAGACGATGTTGACCGCTTTAATTGAAATAACATTCCCCCCAAATGTGCACACACTTTTGTTTGTTCTCAGTAACCGTTAATTGATGAAAACTGTGAACCAATATAAAGCTTGGACCCTTTGCAGTTTCTGGTGTTTTATGTTGATAGGGATTGTCAGGGAATGCTGTATAGGAAAGGGAGAAATACATTCATAAACTGCTAACTGGGATTCCCTGTCCTTACAAAAGAGCACTCTTTCTAGAACATTTAATTTAAGAACAGTCAGACCATTACAAATTCTTTAGGCAAATGTTATTAGCGGAGCTTTGTACACATTAGAAGATTGCCAGAAAAGCTTACTGAAATGTCTGTATTTAAAAAAAAACAAAAAACCTTGAGGTGTGTTCCTCCTTCTTCCTAACGTGATTAGAAAGTTGTTTAATGGGTTGTAAATGTTTGGTCAGTCAAAGACAAATGAACATGATTGATGGTGATCCCACACACATTTAACACGCTACGTCTTAGTTTGCAGCAAAATGATTTGTGTAAACTGTCTGCCCAGCATTAAAGGTAAAACAAATTTATAAACCTCAAAATATTATATTTAAATATAATATTTTCCTTTTGGTTTTATAGCTGTAATCTTATATGGAATCTTTTATTTTGTTTTGGCACTAAATAGAACAAAGGAAAAATTAGTTAAAAATGCTGCATAACATGCAGTTGTAATAGAAATGGTTCTGTAAATACCCAAAAGAAAAAAGGAAAATTGCACAATAAAAAGATTTGAGAAAACAGATCAAAACCATTCAGTAAGGTATATTTTAATAGACACATCCTTTTTATTGTGTTGAATATTCTCAGAGTTATATTAAAAAAAAATGAAATGATATGCCTGCTCATTGCATACATGATCTCAGCACTAGATTAAAATATTGCTCTACAGAGCAATTACTGTTTATGGTTTGGATTAACAAACATTTGCCAGAAGTTTACCATGGTAAAAATATTTTTAAAAGTAAGTAAAAAAAAAAGCATGGGATTATGGAGGGCCAAATTTTGCCCTTGGATGCAAGCATGCCATCCCATTGAAGTCACTGTGCTACATGATTTTTTTTTTAGCAGAGCAGAATTTGGCCTGCTGATTTCTATAGGAGTGTATACACTACGAACCAACTTTATACCTCTGTGATGTTCAAGACACTTGGCTTCATTCTGGTCATGGGGATCAATTTAGAGCAGCCTCATGGCTCTACTAAGTTACATTGGCAGCAAGAGCTTCCTAGAACCTCTTTTGACAGCCAGCATTGGTGATGCCCACTTTTCCCAACCAGGCCTCCCAGCCTGGTCAGGGCTGAGATGGGTGTGGTAGAGATGGCATAACCAACGCTATGCCACCCAGGAACTAACCTGCACCGGAGGAATCCCCAACCTGGCTTTCAGGTTACTTTTTGGATCCGGAGCAGCACAAAGCAATCTTGGAGTGGGGACTAGGGTCTGGCCCTTAAACTTCATTCACCAGGAGATCATCAATCAACATCACCAGTGCAGTATTGTTACTATCGCCAGACATAAACCCAAGATAAGTGGGGCTGAGACGATGATGCTTGAGTTGTTTCACCAGAATTTTCTTGGCAAAATTTGAGACAGGTTGACAGACTCTTGTCATCTTTAGGATGATAGAAGATTCCTTTGTTTTGGAGAGTTGAGAAATGTCCCAGGCCATGTACTTATGAAATAAACCATTTAGATGTGATTCATCTAAAGCATGTGACTTCAGTTTGTGGGCATGGGGACATCTGTTCCTCTTTCTTGAACCAAAGTACATCAAAATGTATATAATGAATCCAGATACTGAAGGGAGGGGATCTCAGAAATGTGTACAAAGTTTTAGCAAAAAAATACCTTGAGTTGCAATATTTCATTTGCTGTGAGATGCCCAGGATGAGGGTGTGACGAACAAAATGCATGGTAGTTAACCTTTTGTATGCTGTGCCTAATATGTCTAGTACAGTACTTAGGAAAAAAATAACCTAAAGTATTTCCCTAAGTATCATGTGTTTTCTGAAGTGCCTAAATCAGTTCAGGATCTGTTCGTTGAGACACGCGCTGGAAAATTGGCGTGTGAGGCATCTATGAATGTGATATATTGAAACTGTCCTTGGATGGGAACAAGGGCCACCCATGCTCTTTAATCATGTTGTCCTATCCTGAAGTATATAGTTACTAAGCCAGTTAATCATTTGAATACCTTAATACCAATTTGCCATTAACAGGTGTATTTTTGTTCAATATGTTATCCCCTCACTCCTCCACTCCACAAACCAGCTAACTTCATGCATTGTAAATGTTGTGGTTAAAGAGTAAAATAAATCTATGGGCCTATTCTCCTCTTAGTTGCATGGGTGCAAGTCGCATCATTGCCAGTAACTGTTTGGTGTGGCAAAATACTCCACATAAGCACGTGCAGATCATTTCCATTTACCATGAAAAATGCACATATATCTAATCCTGTCGAATGTTAGAGCTAATCTTGATTTACACATCTGATGTTAGTACAACACACCCAGGTTTCATTTTTACATCTGGTTCTGGAAAAAAGATCCAAGATTTAAATGTTACTGACAGTATTTGGCTGTCACTATGGAATTATATTGCTATGGATGTTTGTTAGTTCCAATTAACACAGACAAATGCAATAGAGTTAAAAGATAATGGTTATACAATAGGCCGTTTACTTCCAGGATTCTAAATACATTGAGTTTCAGTCTCAACTTCAAATAGGGAACTATTTTCATCAAACAACTCATTTGTCAGATTTTGTCCTTTTTCCTGATGATAAACAAAAGCATTATATCCATGCCTAATATATAATAAATCTATAATCCCAAAATCAGCTCTGCTCAGTTGAAGGGAATTTTGTGGGATGTTCAAAATATGTTGCCCTGGCTTTTAGTACTTACTAATGAGGGATAAAGATAGAGAAGAATTGATTAATTGGTGCTCTTGAAGAAGGGGAGTGACTTATGATACAGAACAAATTGACTGAAGCTTGAGAAGATCATGTGCATGAAGAAACTACCTTCCTGATAGTTCTAGAACATAATTTCACAAGGAAGTAAAGGCCTAATTCTGAGAGACATTGAGCACCTCTCAGGTCCAGGTCATATGTTTATTTTTTTTTAAATTGCACATTCCTGTTGTTTTTATAAGACATCTAGTTTGTAAACACAGCTTCTGTCTTTTGGGTACCTGTTTGGATCATAAGAGGTTCATGCAAGTCAACAGAATCCCACACATTTGGTCATTTATATTGAACAAATACATTAGGCCAAAGGGACCAAACTTGCTAATTTTAATAGCACAGAAATACAAATATTTAAACATTATTTTGCAACTATAATAATCTGAATCAATCATTTATTTTCTATGTTTAATAAAGTTAAAATGTTTAGCAACTTGGTATATCATTTTTTCCCTGTGAAATGGGGCTGTCTGTCAACATACGTTCAGGGCAAATGTATGATCCATGATGAGAGAGAGAATTTTTCCTCTTCAAAATGGCTGAATTGATTCTTAGCAGAGTTAGTGAGCTGTGCCCTTTCCTGCATCATGGTGGACTGAGCTGACATTACAGCTGGCACTGTAGCTATAAAAGAATTTCAGATTGGTGCTTCCTTAATCTTTAAGAGGCTTATTTTTTGATTAAATGCAAAATACAACACAATATCCCAAATCAAATGAACTTCAGCCTCAATCTCTTCGCTGCTGTTGGGTCCTGTTCCTTGACTGAAGATATTATATAGGATCATTAAATTCAGGTGTTCTTGATTTCTTTCAGTAACCATTTATTTCATTACATTGAGAAGTGTGAAGAAGATAGATCAGTTGAAACTGCAGAGCTGCTGATAATTACACTGCTACAATGTGGGGCTGGGTGGCTTTTTTTTAAATAATGTTAATGGTCACACTTGTGATACATCATTTTTTCATCACCTTGTCACTATTTATCACTGGTAAATGACAGCACTATGT
Organism: Emydura macquarii macquarii; assembly: GCF_026122565.2. Taxonomy (NCBI): domain Eukaryota; kingdom Metazoa; phylum Chordata; order Testudines; family Chelidae; genus Emydura; species Emydura macquarii. Next base: position 10,118,952 of record NW_027130204.1, on the reverse strand, counting down.
AAATGCATTTGATTATATCAATATTGTATCTATATTTGGCTAAAGAAGAAAGTAGCAACATTGCCATTTATTTTTAAAAATGATTCAGATGAAAATTAAATTTCTTCTCCTGGGGCATACTATGTCACTTTCCAGCTATTCTTCAGATGGGCTATTAAGTCAATGGGTGAGGTTTATTACTATTATCCAAGAACCCAGAGCTGTAGTGCAATAGAGAAGAGGAAATTGTAGTTAATGCACTTAATTAGAACTCAAATCTCAGTTATGCAACCATCCTCAGTTATGAAATTAGGGTTCAAATCTCAGTTATGCAACCATCCTCCTGTGTGACTGTAGGCAAAGCACTTAATCTCTTCTCATCTCAGTTCCCCATCTGTAAAATGAGGATAATGGTATTTCCTTTTTACCACCGCTTGCTTATCTTTTCTATTTAGATTGTATTCTCTTTGGGACTGAGACTGTCTCTTACTATATGTACTTACAAAGCACAGCACAATCTCCATTGAGGCATGCAAGTGCTAACTTAATACAAATAATAAAGAAGAAAAAGTGTGTCACCTAATCTGCAAATTTGGTCACTACTGAGGGAGAGTTATGGATGATTCCTTGTTGGTTCAAATTGATTAAAGATTGTTTTATCAGAAACAGTGAATTGTGTGCATGCTCTTTCTGTGCCTCTAGGATCTTATATTGCATATGTGTTTCTAGTATCTGTTTGAAGTGTGTTAGAGTTGCTTAGCTTCAGTGATAAAAATGACAGGGTGACCCTGAATGCCTCTTCTTCAGTTCATGCAGGGCAGGCTCTTTCAAGCCATGATTCTCTCATTCTCCATAGGGACAGGTCAATGCAGTACATTCTGTCATCATTTGGGAGGGTGCCCTATATATGACTATGCATAAGTGAGTGAAGGAGGGAGGTGCACATTCAAAAGGGAAAAGGTATGATGAAACCCCTCCTTGACACCGTTAAGTAACTATTCATGTTGCTTATAATACCATCGTTAGCCCTGGTTTGGAATGGAGAGATTGAGCATTTGTAGCTTCAGCACAGCAAAAACACATCCTTTGCAACTGATATGTTTTCTTTTGGATGTAAATTACTCTTTTACATAAACTGCATTGTCAAAATGCCAGTAAATATCTTTAAAAAGTAATAAGCTAGGCTTCTCCTAATTGGTCCATCTCATGAGGTCTTCTGTGGTTAATGCTTACGAACTATCCCTGCTGGCTGCACCATGTTGACCTTACTTGTATGAGTAGGGGTGCCCACTAAACACTGGACAATGCTGTAGAAGAGAATACTGTGTCATCACTATGGGGTAAAAGAGATTCTCTGCTTCTAGGCCTTCTGGAAGTGTACAAGTCCCATTGATTTCAAGGGAACATGTGCACCCAGAGAGCTGTGAGGTTGGGCCTTTAATTGTGCCTAGAAGACTCAGACCAGGATAGCCTATAGCATATGACTGGCCAAATCAACCTGCAGCATTCAAGGGGTTAAACAGTTGCTTTTGTGTGTGCCTGGAAAGGAAGAAACAGGACTTTATGCATAGACCATTGAAGCTTTTGTCTGTTGAATGTGCCTAATTTTTCCAGTTTTGTCTCATAGAGCAGTTAGGAACTTGTTAGGGGAAAAGGTTCTGTTTAATTCTTTGGTTGTCAGATTCTTGAGTAGTGAGTAAATATGCTGATGTGGTCTCTTGAGTCTCACCAACAAAAAAGTAAAACATAAAATTAAAAAACAGCTTGATTTCCAGGGCAAATTCCCCACCCAGCTTCCTAACTAATCTTTCTTGGAACACTTCTGTTGGGAAACCAAAGTTCAGTTTCTTTAAGAAAGGCCAAATTAGCTCATCTGAAAATGCATGCAGGAGCAAACTACATCTGTTTGGCTTAATCTAAAACCAAGCAGTTAATGACAATAGCAACTAATTCTATCAATTAGCATATGTTACCTAAATCAAATATGCTTTTTTACCCCCAGGGCACCAAAGTTAATAGGGGTGAAATTAATGGGGTTCTATTTAGAAATGACTCTAAAAATATAGATTACACAATCTGCATAAATCCCTGGTTATGGAAGAGTGGGAATTTATCCCCCTCCTGGAGCAGCTGCAGGAGGGATTTTTCCTCACGATAAAAACTAGGGATATGCACTCAGCACTGGCCTTTAGGACAGTGAAGATGACTACCTTATCTTGAGGCCTGGTCAAAGAAGGGATTGGGACCATAGCATATAATCCCCTTCATTCTTTCCTAGCTCAATGCTGGATAATTTGCTCCCTGGAGGTGACAAAAGGCAAACAGGTCCTACTCACGAGGACTGCTATTGTGATCAGCCCTTTCATGAGCCATGCAAGGGAGGGGAAGCTTCTTGTATCCCTCTCAAGTGCCAATCCCAGATTTATTGAATTAAGAATGCTGGTCCTAAATTATCATTCGTTATCCAATCAGTATATTGAATCCTTTCTGTAAAAGGAGGTTGGAAGGCTGGATCAGATGCACTGAGCTCAAGGACTCAAGAGTCTCTGAAGACACAAAACCCCACAATATACAAGAGGTGACTTTAAGAAAATATTGATTTTTATGCAGAGTAACTGTATTAGCTAGAAACCCTGTGGTGAAATATTTGCTTAATAATTCTTATGTATTCCACATCCCTGATCAGATCACCAGATGAGATTCAGTGCCCAAAGGGAAGCTGCATTAATGGGTGCAGGAATTGTCTATTACCTGTGACAATCAGTTGACTCAAAAGAAAGTTTAGAGCCCGTAAAACACACCTATTTTTGCAGTCCTAAACTATATATGAGATATTTCTTCCTAACCTCAGTCAGTGATCATCTCATGCCCCGAAGTCCATGTGGGTATGTGTTTTTAGATGCATTTCTTATTCATTTAAAAACCAACAAAAAAAGGATTTGGTTCCTAGATTGGGGGCGAGGATATATGTGAAACTCCTGTTTCATTCTCATCACCAAGTGAGCCTGTATTTCACGCTTGCGATATTCAAGACCCAACTTTGTCAAAACCTGTGGGTCAACAATATTACATACTGAGTCCAATGAGTCAGTGCCCCATCTGTCAGTGCAAAACTCCTGTTCTGGTCCCTTGGGGAGGGAAAGACACTTGGCTATTCTTCTGTTCCTCAGTTTCCCCTCAAAATGGCGACCAGAACCACAGAAAAGAGGAAGCAATGGATAGAGGGACACAGATAGAAAAGTTGGAATTCAATGTTCCTTTGATTTGCTCCAGGCTGAGTAGATCAAGGAAAAGAGCCAGACAGAGGAGCATTTTTATAGCTTGAAAACCTAAAAAATGTTGCCACATAAATGCTCCTGTTTTTGATTTTGAAGGTATGGTCACCTCATGTCTGTAATACGTCACAGCTCAGGCATATTGACATGATGCTTTGGGGAAGCCAGATGATATTGTTTATCACCCTTCCCATGATGTGTTTGTTTTTTGCATTGAAAGAGAACTTCCAGTTCCCTAAATAAAGAGAAAGAGTTAGGAAAAAATGCAAGATGACCTCTTTGTGTGTGGCAGGATGTCACACACTGTAAATCCCCTTTCAGAGCCTCACATGGCAAAACAATCTTTATGGAAGAGACCTTATTTGATTGTTTGCAGCCCACTTGTCAGGAGGCATGAGATTTGGGCCATATCCACCATGCAAAAAAAATTATTATTATTTTTTTTTTTTGCAATTGTTTGTTTGCATCTCCAGAACTAAAGTAGCTGGTTACCTGGCAGCCCATCAACAGAAAAATGATTTGTTTTAATTGATATCTCAGTGTAGAGTTCTTAGAAAGTCTGTAATCCTTCTGTTCCATTAGTGCCTTTGAAGCATTCAATAAGAGAATGAGATTGCTGAATCTTGAGTTAGTATTAAGCCTCAAGGATAAAAATGATATACACACAAAGTACAGTATAAGTCCTGTTCAAAAGGCTGAACAAAGTAAAGTGCATTTTAAAATCTAGGAAAGCTTGGCATATATCCATAGATTTTAATTCATTCTTGTATCTCCGGTATCCAATGAAAAATAAAGTTATTTTCATTCTCCTGACATGAGCTATTATGCCTAAGTACTGAGGTGTCTTTCTTCTTTATGTCCCACTTAGGTTCTGATCCAAAGCCTGCCAAAATCAATGGAAGACTTCCATTGACTTCAGTGAGCTCTGGCTCAGGCCCATACAGACAGGAGACACTTGTATGTAGTGAAGTAGGTTACAAGGCTAGGCATTATTTTGAAATCTCCTTTCAATAAAAGGCATGTGTTGGACACGGTATGAATATGTTTCTTTAAGATGTGCAGTTAGCACTGTCTCAGCTCTTACTGATGCTGTGAAGACCTTGCAATAGTGACACATAACTCTGCAACCACAAAGCTGGAATATAATTCCCTGTCTGAAAGGCTTTCATCAGGGTTCCTGCTCCACTTCCTGTTAGTGAATAGTGCAGCAATGGTCCTGCTGACTGGACTACGCAGCTGTGATAATAATAGGACAGCCTTTGATACTTTATACTGGCTAGGTATAAAGAGCAAGCGTTTGATATTAAACTGACCTTTTTGGATTCTAAAGTCTTTAATGGGGAGACTATATTCATGGCTTCTCCCAGAAGTTTTATGCTGTATTGTTCCAACTTTCAGATATCAACCATCTTTCAGAGATTCCACTGTCATGTCTTAGGTCAGCAGGTGAACAAAGCTTTACCTGAGATAAAGCAGAAAATGTGACTCACCTCGTTACCCTCCTTCTTTCTAGCCTACCTCACTTCTTAGAAACATCTACTCTATCTTCTGTTGTCTTCGATTTCAGTCATTGATGGGCTCATTGTAAGACCTTTCCCTTCCTGCCAATGCACCCTTCCTTGCTCAATTTTTAATAAGGCCAAACCTCTTGCTTCTAGATATTGTAACCCATTTTTATATTAATTTTCTGCTGCTTTTCAATCTGATTTTTTTATTTTATTTTATTTTATTACCATAGTATCTACGAGCTCATCATTGACCAGGACTTCCTTGTGCTAAGTGCTGTACAAACACAGACCAGAAAGCCAAAGAGCTTGTAATTTAAATATAAGACAATAGACAACACAGATGGGAGAATACATGGAAACACTGAGATACTGTTGGTCTACATGATGGTCAGTGGTACCAGTGCACCAGTGGCCTAACCATTGTAAAGATTTTTACAGGCATCATGACAAAGGAGAAATTTAAGGCGTTTGCGTAGCATCCTGACTGACTTAGCTGGGGTGGATATTCTTTTATTGTAATTCCTATGAATTAGTGGATGTATATATTATTAATATATCTCTATATGGACCCACAATTCTGGATTCACACATACTGAACCCTGGGAAGTGTTCAAAATCAAAGTCCAGATCCAGAATTTGCAAATGATCCCTGTATTTGTAACAGGCCAAACTAAAACCCAGGATTGAAATACTCCTACGCTTGGCTCATTTGAAATCTTGTTCTAAATTCTGGGTAGTTTGAAATTCATTTCTGAATTTGTTGTCTATAGTCTGCCTCTAATTATATATATATTTTTTCCTTTTCTCTTGGTACAGAATGGGTTGGATCCTCAACTGGCACAAATGTGCACAGCTCTTCTGAAGTCAGTGGTGCTATTCCAGTTTAAACCACTTGAGGATCTGGCCCAATATGTTGTCCTCCTTTCAGAACCTTTTTCATACTTATAAACAGAAAGATTAAGAACAAAGAGTCTGCAGTGTTCATTCTGTAACAAAAAAAGTATAGGTGTGGGTGTGGAGAGGTTTGTGTGTGTGATGATTATTGTAAAGGCAAGACAAAAACAACTAGATATTAAGATAGGGAAGATAAATAAAAATCAGTCAGAGATAAAATGTGCCCAGTATCTATCTTAGGTTTATAAACATGCCCATGGGATCTTTATGTGTAACATATAAGCCTTAATTGTATCTCATTTGGCCATTGAACTATCCAGCCTTTCCTGAATTGGTTCTGAATGGACTTAACACTCTTTTGTATGGCTGAAGGGTTATTTTTGTGTATTTCAGTGCTTGGCATTGGAGTAAGACTAAGGACCACAGGCGTGTAACTTAATATCTTTGAATAATATTAGGTATATACTAAATGTTTTGGCCATTGAAACAGGTACAAGAGAAATGTGAATGTTCTGAAGTTTGACTTGGGTCAATTAACCAAAGTGTCAATGGATAATATTTTAACTTTCGTTTGTAAATGTAATACATTTTAAAACCTTTTAAGTTCCTAACAAATTTGGACCTTTGAAAATCCGGCCACTTTTCTGTAGCCCAAATATAGATGTACCTAAATATTGATTTAGGAGACTAGCTTTAGTTAGCTAGGTTTGAAAATTTTGATTAATAATTAGCAGACACTTTACTGATTATACTTTGTTTTAGAAGCAAAATAATTTGGCATACAGCTAATGAAGAAGCAATATAATGGAATTAATTACAGTAACATTTAGGATTAATATCCAGGAAAAATCCTGAATGACATGCATTAAACTGAGAAAAGTTGTGTAAAAGCCCATTTCTTGGAGCATTAGAAACTTGACTAGAAAAAAAGGTTTGCAGTACATGGTAGATAGCAATCCTGAATTGGCAAGAGGATCGACTTGATGACCTAGTAAGTCTTTTCTACCTTCAACTTGTATGTCTTTTTGACTCTACATTGAGAGACTTCATTAGAGCCCTGCATTTCATTCAAGAAGCTCTTCCTTTAATGGTCTTCTAAAACAGCTGTAGTTTGACATGACAGGCAGAGATATATTGTTGCCCCGGGATGCTTTTCTTCTTTTGATTGATTGCTGAATGGCTGAAAAATTAATTTTGGCATCTTTCCCTGAATCGCTTGAGTTCTGTACATTAATTTTGTTGCTTGAATTCCAACAGAGATGTACATTCATATTATAATAAGGAATATATATTCAAGACAGAAATAAAAGTCACAGCTTAAAAAATAAAAACTCTTTTAATATACTGTAGTGCTTTTTACATTAAAAATACAATCCTCTATCACTCCTGAGTGTAAAGCTTTACACACAGTCTCAAAACAATTGGCTAGACTCTAGTCAAGCCATTTGATATGGCGGGGCAGTACTTCAATCACATCTTTTACAACAGTGATAAGTTGTTTACCTTGTTGGATATCTTATTGAATCTGGCTAACATATAGCTGGTGGAAGTGGTATAAATGCCTTTTATTTCCACCAGCCATCCAACCTCTGGCAGAAGGGGGAGAAAGGAGAAGGCATGATGGAGCCAAGTTCGACTAAGCCTGATCCTCTGTTGTGTAAGGGAGCATATTTAGAAGTACCAGCAATGTAGATTAGAGCAGGACCCCTCTTACTATAATTTACACTGGGGATGGGCATCTGTAAATCAAGAAACCACAACCAGCTCCTGCCCTCTCAGTTGTACATGAGCAGCTCGGTGTAGCGAAGAATCAGGGCTATTGAACCCCAAGAAAATTCAACATTTTATTTAAAAAAAAAAATACTGAGATTTTGAAAGCTGTTTAAGGGATTTAGATGTCTCCGTACCACTAAAATCAATCAGAACTCGGCACCCAAATTCCTTAGGTGGCTTTGAAAATCTCAGCCAAAGAGCTTCACAAAAAAGCCTTCTTCCTCATCTCATATCGAAGCTTTTTCTGTACCCATTGAACATTACATCTGAAAATCTCTCTGTTCTCATCTGTTGTGTGATGCAGATCATAATAGGGATGCATGTAAGAATGGAGTTAGGTGTTTGCTTATTAATGTTTCATTGCAATATGTAAGGACCAGATTTTTTTTGCATCATAGGCTCAGTTTAAAAGACGTGTTTCCATGATCTATAAAAATGCATGTTGGATCAGCAATTTTAAATCCACCCTGTCTCAAAAGGCATGATATTGCTACTTTCTGTTTCCTTGTGTACTGTGCAATTGCATATCTTAGTTAGGGACAGTAACTTGCATTGATGTCAAAAAGTAATGTTTCATATATTATTTCCGCTGCTCTGATGTAGCTGGCAAGTTTATTTTGGTTACTCTTATGTCACAATTTATTAATCTCACCCCAAGGAGCATATGTTCTCACTGTTCATTATAATTACTGTTTTGATGCTATGTCATATGTATAATTCTTACAAACATGAAAGGCTCTGGTTTTGATTACACCATTCCCTAATATTCAAAGGGCTAATTATATGAAACAATGTCTTACTGTAATCAAAACTTTTTAATATTTTAATGGAAGGTACTGGGCAAACGATGGCAATAGACAATTTGGTAGTGGAATAGATTGTTTATACTAAATCTGTTCCACCTGGTATTTAGCTGTGACACACGGGGAGTACCTTTCCCTGAGCTCAAGAAGAGCTCTGTGTAGCTTGAAAGCTTGTCTCTCTCACCAACAGAAGTTGGTCCAATAAAATAAATTACCTCACCCACCTTGTGTCTCAAGAGTAAAAGGTCTTTTGTGCAGTATCAAATATTATCTCATACTACAGTACCAATACAATGGCCATGCTTTTTCTTTTTATCCTATTGATCTAGTTTTTCAGACAATTCATGATGCAGCAACGGGATAGGGAAAGAAAAACGTTAGAAATTATGGTGATGATTGGCAAGTAATGGCCAAATGCTAAAATGTTGTGAAAGCAAGTGAATCTTTACCCAAACATGTTCAAATGATAAAATAATTCCACATAATCACAGGAGAATTTTCACAAAACAAAATCAAGAACTGTTTACCTAGCTCTCCCCACAACTTTATTTCAGTCACTATTGCAATGTACCTGCACTAAATCCCAAACAAATCCAAGTAAAGCAGTACTTAATTTTTACTTTGCATTGTTTATTGTTGTTCCATGGAATCCTGCTAACCAAGTATTATTAATTGTCTAAAAAATTCACTGGGCTACCAAATTCAACTAACTAAAAATTGATTCATGTTAAATCCACTGGTTATATTTTTGCAGAAAGCATTTTTATTCACAATTCTGCATCTGTGTTTTCTTTTCTTAGATTGAGGAGGATACGTGGCAGAAATACTATCTAGAAGGAGTCGCAAATGAAATGTATACAGAATATCTATCTAGTGCCTTTGTGGGTCTGTCCTTCCCTGCAGTTTGTGAGTAAGTAGATATATATTAATTGACATAAATTCCTTGCCTGCTCTCAAATGAAATCAAAGGTTTGCATAGGAGGCATTTCCACACTGTTATAATCCCAATATCATTGCCTCATCAGATGGGCTCAAGTAAAATAAACATTAAAGCAATCACTATATGGAAGTACTCCAAACATTTTAATGTCTGTTTTCAGAAGAGACTTAGAACTAAGTGAACATAAACGAAAGCCTAAATGCTAAGTGTGTTTGCAAAAAGGAATCAGAAATCCATTTAAAGGGAGTTATTTATTCATAACTGGTGTCCGATTGTTTCTTCTAATGGTTCCCATTCGTTGGATGGTGTTTGTCAGCGTCACCCTCTTGGTTCTTGCCTGATCTCAAGGAAATTATTCATTAATCTGAGCAGATGTAAAGGAGTTGTATATATTGTAGGGAGATCGTCATTTAACACATCATGGAACTGCCTGAAGAACGCTTTGAACAAACATAACTTCTGCCAGCAAAAATAGATCCATCTCACAATGAGAGGAGAATATGTGGGGCATGGAATGAATAGCAATGCATAGTCCATAGGACAGTCTTAGGAAGATTGAGTAACGTTTTATCTGTCCTAGGCCTGGTCTACACTCCCATCGACTTTGTAACTTCCATTTAGCATGCCATCTCCACTGCACTGCGCTGACGGGAGATACATACCCATTGACGCAGCGCTATGCTTTTTTGGGAGGTAGTTTTATTAAATCGACTTCCAGATTGATTGAGCAGGTCTTCACTTCTGCTCAATCGATCCAGATAAATCGATCTGATGGTGGTGAGTTTGCCACCGTCAGTGTAGACATATCCCTAGAAGTGCTCTTTCAGAAAAAAGTGAAGGTGCATAAGGCCACAATGATAGACATATGCACCCCAAACACTCCCAGAATAGCTGAGGCCCATCAGGTTTCTATTATTATTATTTTATTATTATTTTCTGTTAGAGTCATACCAAGAGGCCCCACTCTATTAGGCACTATACAAACATATAGTCCATGCTCTGAAGACTTTACAGTCTAACTAGACAAGACAGATACAGGGTGGGAGGGGAGATAGTCACAGAGAGATGAAGTGATTGACCCAAGGTTACATAACAGATCAGCATCAAAGCCAGAAACAGATCCTCAGCATTTCTGAGTCCCGGTCTTATCCAGCCTTATCCAGTAGACTATGATGACTCTCAGATCTCAATTTCATGTTGACTTTATTGAAGTTGAGACCAGGAGAGAGTGGGAGTGGCCAGGTTTCTAGGGAGTCACTTGCTCTTCTCTGCAAGGTAGAGTGACGTTCTTTGTACGTTCTTGCTTCTTTTCATGTGGAGTAATATCATCCTAGTTTACAATATAACCTATGAGTGAGAAAAGAAGTATGATAAACAAATGATGGAGCTTTGGTCGTAAATAATTTCTGCGTTTATGCAGCTTTAAACTAAGCCAGACCACAAGTCTGAGGATTTGTGTGAGGAAGGGGCTCACTATCCAGTCCTTAGCTTTCAGGTCTTGTGACTGGCTTATTAACAGGCAGTGTTAGTTTACTCTGAAAATAGTATAAGAAAATGGCTCCCTCTACATCCAATGCACTAAGCAGAAAATCACAAAAGGTGCCATTCTGCATGGCATTGAGCAAAGGCTAATGTGCACTGTCCACATGAACCAAGTTATGGGAACAAAATCTCCAAGCAAAATTCTTTGTCAAACCCAGTCGAGTTTCCATATGAAAAAGGTGACTGAGCATGTATTCGACATAGAGCTACCATTTGTTTAACACACCAATATAGCTGAGGTAGAATAATGAATAAAGAAAGGCCATTTAATGAGATTTAAGAAATTCCCAAAACATTGGAGCTCTCCTCAGGCATTTGATTATCTAGAGGCTTAATTATCTGTATTTTCTAGTTTAAATTAAAGAAAAAAGATATAACTCAAATGTACTAGCAGTATAATGATAACACTATTCAATCCAGGTTAATTAAAGCACAGTAGTAATTAGAGAATAGTGTTGTATATCACTGAGCTTAGCACATAAGTATTTTCATTACAGTAAGAAGTGGCTATTCAATTTCAGATGACACAAAGGACACCAAAATGTGCTTAAAACTGGTTTGGGAAGCGGAAAAAGTATCGGTGGTCACTCTGAGGGCAATCAACTTTCTGCAAATATATAAATATTTAGAGCAATTTTTCTAATCATGCATGGATCTTAAACAGCATGTAGCTAATTAAATTTTTAAACACTGAAACTGGATGTAATATGCTGTTCCCGTGAGCTCTTGGTATTGATTACTAGCCTGGCAGATTTCTTAGCAAACCAGAAACATAACTGCTTGGTGGATGGCATGACAGGGTGCTATCAGCATAACCCTGATCATTGACATTGCTACAACCTGAAGAAGGCTGCAGACCCAGCTGAGGGCAGTTACACACTTTCTGTGTGTGTGTGTGGGGGGGGGGATTGTGAGCACATGGATGACAATCACTGGGTTAATAAGGTAATTGGGGAGAATATAAGGTGAGGAAACAGGAAGCAAGGGGCAGCTCAAGAGAAGCTCAGAAGAAAGCTCAGAGGGTGAGCCTGGGCTGGGGGCTTAGGGTTGCAGGGAAGTCCATCCTTGCTGTAAGCTTGTGTTGAATGGTATTTTTATGTAAGAGGGAAATAAATGCACACCCCTGGTGAAAGATAAATGGCCTGGTGTGCGTTTGTGACTGTGAAACCATCTGCAGTGGCCAGATAGTGAGGTTCACTGGGTAGCGCCGGAAGTGACCTGTAACAGATGGGCTGCCACTCAGTTCAGACAACTGGAATCAAAAAGGTGCAGAAATAGCAGTCATTTCCATGGAGATAGGTCATTAAACATTTTAGAAGCGGTGCCAGCTTTTTCCACTAGTGTAAATGGACCCTCTCAGTGAGAGGGGGAGGGTATTCCTAACTCAGTGTGGAGGCTTTACCTGCTAAAAGATAGTGCCCAGATGCTACTGTATAAAATTTATTCTATCTAGGGACAACCCAAGACTTGGCTAGACAGATATTCATAGCTGTAGGACTCTCCAACACTTTGCTCTTCAGTAGATCTCTTGAATCCTGACTCTGTACTCTTAATACATCTTCTCTTCTGGTTTGCCGTGATGGTCCTGGGTGTTCTCACTTCTCTCACAAGATTGAAGCCTATAGATAGAAAAAGTAAGCCTTTCCCAGTACTTTCTGCACCAAGGTATCTGACATACAGTGGTATATCCCTGTACTTCAGGTCTTAATCATCTTAACTGCAGTGTCTCAGATTCTATGGTGTAGTAACCACTGACCAATTGCTTTGCTGTTAATGGCAGTCCCCTGTACATACTGTACAAACGTCTCCCACATCCCTGACCTGTTGCTTATTCAGCCTCAGTTTGACAACGCCTACTCCTGCAACACCAGTCTGGTCACCATGGGTATGTCTGCATTGAAGCTGGGAGTGTCCCCATCCCAAATAGACAGATCCTTGCCAGCTCCATTCAAGCTCAGACCCACCCAAATCCTTTGGTCTGAGCTTGGAGGGCTTGCCCGAGCCTCTGCCAGTGCCACAAGATCCACATTGCTATTTTTAGTATGCTGGCTCTAATCAAGGTAGCATGAGTCTATCTAGCTGGGTTGGGAGATGTGCTTTTAGCTTGCAGTGCAGATATACCCTAAGTGTCTAACTCTTCCCAATAGGTGGAGTCATAGAGCTGTGCCTTCTCCCAGCAGACTGGCCCTGACTCAATATACCTACCCTCTCCTATTTGCTTTAATTGGAGCTAGAAAGAGTTGTGCAACAATAGCCCCATAAATCAATTTGAGAATATGTAGAGGTCTTGAAAGACAGATATTCAATATATGGAACTCCCCTTTTTTGTATATATTACAGCTGTTTGTGAAACCTATTCCTTTACTTAAATATTTATGAGAGTGGATTAGGTTCCCCCACATTCCCTTTCATTTTTAGCTCCAAATATACCACGCACATTTGCAAAGAAATGGTTAGCTTAGATTGTAAATTCTTTGGAAGGGGGACGTCTATTATATTGTTCCCCCTTTTTAACCCCAGTGCCTAGTTAAAGTTTTGGTTCACTGTGGGTATTCCAACTAGGAGTAGAAATTGGTGATAGTCAAGATTTCTTTGATATGGTTTTGTTTATTTACAAAGAATGTACCAAATCCTGTGTCTCTGAACACAGAAAGAATAAAACAACCCAGGAAACTGCTTTTTCTTACAACACCAAGAGAACTGTTTTCAGCTTTCACCCCAACACAAAATCTTTTTCCAGGGTCAGCCACTGTGCTTTCAACTTCAGACTGTGTCTCTCCCTCAGTCTGTTCTTATCTGACCTCAGGCCAAGTCTACGCTACACACTGATTTTGTTATTACTGCATTGCTTAGGGGTGTGAAAAATCCACACTCTCTGAGTGACATAGTTATGCTGACCTTCACCCCCGCACACCCCATTTAGACAGTGCTATGTCGGCGGACGACCTTCTCCTGCCAATACCTCTCTCAGAGGTGGAATTATTAAGCCAACAGGAGATTTCTCTCCTGGTGGCTTAGAGTGTCTTCAAAGAAGCGGCATGTCGATGCAAGTTTGTAGTATAGACCTGACTTCAGTTTCTGTGTGGTCTCTCTTCTCCCCATCCATCCATACCAACTCAAAACAATACTCAGCAAAAGCTCCTGGGTGGGTTCAAACACACCTTTTGTCTTAAGTGGGGAGTTTATGTTTACAGTTATGTTAATTGAACGGTGAGTTCACACCTGTCAATCTCGATGGGATTTTAACTCAACCCATAACAAGTTTTCACCCAGTTCATAATATGTTTGTATAATGCCCAGCATAATGGAGCTCAGCCTGATTGTGGGCTACAGGCATTGCTGCAATATATAAACATTATTAATAATAATATTTAATACAATAACTTTCATATATAAGAATTTACTACACTGTCATTGCTTACTCAGTGATTTCACATCACAAAGGTTCATGCAAATATTTTTCTGCAATTTCAATTTTCATGGGTTTGCACCTAGCCTCCCCTTTTAATTTCCTTATGAGCTTGAAAGAACTCAGCCTCTCAAAGAGAAACTCATTGAAAGCTACCAAATTTTTTTAAAGCTACCAATGATTTTTGTGGGTGAAACCACACACAATTGCACAAGTAGCTGGAAGGGGGAGTTGGATTTTATTCTGTTTCATGCACCAATAAATCTGTCAGCTAAATTTGGACTGCAGAACCTTATTGTTGCTGATGGTGCAAAAAAGACAAATTAATATAGTTTGATTTTCATTGCAAAGCTGGTGGATAGAAAATATAATCTTTTGACTTGTAAACTGAGATAATATTTGATCTGGAAATTATGGAGAGAAAATGAATATGAAACCGTACAATGTCATTTTTTGCATTCTCTTTTCTGACTAATAGCACTGGCAAATAAGATACCAAATCTGCTTACTGTTCAGCCATCATTCTTACCACCCACCGAATGACAGCTTTTTCTCAGATTCACGAGTGCTAGCAGCAAATGTCTCTACTCACCTATTCGTGCCCTTGTCAAACACAATTGGCTTAGTTGAAACTGTTAAAAATATATATTTACAATGACTTGTGGAACTTTGAATATGGGGTGAGATTTGGGTTGTCTTGAAAATGTGAATATTCACCCATATTTGTGTAGAGTTAATGAAAGTGGACTCAGATTTACATCTGGGTGTGCAAAGTCTTGCCTTCCACAGCCACCCACTTTTCTCATCACCGTGGATCAATCTCCCATTTACTTTTAATACCTTTAAATGGGGACCCTTTCTGGCTATGAACCCTTTCCACCCTCCCTGATTTAAAGAGGCTACTTTTTGGGGGCCATATTGTTTGGGTCACTATTGTAAAATGGTTTTATATGGGCATGAAGCCTGAGCCAAACCTCCCTGAAGTTAATGAACATACTTTAATTGACTGTATAGCATTGTGGATCAGGCACAGAGGACGTGGGCCTCCTGCTCCTGTCACTGGAACTAAGAGAAAAACTGTTTCCACTGCCAGACACTAGCTTTGCCAAGAACAGGACCTGATTGGTGCTCTGTGATCCCTAGAGTGCACACCAATCCCTGGTTACAGACCAGTCCCTTGGGAACCCATAAGTGCTTCCCCTCGTGATCATGCCTTCTAAGTCACGGCACAACATAGAGCCAATAGCTGTTTTCTGCTCCCGTTGCATGATTAGAGTTGGGTTATCTTGCATACATCCACGAACCAGAAGACCTTTACAGAGTGGGGGACAGTGGCCTCTGCTAGATAGTCCCCACTGTTAGCCTGCAAGGATGAAGCTACTTGGCATTATCATGTCTTTTAGCAACAACACCATGAAAGAAATGAGAATTTGTGTGTTATCTGCCAAAACATCAGAGAAAGTATTAACTGAAGTGCTAAATGACATTAAAAATGTTGCTGTGCAAACCATTTGACTTTGTAGAAAAATATTTTGACCAATTTCAAATAATTTATCTCCAAATCATCTGTTTGGACTCAGGATGTGGAAATCAAAAGTTGCATGCTTCTATGCTTTGGCTGTGAACATGAACAACATTTTCCATGCACTGAATGTGGCAATGTTTTTTTTTTTTTTCCCCCCCCAGTCAGTCATTCATCACTTGCAAAATATAAAAGCTAATTGTGTTTCATTTTATTGGTCTGAAGGGATTAGGACAGAAGACATGCCTTGAAAATATGGCATCTCTGTGTCTCTCACAGCTGAGACTGTAGTTAAAATTCTAATATAACATGGAACTGCTAGTGCCTCTTTAACTAATGCCTGTATAATAGATTATATTGAACTCCCCAGTAGACAGATTCATCTCTCATTGATGTAACGCCAGTGACTTCAAAGGCACTGCTACTGATTTACACCAGTGTAAGATGCATGGGAATCAGGTCTTAGGATTTTTGTATGACTGCAGGTTAATACACATAGGTTTACATATTTCTTTACTGTTTCACCTCATGGCATGTCCCTTGTTTGTTTTGGGTTTTTTGTTTTGTCGCACACCTCTTCTCCGAATACATGAAAATTTCTGTTTTGCCTATTATAATCCTCAGTTTAACACTTTTCCTATTTAGGCTTAATTAATGCATGTTTGTGAATGAATTTGTGATAATGTAATGCACGAGGCTGTATAATTGTGAAGCATTATTGATGATTCTCCCCTCTCCTTCCCCCCAAGGTAAGCTGCATAACAGCTCAGGAGCTGCTGCATGGCCATTACTCTAACTTCAATGATGCAGTAGTGTTTATGGCTCCTGTGCTGTCCCTGAATGGCGGATTTTGACAAGTGGCTCCACATAGTCATCCAGTGGCCATACCCCTGTCTTATTCTACCTGCAAAATTTCTCTTTTAATTGCCATAGATGAGAAGTTGAGTCCCGTATTCCAGGGCCTCTTCACTACCTGCTTTCTTTCAGCAAAACTTTGGGAGGTTCTGCTCTTTATGATCTTCCCCACTCACAAGTGGAAATGGGGGGACACATAATATTTATTATATTAATAAATATAATACAGTTAATGATGTACTGCATGGTATCGCTCACATATTGAGGCATAGAAATCTAGAAATCAACCATCCATTTGCTGAGAATATATGGGATATGCTCACATAGAGCTGTCTTCATGGTGCTGAGAACTCTGGTCTGATCCAATAAATCACCTAAGCAGGTGCTTAACTTTAAGCATGTGACTAGTTCCATGAAGTCAGTGGATCTACTTACATGCTTGAAGTACCTGCTTAAGTGCTTTGGTGGATTTAGTCAGAGTGCGCTCTGCACCCTGCAGGTTTGAACCCCTAATCAGGATGTCTGATTTCAGCTCAGTGCTTCAGAGGAAGGCAGAAAATTCCCATACTGCTTGTCAATATAAAGTAGTAGGTAAGCTGATCCTGTATTTAAAAAGCTCTCCATAGTATATTTTTCAAGTACTGTATGCAATGTGGTAATTTTCACTC
This sequence comes from Emydura macquarii macquarii, assembly GCF_026122565.2. Lineage (NCBI taxonomy): Eukaryota > Metazoa > Chordata > Testudines > Chelidae > Emydura > Emydura macquarii. Next base: position 10,101,784 of record NW_027130204.1, on the reverse strand, counting down.
CACTGTACAAGCCTTACTGAATTTACAAGATTTTCAGATTTTTCAGCTGTAAAGAAGCATTTGAAATTCCTGTTTATTAGAGTCTTAAAGAGCACAACGTACTTGTAAATGCCCGTGTTATGTGATAAAAGGGAAAACAGCAATCACCAGACCTATTTAAACATCCAGAACTATCCACACAGAATACAATCAATTTCAAATAACAAAAGTAATACATACACAAAATAATTCCAACATTTCTAAATGCTTTTTTAATTTAAAATACCAATGTATATCAGCTAGAATATTATTAATGTACTATTATTAGACAGAAGTAAATAAAGTCTCAATGCATGTATTTTTGATAAGTGAAACAGGGTTTCTGGATAAAAGTAAATGGGAGATGCTCTCATTTTTTCTGAGGATAGGATCTGGTTTTTAGTCAAAAGTAGCTTGAAGAAAATGTTTCTGGCCAGATCTGGCTTTGAGAAAAAAGGTACACCAGAAGAAAAAAATCCTTTCCCACCAATAACTTGTTATATAAAATACCTTTTGTGTATATATTAATGCCCTGTATATATTAATAGCTCACAAATGTAATCTTTGTGATTACATCTTTGTGTTCCACTGCTCAGATACTATGATAATAGGTGCCTTAGAAATAGAAGATATATGTGCACATACACATACTTATCCTAATACTTTAATGTACAAAGAGTACAGCAGGATTCCATGTTTAATTTATGCCAATGACTAGCCTTACCAGTCAAGAGGGCTGATTTAATGGCACGAACAATTTATTTCCCTCTGGGTAGGTAGAAACAGTTGGACTCAGCTTCTTAAGAGCCTTTGTTCATGAACATCTGTGTTCAAACTCCTGTAGTTAACAGATGATGATCTCAGTTAAAAAAAAAAAAAGATTAAGGTTTCCTGTAATGTCATTGTCAAATTTTGTGGACCTCTACATAATAATTATTGGGAGGGAAAGTGTCTAACTGGTTGTTACAGCACTTTTATTGAGGTGATTGCTAGTACAAGACCTTTATGTGCCAAATGGCATTTTTCTATTCTTTTACATTGTTTAGCAGCCAGCAACATACTTGGTTAGTCTTATCAGGCTATGTCTCCAGAAGTGGTCAGACAGAAAGATTTGCCTGGGCAGTTGTTGAATTGCACAAGCAAGGGCATGAAACAAAATGTTTATCGTTATAGTTTAAAAACACTTTTAGCAGTGCGAGTTGATTTGAATATTAAATACTGTAAATGTGAATTGTATACTGATGCTACTACATTATGCCACTTTCCAGCTGACAGGGAGCTAATTGTAACTCCCAGATTCTCAACAATCCAGCCACTGCATAAGTAAAAGCTGCTGGGCTGGGGTCAAATCACAATTTTAAATTACATCAGCGGAAAATTGGGTACAGCTTTGCTCCTGAATGGCTTCTCCTGTAACCCCTCCAACCTCAATATGCTGATTGATGGGAGTCTAAAGAACTCCGTTCTTTTACAATTATGTACTTAGCACCTTGTCCACTTAGTGTATTTAGTACATTGTCAGTGTTTCCCACAGGTTTACTGTACAAGAATAATATATTAAGTACATGGTCTAAGCACATAATTGTGAAAGGGTGAAGTTCTTTAAACTATATACAGCCATAATAGAAACACTAAAAGGAAAATATGTGACTCACATTCCACAAGTTCATAGTGTAAAGAGGCACGTAACTTTGTATTCACATCAATTTGAGTGATGAAAACTAAATGCAAATACTTTCTAGCCAAAAATTTTAGTTGGTTTTCTATGTTTTATTTCTGCATAATTCTGAAATAGTCTATGTTCAGGAAGACAGTTGATCTGATGTTGGACTCAGTGGGGTCACACTGGTGAAAGCTGGTGCTTCTGGAATGTATTGGCAAATAGTGGCTTTCACAGTTTATACAGTTTATTTCACAGTTATAATTTTCACAATTATAGTGGTCTGTTAAAAAAGTCACTATTTGCTTTTCCACACATTTTCCCCTACATTTAGAATAGGAGATATTTTTGCTAATTGTGGTGATAATTGGCAAATATTAATTTTTTAATAGCTTCTTTTGTGTTTAGGTGCTTAAATACTGGAAAGTACATTGTCTAATGAATGTGCAGTACTGTCAACAGGAGTCCTATGGCTAAATTTCAACACAGATTTGAAAACTCCTCCCCCACCCCCATACAGCCACAATAAAAAACAAGCATGTTTTGTTTTGAGTATTGTGCTCTTTACTAGTTAGTAATCATGATGCTGATGCTGTCAGCTTGCTAGAATGATATATGAATTATGAATGAAGGTGACTGTTGTTAATTTTCACAATGGAAAGACCTTGATACATGTTATATGGACAGCCAGTTGAGAATTTTTTTAGGTTTTTAGAAAAAAGTCTCATGACTCTCAACCCTTTTTCCATCACAAAATGTGGAATTTTGAAATGTTTTGACCACTACTAGTTATATGATGATAAACAGGAAGAAGCACTGAATCTTGACTTTTCTTCCTGCAGATTGGTGTTTGCGAAGCTAAAGCTGTTAATGATAGCCATAGAATACAAGTCAGAAAAACGGGAAAGCAGGTACGTTAATTACTACAAAATCTGACAGTTTTTCAGAATGCACCATGGACAATTTGGTCATCTTATTTTTTTTCTGAATGAACATAGCTCTTTTTATGCTTGTGAAAGCGTTTCAAAGCATAATTAATGTGGCATCACTTTACACCAGTTCACATAATACTGGCAGGCTCTGCCTCCCTCCCCTCTCTGCACCTAAATTAGCATAATGTCAAATCTTTTGTTAGAAGGAAGCCTGATAGTTTTATGTATAACTTACTTCAATAAGTGTCACTTGGTATCAGTGAAACAAATGGCTTTCACCTTTTTTTGCTCTGGCTGACCTAACAGGGGAACCTACCTGCTCTAACCAAAAATGCAGTGCATTTTACTGGACTGTCTGGAATGGAAGATAACAACAATCTCATGATAATACAGCACATATTATGAACTTCATGCATTTCTCTGCATCACAGTTTAACATAAATGAGATGAGAAAGTTACTTTTAGAATAAACATGAAAGATTTGGACAGTATAAATACAATAGATAGATATAGATACATATAATTTGTGTGAGTGTGTATATATAATATGATTGAGCTGGGAAGGTTTTATTTTAGTTAAAAAATCCCAATATGTCAATTTCACACTCTATGCAAAAATTGAAGGAAATAATCTTTATAGGTAATAACAAAAATTTACAGACAGGAAAAGAGTTGTTTTGTATATGAGAGCTAATAAGAGTCCCAGCTTAATGTGCAGTAGTGTCAAAATTCTATCAATACATCCATCTGTATCAATACATCTAACTACATTCATTCCCATCGTACCTGAGATGGTAACAAAACCTCCAGATCTGTTGCAAGTGTGCTCTAAAAGAAGATGATGCAAAATAATTTTGGACTTACTAACTATATTAAATATTTCTGAACTATGTTAGCAACATACTCTATATAAATCCATTATAACATTATAAGATGCTGTAGTGTTAAACCATTAGCATACATACAAGTTTGTCATCTTATCTTTTTGCAACTGATCATCTAAATCTAAGATGGAGGTGATGTTGAGTTTCTACAGCCTTAATCCTGGACTGAACAACCAATTCACTTCTTAAACCATGTATCACAACTTCTGACATTTTTTATATTTTTAAAGTGTTATTTGTTTAAAGAATGTTTAATCATCTCTAAATATCCATTTTTCTTATTAAAAAGACCTGGGGTGTCCAACACAGTCTGAATGTTTCCACTGTAAATGGAAATAGCCCTCTCTAAATGTTTGATTTTATTTTTTTTTCTTCTTTTATTTATTTTTTTTTAGCAATCCTCTGACGTAAAATGGTGTATGTGATGCTGGATTTTCTTTTGTCCAATACCTTTGCAAATTAAGGGAACCCTTCTTTTAAGTCAGAATTTTGAAATGTTTTCAACTCCCATGGGCTTATCTTAAAACAGATACCTTCCAATGAATAGCCTTATTATGCATTAGCAGATGGAAAGTTAGCAAGTTATTGTTTTTGTTTGATCGGTTTCATCCATGACTACAAAGGACAATGCAATAGAAACATTATTGATAACTATTTATGTGCAGTTCTTGGTTTATACTGGTTCTCAATAAGAATTCATACCCAACCCTTTGCTCTCATTGCTTCCATTGTCATTCTGTGACACAAGTGTTGATATTGTAGTTTTTCTTCAATAATTTAGGAGATGAATGGAGGTCAATGGGAGTAGGATTGGTCCTTATTCACAAGATTGTACGGAAAAATAAAATAACACAGCATGGTAGAGCATCCACTTATATATTTATTACCTAATGTCACCAAAGTTAAAAGTTCATAGTAAAGAAATTTGGTAGAAAGTGATGACAATAGAAATTCTAGAAAATATAAAATACTAATGAAGATGAGTTAACACTTTTGAGACTGTGAGAGCACAGTGTTTGTTATAAACATACAACAGTAGAGAATTCCATTAGTTGGAAGGCCAACTTTTGCTCTATTAAACTGGTGTCAAAATAATACTGTTGTCTGATGAACCAGTGACTGTTTTAAGGTTCATTACCTTGTGAACCACTTTGGCTAGAATATTTACATTTCATTAGAAAGCTTGGAATAACCACTTTCCAGCGACATGTAACATTCATTTATAATCTTGCTTGTCCATGTAATACTCTACCTCAGTATCACATAATTCTGATACTGTCCTGCGCTTCTACCATATCCTTTGGCTCCGATTAAGCAAAGCACTTAAGCATGTGCTTAAAAGTACAGATAAATAATGAATGTAATAAATTAAATGATACCCATGTTTTAAAATCAGGTGACGTCCCATTGACTTTAATGGGACCTCAAAGTTAAGCACATGCTTAAGTGCATTGTTGAATTGGAACCTGTTAGTCTAACCAGAAATGTCATGATACAAAGCATTCATTTCTCACCTTTTTAGGGTTTCCTGAGAATATTGGCTCCTAGAGTCATGTCTAAAATGAAGTAGAGAGATGAAAAAGCAAGATTGCGAGCAGAATAACCTGATTTTAAGCATGGGGTGTCAGTATATTGCATTCAATATTCACAAATATTTTTTGTTTCTGTTGATTGTGGTGAAAATATCAGACCTTTTTTCCTCCAATTCCAATATATTCAGCACTTAACTGGTCCTTATTTGGTAGTTTCTCTTCAGTGTGAATAGAATGTGATTCTCTTCAGTGTGAATAGAATGTGATTCAACCCAGGTTTTCACTCTTCTTGGGGAGAAGGGTCCATAATGGAGATGTACAAATGAACTTTCCTTCTTGTTTTATGAAACTTTTGAGAAGATCTCCGTAGTTTATATTCCATAGCAAGAAAAATGTTCAGAGGAAAAAAATATTTAACTAGATGATGACCTTGCTTCATGGACTAGTATATCATGATGTTCCTGGGTCCAGAAACATTTTGGAGCTTTAGTACCAATTTTTTCAGGACCAGTGAAAAGTTACTTCTTCTTTGAGTAGTGTCCCTGTGGGTGCTCCACTTCAGGTGTGCATGCACCCCTGAGCATTTGATCAGAGATTTTTGGTAGCAGTGCCCATTCAGCCCACACATGCATCCTACACATCCTTGTGCCCCATACTGAGGCTACATAGGGCTGCATGGGTGAACCACACTCAGTTTCTTCTCAACAGCCTTCAGTCAGAGACAGAATTTACAGTGTGCGTGTTTCCTCTTTTATTAGTATTCTTAGCATTAATAGTTCTTAGTAGTAGTAGGTTTATAGTTCTTGAAATGTTTGTTCGGATTTTTTTTTCTTTTCTTTCAAAAAAAAATATATACATATTTTTGTTTTCTTGTTTTTCTCTCCTGTTGAGGGGCCCTAACAAATTTTCTTCTGTCTGGGGTGCTAGGCTCCCTTGGGTTTAAAAGATGCTTCTCTTGTCAAGAAGCAATCTGCATGAATGACAGGCACTTCCAGTTCATTCATTGTTTGGGAGACTCTCATATCCCCAGCAAGTGCAAGACCTGGGTTTCTTTTAAGAACAAGGAAATTAAGTATAATAATGGAGCTAGCCTTAAGGTTGGCTTCTGATCGGATGCAGAGAACCCCTCCATACGTGCTATTAGTGCCCCGTCATCATTGAGATCACAGTCACTGAGAGCCTCCAAGGTGAAGATGGCATCAAAACCTTGGTCTCTGACACTCTCCGTGACCAAGGTACCAACAACTGTGCAGGCAGTATTGAGAACTTCCCACTCTAAGACTAAGGAGGAGGATAAGAGGAGAAAAACAGTAAGTTCCTCCTGGAAGAAGATTCAGTCACTGGAGGCCACTGGAGGAGTGCTTGTGAGGCTTTGAGCATTTCGGGTACCAAGAAGCACTTCAACTAAGTCCCATAATGCAGTGGTAATGGGTTCAGTACCAAAGACTACTAAGACCAGGAAAGTGGCTTCAGTGGAATCCACTACCACTTGGTTCTCACATCTTGTTTCTATTTCATAGTTCCAGCCCTGTCAGAGTCCAAACAGCAAAAGAGATACAAATTTTTCATTTTCACTATCTTTATTTCCTTCTTCCAGAATTCAAGATGGTGAGACGCGCCTTTTTGCACACAGACCTCCAGAGTGATACGGGGCAATTAACAAAGTATTTGTATTTTGATGTCCCACAATGGCTTATTTAGTTTTGATAGCCCTTCTTAATCATCAAGACACAATCTCATCTGACAGGTTGACAGTTTCAGGGTAATCATATTTTTACAGTTATAAAGCAGAAACTTAAAGCATGTGATAAAAATTAAATTAATGCATGCAGGCAGTTTACAAGTATTTCTGAAAGTCTAAATACTAAACACATTGGTATAAGTTCAATACCACAAACAGATGAAACAGAGTAGTTTACGGTAATGAATTTCAGTGCTTGGTTGAGGCCTAAAGCCTTGGCAAGAGCTGGCACCTGGTTTGCCCATGTCACACTGGGATCCTTGGGCAATATATCACCAGCAATTTCAAGATACCATGATTCAGTCCCATTGGGAACATAGAAGACCTCGTTCCCAGGTACTAGCCATCCCTCCCCTCCACTCTGAGCCAAAGGAGACCTTTGAGGAGCAAGAGGCAAGGGCAGACGAGGATGTTGCCCCCATTACAGATATTTCTTTGTTATCACCTGACGAGATAATAATGTCACAACTGACTTCCTTAGCTGAATGACTTTAGGCAACTTCCAGGGCCTGATAAAGCAAGTCGCTTACATCCTGAAAATTCTTCTGGATAAGTCCAGGATTCCCTGCATAGGCTTCTGGGCACATTGCACACTTCTACCTCAGCATGGGCAGTGCTTCCAATTGATGAAGCCCTTTTTGAGCCAGCCAGGACCATCTGGCAAACTCCAGCAATGCATCTCTCCCTGCCCCCATGCCAATGGACTGATGAAATAATACTACGTTCCGATCAGGGATTCTGAGTTTTTATTTTCTTACTCAGTACCAAATTCTCTGGTAGTGGACACAGTCAATGAAAGGGGCAGCAGCATACCCAAAAAGCCACCCCTTATAATAAAGGCCAGAAATGTCTGGACCTTTTTAGTTGTAGGAGCTATTTATCAGCAACATCACAGTTCAGGATAACTAATTACCAGTTGCTGATGTCAAAATATGACTACCTGACCATTTGACATAGGAACACTGAGAACTATATGAGCACCATAATAAAGGAGTGTCAGTTGTTGGCAAAAATATCACTGAAAGCTTTGCTTGATTAAATGGAGACTACAGCCAGATCTATTTCCACCGCAGTAGTGATGAGACAAGCTTCCTGGCTTCTGTTGTTTTGGTGTCTGTGGGAAGTACAATCTACAGTCTAAAGTTTACCTTTGTATGGCCACAAGCTCTTTGCAGACTTCACAGATGATTCACTTCATACCTGAAGGACTTTACAGCAACCCTTAAGTCTTTGGGGATATACACACCTGAAAAAATGAAAATTCAGCAGGTGTCAGTCAGCACAAAGATCTCAACCTGCTCAATTTTCCATAGGCCACCAGAACCATTTCAAAGAAGAAGCCTACAACTACATTGACTGCTTCATCTCAGTCATCAACATCATCCATGTGCCTATTTTGATGGTTTGGTTGAAAGTCCAAGCCACCAAGTGACCAGAATTTTTCAGCAACATGACACAACCCCTCATCTTAATTTGGGCACCACCTCTCTCTCTATTCCATTGAATATGGGAGGCTATAACATTGGATAAATGGGTATTGGAGGCCATTACATTGGATTATACTATCCAATTTACCTCCATCCCGCCTCCCACCGCCCTTCCCTGTCCCTCTTCAAAGACCCCTCTCACAGTCAGTAACTGACACAGGAGATCTCATTGCTCCTAAGTCTAGGAGCCATAGAACCAGTTCCACTTCAACATAGGTTCATTCAAGATATTTTCTGATACCCCCTCCCGCCAACCCCTCACTCAGGGTTTGGAGGCTGATCTCAGACAATTGAACAAGCATGTCAGATATCTGAAATTCAGAATGGTTTCCCTAGCAGCTATAAACCACTCACTGGAATTAGGGGACTGCTTTGTGACCCTCGACCTTAAAGATGCCTATTTCCATCCCTCTCACAAAAGATTTCTTCATTTCACTTTCAGTCACAATCATTACCAGTACCGGGTCCTACCCTTCGGCTTGTCATCCATCCTAAGGGTGTTCTCAAAGATCATGGCAGTTGTAGCTGCCTATCTCTGTCATCTAGGAATAACATTCTTTCTCTACCTCGACAACTGGCTCCTCAAGGGATGGTCATATCAGGAGGTTTAGTTGGCAGTTCAAACAACCACTTCCCTATTCCAAAATCTAGAAATCTCAAGAAATCAATCTTGACCCCTACACAGTGAATTCTCTTTATAGGAGAATTTCTGAATTTGATAATGGGCAGAGCTTATCTCCCTCTCTGCAGGTTCTCTGCTCTAAAGGGCCTTATCCAAAGAGTGCAGCTCAGTCCTCAAGTCACAGAAAGGACATGTCTGCAATGTCTGGGGCACATGGCAGCTTGCATTTTTGTGGCACAAAATGCCAGGCTGCATCTTTGTCTCCAGAGGAGGCTCAGAACAGTTTATGTACCCAACAAACATAGACTGAACAAAGAAGGGTCTGTAACCAGCTGGATCCTTCAGTCACACATCTGATGGAGAAATCCTTCCAAGGTTTGTGCAGGAATCCTGTTCAGCCAGAATTCCCCTATGGTGCCTCCCTCTTGGGATGAGAAGCACATTTGGGTTCCCACATAGACTAAGGCAAATGATCATAACAGGAACAATGCTCACACATCAGTATGTTGGAATTAGGAGTGGTCAGAACTGCTTGCCTTCACTTTCTTCCCCTACTCAAAAACAAATTCATGAAGATCATGACAGACAATGTACCGTGCCTGTATTATATCAGTCATCAGCACAGCACACGTTCCCCCACACTCTAAACTGAAGTGATAAAGCTTTGTGATGCACAGCCAGTCAAATAGCCATCTCAGCTTCTTACCTCCCAGGTACACAAAACACCATGGCAGATGACCTCACCAGACATTTCTCCTTAAATTATGAATGGGAATTAGATTCTTGAGTTCTCAAAAAAAATATTCCTAGCTTGAGAATTTCCAAAGGTTGACCTTTTTGCCATGGTAGCCAACACTCAGTACAGGAAATTCTGTTCCAGAGAGGGACTTGATCCCCAATCTCTATAATATTCTTTCCTTATTACATGGACAAGAGGTCTTTTTTTGTGCATATCCTCAATTCCATTGCTGTTAAAGGTCCTCTTCAAGATCAAGTAGGACCATTCCACGATCATTTTGATTGCACCAACTTGGTCAAGACAAGTTTGGTTTCCTTACCTCATAAAGCTCAGCTCTTGTCCTCTGTGGCAACTCTCAGTCAAACCTTGACTATTGTCTTTGGATGAAGGTCAGATGCTTCACCCTTGTCTGAACATTCTGCAACTACAGACATGGTTCCTCAGTGGTTCTCAGGACCAGAAGCCACCTGTTCATTAAAGGTACAAAATGTACTTTTAAATAGTACAAAAGAATCTACAAAACACACATCTTCAGAAATGAAGACGATATCGTCTTTGTTGCATCTGGTGCCATCTTTCTCCTATCTAGTGATCTCATTCCACAGTTTTTGATTACACGTTGGAATTGAAAACTTCAGGCATTTTTATGGATTCCATCAAAGTTTATTTAGTGCCAATAAGAGCTTTCTATGTTCCAGTAGTAGGTTTCTTGATATTCACTCATATGACCCCATTAAGATTCCTGAAAGGGCTTTATGAATCTTTTCCCTCAGATTAGAGCCCCTACACTGCTTTGGGATCTCAACCTGGTTCTTAACTATCTCATGAAATGGCCCTTTGAGCCACTAGTTATATACTCACTGTTACATCTGCCTATGAAGATAGCTTTTTTGATGGCCATCACTTCTGTTCGAAGGGTTGGGTAGATGGGGGCTCTAATGGCAGGCCCTCCATTTACTGTGTTCTCCAAGGGGAAGGCATCATTGGGACCCCATCTAAAGTTTTTACTTAAGGTTTCTTCTGAGTTTCATGTTAACCAAACTATTCATCTTTTGTTTTGTTTTGTTTTTTCCCTAAGCCACATAAGCCTACCCAGGAATCTGCCTTCCATACATTAGATGTTAAGAGGACATTAGCCTTTTATTCGGACAGAACTAGGCCAGAAGATTCCTAGACTGTTTGTTTTTATTGCAGATATGTCTAGGGTAGCCTCTGTCTTCACTCATTTTCCCAGAATGTCTTGGTTCACACTTCAAGATCAGATGCTGCAGAAGGTCACGTGATTCCTCCTTCACTGATGGAGTCCGTTCTGAAACTCGCACTGTGTTAAGGGGTTACTGCTAGGGAGTCACCTGAATTGGAGCACTCACAGGGATGCTACTTGAAAAAGAAAAAGAGTTTATTCACCTTGTGCAGTAACTGGATTTCTTCGAGATGCAAGTCCCTGTGGTGCTTCACTACTTTTGAGCTGCCTCCGTGAGACTTTGTGGTAGAGAAGGAAATGAAGGCAGTTCACCCATGCAGCCTTATATAGCCTCATTACAGGTCATGAGAATGTGCAGGTCTCATATGCGGGCCAAATGGGCACTGCTACCAAAAATCTCTGCTCAAAGGCTCGGGCACATGCACATCTGAAGTGGAGCACCTACAGGGACACACATCTTGAAGAATTCCAGTCACTGCACAAAGTGAGTAACCTCTCCTTGTGTTGTGGTCCTGCACAACTAACCAGATGGCAACATTTTTTGTCCCTGATTTCCATTATTATTTGCAATAATACATATTGTTTATGACTTTATATAAGCCAATGATATACCTGTTCCTATAACTGTGCAGACAAACGCCTTTTGAAATGAGTGATAGTTTTCCTGTGCAAGAACTATAGGATGAAACATTCTTGTGTACGCATTTTTACAGAGACACATGGCGAAATCCTGGTCCACTGAAATCAATAACAAAGCTCCCATTGACTTCAGTAGAGCCATGATTTCAGCCATAGTGTAAACTCCCATTTACTTAAGCAATCATTTGGTGTATACAGATTTCAGATGATCCTTTTTTACCTTTGTTTCTAAATTTTTCACATTGAAATTTAAAGGTATATATTATTTCATGAAGAAAATGATTAAATCCTCTTTTTTTAATGTAGAACTTTAAAAATGCTTTTCTTAAAAAAAATAAATAAACCCAAAAGTTTATACAAATCCAACTATAATAATATAGCCATATACCCATGGTGAATGTACAATATAATTTTTTAAATGAAAATGATGAAGATACATAGGTCATATTTTATGCTCATTACAAATTCTTCATATTGCATCTAATGCATAACTATATTATTCCTTATGATATTTTTAAAGTCATATAATATATTACACTTAGGTTCAGTTTTTAAGAGATTGCTCAATTTAAATTTTGATCCTGATTTGAAATCAACTAACATAGATCCCTTCACCTGTGCAGAATCTCACTTAAGTAAATGGAATTCCACATGGACCTAGACATGTACTCTAACTGATTCCAATGGCAGATCAGAATCTGAGACAGCTCCTAGTGTATTTGAAATAACTTGTTCTACTCTTGGGCTAATAATCATGGATACGGTTGGTGTTAAGATGCTTGAGAAACTCTTCTTTAGATTTACTGTTGTTTCTATGATGCAGCCCCAAAGTTTATTTCTGAAATACTATTTCTTAAACCAGTTGCAGAAGCACATAATCTCCTGTGTTTAAAAAAAAATAAATCCAAAGGGTCATGTAGAGAATCTGTCTGAGATCACGACAGAAAAAACTTGTTGAATACACTGCAACCACATCAATGAAAAATGCAAAGACACACAAAATCCCTATCTTAATCCCTCTATGCCATTTGGTGTTTTTCTATTCCCCCAACTTTTTTTCTTTCTCCAAGAATAAGCAAGAATGAAAGCCTAACCAACATTCTTCCCTTGCGCACCCTATGTTTTACACCTCTGTTAAATATTCTCTGTCTCTCCATTTATTTGTCCTCATTCTCAGCAGAAAAACCTTTTTTTAATGTTACGGTCATTGAAGAATTTTAAATAAAGGGTTTTTTTGCTTTTGTTTTGGTGTCAGTTGATTTCTTATCAAAGTATTTGATTTGCAATTTTTTTCTTGTCGTTTGCAGAAGCCGAAAGCGGTATGCCCTCTTCGTTACCTTTCCTTCCAACCTCAACCCTACCTTCACTCCTTCTAACTTCAGGACTAATTCCTTGCCAAGAACTCAGGAAGATAACACCTTTGTCTATCTTTCTCTCTATATATGTACATATATATATATATATATTCATGTGTCTGCGTGTGTGTGTATATATATATATATATGCATATTTATATATGAGCCCCCAATTTAAAAAAGGAGAGAAAATAGAATCATTTTGTTTCTTTGTTGGTTCTTGTGACTCATGCACTAACTTCTTTGCAGGAATTACAAAATAAAATATAAGCATTAGATTTTTTTTTCCCAGTGGAACCATTGATGTATCAAATTATTACATTTGGAAAACAAACTGTCTGCTGTTCACCATCTTTTTTTCTCTCTTTGTTAATTTGTTTTGTATTGTGACATGTACTCTGTGTCTACCAGCCTTTGTGCTGCCATTTTATCTCCATATTCACAACCTTTTTGATAGGTTCTTCCTACAGAGTCTTTCTGTAAAATACATGTTTGAGAATACAGTATTTTGTGCTCTTGTAGTTTCACCTTCCATTATCAATGACGAAATGCCTGATTTTTTTGCGTTGCTGATCCAGGTTAATTATAATACAGTACTCATTAAAGCTACTGTACTGTTCCAGTGAAGTACCTATGGGTAGTTTATGCTGTATGTTCATACTTATTTTATTACATGAGCTCATTTATTGAAAAAAACTCAAATGAAAGAATTTGCTTCATTTGTTTTTTCTTTGTGTTGGCATGTTTTGCATATTCTTTTAATAACCACATTACAGGCCTCATCTCGCCTACATCCCATTTTGCTGTTTTTGGTTTGAATGAAATAAACAAGGTGTGACCTACCAAGTCACTACTTTTTTAACAGCTTATCACAATCTGTTTATGATGTCCTTTGGAGACTTCTCATTGTCAAGACATATTTCAGTTTCCTACTTAATCACACACTCCAACCTTAATTTCCACATTTGTTCTGTTGTGCGTGTTCCGTGTGTTGCATTTATTTTCTTTTTAGTCTTACTCTACTGTGTCTTTTGAGTTGTTGTGTGAAAGGAGAGGTGGCTTCCTGTCAGTCTGGCATTATTGATATGATCCAACTGCAGAGAAGTTACTGCAACACAGCATCTTCAAGGATCTGCAGTTGTTGCACCTCTACTTGGCTTCTTGCTTTTGAGTATATTTACCTTGTGGTGAAGGCATGCTGAAGCTGGCATGTTAAGCAGTGTGAAAAAGTGTGGTACAAAGTGCAGTTGCTTGCTCCCAGAATAAAATACATTATGCTGCTGAGTTTATTTCTTTCCATTGTATTGCTAGTCGATTCATATCTTAAACCAAAGATACTAAATGAACTATTTTAAAGTGCATTAATTTCAGCATAATTATTGAACTAGTTCTAGCATATCCCTGGTAAAGTATCTTATGTACACATGGTACACTTAGTAGTTGTTCTTATTAAGAACATAACTTCTGGGAGCAACATTTTGTGATTCTGTTTGCTTATAGTAACTGAGCTTTAATATACTGTAGCATGTAATGTTGCACTGTGTCTTTTGCCTTGAATCCTTTTTGGTGTCTTAATAGAATTTTCTATGTATAGCTATATGGAATTTGTACTAATGTCAGTTATAGAGCCCAGAAGAAAGAAGCAATGCCTATGAGTTACAAGCAGTGTGCAGCTGGTATTCATACAGATCCCACAAGCTGGTTTGTGCACCTACCCTCACACATGCTTTCAAACCATGTTATGAAAAGCCATATTGGTTCAAATTATATCTATAATTTATATGTGTTTTCATGATGTGGCACAATTAAGGAGGCCATTGCACTAATATTGTGCATTTCATCTGGGCACAGCATGAACCAGTCTAAAATGGTAGCTGTGTTTATATGACTGTGTGATAGCTATAGTTGATAACATCCCATTATCTCGTTTCAATTATTATGACTATTATAATATGTGACTGATGAATATACTAGAGTTACTATTTAGTTGCATGGGGAATGGTACAGTACATCTACCACAAGGTTTAAACCAGAGTTGTCATAGCTTTTGTCATTGATTTAGTCCAAAGTTTGCCATTTGTGTTTCATTGAGTTTGAAAAATGGACCAGTATTTTCAGGCAGGGATCAATAGCTATTAGGAGTGTATCTTAAAAACATGAAGAGGAATATTGTTGGATCAGAAAAGGTTCTTTGTCATGGATGTTCACAAATGTTGTGTTGTTTATTTATGTGTACATACTACATGTTACATTTTGGAGTTAGATATTAGCAATTCGGGATTAAATTTTCAGAAGCACATAAGTCACTTGGAAGCCTAAGTCCCATTTTCCAAAACTTCTAAGTCACTTAGTGCTTTTGAAAATGTATCCGAATTAAAGTAAAACATAACGTGCTCATAACACTGTAGAACGAGACATAGTTTGGCTGGTGCTATGCGAGTTTCCTAATAAAGCTCTACCAATGCACCTCCATTCTGACCTACATCATTCCTTTGTCTTCCAGTCCTGGGGCTCCAAGCTTCCTTTTCAGGTGCCTTGCCTTGTTCTGCTGTTTTTTCTGCTATTTCCATCCTGGGCTTCTACACACAAATCTACCAATGTGTCTTAAACTAATTCCTGTCCTGCATCATCCGTAGTAATTGAGCACTTGGTCTTTATGGAGCAAAGTCTGACAATCAGACTAGACTTTGAGGTAGCTTTGTGATATGGAGCCATTGCCCTGCTTAGGGGCCCAAACTTGTGTCCATTTGTGATCTGAGTGTAGGCTCCATTTGGGCAAAAGGCCAACAAATTAATGCACCATGACACTTATTCTTCTCTGTAAGTTTGTTTTCAGTAACTGTATGAAAACTAATATATAGACATCAATAGATCAAAATAATCAATAGAAATGCAGACAGCAAAGCTTATGGTTCACTTTTTCTATGAATCAGACTGAAGAATACTGGATGGCATGGGACGATAGAGAAAATTTTTCTCCTTATCTTCTCAAATGTATAAAAGAGGGTCATTTAATATATTATAATAGCATAGCAAAATATTATCTTGTGGTAAGCTTTCTACGACGTCAAGTAATTGAAAGAAACTATCCTTGCTAAAAAGTGGCTGGTCAGTTTTTCATAGTACCCAGTGATGATTTGTAAACTGAACTTCAGGCCATCCAGTGCCCGGAGTAGACAACAGACTATGTAACAGTAGTAAAGATGAGCACACCAAGAAAGTTTCACAGATAGTGAAAAAGCACTAGAAGATTTTGATGCCTGTAGAGAAGGCATTTATACAAGTAACTTCATGATGTAATGTAAACATACTATATATATTTTATGCAAACCACTATATTGATACACTGTGTAACCAGTCCTAACCATGTAAAGGGAGAGGTAATATATGCATGGGTCATGATCTGTTACTGTGACTCTGGGCTATTAGGATATTTTCTGGTGAGCCTCTACTTAGATACTGGTAGTGGATGGGTTGTACATTTAAAACACCAGAACAGAAACTGTGCAGTTCTCAACACCGTGGGAGCTCAATCAGATCAACTACCCAGAAGCTACTATCAGATATCTCTTCCTCATGTAGGATACTTGTACACCATGACCAAGTCATGTCTTAACCTTCTCTTGGACAAACTAAGTAGACTGAACTGTGTGCAGAATTCCAGTATTTTAGTCTCACTAATTCTGCATATAGAGCCAATACCATCTCCCTACTTCTCCTTGATAGTGCCCAGCTTATACATTCACTCTTAACTACTGCATCACACAAGGAGCTCATGCCCACTTATTACCTACCATCACTCTATATCCTTTAGATGTTTCCTCATCTTGTAAATGTGTCCTACATTCTCTGTTGCTAGATGTATGACCTTGCATTGGCTGTATTAAAATGCTGGTTATTCAAATGAACCCACCCTATGGAGTGATCCAGATCATACTAGAGCAGAGGTTTCCAAATTATGGTCTGTGGACCACAGTGGTCCATGGAGAATCAGCTGGTCACATGGTGCTGCCTTCTTCTCCCAATTTCCTACTGCTAAATTGCATTAAACTGCAGATAAAAATACATTAAATACTTTTCTATGTAAAGATGTGGCTATAGCTGCCATATGGTCCACACATTTCTGAGTGGAAAGGCAGGTTGTCCACAAGAGAATCTTTGTATTGAGATGTAAACCATGTTGTGAAAAAGTATGAGATGCCCTATGACAGAGGAATATACTCCTGAAAGTGAGGACTGCCAAAAAAGCTACATATCAAAAGTGTTCTAGCTAGCTACTTCTGCATTAGAACTGAAGCTAACCTAAACTGGAAATATAATAACATAGGGAAATTTGATTATCTCTTTAAAAGTTCTAAATTATCTGATGTTCCTTGTCTGATTTGATAGGTTGGTATTAGATAAAAATGATCAAATGACTGTGATATCAGTGTATATTTGGAAAAATCAGAAGATGTCATTTTTCATAGCATTGTTCCAATGCATGGCATATAATGCATTTAATTGTTTCTTTGTTCTATTTACTGCTATTCACTGTGTATAAAGACTAGAAATACATAAAGGAGATGCTGAGACTAGCTGAAGTGCTGATAGAACTCCTCCTCTTCTAAAGCCACAAATTTACTATACCATACCGTCTTCTCCTCTATTGAGACACAAAGTAATACAAACAGTTGGTATTAGTGTGGGCTTGTTATTCAGATACATGTCACTGTGATGATGATGAAGTTATTGTGAAGTTCATAGGTTTTTTTTTTTTTCCAGTCACTCAAAAATCTTTTAACCCTATGCCTACTTGAATGAATATTTACCAAACCATAGCTCACGCTGGTAATACTAGCTTTTGTAAGATAGCAGTCCCATCAGAAATACCTTCTTTTAATTGCTTTTATAAGCCATGCAAACCAGGTAGAAGTTGCTTGCGAGTAGCTGATGTTTGCATTGTCTGTACATCAGTTTGTGAGAATAAAATCAAACCTGTCTGAGCCTATGCTGTTATTTATTGCTAATAACAATAATGAGACAGATTTATTTTTATTCCCATCACATACACAGTCACAAATCCTTATTTTGTGGTTATGACCTAGTTCAGTACAAGATATTATGACAGATATGAAATCTATTCATGTGAGTTAGTATTTCATATAAATAAAAGTGAAAGTTGGAAGCATCACCTAAAGTTAAGTTTACCTGACCTTTCCCATTATAAGACCCTGTCTTCAGGTGCTTGTCACCTTGACAAACTAACTGTTTGGGAGGAAATTTTCCATACCGGGTGTCTGCCTCAGCCTGACTCATCCATTTCCAAGACTGAGATTAAAGAAAAATATGTTCTTTTGCTCATTACAAAAATTTTTAACAGCCATTTCATCTAGCATCTCCATGCTTTGGAACAAGAGCTTGACATTTGTCCTGGGGTTTACCAGTGTGTCAGGGATATACCTTTTGCACTTTCTGTGAAAAACACAGATCTATTAACATTTGAAAAATCCATTTGCACATGGTCAGTAGAGATTTGTTAGTATTTGGCAGCTGAATTCTCAGACTATTCCATCTGCAGTGAGCATGCTCCATCTCAGGACTGTAGGGGCTGAGTAGGACTTTCTCTGAAATTGCTTCTTCTGGCTTCCTTTGGCACTGGGTACCAGCATTGAGAGGAGGCAAAATGTCACTCTTGTGTTCTTATTGTCCCCCCCTTCTCCCTCTCCTCTTAGCACCTGGGCAGTATGGAGGAAGAAGCAGTTTAACTCAAATGCAGAGGGGCCACAAGCCTGATGTCATGGGGGAAGAGTTATTTAGGACAAGGAACCTGGGATGAGAAGGCTGGGACTGGGGTGGGGGAGAAACAGTGGGACGGGCTGGGGAAGGAGACTCTGACTAAGAAGAAGAGTGTGGGAGTTGGAGACTGGGACTGGCTAGTTGTGGAGTCTGAGTCTAGGATGAGGAAGTAAGGGAAAAACCAAGACAAGGAGCTGTGAGGAAAGGAAAGAGATAGGGCAGGGACAGAGTGGACACAAGAGGTCAGGGTTGAGTGGAACAGGAGCAGAAAAGTCTCTCATCACAAGGGACCACTCCCTTCCAGAATCTGGAATGGAATTGATCATTCCTGAGTCTCAACATTTTTTCTGTCAGCAAAGATATGTGAATCCCAACCACTGACAAAGTGTGTGTCTCATCCACATCTAGTGGATGATAATCTGCTGCTCCTATCCATATCTCTGTTAGCTTGAGTAGCAGAGGTCTGTGTTGCAGCTCTAAAGGTTCCAGCCGTTCAGGTGTCAGTATGATTCCATGTGATGGAATTCCTGTTGTTTTCAGTTTTCTTTTTTAAAACCTAGAAAATTGTATTAACCTCCCACCTCCCTTCCCGGCAAGTTAAAAGAACATTGAAGTTGCCAAGTCCAGCACTCAAAACTCAGACTTAAGATTGCCTATGCAACTTTAATTCAGTCCCCTTGTGCTCACACATTATGATAAAGTCTTTAATTACATAATTCTATACTTTTTTCAGGACCTCTTGACTTTTTCATTGCACAGGGTGGTCTGTGCTTTAGGAATGAATTGGGGGTTGCGTAGTGATGGAGGCTGTTGTCTGTAGGATCCCTGCCTCATTTGTTGTCAAAGTAGGAGCTGTGTTGTGAGTGAGGCAAGGGAGGCTTTGAACATACAAAGTGCTATATGCTAAGTACTCTGAAAAATCAGGCTCTTGTAATCTCAGATCAGGTACCTAAAATGAGTGGACACTTCTGACCTTAATCTCCCATTGCTTCAGCTCCCCATCTGTAAAATAGGGATAGTGCCACCCCCCTCACCTCTCTCTCTTCACAGGTGTGTTATGAAAATTAATAAATAAATGTTCAGGAAGCACTCAGATACAATAGTGCTGAAAAAACTCATGAGTCAATGAATAATTCTGTATT
Organism: Emydura macquarii macquarii; assembly: GCF_026122565.2. Taxonomy (NCBI): domain Eukaryota; kingdom Metazoa; phylum Chordata; order Testudines; family Chelidae; genus Emydura; species Emydura macquarii. Next base: position 10,082,051 of record NW_027130204.1, on the reverse strand, counting down.
CAGAGCGGGGTTTCCTGCATAGAGCCACACGTCAAGCACTAAAGATAAAACAAACAATTGAATAGCTTTTTGTTCACGAGCAGCATCCATCCTGTGCATTAAATGAGAGAGGAGGCCTGAGCTAAAAATACTAAGTGATCATGACAATGAGTACTGTGTCATAAAACATATGCACAAGAGATTAAGTTTGCACCAGCAGCCTTAAATCTGACATTACCTAACATCTAAATGCTGATTTTGCAAGCTAAAGGTTCTTGTCACATAGGACTTTTGATGGGTACGTGTGTGTGTGTGTGTGTATATAGGTGTGTGTGCAGATTCACATCCACAAGTATATGCACAATCTGTATATAAAAGTACAATATATGAATATATTCTGTATTTAACAAAAATATTCTATACTAACCCGCATTGTCCAACTCAACAATTTATTAGTAACTAAGACTATCTAAACTCTTGATCCTATATATTCCCCCAAATAATAAGGCTACAAATCGTTAGCATTGCATACACTTTCAATGTTAGCCCCTTATGTCCATTCATATATATGTCTTTTTTATTGCTACATTGGCATCTTTCCTGAAAGTCAGTGTCTGATAAGGCCACAAGTATCACAGTTGCTTATAGTCCCTGTGTACAGTAAGTCTTACATGTGTACTCTTACTAGAGTGACCAGATAGCAAGTGTGAAAAATTGGGACGGGGTGGGGTATAATAGGCTTCTATGCAAGACAAAGCCCTGAATATCAGGACTGTCCTTATAAAATCTGGACATCTGGTCACCCTAACTCTTACTGCTCTTTAACTTAAAAAGATTAAATTTGACCCCCCCAAAAAAAAAAAAAAAAAAAAAAAGTGAAACATTTGACAAACTGTATTAAGCTTTTTGTCAAGTTAAGAGCTTAGTTATATTATACTTCATAGTAAAACATGTTGGGAAATAAGTATTGCTGCCTGGTATCTTACAAAATTGCCTTAAGCAAAAATACTCTGGTGCTAAATCTTTATGACAATGCACCAGATATTTTACACATAGACAGAGATCAACACACACAATGTTAAGAACTTACAGTTTCTTCCATCAAACTGAGATTCTGTCACTCTGTCAGAGTGGCTCAGTTATTTTGTTTTCTTCCAGAAGCTGCATAGTAAATTTTTTTTTAATGTTATACTCATTTTATGTTTTCCTCAGCAATGGCTACTGGTTGTCTTGTACCATTCCCCTTGAGTGTATGTGTGTATATATTATATTATAAGCAATAATATAATATATACAGATAGGGGTCCCATTATTTCTCATTTCAGTAGAAATTGGCGCAAAGATGTTTAAAATGGTTTAATTTGACAAATGACTCTTTGTACTGTTATGAAATGGTGATTTTGTTGGGGGATTTCTTCCCTTTTCACCATATCATGAACTTTTCCACCAGCCTGAATAATAGAGCAAGAAAGCTAAACTATTTTGCTTCACATGTAGCTTTTCTGAGAGGCTTGTTTTGCTTTGTTTTGGTAAAAGAAGCTAATTATTTGATGGCTAGAATATAAGAAAGTAATGACATAAGACCTGAAATGGTGATATGATTTTAAGGGAAGATACATGATTGTTACAAATTTAAGTTCTACAATGATACCCATTGTTGATGATGAAGTGGTAATCTGATTGGAAATTTTAAAGAATAGCTTCAAATTTCAATATAACCTTCCCTGACTAGTGGGTCCCCTAAAGTAAAACAATAATAGAGAATTTTGAAGTATTCAATTAAAAGTGATACAAACTCATAGCTTTGTCTTTTTGTTTGTTTGTGTTTCATTGAGCAGTATATTAATCAATCCTGGAAACCATGTCAAGATTCAAGAAGGTACTTTAGGATTCTTCATTGCAAGTGATGCCAAAGAAGTAAAAAGGTAATTTGTTTTCTGCATCTTTTCAGCTGAAAAATGCAGCCTCTGCCTTTAGTTTTATTCTTGACATTTAAAGCTTCACCCCAACTTCTGTGGAAGGCAACAGAAGGATTCACATTTCTTCAGTGGGGGTTGAATTAGATCAAATTTTGCCTTCCACTAAGTACATGACTCTCTTTTGGACCCTTTCCCCTGGCCAAAAAACTTTAACTGGAGTCAAATGCTGCAAAATTATTATTTCATTTTCAATGATGAAAAAGAGTCAAAGAGAGAAAAGTTAAGCTAGAGGCTTTGTTAACCTCTTGAAAAAAACCTTTGGATTTGAGCCAGATTCTCTGCTGCTGTAACTTATTTGACTTTAGTGGAGTTATTTGAGCAGAGAATCGGGTCCCTAATTTTGGCCTAAGGTCTAGGTGTTCAGAGAAATTCTTTTATATATGGAAAGTTTCAGCAACCTGAAGAAATATTTGTTATGGGCAAACTGAGCAGTCAGTATTCATTCAGCATTACACTAGCAGTATGACATCTTGTCACTATTCTTTATCAGAACTATATACCGTGTAGCCACATAATAATGAATCAAACTACAACCAAGCAGTACTCCCCATCCAGTGTGGGCTACTTTACCTGTTTAGCAGACTAAGCATTTGGCTGTATCAGTGAGATTAAGGTATGTAGTAATTCAAGCGTCAGTTATAGAAGAAATCTTGGGTCTCGTGCCTAGCAGGTATGTCATTATTAGACCACAATGCACACCCAGCGTCTCGTGATTATGAAGTCTTTCGAAAGATAAAACAGCAATATCAAAAAATTATTTATAAGATAAAGAAATAACTTTTGAAAATATTTTGAAGATAAATACATTTTTACAAAGCAAGAAAGTAATTTGTTTCCTGGTCTCTCCTCTGCATCATTCCCCCCCCCCCCCCCCCCCCCGGCGCGTGTGCGCGCAATGTGTGTTATCCCAAAACAAAAAAGAAGATGCTCCAATGTGCAAGAAATAACATTGACTGCAATTTTTATTTTTAAATCATGTTGAACTTGAGATTAAGGAATCAAATTGTTATCTCAGAACTGGCCACCTTCTCCCTCAGCAACCATTCCATCTTTTAGGCCATAAAGACCTTCTTCCAAGCTGCAGCTATGCCCACCCAAACAGTGGGAAGCTGTCTCCCAGAACCACCATCCCCTCCTCAGCCATATTGTTGTGTCAGGCACTCCATAAGGACAGGGCCCATATCTGTGTACAGTACAGAGGCCTAACCAGCTCCTCCTAGTGCTCTTACCACAGATTCCTGAGTACTTGCAAATATACCTGCTTCTGATTCTGGCTCATGCATTTCCAGCCAGCTTAGCACTTGCCTGGCCATAGGGTCCCTTCCAGCCAGCTGCAACATATCAGAATGATTATAAACATTCCAACCTCTAGTTGCCTGCAAACAAAAACCCAATTCTGCCAAATGGTTCCCGTGGATGCCAGCTATGTCAAATGGCACAGAAGTGATGCACAGAGAGAGGTGAAAATCACCCCTTGACTATGTCTAGTCTGCCAAAGAAGGAACATTCTTTCCCAGCTCCACATCTAGCTGTCAGGGCAAGCCAGGGAATGCTACTTATCCCCAGCAAAGTGACCCTATCTGCTCCTTCCCAAATAAACATTCCCCAGCAGCCAAGCCGATCAAGGAGGGAGAATGGGCTGCTCTTCTGGTCTCCCTCCCCTTGTAACTGGCCTCCAATGGAATGTCTCCTGATTTGCACCAGTGCCAGTGAGAGTAGGGTTAGGCCCTCTGAGTCGACTTCCTGATCTGTAAAATACCTCAGTGTTATTCTGTCCATCTCAAAGGGATGAAGTGCAGATTGCTAAAGGTTTGTTCAGTGCTTTATTAGTGCTGCGCGTCCCAAGAGCTAAATGTCAATTTAAGCCCTAGCCCTGCAAGAGGCACATGACTCCAACAGATGCTCACCGGTAATGGGTCTGCCCCTCATCTCCCTTACACCAATTCTAGACAGAGCTAAGCGTGTTGACGACAGTCTTGTGGCCCCTCGAAAGGGCACAGCATTCTTGCTGGTGTCACATGGTGGCCTGCCCTTGAGCTGGACAGCCTGGGGCTAAACCAGGCCTAATTACATGATGAGCCCCACCTGAGGGGAATCTAGCAATCCCAGGTTAAAAGACAGCAGGAAGCTGCAGTAGGAGCTGGCTGAGAGAGTAACTGACCCTGACATTAAGCAGAAGAAAGCAGTCCAAGCTGGGGTCCTGAGAGAGACCCTGCCCAAGAAGCTGGGCAGAGTCTGAGAGACAGACCCTCAGGGAGCAGGGGCTGTGCCAAGCTGAAACTGGGATAAAGACAGAGTGAGTTTGGGTTCTGTTTTTCAAAGATTTTGTGATTTTTTTGGCCTGCTGGGTGGGAGACTGAAGGGGTTGGGGCCTGAAGGGCCCATGTGTACCTAGAAGACTAAATGAATGAGATCCACTCTGGGGATTGTTTGAAATTATTTTTGATATGGGGGAGTTCTTAAAGGCCCTGAGGAGGGGGAAACAGAGGCAGGGTGCCACTGAGCAATCTCTGGCCCAAAGGAACACACTGGAGGCAGATACCCTTGCTATAGCTGGCTTGTAAGGATTGAGGACAGCACAGCTAGGGCCTTGCCCTTTCCCATCTCCAGCATTGCATTTGGGAAAGCTATTACTGTGGGCCCTAGCCTCAAGCAGCCTGTATGCCCAGCAAGCAATTCTTGTTCTCCCTCTTGCCGCTTTTCTTTTCCACATGCACAAGGCTATTCACATGCTAGCACCAAGACACTAACCTGTGTACTTACAAAGTGTTTTAGCCATGCAACTCCCCATCGTAGTTAATGGGGACTGCACAGGGCAAAACCTTGCATGGCATTTTTGAAAAGACCGAAGTTGAAGAATGAAGATATATTTAGAATAAATTTACTCAGCACTTGTATATTAATTTCCATCCGTGACAACAGCAAGTTGAAGCAGAACTCCCAACTCTGACTTACCTTTTCAGGAAGTCTTTGACCAGAAATATGCATGGTTGCTACATGCCTCCCTTCCTGCATTTCCTAGCCATTCCGTGCAAAGCAGTTCCTTAGCAGATGAGCTTCAACTAACAAAGCCATTTATTAAAATTGCCAATTTCACCCTTTTAATTTGGTGAATCAGAGTCAGAAAAAAATGTTTCAAAACTGCGAGAAACTGAATCCCCCTCTGTGAATTCTCTGCCTTTGATTTCACACTTTGCTTTAATGGGATCTGAAGAGCAATAAAAAAGAGATTCTAGGAGAGCGAAATGCAGGATTTTTTACCTAAGTACAATAAAACAAAAGCAAACGTATGTTATACACTTGTAGCTCAAATTAAAATTTCTTGTTTATATGTTATATGCTTTAAGGGATGCTGGCAAGTCTTTTAGGTTAGAGCTATACCAGACTGCATTACATATTTAACACTGTTTATGTACCATAATTTGTAGTAGGGTGATGTTGTATATTACTAAAACTATGATTTTTTAATGTTTTTAAATAATAGGTACATATTACACACATTTGTTAAGGATTTATTGTAGAGAAGAGCTGTCAATAAAATGTTGAGTGCTAATGTGTCTGATACCCTATGAGTGATGTCTTAATCATTCTTTAGCCACTTAGGTTTTATTATGCATTATGGAAATCCATTTGTTTTAATTCTTTTATCGATATGGTAATTTCATTTTAAAAAGCATCTCAGTCACTTATTCTTGGTCTTGCACTTAGGGTATGCCTGCACTGCAATCTGCAGTGTGATTGGAGTATGGGCAGACATATCTAAGATAGCTTTTCTCATGCTAGCACAGCTAAAAATAGCAGGATAGAGGTGGGACCATGGGCTTCAGTACAGGCTAGCAACCTGGGTTCCTGACTTACACAGCCCCTGCTGAAGCTCAGGCCTCTGTATCTACACTGCTATTTTTAGCCACCTAGTGCTGGTATGCCTATCCAAACATCTGTCACTCCTCAGATCACAGTATAGACATGCCCATTGAGTATCAAGCGTAACATATACTAGGGCCCTAGTTCTGCATTGGGAACTGGCAGCATGGACCCCATATCTGTGCAGTGTCCCTCTAAACTCTTAGGGATTTCAGGAGGGGTTTATGCTAAAAGATCCTGCTTCAGAACTGGGGCCTAAAGCTGGATTTAAATGTATGAAGGGTGAACTGCAAAAACTGGAGAGGAATTTTTCACTTGTTTCCTGTGGCTTTGCATCCCCTTGTTTTGGGAAGAGAATGAGATTTCTGGAGACACAATGTTCTGCAGCAGAAATTTTGACCAATAGGAGTAGTAGGAAGATCTCACAGTTAGTTAGGAGGAAGGTGCCTCCTTAGAGTCCACATAGTCCATAGAAGAGTAGAAACTGCTGCTCCTGAGTCTCAATCCTATCTCTGACAGTGACTGGCTTGAATATGTTATTTAGTTAGTCCTCATAGCAGGTTTAGAACTCAGATCTCCTGACTACTAGTGCCATGCTGAATCCACTAAACCCTGCTGCCTTCCTGGCAGGTCACTTAAACTCTCCGGACCAAATTCAGATGTTTGAATTAAATTAGTTTGAATGGTTTTGTGTAGATTAAATTCACAGCTTGAATTAAACCCTCTTATACCAGCTTGAACCCATGTACCTTCCCATCAACCTAATATACCCAGGCTGTACAGATAGATAAAGGAGTCTAAGTGGATATCAAGCAGCAAGAAGAAGGTATAAGTTTAAGTAGGGAAAGGACTACTTATAACTGTGATATAACTGCAAAAGATTTTTGTGGTTAAAAAGTAAAAGCCGCCTGAACCTTTACTCAAAAGGAACAAAGAAGTTTCATTTCCCTTTCATTGCATTTTTTCCCCAGCTTCCTCTGTGCTTGGGGTTCCAATCTGAAGTGTTTACATGTTCTCAGTAGACTTCTAGCCAGGCCGTTAGCAGGAAGTAGCAGATGTGGCTTGAGAGAGCTGATTCTGGCAAGGCTTTCAGCTGTTTTGTAGACATGAGGGGTTTGGATGGTCTACAGACAAGTAACCGAATATTGAGGCTGATATCTGAACCAAACCTTTAGATTTCTAATTAAAAACACCAGCCATAGGTGGAGGTGTGGAAAATATCCATTGACTCCAGGTAGTCTGGCAGTTAAAATACAAGCCTAAGAGCTTGGACACATGTGGCAGACTGGCTCTTTGATTTCTCGAGGCTCCAGTTCCCCCTTTTGTACAGTGAGGATCATAACACCCACCGTTAGGAAATGCCCTGTGACAGAGCACAGGAAAACACCCAGAAATACCCCAGCAGGCCCAGTCACCCCTGCACACAGTGCTAGTCACTCCCTCTTTTCTTGTGCTTCTGAAGATGGATTATGTTTCTCCTTGCACCAGGAAAGTACAGAGCTCTCTGTGAACTCTCCCACTCTATAGCATCCCTGTACAGTGTGAAGCATTATTAAGCCCTTGATATTTTTGTCTAAATAGATTAATAACAGCCTAATCATTTACACCGGAACCAAGACTATAGTCATCCATGCCCCTGTGGATTTGTTGCTTATTTTTCTTTCCAGCACCCCAGGATTGTAGGTTCTTCTGTTCCCATGGCCTCCCATGCTTCTGGAACCTTCAAGCCCCCTCAAGTGCAAGAGCAGTATTACCTGCAAGGCCTGTGGTGTGGCCTCAAGTCACCCCTCATTTCCATCAGCCTGAATTTGTAGAGAGGAGTTTGGGTCAGAGGAGGCAGACAATGGGGAAAGTTTGGCAGATGCTGAAGCGCTGGTATGCCCATTTGTCGTGCCAGCAAAAATACACGTATGTTATAGTAGCCCAGCTGGCTCAGTCAGAGGCTAGCTGTGTGATCTCCATGAGATGTGCATATGTCACAGCAGTAGTCTGTGACATGCTGACTTGACAGGCATGTGAAATCTCCTGTGGGCAGTTTGATTCATGTTTATTAAAACATCATTTTATTTTAATGAAATGTAAAGTTTTATCGCACCCTTATCCTTCCTCGCCCTGCATTCTGCACCCTTCACCTCACAGTCAGCTCTTTGATACCAGAGTAACAGGCAATATGTAAAAGCCTAAATAGACAGAGAGTTAGGCAGGTCATCTGGTGAATTATATAGTTTTGTTTGCTTAGGGATTTTTGCCAAGAGTGTTTTATGCAGTCAAAACCAGTGTGATTCTACTCTAATTGAACCCTGATGGCAAAGGGAAAAAAGTCTGAACCAAGATGACTGCAAGTCCCCATGTTTATTCACTGCTTTTTAAGAGCCCAATTTTCAGACCGGCTTCCATTTTTACAGGTGCAAATAATTGCACGTATGATATTATTGCCCCCAATTTAGGTCACAATGACATTGAAATCTCTGATTGCACCCACCCATATGGAGGCTCGGTGGAGGCTAGACTGAAAACTTGGCCCTAAATCCTTAGCTGTCCTTCTCAGAAATCACAGGGCTTTGAATTAGTGACTTTCAGGTCAAGAACAGTGAACTCATGTCATATGTGCCTAGATGATGAGACTCATCGGATGCTTCTTTCAAAGATGAAAAGCAAATGATCTGATCCATTGTGTCATATTTATCAACCCTTCTCCTAATTATTTTTCAAATGAAAGTTTATTAAAAGAAGCACTAACTTGACTCATAGTCTTGTGTTTGAAATTAATGGTCTTGCAGCAAACATTTCCTCCTTTAAATGTCTAAACCTTTCCAAAGATTAAAGGAAATTAGTGCTGGCATGTTTCATTAATTTGGCAATGTAGCAGGAGGAAATGTGGGACTAATTTCATTTGTGTGGATTAAGAAATGTGTCAGTTTTTCCGTTCTGTCTCTCTAGGGCATTTTTCTACTGCAAGGCCTGTCATGATGACATCACGGATCCCAAAAGGATAAAAAAATGTGGCTGCAAACGGCGTAAGTAATATTTCTTCTCCCTCCCTTCCCCCCTGTCTCTCTCACTCCAAGAACTGCTCAGCCTTAAGGAATCTCTTTAAATGAATTTATGTGTTTTACACGGTGGTGCAGAGAGGGTAGGAAATAAATACACGGCTATCCAGTTAAATGTCATTTGTAATTCTGACATATGAATATTTTTAAAATTAAATTTCACACCACTCACTCACACCTGCAGCTTCATTAAAATGCCTGTTTGTGTCTAAAGTTAACAAAGTTCTGATAATTAAATCAAGAGGAATCTGTGCCCATGTCATTTATTTGTGGGGGGTGAGAGGTTTCTGAATCTGAGTTGATGAACAAACTTATCCACACGGGGCCAAATTTAGCCGTGACTTAACCCTATTAAAATCCATTACTTGCAATGGGCTTGTGTGGGGCATAATGGCAGAGCTTGGGCCTTGTATAACATAATTTAACAGCTAAATTAAGAAGATAAGCAACAACAGTGAGCTATGTAACAGTGCTGAAATAAAATATTACACTGGGTCCCATAGGCTCCATCCTGCTATCATTCTGCATAGGAAGTCCCAAAGTCAATGGGAGTTCTCTGTGCAGAAGAAATGAAGGACTGGTCCCTCTAAATAGGACAAAATTCTGCTTTCAGATGTGTTCAGCAGACTTCAGTGTTTATCATCTGCTTTACCCACATTATAGAACTGTGATTGATGTCAGTGGGAGATTTGTGAGTGCAGGGAGAACTGAACATTGGAGTTGAGATCTATTTTTGTTTTGTCTTTATCTTTATGCATGAATATATCTGGCTCTTTAATTTTGTTGGACTTTCTGCTGTCAATCTACACAAACCACTTGCCCACACAATGGCCTGGAGATGGATTTGACCCATGAAATATTTGCAGGATAGATTTCAAACATGGGCATGGGGATTCCTTCTCTCAGTGGATATTTGAATATCATGTGTACACTTTACATGGTTTAGATGATCTTCTGCCATTAAAAAGCACATGAAGTGCAGAGATCCTGCTTAGGCTCACAAGAAAGGTGGGTTGGACTGTTTCAGCAGTGTCTGCCCATGCCTGAGGCCTACTGATTGCTGTTCTCCCTCTACAATCTGAAATTTGGAAGAAAGGGCTAAACTTGGACCTTCACACACCAGGAAGAGGGCGTGCTTATATTCAGTCTAAACCAGAAAATGAAATTCTTTGAAGGGAAAAACAATACCATTAGAGTTCTTAAGGGCAACCTTCCTCTTCTCTCCCAAAAAAAGACACAATCATGGAGAACAAGGTTTCTGCATCGTTTCCTTAAGGTAGTGTAATAGACAGAGGAGCTGAGACTTTAATGGAGAATGGTAGCCCAATGGCCACAGTGAATGCCAAGTACATGGAAATCGAAGATATGCATGCTTGATGTGGAAGGAATGCATGCATTTGCCTAACATATTGAAAAAAATTATTCAGTAACAGCTTATCCATATGAGAATGTAACCCTGGAACTGCTGCCAAGGTCAATGAGGTCAAGTTCTGGTCAGGCAAGTTAAAACTGCCTGCAGGTTCTTATAACACACACAGCTAATTTTTTTTTCAAGATTTCCCAAAACACTAGGGAAGGGGAAACATGTAACCAGCATAGTGAAGCTGTTCTTGCCTCCCCTGTCCTTTATGTATTTTTGTCTCCCCCACCCCCAATCTTTTATACCTGTAATACCATGCTGTGTACATGCATGCGGACTTCTATCAAATTCTCCAAGAGACTTGGTATCATTTGGATGCAAGACCCACATAGTTGTACCATATTTAATTTGAATACATTGCAGTATAGGAGCTAGCAACTACAATATAAAGGGCAGAAGCATGAAACAGAATAAAATGTTCAATTTTGGGAAGCCAGGGAGAAGAAAACTGCTTGGAAAGAGACCAACTAAGACCGTATAAAACAGCAGTAAGGCCACATCAGGGCTAGAATGACAGCCTCTGCAAGCAGCACTAGGAAATGCTCCCAACGACATGGTCACACACATCAGTCCAGTGCATGAAAGGGTGTTGGACAGATGTGGAATGAAATGATGGAGTTAGTGAGGCTGAAGAAGGAGCCTGTCAAAGCCACCACACTGAGCACTGAACACCAAGATGGTAATCTTCCAAGTCAGGTGGGGGGGAGGAGAGGGAGGAAGGCAATGATGGCAAAATCTGATATTTCCTCAGAATGTTTTCTTGGTTTGGGTTCTCTCTCTCTCTCACATGCGCATGGATAGGCGTGTGCGCACACACGTACACGTTCAGAATAGCTGTTTGCAGCTTACACAGCTGTATGGTTATAACTATTAGCAATAATTCAATAGCTTTATTTTTAAAGTCCTGTCAATCAGTGAATCATACAGACTAAGGTTTTCAAAGGTGACTAGTGATTTTTAGTCTATCAATTTTTGGATGCCCAACGTTGAGACATTTTAAAAGGGTCTGATTTTTTTAGAGGGAAGATGCTCAGCTGTGTCTGAAAATCCGACTCCTTTAAGGTTTCACAAATTTGGCCCACAAAATCACTCAGCATTTTAGAACATCTTAGCCATTCTCTCCATTTGTGTGGTGCCCAAATTGTTTGTCTTAAAAATACAGTATAGCTAAAACAAAGCAGAATTTAAAACAAAACATTTCCTTCTAAAGTGTGGGGCTTGGCTGTCAACTTAATTTCTGATGACATTGCAAACCGTTCTGATATACTTTTTAAATTAATGAGCAACATAATCAAAATTAGAGATAGTGGAGTGCAGATGACATGTAAGATGAAATGAAGGGACGAAGATAAAACTATCAGCATGTACAGGTGAATGAAATGTGAAGGAATGTCTTCTTTACATGGAAATCTTAATTATTATGGCATTAATTACTTACAGCTTCCTGGGACAGTTGAAAGCCATGTTCTTTAATAATGCATCTGAGGTTTCATGTCCCTTTAGATATTGTCTTAATATTAACTGTGGTATTGTCAGGGTTTATAAGTGAGCCTGACCTACATAGCCATTTGTCCAAACCTGTTAGGCCTAGTATTAATAATTCAAGTAAGAACTATGCATCTCCACAAGGCAAGGGATAATTAAAGTAACTATGCTTTCCTTTCACAGTTTTCAGCTATCCATCCTTCTCCCTCCACTCCTTACTGCCTGAATAATCTGTAAATGTTCATGTCACATTGTCCAGAAAGAAATATAGAGATTCTATTCAAACCATTGATAATTTTGTGGTGTATTTACCTTACATTTTCAATTTCTTTCTTATTTAATTTCATTGTAGCTTTTCAGCAAAGGGCCAAATTGTGTATATATGCATATATATTAAATGCAGCTACGCTGGGATGAAATCTCTAATCCCTTTCTGTTCTTTCATTCTGTATAACAATTCTTGTCTAATTCTCTATACCTTTTTTCCAGCCGCTTGCTGCAAAGGGTGGGGTTTGAACCCCTGAGGGACAGATCGTGTGTACGTTGATGTTTTAAAGGAATGTGTTGTAACCTGTAAAAATTGACACATTTTTGATTTATTTTTCCTCTTGCTGCCTTGGAACACGGTCCCTACTATATTTTAACTGCACACTGATAGTGATCTATTGTGAGTAAAAACGGGTTCCCTGTAGCCCAGAGTGCGGTCCAACCTGTCTTTCTCTAGCAGAGGTTTTTTTTTTTTTTTTTTTTGTTTGTTTGTTTGTTTTGTTTAGTATTTTGGTTCTTTTGTTTAATATTTATGTTGCATGTAGCAGTGACGTCATACCCCCACCTTTCTCATCCTTTACACCCACGCGGATCAGGGCGACATTGAAGAAAATACAGCAGTTTCCTCCTGCCCCCTTTCCTTCCCATTTTCTTCCCAATCTTATTTTTTATCCCCAGTGGAAAATGAAGCGTGGACAATGGCATTTCCTTTAAATGACTTTGGATTTCTCATTACTTTTTAGGGATGCCAGTTAGGGTGGAATAATTACCACCATAGCATTGTCTGCCTGGTTAAGTGGAATTCATTGTCGGGCTTGTATTCAAGGACTTGTACTATGTATCCTCTGCTGCTCAGCTTCACTTCATGACAGAAGGGGCATACAGCAATCCCCCACTGTCCCTTCCCTCCCCCACCTCTCCCCCCCCCCCCCAAAAAAAAAAAAAAAAAAAAAAAAAAGCCAGGCAATGAATTAAGTGTGTGATCAATTTCTGATGCATAAACCTAAGCCTATTCTTAACTGGACAGAAGTGGCTAAAGTGGTAATTATTTTACCTAGTCTATGAAATTTCTGTTGCTGTAAAATTAATGGTACATGTGTATGGCCCAATTATGCTTTCAGTTGCATAACTGTGAGGCTTATTATAGACCCAGTATGAACTTTATAGACCACTTTCATCTGAATCTGAGCCACAGCATTTTTAATTCTACAGTATCTATGGAGGCCCTCAGTCATCAGCCATTTCTTTGTACACACATGGTCATAGTAGTTAAAACAAATACAGCATTTGGGAGGTGAAGAATAGTTTACATTTGCAGTGCTTTCATGTACAGGCACTCCAAAGAAAATACAGTGGGGATGCGGTGGGGTATTGCTACCATACTTATAGGACTATTGAGAGCGTCTCAGTATAACTAAATTGTTCCCAAAAGGTTTCAGGGACAAGAATTAGATAGCTCAAGGGTATAATGAGCCACAGTGGTACCATTGAGAGCCTAGTAACCGCTCATTTTAGCTGTGGCTACTCCAAACCTGTGAGGCTCCCTTTTTTTTCTTTTATTTTTTTTAACCATTCCCCAAAATATAACTGTTAATTTGTTTTATGATAGTAAAAGATGCTGGCCTTCTTGTGCTAGGTACTGTACAATCACATAGAAACACAAGGCCCTAGTGCATCCAGGAAAGGCAGTACATCTGGGAATAACATCACCGTGTTAGCCAATCAGTCTATGCCATTTATTGGTGGGAGGTAGATTTAGGGAATAGGAATCTATCACTCCTCATAAGGTGCTGAACAACACACTAAATAGTTCAGGAGCCAAGTTCACCAGCCTGCTTATTTGAGACCATCGGGGTGGCAGAATTGACCCCTTGCATATTAACAATTTACAGTTCAGCCAAATAAAACTTTCCTCCTTATTCTTGGACATATATTTTATAAGTGATTTTTACATGCACAAATAGGTGCTGGAACTAACGGTGCTGGGGGTGCTGCCTCACCCTCTGGTTTGAAGTGGTTTCCATCGTATACAGGGTTTACAATTTGGTTCAGTGACTCTCAGCACCCCCCTTATAAACATTATTCCAGCACCCCTCCATGCACACCCTTTCCAGGATTAAGACCCAGAAATTTAGTACTCTGTATGGCAATTTTATTGCTGACATTAGCAACTCTAGGACCTAACCCAGCAACCTCAGGGTCTTGCCCTGACATCAGCTAAAGGCTGTGGTCTGATAGGGACAGGGGAACTATGCAGGCCCGTTTTGTTTTTAATTTCAATTCCCATATTCAGCACAGCAGGATTTGAAAACAAATGTCCAATTCCTACTGCAATAATCTTTGATCCAGTAGAGGCCAATTAGCAGTATCTGGACTATTAAGAAAAAATTAATAGGTTTAAAAGTGAGGTTATATTCAGAAAAGTGAAACTGTAAAAATGTCAAAATGGGGGGTTTGTTTATTATTTCTCAATTTTTCCATATAAAATTTGTCCCTATTTTACAAGATAAGACTATTTTTTTCTTACTTTCCTCCTACCAAATGCCATACAGAAACTCAGATTCAATCTGTATTCTTTCTGTAATGGACATCATCACCAATAATAAAGATTCTGCCATCAGAATTTAAGTGACTGTTTAGCTGATGATGCAAGAGGCACAATATGATCCTAAAGTCTCGAAAATGCAGATTGGATTGATTGCCATCTAACTACTAATATTAGTGCACACAATTCATGCTAAGCATAATTTTTCACAGACACAAAATTGTTCCAAGAAAAAGAGGGCTAGGTTGAGTCCTGTTTGGAAGACCAAAGCCACAGTGAACAGAGATATTGAGAAGAAGAATCCATTTTTACATAGCCACTTTTCTGAGTATAATTCACCTCAAGCTGAAAGAGAAGATTCAAATGAGAATATTTAAAAAAAATAAATATACAACTTTGCCTTAGTTCTTCTAGTAGTTTCAGCCCACTTAGAAATGAATGGAGGAAGTATTAAGAACACATAGGCTGAGTGTCCCCTAAAATATAATGAAGGAGGGATCATGAAGACATATGAAAATAAAAATGAATTGGTCTATAAAAATGTCATTCATTCAAAACCTGCAAGTCTTTTTTAAAGTTACTGAAATACAGTAGAATGTGCAGATTGTCCACTCACTTCACCTGCTGCTCACGGGGTTTTGGCTGAAAAACTAGAACACCTTGTGAATTTCAGGAAACAGCTAAAATATTGCCTATGACTGACATTAGTTAAAGTCAGAACTTTGTAAAACTTGCAAAACAGCTTGCAGGTTGCATTTGGTGTCTTGAAATTGCCCTGGAACACAGTGAAATGACGGAGAGCTAGCTTTGCCTGTTTTGTTAAGGGAAAATCAATTGTCACCAGTCTGACATGCTGCTGTATTTTTAAGAAATCTGAAATTGTGCTGTGGGAAGCCCTTTCAATTTTTTAGACTGATGATGTTAACCAACATCACCAAAAGGCAATCAAATCAATATGGACTTCCTTTAATGCTGCTAGTTGCTTTATACCATAATTTCTTTGTAAAGTTCCCCTTTGTTGTCGTTTTACTTGCTGTGGATCACGAGAACTTGATGAATTGAAATGATATTGTATCCATTTCAATCTCAATGGTAGTTGGGCGCTTTTTTACTCACTGCCAATCAAGTGGCTTCCAGTCCAGATTCTCCTTAACCAGCTGCTGTTTGATAGAGATCCACTAGATGTCCTCATAGATCTACTTTTTGATACCATTGAGGTCCATGAGTAAAGCTACTATTACTGATGGGTGCTGCAGTGAGATCAGGAAGACTGTATGGTAACAAAAACATACAAAAAAAAAAAAAAAAGCAATCAGCAGAGAAGAAGGGGTACTTTGTCTTGCTTCCTCTAGCAAAGGAACTGTTATTTGACAACTTATATAAAGAACTGGGGCATGCATAAAGGGGGGGCAAGCAGGGACACGGGTGCCCCAATAATTATCCCTGCCACTTCCCCCAGCTTCTGCCTTGGCCCCCAACCCCAGGATTCCCAAACCTGTCCTCCCCCCTTTCTGCCAAGGTGTGAGTTGGGATGAATGCATTAAAGGGAAGTGCCTGGGAAAGGCACTGGCTAGCGCTCCCGCTAAGCCCCACTAGAAGGCACCCAGAGCAGGGAAACTGTACTGACAGCACAGCTCTGCCAGAGGGGGCCTGGGGAAGCCATCTGAGTCCTGTCCCTTCCTCACATGCAGCCTCCAGTAAATGTTTGGAGCCTGCTTGGGGTGTGCAGAAGGGAGCTCAGGACAATGCGGGAGGAGGCAGTGGGGCCTGAGGGCACTAGGGGATGTGTGGGAAGCCTGGGGAGGAAGTGGGGGGTCAGGAGGGTGGGGGAGACAGCTGAGCCTGGGGTCACCAGGTGGGGCCGGCGTTTAAAGTGTCCCTCCAAAAGTAGTCACATCTAAATCCCTGAGCACGCCCCTGATAAAGAACTATCGGCAATTTTCCTTGCTTTCTTTTGTGCCTGGAAATATTCTCCATTACTGCTTGTGAATTTTAAATGACATCTCATTCAGACAATCGTAGGTACTTTCTTCTAGACATTTTGACAGGGCTTGGGGGACTTTGTGATCAGAAAATAAGGTGTTGCCAGAATGCTACATGCTCAGCTTTCTCCTCCAAAGTAAAAATGAAGAATGTTGAGCTGTTTAAAAACTGCAATAAAAACATTCATGTTGATTTTAAAATTATAAAATAAATGAAAACTGAGATTTGGAATCTAAAATTTTGGTAGGTTTTTTAAAGCTTTGTAAACATTTTTTCCAAATAGCTTACAAATCTTGTGTTAGTGTGCTGCTCTTATCAAATGGTTTCTGTGGCAGTGGAACAGCTACATTTTGTTTTATTAGCAAAAAACAAATTTCACTGGCATGATTTCAGATACATAGGAACTTCTTCTTTGTTTTATTTTTCTTTTTAGGCTTAAGGGGGGATTATGCCAAGCAGAGGGGGCTTCCATTCCCTTTTATCCATTTGTTCTTCAAGAACCCAAAATAGGAAATTAAGTTGTTTTATGTTCTGTTTTTATTTTCACCAGAACTGCAAATAACAGTTCCATTCTGCATCCTGATAATTTCTACAAGAGTATGGTAGAGAATGATTGCATTTTTATGCAGCTGCTACAGGTATCATATGAATTTAGCATCCATCCAAAAGGCTGTATAAAAAAGCCCCTTATTCCCTGCTGATTACCATTTTTTATTAATATTTATGGAGGTTTAACAGGAAACAGTATGTATGTGGCTGAACCATCTTTAATCATTTCTGTCTTGTCTTTGATCTTCTCACTAATCATCCTTACTAATATTCCATGTTTTAATTTAAATTTATTTCAATATTGTATTTGGTATGAATGTAAAATGACTGTGTCACAGGAATGAAGAGTTACAGCATGTTTTCTTTACAAAATGTATTGCTTTAATATTTGATTGTTTATATACTGGTTTAAAGCCTTATAGCAAGTCCTTTCTGTTACATTTATTGCCAGGTTAAAGCCTGTTTTCTGCATGTTAACAATATGAAATATCAAAAATGATGCATGGTCTCCAGAATAACCAACAATAATAGTTAAAAACAGTCCCTGAAAGGCATGGATTTTAAGATGTACCTTACAAACTTTCCCTTATTGAATAGGAGGGTTTAAATTGTCCACTTCATTGGTTTAAGCCTGATTAAAATGGTTCCCAAAGTTTTCCTTCCCATCCTTCCCTGTCCTTAACAATGATATTTTTTGTTTCAATAAATGTGTCATATCCTATTATATTCTGTTGACAAAATATGGCTATGATTAACTGAAAACCAGGGACTGTTACTAACCAACAACCTAGCATTACGGAATTTTCAGATACTGTGTTTCGCTACAGCATTTGATTAGAAAAAAATCCTTCAAAACAGCTGGATTTTAAACCCAAAACGAGTCTTCCTTTTTCCCTCACCTATTGACAAACACCCTTGATCTTTTTTCTATGAAATTCCACATATTGTTAGAGTGAGAAACAAAATAATAAAATAAAAAGAGATGTAATGGAAACATCTAAACAGTTTATAAGCAAATGTCTCCTCCTTGGTCCCCAACTTTTAGTTTTAGAAGTATGTGTTGGGGAGAGTTAGGAGAGTGAAACATGGATGAACCAAATGCTGTTTTGAATTTTCGGTGTTGTCTAAATTTGTATGCATCAAAAGCTGCAGTGGAACCCCTTATGCTAAAAGCCAAGCTCTGAGGAATGATGTACCATGCACTGAACGGGCCTGATGCTGCATGATGACTTTCTGAACAGCTCTAAGATAACTTGACAAAGATGCTAAAAGAACACGCCACTAGAAGTGTAATTAAAGTTTTAGACGAATGGAGTCAACTGCTGAAGAGATCACTCATTCATCTCCCTCAATGCCTGTTTTCCACAATCATGTTACCCTTGCTTGACAAATATACTGTATGGCAAGTCACAAAGGCCTTAGAACAGGACTTGACCCATTTGAGAGATATATACATCCCTCTTTCCTGGTGACTGTAGCATTCAAAAATGGCAAAACTGAGGGGAAATAATTTAAATACCACCACCACTGTCACATAAAGGGAAGCTACAGGCCAAAGAAACATTAGGCCACTTTTATATTTGAAGATTTTGTTTTTGGCTTGAAGTGTTCTGTTTAAGTGGCAGTATAACTAAGCCAGTTCATGCTAAGGCATTACCAACAATGATGGTTCAGTGCAACATCTGAAACTATTTTCAAGTGGCATTTATTTTCATCTTCAGATCCGAATTTAATTGTGAATAAGGTAAAATTGGGCAATAATTTTTCAAGTAATTTTAAAATTAAACATATTTTACATTTGTGTCAAATACACATCAAAGGCAGTGTCACCCTTTTGGGTCCGTTGCCCTACTTAAAAGAACAAATGGATTTTTCTGATCCTAACCCATCTTTCTGAGTTGGTTTCTAAGTAAGGATTTATTTATCTGCCTTCTGGATTGACATCTGAAGACAGTTGTGATGTTCAATCACAGTTCCACTTGGAACAGAAAATATGCCAATGATTGGTTCAGCATGTTCCAATGGACCAATGTTCTGTGTGCTTTTGGTGATGCCTTATTTGTGAACTGACTTTAATGTCAAGCATATTATATTGGCCATTATTAGCTGCATCTCTAATATGGACAAATTTTGGTATTCTGTCGAGAGTCAATTTCAGTTCCTGAAGGCATAATGTAAACTTACTAAATCTTTCAGGAAGTTTTGTGAAGGCATCTTGTAACTCTCTAGTAACATGTTATTTCTCAGGCACTGTTTAATACTGAGAAACTATTAGCACTTTTGTGAGGCTCTCTGTCCATTTTTTAAAAAATAACTTTGATGTTTGCCACAAGCAATGTAGGTCCAAATTATCTGATTGATTAATATCTTTAAATTTTTCTCTCTCTTTTTGGCCCAGCTGTGTTAATTGTGCCAGGGGAAAAAAATGATTTTAGGATTTTCTGCGTTGACTATGTTCTTTTTTTAATCCAAAAATCTGACTGTAATTAGCAATTCTTCCCTATGTCTGTGGTCACCCTATAAAATTTAGGGAGAATATAAAGAATAATTTATCTTTTGATGTGCAGCCAAACTGTTATCAATAATCAATTTGCATTTTTTTCCTGGGTCAAGACTGTTAAACATAAACTAAGGCCTGTATTAAATCCCTTAAGTTACCTTCCAGCTGCCTTGTTATATATATATAACCTTGCCATTAACCTGCTACTCTTCCTCTCCTCCCATCCAACATATGGTTATAGCCAAGATGTCCATCTACAAGAGAATGAAACTGGCATGTTGTTTTGATTGCGGACGCTCTGAGCGTGACTGCTCTTGCATGTCAGGCAGTGTACATAGTAACATGGACACCCTTGAGAGAGCCTTCCCACTTTCTTCTGTCTCTGTTAATGATTGCTCCACCAGTTTACGTGCCTGTAAGTTTTAACACCAACACATGCTGTTCCATGTCTGTGGTGTCTGTGGTATCATCCCTGTCTTGTGTCGTACATTGTAATTCTGTGAGTTTTACTGGGCTGATGCTTTTTTTCAAAACTAGTTTTAATATCGTTCTATATTTATATATTACATGGTTTGGGGTTTTTAATACAAAAATTTAATTTATTCATTAATTTGCTTTATGTGCTTCTTAGAAAGTGCGTCTTTGCGGCAGCATGTGGGATCTTTAGTAGTGCAGCTTGGTGATGTTTTTGTTTTTATTTCATGCATACAGTACAAATTGTCATTAATTAAACAGTAAAGTAAATGCTTTATTAATGGTTGGGGGGGAAGTCTGTGTCTAACTCTGTGACTACACACTGATTAAAAAAAATTATATACTCAGTGAGCAATTATGATAGCAGTGTGGTTGAATGGCATACAGTAGGCAGTGGAAGGTTCCAGTAGAGGATACAATTTGTAGCTGAAGCTGGATTGATTTTTAAAATTTTTTTTACACTACTGTCTTTTTCATTAGCCTTGCTCTCTGTTACCCTTCCTTTTCTGTAAGGAAGGAATTCCTCATGCACAACTGAAACTCCTGAAGGAGTTGGATGTACCCGGGGTAGAACATTTCATCATAAGCTCTTCTTTACTGAGACTACATTGATGGCAAGCTCCTGACTCTTTTGTAGTCCATCACAAAGTACCCCTGTATAAAGGAGGAGTATGTCACTCTTTAAAAATGCACATCTAGAAAGTGACTGTGATTAGTACCTATCATGAACAAACCACAAATGCTTGTCTGAAGAAGTAGAGCAGAGAGTGAGAAGCAATGCAAGTGACGGTTAAGTAAATTGTTGGGCAGGGACTGTGAGCACACCTGTTCCTTCAGTGATTTGTCAGCAGTTGAGGAAGGTTATTAACGACAATAACTGCCACTGTGTTCAAGTGTCCATAACTGGCAAAACTATATCTCAGGCAGAGATTGTTTTCCTTCTCCCTATCCAAATGGATGTGCAAAATCAGAGTAATCTGGAAGGAAAAATATAGTTTTGATCAGGAAGAGAAATCGCCTCAGACTGTGTGGCATGGCACACAGAAACTCCACCAAGTACTCAGCGAATGTTGGGATTGGTGGATGTTACATCCAGTATCTTTTGATAGACCATGAATTCAGTGTTTAGTCCATCTGCTGAATGACGTGGCTGTAGCTATTTTAGTCTGTGATCCATTGATCCAGACACACAGATTCATGGCACATAAAGTTTCAAAGGAGAAGGCTTTTATGTTTATCCAGTGGGGTTTCTTGGTGATGTAAACCCTCTCTGTGTACCATTGTGTAGCTGTAAGCACTCTGAGGCTACATCTACACCACACTCCACTGGTGACAGAATGTAGGCTACGTGCCACAGTGAAACAGAGGCTGTGTCCACTCTGCAAAACGTCAGTGAAAGGCTCTGCTGTGGGCAGGCAGTCAAGAAAGGCTCCAGCAGCTTCCTGTGGTAGGGAAAGGCTCTGGCCATGGGGAGCTGTCGGAACCCTTCCCTGCTGCCTCCCCCTGGACCAGAGACTTCCCCCACTGCTGGAGTCTTTCCCTGCATTGGGGAAAGACTTGAGCAGTAGGGAGGCAGTGGGACAGTATGCTGCTAAAAACAGCAGTGTAGATGGGGGAGGCACTGGTTTGGCTTGTAGAGTGCTGTGTAGCATATATGCCCTAAGGATTTAGGCATGTCTTTACTCAACTTGCCTAAGCAGTGCCTCACCGTCTACACTGCTACTTATACGCAGTGACCTATAAATGGGAGGAATGTGACGTGTATATACTCTACATGCTGCCATAAAGAGTGTGCAGCTTGGAGGCTGTGTCCCTCTTTTTTCCAGTTCGTCATCTCTAATGCATCACCCCAAAGGGTGACAACTTCCAGCAGTAAGCCCTGTAATTTATACTAAGAGGTTGCACCCCTCCTGTGTCAGTACAATGTACATTAAAACTAACTTCCCTGTGCTTAGAACAGTGAAGGGGAACCTTTCAGTATGGAGAGTTACTGCAGGCGCTTTTACTTACATAATCTTAGTCTCTGCAACGCAGCACACAATATTTTTTACATTAATGTAGTCTTGTGCAAAGAGATTATGTGGCTGAGTCCTGGCACTGCTGTTAACAGCAAACAGACAGGGCTAAATGAATATGTCCCCTACAAATGGGTGACATTTCTACCATTAGTAGCATCTGGCAAACAAAGAGAAACCATAATTTGAAGAGTTACTGTAGCTTTCCAGTTCACTTAAGGCTGTGGAAGGGAAAAAACCCTGGTTTTGATTTCATTGCCTATTCAACCAAAAAATTCCTGTGTATGATATCATTGCCCTCAACAGCACCACTGTTGGGAAACATGTTAGACCCATGTTGCATTCTGAAATCTAAGGGATATTGACAGCTTTAGGGATTTTTAGCATCCTCTGTTTCATCGGCTTTCCTCCCCCTTCCCCCCGCAATCGTCACTCCGTCAAATCAAGAGATCTCATTCTTCCCCATGTGAGACAACTCACCTTTGACCATTAATAATAAGTAAGAAAAATCAATATCAATTCAGGCCTTTCATGAGCCAGCATAAGCCTTTCTTTTATATATACACACACACACACACACACAATTCCACTGGCAAGGCTTCAATAGAAATCACCATGTTTTTTTTGCTGTGCAGAGGGGTCGGATGATGCCCATCTTGACAGAGCTAGTTAACTCAAAGAATGGTGGTGAGAGTCAGCTTTTCATTAAATATGAGCAGATGTGAAATTTAGAGTGTTTGACAATTAGAAATGGCAGCAGCAGGGCGCTGGAATCAAAGTGAGGTCAGATTGGTAGATCAGATTACCTCTCTTACATTCTTTAGTTGTTCAGAAAATCATTTTGAATTAGTGTCAGTGGAGCCATGATGAGTTTTGCCCTTTGTCTTTTATTCTAGAACCGTATTGTTTCCCAAGACACTTATTAAAGGTCATTATACTATTACAGGGCTTGCTTTGGTCATGGTTCCCCAGTTGAGCTGGTGTGCTTCTAAGATCGCTGAATGTGTTTTCTACTTTTATTTTATTTTATTTTATTTTATTTTTAAAAGCAGGCTTTCCATTTTCAAGGTAAATAAAATCAGAGACCATTGTCTGACACGTCTTGAAACAGTGAATAACTGTTATAAGAATGAACCTTGTTTATAGGAATCCGGCACTATAAGTAGTAGCTTATGGCTGTATCGAGTTATATATTCACTGATGTACATAGGATTTTTGTGTGCTAATTGTATGTCGTGTTGAGGAAGTTGAGTTTACAGTATATGTTGCACTGTAAGTGAAAGAGATGATTTCTCTGTTTATTTACTAGATTGATTTTTACTGAGCTTTCAGTTTATGAAAATCACATTTTGATTAGTTATAAATACATTAAAATATCTTGTTGGCAACTGTCTAAAAGGAAAGATTTTTGTGTGTGTTTGTGCAAATGTAGGGAGATACAAGGTGAGCAGCAGTTTTTTGTTTTTGTGTTTTAGCTGCATTTTGTAGGTAGACACAATAAACAGCAATTCAGTGTTGCTGACAAAGCTTGCTTTGGAGATGCAGCAACACTGAGGTGAAGAGAGACACCTGGAAACCTGGGCTAATCCAGAAGGAAGAATCCAGCTTCTTGATGGAAATAAGACCACATGAGATCTGTGCTTAACAGACTGCTGGGAGATGTTCAAAGAATTGGTTAGTATATGCAAAGTCTTAAACAAAAGAGGCTTAGGTTAACTTAAGGACCACCTCACTACCTCTAAATCACAGTAAGACTGATATTCTTCAGAAATTGATGTCCCGAGAGTAAAGGTTTACTGCTCTGTTCTAATCTATCTAGGTTATTTTACCATGCCTATCTCCAGGCTTACAGTTGCTGGATGAAAGGCATTCGTGGAAGTGTGTCAATATCTGTGTAATACCCTTCCTCAGGAAATACACATCAGCATGCACCTGGCTATGTTTAGAAATATTTGTGTGAGGGCAGTAATCTTGGCCACCATCATGAATTGAACTGGGGTCCTTCAGAGCAAAAGCATGGCTCTCTACAGCTTGAAGGATAGAGCTAGGCTCTGTGACTGGGGAGAGGAACATGTTGACCAGTGGGGTATCATTAGAAGATGCGTGTATTTGCCTAGGTTTACCAAACGTATTAAACTTTGAAAACGTGGGTTCCTAACTGACTGGTTAGATCACAAGCTGTGGCCAGGAAGAAGGAGGCATAGTTGTTTGTTCCTCTTATTTGGAATGTTAATGATTCAATGACTTTTAGATGAGTGCCGATATCCTTGTGTTGTGGCAGCTGCTGTCTGAGGTCCATATTGTCTGCTTTCCATTTTAAAAGGTGGGACTTGCTGCATAAGATCCACAGCTCCTGATCCGTTGCCATTTCACCCATGAAACAGCCTGGGGAACAGATATATCTGCTCTTGTGGAGGACTAAGAGCCATGCTGGCCCATGCATGCTATGACAGGGGGTATGCTTCAGTGATAGCATGGTTATTTTGTTCTATAGTGGCAATGGATTCCCTTGCTAGATACTATTATATACTCCCTCTGTAGTATGGAAAACCTGTGGTAGGAAATTAATGCTGCTCAAGGCAGCAGTAACTTATGATCCAGTTTTCATGTAACTTACATTGCTCTGACGGGGGATATACCAGATGCTATTCTAGTCTCCAAACTCCTTCCCGAGCTGTGTGAGCTTCATTGCAGCCACAGAAGGGATAGAGAGGCATGTGCTGTTGGGGATACTGGTATTCTCGTTGTTACCCATAGACACCTTTCTCCTACACATGGGCCACCGACCTTCTCTCTGATCATGGTGTCTCCTCCCTGTAATGCACAAAAAGAAGAGTGTATGCCCTCAATTTAGTGGGGAAGGAGAGGTTGAGGGGGAAATTTGATGGGATCTGTTGAGGGAGAAAAGATGGATCTGATTTAGTTCCCCCAGGATAACCTTGTTAGGTGTTAAGCAAGTGATTATGATAAGATTGGTATGTTTTTCTAACTCAGTTTTATGAAATGACCCAATCTCTCCTTGTTGGAGAATATTAGTGTTAGCCTGTTCTATTCTGACATTCCTTTAATGAGACTAATATAAAAGGACAATTAAAATGAGGGCATAGTGACATAATAAAAAGCTTATTAATTCAAACCCAGAGAAGACAAATTATGCAGCGTTTGTCCAAACTTCCAACATTTGTGAAGTAACCCAGTGAACCCCTCTGCGGGGAAGAAATGGACTTACATAAAGCTGTTTCCAAAAAAATTATTCCTTCCTCCAGCAGGACAAATTTTTCCTTCAGTTACTATTGAAATTGATACAGTTGCTCTGGATCTATGCTTGTGTAACTAAGGGCCAAAATGTGTGTGATATTTCCCCTAGGTAAACCTACAGGATTGTATACATCTTCTTCAAAAATATTAGAAATAATTGTAAAACATACTTATAAGCTACTGTCAACAAAACTGAAGTCACCTAAATGGATTAATGGACTTTTGAAGTTTGTAAAACCACACAATGAAAGAAAAAAAAAGGACACAGAGGGAAAATACCCATGTAGGGTCCTAGTGCTGTTCTGTTCTATGTAGTTTCTATACAATGCTCAGCACCGTGGCATCTGCTGGAGGCAGGACGTTCTTGATAGTTGATCCAGGCCCCTGGAGTTCTTGCAAATCACAAAACCAGTTGCCATGAGATGTATTTTTCAAACAAATAAAAACCACAAAATTACTCTTTGTTTTTATGCTTTTTTTTTTTTTCCGGGAGGGTGGAGGGGTGATTTCCCCTTACCCTCCTTTATCTCCATTTGTATATTTTTATAGGCTGTGATGCAATGATGTCTGCAGCTACAACAAATGATAGCGTTTTAACCTTCATTCCAGAGCTGAATGTTGGAACAATGATTTCTCTGCCTCTATCACATGCTAGACATTTGCACTTACTGCGTATAAATAATCCTCTCACCACTGCAGCTGAATAGTTCCTCCCTCGCTAACTTCATAATATATAGCTAGAGGTACATACAGGTGTTGAAATATTCTATTTCTGGTCCCTGGTCCAGTGTTTGGAATGGTTTACTTGTCCTGAAAGTGTATCTAATTCTGTTGATGATGATGAGACATTGGACTTTCATATCATGTCAAACAGCCTGCCATCTTTTGTCCCTCTTCATTCATGACAAGATATTAGTGGCCACTAAAAATAAAAGCTGGAGCTAAAATCTTGAATCTACATAGTCTGAAATTCTGGAGATATGAGATATTTAATACAAAAATCACACCATAATTAAAGTAGGAAGTAAAAGCAGGATAATGTTCAGAATGAAGTGATTGTGTGGGCCTGCTTTCTCAAGGTTAGGAATCCTTTAGCAGAGCGGTCTGAACGTTTTCAGACTAGATAATTCTGGTTTTGTACCAATGATCAGAAAGGAAAATAATTCCAGCCCTGTATACTCTTTATTGTGTGGTTTTGTTTATGAGAGAGAGTTAGTGGAAAAGGGAGAAGATATAGCTGCTCTGAAGTTTTTGTCCCTCTTTTAAGAGCAAATAGTTGCTGATCATATGTGTGCATGTTTGAAAGAAGGCTGTGAAAGAGTACATGTGAGTGAGTGAGTTGTCTGTAGATACTCATGTGCAAGAATCTCCATTTTTGAGTGGCCCCTAGAGCATTCATTTTTAGCTCATGGGGTAGCTGATTTGAAAATTTTCACTGGTCCCTCAGTCTAGCAGTGTTTTTTCTTCACTGGACCAAGCCTGGATACTTATTGATCTTGGGCCTATGTGCAGAATGTGTATATGTGTGTGTGGTGCAAATGTTTGAATAAAAAAGAATTAAAAGTATAAAATCGTATAGTGTGCTGTCTCTAAAGTTTAGCAACACACAGGCTCTCTCATCACCACCTTGCTCTCATGCATCCTTGCATACAGGATATTAACAAACAGTTTAAATATTACTTATTACTTTAGACTAATTACAATAGAAAAAAGTAAGATCAGTACAGTAAAAAAACAACAGTATCAGTCAAATATCTGACTTCCAGTTCACAATCCTTGTTGGATTCTCATAAAGATGGAAAATGAATCCTTTTTATAGTGCATATTTTAATTTAAACCTGAGCATTACTAAATGATTTGGCTTTCTATTCGTTTGGGGATAATATGAGGATATAGATTAATAGTGATTCATAGAAAGACAGGAGCAGAAAAAACAACAACCCAGCTGTTCCTTGTCAGCCAGTAGAATGGTAAAAGCAAGACAACCTGACTAGTTGTTCTACATGACCAGAATATATGAATAATGAAGCAGATGCCTTTTCAAATGAGTATTGTGGCACAGCGTCTGCCAGTGGGCTGGTGTGATGGTGCTCTGCCTGACTCGTGATGTCTGTGCAGCAAAGAAAGACATACAGTAGCTTCATCACAGGATGCAGGCACTGCTAAGTTTAGCAGCAAATCTTTTTTGAAGAGTTGAGGGGGAAAAAGAGACCAAGAAGTCTTTTTTAATTCCTTTAGGCGTTTCCATTGGCTAGTGTTTCTTACCAGGGTCACAGGGAAGTGACTAGTGAGGGGCTTGCCTTGATGGGGACAAGCTAGGAAAGATGCTGTCTGCATGCTATGGAGTGAGTTTAGCAGAGGACCTTATGCAAGGTGACATGGAAATTATGTTTGCATTTTTATTTCCTGAGTGTGGCTGGTTGTCATGAAACTCACCCTGACAGTTTCTTACCACCAGGCAGCAGATTCTTCCTGTTACCTCCTTGGTGTAGGACAGATGCTAGCCAGTTAGCTCTCCATCTCTCCTGCTTCGGAGCTATCTCAAGCGACAGATGCCAGGGCCAGCTCCATTTCCACTTGAGCATTTCTGTCATAGCCCTGCCTTGAGCCCAAATTCTGACCTTTACTATATGAAATAAAGTACTTATGAACGAGCAGAGGCTTGATCCAGAGCAGGCTTAGAGCAAATGTCAAGTCAGTCTTCTGCCTCCTTGTTCCACCTGCATTAGGAACCAAGTTTAGACCCTCGACTAGAGCGTTGAATGCCTTAGGCTTTATGGGTCTAAAGAGACATAACTTATTAACAAAGAGTTATTAAATTTTTATCAGGTTTACAACACAATGTAAATGTCTCCTATGAATCCACACTGTATTCATTATCATTTAAAACGTTAATTAAGTCAAAGTTGCATTTAATTTAGTTCTAAATGTGCCTTTGGGAGAAAGCTTTAAGAAACAGCTGCAGGATTGAGAAGCACATCAATGCTGGGAAGTTCTTAGTTCCATTTTCAAGATAGACCCCCAACTTGATTACCATTTTGTCTCTGAAACTAAGTTGTTTTGATGTGACTGGGCATGGTCTCAGGTTAATACTGGACCAAAATCAGTGGAAATATATTTCATAAAACCTTATGCTGGTCACAGAGACCACACTTTATTGTGTTATCTTGCCCTCCTTTTAAATTGCCTCCAAATTCAAGTGAACACTTCAGCTACAAAAACTGCTCTCCTAATAACCTTCTACTATAATTCTTTTTCATAAGATGCAGCTGTCATTGGTTGAGTATTTTCCTACTCCTAGGAAAGATTTTAGTAATTTATTTGCATAGACTCAGAATGTTTTCCATCAGATATATAGGAAAACACATATCTTGAGTCTTCTAAATTGTGATTGAAGAGTAATGTATTATGGTCAAAATCCAGTATAGAATGGAATATGGTGCAGTAAAGCAAACTATAAGGAAAGCCATCTAAATCAGAATAATAAACAAACATGCATATATTTGGTAATGTACTTAGTATTGATAATGCAAAATGCCTCTCTGTAGTGCACCGACAGTGTCAAACAACACATACCATCACTGGAGTTGAAAGTCTAGATCTCTGAAGAAAATAGTTCAAAAGTCATCTGTAGTTTTTAGCCCCTTTTGAACTCTAATTGAAATACAAAGCATTTTTCCTGTGAAAGAACTGCCACAAGAAATATTAGAAAACCTTATAGCATTTCTGAGCTTTCTCATGCAATTTCCTTTGTTTGTTCTTGTGCAAAAGATTCTGTTTACATTAAATGTATCATCGTCTGCACTGCAATGTCTTTATTCTCTAAACTCCACTGGTGACGTGTGTTGTTTGACATAGTTGCTACAATATGGAGAGGCATTTTGCCTTATGGTAGCTAGGCTGCTAATGGAAACAACGGCAACCAGAACTGAAGGTTATCTTCTGATAATATACCACCAGATGACAGTTCTTGCACTGTTTTATAGCAAACGATTTATAGAAGAGATTAACAAGTTTGTCATTTATTTCTGCTTTCAGTTCCTTTTATAATTAGTTCTTTCCTTGCATAGTATACACTTGAGGAGACGTTACTCAGACTTTTGATAATGATAGTAGCTGTGATGTATGAATCACAACTTAGAAGTCAAGTTAAATATCAGCCTACCTGATAAAGGCTCCTTGGCTACTAAAACTAAGATTCTTTTATCAAAGAATAAAGGCACTCTCCTGTTATCCTAAATCCTAAATCCTAAATGGGATGGTCACCTCCCATGTGTGAGTAACATGGGATTCAAATCCACCCCCACAAACCTATTCATTATTTCATTAAAAGTAAATTTATTTCACCCATGATTGTGTTTATTGGCACTGCTGTAACAGCATGGGAATGATTCCTGATGTCCCCACGTGTGACTGAGTGGGAGCATCAGGTTCATTCGATGTCAGTTGGAGAGCATATTGGTGGAAGTGGTAAATAGTGTCATTTGCACTCATTTGGCCTAGAAAGGATGTGCAAAATGATTGTAACTTACATCCTCAGAGGACAGAAAGGTGGGGTGAAGTGTACATAAATGCTGAACAGGCTGTACTTTGTTTGCTTCCACATCAAGTTAGTACTTTGAAATGTGTGAAATAATCTTCAAGGGCCTAGTAATAACATGGAGTTTACACAGCTAGTGGAATTGGTGTTGTACCCATTCTTCTACCAACTTGTCTTACTAAAAACTGTCATAACAAAAAACTGATTCCTTATCACCTTTTGGGCTATTGTTACAATTTTTTGGTTCAAGGAGGGCTCACAATGTGCTTACAATCAAGGAACTGGCTACTAACAATGTTTTAACTGGAGTCTATATACTGTGTACACATTTGCTTTAATATCTGCTAGCAAAACACTCGTGATACCTTCTGTATTATAAAATCAAAAGATCTTTTGGTATCAAATGTTATCTTTGTCTGGCCCTGCAGTTACTGTCTGCTCACTTTGACTGCAAACAAGCTTTCCACTACTAGGGAAATAGCAAAATAGTGTTAATTCCACAAATTTATTTGATTTTATATTTTTGAGTGGAGGATGTTTCTGAGTATTCCCCACAGAAATGTTCATCCTATTATGTGATTTCACACCCTTTCAGATTATGTGTTATTTAAACTGAATAATTACTGTTGTGCTGAAGTATGAACTTTTGCATGATTTTTGATGCAAAAGCCCTCTCTGCTCAAAAGCGGACCTATTTTTGCTCAAAAACCAGCCCCTGAAAATGGACCCATTTTGCTCCAGAAATGTGCATGCCATAGAAAAGTTTCCTTGAAAATATGTATTCTTTAAATTTTAAGAATTTAATTACAAATATTTTGCACAACTCTAGTCAGTAGTACTTCTGGCTTTTGTAACAGAATGTGCCTTAATGTTTCCTTCATTCAGACATAAGTAGTAGCTCCCTCTGGGGACAGGATGAGAGAACAAACCACGTGTCACATATAGTCACTGCTAAATGCCCTACTGAATGGTTGCTCAGATATGAAGGTGATAAGTGCAACATAAGAATTTACATAAAATAGAATAGCCTAATAACTTCTACTCTACAATATCCTTCCTTACAATTCACCATTGTCCTGCACTTTGTGTAGTCATTTACACCCTGGAAAACCACTTCCACTGGTTTGAACTTGTGTAAACGACTACAAAAGATGGAAGGCAAAGATGAATCTAGCCCAGGGCCTAAAAGGGGATTTACTTGATCTTATAGGATTCCATATTTCTTTACCTGCTATCACTGTGATATTCTATACAATGAAATACTGTTATTTTTATGACTGACTGGCACTGGCTCCTTCAGCAAGTTTTTGATGTGTTATCAGTCTATGTGCCATTAATGCCCCTTGATCCTAAATACAGCTGCAATCTTTAATATTCCCTGAGCTGGTCTAAACCTAAATTTGCTGCTTTTTGGAAGAGCAATTATTATTTTAATTATTGGCTAAGATCTGTTTCCCCCTCCCCCCCCCCCCCATTGTCTGTGTACAGTATCTTCTTTGGTATTCCTTGAGTGCTTCCTGTTATCACCACCCCATCCTGCCCTCTTCCTCTCCCTCTGTATTTTGGCTTTCTTGTTCAGCAGAACCATCACTTAAGAGATGAAGCATTCCAATTTCTAGCCTGGACAGCATGGGGATAAATTGTCACCTTTGCTATGGTTGTGGGTCCCTGCCTTTGGTCTAGACAATCAGCATATCAAGTCATTCCATTCATTATAGTGGTATCATACATTCAGATTCGTTTTGCTAGTCGTAATCCCAAGCACATTCTCTGCCAGTGGGGTGAAGATAAATATTCTGTCTTTGGATTCTGGATTTCTAGTGTTCTGTCTCTAGGACCAGATCAAGCTCTGAAACTTTTTTTAAATGATGGAATGATTCCTTTGGATACCGCAGTTCACACATCCACAGTTGTACAGAGCACTCTCCTCCTCCCAAATAGGTCGGCAACTTTTCTGAGCCAATACTTCTCAAATGGTAGGTGTAGCTTGAGGAAATGCATAAGCAGCACCTTTAGTCTTATACAGCCAGCTCCAAGGTCCCACATACCCCTCAGAGAAAATTGATATCCTTAAGATTCTGCCCACGAGGAATTACAAACTCTAAGTATACTAAGTAGTTTTTATCTGTCTTCAGCACATGATTCCTTGGTCTACCCTCTTCCACCTCCTTTAATAGGACCAAATAAATGCCTCAGAGCTCCTATTCCAAGCCACTTGCTCTTGGAAGATGACTTTCTTGACAGCTGTCAGTGTCTCTTGAGAGCTGGATTTCTGGATGCTTTCAGAAGCTCACTCTCAAATATTTGGCAGCAGCACTCTAAACCTATTGACACCCTGTGCATTTGCACTTGCTATAGTTTATTTTTAGGGAGGTAACCTATCCACAAATCTCATTGAAGCTAGCATAGTCCCTTTCTTTGCGTTGGAAACAGCTACTGCTGTTGACTCCGTGGGCCTCCTGGTCCCACTGAAATCAGTAGCAAAATTCCCATTCACTTCAATGTGAGTAAAAATCAGGACATATCTAGTGAGCAGAGTTTCCTAAGGGTTTCCCCATAAAATTCTCTTGTGTTGGTTCGGTCACCCTTCTTTTCCCCACCTCATGCTGCCTGCTTTGGAAATGAGTGTTTCTAATTTTGAATACTCAGATCCCTAACTTTCAACACTTACAGACCATATGGGCCTTTTCTAACAGCTGTAACACTGAGAACTGAAGTGTTCTCTTAGGATCTGTCTAGACAGCCTGAGCTGCTAATTCTGTTTCATGGCAATCCTGTGCCCTGCCACAATTCTCCCCCACCCTTTTCCCTCTTCCGTTCTTTCAATGCCTTGTATTCAACTTGGCCATACTACTATCCTGTCTCCTTCACTTCCTGATGCTCTTGGCCAAACTCTCACTCCAGCTTGATTAATGAAACCAAACTGTTCCATATAACACACATCTTTAATGAACTTTCCTTCCTGGATCTGCTCTTTTGAAGAGATGTGACTTGGCCACATAGTCCCACTCGTGCCCATGGCCAGTGTCAAATAAGCAAGCTTGAGTTCCTTGCATAACTGCAATAACAAAAGAAAAATAACAGTCCATTCTAATAATATACTTTGGTGGTGGCTTCAGTATTATATATATATATATATATATATATATATATTTTTTTTTTTTTTGCTGTTTGCCATATAGAGATGTAATCTCCATATTATAAAATTATAGTTAACTTCCCATTAGATATATGTGAAATGACATCCATTTCCTTCATGTAATGACACTAAGTAGTCTGGTCTTACATTCTGTAGGTACTTGTGTGTTATCAGTGTAATATTTTTGTTAGAGATCTAATCACTGGGAATGTATAACAGTAATTTGTTGTTTCACAGAGGCCTCTTGATTCTCTTATTTTTATAAGAAAAATATGATCCTTGTTGCACACATCCATCCTTTAGCGTACTTTTTCTGTTAGAGATCAAATCACCGTTATAAGTAACATTGTCATTAGTTATCACCACTAGATTTCTTAGCTTACACTTTATTTTCCACTCATATGAAATTGTAAGCCTTTGCTCCCCCGTAACAATCAATTGTAGCCAAACCACTATATGCTTTGGCAGACGTTTTAGCATTAATTCTTTGTGCAGTTTCTTTTGCAGATATAATCAGAGTTAGCTATCACATATCCATTTCTTCTTTTTATTGTGTTACTTTGCCCTCCTCTCTTTTGCCATCGTTTACCTAAAAATGACATGCTGAACTTACCTAATACTCTATATCAGTGAATTATGTTCCAGCTCTGCTTTGTCGATTGCCATTTTTTCCTCTATGATTTTATAGATTTAATCTTAGTTATGTGTATCTCGGGTGTTCATTATATTAGTAAATTTACTAAATGACACTTCTATTTTAGGTGTATTTGTTTAGATGAAAACATAACTTCATAACACTGAGGTCTCTAAAATATATCACTGGAATCACTAATAAAGAGAGTGCTCTTTCTTGGAGATATATTTTACTGATTTCTTCATGTCGCGAACTGTATTTAACTTTATTTCTGTAAGCAATCAAGTCAACATCTATAATAACATCCTGTTGATGTAACAGGATCACTCCTTTTGATTTATTTGGATGTTTACTTATGGTGTTTTACATATTAGAATTGGTCTGTCAACAATTAACATTTACGCCTTATGAAAGCCATACTTCAGGTAATAGAGGATTATTAAACTGCAACCATTGTGCTAGAAATCCGTTTTCTAGTAATAAAATTTCTATGTATAATAGCAGCTGAGAAATACTGCTATATATTATGCATAGATTCCAGGATACATGGGGGAGAAAAACGACAGTGAGGCTTGAAACACAGTACAACCAGCAGATGGGGCTGCTGGCTTACAAATAAAATAGCAACTGAGAAGGATTTGGGATCCTGTACTTTTTGTTTGTTTGTTTTTTGTTTAAGAAATTCATTTTGTTTAGAGAGAAACTATTTCTAATAATTCCGATGCCACTTGGCAATTGTATAAAAGTATAGTTGAGTGTATGTTCAATGTATGTATACATAAAATAACAAGCCTAACAACCTAAGTTTGAGCCTGCACCATTCCAGTCCATGGGAGTTTCCAGGGTCCTAGTTCATTGTAAGGAGAACAGAGTGAAGTGTCAGGAAACTTATCATATCTCTTGTTGCTGATATGGGAGTCACTGTAAGATGTAGACACTTATCTGCCCTTCAGTATGGCAAAAAGGAGCTGCAGAAGCAAAGGAAAAATTTGGGATCTGGAACGAGTTAAAACAAAGGCAATATCAGACTAATTGATAGTATTAGACACTAAGAAAGGGGCACCGGGAATCTTTTGGGCAGGAACCTATGCAGAGTTGTCTAAATAGAGATTTTTGAAAATTCAATAGACAAATATAGGGGGAAATATTCATAAGTGCCTAAGAGACTTAGGAACACAAACCTATAAATCCCTTAAGTTCTCTTGAAACTCCCCATATTGAACAGTCCTGTACTGGTAGGATGATGGTAAGATAGTTTAACAGGACTTCTCCATTAAATTTGCGAAGGAAACCCCCTTCAACACAAACACATTAAAGCTTGCTTTAAATGAAGGTTGAAATAATAGGAGCAAAGAAAAGGTTATTTCCTCAGTTTATAAATTCCAGAAGATATTGATTGGAATTTTACTGGAAATGTATATTTTTAAAAATAGATAAAAATTGGCACTTGGCACCGGAAAACATAATAATGACTCTAATTAGCTTTCTTTAGGGTGAAATCTACATTTCCCATTGCTCTTAGGAAGGAAACAATTACATCTAGAGTTTAGATTAGATTTATAGAGCTCTGCTATGAAGAAGTAAGCATGTGAATATTGCAGAATCCCTTTCCTATGCACTAAATAACTTTCTTTTCCTGTCAAATGTGCTATACACAATACATGCAAGATTTCTCAATCCAGAGGAGTAAAGCAATCACTGAGGGCCCTGTTCTCATTCTTAGTGTAGTACTCGGCATACAAGTACTTTATATTTTCCCCATTGCTCTTTAATGCAGCTGGAAGAGTTTAAACAGTTAACTGCACCACAGGCACTGTTGTGGCTGTGGTTTAGGAGACTCATTTTAAATATCGGCTATTCTTTGTTTTTTGGCCATGTAGGAACTGCGCTTGTCTTAACAGTGATTGATCACTCTGCAGTGTATTCAGCCACACAGGGGCAACCTCCATTAGTGTATAGTTCATAATAACAACAGGACAAATTCCTAGTACAGTTTGACAGAACGACATATTTGTAGTCTATTCTTGTTAATGCTGCTACTTCTTCCTCCATGTCCTCCGTAGCTGGTGTCAAAACCCTCTCTCAGGCAGCAGGCCAAAGGGTGTTTTGCTTTGGCTTGCAACATGTTAAGACAAGGACAATCTGTGCCAATGCATCGAGCCTAGAACTATAGGTGTGGAGAAGTTTAATACTACAATTTGCCCTATAATACTACTCTTAGGAAGGGAATCCAAAAAAGACATGGCTTTTGGCTTAATATATTTCACCTTAAAGGAACTGTCAGAAGACTACTCATAAAGGAATGGCAATTTCCTTTATATATGTTTGTTCAAGAAAAAAAGCACAAAAGTAAGAAATCAAATTTATATTGTTTCATATTAAGGAGAATAAATGTGTCCAATACATCAAAGAAATTGACCAATATCAACTTATCCTTATCACAGATACTTTTCATGTGCCTGCTCTCAAGGTACTTCACAAAGACGGGTGTTGACATCGCTATTTTATATATAGGGAAATTGAGGTACAGAGAGATTACTGGCCCATTTATTTCAGTGGAAGTTGTGAGTGCTCAACACAACTAAACACCGCGCCATATATGACCTGATCAAATTCTCACAATAAATCAGTGAGAACCCCAGATCTCTCGACTCCCAGTCATCAACTTGTAACCATTAGACTATCAAGCATCTCTTATCAAAATGGTAACCCATGATGATGTCAAGGTCAGGCTTTGGGTGATTCACTTGCAGATTTCTCTCTGTCACTTTTGCTCCTTCCTATCATTTCAGGTACCAGGATAATAAGACCCTAAACAACACCAGAGTGTAAAATCTACTTGAGAGAATACTTATCTGACTGGAGAATTTGTATTTCAGTATTATCTAGCTGAAGTGCCTTTGTACTTCTCTTCATTTCACTAATCCTCTCAAAAAGAGGTGGACCTGGAACAGCAGGGCTCCGAGCATTGGAGGATCGAGTCCTGTTCTGAACCCTGCATCTTGGGCCCATGTCTAATCAGTCCTCTTTTCAAATCCCTATTTTCTCAAAAGCTCCTTTTTCAGACCCCAATGATATTTCACGTAGCCACAGTGTGTGAGGAAATCAAGTGGACTGTTAAATCGAAAGAGGAAAGTATCCTCTGGATTTTTTTAAACTTTTCGTTTGACAGTTTGCCAATAACAGTTTAACAACTTGAATAAATAGTTACAGAGTGAATAGTAAATTGAGAAGGCAGTGTGGGAACGGGCATCTGAAAAACTGAGATACATGAATGGGAAGGGATTAAAATCTGAACCAAAAAATATACAAGGTTCAGGGGAGCCCTAAATAAACCTGAATATAAATTAAGCTTTGATTATGAATTTCATAAATTAGCTCTTACTTTTCACTGCATGCCTGTGTTAGGGCAAAGGGAAGGTGGTTACCGCATACAGCAGCTCCATGTTGTAGGTCACTGCATTTGTCATACCAGGCCCATCAAGTCTGGTGTCCTTCCTCTGGCATTGTCCTATACCTGAAGACTATATAGTGCACGTAGGCAGTTGTGCAATGCTGTACATATAGGTAAAGCTTTCTTCCTGTCCTGTTTCATCAGCTTGCGCCCTGAAGCATGAAATATGAACAGTTTAATGCTCCAGATCTAAAGCCCACTCAGGTCAGCATAAATCTTTTCTGTGACTTCTGTGGGCTTTGGATCAGCCCCAATAAGAACAGGCTGAACCTAGTTCCTCACTTTGCTTTGCTGAAGTTATGGTAATAGAGAGTAGGAGTGATAACAACAGATATCTGTGGGAAAGCATTTATAACATGCTGCCCGTGGATTAAACTAGAAGAGCAAAGAAAAATCAAAGATCTACAATACCCGTAGAGGGTTACTGCACCCCAAAATAAATAAATTAAAGGCTGCATGAGGTGTAAAATCTCAGCCTGGCCTTCTTTTTATCAAAAGACTAAGGTTAAACCAAGTATCTTTGCAGCGTATCCTTCATTGTGCCAAAGTATGTACCTGCCTTACTCTGAAAGCCCATATATTTTAACTTTATCTTGGTTTAATAGAAGATCAGAACAACCATCTATAATACATAACAGGATTCAGCCTACTAGCATTTCAGATGTTGTGTTCACTGCTTATATAGAGCATTGAAGTAAAAAAATAAAAAACAAAAAAAAATCTAGCTCGCATATAGTCACTTTCATGCTCTGAGAATTAGAAGAGGGAGAACTACTGTAGTGTTAATACAAAATTTAAACAGCCGATGCCTGCTTAAAAAAAAGTTGGAGTGATTCATTTGAAGGTCAATCAATTTTATATGCTTTTAGTCAAAAGATAAAAGCCTCCCAAAAAAAAAAAAAAAAAGATGACTGCCTCCTTGGGTCTCATTGTTTCACAGAGAATACCTTATGCAAAGGTTCAAAGTGCATTCAGTATTTCCAGCCATTTGTAAAACATATAGAAACCTGATGTGCCTGACATTCTTGGATCTTTATATTTTCTTATCTTCTTGCACATGGCACAAACTGAAACTGATTGCCAGTGAGCCTCACCTGCTTTTATATTGGCAGCACTGAATGTCAATATACATGATATTTGTTTCCTTTTGCACAAACAGAAAGAAATGAAATGCATCTCCTTGAATTTGGAATGCACATAGGCAACAAGATTGCAATCCTTTCCTTTCAGAATTACCATTTTAGACACCAAACAAATACTGCTCTGCAGTTTTCTAAAATTAACATTTTTGTATCTAGTCAGGCACCATTGCTTTGTAGTCTCTATTCAATGATTTCATTGCATGTGCTACTGAAAAGAAATCTAGCAATATTTATAAATTCATAAAATAAATAATTCATTGGTATAAAATGATTTTTAAAGAGACTTAATAAGGTTTATTTTCCAGACAAATAACAGAAATGTTCTGATTAAACCATATTTCAGTGTATGTTAAACTGCAGCCCACACTGATTGGGTACATTTTCTTTTTTGAAACTACCTTTGATAAGAAATACATTACAAACTCATCAGTTTAGCTTCCTGTTAACAAAGAGACAGCAGCCGTCTGGATTATTCTAGATCCGCAGTGAAACTGCCACACTACGTACGCTCAAACTAAAGCTGTGCAAGTTTGACAAGGGGCAGATGAATCCAGGAGTTATTGTGCAGGGGTTTAAATCTATGCGGCAGCTGACGGTTGAAATAATCATCTATACATTGCTCTGAGCTAGCTGGGGAAAGGTTGAAGCTGTATATTTTCAACATATCTAGTCTAATGGTTAATCTGTTGTCTTGTACAGGGGGTGCTGGGTGGAATCACAGCAATAGCTGACAGTTTGGAGGAATTGCAGTGGGTATCTTCGGTTGCCTGATTCACAAAGTGGTAGGTAGAAAAGTAAATAGGCTTGCCATTGAAAGAGGGAAGCCATATTCACTGTCATTCAGACCAAAATTATTTTGGTACCCAGAAGCTCAATCAACATATTGATTATTTGCGTTCAGTAATAGGGTACTCTATGTCATTGTATTCCACCACTCGAGAGCTAGGCCGTAT
Source organism: Emydura macquarii macquarii (assembly GCF_026122565.2). Lineage (NCBI taxonomy): Eukaryota > Metazoa > Chordata > Testudines > Chelidae > Emydura > Emydura macquarii. Next base: position 10,042,821 of record NW_027130204.1, on the reverse strand, counting down.
ATAAAGCATGCCAGATTACAGGAGAACAGTGCTTGCTTTGTTTGGTGATAAATGGAGAAGTTACTTAAGAGAAAGAGAAAAGGAAAGTTAAAGGGGGCAGGGGGAGTCAACTAGTTATTCAAATCAGGGATTGGTAGCTGCTAAAAACACTCCCTGTATTTCTAGTGTCGATGCGGTTTATCTGTATAGTGATGTTGTATCACCCTTTACAGAGATTAAGGGGATGTAGTATGTATGAGTTGGAATGAAACCAAAAATGAGGTGTCTGCAAGTGACAGCTATGGCTATGAGGAGAAATGCTACGTTAGATTCTGATGGAGAGATGGCCTAAAAATTCCAATTGATAGTTTTATTTTATTTTACGTATTCTGATTTTTCTTCTTTTTTTTAAACACATCTTTATCTCCCCTTCCAGGCAAATCACACTGAAGCCAGTTCCAGCCATTTCTTTGAAAGAACTGTACTGGTATTCTGCCTTGTTACGTTTAAATTAAAGCTAAGAAAGAATAAAGCAGAAAGTGCCATAGGCATGGAATTAAGCACATGGGTTGTTTTACAAAATGTTCAAGACTTGCTGGTTATTGTTCAAATTAATTTGATTATAGCAAATGTATAAAATAGAAAAAGTAAATCTGCAGATCTGATTTGATAATATAGTCTTTAGGCAAAACCTTGTATTTTTTCCCATGGTGCAGCTTGGCTGAGATCTTTTGTGGGGCTGCATGTTACTATGTTGAAAATAAACTGCTATATAAATCAGTTTTGATCCCTTGATATTTGATAGGCATTAATACCACCTACAATAATGGTAATAGGATTTCTACTTCAAGAGGTATACAGTGGTTGCCATTAAACATTTGCATATAGTTACCACATAGAGGTATTAGAGGTGCTAGTTTCTTATGCTTAGATTAGGAAATATCACGCTGTCTAATCCTGAATGTGGTAAAGGTTGACTGATTTGTGGTGACCACTGTGTATGTCCCAGTTTTATCTTTCCATTTTCTCTCACCCACTGCCCTGTTCTCTGCCATCCTCAAGAATCCATTGGTCTTCTCTACAAAAGACTGATTTATGGATCTGGCAAAGGCCCTGTGCTCTTATAATTAACCATAGCAACAGACAATACAGATGCGGTCATCATCAAAGATGAAGCATTTGGCTTTTAACATTAAAAACTTGGCTGTGAGTGAAAGAGGGTTGTTCGTTAATTCAAATGATAGAGTCATTGGGGCTAGCCACAAAATAAAGACTTGATCACAAACATACTACACAGAAAACTCTTGTGGCACTGGATGAAGTTAGCTTGAAAATTATGCAGTGTTACAGAGAAGAAAATGCCCCAATACAAATAAGTTGGGTGCCAAACCTGCTGAAGCACAGAAGGTCAGTAATGACATATTTAGCTCTATATAATTAACAGTGATATTTTTCCCCATATGCATCTCACATCATAATCAGTATCATGTCCATGCAATAGGACAAACACTCTAGTCAGATAAAAATGAATTATGCATAGAAGAGATTAAAGCTCTTATTGTGCAGTAGGTCACATTTTAGAATATAAGTGCTTAATTTATGCACATGCAGAGGTACTTGCATGTGCAAACTATGGAATTGTACACACAAAACTGTTAATTATGTGTGCAGTAGTAGTTAGTCATGGGGCTCCCTATATATGCTTTGTTCACAAAATTGCTTCATGGTGCCTGTACATGTATTTCAATATGTGAGTTAGTACCCCATTTTTTAATTTGGCCCCATAGGATTGTACATTTTACAATGCTATCTAAAGTAAAAATACCAAATCTGAATATCTTTCTTAGGATAAAAAATGTAATTTTATATCTATATCTATATCTATATCTATATATATATATGTGAGAGATAGAGAGAGAATTATTGTTTATCCCAACTAAGATATTCAAATATATACATATGAACAGGTTATTTCATAATTGCTTTCTTTGGAGTTTTTTGCATCTTCCTCTGAAGCAGCTGGTGCCGGCTACTGTCAGCAACAGGATATGGGACCATATGGACTTCTGGTCTGGTAATTTCTGTGTTTCTAGAAGAATTAAATTAAAAATGGGAACCCTGTCATCCCCATTACTATTTTTTTAATGTTTGTTTTGATGGTATAGCACATATTCACGATATGTATGAGGTAGAACTAGAAGCCACATCATGAATTTGAGGCAGGGAAAATCTAGGCTGAACATCAGGAGAGAAATCCCTAATGGTAAGATCTATGTGGGCATTTATACTACACACAGCAACATGGTAGCTAAGTACCCAAAGCCTAGACACCCAAGACTCTCTGGAATAGTCTCCCAAGAAAACTGCTGGTCCTTACATGAGTTGATTGGAATTGTTTGAGAAGCTTATTGGTAGATTTTTACCTCCCTCCCTTTTACATTAAAGTATTTTGATGTGAACATGTAGTTTTTTTATAGATTATTTTCACCATTACTGACTGTGGACAAAAATTGAAATGAGATTGTTGTGTTTCAGAAAATGTTCACACAAAGTCACTGGACTTGTGCAGAGAAGTAGGCTATGTGGATAGACTTTATTTGAAAATGTTTCACTGGAGAAATTCCAGAAGTAGAAGTATAAGGTTTGACAAACAGCACAATCTGTCCAAAGGAAGGCCAATGATTTCTTGAGAATTTATTCATTCAGTATGGTACACTGCGTTTTGAGTGTGATTTTAGTTAATCAAGGTCATGCATTGCCTTCCAGCAATTAAAATATCCCTTTGAAATCTTATCTATTAGCTTTTGACCATATTTTATTATCTATAGCAAACAGCAGAAATATACTGCACATTAGGTTCTGATCCAGCTTTCATTGATATGAATATTTTCATCCACATCACAGGGAGTTGGATCAAGCTGTTAATGTACAGACTCTTCTAGGACAAATGGGTTCTTCATGCAGTTCACAGTGGTTGAACCTGAATAATCAGTGCATGCTCAATTTGTTGCAATGCTCAATTGCAATGCTCAATCTGTTGTAGGTCATGTATGATAAGCTTTTTGGGATCAAGACAGAGTCCTTATGTCTTGGAAACAATTGGCAGGTATCTGAGTGCCTCGTATGTATCCTGTTTCCAGCTTGTGGTAAACTGAGCAAAGAGGGGCAAAAAACATATATTGACCTTTGAAACTGTCTTTGAGCTACTACCTATCCACTTTTACTGGAGAATTTTGTAAATCTGTTGAAACAGGTGGATAAAGTGCTGCAAAATTATCAGCCCATAAATTCCTCCTTCTGGATCTTCTTCATTTATGGCAATATATGTGCCACATGCAGTCTTCCCTGTTCAGGAACATACTCACCTACTTTTCTAAGATGTATGCAGTGTTGTTGTAGCCATGTTGGTCCCAGGATATTAGAAGGTAGGGTGAGGTAATATCTTTTATTGGACCAACTTCTGTTGGTGAGAGAGACCAGCTTTCAAGCTTATACAGAGTTCTTCTTCAGGAAGCTCTGTGGAAGCTTGAAAGCTTGTCTATCATCAGCAGACGTTGGTCCAATAAAAGATATTACCTCACCCACTTTGTAATCTCTACTTTTCTATGGTGCAGTCATTCAGATGGACACCAGCAATAGGAGATCATAGCTGCATCATTTTACTGCAAGTTGAAGCATGTTTTACACTGTCCTTTGCAGAAGGTGACATTCATTAAAGGTTTCTTTTAATGTGTTGTTTTTGTTAAATTACTTTCTGTTCATTAGAAGAGGGAAGATTAAGGCTCCCAGTTTCAAACTGAAACCACATTCAGGCACTTAAATTGGTTGGTCTTGTTTTTAGAGGTGCTGTGCATTGACCTTTGTGAAATTTGCCAGTGTTCAGCTCCTCTGGAAATCAGGCAACTTTTATTTAGGTGCCTAAACATGGATTTAAGTCCATAACAGTAGGCACACAAATTTGAAAACATTGACCATATCTCTTTTCTGATTCCTTCTTTACATTGATAGCAACAAAGTACTGTGCCTTCCCTGACACTTTCAGTAGATTCAAGGGAATAAACATCATTTACAGCTAATAAATCTTGAGATCTTTATCAACGCATGGGAAATAAGTTTTGCTTCAAACACACTTACTCTAGGGTAGGATTATTGCTTAAAGATTATAATATTATAGGATAATCCTTTTATAAGGGTTTATTATATATATAGCCATTTTTAGAAAAAGTTAAGAAGGCTGCAGGTATAAACTGATAGATCAGCTATGAAAACAGTTAGTTTAAGCTTTAAAGTCTATAATTCCACATAATATTAAAATTGATTTATGCCTGTGGTTTGAAAACTTTTTTGAATACACAAAACATTAATTTACATTTTTTTCTTATTATTTAGAAGTAAAGAATGAAGCTAGCTCGAGTTATCCAAAATGTTCATTTCAGTTCAAGAATGCAACTACTAATGCACTCGTTGGTGCCAAGCCCACTGAAGGAATCCTGGAACCTGTTCCACTTGTTAATAACCGTAAAGGGAGCCTCTTTCTACCCAACAGTCCCTCGCTGCTGCACCTTAACATGTTGAGTTCTGTTGAGCATGGAAAATCTACCTACTGTAGATTGCAACGGGCACTCAGTTTGCCTGTAAAATACCGCTATCACCCTGAAAAGCCTGGGTTGAACCAAGATCTCCGTAGGTAGCCCCTTAGCTGGATACACAAGGCAGTATAGATTGGTTTGTGCATGGGTTTACCGTTTGAGTGTTTTCAATGCGAAAATGACATTACTAACACTCTGTTAAATGCCTACAGATGTGGGTTTCTTGAGATGCAGTGATTAATAACTTAAACAAGATAGTAACTAATGTTTCTGGGTGGTTGATATTTTATCTTTCTTATATTTTATTTTCTTTGAAACACATTCTAGGCAATGAGATTACTAGGTTTTCCAATTTGTGATATTTGGTAGCTTAAAAGTTGTTAGATAATCCAGCTCATTTTGAGGGTCCACAAAAGAGAAGCACCCATAAACTGCATTGTTAGTGGCCCTGGCTGAAGCAATGAAAGATACAGATTTATTTTTTAAAAAAATAGTAAGAAAATAATAAAAGAAAAGTTATGAACCTGTCCACTGTTTCCGGAAGACAGTTCCTTTATTTGGCTTAAAAACGAAATGAGGATAAAAGTCAAGTAATATGTTGTTATAGATGTTCGGCTCTGCATTAAGGCTGTTAAAATTACCAGCACATCTTAAATCAATTCATAGAACATTGTCTGGAAGTTATGTCATTGAAATAATGAATCCTTTTTACTCAAGAATAAGCAAACATGTTAAAACATCAGTGTAACTTCAAATTAAACTCTCGCATAAACCAGGGTATCTGAAGCCTCATTAGACTTGCCTGACATTTTTCTAGCACCGAGTCTTCCTGAACTGTAAAACTCCTAGATTCTGTGCCTATTAGACAAGTGAGCAGTGGGTTGTTACAGAAGTCTATTAAGTGTTATACTTAGGGATGTGCAAAAACAAGCTCTTGAATTTTATGAGAACTCGGGCTGGATTGAGTTCACATTCTATAAAATTCGGTGTTGAATTCCTGGTAGAGAAGGTCTGCGTAATATAGTATGACTGTATTGTAATACAACTCCCACAGCATTAAAGAAATTGCAAATATTAAAAATAGGGTCACATTCTCATTAACAGAAGCAGTAGGTCAAATCTACAACATTAGCATTGAGTTGTCATATATCATAGCCTGTTACTCAAATTCAGTTTTCTTTCATGAAAGGAGTAAATTTAAGATTCCCTTTTAATTTAATTTGTATTCCTTTCATGCAGAATCAGGAACCATGAAATGAAAATAATATTTTGTAGCTTATCTAAAAGTTTTGCTAGATTTACTTTCTTTAAATATGCAGGAAATTAATAGAATATATGAAAGATAATAAATATGGTTTACATCCTACTTATGACTAAGAACCCACCTGTGAGTTATCTTTGCAACACTTTTGAGAACCAAGCGATAGGTAATGGTCTCCATTATACACCATTTGTATATTTCAGCCTCAGACAATTTTGCCTCCGCTTCTCCCCCCCCCCCCACTATAAACTCTTTGCATACCGATTTCATTTAAAAACAAAATATAAATCCTGATTCAGATGTGGTATGTTTAAAATAGATATTTCATTACTGCAATTAAAATAGAAAATAAATGGTTCCGTCGTTTGAGCAAGGCACAGCTTTAGTACGGAAATGAGGTGTCTCAGAGGGCTTTGGTAATAGGTATTAACTTGTGAGCCACGTTACCTTAGAACATTGCAGGTAAACACAGACAGTAATATGGCATAAAGATGATGGGCACTTAATGAAGGAAAGTGCTTGTTTGTTGTAGGTACAATAAAAAGAAACTGTACAGTTTTTCAGGAAATCCCGCTGTGGAGACCGTCATTCTGGACGGTAATAATAAGGCCTAGTTTTACAATTTTACTGTATGGTAGTAACATCTGATAGGACTGGAAAAAAAGCAAATGCTAGACCATGTAAGATGAAAGATCCATATTGGACTTACTTTTAACATTTGAAACAGCAAGCATAACTCATTTTAACCAGCTGAAAGCTTGGAAAAATATTTTTATAGCATGTTGCACTGTTAATAGAAATATTTCTGTATACAATATCATTACAGCTGGTCTGTATCAAAATAAGACTGCAAATGCTCCTACTGGGTATAGAGCTTCCTTATACTAGTGAAAAAGGTATAAAAATGTTCTCCATTTGTAGTATGTTACTGAATTTCTAATAAACATTTCCTAGCCCCATGGTAGAGATTAATTTAGGTGAAGCTTTAAGGTTTTATTTACTGGCAGAGAGAAACATTATTTGTAGGTGATTTCTGCAAGCAACATTTTGCATTGTTATTTCCTTTAATCTCTTAAGTGATGAGTTCATATTATTTGGAGTGACTATTTATATCTGTTAAAGAACAAGGCAGTCCTGTGTATGTATTAAAAGCAAATTATTGCTTGTGTAGAATAGCATGGGAATAACTGTTTTTGACAGACACGTTTAATACAAGATTACACTATTTCCCAGAGAATGTCTTCCAGAGAGTGTTATGGAATTTATAAAGACCCACACTTTATTATAATTAGAACTGGGCAGATACCACAAAAAAAAAAATTCCGAGAGTGCTCTCTTCAGTATACAAACAACCAAATATTGAATTGATCAAATTTTATTGCAGCTAACTCACACAAAAAGCAAATTTTAAATGTGCACATTTGATCATTCACTGTGGAAATGTTTACACTCTCAGCCAATCAACGAACAGTAGTTGCACTATGTGACTTATATAACAAGTCAAGAGTAGGCAGCACAGCCAGAAATTTGAATGCCAAATATCATATAACAAACTTCACAATCATGCTATGGATTTCTAAAACAAAAAATTAAATAGTCAAATGTTGAAGACATTTCATATTCTTTATGGATTCTCTCTAAGCAGAAAAAAAGGCTGTATTAGTGCAATACACTATTTGTTGTAAATTGATTATCGCTCAGTTCTAATTACAACCCCTTAGATGTCACTGTTTTGAGGCTTTTTTTTTTTAATTTCCTGGATTTGTTAGGCAATGTCAGGTCACTTAAAAAGACAGCAATGTTGCCTTTCCAGAGCCCAGTCCTGTAATCTTGATGAAGGCAAAATGAAGTTCCGTAACATACTCTGGAAAACAGACAGACGTGACAAGCTAGAATGCGAGCTGTAAGAAAATAGTGTCAGAAGATGGTTGTAGCAGAAGAATATTGCTTAATTCATTCTCAGATAAATCTAGATCAGGTGACATATGTCCAGGTTTGCTTTTTTTCTTCCTATATAGTTCATTGCAAATAGAATTTTTTTTTCCAGCTGCTGCTTGTGCACTGCTAATGTGTATTAAGCTCCTTTAATGTAGCTGCTACTACTAATCTCTTTCCCTTTATCTTTAAGGTAACAGCTACTTAGGTCTCAGTTACATTGTCTTCTAGTCTGTTTTTCAGTTAACTATAGGATGGAAAAGAGACTATTTTTCCTTCTTGATATTACAGCCTTAGTCTGAATTTGAGAAACCAGCATTCACAGATGATTCCCTTTGATAGCAAACATAATACTTATGTGTGTGCTAATTATCAAGTACAGTAGCTGTCCTTTAAACTGTCATGATGAAGGTTAATATTAACACACAGCTTATTAGGAACCTGTGCTTGTTTAAAGCAAATAGTATTATGTTATAGATTATCCAATGATGTTCTGTTTATAGTAATAGTAAGTGATTTTACATTTGGATTTTACATTTACATCCTCATTAAGAGCTCCTTTGCTATAACACATCCTCTGTTATACAGGCACTGTCCCCCCACTTCCATTGAACCTTACCCTGCCCGCGCCTGTTATAACAGCTCCCCTTTGTGAGAAGGATGGAGTGATGAGGTCTGAGTTGTGCTGGAGATCTGTGCGCAATTGCAGGCAGTGTTCACAACCCTGACTAACTGAAACATTAAACATCAAGGCATTGAATCTTTTACATCTCTTCATGAAGACTCTGTGGTCTGGCATGTAAGACGCAAGACCCAATTGATATCTGGTTCATTAGCAAAAGCAGGCTGGCAGCTGTTATGTTGGTATTTCAAATAGCACTTTATCTTTCTGTATATATAGCAGAGCACTAATTCTACTCTTCAGTAGCACAGATTAATTGAAAATAACTTAGAGAATAACAAATGCTGTTCCCCCCTCTTTTTTGTGTGTTTATTTTAAAAGTATGAAACCAATTTGAACTTCCGTGTTCAAAACCCTGGTTTTCTTCCCTTCTCCAGCTCCTCCTCCAAACCAATCTCTTTGACTAACACGTTTGATTTTTTTTTAAACTGTTGGGCCTAAAAAGTTAGCAATGAAGTATCAGTGCGTGAATGGACGTTGAGTGTGTGGTCTTTGCTATGTCACTTGTATTTCGTATAGCACTTAGGGTGGTCCTTGATCTCATGAGTTGCCTCTATTTCCAGTTGAAGATGAACAGCCGTCGACACAGTCACCCAAAAAAAAGCAGCGAAATGGAGGCATGAGAAATTCACCCAACTCGTCTCCCAAACTGATGAGGTAAGACTGGAAGAAGCTCATATCTTTATCTTCTTTCCTTCCTTCCTCCCCACCTCCCCCACCTCAAAAAAGGGGAGGGGGGTGAAGAAAAAGATTGTTAGATGGTTTCTGAAAGGCTGAAGTATTTATTCTGTCAGCTTGTCAGCAGTTAATGATAGAGCTGAAAAAAATTCTGTCATGAAAACCAGTTTGAAAAGCTGTTTGAAAAATACATAGGCTTTAAAGTCTTAGCTGTCACCCTGTCCTGTCCATGTGTAGTTCTTAAACAGCAGTGGCACTAATGATAGCACTAACCAATCAGAGGAACTCATGTGGTTAGTTTGCCTCAGGCAATTCTCTTTTTGTTGGAATCCCTCAGAGTACTGTTTTCTGTACTTAAGGCCATATGTGAGATGTATCATCACAATCAAAAATGAACCTGAATATTACCTTCCTTTTATCCTGTCGATTGAAATCAAATTTCTGTTAATTGATTTTGACTGATTAAAAAAAGTCTAATAATCTATGTTCTTGCCAAAGCCAAGTTCAAAACTAATGCAATTTTACTCAGGCTAAAAGCAATATTAATTATGAAATACAGGGAATTTTTTTAAAGAATAGTACATACTCTGAAAGTGGATGATAAAACATCTTCTGGTGGTTAGTGAAATTTCCCCGCTGTTGTTGGATATATAGTATTTTACTCCCATATTTAAGTCATTTCTTTCCATAGGACAATTTCCCTTGAAGCAATATGGCACTTTCTTTCTACTTTACTTTACCCTTTTTCTGTTGTTGTCAATGGGCACAGGATCAGGCATGCTAAATGGAGTTTTATTGCATCTGAGTTCTCTACAAGCAGCTTGTTCTACTCTGTTTATGTGTATGTATAATTAGAAAGGGGCTAGCCTGGAACTCCTGTTCATGTTTGGATCCAGATCTGAACATCACAGCTCAGACCCATCTCTAGCGTATATGCCTGTATACATGTAGAGAGACAGGGACACATGCATGCTTTTGTGTATATATGTAACATACATACATCACTTAGTATCTTTATCTGCTTACTGGCAGCGACCATGTTCCTTTAACGGTTATGGATATAGCCAGATGATTTTCCCCTCTGTACTTCAGTCAGTGCAGTGGGAATTTCCTTAGCCAATTCAATAAGCATCCTTTTCTGTTTATCGTTCCTGCAGTCTAGGGCATATTCAAGGGCATAACTTCTTTAAGTCGTCTTCATCTGTGTTTAGACTGCAGGACCAAAAGTGAGATTGATTCACTGAAGGAAATGCACCCAGCTGTGTCTTTTTTTTTTTTCCCCCCATTGACCATCTATTTCTGTTAAATGTATCGTTAAAAGTTCTCTGCCTTCCTGGTAGCTCAGCCTTGCCTGTGTGACACTGATTTACATGCTTGTTTACAGTTTCTGAGGAAGAATAAAATGAGCATACTGCCAAGCTTCTCATTTTTCTGAAGCCAGTTGTCATGCTAGCATCATTTTCAATTTACTCACCTTGGGTAATCTTCTTATTTGGCACTAATAGTTTTATCTGTTTAAAGTTTGTAAGATGTGGGAGCTTCCCCCCACTCAAACCCTAAATTTGGGGAAGTAAATTTAAAAAAACCAAAACGAGAGCTGAAACGTTTGTAGCCGAGTGCACTGTCCCTGTTTGCTATGTAAAGTATGCCTCATTTCTTTGATCTTGAGTAATAATAATTCTGGGGAGTTATACTGTTTTCATATGCTTCAAAGCTGTGTCAAAGTTTTGCTGCTTAAGGGTACTTCTTTATTCTACTGGCTCTTGGGTACTGAGATGACAGGTCCTCTGTACTAGGTGCAGGCTTTTTCAAGTCATAGCCTTCAGCAAAACATCAAATTACCAAATACAGGGTAACATACTTCTACACAAATGCCTTTCCTGTAGATATATTATACCATATATATTAAATACTTTAGTGTTACACGGTGCATTTTATGTGCAATAGAAAGTGATGGTTTGAGGTAGCCTTAGGGGTACTTTTTTTCCACAAGCAGAAAAAGCTAGTGTATACCGTATCAAGTATGGTTTTTACAGGACTTTCTGCCCGAAGGCCTTTGTAAATAAGTAATGATCAACAGATTGGCTGTGGGTTTTTGAAAAGCATGCCTGTGTCAGTTTGCATGATGGGGGAAAATTTTCAAAGTGGAGCCTGCTTTCATTGCCTGCCGAAGAGGGACTGAGGGAGAGTAGTCATCCCAAGCTTGAGCTGTCTGCTCGGTAGCACATCAGAATTGCTAAACACAGGTCGAGCAATGAGTGGAGAACTTGCCAAGCCTCTGAATCCAGACTTTGTTTTCTTTCTCCTCTGTCTTGCTGCTAAATTTATTTATCCACCCTATGCCCCCACCCTCAATGTTTTCCCATATCCCATAGCCTCTCTGCCTTATCTGTTAGGAACATAGTGGCAAACTGAATTGTAGCTCAGAGCTCTTAAATCAGAGAAAATGGAATGAATCCAAATAAATATCAGATCCTCCTCTATGCACAACAAGTTAGACTCCATTACCTGTTTTTTTAATAATGTAATGATCAAAATGGAAATTTCTTGACTCCCTCCCCCCATCAACTCCTTGGTTAATATCAGCTACAAGTATATAATGTTTCCTCTTAGGTAAAAGCACTGTGATGTCCATAGCTAATACTTAGTTTTAAAATATTTTTCTCCTAAGTTTTGATGAAAAACGCTGTGATGGGGCAGATAGGACTCTCACTGGTAATGAGGGGTTTAAAGAGAGCCTGTGGGCCCCTGCCCTGCTAAGTCTGCAGCTTGGTGTCGCACATGGAGAGGCAAGTTAAAAGGAGGAGACCCAGCCCAGGGCTGACCAGAAAGGAAGGAAGAATTGTACTGCTTACTCAGTGAGGGAAGCCTGGTTCCGATCAAGAGGCTTTCTACCCAGACGAGATATTTTGTGGATAGGCCCAGGAAGACTGACAAGAGGGGACAATCACGGGACAGAAGGGCATGCTCTGACTGCCGAATCCCCAGCTGACCCTGATTTTTAATTCTCTGTTTTCCTTTTTGTTTTGGACTCTAACACCCCGGATGGTGTAGGATTCCAGTGTGCCTTAGCCAGACCATGGCAGTTGATCTGTGAGTAGTGACACCAGACTTTCAGGGACCCACAGCAGGGAAGTCATGTCCTGAAGGCCAAAAGCGGGCACCGCTTAGATGAGCAAGTTATTTGTATAAACCAGATCTTTTTCAGTTAACAGATTATTCCTTAAGATTCAGTCCTGATGATCTAGGGGATGAAAGGGTGGAAGGAGTGAGCATGGGGAGTGGGAAGGGTACGCACAAGATTCCATCTGAGAATTTGATCATAGTTCTATAGAGTCACTTCCTGATCAGCCTTACAGGTAACATAGGGTCCCAAACTCAACAGCTATACTGCATTTCTGCTGTAGAGAGGGCAAACCAGTGGAAGCTCATGCAAGGAAGAAGTCTCTGTGCTTCCCTGTGTGCCATAGCAAAACACCCATGATAGCACTTTCCACTGGAATACAAAGGATAAAAGGAGATGTGACCTGGGCACGGCCAGCAGGTGCATGAGCAGAGAGGTTCGAACAGTTCAAATATTTCTTAATTTGAAGCGAATCTAAGCTCAGATGTTTTTAAGATTCACCCAGCACTATATAGATCCAAATTACCTAATACGTTGCAGCACACACAGGCTGTAAAACTCTACTTTTACAATGCAAGAAGCAAACTAAATTACTAGCAGAAGTAAATAGTTGTGAAGTGTGCAAATGTACTGATGACACTAGACATGTTTGAGATGTATATAGAGAGATTCTAGTAACTGCATATTACTCCAGTATTAGGCTCGTGCACATCCAGTGAAATCAGAGGAGTCACACTGATATAAAACTGGAGGAATGTGGTGGTGAATAAGGCACGAAATAGCTACATTATAACACTAGTCATATATACTAATAGACTGGGTAAATATTTAGATAATACAATGAAAAACACGTATTGGGCCAGATTCTAAGCTGCTGTAAATTGGCATAGTTTTCTTGATATTAGTGAAGCTACACCACTTTACAACAGCTGAGAATCTGGTTCTTTAAATCCACAAGAGAAATTTTGTTAGAAGACAACTTAAAACCAAGCCAAACAAAAACATCACAACAACAAATTCTAAAAGGGACGAGAGTAAACTTTTCTCATAGAGACTTATCCTAGGCACAATAAAACATTCTGAGAGTCCACCTCACCAAATGAAAAGGGGAATGATAGGGAGGAAAAGGAAAGGAAGGAAACACTATATAGCAGAGTAACAGTCACATAAGGCATATCAGGTTTTCCTTTTCATAAGACGTTTGTAGAAAGGAAACGTGGAAACATTTGATGTCCCTCTAGATCATTAAGAGACATAAATTCACTTGCTCCTCATCTCCTGGTCTCCTTTTTTCTGTTGTATGTCACTGATTACATGTTGTCTCACCCAGTCTATGTGGTAGCCAAGCAGGTCGAAAAATAGTCCTCCTGGATTCAAGGGTGACTAATAAAAAATTAGAAAAGTCCTGGACCTAAACCAACAAGCCACTTAAAAAAACTATTGACAGGATCCAAATCCTCACTTAATGGTTTGGTAACTGCTGCTGCATGAGTGGAATGCACTGAGTAGCAGAAAATGTCAACCCAGCTGAGTCAAGCTACTGCTTAATGTAAGAACAAATGGCCTGTGACAGGGCCCAAGGGGCCTGAAGAGCAAACAAATAGTTTGTCCCTGTCCACTCTGAACTGAGTTGTACTTGACATGAGCCTCTAGACAAGTAGCATACTCAGCAAAGGGTCATTATCATTAATGTCCCTGATCACATAAGAATCAGAGGCATTGGGAAGCTGAGTTTTCAGTTGATTGCCAAGGAGAATTTCATAAGCCTGAGGATTTTTCTTGACTCAAGACCTGGAAAAATACCCAGCCAAACAGTAAACTTGGTCAGAGACTGACAAGGTCCAGCAAAGTGACATGGAAAAAGTCAACTTTTCTTCAGGGTTTCTGAAAATCTAATGAGACCGTTTATCTGATACAAATAAATAGGAAAACATCCACAGTCTATTTTAATGATGAGAGGTATGTTAATCCTAAGCGTAGTATGGGCAGTGGCTGTACTCCATCCCCTGAGCACCTCCTCTTTCCCTCCCCCCAATTATGTCTACACAACAAGCTAGGGCTGTAATTCCCCTGCTTGTATACACATACCTGTGCTAGCTCTGATTGAGTTAGCACACATATAAATAGCAGTGCAGCCACAGTACCATGGGTAGTGGCAGCGGCAGCAGGGCGAGGCCAGGCTGAGTACATACCCACAGTGAGTATATTCTCAGTATGGCTAAACTGTGCATCCGCTGCTGCTACCAGGGCTATAGTGCTATTTGTACTTGCACTAGCTCAATAAGACCTAGCACGAGTACGGGTGTGTGAGCAGGAGAATCACACTCCTAGCTTTTTGTGTAGATATAAACTCATACACATGGGGACACTCTGTTCTGTCAGTGCTCTTCAGTGTTGACCTGCATTATCCCTGCCATTCCAGTGTTATCCCTCCATGAGCTGAGATGCTTAGTTATTTGTGTCAGAACCAAATACAGTAGCCGAGAGGTTTTATGGAGAAACCTGTCAATTAAGAGCTAGTGACATGAGTTTACTCTGATGGACTTTACCTTGTGGCTTCAGTCAGATATGAATACCAGGTCTGCAGAGGTGAAAGCTTTCTGTGTTCACCATAATAATGGCTTACATTTATACAGTGCCTTTCATTTTCAAGAATCCCAAAGCACTTTATAAACTTTGCAAGTGATATACTGTATGTAGAAGAATCACTTCACACTGCACTTAATGTGCCTCCATCTCAGAGGTGCACACAGCAGTTGTTTAACAGCATAAATCAACTCCATGAAATCAACTCCAGGAATCCATTATGTTAAAAGAGGTAGCAACAGTAGTAGTGTAGGTTTTAGGCTGGCCATTCACATTAAATCCTTCATGTTGTCTAGACCTGCTCTTAGCAGAGTTAGATGACACAGTAGTTTAAATGGTAGTGAATAGTCTATTCTAGACCTCCAGTTGTTGCTACCTAATGATGTTTACAAACCATGGTAATAAGAAAAGTGTCAGATTTTACTCTGATTTTTGTGAAATCTTGTACAAATGTATTTGGAATTAGAGAGAGGCTTTCAGGAAGAATTAGGAGAGTGTGCCAGCAGAGAAAACAAGCAACTTTTTTATAATGTACAGGCTAAAATTGAATACCTTAAGGTCAAGGCAAAAGATGTGGGAAGGAAAAAGGGTAAAAACTTTATACCAGGTGAGCAGAAGAGAATTTTTTCTTTTACCAATGGTTTAGAGAAAAAGAAGTCTCTAAAAGTTGTGACTTTTACCTTGAGGTGTGAAATGTATAATTCATTCAGGTGGAAAAGACTAGTTCATATTATGCTTCTTCTTAGCTGCTTGTTTATTTTTAATAGATTGTTTTTGTCAGGTACTTTCCTCTCCTCCTCCCCCCCCCCCCAAAAAAAAAAAAAAAAAAAAAAAAAAAATTTCTTAAATCCTAGATGTGCAGTTTGATAGAATCCAAATGAGAAATGCTAAAAACTAAGAACACACTTTTTGTCCCTCACACCCTCACCATTCTTGTATGCAAGAAAGAGAACAAGTGACTGTCTCAAAACTTCTTCTGTGTGGGAATTTGAGGTGCATACTCTCAGCAGCTCTTGACATACCATGGTGTTCCAACTGGAAAATAAGTTTACTTAGCAGATTTCTAAAAGAAGATACTCTGCATTTACACCAGGTTCTTTAGTAGTCATGCTAAATTAACCCTTTGGAAAGGCTCCTTAGAGTAGAATATTGTGACATTAGGAGACGGAGGCACCAACAATATTTTAGATGGAGGTGGAGGAAATTGTTACCTGTTATTAGAGGTAAATCTCAGCCAGAACACATAGTACATGATCCACTACTGGTCCAATGGCAACCACAAGAAATGGGCTACCACCAGCTGTATTAGTTAAGTTCTTGCCATAGTAGTTTCAGAAGGATAGTGCAAGAAGAGTGGGACTATAGACTCCAGTAGCAATGATTTTGAGTATGACAAAAAAGAATCATTACGAAGAAATTCAATGAAAATATAGGTTTTCTTTCTGTTACTGTGCCATTTTTCCTCTATAAAACTTCTGTCATCTGTGCACTGAATCTGTAGAAATTTCATTGCTGATTAACTTGTGAAAGTAAAGGTCAGCTAGAGAGTGTCATTAGTTTAACACACACAGGCAACAAATTCTCGTTACAACTTAATACCATCCACACAGACTGCAGAGGGTCATGGAGAATGGCTAATGGTAGCCGACAAAAGTTGGGTGTATTAGTCACAAGACATTTGCTGAATTCCACCAGAGTGGCGTGACAACCTTCACAGCTAGTCCCAGCGAGCTGCAGTAGTCAGTGGAGTTTGCCTGTGACAAGCCGTCACTCTATCTTGGAAGAGCTTTGTAGCACCAGTCAAAGCAGTCAGGGAAGATTGAAGTGACAGAGGCCCACTGAGTAAATAGTGAAACATGCAGCACATCATGAAATATTCAACCTGGGTGTAAAAGCTCTAAATGCTTTTTCAATTATTAGCACCTGCACTGGCTGCATACATCTAACACTAACAGCATGTTCATTTCCACAATTTGTTAGAACGGTTGTAAAATATATTTGAAAGGCATGAGACATTTTGCAGTGCATTTTTGCTTGGCATCTTACTCTTTGTAAACCCTCCCCTTCCCCCTTTAAAAAAAAAAAAAAATATATATATATATTCATGTATGAAAACTCCAAACCACTAGCAAAGGGCACAAGGTGGCTTCCAAGCCCTTTGATCTGTAGGGGGTGGGACTGCCATTCATTTCTTCTTACCAAAATACAGCCATTAAGTATCCAGGGAAAGGTGTATTTCCAGACTTCAGCATGCCTAGTGAGGCTTAGAGGTCTACTGGAACAGTTTTCCCATTGATTCGGTATGAGTAGAATTGTTCACTAGGAGACAATAAAAAGGAGCGAAGGCACTTGTCATACTGCTTCATCGGTAGGTAAAGATTTACATAGCACAACTTCAATCTCAAGCACTGTGATGGCCCCTATAGGTTGTACCTTGCCCTTGCTCCCTCTGCTTGGCTGCTGGGAGAGCTCCAGCACAGTTCCAGGAGATCATATGCCCTGATATACAGCAGCATATGACAGGTAGCAAGAGGTTTGACATGAAGGTGAGAAAATCCGAGGAAAAGCTAATATTCATTAAAGAGACAGCAATTTTCAGCCTTTCTTTTTCCTTTTTTAAATTATTTTTATTCCATTTCCACATTTGTCAGAAGTTCCAAAGCTGAAAACACCAGTTGAAAATATTTGAAGTGGTTGTAAATGTCTACAAGGAAAGCAGTGCTCTTTAAAATAAAATGTTGGCTCCCTCGCAGCACATTGCCTGGAAAAGGGGTTTGTGGTTTTGCTTTAGGCTGTTATCTTCAAGGCAGGCTTTTTGGATTTTCTGCTGTAGCATGGCATTTAGTGTCGTTCCCAAGTTTAATTGATGATAAGTGGCATTATATGCTTCGCAAAACCTTGAAAAGATTGTATTTTCTTCTTCATTTTAAGTCATGCACACGTAATTTTTGTCAGAAGAACTAGAAAAGCTATTTATAAACTGGAAAATTTAGATGTGAGCAACTTAACTTGGTTGCTTTTCTATCACGTGTACAGTAGGTGCCTGTACTCTCATTTCAGGACTGACCAAATATCTTTGGTCATTGCTAGACATTAAAAGGCCAAATCCTTTAGACACCAAGATGAAAGCAGACCCTATAGATCTTAAATTGATAGACGATTTTTTCCCCCATTTAATGAGAATTTTTTAGTGCCTTAAGCTGCTACCTTCATAGAATTGGACAGCACCATAGCCACAGCACTAATGCAAAGTTCTCCACACCAACCTTCCAGTGTGACTCAAGCTTACCTTGACAAGGTCATGTTTAAGGATTATGGGATGGAAGTCTTCAGGAACAGTCAATATTTGACTTAGTAGCTAAGAAGAACAGACTCTCCTAATTTTTACAGAAAGCCTCTCTCTAATCTCAGATACATTTGGTAATAATATCTAGCAGCTTTGGGTTCGTTTGTACAGAGTAGATAAGCTGGTTGAATACAGGCCAGGTATAGTCAGATCACTGAACATGCTCCAAATACAATTTTTGCCTTAGGACACAATCTGACAATTTCTCCTACTGTACCCACATGCTGTAGCCCTCCGATGCCCCATTTCATCTGGGAGGATAGAATGCTACAATGTCTGTCAGGGGTGGGTTGAGGTATCACTCAAAGAGAGGAGCGTTAAGATTGCAGGGTGATGCTGGTACCTACTTTAACTCTATATTTCCTGGTTTTAAGAGGTTTGAGTTTAGGTGCATTTGATGTTCTGGAAGCAGGAAATGGTGGTCAACCTCAGCTCTGCAGGAGGGCTGTGCACAAAGGGGTCAAACAGGGCCATGCCTCCCCCCAGTAATTGGCTGGGGCACAGAACTTCTCCGGCCCTGGGGCCTTGGCAGGAAGAGCGAGCTCCTCTGGCCCCGGGCTGTGGCGGGGGCACAGAACATGCCTCTCCAAAACGGGTCATATTTTTATTCCTGCGCACACCCCTGCTCTGCAGTAACCGAGTTTTGGGGTTTGAATTTCCCTTGTTTTTTGAGGAGGTGGTTGTAGTGAAGGGAATATGATTAGGGACATGTCTGCAGGGCACAAGGAGGCTTCCTGGGAACACCTCACTGCCATTCTACTAGCTTTGCCTTCTTCCTGGCTCCTCCAGGCCCCCAACAGGGCTAGAGGAGACCTAGAGAAGTAGGCAGTTGGTAACTGATGGGCTTTTAAGGAGCATGTCTACCAGCTGAAGGCAGCAAAGGGGAGACTCTCATGCTCCATATCAGGGGCTATGGTACGGGAATGCACTCTGCACATCATAAGAGTTTTGCAAAGGAATTAAGTGATACATTCATCTCCACGGGTTATTCTCAGATGAATCGGAACACCCCATGGAGATTAATTCAGCCTGACACAATCACTCTGAGAGATGTGAACTGACCTATTCATCTCAATGGCCGTTCTTCTTGCCCCTGTTGTGGATTACTGGTTTTCAAGACAATCTCACTATGCACGTGGGTTTTAGATCAATTTGAATATTAAAAGCAGCTCCTCACTTGGGGGAGGGGGCTGTATCTGATTACAAATAAGGGGTTCTGCAACATGGCTGTGGTCCCTGGGTGCTACAGTAATACAAACAATAAATAATACTATAATATCCAATCAAAGAACCAAAACAAAACCACAAACCTTAATTGCCCAGTTACATACCACAAATAGCAAAAGACAGCCTAATGGCTGAAATATATTTACATAAAGTTTTAGTCAAACAATTACGAATAACAAAGAAAACCATAAATCCATAAAATTCCAAGTCTGTTAGCAGATAGTTCGCAAAGCGAAAAAGGGGTTAAATTCCTCACATAAATAGTTTACTATGAGTAATTCATTAAGCTCTAGTTAGAAGTTTCTATCACAAACTTATAGGAATGCTCTCTTGTATAAGGCGAGGCCCTATTTCAGCAAAGCACTTAAGCACCTGCTTAAGTGCTTTACTGAATCAAGGCTCTTAAACCAACAGACCAAACTTTTATACTGACGTCACCTGGTTTTACTAAAGGATTTTGTCTGACTTTGGGCATTGGTGCAAATGAGTCAGGGACACTCTTATGGATTTTGAGTGGTCCCCAGACCTGAGAGCAGACAAGAAAAATTAATTGAAAAATAAAATCAAGTCATTTAGCAACCCTTTTACTATTGTTTCTTAGTGAGTGGGAAGGGAAATTTATAAATCACATCCTTAATGCACCTAATTGTTTGAAAGAAATCACATTAAAGGAAAAAAAATTAGATTTGATTAGTGACTTCTTTCATGTCAGTGACGTGGTAAGAAGGGCTCACGGGGAATTACTTGTTAAAATTTCACAATCAATGTGAAGAAAGGCTTGGGAGATTTCCTAACCTATGATAAAGTCTCTCCCACTACGGATACTGCTAAACCATCTGCAATAGAGATGACTTATCACTGGGATTCATAAAAATACTTTTGAAGACCCAATCATTTGCCTTTGCAAAGGACACAGTGGAACTAAATAGCAGGTGTTTAAAAAAAAAAAAACCAAACACTGCCAAGGAGGGTGATCCCTGGGCTGGTATTCACCTCACTCCACCCTCTTACCAATTACACAAGACCTGTGCTATCAATATATTTAGTATTTCCATTTTAAAAATCTCAGGACTGTTTGTGCTCCTCTGGGACAATGTGCAGATTACGAAGCCATATGAGGCACAAGATGGCTGGGGACAAAGCACCCGGTTAGGGGATTTAACTGTGGTACAAACTTCTGAAAGAGATTAGATGAATCCAAAGTCTGGCCAGCTTGAGGAAATTTTGCTCAGCATTCTTACATGATACAGCTTTTACACCATAACAAAAATGGCACTCACACCATTAACCATCCCTTTCTAGCCCCACATTCCTTCTCTCTGTCCCATGCCAAAAATGAGACCCTAACCTAAGCAGAGTTTTTTATAACCTGGAAGGGAGCAGAGCCAGTCTCCGTGAAGACCAGTAGGGACGTCCCTGGAGCTAATCTAATTAACATGAAAGGCACTACTCTGAGACTACGGTGCTGAGTGACAGTACAAAACCATGAAAGTGATTAGTGGTTTTTCAGGGGAAGTTCACTAACTACACACGTTTTTGCCCAGTGGTGACCTGCTTCTCTCTTTGGGCATCCTTGAGGGCGAGCATGAAAGTGCTTTGGTTTACATGGGTAACCAAATGAGCAGATTCTCCAGTCCCACTCACTCCCTCTGTGGGCTTGTGCCCGTGAAGTGAATAGTAATATTGCCATTGGCTTTAGTGGGAACATGCTCGGGCACTGTAAACCCAATGTATCCCTGTTACGTAGGATTGATCGCTGCCAAGTTTTGTAGAAGCGACCTTCAGGCACCTATTTGTGAACATGTTTAGCATGGTATCACATTGTGCTTCTTGTCCAGTTCAAAGGGAGTTGACCTGTGCATATACATAGACAGAATTTTGCCTAGATGGACTATTCTAGAGGTGGAGCCTTACTGTATTCTGTTGGTTTCAAGAAATTAAAAGCAGGGCAAAATTTACAAATGTGGGGTCCTATGTCGAATCTGCCAAATAATAATAATATGTGTACACCCAAGTCCTTCACAAAACATGCAGTCATGTGCACTGAACAATACTTCTGAGCACAATTAGCTCATTTCCTTGGCATATCAGTGCAGGCTTTGTGCATGCAACAAATATGCAGGGACTTTTTCCCCACATGCACAGCTTGAACAACTGCATTTGAATATTTGGCCTTTGAGTAGATGTCTTTTTTGCATATTTTTTTCATATTTTTCATGTGACATGGAAACTCATTCCTGGAGCCTCATGACAGAAAGTTCTGTGCAAAAAAGTTGTGGGGAACAAGTAGGTTTTGGCGGACAAAACTCTGTCCCCTGTTCGTTCTTATGGTCAGTTCCCCCTTCATCTTGTAGTGGCTGTACTGATTCTAATGGGGCCACATTATGATATGACTAACACTTCTCTTATTGAGCATCTTGCAGTGTCCCTGCTAGCTCACTTACCTCAATAATTGTTTTTCAGCAAATAAATTAATGAATTGTGTGTGCACGTATGTGTGCAAATACATGTACAGCTCTATTTGTTGGAGGGCAGTTGATTAAAATGTCTCTTATTTACGTCTCCTTTGAGAAGCCCTGTGTTTTAAAATCCTGCTGCAGAAACACTTAGAAAGTTACCACAGATACAGTTGTCACAAAAAATGGACACTGTTGTTTAGTATTAAAATCATGTATTCCAGATGTGGGCATTTGTTAGTCAGTCTACTCTAAAATGACATACTGCTGAATCTTTAAAGGGCTTCAGTTTGGGAAAGCAAAATATGATTGGGCAAATTGCTAAAATATTTAAAGTGCAGCCTGTTAAAGCTTTTACTGTGAAGAGCATCACGTCAGAAGTTGTATGTGGTAAAAGCAAGTAATTGGCTTTCTATACTTCTGCCAGTCAGTCAGCATGGGGCTCTGTTCCGATCCCTTCTACTTCATTGCAGATGCTAATAGCAACTCTTTTGATATTTATTTTTTGGAGAGATGGGAGCAGGAAGAAAGAATATTTATGGACATGAATGTGACAGAAAGAGAGTTTAAGATCAGTTGGAAAGCTTATTGAAATTTTCTAGATCCCAACCCAAAATTTAAAACCTGTTTTTCTTCTTTTATTAGCTTTTTTTTTTAAGGCAGGTGTGTTGAAAACATCTGTTTAAATGTAAATAAATTTCATTTTGTTTGGATACAGCTCTTGGGATATTTTCCCATCCATAATTCATAACGTTTTCCACTTACATTATCTGTGACTTGTTTGTTTCCCCAGGCATGACCCCTTGTTAATTCCCGGCAATGAGCAGATTGACAACATGGATGCCAGTGTGAAAAAATATGACTCAACGGGGATGTTTCATTGGTGTCCAGCCAAGGACATTGAAAAGGTCATTTTGGTGGGTGCCTTAAAAGAATGTCTAACAAAGTTCTATCCAAAGAGAGGCCATGTAAACAATAGGACTATGACATGTTCAATGGGTTAACCTAGTTATCTAGATCATCTTTAAAACCACTGTTTTTAAATCAGACACTCAATATGGATGGATTTTGAGCCATCATTCTGGCAAACACTTATAGGTATACAAGCCTATAACCCTACATTCATCACTGAAAACTGGCCCCAAATCCTGAGACTGCATTTTCATATGGGTCAATGGGACTACTCAGAAGCTTAAAATAACACATGTGCTTCAGATCATTGTAGGATCAGAGCCATGATTATGTAAATAAGATTTACATACACCATTCACCGTGTACTATTCATCTCTTTGAAACAAGGGGATAATGCATTATTACTTCTTAGTCAATGTGAATTTCCTCCTTTTTAAGTTTATCTCTTGGTTTCCAACATGTTAAGATACTCAAAGAAGCTTGGTATTGCTATTCTATCCATCTAACATAGTGTACTGGGCCTAGTCTGTGTTCATTTCATTTGTTAAAATGGGAGAGCCATCAAACTGACTCAAGAAATTAAAAATAATTAGAAGGCCTATCACAATCTGTTACATTCAGTGGAAGTTTGTGCTGTTTGTGTTCATGTACTCATACCTAAGAGTAACAAGTAACTAACTCCAGATCTCAACACAAAACTGATGATATTTGAAATGAGCTCCCTGGTGGATCTTCACTTTGTCGCAGTTTATAAAGCTTTTCTTGAGATCGCTGTCTTCGCTTTCCCTGTGCTATTGCATGGTGTAACCAATAATGGTGACAGCCCTGGCTTATTCTAACGATCAGGGCATAAAAGGTGGTTTCCCGTGCTCCTCGGGGGTTGCTATAATAACCGTGACATTGTTGGAACTGCAATATTGGCATTTAAACAATCAATAAACTAGTCAATTCCAGTGACTAAATTGTTAGCCAGAGTTTAGTCTGAACAGTTCAAATTAATATTCATTCCAGGGTGTTCAGTAGGTCACCAGGGGCAACCTTACTGTACATTACTTAATAATAGAGAGGGATCACTATACATTACATTATAAGAGAGGGAGACAGAGATCAACTGTAATATTTTAAATATTTTTAACAGATCAGTCAGAGGTGACCTTAATATGTTCTTCTACTGTGAAAAGTGTTTCTGTAAAAATGGCATTGTGAGTTTTCCTCATTTATTATCTCTTCTTGATTCCATATACATTTTTCTCAGTTTGCAAGTAAATATATGTGGGTTTTTTCCCCTTAACTGCCTGCTCTATAAACTCAACTTGGGATCTGCAAGTTTGCCTGAGTTCTTTCTTGTTTCATGCATCATCATCATCAGTGACAAAGATCCTGCAGGCGAAAGGCTGCCCCACATACACCTGTACACTGTCCACAAATTATGTGTATCAGTGCAACCTTACTGCATGAGTGCAAATGAGGGCATAATTCGAAGATGATGGGGTTGCTTAGATTGTCCTATAATTGGAAGTTGTTTAAACAATGGGTTGATGCCTGAACCAGAGAAGAATTCACTTCTTGGCCCCAGAGCTGTGTTGGCTGTGCAGGGCTGACAGCAGTATAAGGCAGCCTGTCACTCAAGTAAGCAGACGTGACTCTGAACCTACATCGGGAGCAGGTTTGTCAAATGGGAAGGTGCCATTTTTACATACGTACTTTTCAGACAAGAACCATAGTTTGGCTTCAATCTTGTAAGGTCCTGATCCAGCAAAGCACTTAAGCACATGCATGGGACTCTTCATATGCTTCAAGTTAAGCGTGTTCTTAAATGCTTTGCAGTATCAAAGTCAAAGAGCTCAGCTTCTTGCAGGATCGAGTCCTTAAATGTTTTTAATGTGAACACTCCATCCTGCTCTCAGTTAAGTGAAAATTAATGGAGTTGCACCACTGCAACTTAACTGGCAAGAAACCTTTTGGCCAAATTGCTCCACTGTGACTACCTCTGCTGCATATTCCACACTTGTGTTCCATTCAGTGTATGTAAAGAAGAAGAAGCAGGGATCTGCAGCTTAGTGAAAACATTTCACTGTGGATTAACAAAAACAAAAATTTACTTTGTTTGCTGGCTTCTACTTTGAACATAAGAAAGGCCATACTGAGTCAGAATCATGGCCTATCTAGTCCATCCTGTCTTCTGACAGTGGACAGTGCCAGGGGCTTCAGAGGAAATGAACAGAACAGGACAGTTTATCAAGTGATCAGTTTATCCCCTGTCATCCAGTCCCAGCTTCTAACAGTAAGAGGTATAGGGACACCTAGAGCATGAGATTGCATCACTGATCATCTTGCTAATAAATATTGATGGGACTATCCTCCATGTTTATTCATCAGTTCCTAACAGCTTGTAGCCAAGTTTGTTGAATATCCACCTCATTGGCATCATGATTTTGATGCACATAAGATAATATCCATTAGTGGAATGCAACAGCATCAAGAATGGATCCAGGTATGAAAGTCATCATCAGCTAATGACTTTACTCAGTGTGAGAGCTGCCTACAAGACTGATTGGAATTAGAAAACAAATTTAACCTCTGTCATTGAGATAAGCAGATAATTCTGAACACCATTTAGATGTGCTCCCTCAGATTCTTCCTTCCATCCCCTCAGTTGCTTTTGTTAATGAAAAGTCACCATTAGTCAAGTTCTTGCACCATGGCTATTTCTGACTTCCAGCAGGAGCCTTTGGGGCTTTTGGTATCCAGTTTAAACTAAAACAGCACAGAGGCTGCTCCTCTTCACACTTGGGAGGAGGCTGGTGGCAGCTAGTCCCAGGAGAGGAGGGCATCTTTGAGACCTCCCTTGAGCTGCACCAAGCACAGCTCAGTCACCATCTCAAATCCTGAACTATAGTCTTAAAAAATTTACATTAAAAAAAATCTATAAATCTACAAGAACAGCTCAAAACATTTGGGGCCTGAGTCTCATTTTCATTAAAGCCCCTTTACATCGCTGGGTAAAGGGACATGCAAGAGGCTGGAAATTCCATTTGTTCAGACCCATCATCGCTGCTATTAAATGGCAGTGAACTGGAAAAGCAGTCTGGGTTTTGACATTCCCATTTTGCTACAGTAACTTTTAGAACCACTACTGGCATCCCAAGAAAAACTTTTTGGACCAGAGAATATTTTACCTTATGCCAGCTATAAGCTTGGAATTTCTTTGAAATAAATCCACCATCAGATCACCTAATGCACAATGGGGGAAATTTAGACCTCAGTTAAATCTCTCATTGCAATCAGTAGAGTGTTACACCACCATATTTGAGCCCAGAATTTGATCATATATGTCAGCATTGTACTGTCTGGTCTTGTCTACACTTAAAAATGCTACGGCAGCACAGCTCTAGCGCTTCAGTGTGCAGGGTTCAGAGGGGTTCTCCTGTTGGCATAGGTACGTCCCTTAGAGGCAGTAGCTAGGTTGATGGAAGAGTGCATCCATTGACCTACCACGTTTTACACGGGGATTTAGGTAAGCCTAACTATGTCACTCGGGTGTGGATTTTTCACACCTTGACCGATGTAGTGACACTGACCTAATTTTCTAATGTAGACCAGGCCTCTGCCTGTGAACTGTAAGCTCCTGGTCGCAAGGACCATGTCTCCTGTCTATCCAGCAGTGACCACACTCAACACAAGATAAATAATAAATATAATAATGAATTACTAATGTCATCCTACTTCGCTGTGCATGAACAATATTGACAGGAAAGTACATTTTTCTTGGTTTACAATTCAGTTTATGATTTATGCTTCTTTTTGCTTTATCTCCCTTTCCTTCCTTCCCACCCCCGCAGACTCGGAGTGAAGCAGCAATGACGGTTTTAAGTGGGCATGTGGTCGTTTGCATATTTGGGGATGCTAAGTCCGCACTGATTGGAGTAAGAAATTTAGTGATGCCATTACGAGCCAGCAACTTTCACTACCATGAACTCAAGCACATTGTGTTCGTGGGTTCGCTTGAATATCTGAAAAGGGAATGGGAGACACTGCATAACTTCCCCAAGGTTTCAATCTTGCCTGTAAGTCTAAAGCCATGATATTGATACTTTTATATTTTTATTTAAAGACACTGACTGGACAGATTCATATTGACTTTGATCATAGGCTTTTACTTTTGTCTGGTTACAGGCCTCGGGACTTAGCCCTTCCCCTTTACTATATCTATGAAAACTGAGCCCTGTGAGACCTTATTAGAAGAAATTTGCAGCCGTGTTTGGTCCCTTGTCAAGGATGAATTTCAGCTGCTATCAAATGTATTAGCTGCGTTATCTATTGAACACTCACTCTAGTGCCCTGCGTGTAGCCAGTTCTGATGTTGTGATTTTTCTGACAGAATGACAGTAGTTACTTATGACATTATTTATGCCTGGAAAACCTTTGAAAACAATTTTTATTATTTGTCTATCTATCTATAACTGTAAAGGCTTGACACTCGCTGGACTGCTAGCTCTCTTCTATATAAGAGAATGATCAGAGCATTTTCATTAAGAACCCTTCCCCCTTTTATTAAAGGGTTTACAGTTGGGTTTACAGTTTGGTGGTAAGCATTTACTAAATACAGTGGGTGAAATTCTGTCCTTCTGATGTTAATGGCAAAACACTCATTGACCTCAGTGGGGTCAAGATTTCATCCTCTGAGTCCAAAATTCAAAGGGCTTGATTCTCCACTTCCTCATATCATCATTCACACTTGTGCAGTGAGTGCAAAGTCCAGTATAAGTGAGTGAAGAATTCCAATTTGGTATGGTTTTACACCCATGGGTGTAAATGACTTCACAAAGTACAAGCAGTGGAGAGTCACGTCTTTGGTCAGATAGCAGAAGTGATGCTCTGTGCTTTACAAAGGTTCAGTGAAACAAGATTGGCGGTCCTAGTCTTTCAGTTTTCAGAATTCTTTAATCCTTACTTGTTGGAATAAAAAAGTAGAATATAGACATTTCCTATTTCTTAACTTTTTTTTTTAACCAGCAAAAATGCAAAACCCAGACGCTCACACACACACCAATGATACATTTAGTCTAATGTGTATAGGAATGACAGCATTTATTGAATGAAAGGCAGCTCTCACCCACATTTTTTTTTAATTCAGTATTTGCTGCAGTTCATGGTTACTCCAAAGCTAAGACTTGTTCTTAATTTTTTGTTTCTGTTCTGCAGTTACTGTACCAATGGCATGGCATAGTTCTGTATTTAGCCTTACGAATGGCTTCAAGATCAAATTTTCCCTGTGAAAGGTTTTTCCCCCTAACTGCCAGCCCTGCAAATTCAGCCTGACATATGAAAGTCAAGGATTTTACATTTGCCAGTAATAAAGATTCAGCAATCAGAATTTAGATAACAATATCCTTGATGATGTGTGAGAGAGCAGAATCCAGCTGTTGCTACAGACCCATCCAATGTGAAATGTTATTTTTGTTAATAAAATAAGGAGATACCGTATGTTTTTGATCATTAGATCAAAAAGCTCAACTTTGGCTCCCTTGTACGTATGCCTTATGATTTGGTTTTTAATTTCATGATTACATGTTATTTTTTTCTATGGGACCACTGCCTCATTAAATGTGTAGAATGGACACACAAGGGGCAGAATTAACATTGCATGAAAACCTTAAATCTGACATTACCTAACTTTTGTGTGCCTGAATTTGCAGCCTAAATAATGTTCTTCTACCGTGCATGTGAGAAGGGTATGTAGTATGAATAAGACTGCAGCAATAGGCCCATGTTCTTATGTGAAAGCTCAGATAGTCAGCCTTGAGCCTGAAACTAGTACAGACATAAACATTGCATTTGTTTCCTTTTAAAAGTTACCTGGAGTTGTACATGAGGCTCTGACTTGGGCTCTGTAAATTAGGGCACCATGCTTTCCACCAGGCTTAAATTCAGTCATCTTGTTTCTCCTAGAAGACACTGTGGTTGTGATCTTCAGCAGTTTGCTGCTGATCAGCCTTGGAGAACCACCTCCCTTTGGGGGATGTTGGAGGATGTTAATGAGGGATTTGGGGGAAGATTTTCAAGAGCACAAATGGGAGTTGGGTGCCTCAGTCCCATTGGTTTTATATGGCGTTTGGGCTTCTAACTGCTCTCTGGGCCATTCAAAATCTTCCTGAAAATGCCCCATGGAGTTCAGCAGATATTATCCTTGCTGACTGTTCTCCATGAATGACCATGAGTTGAGGGGTTGGGGTCTCATCACTCAGTGTTTAGTGAAGTTGGGGTGTGGGATCTAGGGACCAAGGGACACAACCTAGACAAAGGGAATGTTTAGTGTCCTTGTCAGCATTAGGGGCTTTGGGTACCAAACTGTGGAAGCTGACAGAACTATGTCTGGCACTCATGTAAACCCACTTTTTATTGTACAGAGCTCTGAGTACTGCCCCTGTTACCTCGACATAATATCTTTTGCCTTAAAGAGTCCTCAAGTCACAGAGTAAATATTGTCTTGTGTGTAAAATGTAGCGGGTTAAGTTTTGTATCTTGGTTGCCTTAGTTATGAAAACCCCACATACTAACTACCACAACATTTCATTTTAAATACTTCATTCTCTGATAGCTAATTGTAGTTCCCAGAAATATTATATGAATTGCGCCCATTAACTTAACATCCTGTTTCTGTTTCAAAGGGTTTAATCACACAACTCTAAATATCAGTGTGTTTTGTTCGTAGAAGCACCAAAAACAGGTATTGGAAAGGATTAACCTTTCTTGTCTATTGCTCCAGGTAGTACGCATTTTAGAAAAATAGCTTCATCTTGATTGCAGTTAGAATGTGTAGGACACACAAAGCTTTCCTGTTTAAAATGTTATTTTTTTGCCCGAGACCTGCGTGACCTGGTATTAGATAAACAGACATTTAGAACTCACCCCTCGTTATGTACAGAAAGCCAGAGATTGCCACATGATAGTGACTTAAATCAAGACAATTTCAAGTCACAGATGAGATGTAGAATGCTGGCATTATTCCTATTTCTTGTTTGTTAGTAATAGCTTGACTGAGTATTGAGACTGAACCTAAAATGCTGCCATCAGCACCAACTACCCTTTAGATTAGCGCACATCTCCTATTCCCTGGCACATAGTTAGACCAGCTTAATGTCAGAGCATAAAAAAGATACTTGTTAAATAATTTCCCAAAGCTCCTTCTCAATCTTTAATTTGTTTTTCTTTTTTTTCCCCTCCCTCCCCCCTCTCTTTTCTTTTCACTGTGCCGAAGGGTACGCCATTAAGTCGGGCTGATTTAAGGGCTGTCAACATCAACCTCTGCGACATGTGTGTTATCCTGTCAGCCAATCAGAATAATATTGATGATGCTTCGCTGCAGGACAAGGAATGCATCTTGGCGTCACTCAACATCAAATCTATGCAGTTTGATGACAGCATTGGGGTCTTGCAGGCTAATTCCCAAGGTAAGGACTGCCCTATAATACTTCTCTGCCATGCCTACAGGGGACAGGACCTGGCAGGAAGAATATCCCTCACTCAGTAATTCAAAGAACCTTACATCAGCTTGCTTGACAGTTAAACCTGCTGATTGGTATGATGGCTTTTAAAGGGACAGTCACCTAGTTTCCCTACTGTATCACAACGCAAATCTGGAGCAGCAGGGAATGAACGAACCAAGATTTTAATTTTTAAATGTCTCGCTCTTTCCTTTTTTTTTTTTTTTGTTTAATCATAGATTGATAAATCCACACAATTCTGTGCTTTCTAATTCCACCAAATAAAGTTGCATTGTTATGCGTGACATAGCCAGAGATGGCTTATCTTCACTCTACATGCAAAGTGGCATAATTGCAAATGCTGGCTGACAGGGTTGTTTGCTGTGTACACCAGACTGAAGCCAAAAAATAGCCAAATGCCATGCAGCAAAAAATGAAAAAGAAAAGAAAGACCATTTAAACAAGGTTTCTTTATTTTTCTGTGCTTTCTTGCTCTAAAAGCCCTGCAGAATTAACTCAAAACTGATCTGTGCCCTCAGATTGGCAAGCATAGCTCTCATAAGGGCGTGGAACAAATCTTGCAGTCTTCACTGAAATCCATGGGCCTGATTCATAGGTACCCCAAGGCCATGCCCTAAGACAGCCTGTGTAATACTCTCAGTGTAGAGCCAACCATTTTTAGTCCCTGCAGAAGCTAGGTATGGAGGAAAAATGGCCTCTGTTAAACCTTTTTAAATGGTACAGTGAGTTATCCCTCCAGAGCCAACCCTACTCTAATGGCTGGTGCAGAAGGGTGGTGCTCTGGACTGTTCTCTGGACTGTTCTCTCCCTTCCCTCCTGTAAGCAACTACCTTGTGCAGTACTTAGCCTCGAGGTACATGAGAACTGAACTTAGGACTAATTTTTGCATAGGGAGCCTGACTGGAGTGAAGGCCTCTTGTGACTTCTCCTTGCTGCTCTGCACAGTTTAGCACAGAATCTATCCTTGGGCTGAACTGTCCCTGAAATTAATGCAGTTAAGCCTGAGCAAGGAGCACAGGATTAGACCCTGTGGGAGTTCCCCCTCAAGAGCCTAAAGACAGAACAAAAACTTAAAATGCATCGGCAAGTTGATAGATTTAGAACCGTGTTCTGAAATGATGGGATTGTGAGTGCTGGCACAGGAACCACTTGCTCACTTCAAATGTGATCAGCAGCCATGGAGGGAGGAATTATGAATCAGATCCAAACCTTGTACATGGACTGGCGCAAATATTGTGTAAGAAAAAGTAATTAGACTGTGGAACTCATTGCCGCAAGACATCACATCACACAAGAATTTAGCAAGATTCAAAGAGGGATTGGATATTTATATGGGTGGCAAGCTGGGAGATAAAACTTCATGCTCCAGGTCTTAAGCCAATCTCTGACTATTAGTAATTAGGGTAAAACCTCCCACAGCTACCTGCTATGGGGTTTCTTACACATTCATCTGAAGCATCTGCTGCTGGTTGAGTTACTGGACTAGCTGGACCACAAGTGTGATCTGTATGGTAATTCCTATCAGAAGGTGTGCAATGGGTAATGAAAGGGCCCAGTGTTTGTTTTTATTCCTTTGTTTGATTGTTTTCCCCCGTGATCTGGCCTCCTCCATAGGCTGGTGCAGAACAGAACAGTTTGGCCATGACACGTGGCCCTTCCCAACAATGTGCTGACCAGGAGCAAGCAGAGGAAATTTCTTCCTGCCCATGTGCAGGGGAGAGGGGGTTCCCAATCTGTGATTTAAAATGTAGACTCAAGAGAAAGCAAGATTATCCTAGCTCTAAACCGGCACACCCCTTTGTTTGCTGTGTGTGTGAATTAGTCAGCATTCGCATAAAATGTTCTCTGGAACACATAGCTCCTGAGCAGCATGATCTAAAGGAATAGAAAGTATCTCATCAGTCTGGTGGAGTCACAGACACAGGCCGTCACATGACACCAAGGCAGGAAAAGGATATCCAGAGGGGAGAATCTGGGCAAGAAGGACCAGGCAAACTAGGAAATACAATGTCCACCAAAGGCAAATCAACTGAGGATAGCTGCAGAGGAGAATGCAAACTAACACACAGCTTTCTCAAATTTCCATCACTGCAAGAACAATCATCTCCCACTTAGTCAGCAACGTCACAGTGACTCATTGCTCACAGTGCCAGCTGTCCAGAAATAACCCATGCCACACAGCAAAAAACAATAGAAAAGTAGCATATCAGTGACATGGATCCACCTAGAGTCCCTGCAGGCAGTGGAGGACAACAAAAGTCTAAAACTACACTACACTTTATAAAAGGCTTGGGGAGTTCCCACTGCAGCAGACACTCCCCAGTGCCCCTAGACACAGTCTTCAGGCAAAGATCAATATGCATTTTAAACTTGTGGCAGGATTATACTACTTTTATGCAAGCGGTGCATGCTGACTGCAGAGTTTGGCCAATGGCCTATTCCACTGGCAACATATTTTAGGAAGGTCAGAGGGACTATTCTAAAAGCAAACTATTGGATTGGAAAACAGTTACCATCTCAGTGGGTTGTACCATTTACATATCTACAACTTCTGAATTGGCTACATTGCTTTCAACACAGGAGCTTTTCTTGAAAGATCTTGAATGCTATGCTAGGTTGTCAGACACAATTAGATCCATAGGTGGCATAAACTTTGCAGACAGTTGTATCTAATGTGACATTTTTGTCTATGAGATACAGTTTTAATGTAGAGTAGGCACAACTATGGTGACAATTATATAAACCAGGTGATCCAGCTTCTGCTGGTCAGCAAACAATATAACAGAACCAATTTGCAGCTCCTTGTTGGCAACACAGTGCCTTTATTTACAATCTTGTCACTATTTTTGCTTAAACATTTGTTGTTATTTAACGCACTCATTTATCCAGGGAAAACATTTCAATTCATATCAGCTTGTACAACCCCTGACCATTGCCAAATTGGGCTTTTCTAGTTCTGAATATATGGCATTAGAATTCATACCCAAATAAAGTTGACCATTGATAGAGTATTGAAGAGGGTAGAGATAGCAGCCTATAGATTTGGCTTCCCAATTTTTGACCAGGGAATTTACTTATTAGTTTTTGCAATGTATTTAAATAGCATCTGGGATGTTGCCATGTAGTAAGTCAATATAATTCCGTGGTCAGGAATAAATGCAATCTTATATGCAAGGCTAATGTATAATTTATGCTTGCCCCACCTAAAAAGAAAACAAAACAGCAGTCATTTCTATAGTCATAGGTTTTTCTATGAGCAAGGAATGCCACCTGTTTGTTCATGTGGGGTTTTCCCACCACCTCTGACCCCTCTCTCTGTTCCTCCACACAACCACCTTTTCTTTTTAAGTACTCGTCCTCACAGATTTATTGGAGCAAATATATTCTGTGTAGGGTGAAAGGGCTTTTGTGACCTGGAAAGATAATTGAATGTGGCATGTATCTATCATGTCTTCAGTACATTATTTAAGACATATTTGTATGCAAATACTGCTTAATTCTAGTGCTGTGTGAATGCTGAGGTACCCACTACCGTTGCAAGAATTCTTTTTTCTGACAATAGTTGTCATTAGAATAAATGTTCCTGAGTGGACTTTCTATTTTTTTTTTAATTGACAAAGCTTGCAGTTAAATGTTCCCAGGCTTTTTACTTAACCAGGAAGTCTTTAAGCAGCATGACTTA
Organism: Emydura macquarii macquarii; assembly: GCF_026122565.2. Lineage (NCBI taxonomy): Eukaryota > Metazoa > Chordata > Testudines > Chelidae > Emydura > Emydura macquarii. Next base: position 10,008,856 of record NW_027130204.1, on the reverse strand, counting down.
AAAAGTAGCTTAAAAAGGGGGCAGAGGATATTTAATAATTATTTGTGCGTGTAACTTGTATAAATATATGTAAACGCACACTCTATAATCTAAACATTATATATGTGATGGTCCTTGGCTGTAAAATTCAGATCTGGACTCGGGCACAAACTTCCCCAAGTTTCTGGGCATTTTGGATCCAAAGTTTATATTTGGGCTTAACTTTTGTAGCACCATCTATTAGTAAGGTTGCCCAACTCTTCTTTCCACAAAGACCCCGTTTTCAGTTGCTTATAACTTTGCCAAACTTTAATCATTTGGGCAGCAATTATCTATGGCAGCTGTGTCTGCATGAGGCTGAACAATTTTGGAAAATTTCAGTGAAAACTATTCGTTTCTGAGAACAAGGGGAGGCGGAAAAACATGCTGGTGACCTTTTCTTTAAGTCCTAGCTCCTCCCTGCATTGGCTGAATATAATAATTGGTAGGGTCTGGATTTGTGCTGTGAAAAGTTGTGAAAATCTGCCACTGCATGCGCACCATACCCACGGAGAGACTGAGCACCTTTCAGCTGAGGGCTGGAGGGGGCAAAGCCAAGCTTTCCTTTGTAATCACTGCTTCTGGCTGCTTTTGACAAGGGACGCTGGAGCCGAGAGCAGGGAACCTGTCTCTCCCGTGGTCTCGATTTCTGGTTGCTTAATTTGAGACTCTAGGATTTGATCTGCAGAAGTGCTGAGCAATCGCAGCTGAAATCATGGGAGCTTTGCTTTGAACATATAATGTGATGCATAATTCTAAGAACTTTGAAAAATTAGGTCCTAGTGTCTCAAATTGGGCACCCAAAATTAGTGAACACTTCTGATCTTAATTTCTCTGTTTCGGCTCTCCATATGTAAACTGGGGATAACACCACCCCCTCGCAGCGTCACGGGGTATTACGAAAATAAATTCATTAATGTTTGTGAAGAACTCACTCAGGTACTATAGGGATGCACATCATACAAAAGCCTATGAGGAAATTAATAATTCTGTGTTCAGAGCAAGGTTTGAATGGTATGCAGTAAATAGCGACTAGGGCTAAATATAGAACAATGAGGATAAAACAAAATATTGAATTGCTGCTCATTAGCTGAGGATCATCCAGCCTATGTACTGAATAAGGCAGAAGACTAGTGGAAAAAATGTTATGGGATTACATAATTAAAGATTGGATCATTCTTATGCACAAAGGTGTCTAATTAAGGTTAATTCTGACATTTCCTGCTTTTGAATGCTTGACCTTGCAACCTTAATGTTTTTCTAAAATAGTTTGTGTGTGTAATATATTGAGAGAGGAAAAAAATTTATTCTCAGATCCAGCTCAGCTACACTTAGCACAGAACAGGTGGGCAAAGGGGTTTTATGTCATCTTTAACCGCCATCCTGGATACCTGTTTGGCTTCCAGTCAAGTTAGGGAGGCACCTCATGGCTGCTGTAATTTATACCTGGCTGTAATTGTCCCTACGGAGTTATTCCAGCAGAACAAGAGGTAGCCAGAGCACAGCGGCACTTCATCCACCCCCATACAACAAGAGCTGTGAAACCAGGGTGTTGCAGAGCCAGCTATGATAGCCAGCCAGGGATTCCCCCACGATGGGAAAATTCCTTAGCTGGCTACCAGTTAAGCCAACATTACAGTTACTCTGTTGAGCTGAGGAGCATTTAGCTAAATCAAACAGACCATATAAGACCTGCCTTTTTATAAATGGGGCTGCAGCTACGAAGGGATTATATGTTTAATATACATTTTATGTGAAGCCTCATATATCCAGTGAAGCTCTGTGTGACCTGCTTGATTTAGCTAAATGGTATTCTAATGTATGTGACAATTTGTATCGCAAAAGTTCAAATGATTCCCATGCATACCTGCCATGTTGTACTTAACTGCATTTTTCAATAGCAGCTTATCTAGGGATGTAGCGGAGTCTCCATCACTCGTCAAGATAGATCTTTGTTTTTTGGGGGGAAAGAAGGGGTTATAAACAGATGGTTTCGGCAGAGGCCATGAAGGCCTGTGCAGTGAAATAAAGGTGACATTCTTCCCTCAGCTTCCCCTGATTTGCCTGACTGGTCCTGGTCTGGCTCCTTGAAGAATCTGACCACGTCCCCTGGGGTTTCCGTTGTGTTTTGAGTTCCTAGTGTGTTTATCTCAGTGTTCTTTTGCCCAGTTCCCACCACTATAGATTCTGGGGTGATGTGGCCCACTTATGTATATTGGTTTTTATTGAGGGTCCTCCCTCAAGAACCAAGGATGTTTGTGAGCTTCCTAGGACTTCCCTTAATCAGAGGCAGATTAAAATTCATCATTCCAAGGAAGGGTTTGGTCCATCTCAGAGATGGTATTTTGAACTCAGGGAGAGGAAGAAGAGGGGTCAGATAATCGAGGCAATACCTGGGCATCATCTCCACTAATTGCTTCTTCCTCCTCTTCGAGCCCTGTTTATAGTTTTGTCTCGTTGGTTATTTTACAAAGCTAATGTTGTATTTCACTCAGATCCTAAATCCTGAATATGATACTGGATCTGCAGCTAAACCAGTCTACATTATTGCCAGTTTTCCCCTAAGCCTCACACTATGCCAGACAAGGCTACTCTGCATTGTCTGAATGTCAGAGATGCCTTCCCCTTCCATTTGGATAGCCTTTTAAGAATTCACCATGGCTTTTTCCGGCCTTTGAGGAAAAGACCAAGGGAATAGCAATCTCTGGTTAACCACGTGTTAATCCAAATGGTCCCAAACCTATATGCAAGCCTGTTATAAACAAGCTTGAATGCCCAGGCCAGGAGGGTTTAAAGTATATCCCTCTAGAGGAGCAGCTGCCTCTATGGCTTCCCTTCAAAATGTCTCAATTGCTAAAGCTGCCAACTGTGAGTTCAATCCACACATTTAGAAAGCATTATTCTCTCAGCACATTGAGTCATCAGATGCCTGATTTGGGACAGCAGTAGCCCCGTCATTATCTGACTAACTCCTCCTGTTGACTGCTTGCTAGTCTCTGTAAACAAGGATGTGCAGAGATACTTTCATGATGGAGAAAGGAATTAATCATATGTATTGCTTCTGCGGATCCCTGCTGACTCTCACTCCATCCCCTCTTATTCACAGTGTCTTTATTTTATAGATAAATATTTGGTAGAAAAGACCATGAAACATTAGATCCATGGTCAATATACATGCACCCCAAATAATAATACTGCTTCCAAACCTCCAGGGTGCATGACTCTTAAATGTGGATCTGTACTGGCAATATAGTGCGAGAACTCCAGTGACTCTTGTTTCTCCTCCCTCTGTTCCCCATCCTAACCCCAACACCTCCAGAGTAACATTTATCAAGTGCTCCCACACAGCATTTCACTTTCACAATATTTTCTTGTTGAAATCTTACAGGATGGAAATGTAACTTGTTTTTTTACACATCAGACAAACCACACTCAACACAAAATATTTGTCTTCAGTTGTAACTAAAACTGTTATTTGGCTTTCTTCCCAAAAACCAGAAAGACAATTATACTTAACTGTTTAGAGATTTATAAATACTGTACTGGAGTAGCCTCTGGGTAGTAACTTTAGATACTTGGCCCAATAATTTTCTTTTATTGGTCAGTGATTTAAGTCTTATCTTGACTCCTATATAGTAAGAGCAGTACATTTCATTAAACCGCTTACTAAACAATAAAGAAAAGCCAACTTATGGCTCCAAGCAGGTCTAAAGTACTGAAAGAAAGGCTGTACAATAGCATTTCTTCCATGGACATTACAAGACAGATAACTGTTGCAGTGCAGATGTATTTCAGCATATAGCAATCCTTGCAGCTGTTTTGTGAATGACTTCAACTTATGAGAATTTTCCCTAGGAACAGTATTTCACCACATGAGAGATCTTCGTAAGGCTTCCATTTATAATTCTTGTAACAGATTCTCCAACAAAAGAAATAATAAAGAAAAAAAATAAAGAGGAGGGAACTCCTGGGTAATATGTTTCTCATTCATCATGGAAAGGTTCTTGTGGGAGAAATCCTACAAAATCGAGTAAATATATTCAAAAATGTATACACATGCTTTACAATATAGAAGATTACACAGGCTAACATAACTTTTAATAGGAAAAGCTTAAGGATCTGATCTAGTTCTCGTTGACGTTAGTGGCGCTTTCACACTCAATTTCCATGCAAGCAGAAGCAGGATCTAATTGAGAGGACAAAAATGGACAATGGAGTTGTTTGTTAGCCCCTGAGTGGGATTTGATTAAATTTGTTTCACAATTATTAGATACAGTAGTTGTAAAATTAGTGCTCCTTTTTGGGGCCAATCTTGCAGCCCATATGCAGGAAAACTCCTATTAAGACTAACTTCAGGTTTAAGTTATAGCCCATTGGTACCCCATGATTTCTTTTTTCTACTACACACCAATCACTGTTGATCTTTTTTTAACCCAGAATTGTTAAATAAAAATCAGCTAGAGTATTACCAGTTTTAGAAGTGAGAAAAGTTATTTGTCTTAACCCTTCAACATAGTCTGAAAATACTTGGTCAATAAATGTTCTGTATCAGTTCCAAGCATGACAGCTGAAGTGGTGAACATGTAACACTTGCATGCAATGTTGAATTGTAGTACATGGGATATGTTTCTAACAAGTTCAAAAAACAAATGGTTGGGAATTAATTTGTATCATCAATATCTGTAGAAGATGCTTTTTTGCAGCATGTTGAATATATCTTGTATTCCATCTTTGAATATTCTGTACTTCACAACATTAAACACAGATGACAAACACAGGATATCCTTCAGAACCCATAACAAGTTTGCCAGGAGAACTTTGTATATAACAACTCTCATATAAACACCATATTGAGAGGATGATGGCTAGTGATCTCCCAGCCCATGGGATACACCCTCCAGAAAGAGGATCACATCCAGAGTTTTCCCAACCAACGAGAGTTAGGGAAACAGGAAATATGAGGCTGGTCCTTAACCCTTTTCCCATATTAAAGGCCAAATTCCACTCCCCACACAAAGCATGGGGACCTATGCAACTTATCGGGAAATGGAATATCCCCTTTAACCTAAAGCCAGCATATACAGCAGCTGAATTTTATCTATAATAGAAGCTACAGCCCTCTATGCACCTTGATTGTTCACATATTTGCCAGCCATGTCCACTTGCCAGCATTCCCCAAAGACATACATGCCTACCCTATCATGCTGTGCAGAGAACAACTATGAAGCAAAGTAAGTGTTTCAGGACATGAATTAATCCTAGATGGCCTCTCTGTGGCTTCCACATACAGTCAAAGGTGAAAGATTTAAAAAAACCCTGAGAACATGACATCTAATCAGCCTGAGAACCCAGTTTTAAATACCTGGGTTTCAGTATTAGTAAGCAACTTATTAGTCAATTCCTAAGATGAGAAAAAGTCAGCTCTGGCCAGTTTTTTTAAATAATAATGTAATTTTTACCAGGGATTGCTGGATGCAGCAGGTTCTTATAATGTCTCTCAAGTAGAATCCAGGGGCCCTAAACATGTGGTGAAGTTAGTGTGAAAGTTCATGATATAAAAAAGATCAATGATATTTATTATGGAGAAGTACAGCAAATCACGGTCTACAAATCTTATCTATCCTAACCCTAGAATTGACCTTTACTTTGGGGTAAGGAAAATGGTTATTCTTAGAAAAGTTTGTGATCTCTTACTGGGCAAAGTGATTTAATTTCCAGGATTTTAGGTATTTATCCTCCTTTCCTATGTTTAATAACCATAGAAATGTGTAAAAGAGGATGACTCTTTTGGATGGCAAATATACTAATTAGTGGGATTTTCAAAAAAAGCTCATCCCTAGGCCAGCTATGTTCCCAGTCAAGCCAATGGGAGTTGTACCATTGATTTCAGTGGGAGAAGAGTTAGGCCAACACTGAACACTGAGAATCTCACATTAAAATGTCAACTATTTATTATGTATACAGATTTATAGTACTTTATGGAAAAGTGCACCCATTCCAGCTAAATGGAATATTAAAAACAAATGAATAATGTAGCCAAACCCTAAAAAAGATGTAGAATCAATTTTCAAAGTGATTTCAAAATTTTCCTAAGTGAGTTAGGAACCTAAGTCCCATTTTCAAAAGTGACTTAAGCACTTAAGAGCATGGTCTTTTTGAAAGTTGTAAGTGGTTAAGTCTCTTGACTTCATGAGAGTTGGGTTGCTAAATCACTTTGGCCCATAAGCAAACCCAGAACATCCCTATACCCTTACTGGCAAAAATGCTAAGATCACATATGAATGATGCCAGGAGCTTTAATTAAAAATCATGCCTAGTTAAGGACACACTTGCATTGCATATTCCATGGGTGATCCTTGCACTTTTGCTGCGATGGATGTCTTCCCTTTTCCATAAGGCATTCCAAAACACTCTGCCTAATCAGGCTCTTCTGCCAAGTTTGGTGATTTAATCCCACACTGGCCAGCTGAACTTGGTTTTTTTCAATTGGCAATTGGGCAGTTCTTTTTTGAAATAAACATTTCACAAGTCTAGGGCTGAGCATCCTCAATGAAATAAAATGTTAGGGATGCTCAGAACTTCTCAGCACCTGCCCCATTTCAGCACTTTGCTCACACACAATACTATTTCAGGTTCCAGGGCTTCTAAATAGCAGTAAAAGAACAGAACATTAACTGCCTACAATACACAAGTGAAAATAAGCCCAAATAGTTTTGGCATCGTCTTTATGCTACTGTCCCACGTGGGTTGGTTGGCTATTTTTATTTACAGTAAAGCAGCACCTAAAGACTGCAGCTGAGATCAAGGCCCCCTTGTGCTAGGCACTTTACACACCCACAGTAAGAGAGAGCCTTTGCCCTGAAGTGTTTACAATCTAAGGCCCCAGTCCTACGAAGACTGTGCTTAACTTTACACATGAGTACTCCCATTGACTTCAGTGGGACTGGTCAAATGTATAAAGTTAAACGTGCACAAGCCTTTGCAAAATTGTGGACTAAACAGATAAGAGAAACAAAGGATGAAAGGAGGCTATACATTCAGCCAGGCTAACTACCTGCTTTATAGCCATTTTCTTTTTTCAAGCAGGACATCCTGGTCCTCCAGCCCTTGAGAGGAGGGAAGTTTCCACCCAGGATCCTTATCCCTTCTTTGTACTTTCCCTGCAGTGAGAAAAAACTTAGGTCAGGAAGTTTTCAATTCTGCTGCTGTGTTGGGCAAGGGTAGAGGGATGTTTCACTGACACCATTTCATTGCCTGTATTTGAGGGATGCAGCTAAATCCTGGCCCCAATTGCTTTCCAACTTTCACAACCACCACGTCGCCCCCTAGTTTCAGGAAATTTCCGCTATGTCCATAGGAAAATAAAACTGGACAAAGGAAGTAAATAATACAGTACATCAAACGTGATTTCACACTTAAACTATAAACACGTTTAATAGTCCCAGGACTGTTATAAATTCACTGTGGCTCATTTTCTATTATTTGTTGTTCAAGTCTCCAAAGCAAACCCCATATTATGCAGTGGTGGGTGTGTTTGCAGGTGTGCGCAAGCGCTTTTCTGATGCTGAGAAATAAAAAAAAAATCCTCTCTTTTTATGAGCATTAATTATACACTAGACAAGGAAGCAATTGCCTCTGTGTTATGAAATATTAAATCAAAATGCTTTCTGCTCCCAGATGTCCTAGAGATAAATACAGCAGTATTTTGAAGCCCCACTTGGAGCTATTTTGCCTGCAAATTTATAGTTTTGTGTCCATTTTCAGAAAATCCTGTTTTATGTGAAGTATAGCACTCTTGGTAGTTTTTAAGGAGCAAACTCCTCTGGAGTTGCCTATGTAGGCAACAACTCTTATGTAGATTGCACACAAGGGATCTGAAGTTGAAAGGCTCCTTTAAGATGACAAATGGGTTGAAAGTGTTATTGTCTTTGATTGCATGCTTTACATCATCTGTATGTAGGAATAAGAGGGCTATACTTTATCTTTAGCCATTTTATAAATATTTAAGTCCTTACAGTTGCCTAAAGATATTAAAGCATATTTTACAGTAGCTGGGATATAAATATTATATATAGCACAAGATACCAATGTAGTTTAATGAATTCATAATTTTTTGTTCACTTTTATTGGAATGTGTTTTATGTTCTAAAAGTTCCATTTAAAGAATAAGATACCATTCTGCTCCTGGACGACATGGGAACTAATAATAAATGTTATCGGGGCTCCTTTAAATGATGATCTTGAGGCTTCAATTAGCTGGAAGAAAGGAAGCATTGGCATTAGGGTGAATTTTCTCTTCCCTGGTTTAAAAAAAAAAAAAAAAGATATATTTTTGGAATAAACAATTTTGTTGTTTAAATCTTAGAGTTTCCAAAACTGGAAGTTTTGTATTGGGTAGTTTTTGTTGTTTTTGCTCTATCTCTATATTTGTAAAAGCTGCTTATTTGCAGGGGGAGAGACATATTTAGATCCAATTATGTACGAGCATTTTTGTTTAAACTGGCAATTAACTTTCCAAATAGTCCTCTATCACCAGTCTTTTTTGTGACATTAAAAACAGTATTTTTCGTCTCTATAAATACAAAGGTGTGCTCTGCTCATACCTGGGAATATTTTCAATTTCCTGCAAAATATAAAGAGTTTCTCTTTAATATTTCACAAAGTTTCTCTAGTTCCCAGTGGGAGACCATGCTGGGTAATGCTTGCTAATTACCAACAACAAAACTAGACATACAAAGCTGGTAAATTACCTGACCCCTTACATTTTAATGAGACAACAAGGATTTCATGAAGTGATGTTGTTTCAGTGGTTAATGGTGTCAGCAATGTTGTAATTGTAGATTGAGGCACATTAGCTGAACAACCACATGTAGGAAGGGTTTCTCTCGACAGGCCCACTGGAGAATAGAATGTTATTATCATTAAGCCTATGTCATTTGCATGCTGCTAATCACTTACTTTATTATCTCGTGTATCCATTGTCTTTCTTTAATTGCTCTTTAAATTAAAATTAAAAATAGTTCCAATGCCCCGAATGGTAGTGATAGCATCTTGATTATGAAGATAACTTCAAGAAAATGAAACATATAGATAATATATTACAGGATTACGAGATAGTTATGTGCGGTATCACATGAGCCTCATAAACATAATTTTTGGTATCTTTCCTTGCTTTGGCACATATTGTTTGTTTAATAAATGGTTATTTATATGCATTGGAGCAATTGTTTTAGGAAAGTAGAGTGTCACTGTTGAGCTTGTCTTTAGTTTGGAAGGTTGAAGATAGATAAAACTTGGTTAGTGCCACATCAACATCAAGAACAGTCTATCCAATCCAATAAATATCGTTAAGCGATCAAAAGGCTTTAACCCAGTTCTGTGTCCTTTTAATTCTTTGGTCTCTGTGATCCAGTGTTGAGAGTGGAATTATAATACCTGCTATTTGGCTGCAGAGCTGCCATTGAAGCTTGACAAATTCAGTGCAAACCCTTTGAAAGTGGCGACATTTTTGTCCACAGACCTCATTTTAACAAATCAATGACCAAATGTCACTAGAAGCCAGAGACAAGGTTTGGCTTGCAAGAAACAGAATTTGAACCAATGGCAATACTGGAAAAAGCCATGTGATTTGCCCATAGTGATTTTCACAGCAAAATATGGCTTGAACCTGAATTTCACTGGTGAGCAGCCACCTCGCAGCTTACAGCTTACGTTCATTAATAAAAACAACCTTTGATGAACAAATCACAGATGCAAAAAAAAAATCAAATGAGCCACTGCAGATTTGTGTATGCAGACTGAACTCAAATCAAAGCTCAACCTGCATTTGCAAATCAGCTTCTTTTGCACTTTCAATCAAGCATTTTCCAGAGCTCAGTATCCTTCCAAACCAAAACTGAAATACATTCTTACACCTTTCTAAAACAGTTTCTTTAAAGCAGCAGGAGGAATAGAGAATGTTGTTGATTCGTATTTCTTGGTTTCTGATTTGACTTGATCTGGTAATATTGCAGTTAATGGAAATTTGGCTTTAGAATGTAATGGATCCAGAATAAGTCTAATTGTTTTTTCGTTTAATTTCTACAGTGCCATAGGTATATGTGAACCTTTACAGACATACTGTGGGGCCCTGAAGAGCTTACACTTTGAGTTAAGACTTACACAAGTGCAAAGTAGAGATGGGTTGTCTGATTTAGGCACTGTTCTTGTTGATTCTAGGTTTGGCTGTTTTGAGTTGTTGTTTTGAACTTTTTATGTAACATTAAATAATTCAGTTTTCTGGTGTCAGCATGGAGCATGACTGGAGGTTAGTGATGAAAGGCAAGACAGTAGATGTGTTTTGACAGACAAAACTTAACAGCATGTATTTTCTTTATATTTTATTTTTGGTGAGCCTGTACCCCCACACAGTATCAGAGCTAGTATCAACAACAGCATGCCCTTCTCACATGGGTGATGCACCCATAGGGATTAACTGGTTCCATTACGTTTGAGCAGCAGCCTGTGCTAATAGGGCTTGGAAGAATTACAGGGTCCAGAGAGAAAATGTGTTGAAGTAAAAATACCACTAGATGATCAACACACTATATTCTTTATAACAAATATTCATCGGTTCAAAAAATGATTGTAAAATGACCCTGTACTAGAACCATCAGATGTTTCAACTCATAAGCTAAGTATTCAGAAAACTATCTACATTGGAAGAGACCAAAGATCTGTGAGGTGTTCCTGTTCCTATAAGTATCCTACTAAAAAAGGAGGTCCTTCCGTAAAGAGTAACTTTGGCCATGTCAAAATTATTGTTGAATTGACACATCTAACTTTTCCTCATTGTGAAATCAATTCTCAAGAGGGCCTTTAAACTAAATCTGCTTTAACTTTAAATTGATTTGCTTCTTAAAAGAAGAATTCAGTCAGACATTTCTATGATATGTGACTATAATTTACCAAATTGCCTATTTTTAAACATGTGTAGGGAAATAGATAAACCTCAGATACTCCATTAAAACCCTGTTTTGTTCCCCTGTTTACATCCTTGCTGCATGCGGGCGAGCACACACACACACACACTTTAAATTCCACAAAAATTTAAGTACAATTTTACCACAAAATCTGAACAAAAGATTCTTGAATTATAACATTATTTGTAATTATTCCATTGCTAAAAATTGAGTTTTAGCAGTCTTAAGTTAAACATAGTTCTGAAGTTTTCACTTTTGAAGCAGAAAATAAGAGAGCCAGGGAGAGAGAGTGAGAGCCTACCTTTCTGGATTTCCCTTACTTATATCTTGTGCCCAGAACCTAAAGTTGTTTGATTAAAGACTAATTTTAAAAGCAATGAATTCTTAAATTTGTAACAATTTTATTGATTATAGACAAAGTAGGCTCTAGTGAGCTTAGTTTAGGACCAAGGTCTGCTGGAGACATAAAATTTCATTAAAGAAAAATATGTCTCTAGCCATTTTCTTTTTGCAAATAAATCTCACAATGTCACTTGATTGGGAGCTGGCATGTCTCAATGGGGAAGAAGAACGTTGCCACCCAAAGATCAGGTGGGGGGATTGGTGGAATGAAGCTTCTAAGGCTCAATGGGGGTTCTCTCTCCCCAGACCCGAGAGTGGCTGCAGGAAGGGAAGAGGTGCCTTTTTGAACTTCTCCTGAAGCTTAGTTCTTACCTAGTCCCTGCAGAGCTACTGACAAGAACTGGTTGGAAATTTTTCAACTAAACGTTTTTTGTCAGAAAATGACAATTTGTCAAAACCAAAACTTTTCATGGGAACATATATTTAAACTAAACATTGGTCGGGAGGGTGTCTCAGGTCCGGGATGCGGTGGACATAATATTCCTTGACTTTAGCAAAGCTTTTGGTACGGTCTCCGACAATATTCTTATTAGCAAGTTGAAGAAGCATGGGTTGGATGAATGGACTATAAGGTGGATAGAAAGCTGGCTAGATCATCATGCTCAATGGGTAGTTGGCAGCTGGTAACAAGTAGAGTGTTCCAAGGGCTGGTGGTAGGGCCACTTTTCTTCAATATCTTCATTAATGATCTGGAGGATGGGGCGGATTGATCCCTCAACAAGTTTGCTGATGACACTAAACTGGGGGGAGTGGTAGATATGCTGGCAGGCAGGGATAGGATATAGAGTGACCTAGACAAATTAGGGGATTGGGCCAAAAGAAATTTGATGAGGTTCAATAGGAAACCCATGCACTGCTACAGACTGGGGACTGAGTTGCTCAGTAGCAGTTCTGCAGAAAAGGACCTGGGGATTACAGTGGACAAGAAGCTGGATATGAGTCAGCGGTGTGCCCTTATTACCAAGAAGGCTAATGGCATATTGGTCTGCATTACTAGGAGCATTGGAAGCAGATTGACAGAAGTGATTATTCCCTTCTATTTGGCACTGGTGAGGCCTCATTTGTGTCCAGTTTTGGGCCCCCCACTATAGAAAGGATGTGGACAAATTGGAAAGAGTCCAGTGGAGGGCAATGAAAATGATTAGGGGGCTGGAGCACATGACTTATGAGGAGAGGCTGAGGGAACCAGGCTAGTTTAGTCTGCAGAAGAGAAGAATGAGAGGGGATTTGATAGCAGCCTTTAACTATCCGAAAGGGGATTTCAGGGAGGATGGAGCTAGGCTGTTCTCAGTGGTAGTAGATGTCAGAACTAGGAGCAATGGTCTCAAGTTGCAGTGGGGGAGGTCTAGATGGATATTAGGAACAACTTTTTCACTAGGAGGTTAGTGGAGCACTGGAATGGATTACTTAAGGAGATGGTGGAATCTCCATCCTTTGAAGTTTTTAAGGTGCGGCTTGACAAAGTCCTGGCTGGGATGGTTTAGTTGGGGTTGGTCCTGCTTTGAGCAGGGGGTTGGACTAGATGACCTCCTGAGGTCCCTTCCAATCCTAATCTTCTATGATTAGTCACCTATGATTCTGTGATTCTCTGGGAACATGTACTCGTCTGACATAATTAAAATAGCTATTTACAGCTCTGTACCTTATATGCACCAACACACACATATGTTTGTACAATTATTTGTATAGTGACAATATGCATCGTGGTGTGAAGGCAAACGGTGAAGTCCTAACTCTACTGAAGTTCATGGCAAAACTGCCATTGATTTCAATGTGCCCCGGATTTCACCAAAGGTTTTTGCCTCAATTCATTCAACTCTGAAACTCCAGAGTGGGGATGCAAATGGTTAGAGATATAATCAAGATGCTTGCAGCAATCTTATTCCTTCAGGCACCAGATAATAATTCTACATTTGCCCTAGCAAAAAAATCTAATTCCATTCAGCCAGACTAACTCCATGATGCGTTTTACATTTCTGGGCTATATTATCTTTACAAGCAATTGGGCTTTGAAATGAAAGCCTAAACTATAGAAAAACAGAAAAAGCTGCAGGAAAACAATGTCTGCATTTATTTATATGGCCTCTGTCATCCATCCAATCTTGCTTTCCAGGAATAATGTGGATCTTATGGCAGCCAACCTTGCCATTTGATTTCTGCTGGTAACTTATCTATCAGTACAATATGACTTGGAATAAGCATGAACCAAAATCCCAGTGGAGACCTTTGGTTGGATGGAATCTATTTCTAAATTTTACACTGTGCCCTTCTTCTCAGATAGGCCATTTACAAATCCAAACACACCCGAATTTTCTCCTAACCCATGAAAATCCACATGGGGCTCTGAATTTCCCAATTGGGATCTGAATTTTGCAGATCAAGCCTACCTCTAAATTTTAGCCTTATAGTCGTACCAAATAACGGGAGCATGAACAATGAAATTCAGAAACATTAAAAATCCCTACTTTAAAAGACAAATGTCTCCACTTGTATTTGTCATAGTAATGACAAAGTGAAACAAGCAAGCTAACACACATTCAGCTATCCATTTTCCTCTCCGGTTAACATGTTAGGTGCTATAATTAATAATAGATATATATGTGAATAAATGTGAAAGGTTTATAGAGATTATGCTGGTGTACATTTTTAAACTCTACATTAGTATTTAGATGCATAAGTGAAGGCCTATACTTTTACAATAAATTCAAAAATTGCTTGCTGGGAAATTGTTTTCAATATGATGTTATTGTGCTTGACACACACTGCTGGAGACCTTGGCAAATATTTTATTGCTGTCAGTTAATTTTTACTCTGTTAAGAATGTAGTATGGCTTTTTTTGTTATCATTGTTATTTACCAGTTTGGTTTCTAGTATATTGGCTATTGGATCCTATAAAGCAAAACAATTGGGGATCTGACACAGAGACATTTTTGCATGCAATTTTTAAATGCAAAAAGTCATTTGAACTACATGACAGATGCTGAGAAGCACAACCCATAAGGATATTAGAAAACTGTTTACAATGTAAAGGTAGGTATAATTTCAGTCACTCTATCATTTTAATGAGCTACTTGCATTTCTGTGATTAATGTTCAGTGATGATGGGAAAAATTGGTATAATGGAAACCAAAATAGTGTAAAGTTCCAGAGGGGTAGCCGTGTTAGTCTGTATACAGCAAAAACAACGAGAGTTCTGTAGCACTTTAAAGACTAACACATTTAATTTCTGCAGGCATAAGCTTTCGTGGGCTGCAACCCACTTCGTCAGATGCCAAAATAGTGTGAATTTAGCAATATGGGGCCTCTTGTTTACTTTATTAGTAGACACTATCTTATTGGCTTAAATGCTATGCTTTCCTTTTTGTCTTGATATAAATGAGCAAATTCTGCATTCATTTACATTGGTGCAACTCCATTGATATGTGAAATGGAAATCAGAATTTGGCCCAGTGTAGAGTACCTGCCATTTACTCCATGTGTGATCAAGCATAAAGTTGAAAGTTCTACCTGCTGAATTAGATTTAGTCATAAAGATATGGTTATAGTCAGAAAAGTTACCTTGCAAAAGTGATATGTTCTTAGCAGACATATCGGTTCTCTACGTATCTTCAAGCCATGTCATCTGAATATATTGACAGAAACAAGTTTTGACAACTGTTAGCACTTGCAGAGATAATACCTGTATGGACGAATGAGCTCAAACAATTTCACTAGAGCAGTTCAGTGTCTTCACAGTACCAAATAATTGATGATGAAGCATCATCTACAAAGTACAAGAAATTACACTTGCTCAGTAATAGCCACTATTCTTCATCAAACCATACCTATCACCAGACTTCATATACCCATATTCCCAATAATATGTCCATGTAAAAGGCATACCTCTGATGGGAAGCAAATGTCAAAAATGTCCTAGGAGAGTTTATGTAGTGTGGAGTTTTTTTTTAAATAAATCCACTTATAAAATAGACAGAGCTGAAAACTTGTCATGCCTATGATTATGTGCTGCACCTTGAAAGTTCCAGTGTAACATTGAGCTGTCAAGAATTTAGCATAAAACAAACAAGGTCCAACAGTAGTCTCGGTAAACTGGCGTGTTATGATAGGACAAACATCACTGAGATATGAGTATAGCCTCGGTATGAAATAATAGACTTTCCTGGCTTCCACCCTCACAACAGCCCCATCCCACAACAGCTGAGGATTCACACTTTACTACATTGCACTGAGATGAATTTACAGTAGAACCATGAATATGTTTATTAAACAGAAAAGAGATCTAAGTGATACTAAATGAAAATAGTAGAAACAGAAAATGGTTACAAACAAACAAAACAAAACTATAACACACTTTCTAGTGACTAAAACTTAACAGGCTACAATCTCTGTCCAAGGCAGTTTCTCACCTAAAGTCATCAACCCACCTGGCTGGGCATCCACAATAAATGGATACAAAAGGCACTGCTAACCTCTTTGTTCCATCAATGATGGATAACCACAATGTTTTCCCCTCTCTTCTTATAGTCCAGTAACTCTTTGAAAAATATACTTGCTGCTTGTTTCCCAGAGTGCTGGTGTCATCCTCTTGTTAATTTGCTTTTAGTGTGGACTTCAGATGCAAATGTAATTTCTATTATCATTGGCCTACCCTGTTCCATTTATATTTGAGACCTAAGTAGACAGGCTAATCAACATTCCTTTGATTGGGACAAATGTATTTACCCACCCTACTTCGTTTCATGGTTTGAGCATATTTTTAGTACGCACCTACAACTTTTTAGTTGTTACCTATATATATACATTTCATTATGATGACTGATATGATGTAATTTTTCCTATGATACCTTATATAGTGTTCTTTACCCCCAAAAAAGACCTTGATAGCAGTGTCAGGTATAGTGAGTTTTTTAGGCCTAACAGGAGTTGCTGTTCGGTTGCCAGTGGGCATTGAGGGGCTCTTAGGGTCATACCTCCATTTTTTAGAACTTTTTTGTTTAAAGAAGATGACAAATAAGTTCTCCAGTCCTTTCTTGTTCCTCTCTGCAGTACATCCACCAGATTTATCACAGGCTACTTGGAAACATTCCATGATAGCACAACGTTAAAGTATTGGGATTGTATCATTGACATAGCTCAGAAAGTCTTAGCATTAGTTTTCATGTGAATAACATAATGTTAAATGCTGTAGTCAGCAGAGATGTTCTGTAGCCTTTGTGTTATGTAAGCCAGTATCTGAGTGGAACACACCATGGGATGTATTTTTCTGCACTATGATAGCAGGTCTGTAGGAATTCTGGCTTTGTGCAAAATCTTTGTATTAGGCCGACCAATACACTGAAAGCTAAAGTGATGGGGATAAATACTGCATCAATGTGTCTTTCTTTACAAATACTCCCCCACAAAAGCGCATCGCTAAATCCATGTCCTTAGCTTTAGGGGACAGTATTTGGGTGTTTCTTTTATCTCATGGCCCAAAAATGAATGATCCTTGACCGTATTTGACTATGTACTTGCATCATATCCTATCTACCAAACATTGGTCATGGTGTTTGGCTGAGCCATAGGTACAAAGCAAAGAACTATTTAGCCACATCTGCAGCAGAATTGAAATATTGGTGCTATGCACCGTTTGGTAGGTCACGTGTGCTGGCAGTTGAGTTTTATAATATGACTGAAGGTTGGCGAAGAGTTTTGGAACCTCTGTATATAGATTATACTGTAGAAGTGTGCCAGGAGCCCTATGGAGAATAGTTGGGGTATGTATTAGAAGTGATCTTGATCTGAATCTAAACTCTCCCAAAAGCTGAGCAGGCTTGGATCTGGGATTTTGGTTCTGACCTATCATATATGGTTCTTAATAGGGTTTTACTCTAGAATTCCAGCTCAGTTCTGCCTCTAGTAATTTACAAGCCTGCTGGCACTATTTTGCCCATGTAGACCAGGAAGTCAACCATAAAGTCAACCATTAATATGTCCAAGTTGATGAAAAAACAATATTGCTAGCACAAAGTGACAGATGTTGATGTTCACAAAATGTCTGTTTAAGCACGTTGTAAGAATCCATTTCCCAACTGCATACACCTGAAATTTTTGCAGAAGTTACAAAGTAATGGTACTCAGAAATGTGGAATTTTCTCAGTTTCATCTGCTAAAGAAATTGTCGGAATACATGTTGCAAAAAATGACTGCTGTGGTTATTACTGTTGCTGCTCAGGGGAGCTATTCAGATGCCTCATTTATTGGAGCTTAATAGATTAAAAGTCCAAATTGAGTCTCATGATATAAGCCTAATCAAATGGTAATCTGCATAATTTTCCCATAAGCAGCAATGGGAAATTTGTTTAATTTATGTTTCAGCAGTTGCCAATCACGAGTTAAACAGCATTGTTACATTTGCTTATCAAAATATTTTTATTGATCTTTGCTTGCTATAACATCTGGCTTTGCTCCTCTTTTTTCACTAAGGAGACATTTACTTTCTCTGGTACATGATGTAATGTAAGATGTTTCCTGAACATGTATTTATAGATCATTTTTAACTGGGAGCTTTTTATTTCACAACTTCTTATTGAATACCTGTCTCTGCAAACCTGGTGAGATGGCTTAATTTATTTGACTTGTTTAACATAGCAAACTGGTTTCCAACACAAAGGTGAAATGTGACAGGATTACTCATGTGAGTAAAGCAGGGACACCAATCTCTAGAAACCCAATGTATGTTAAATGGGGAGTAAGAAGAAACGCTACAGATTCAACATTAAGGTTAAGGATTTAAATAGGAAAATGTTAGGACTTCAGATTTCTCATAGTAATATTAAATCAACTACCATGTAGCATTTTGAATTACTGCATTTGCTGCTGGTCCAAGGAAAGCTGAATAGCCACATGGTACTAGCTCTTCTCCTTGAATCCAGCTACTTCTACAGCTGTTGGGCAAAACAGAGTCTGAATATGTGTAAAAACAGATGGTGCCAGCCAAGCTGTCTCTGGCACATGGGTGGTGAGGAAATAGGAACTGCCCACAGAGAGTGGATCCACTAGAGAGCAGACTCCAACAAAAGAGAAAAGACCAGGAGGAGAAAGGGAACATGATATTAGAGAAGCAGGTACAGGGGCATAGAAAGGGGAACAGAACAGATGGGAAATGAAGGACATGAAGAGTAGAAGATAACAGTGCAATTAACTTTCTTCAAAAAATGAAAAATATTCAGTGCATCTAAGACTGCAACTACCTAAATGCTATGCTTTTCCATGAAGGCAACAGCTGTAGTTGGCAGAAGGGCGTTGCCTCATTGTGAATGGGAGAGGAGGCGGATCATGGGATTGCAAATGGGAGGGGAAAGTAGCCACAAATCAACCTTACTATTAAGATGTGATCCAGACTGTGATATAGTTTGGAAATGCCCTGGTCTATCAGCTTTCTTGTGGCCTGCTTGCACCAGCAATCTTACGATCTTCCTTCTGCATTATGAAATTACTTTGCATTTCTGTGGTGCCTTACATTAGAGGTACTTTACAAATACTCACAAGATGAGTCTACCATTCTGTCTCCAGATCTCCAGAAGCTGCTGTACTTGTAGAAGGTATGGCTGGGAGGCAGCGATGTGATGAAGGGGTACTAGCAATCTAAGCAATATTCCCTTCTTTATGACTTCATGGGTTTCCACAGCTTTGCTCTTCATGCAGTGCAGGGGCTGCTTAATACAATTATATTTCCAGGTTTTATTATTGCAAAAGTGTTTGCTTGTTACATTAGACACTTGAAATTGAATGAAAAGACACTAATAAGAAGACACAGATGAAGACTCCCAAAATACATTTTGTGTGTCAATGACAGATGCATATCAAGCAAGAATGCTGTAGTGTATATTAGGAGTTATAGTTCAACTCTGGCTTCATCAAGTGCAAGAAAAAACATCAAAGAAATTCAGTGACCTCAGCAAAACTGTGATCAGATCCTTCCAAAAATTGCTGTACCATTGAAAAATCTGGATGAAAAGTCAACAAAGTGAGCGTTCGCCTGATTTCCTTTTTTCCAAAAAGAAATGTGATTTCAGTAAAATTGTGCTTGGCTCCACAGAGAGTGGAAAGTTCATCTGGGGGAACATTGGTTGTGTTTGCCATTTCCAGGAATAATATTCCTATCCTAGCAGACATAAGAGGACTGTTAAATTAGTGTGCGGGGAGGGGAGCAGTAGAAAGCAGAGAGCTCAAAAGCAGAGCTCTGCAAAGCTTTGATAACAAAACCTAAACCCTTCCTGTGGTTTTGGGTTTTGTGTAAACTTGTGGTAAACCTTGACCTGCTCTATGGCTCCGGTGCATATTATGTGTGGTTTTGCATGGTTTCGAGCCAAAATCAGACAAAACTTGGGCAGTTTCAGATGGGTTTTGCTCTGAATTTTGGTGTGTGTTTGAACTTGAAACGCCAAGTGAAACTCATAAAGGACAATGTTATTTAAATGTAAACTGAGAAGAGACTTCCTTGGATCCTTATGAACTAAAACAGCCAAATATGACACTATTCGATCCCACAGTAAAAACATAAAGTAAAACTTCTGTGTTTGCAGTTTCTACCACTTCAAGTAGAGGTGGCCTGACCCATAACTGGGCTGACTGGGCTGAGTGACTTCCAGACTTCAGAAGTGTTGAAATCCCAATCCAGATCCTGGACTTTGTTTTACAGCTAAATTCCATCTCAATACTGGGCTGCACCAACACTGTTTATATTAGAACTCAAGATTTCCTGGTGCTCTGCTCAAACCAAAACTCTGTTGCAGGCCCAGGGGACACTGCAGCTAGAACTGTTTCTAAATTGAATGGTTGTAACAGATTCCTATGAATGTCAGCAGTTCTTTAGCTGCATGACTGCTGCTGAAATGTTTAGGTCTGCCAAATGGCTGTCCTTTGGAGAATAAGAGTTAAAGTCTATCATTCCATTGAATTCAATGGAATTTTAATGCACAGTATCAGCAAACAATAGCAAAAGGTGAGGTCCCATTGTAAGAGAATTCTGTTTGTTTCTGGCTCTCATTTTCTTTTCCCACATTACCTGCATGGTATCTTATCCATCCACTGCTTGGAAGCTCACCACTTGCATGCTAATTATCTATATTTGAAATATGATTCTTGTTTCGGGCTTCTCAGGTGAGTCAGAAATAGTTTACAATAATCATTTTTTTAAAATTACATTTCTTCAGTCTTTAATCTGAATATTACCTCATAAATTCCAAAGCACCTTTCACTAGAATATTATTTTTATACAGCACCATAGGAGTGCATGGCATTTTAATGACAAGCAAGAAAACAGCCTTTACTCTGGCAATCTGGTTAAATTTCAAACTGAAATCTTACCTACTTGCAGTTGTCCATCTTCTCTCCCAAATCATGTTGGTTTACTGTGTGCTGCTAAACATTTGCTGCATTGCACCCTAGAATTGACCGTACCTCGGTTCTGGATTGAATGATTGGAGTTAGTAAAACCAGTTTGTAAGACATTTTGTGATCCTTCTGAATGGAAAGCACGTTATAAATGTAAAGGGATGAATTGTGCCCTTGGATATGCACTCTGGGACCCCAATGAAGTCAGTGGAAGCCTACATCCAAGGGCCAGATTTGTTTCTGAATTAAAATTCTGGCAAACCTTCTGCAAGCACATCAAACAGAAAGGGCATGTTTACTGACCCATGGGAAGGACTCTCCCGTATGTCGGTCACTGCAAGATCTCCCTCCAGGAATACGTAGTAATGGATTGTGGGCAGACTGAGGAGTAGTTTGAATACAGCCACTGGGTCATCCAACTATTGATTCAGTGACTTCAGTGACCGTGCATAAGCTAGGAGGGCTATGGTTACTTCTACTACTGGTTCATAGTTAGACGTAGTAAAAGCCAACATGAACTAGTTGCCTAGTAGCACCCTACCTCCTATTTGTGCCATTACGTTATATCACACAAATTACATGTACTCATGGGCAACGTGAATTTCACCTGGAGTATGATCCTATCCTGTAGTTGTAACTCAAACGCCTGGCATTGTTTGTAGAACAAGCATGGCACTGCAGTTAGGCAGATCACAATAACCACCTGCCCTGTTTTACTGAGTTTATGAATGTTAAGATTTGGAGACTGAAGGAGAAAATGGAATATGAAAAGGAAAGTGGAAAAGGGCTGTGAGGAAAGCATGTCATTTCTAAATGAAGGCTCTGTGCAAAGAAATTGAATCTTTTCACAGCTGAAAATGGCTGGTCTTAAATCGGGCACCTTAGCTTGTTTCTGGTTCTGTAATGAAATAGTTTTCCTAATACCCTGTGACCTGAATTTCTTCCTGCTTCATGGGTGCTGTTCCTTGACGTACAACCTGTATTTTCTCAAGTCAGCATTTGATGATGGATGTCAAAATACAGGCCATGTATTATGCATATAGCATTACCGATTTAAGGTGTTTACTTGTCAAATTGAAGAAATTCAAAAACGTCACATTCACTGAATCTGCACGGCTGTCACTTGTAGTTTTTCATGCCTTTAAATGAAAGTTCTGATAAAACAGTTTCATTTTCCTTCATTTTTTTTGGTGGAAGAAAATAGACAGCATCTAAAATTTATGTTGTGGGTTGGGAAGGAGGCTGCAAACACGACATGTCCTGGAGGTTGGAATAAGGACTTTGTGGGTGGTGGATAGACAGACACATACCCCAAATCCCTACATTTTCTGATATTTCTTTTGCTGAAAGAATTCCAGATTTGTTAGTTGTTCACACAGCAGATTCCCACAGCCAATTCAAATTAAGCGCTTTCAGGGAAATACAATTGTGGATATTTCTCACATCTTCCAAAACCATAGAGGAAAAAATAGTAAGGCACAGGGTTATTTGTCATTCATGGGGAAAACAAAATCCCTTTAAAATGCTTCCTGCATTTCATAGAGAATGCACTGTGTGCGCCATGTACAATTACAGAGCTCCCAACAGTCTGTGCCTAACAGAAATGCCACCTTTACTTCAATCTCCTAACACTATCCTAGGAAGACAAATATTTGAGGGGTTAGGGAGAGGTGGCTACAAATAGCCTTCTAGGGAGAGTTGGGAGAGTCATGCATTTAGAGACAAGTTACACTGAGTCTTTACATTTTCCTCTGAGCTGGCTGGAAAGCTACAATCTGAAGGGCCCGATTCATTGAAAAATATGCAGTGGACACAGAGTTGGATTGGTAAGAAAAGCCTCCACAGCAAGGAGAGAAGAGAGCCCTCTGAGGATGGTCTGAACAGTGGTGACGCATGCTAACACCGCCCACACCAATACCTGTAGGGCTCGTGGGGAGACGGTTAGCCTTTTTTACCTGCAATCAAATAAGTGTGAGATTGGAAAGCTTGCTGCCAGTCACACTGAGTTGTGATTCTCTGGTGGCCCCAGTGAACATCACATTGTCTGTCACTGCTTGTGTTTGACGGTCTGGCAAGAGCTGGTGTCTCTCATCATGCTCCCTACTGCATAACATGAAATTATACAAAATTCAAGCACAGGACACAACAACAGAAGGCAGCCCAACTCCAGCATCCATGTCTCCAGAAATGCCATTCCTGCCCCTTTGACAGCTGGATTTTTTTTTTGGTCCCTGCGTCCCCTGCGAGCCAGGACTCTTGAGCCATAATTAATCTGCCAGCTATTTTGAGTGGGTTGTGGAGCCATCAAGTCCCGAGGGGGTTCCTAGGAAAACTCCCAGTAGGCCAGTGTGACTCGTGCATAGGCCTGTGATGCAGCACGGAGTGGGTGAGGTATCCTGTGATTAAAAGTTCTTGAATTTTTGTCACTTATATGTGGGATTTGGCCATGATAGAGATTATCATACAGAAATCAATCTGCTTTTCCCATGCTGGTGCAGAAGAGCTGATTTCAGTACAATGAGTAAGGAGTAAAATGAAACACTCTGGCATATGCAGCGCTTCCACCTGCCTTGAAGTAATCTGTGTTTTTATAGTATTATACGAACTACCACTGTTGACTGGGCTTGTATTGCTGTACTTAAATTCCCACATGGCAACATTTCTTTGTGGAAGGCATTCGGACTACTTCTCCTCCCTCCCTGATCACCATGCAGAACCTCTCTCCACATTTTTTTCCTCCAATTTATACAGCCTATCCTCACAGGCCTTGGGTTGCAGGGAGCTTTCTTCCAGAGGGCAGGGCGCAGTTCATGCTGGAGTCTCTTGGAGGATCACAGGAGTTAGTAGTGGACCAGACCAAAGGTAGCAAATCCATCTCCCTGCAGGGGTAGGACAGTCTCGCCGCAATATTTGTTGCATCCGATTGTGTGTTAAATTGACACCACACTTGCTCTTAGACACAAGGCCAAAGCAACTTCTAAACAAAACAGAGTGCTATGCCCCCTTCCCAGTAAGATGAGCTCAGTGATTCCCAAACCCTGCAAGCACGGGAGCGCAGAGCTGAACTGGAGACCCACACTCAGCTCCCAAGCTGCTGTTAGACTGAGAAGACCACGGAGGCGCCAAAATTAGAGCCCTTAAGCTAGTTTGATAGCGGTGATTATCATCACCCAGAAAGGGGCAAAATCCAGGAAAGGGCCTGACATTACATTTTGCAGCACTGTAAGCTTATGTAGGGCACTCTAGTATTTCATGGTTTATTTGTGTAGCCAAAATTGAGGACAGGGACAGAGGGAAATACAATCTCAGCTCATTTTGGTGTCAATAGCAGCTGAGTGTATGAATGAATCTAGCTGAGTGGACCAATTCGCATGCTGTGAAAAGGCAATGGCGTTACACCAGGAATTAATTTGGCTCTGAATGACTGAGGGGTGGCATCTGGATGAGTCAAATCTAGTTCCAATGAGTAATGACAAAGGGTCAAAAATCTGTTCTTGGATCTCAGACATAAAGTACAACAGTCTGGACAGAATTTGCCCAAAGTCTAATGGCTGTTCAGCAATTTTTAATGTAAAATTAGTTGGCCTCATTTCTATTCCTCATCAACAAAAAAATACTACCAGAGCAAGGGGGGGAATAGAGCCCTTGAGCCACATTCTGGTCTTACTGCCACAAAGATGACTTTAAAGCCCATTTCCTACTTTTTTCAAATCAGGGAGACCTAAGTGTATAGCATAACAATGCATTTCCAGGTCAACTTTTTGTGTTTTTTCTTCCACCCTTAATTAAACCATTGACAGATTCAGCCCTTACCTCATAGTTCCAGCTTAGCAAAATATTTCGCTTGGGTATTTCCTGTTTATGTTTAAGAATTGGTGAGTGGCAGGTGTTCCTGCGGAGCTTGCAGGGACTTGGGTGGAGCATGTTTGTTGCATAAAGAGGCAGCTGCTGTCCCGACCATTCCTCCACCTCCTATGTGGCTCTTCCCCACTTTCTCTTTATACCATCCTCTTCCCAAATATGTGTACCGCTCTCCTGTTTATCCCCAGATGTGCGCCCCCACACCCTGCCACATGGCAGGCTTCCCCCCCCCCCCCCCCCCCCCCAGCTCCTGATTCCTTCTTGACTATTGTGTCCTGCTCTTTCTGTCATGGTAGCCCACATAGAAGCCATGAAGATTCTGCACGGTCAGCATGGAAATTGAGAACTCTATGGGCTTGATAATGCTTTTTGTAACGTCTAGAATAACTAAATCCTTCAGTCATGTTTGCAGAGCAACCCTAAAACTCATGAATCAGACCAATCAGCTCCTGAAGGCTACAAGCAGGGTGATTTAACAAGCCTTAGAATGCTCTGTGTGGCTTAAGTCAAGATGCTTATTACTAGTGTTCCTTGAAATATTTATAGCAAAGGGAAAAAAAACCTCCAAATCTAATGGCTTTGGATTTTGTTTCCATTTTTTTTTAAACAAGGATCACATTTTGCACTGAAAGTTTTAGCATGTAAAAACTGCTGTTTCACGAGTTTAGCAGAAGTGTGTTGGCTTTAATTGTTGCCAGCTGGCTTATAGCATAAACTGCCTGTAATGCTGGTAGGCTTGAGGGATTGTATTTCAGCAATACTGAAAGTGAAATAAAATAGTTTGTAGCAGATTTCTACCTTTAGTTTGCTGAACAATAATCTATCCCAGGAGATACCTGCAGTGTTTATGTCTAATTTGCATCAAATTGAAATGACTCATTGCATTCTTTTCCTTTTTGACTTGTAACTGGAAGTTTATCCTGTCTGTAACTCTCTGACATTTCTTCCTTAGGGTTTACACCACCAGGAATGGATAGGTCATCTCCAGACAACAGTCCAGTCCATGGTCTGTTACGGCAACCCTCGATCACAACAGGCGCCAACATCCCTATTATAACAGAGCTAGGTAAGGAAAACAGAGACACTCCTTTTATGTCCATCTCCATATATATTTTTCCATCTCCTTGTACAGGCCTCGCGAGAGTTACCTATTTCATAGTCAATGCCACCATATTTACTCTTCAGTTAACTGTTTTGACTTACTCTTGCTAAAGAAATATTGGGGGATATTTTTTCTACTTGGATAAATAATTAAACTAGTTCCTCCCTACGTGTTTTCACCTTGTGTGGTCTTGAACACATGCTACATTAGGTAAGAGGCTGTATTTAATGTATTGTACCAATTAGGCAGGGTTCTTTGGGACGTTCTTTTTCACAAAGAAAAGTTACGTAAGATGCCAGCAGACTATTTAAAAGGTGAGTTGGTTAATCCTTCATGCTCCAAAACTTGTTTAATATTGCGTAACCAAACTGCTTAGTGACATGACACTTGCTACCCTTGAGAGTGAGGCAACTAGTTACCTGGGTATGATTTCCGCTCTCTCTGTGGATATTTATGTTGTCAAGTAGTGTGGTGTGGTGAAGTGCAGAAGCTTTCATGGCAAATACAAACTTGATTTGTGGTCCTTAGTCCTTTTTATTTTTTTTAGAGCCTTACTTGTCTTACTCCCTTATTTTACTCTCTTTCTGTACTTTCTTTCCCCCCCTAAATACTTTACTTATTAGCTAAGCCTGGCAAACTTCTGCCTTTGGTTTCAATCAGTCAGGAAAAAAACAGTGGAACCCACATACTAATGATAACTGAACTGGGTAAGAAGTGCCTTTTTCCTTCACATCACTGTCTTCTTTTTTGTTATTGGTGGTGTTGTTCCTACTGTCATCAGCTTTTTCTTTATGTATCTGGCTGTATCAGAGGGGCTACCCTCATGGCACTGCTTTAAATGTGTTTTATTTGTGGTTCTGGTAGAAATTGACTGTCTTGTTCTGGCCTTTCTTAATGATTTCTTTTTCACGCAGCATCAGTAAACCTTTGATCACACTCGTCTGACCTGCCGGCTGTTTCCATAGCATCTTCTCACCTATTCATTTTCTTTGGCCTCAGCCTCCTTCTCTCTTATTTCAGTCTATTGTCAATTTGACTGACATGTTTTAGCGCTCACAGGAAGTCAAAAAAGAAATAAAAGATTTCAAAGAAGAAACCAGAGTATCATATCTTTCCTCAAGCTGTTTGTTTGTTTATTTTTGTGGGTAGACCTTCTCTCAGACTCTGAAGCTATAAAAGTAGCTAAGCTTCTATGCTGCACTATCTCAATAAAACAAGATTTCACCAGCGGTTGGGAGCAGTGTTTGATTAGCATTTCCTGTGGTGCAGTGCTGCGCTCTTAAACCTACCACTGTCTAGCCCAGAGACCTTTTATAGAAATCATAGCAGGCTAACTTGCATCAGGAAGATAAAGATATATTCAGGCTTAAACTGCACTTGTAGAATTCACATAAGATTTGCCGTAAGTTGGAAACTGGCACTACGTACTGGTAGAAAGTCTGTGTCAAAGTCAAGTATTAGTTTTACAAGTCTGCCAGATGTAAGTGGAAAAAAAGTACTACTGTTGATAGTTCCTCTCCTCAGCTAGCAAATTAAATGAAGGCTCAATCTTTTCAAAAAGTGTATTTTGAAACAGTACAACAGGTTTTCAAATGATATTTTGCTTAGAAGCCCAAGAATAAATTGACAGGCATTGGGAAAGATAGTATTATTGTAGATGGAGCTATTTACCAGGATGAAATTCATCTGCATCACATAATGTAACTAGTGACTGTATATACCTCTGAGAGATGTTACTTTCTAGTGGTTACAGCAGGCGATGGGGAGTCAGGAATTGCATGTTCTATTACCAACTTTGATACTGATTGACCTGGTTAGGTCACAGCCTAGTGGTGCCTTAATTTACCCATCTGTTAAAATGAGGATAATAATGCTTATCTTCTTCACAGGAGTGCTATTTTTATTTATATATATATATATATATATGCCTTGTTCATACTTGTGGAGCTCTTCAAGGTCCTTGCGTGAACAGTACAGTACTATATTAGTGGACAATTACTATTTAAAATGGATGGTTTGATCAAATAAAAGTCACTGTCTCAAGAAGATAGTTCGGGCATAATCCTAGACAAAAAGTGGAGCCAACACCTGAGTCCATTAAAGTAAACGGCATTAGAGTTTGGCTCTTTAGGAGCAGCCTTGTCTACTAAAAAAATAAATACAGTGAATTTCCAATAAATATGAGACAAGAAAAGAATTCAAGACCCACTCTATCAGATGCTGCAAAACGGATCATTTCCCAGACCTGGATGGGAACTGAAATTAATTTGTCATTTAAGTTTTAGTAAGTTCAAAAGCATCTTTGGTGACACAAGTTGTTGGCACTTTTATGGCTAAGGAGTCCTAGGATGGAAAAGAAATTTTTGTAGCTAGGTTGGTGAGGCGGTAGCTGAAACCCTGTTGATGATCATTGCTACTGTAGGATAGTAGTAGAACTGCAGTGCATTGCTTTTGCATGGCAAGCTGAATGGGGAGCTTCCCTCTTTGGAACTGCAATTGCATTAACACAGCTTCATCAGAAAAAAATCACAGTAGCAGATTCAACAAATGCCTTTGGGTTGAACCAGTGTTTTTGTGGACAAGGTTTATTTCACAAAGTGGACCTGAGGTTAACGGCTCACCGCATATCCATGTAGCCCTAGCCATTGTATCTCACCTATACTGAGGGAAAATGTATGTCAGCACCATGGCAGGTGAGCAGGTGTTACCAAGAAGGTTGGTTTTACAGCACAGGGATATTCACCTTTCATTCATACAAGCAAAATATGGATCAACAGATTTTTAAGTGCACATTTTCACATCCACTTTGATTTCATTTTAAGTGATGTCAAAGACACAAGTCTGTGTTTCCAGACACACGCCGTTGCATTTTCTTTCTGATTGTGTAGTATGTAAGGTCACATTCTGCTGGTCAAGAAGCACATGATGATATTTTTTGTGTTATCATTTTCAGTAAACGATTCAAACGTTCAGTTTTTGGACCAAGATGACGACGACGACCCAGACACGGAATTGTATCTCACACAGCCATTTGCATGTGGAACCGCGTTCGCTGTCAGTGTACTGGACTCCCTCATGAGTGCTGTAAGCAAATTCAAACTTTCTCCCTCTTCCCCATCAGACAGGCCATGGGAGGCTGATGTTGTGTAGCAGTTCCACTGCCACCATGCAGCCTGAAGGAGAGGATACCTTCCCTTAGGCCTCCATACACCGTCATTACTTGAGCTGTGCACTGAGCCCCAACTCCCCTCAAAAATATTTTGGCGCATAACTCCTGTTGCTATCTAGAGAAGTTATACACCTCAAATGCCTTTGAGGATCTGGAGCAACTAACCTCTCAGACCATAGGGCGTGCATCTTGACCTAAGTCTTCAAAAGCAACTGTTGATTTTGGATGCGCACTATTTTCAGAAAAGGTTGAGCATCCACCTTTTGAAAGTCAGGTGAATTGCAGCAGGGTGTGTAAAGTTAACTATCCAAAAATGGAAGCCCTCAAAAATCACCCTGGGAAATTTAGGGCATTATCTCTAAAAATCAAAAACGTAACTACCTTGACAGTTCAGTGTTTTATACATTTTACAGCTTCTAATTATTTTTTATTGTTGTCCTTCATGCATAAAGTGATAGATCATACTGGTGGATAACAAACAAAAGGTTTGCATGTTTATATCAGATCTGGCCAGCAGACAAAAGGTTGGATACTTCTGCAAAGCTTAATTAAACCAGCTGATCCTCTTGAGTGTGCAAAATGGGCTGGAAATTAATGAGAATGGGATTTCTTGAAAGACTGGCTACATCACACTTCTGGGTCTGATGTTGCATGTAAACATGCTGTCAGGTTATTCCAATATTCCTGCTTGTATCTGGAACCCAGAATGCAAAAACATAAGAAATTGTGATGGGGGGTTTGTTTTTAACCAATTTCAAACCTTGAAACAAGTTCATAGAAGGTTTATTTTGAGTTTCAGTGGAGTTCAAAATAAGCAGCAATTTTATCTAAACCAGTTTTTGGCCATCCATAGCAAATAAATAGTCTTCATCTTTTATTTTATTTTAAAATCAGGCGGAGAATACTCTCTCAATACATACAGGGTATCCGTCTCCACTTTTACCTAGAGCCGGGGCCATTTTTAACTGGTTTAGGCACTCAATTAAAGGACCTCCATTTAAAAACTTTGTACTCTTCATGTGACAGCAGGTTAATGTTGGTGCAGCTTTCTGCAAATGGACCAAATGGAAAGCAACCAGTCTAGGATATTTTATAGAACTGGGAAACTAACAGTAGTTGAATCTATTCCAGTTTGCAGATTGGTATTTTTCAATGGAAGTAGACCTTTCAGGGTAGATGACTAAGATGCAAGAGAGCTGTAATTAATGGAGAAAAATATGAAATGTTGTTTATGATAAGCTCCATTAAGCAGGCCTGTTATATTATACCTCTTTAAAACTGTTCAAATAAGTATCCCTTTGGAGACCTTGTTTGTTCCTGATTATCCTAGCTACAGATGTTTCAGAATACTCTTTTGTTGCAGTATCAGCTGTTATAATATGATTACTTTGTAAATTATGTTTTTAATAGTGCCTTTCGTGATCCTGATTGGGTTCTGTTGAAAAAAGTTAGTTTCGAGCCTTGATTTAAAAATAGACTTTAAATAGGTCAAACTCACTAACGGCCTCCTGATGTACATCTGCTAAAGATAATCTATCCATGTGAAAGGCAGCTGTGGACTTAAACTGATCTTTACTTGTGCGGCCAATATGCTGTTTGTTCACACAAAATCTGTTTTGTGGGTTAAAATGACTGTGCCTGCCAAAAAATGCAACTGCAAAATTAGGGGCTGGTTGAGAGTCCTTTGTAAAGTTGAACCTGAACTTTCAGAGTACTCCATGGAATGTAGTTTCATGATACCGGAGATCAGTTGGTTTAAGCCCCAAATAATACTAAAGATGGGGAAACCAATGTTTTTTTTTAATAAGAGCCAACTATAACCTTCACCTAAAAGTCCTACCAAATTTTTGGTGGTTCAGAAAAGTACAGTTAATCTTTATTTAAAAAAACAAAAAACAAATGTCTACTAGACTTCTGTCCATTCCAGCCACAGCTTGAGAGAGGAGTAATGAAACAACGTGGGTGAGCCTATTCTCACAGTGTTTCATTCCAGTAAGGCCCATGAAGTAACAGTAATCTTATGAGATACCCTGTTCTTGTGAGTCGTCAGCCAAATTTTGCAGAGTTGACACGTTTAGAAAGTCCAGATAAGTATCCAACCAAACTAAAACTCTAAACCATTACTAATAAAAATTTTATGGGTAAAAGGCTTAGCATTTCCATGTAATACCTTGGAACTCTTAAATATGAAGGTTCCAAACTGGCATTTTGAAAGCTTCACCTAAAGAGACAAACGGGATTCCTGAATGAAACCTGCTTATTTGAGTTTTAGTATTAGGAGGACACTGAGGAGTTCTATCATATTTAAAAGCAGCTGACAAGAGGATAGAATGAAAATATGATTGAGAGCTTTCTAGACAATGGAACCCGAAAGATCAGCCTTCCAACTCATTTTCAGACAACATTTAAACATCAGGTCCATTTAGATTTCACTGATTTCTTTTTTTCTGTAGCTCTCTTCCCAAAATTGCCATTTAATCAGGTGTCTAAGCATCCCCATCCAAAGAATGTTGCATAATTCAATTCCTGCTGCTTGCTGCTTCACTTATTGAAAGGCTAATCCTTCTATTTATCACAGGCATTCCCAGAGTAACAGATAGCAATGTTACAGACTCTATGCCATTGCTTTATTGTGCAAACACTAGAAAGATAAATTATAAGAGAGAATAATTGTGTTTATGCTTAGATAACTCACAATGGAGCATTACAATTTAGAAACATTTCCTTTGAGCACAGTCAGTTTATTCTTCACAAAGTAGATGTGACTATTTTTCCCTCTAAATATCTAGCTATCGATACCATACCTGTTCACAAACTCTGTCTTCTTTCTTCTGTGAAGACTCTTCTTCAAACTTCTTTCATTCTTAAGTCATCAAACAACATGATGGGGCATCACAGTCCGAAGCCAGTGAAATGAGTGTGATGCCAGAAATAGCAAATTCTGACTTAGGGTGAATCCCTGGTTCTTTTCCTTGGTTAGTATTTCTTCTGTGGGAATTATTTTCCAGTCCTCGTTTGCCGCCCTGATGCTGCCTCCTCTTCCTTCTGCTTTGCCAACAGGGGCAGGGTCACTCTCCCCCCTAGTCCTGGGAGGTTTTCCTCTGTCCAAGCTACAGGGTGGGAAAGGAACTCTCTCCTCTCCTAGCTGTCAAATGGATGAGGTGTCTACCACCTTTCCCTTTCTCCCACACCTCTCTTGGGGTGATGGGAAGGGAGAGCTGCTTCATATTTTTATTCTCTACCCAAAAAAGGGCATCCTGTCACTTCCCACACCACCTGATCCATTGGCTCTGTAGTATCCACTTTGTCTGACAGAGTTTGCTTTTTGTGACCTGACCTCTACGTGTACTGAATAAATTCAAGCATTGATCCCAAAATATTCAACATGATTGTAGGATCAGATGAGTCATACTTTCACTACACTAGCTCCACAGCAATTCTATAAGAGGGAAGTCCTTTGTCACATGTTGGTTCACTTCGGGACTTGAGTAGGATCAAGTCAACTATATTGATTTAATTACTAAATTCCAGGTGTAAAGTAAGAGAGTAATAAGGCCCATCAATCTGTGTTTCTTTCTTCTCTTTAGCACTAATGAAACTATGCACAAGACGACTTCACTTATAGCTACACAATATATATCGCTTCTACACAATAATCCTTCCTGTGCAGGTTTTTTTGCCTCTTCAGCGAACATCAATATGCAGAGAAGAATGCTTTGTTTATTGATAAGGACTTTTTACTTTAGGATTTATACTGAATATAGAAATGGGTCCCATCCAAACTCTCAGGTATTTCACCTGGCACGGATTTTAAGTTTGACAATAGCTATTCTTAACCAAGGCTGACTAACCTTTACTGCGTCTCTGGAATAGACATGAGCCTCTGCCAGAGTTTTTCATTATATTTTAGTCTAAGTATTTGATTTGCGGTAAACATCTACAAACATATAAAATACGTGTGGAACGGTATAGACATATACTTCTCTTCCTTTAGTGGGGCTGCCTGGGGCAATCAAAGCATATTTTCACAATACGCTTGCTTATAGCAAAATGTAAGTTGGTTAAAAGCCAAGGCTTTGTAACCTTATCTCAGACACAGTGCATTTTACTTTTTTTTAAAAAAAGCAAACTTTACACAGGTGGATGAGGTATGTGTTGAGATTTTCAAAAATCATAAGACTCAAGATATCTTAAAAGAGTCTGAAAATCAGGTCCCTTTTAGTGCCACCATCTCAAAATCAGGCCACCTCTAAGATGTGCCAAGTTGAACACCCAAAATCACTAGTGACTTTTGAAAATCTTGGCCATCTTCTGTAGCTATAGCAGGCAAAACAAAGTGCAGGATGCAAAAATGCCATTTGTCCCAACAAGCATCCTCACCATTAGCTTTATCGCTGTGAAGTGATTCCCAGACATCTTCAGTCTGGATGGCATTCAGTTTGGTAATGAGGGTACAACACATATGGCCATGCAAACCATCCAGTGCTTGAGCATCATTTCTATACATACCACTGGCAGCGGGATTGGTGTAGCTTCAGGGAATGTCATCAGTACCAAAGGGTCTATTCAGAGCCAGATCATGAGACTTAAGTTAGAATTTCCTGGCATCTATTGGTCTGTGTTAGAACCTTAATATTTGTTAAAAGATTATTCTAGCAACATAGTCCCTTTTCCCCTTATACAAACACGCAGAAGGATATAGTCTCTTTCTTTCTCCTTTATACAAACAGGAATAAGAAGAAACAGAAAGGCTACTTTCCAGTAGCACCCCCAAGGTCCTTTACAATCTCTTTTATTCAGAAAGGAAATGTTTTATGAAATGGACAGTTTGAAACATAAGGCTTTTCTGTTTTTGTATCCTGCCATTCAGAAGGATTAGCAGGTAGTAAAGCATCCTCTTACCCAGAGGACTCACAATATCCTTAATAGTCTGGGAGGTACTTTTAAAATATAGGACAATATAAAACATTGTTCTTTCACCTCTGCTTCGGACCTGTCCCAAGGGCCTATACAGTATTAGGTTGATGAGTTTAGCTCAGTAACTCCCCATATTTGGATATGCATTCACCTGCAGCAAACACTATCCTTTTGACAGAATGCATCATGTAAGAAAAAACAAGCCAGTTAAGATATGTGCCTGAAATGGAAGTGAAATAACTACTATAGTATGGTATATTTTTCCTTTAAAAAATTATCAGAGTAGCAAACATTAAAAAATGGCAGCTGTGACATGGAAAATGACAATTTTAGAGTAGTTATAAATGAAAGGCGACGTGTCATTAAAGTTAAAGAAATGTTATTAAAAGATGTGTTAATTTTCAGTTAAATTTTCTGTAAAAGACCAATTAGTTTAAAAGGCTTGATAGCATTAACTGCGGAACATAAGCTCTGGTAATTATGCTTTAAAAATGGTTGAACAAACAGGAAAGCAGTTCCAGAACATTTACACTCCAAAACAGCTGCAACAGAATTCAGTAGTACGGGCTAGGTGGCACTGCTACCTCAGATATCCATTTCAGAATTTGCTTGTCATTTAGCCATGTTGTAGGGCCTATGATGCATTTCCTTTTTTTTCATTACTCAGCAATGTATCCAGTGCATGTTCTCAGACTAGTAATCACAACAGTCAGCGTGGGGTACAGTTAGTAGTTGAAGTGTTTTCCAGTTATGATTATACAATTAACAAAAAGAATTCCCTTACTGTTGTTACTGAAAAATGGCTTGTTACGTTTAGTGCTCCAACACCTTTCCAACAACATTCATTCAGCACATTTTTTTTCCTTATATGTACTGACATATCCAGGACTTGTATCCTTCCACAGCATGAGTAGAAGATGGCTCTCAAATTATTTTTTTACTGTATTATTAGTCCAAAAGAAATGGTTATCAGCCAGGTCAGATTTTTTTTTTTTTTAAACCCTTTGAGCCTGATCTTCTGAGGTGCACTGTGCTTTTCGTCACCACAGTGGAAAGATTTGAAGAAGGGCTTGAGTCTCATGGGAGTTGACAGCATGCAAGATTGGGCAGCATTAATAATCTTGAGTCATCCAGAAAGCCCTCTATTTGCCACACCATAGATGCCTATTCACTTAGGCTAGTGTCTGATTGGCTGCAGTACAAGAGGTCTCCATTCTCAAAGTCAGAATATTTTCATTCAGCGACAGCAGCAAGAACAAAAAGTGTCACTTGACTGCACTCATCCATCAGATTAAATGCTAACATCCACATCAGTCCTAGTGGGAAACCCAAATTAAACTATTGTGCCAAGATAAATGTTGTCTGCTTTCCAACTAAATGTCTTAGCTTTGCCTTGACATTTGTCTAGCAGTGGGAGACCATTCTCCTATGACAGCATGCTGTTCCATTGACCATGGGCCTGATTCCCCACCGAGTTGGAACAATTTTACATCACTGTAAATCCATTGAATCCCATGGGATTACTCCTGGGATCAGAATAAGGCCTATTATCTGTTAATTTGACACAATTATTGTTTGTATTAATGGTTTTGTGACAGGTGTGCTACTTGATGCCATTGCTTCTGATTCACAGTTTAACATGAGTGAAGTGAATGGTGTGGTCTCAGCCTAGTGTTGTCCATTCCCACCCCCTCCACCCCCAAACCAATATCCGCCAAACACGCCCAGTTTATTTCCTCAAAAGTCAGGCTTTCTAGACCTTGTATCATTTTTGTAGCTGTCTTCTGGGCAGTCGTCCCCCACCCCCTTTCCTATGATGGGGCACCCAGAACTGGACACAGTTCTGAAGCTGAGGCTTCACCAGTGCCTCGTAGAATGGAACTACTATTGTGTGTGTCTTACATATGACTCTCCTGTTAATACATCCCAGAACTAGATTACCCTTTTTGGCATACCCTGGTTGGCTCATAGTCAACTGGTGATCCACTATAACCCCCAGATCCTTTTCAGCAGTTCTATCACCTAGGCAGTTAGTCCTCGTTGTGCATTTGATTTCTCCTGCCTAACTTTAGGGCTTGTCTTTAGTGACCATCATCTTGTTGATGTTAGACCACTTCTCCAATTTGTCAAGGTCATTGGAGGACAGAAGCCAAAATGTGCTTGCAACTCCTCCCATCTTGGAGTCATCTGCAAATTTTATAAGTTTAATGACCATTATCCAAGTAATTAATGAAAATATTGACTAGTACTACATCCAGAACAGAGTGCCTCCTGTGGAACCCCCCCTGTAGATACAGCCTCTTCCTTGATAACTACTGTTTGCTCTTTCAACGAGTTCTACACCCACATTAAAGTAATTTAATTTAGACCACATTTCCCTAGCCTGCTTATGAGAATGTCATGTAGGCCCGTGTTAAAAGCCTTACTAGAGCTATTATGTGTCCTGCTTCCCCCCATTCACCTTGTCAAAGAAGGAAAATAGGCTGGTTTGGCATGCTTTGTTCTTGACAAAGTGCTGCTGGCTCTGCCTTATAACTCTATTATCCGCTAGGTGCTTACAAACGGATTGTTTAATAATTTGCTCCAATGTCTTTCCAGGTAGGAAATTTAGGCTGACTGGTCTATACTTCCCCCAGTTTTTAAAGATAGGTACTATATTTACCCTTCTCCAGTCCTCTGGGATCACACGTGGCCTCCAGAAGCTCTTGAAGATAATTGCTAATCGTTCTGAGGTGATTGCTTCAGCTATTTTCATAAGTGCCTAAAGGTGAATTTCATCAGGCCCTGCCGATTGAATACATCTCATACGTCCAAATCTTCTTTACCCCGTTATTTCCCTGTTTTGGATTGTGAGCCTTCCTCCTTGCTGTTAAGGTCACCATAACCCTTCATAGTGGAGACTGAAGAAATGTAGGAATTAAACACCTCAGCCTTCTTGATGTCATTATTAGCGATCCTTAAGTAGTGGACTTTCTCTTAATGTATTGTGCTTTATGTCCCTTGGTAGATGTAACTCATTTTGTGTTTTAGCCTTTCTGATTTTGTCCCTCCATGCTTATTCTTTTGTAACCAGCCTTGTCAATTTGATGGAGATATATTGGCCTAATCCTTCACATCTGGATAGTTTGCTGCATGTAATAAGAAACTTCCAACTCTCCTCAACTTGTTTTTCTCTTAGATTTTCTTCTTGGGACCCTTACCTATCGGTTCTCTGAATTTGTTAAAGACTGAAGTCCATTGTCCTTATTCTGCTACACTAATGCCTTCCTTTTCTTATGGTCACTTTTGCCTTCAAGTTTCAGATTTGCAACCAATTTCTCCTTAGTCAGAATCAAGTCTAAAATGGCTGTCCCGCTGGATACTTCTTCTGAAGCACAAAGTTGTCCCCAGCACATTCCAAGAACTTATTGGCCATTTTGTGTTTAGGCGTATTACTTTTTCAACAGATGTCAAGTCCCCCCCATTACTACCGGGTCAGTGATGCCAATTAAGTTTATTATATGTACTATCCCTATAATCCTATCATTCAGAATTTTACCCCTGATAGTCTCCTTTGCTTCTGATTACTCAGACCCATACCCCCTTTGAAGTGATCACAAAATAGTCTTTTGCTTCCAACCTTTAAAAGTTTACTTATTATATGCGCCACTTCCCCTTAGAGTAGTAAATAAATATCACATTTGGAAGCAATTCTGATCCATCAGCTAACTATATACATACAGTAGACATTTTGTAAAATCACAGTAATAATTGTCTGTGTATATAATTACTAAAATGCCAATTCTGGATATTTTTATCTAGACTGGATTTTTTTTTTTGTAATTTAGGCAACAAGTGTGTATATAAAACAACAGAGGCCTCAAGTCATGAAAATGAAGCTTTTATAGCAAACAAATCTCCGAGAAGAATTTTTTTTTTAACAGGAGTCACATATGAACATACGAGAGCCCAAGAGAAATGATGAAGGTCTGCAAACTAACTCTATTCTCTGACCATGTGACCTAGAACAAGTTAATTAATGTCTATGTCCCTCTGTTTCCCCATCTCTGAAATGTAGCTAGTGATGCTTCCCTGACTTTGTAATCAGCACTGAGATCTGTGGATGAAAAGTACAATTTGAAGCTGAGGTCATCAGGTCAAATCTATAGATAGTTTTTATAGGGTCTAACTTCAATAGTAGGCAAGTGTCAATAAGGCAAGTCTTTTGCCCCCAAGAGCTATATATGAACCTTTTTCTCCTAATCTGCTTTTTTGCGGGCAAGTCTCTTGAAAAACACCAGACATCAGTAGGATTGGAAGTAGTGGCTGATTTTTTGCGTAGTCTCTTTTTAAACAGCGCATGTTGTATACTGTAGATATTTAACTGGGTATCTTTGAACTAGACCAGTATCCTTTTAAAGTCATGCATCTGGCATTAAATTAATATTTAAAACACCCATTGTTTGCCTGACAGACCAGCAATGCTTCAGATGCTGGCAAAATGTCAGTGTAGAGTAAGTCTTCCCTAATAAACCACACTTACCCTATACCCTAGAGTTTTTTAAAAGGACCACCAGGATCCCAAACTCATCATACATTTATCTGGAATGAACTCAAAATGTTTAATTGATACGTGCTTATGTCTGAACACTGTCAAGTCTCGTAATAAGATGTTTAGTACAATACATCGGTTAGACTGCTAGAGTCCAGCCACAGTAATAAGTAATGACATTTGCAGCACAAAGGCAGCTCCCCAACGAATTGGTGACAAGTATAAAAAGGCAGACTAGCTCGTGTAAGCTTTAAATGTGGTCTGAATTTTACAATTACATGTCCTAAAGCCTGTTATTAGACGTGAAGGCAAAGAGAAGGAAAGCAGTCATTGCATCACTACTAACACCAATTATAGGAAACATAAATCATTCAAATTTTTGTTCTTTAATAAAAATCAGCCTGAATTGGTGTTTAAAAGGAAGGATCTAGTGTAGGAGCCTAATGGGATAGAAGAAAATAGAGTAATTGGAGGCTGCTGTCTTTTCATTTTCTATGTAAAATTATTTGAAGAGACAGCCAAGAACTTTAAACAGCAGAAACCTAGAAAAGTTGTAATTTGGATGTCTTCAGTTGTGACTTTAATGGTGTTTGCTTAAAGAGCTTTCTTTTATCTCTGCAGACATACTTCAATGACAATATTCTCACACTGATACGGACGTTGGTAACAGGAGGAGCCACACCAGAGCTGGAAGCACTGATTGCTGAGGAGAATGCGCTGAGAGGAGGCTACAGCACACCCCAGACACTTGCAAACAGGGACAGGTGTCGAGTTGCTCAGTTGGCTTTGTATGACGGGCCATTTGCAGACCTAGGGGTAAGCTCATAAAAGAAAAGTAAAATCAAGGCAGCCATTCAGTAACTGTTTCATCTTCTGTTGAATTTTTTAAAAAAAGGTTTTCGTAACAATAAACATGGCATTCCTCTTTTTTAATTTCTCCCCCTCCCCCTAAAAGCCATGGAGTCCACTTGAAATTTTGAGAAGATCTGGTGATATATTCCTGTGCTCAGTCCCACACTGCCTCTATCCTGGTTAAGAAACTATATGAGGATCCAACTTGTTAGGCTCCATTGTCTATGCAGGCTGAAATCAATGTAAAATAAATAGTTTCTGTAACAAGGTCCTCAGGTCCTATCCATGGCTGGGTCCTCCAAATCTATTCATCTAAATTTTTCAGAAAGACACTATAATTGCTTCCATGAACCAGTCCTGTTAAAAAAAATAAGTCAGTGTGCAAAGGGATGGGAAAAACAGTTTGGATAAAATAACAGCTGACCTCAAACCCTCTTTCTAAAGGTGAGCGAAACCAAAATCTTTGTAGCGCTTTGATAGGTTAGCATATTTTTTTCTTTGTACCCCTGAACTTCCTGGTTTTTGCTAAGACCATAAGCATAAACCTGAATATACAGCAAGGAAGATTATATTGTGTTGTTTCCAGCCTAATCAAAATACATACATGCTCAAAATCATGTGACAACCTCTTTGTCTGATTTTCCTAACCCAGTACCCAAAAATAAAAAAGTTCAATAAGCAGCCAGACACATAGAGACATTTATTTGAATCAAACCAAATTTCCATCCCTTATGAATCTTGCTCATGCTTTCCCAAAGCATCCTTTTCATCTTTCATGACAATTTGACCTCTTATGTAAATTAATCTATGATTTTCTGTGGTTTTTAAGGAACACAGTGCTCCATTCTCCATGAATAGAACTGGTAAATATAATCTTTAGTCATTGGACAGGCTACAAAATGACACATCTACAGACAAACAACCCATTTACTGCAAAAGTAAAATGAGAATGAAAAGAAGATTTTTAAATATGATCATCTTGATAGGATTAACAGATTCTTAATTTGGATACTCAGATTAACATTTAGGCAAATAAAACAGCCTTTGCCTGCCTCAGTGTTCATCTTGGGTAGTTAATTTCTGCCTACCTTGAATACCCATAAAATAGCAATTAACAAAAATTATTTATGCAATATCCCTAATACAAATTGTGGAGTTGCTGCTATAAAAATTGCTGTTATGTTCCACCTCTGTCCTGATTACATTTCAGTGTTGGGTGTATAAGGCCCACTAGCGTGTGGGTCATAGTCATGCTGTTGCACAGGCCAACTGTCTGAAACTTTCATTCATTTGTCAAAGTAATCATTTTTCTTTAATAGTTAATACAATAACTAGAGCTACTAGGCAAAGGAAAGATGTGGACAAATTGGAGAAAGTCCAGAGAAGAGCACTATAATGATTAAAGGTCTAGAAAACGTGACCTATGAGGGAAGATGGAAAATATTGGGTTTGTTTAG
The DNA here is from genome assembly GCF_026122565.2 of Emydura macquarii macquarii. NCBI lineage: Eukaryota > Metazoa > Chordata > Testudines > Chelidae > Emydura > Emydura macquarii. The sequence continues at coordinate 9,968,207 of NW_027130204.1, read as the reverse complement.
TTTGGAGAAGAGAGGACTGAGGGGGGGGACATCACAGTTTTCAAGTAGACAAAAAGTTGTTACAAGGAGGAGGGAGAAAAATTGTTCTCATTAACCTCTAGGAGAGGACAAGAAGCAGTGGGTTTAAATTGAAGCAAGGGCAGTTTAGGTTGGACATTAGGAAAAACTTCCTAAGTGCCAGGGTAGTTAAAGACTGGACTAAATTGGCTAGGGAGGTAGTGGAATCTCTATCATTGGAGATTTTTAAGCACAGGTTAGACAAACGTCTATAAGTGATGGTGTAGATAATACTTACGTCTGCCTTGAGTGCAGGGGACTGCACTAGAAGACCTCGCGAGGCCCTTTCCTCTCCTACAATTCTATGATTTAATGGTCAAATGTTCGAAAGTGGAGACCAAACCTTTGACCAAATGCTTCAGCATTCAGCTAAAGTTAGCCATTAAATTAAGTAACCCAGAGACAAAACTTACCTTATTTTCAAATACTAGAGAACATCTTTCACTCTATTGCAGCTCCAGCTCCACATTAAGCTGACATCCCCAGGAGGGTTACATTGGATAAAGAATAGTTTTTAGAAGGGATATAATCTCTTAAACTTCAGGACATTAAACAAATACTAATGGATGGATTAAGAATTGGTGCTATGGTCAAGGTATTCCATCACTGTCCACCTTACATCTCCCTTATTCAAATATGCAGACCATACAGTAGTTTTAATATGAATATTTTTAGGTGCCTCCAATACGTGTCGTGCTGGAGCAGAATTATGAATTGTGTAGGGAAGTCACTGTACATGATTATAAACAGGGTCTGCATTCATCGGAGTTCTGAGTTCTTTTCCAAGCTCTACAACTGTCTTCATGTATGTGAGTCCTTCAACAATCCGTGAACTCATCTGTAGAATGGGTATACTAATTACTTAAGATCACCCTACGTGCATTAGCAGTGCATTAGAATTCTAACTCAAGACACCAGCAAAACACAGAATTGGGTTATTGAAAGCTCTGTTGTTTATCCTGCTTCCATCATAACTGCCCTTAACTAGCGCACTTCACTCATAACTGTCAAAGTGTAGATAAGCAAACTGAACCCAAACTTCAGCTAGAGTGCATTAGTGGAGCTACACCAATTTACAATAGCTGAAATCTGACCCATCATGGCTAAGAATAAATGAGTTATATGTAACGAAATGAAGAGTAATTGTTAACTCATCATAATAATCCCTTGGATTCTTTATGAAATTAGCAGAATTTTAAAGGGGTGACTATTTTATTAGCTGCAACTGATTCAGGATTTTGAACTAGAACCCTTGAGAAATTTTCCCCCTTCATCTCCATCATCTACAAATTATGCTTTTTGCAAGGTTCTTTTTGCTCTGCATACTGATTCTTTGTCAAGCTGATGGAGCTGAGTTCTTTCACAGCATACATACTCTCAAAAGTGGAGCAAAATAAAATTTAAATTAAAAAAAATCACACATTCTTAATCATCATTTTGTTAAGACCGTGTTTCTCTCAGATTGTAGAACATCTATTCTCTGTCCCCAAAGCTGACACTTCCAGTTAAATTCAGAGTCACTTGCTGATCACAAGTTCAGCATCTTTCCATGTGATAAAAATCACTGGGAAGTAACATCCTATACACACACAGTTTTGCGCTTCAACATTTAGGTTAGGCATTTTCTTGACTAATTGTTTCCTCATCTGTGACAGGTAAGCAACAGATTGTGATTCTGTGCCAAAGGGACAAGGTGTGAAGCAGACTGAAAATATCTCTCTCCCCCTTATCCCCCCATTTTGTCTCCTAGGATGGTGGTTGTTATGGAGATCTGTTTTGTAAAGCACTGAAAACATACAATATGCTTTGCTTTGGAATTTACCGATTAAGGGATGCACATCAAAGTACACCTAGCCAGTGCACTAAACGGTATGTCTAGGATTTATTTCGCTTGCTTATTGTACCTCATTCTGCCTGCTATGGACAATCCAGATGCCTTTTACAGGGTACAAATAATGATCGTTTAAATTGTTTTCACCATCCCCAACCACGTTCTGTATCATGACTACCTCTTCCAACTCTTTTAGTGATAAGTCCTTAGTGGAACACTAATCATTTAATGCCATATCATACAATATTTTTTTCATTTTTCTTTCTTAAATTGACAAAAATGAACTGGTGGTGCAGCAGTGGTAGTCCCAGTGACAAGGTGGATGGGTATCTTCTATTGGCCCAATTTCTGTTGGTGAACGACACAAACTTGTGAGCTCAATGACATGGTATTTTAAATGCTCTGAAAGCACCTTATATTTAATTGCATCCTTACTTAGTCTAACCCAAGATATTCGATTTACACTCCGGGGGAGAGGAGGGGGACCTTACTATTTGCTAACCTTAATTGTAGTAATTGGTGGTGTTCTAACCTGCTTTATTACATTAATTTAACCTCTTCTGTACTTAGATAATAGTAGCCACTTTTTTGGGGCTCAGACTGTGAGAAGCACTGTTCTTTGAGCAATAGCATAATGCATAGCTGACATGCTAAGTAAAAGTTGCCTATTCTTAATGATGGGCCATATTCTGATTCCACAGAAGAAGTCAAAGGCAACGTTTCCATGGGCTTCAAAGGGAGCAGGATCTGGGCCCATGTATACATCAATGAGGTCCATATTCACTTAGGCCACTAAATAAGCATCAGTTTGCTAAGCTTCTATGAGTGGACGGTCTTACTTTAATAAAAGATAGCCACATCACACAAACTCCACCATAACTGGCCCTAATCTACCCATTCATTACCGTTACAAATGCTGCAGAAAGATTTACAACTGAATGGGTATGGTGCAAATAAGCAACCTTATCACCCACAGATATGGATCCTCCAAGTTAGGACTCAGGATGTATTGGGTTGAGCAGTGCAGTGAAACTTAGATCATCACTTTATGTGCTGTACTGATTGATAGCTATTCTGTGGATAAGTAAGATACTTCAGTCTCCAAGACTGCCAAACCAGATCTCTTATAAGCACTAATTCACTTCAAAAAAAAATTATAGGGCCAAATTGTGGCAATCTTGATCAGTTTTTAAATATTTATTACTTAAACAAAACATTCCCATTGACTTTCTCATGTAAAATGATTATTGAAGAGTTGTGGACTAAGTAAGGATGTAAAGAAAAAATGTAATTTTCTTGCATTTATAAATGCACTTAGAAGATTACTGAGAGATGCATCTTAACAATGTTACTGCAGTATTTATTAATGTATTTTTGTTTAGTGTATATACATATTCATGATAACAGAACATCTTTTCCTTGCTCTAGTGCTCCTTAAATAGACCACCCTGGAATGGACCACACCTGTAATGCCCTCACTTCAGTAATCATTTAAATGTTTTTGCTGGTTCTTGAGGACATTAGACTCCCCCACCAAAGCGACTTTGTATCATGCACTGAATCACCAAGGTGGTGTAAGGAGTTCCAAAGGTGAGGGGCCCTTGTAGAGAACATTTGGCTTAAAAGCCCCTACTGAGTGTGGCAGCCTGACACAAGGAGAGAGGTGGTCTCTGGGATAAGTAGGTTCCCAGGTCGTTATACAAGCTAAATATGTATGCACAACTAAGGAGAGCAAAATTTCTGATAAATGTTGCTAGAGGAGATTTTAATGCAAATATAAATCCAATTTTTTCTTTTCCAGTTATGTTATCACAAATCCACCCTATGAGTTTGAGCTTGTGCCGACAGACTTGATCTTCTGTTTGATGCAATTTGACCACAACGCTGGCCAATCCCAGGCCAGTCTCTCTCATTCCTCCCATTCTTCCTACTCCTCCAGCAAAAAGAGCTCATCAGTTCACTCTATCCCATCAACAGCAAACCGACAGAACCGCACCAAGACCAGGGATTCCCGGGAAAAACAGAAGTATGTGCAGGAAGATAGACTTTGATATGTGTACCCACCCTTACTGTGTGTGAAACTTGCATCTGCCACCCATTCCTCCCTGTTGATGTTTCCATGTTTTCCCATGGAGTTCTTCTCCCCCACCTCTTTTTTGTACACATATTTTACATATCTATGACAGTGTGCATGTGATTGTCATTTTTATTTCACCACCATAAAACCCTTAAGCACAACAGCAACAAAGCAGACGGACCAAAAGTTATTTATGATACGAAGGGGAAAAAAACCTAAGCCGATAGCCATACCAAAACCATAAATAACTCACCATAGCAACTACTCTACATATCATAAGATAGAATGTGTTTAGCATGAATACTTGTTCTTGATGTCAAAGAAAGTTATTTAATGCAGAAGTGTTGATGTATTGGGGTTTTGTTGAAACATACACATGAAGTTAGTACATTTATTTGACGCTTAGACGGCTTACCCATTGGAAAAAAACCCCTACTGATTGTTTCACTCTCAAAGCTGAAATAGCATAAGGCTTTCACCATTTGTATAGATTATTAAGCACCTGCTCTATACCAAAGCAACATGAGAGACTTTTCTGTTTATATAAGGACTTTCTTTAAAATACAGTCCTTTTAGAGAGAATGTCTCATCCCTTTAACTCTGATATTTTCCAGGCATGGAGTTGTAAAACTGTTTTTAAAAAGTGTCTATTAAATTATTATTCTTTCTATTGCCATGCAAGTAGCTATAGCGTCTTTCACTTTTGACATTTGGGATGAAAAGCCATATGTATCATAAAATATTGGATGTAAGTCATTAAAAACTGCCTTTCCAGGACTTTTACATCTGTGAAAAGGTGATTAATTCACCTTTTGTACAGAATAAAATAATGTTAAGAAAACAGAAAGTATTTTTCCATGTTTAAGTATCAAAACTATCCCCTAAGTATCAGATTTCAGGGGACTTTGCTTCCCCCAACCTCCCAATAGTAGTTCAGCTTGGTCATTAAACATCCTAATCAAAGCCTGGGCCCTGTTCTAATGAGTGGTTTGTGAAGGGTGCATGCCAACAATCTCTTAGGAGGTGTATAGGAGAGAAAGAGATTATTTATGGGCCTTCAGCCTAAGAAGCTGTGAAGGGTGTGTAATGGAGCATGCCCCACATTAACCTATATGCATTCCCAAACCCAGGAGTGGCTACTCCTTGAGTAGAGTAGGTTGGGTGCTACGTGCTAGGCTGCTCCTAACCACAATATTGGTGGGGGAGGAGTATTGTAACACTTGCACTACAGCCTTTCCTGCACTTGCCAGAATTTGGCTTTTGGATTTCTTACCAATGGTTCAGTTAGCTAAGCTAAAGTTGTGTCAGAGAACTAAATACAGTAAAGAAGGGAAGCCTAGGATAGAAAGCCACCAAAATGTATTTTTCAAACCTGTTTCAAGTGCCGGGGATGCCATAAAATCATACCACCTCCTACCACTTCATTTGTGAGTGGCTGCCCAGCACCGAAGGTGTATATCTAGAAAACATATGCAAACCAGGCAGAGGAAGAGTAGCTGCCAGGCAGCAAGAGGTGTTTTTTATGGTAGTGCTGTTTTCTCCCCTCTCCCCTCCCCAAGCATGGTAATTTTGGAGCTTTGCTTGCTGTGTGAATTGACAATGAAGTCAAGCACTTTTACTGACAAAACCTGGTATGGTACAACTGGGGCTACCCACAGTGCATCTGTGCCGTGTTAAGAATAATGATTGGAATGAGAAATTATGGTGTGTATAAGCAAATGCAGCTGTAAGTCCTATGAGTGGAAGATGTTGCAAATTATATTTGTCCCCATCCCAAAACTCTCTCTTATGAAGACAAATTCAGGTAGTCTTTGAAAATAGTTATGATGTTTTGCCCTAAGAACATTCATAACAACAAGGCTGTGCCAGTTAAAGTGCTCAACAGGAAATTTGACAGTTTAAAAAGCATTGTAAAACTTACATAGCTTACTTCTCTTTCTAAAGTGCAACAAGGATGAATAGAATGGGCCAAGGTATGACAATTAATGGTTCTGCATGACCTAGCAACTGCTGTGGGTTTCCTTCTATAACGTTGTCCTTGTGAAAACTTGTGAAATTAAAAAAAAGTGATAAACTTTATTCAGTTATTGGTTTATTTCTTTTAATTGTTTTGCTTTATTTTTTCCCTAAATCAAAAGTAAAACTGGCTGCTGCTGCTGTTGCTCAACCCTATTTTATTTTTATCCTCTCATCTGCTTGCCCTTTAATTGCACGTGTCCTCTCCTAACCCTCTATGTACCTGCTCAGTGAAAATATTTCCCTGTTGCAGACACCATTTCAATTTGCCCAATCCTCATTTCCCTTCCTCTTCTTTCCTGAACCCTTTAACCAAATATTTTTGTGAACATCTTTATGTTTACATGTGTAATATTGACTGAGTTCATTTGATACCAGTTATACACTTTTAGCAGCTTTGCCACCTAACATGCTTCTCCATTAACATTTCATCCCATTTTTCTTTGAATAGGGAGTTAATATAGAATCAGTTGTCACATATCTTAGATTTCAATGCATGCGCAAATATTTTTTTTCAGAAATGATCCTTTCTGTCTTAGGCAGAAAGTGATAGACAATTAGAGAACCAATTTGTCCACTTTGGGAACAGAGCAGAATATGAGATCCAATCCTGAACTCCATGGCCTTATTAAGGACTAATTAATTCTCCATGGGAATTTTTGTTTAAGGCAGAAGGAGTGAAAATGGGCATGAAGATTGGGCCAAATACATTTTTATTAAGCAAATTGAATCAAATATAGGAAGTGATGAAGATTTTTTTTACAATGGATCCACTGAGTATTAGAGACTGTTTTCCTTGTATATGATAAATAGAGGAGTGGTTAAGCCAGCTTTGGACTCTCTACTAGCCTCAAAATATTGTACATCATTTTCAGTAACACTCTGGAAATTTTCTGTCATCCCAAAGTCAAGCATTGCTGTCACCCCTATTTCTAAGTGCTATACCTCGTAAATGCATTGCTTATGCTAATATAGGACCAAATTCACTATTGGTGTAGAATTGATTTCAGCTGAATGACGGCAGCACTGAATGAATTTGGCCCATATTATCACTTCATATACATACAAATGTTTGGTTTAAAGTACTGTGCTCCACCCCAAAGGTGAAAAATTGTACAAAGGGTAGAATATTGTATGTCTTGTATTTGAAACTCATGAAAGCTGTAAGACAACCTTTGGTTAAAGAATACTCCTGTAGAGGAAAAGCCAGCGGGAGTTGTAGCCCTATAGGAACAATTAAGTGACACTGTCAGGTTTCTATGGTAACAGGCTTTTACATGGTTCAGATATTGAGCTTGTTTAGGTGCTTTCTATAGTGTTTGCTGGACTCTCTAACACATTAGGCATATAATCCCACCAAATATGAAAGTGCCCCATCCATCAAATCGCTACCTTGCAAAAGCTGAGATGTCTTTCCTGATTTGCACTACCAAGTGGAGTCTGAGTAAATTTTTCTCATGCCATGAAAAAGTAATGATTAGGTACCAATGTGTGCTGACAGACAAAGGACCAAGCTCCTGACACTGGCTCAACAGCCAATGAAATAAGCAGGCCCAACCTGGCCTTCCCTGTGAAGGCAAAACTGCCATTGACACCACAGCGAATTATGCTGATAAGCTGCAAAACACGTCTTCTCCCAAACACATGGGGATTTTTAGTTGTTTTTTTAAAAACGAAATTCATGTGTGTGTGCATAAATTGACAGCATTTGTATCATCAGTTCGAGTCCCTCACATTTCAAACCATGTAGCATATTTACAAGGAGAGCTGTGTTAGAACCAGTCAAAGAAATTCACAAATAATGAGAGCAGTTTCAGCTAACTGCAATTGAGTTTCATAAAATACTCCCCTGCCAAACTAACAATCTTGGGTGGGTGGTGAAACTTCTTTAGGAAGCAATTGCATGTGAGATTTTTCCAACACCACAATTTAATTTTAAGTAGGCTGCCTATGTTGTTATCTTTGTATTATGTTCTCAGCTGTTTTTTTTTCTGCATCAGAAGAGAAAATATTTTCCTTTAAAACATTAGCTCCAAACCAGAGCTTCCAACAAGAGTGTACTTTGAATTATTCCCTATGGCTATACAGTATCTTCCTTACCTGTACTCTGGTGATGAAGGCTTTTGAAGGCAAGATCATGGCTTTAGGGATTAGCATTTTCACAGTTAAAAGATTTCAGCCTACCCACATGATCATTTCCAGTCCCTGACACCACATGCTAACTAGATGTGGGTGAACCTTGCATGGGCCAATTCATGTAACACATAAACCATGTTTTTCAGGGTCAATTTGAAGCGGCTGACATCAGCCCTACACTTGCAGGCTCATTTAGGGGTGGTGGGAGCTGAATCCCAAGCCTCTAGAGAAGCCAAATGCTAATGCCCAGACACACACCCCACTTCCCTACCACCTACCTTCATAGTCTTTGGGTGGGGCTTACTGGTCTCTTTCTCTGCCCCCCGGGGCTAGTGGTTGTCTCCAGACAGTATCACTCTTCCATGGCAGATGTTTTTTGTAAAGTCTGTGGGGAAAGTAGCAGGAAGAGCCCCAAAGTTAGAACACCGAGAGTCCCCTTGCAAGCTGCATCATAAGAAGAATTCTGAGGTAGTCCATAGCTGTCTACTGGGCTAATTCCCTGGCCGTCTACCTGACCATTAGTGTGTGCTCCCCTATACTACAGGGTGGGTAGCAAGACAAGCTCGTTCACACATCGCTAAAGAGTATTTGGCGCGGGCGGCTCCTTAAGCAGACACCTAGCTGTAGAACCTGCTGTGAGCTTAGTGGCTATTCTGCTCCCCCCAGAAACTGAAAAGTGTGCCAAAAGGCATTGTTAAGGAACATAAAGAGGTCAGCCCACTGTATCCTCCCCTGAAGCCAAAATTAAATATTAAGCAGTCCAGGGCCTAGAGAGAGAGTAATGGGGGACAGCTGGGGCTATCATAGGTGTAGGTCATGTCCATGTTTGTGGACCAAGCCCGGTGACTCAGGCTGCAGTAGCCCAATAAGACTATCCTGCTTTCAGAGGCTCTATGCAACCCATAACAGCTAGAACTATGTGAAGTGTTTCTCAAACCCACTCAAGTCAAGCCTTGGCATCTGGGCTCAGTGTAACCTGAAGCCTGGGCTTGCCAAAGTCTAATAAAGCACAGACTTGAACTTCTTCTCACAGCTGAAAAGTGGTGAATGATCTTCCCACGCAGCTGGCCTCTCTCATCCATAGTACTTCCTGCCACCAACAGGACCAGTAAACTTCTGGTCCTGAAGACCCAGAAGAGCTAGGGCAGTGACCGTCTTGGGGGAGGAGGCAGCTGGAGGTATTAAGGGGACAGTTAGCACATGCCCCCCATGGAAATTTATACTTACTATCTCTGAACCCAAATCAAAGGTTTAGAGGTCGGTTCACTTCCAACCCCACGAAACCAAGCTGCAGGGGTCAGCTCATGACCCGCATCATGAAGCAAACTCAGCAGCACTTCATGTTGAAGTGATAAACTAACAATCACATTTACACTACTGATCTAGACAGTTTCACTACAACAACTAAATCTGGTCCCTCTTCCCTACATTGGCTTAGTTGCTCTTATTGTGACCCACTATGGGTGGCCAGCTATGGCAATCCTTGAAAAAGTCAACACCCAAATCTCAGTGTCCCCAGTATATTTATTGGAAGTGGTATCGGGATGTTTTTAACTATGTACCCAGTTGGCGCCTCTACCCCTTCAAGCTACAGTGTTTTACCGAAGTAGTGAAATTACAACAGGCCTCCCCGTTCCTCTCCCCATGAAACATTGGCTATGAGCCAGGATGCTAATCTGTTGTGTTACTCTGTAGGGTCCCACAGCATTTTTCTTTCAGACTGCTGTCTAGCAAGGCGGCATAGGTGAATGTTGTGAGACAACAGACCTGCTGTGAACACCAACCCATAACTAAAAGTGCTTTTAGGTTGAGAAAGTAATTTTTTTCTTCAAAGGGATTTGTTTCCATTGTGCTTTTGCACAGCCTAGGTAGGGTAAAAATTAAAAAGCTCATACGTGCTCATGCTTATAAAACAAGCTGATCACTACCTGGGACAGGAAGAAATCCCATCTACCACGCTGCCCTATTAGGCTTCCCTTCGAAATACTCACTACTACAGGCTGTCGGACTACCTGGGCCATTGAGTTGTTTTTTTTAAAATGCATCTAGAATCTTATCTGGCCCTGTAGCTGAGCACTTCAGATTTAACCCTTAATACACACTATGCTATACAGTATAGACAACATCCCTGTTTGGAACTGGGAGCCAGGAAAGATTAATTGACTTGCCCAAGGTTACGCAGGAATGCTGTGGTGAGAACTTGAACTCAGATCTTCTGAGCCTTGTACTTGAACCACTAACCGCTCCTTCCTCCCTGCATTTGTTAGCTTTAAATGAGCTTCAGGCCAGTGCCTGAGGCATAAATGGCAAAATAAATACAACAAGAAAATCCTACTGAGCAGAGCCAGGGATTTAGGTAGCTTTGGCTTCAAGGTGCTTTATCTGACCCAAATGTAAGGGCTGGCACCAGTTCTATCCTCCAAATAAAAGAAAAGCCACCCTCAGTCTTTTGTCACAATAAAATGGCAGCCCTTAAAGTGGCATGGTGGGTATGACTGCTCAGCATATTAAATAACTGGTCTCAGATCTCACTGTGCAGGAACTGTTGGTATATGGGAAATGTTTAATGGCAGCTAGAGTTCATTATTAGTTGAAGAAATTTGTATTTTGATCTCTAGAAATAGCTGTTCTGACAGAGCAGGGTATTGAGGAACATGAAAAGAGCGCTTTTGTCTTCAGTGGGAATGCTCACTGGTTTAGTTATGACCTTCTTGACCTGAGGCCTTGAGACACTTTCTGACTCTTTATACTCTTCTGCATATAAGTGCTGTTTCCATGATGGGTGCTGGTAGCCCTTTTTAAAAAAAACCTAGCATTTCATAGAGGTAAATCCCTTCTGTTTCATGCTATAAGACATTAGTTAGTTAGTCATTCCAGTATCTTTTAGTAGACTGACCAACGCAGTGCTGTTTTGACCTATATTCACAGAGCATGCAGGATGCTTTAAACAGGACCTATAAAATCATTCCCTGCCCCAAGGATCTCACTTAGACAAATATGACACACGGACAAACATTCAGTTGTCAAGAAGTGCCACATTATTGCTGGAGAACTCAGTTGGAAAACTTCTGAAAGGAGAGGATTTTATGGATATATTTAAGGAAAGGCAGAGTGTGTCATTTAGGGAGAGCAACAGACTGTTGCAAGCATAAAGGGATTGGAAGTGGATGTGAAGCCCAGACTGAGAGAAATCAAAGGAAAGAGTATAATGGTGTAGGGTATGATGAGAGCAGAATAGCACAAAGGCCTGAAGATAAGGATGAGGAGAGCTTGAACCTGGTCTGGCCATAATGAAGGAAGCTGATATGAGCAGCTGAGACAGAAAAGATGAGGATGGAGTGAGTCCCAGCGCTTGTAACAAGAGATGCCCATGCAAGGACCAGAGTTTCAGCATTAAGGAGTGATGGAATTAAAAAACAAAAGAAATGTACAAGTAGTTTTCTATATTTTATATACAGCGAATTGACAGTGCCTGTGCTTTTAAAGGTCAACATGAATTGTACAATGAAGACTAATATATTAACAATTACCTCGTTAGCTGTTGCAAATTTCAGGGAAAGCAGGATAGATAAAAAAGCTTTTCATCTGCTGCTGGAAGGAGAGGACACACAGGCCAGCCTCATCTTTTGCACCAACACCGTTTCCTTCTGACATTAGGAGACTGAAATAACTTTCACCAAGTTCTCTTTGTAAACAAAGTGTGCGCAGCGATATGCAAAAAAAAAGTCAGAGATAAAAGTGCACAATGCTTAACTTGCCTCAAAATCATTTTAAACACAAACCACTTGAAAACTGTTAGTTTGAAATTGTTTATGTGATCATCTTGCAAGGCTTTTAAAACATGATAACCATCACACTTTACACCTCTCTGAAAAGTTAGTTTAATCATAGATCACATAAAATTGGTTTCCACAAATGCATAATGGTTCATGTGTCACACTTGAACTAAATGGTTTTTTAAATGGGGCTGAAATTATTTTGATGTGTACACATTCCCAGATTTCTTTCCTACATCCTTTTGTAAACCAGCCCCCATCAGGCTTTCCCTTAAAGTCTCATTAATAATTCAAATGTTCTGATGACTTTAAAAGATCTATGGAATTGAAGTTTTTTTTTTAAAAAAAAATACTGCTTGACAAAAAGATAAATGAATGTAGAAAGAAGCGGTAGGAGTCTGGCAAGCTGTAGATCATTTCAGAACAGATTGTAACTTTATCATTCTGTCAGGAAGAATAATTTAAAGCACTTAATCAGTTAGCTTCACTGTGCAGGATGTAACATTATGAATTCCTATCAGTCAATCTGTTCAAATCAAAGGGAACTTAATTATCATAGGTAAGGGGGGGGGGGGGGGAGGAAGGTGATTGAACATTGTTCAGACTGAGACAACTTTACTAGGGGAGGGAATAAGCATGCTGACCGACAATGAGTATGACTTTTTAAATGGATCTAAGGAAATGGCCATCGTGACTTAAGATGACAAGAGAAAACAATATATTAGCCTTGACTTGCCTTCAATGACAGGCCATTAATAATGAGTTTTATAATTATTTTTGCTTTAAAATAAAAGTTCTAAAAGAAAAAACATAAGTATCACATTCACTAGAAAAATAAACAGACACAGTACTTGTGAAAATTTTCAGACATGGATGTCTAATGATAGGTACCCAAAGGCTAACTCCCCGGGTCACGGGGATTTCTGGGTGCTCAGCACTTCTGGAATTCTGCCCACCCATTTAGGTGCTTAAATTTAGGCATCCATGTTTGAAAATGTCATCCTTATTTTCTCCTGCTGTTCCATTTGAATAGTATAGTTGCTTCCTCTCCTGAACTCTTTAAACAGCCACCATGTTCTAATCCAGGCTGCATTTCCATGATGAGCAAAGTGTTAGTTTGTATAATACACTCAGGCAGCACAGTCTGTGGGATCAGCTTTGGGAGGCATGGACTACATTAATTTAAGCACACTATCAACGTAAGAAACGGGACTACAGAAACACCACACAACTATGCCATATCTACAGAATGCCATCCTAAGTCCATTCCTCTCATTTATCTCAGGAAGAAAAGAGGGGGGAAAAGGATGGGGTAGGGAGAAAAGCATGCTGTCAGTGAAAAAGGTTGACTTTGCTATTTGTGCAGAAGTAGCACACAAAAAAATGCTCTCCTGTAATTCAGACGTGACATTAGCAGCTCTGAGCTATAAACAATTTAAGGGAAAAGTCTAGTTATATTTATGTTTTTCTCATATAGAAATTTTAACAAGTTGTGTTGATGGCTGAAGTGAAAGGGTGGGATCTAACACAGCTGAGCCACGAAAAATCTTATGCAAGTAGATAGCAAACTGCACTGTTTGGGACTCTCAATATTCCCCCACTCCCTCATATCTGAGCTCTAAAATTGTTACTGTAGTCACGCAAGCGGACACTAAACAGAGAGAAACAAAAGGGAAAGCCTCCCCATTTCTCTTCCCTCTCTTTGCCTGTCGGTTGCCCCACTTCATCTGCCATGCTACCATCCATCAACACTCCATTCAGACTAATGTAATGTTGAGGCTAGCACCCGGTCCATTCATCTGAACCATCTGTACCTGTATATAATGGGAAAGATCAGCAGCACTCAAGCAGCCAGGATGACAATATGAAAACATTGGCCATTACATCGAGGAACATACCTATCTTCTGCTTTTAAACTCTTTGTATTCTAGTGCCAAATCCTAAGGAAGGATCTCAGACGTTTCCCACATCGCTAATATTGTTTTTCAGATTCATCCAGCTCTGCATTACTAGTAAGAGCTGGAAGCAGAAGTGCAAGGAATCCGGGGCCTGTATGATTTTTGAGCCAGTTGTGCAGACCACGAGGTTCAAATGGTTCAGAGAAGTTTGAATGTTCAGGTCCTTATGTGAACCAAACAAAACCTCCCAAACCTTAGGAGACTATCTCAGCGCTAACTACATCATGCTCCCGGCTTCTAATTTCATCCTTTTACTTTTGATAATAGAGTAGCATAGCACTTCCCATGAATACGTTAAAAAATCTTGTATATTCAAACTACTCAGCAAGCTGCCAGTTTTCTTTAACCCTTTACTACCTGCATACATCGCCTCCTCCTTTTATAATAAGTGTTTTCAGGAGTATTAATCTTCTGCACTCTCTTGCTAGCAATTATTCAACGTTACCCTTTATTGATTGCCTTTTCTCTATGAACTTTACTGACTGCTTTTTGCACTGCACTAATTAAACTTCTCATTTTCCCTCCTTGTTCTGTCTCTACCCATTTTGCTCTTTAGCAGAAAAGAAATGGTTTACAGATGAGCTGGATAATGCCTATCCCAGAAACATTCAAATCAAGCCCATGAGCACTCACATGGCCAATCAGATCAATCAGTATAAATCTACAAGCAGCTTGATACCACCAATCAGAGAAGTTGAAGATGAATGTTGACTCACAGGAGGCCAGAACTATTTTTTTAAAAGCCTGACAAACTTCATGAATGGTGACGTGACATTTATTTCTCTTACATGCCGAACCACTGGTGGAAAAGTTATGAAGGGCGAGCGTTATGGGAAAATAAAGTAGACAGATCTTTGCTTGTCTGCCTTTAATATCGCTTCCATGTATTTTGGAAACTATTTCATTTATAAATGAACATAATCAAAAATAGTCATGTATAGCCTCTAAATTATTTTTATTTATTAGAAAGAAAATATATTTTTCTTTTTGTTTTTTCATTGTCAAGTTTTTTTTTCCTTTAAAATAGCTGCATATGTGGCCAGACTCCTAAAAATTAAAAAAAAAAAATCTGCTCTTTCTAGCTCTCATCTTTGAGGAGAATGATGGTCACAACTATGAGGAAAAGTAATCAAGGGAGACAAATACTATATTAAAAAAATACAAGGTCCAACTTGTATTTAGTAAATCAAAAAAGAAGAAAAAGAAGAACAGTTCAGCTACGTGTTTCTTTACTGGAAAATATGTATTTTGTTCAGCATTGACACCAGCTCTTAATAAACTGAAACGTATTTATTTTCAAAGCTGAAATTCATATTTTTGTAGAACTAACATTCTTTCTGAACTATTCATCGTTATATTACCATATACAGTGAAGACTTTCCTACTGATCATCTTAATTACCGGTACATTTAAGGTCCAAAAAACCAAAACCATGCATTGTTAACTTTCTATGACAATAGGGTAGTGAACATTAGTATAAAACAAAGGGCATGCAGATAAGATGCTCCTAGCAGCATTTTCTTATAGGTTGCAAAATGTGCAATTCTGCTTTGCTTCATGTTGCATATTATCAATGAGCACGTGCCGACTCAAGGAGCTCAGCCTTGGAAAATCCTCTTCTTTTGCCAGATTTCAGAGTACTTGAATCCAGGGTGTCTAATTGTTCACAACAGATCATGATATTCTTAACCCGCTCATCTACTAGATTTAACTAAGTTCTTTTTTAAAACTATTGGAGTTGTGCCTGAATCAAGCCCTACCTGATCCAAACACTTCTTGAAATGTGGCAAAGTTTGGGCTCAGAGCAATATTTTGCTGACAGCCCATATTTCAGCAACTGAATCAAAACCCCCTGATCTGAGCACACCTGCACTGTGGGTGAATTCAGATCAGGGTACAAACTCTGCAGCTCGGACTCTCGTCTACAGTCTGTCAACTTCTTATTGCCAGTTAATTTCTGTAAAAATGTTTTTAATGTTATTGTTTGCTTATTTTTTAAGTTGCTGGTACTCCACATATAAAGGTACAGTAATAACCAAAACAAAATAAAAGTAATGAATGTATTTAATATAACTTACAAAAAAATCTTTGAAAAGCTGCCTACAGTGAAATCAGTTGTATCACCAATTTCACAAAGTGGCCAACAAGCTTTATAGCCATAAGACAAAATTGTGATGTTTCATATCTCTGCTGCAGTATGTATTTACCCAGACATTTGATGTTCTAAGCGATTTAGCAACTCTCTCAATTTCAAATTAACATTTGATACAACTGGATGAAAGGAAGAGCTACAGAGGCTAAAAAGAGACCCCACGGGTAAAGAAAGGTAGGGTCCCATCGCGCAAGTTAACTTTAGGCTTTGTATTTTTGCAGAGTTGCAAAACATCAAGATAAAACATACTGTGATACTATTATCGTTAGAGAAATATCAGTGAATCAGATAAGTACAAAACAAATGAACTGACTGTGAAAAGAATGTCCACTATATAATCCAACATTTAAGCTAAACTATCTCAGCTTCAATGTTAGTTCACTGGCTGCAGTACAACTATAACCATACTGCCACCTAACAGGCTTTATTCTGGAGTGACTTTTTTGGACTGTGACTACTTTGTTGTTACATTTTGTAGAATTAGTTATTTTAAAAAATTTAACAAGAATTGTGAATATAATGTATGTAAAATTGGATTGTTTAAAAATATTTATAATCGCTATCCTATGAAGAAACAAAATAACTTGAGCAGTTTTTATTCATATTTAACCCATTTCACAATACCCAAAATAAAGGAAGGATCTGGTGGTTTTGATATGTTACCACTTTAGCTAATGGCAGGTTATAATTCGCATTCTGGTTTTGCATTGGGTCACTTTAAACCTTTCCTTTAAAGTCAGTACTCTTTTTTCATTCATGAACTGCAATAATTTTATTACCAGAATAAAAAGTTGGCCTCAATCCCAACAGAATTGTTGAAATTTGTGTCAGTCTTAGCCAAATACATTTGATTTTTATAGATCACTTGTTTTATGGGCAGCATAGGAAATTATTTCTGTAACATTCAATTTAAGAGTACTTAAAATTATTGTGCACAGTGCCATTTCTTAGCATCCTTCCTTTCAATAAAAATTTTATCATATACATCAGAATAAAAAAACCCACCAGCATTGCTGAGGCATGTGTGTCTGTGTCTACTATTTAACTAATATCCCATAACATCATGATTGCCACTAGAACTAAGTTTTGGGTAACACAAGACCCAGATCTATTAATATAGCTAATTGCCACAGCATCCATTTACTCAAAGAGATGTGGAGGCTGCAAGTAATTAATAACAAACCTTTCTGATTCCTTCCTTTGATTACTAAAGAGTTTTTGAGACTAAGGTTGGATCTGGTAAGTTTTTGACAGACATGTAGAACAGCTGTGGTCAGGTCCTTCAGGCAATGGAAGTGACCACCTTAGTACAAATACAGTATACGGCAGTCAGCAGAATCATGTACAGTTAGTCATATGGAGGACAACAAAGTTTGAGTTTTAGATCTTTTGCATTTAAAAGAACAACGGACAAATGGAGACAAGTACCAGAATGTGTGTGCATACGAAAGCTCTGTCCTCTCTACCCATCCTGGGTCTGTCCTGCCATTTATTCAGAGTCGTAGGTCCACAGTGCAGTAAGTAGAGTTGGGACAGGTCTATCAAATCCAGCCTTTGCCACGTCAAAATGTAGTGTCCCCCAATGCAGGACATATCAGATACTAAACTGATACTTTAATGGTCACAGTCAAAAGGCCACGAAGCAGCAATACAGTTTGTGTCTGTGTGTGCGCGTGTGCGCATGCATACTTATGTATGCGTCAGTCATCAGTGCACCTCAAGCAAAGTGACTACTGGAATGTCACAGGGTCCAATTCTAGTTTGAGATAAACATGCCCAACTCCTGTGGTCTTTAATGGGAGCCCAGTGTACACAGCTACAGGCAGAGAAATACATTGGAATCACTGAAGGCAGTGTTCACACTAACAAAAAAGTTCTCAGCATTACTTATCCCCTGTACTGGGGGAGCAGCTGCTGAGCTGTGTCTCTACACCTACTTAAGCAGGTATATGGGGAGAAGGCCACGTGATCTGCAGTAATGAGAATCCAGAGTGGATCTAACAACCCACACAAGTTTCATGGAGTCTCTATTCCAGCCCTGAAGTTGGAGAAGCAGCTACAGACGGGTAGGTGCACCGCACCAGCCCACATTGAAGGTAAGGGTGAATTTTGCCTTATCCCAATCAACTACATGTTTAGCCAAATAAAGCCCAATGACTCAGGCTTTATGCACTTGTCATGGGGACTGGCCCTGAGTGGTCAGGCACCCCACCTATCTGTGACAATGGGTGACAAGAATTTTTCATCCTTAAAGAAGTAGGTGAGTGGATAAATGAGGCGTGCTGGTTTATAAAGAAGACACTTTTTTCCTCTCCACACACATCTTGGTAATGTGCAATGATGGGGAAGGACATACAGAAAAATTGTATTCTATTTTAAATGAGTTTTTGATAAAATATTACACTTCTAAAAATTTGCCAGAGTACAATTTGCGTCCTTTAAGGGTCTGAAGTACATAGAGAGAAAACAAATGAATCAAGCATTATTATAAACATGAGCAAACTCTCTTTGTGAAATAGCCCATAGGAATTTTGCAATAATTGGATGCATAAATTACTGTACAACAAGAGCAATAACTTAGAAATGGATAATTATGCATGTTTTCACTGCCTGTTTTCATGCCATACAATTCATAGCTATGTTAGCAACTGCCCCATTATAGATATCCCAGTCTCAAAGATACTGTACAAAGCCGCACTTCCTTCAGAGGAAGCACATTGACAATAGCTTCAAGAAGCCAACAAGTTTTGAAATAAATTTGTATTCAGCGTCTACCAATTATCACTGCAAATTCCCCTTCTCTCATATAAGTTCATGTCTCTGGCTTTGTTTTTTTAAATTATGTTTTGAAAACCAAATAAATAAAAAGGAGGACAGGGAGTGTACAATGGCTTTTAAACCAAGTGTCTTTACATGTCCCACATACCTTCCATTGGTGTGGGCAAGAAACTCTTATTGAAGTCTATGGGAGCTGTATGGGAAAATCTAGGGAAGAGCATGTTCCTTATGGTTCAGAGTTTGCTAGCTTTCCTGCACAGTACCAGTCTGTAAAATTTTGGTGCTTCTTTTAAATCAAGTACTAAGGTGGTGGCCCAACCAGTTCATATATATCCTGAAATAGTAAGTGTGTGCATAGTTCCCTGAAACAGTAAAGTGCTTAAGTGCATGCATAATTCCACTGTATTAACCACCTGCAAGTAAAGGAGACTACACACTTGCTTAAAGTTAAGCACGTGCTTCAAGTCCTTTCTGAGCCAAAATGAAGAGATCTTCAATCAGGCTTTTGATGACTAGGGTCTACTTCAATTTATTGTATGTGTATTCAGACCTTCAACAGAAACAAATGTTTTTACTTTAAATATGACCCACTGTTGTGAGTCCCAAGTTGTGAGTACTAACAGTAGGTTCACAAGGGTATAACATAAATACTAGCATAATTCAGGTGTGTTCAGTATCAGTGATATTCACTGCTGTGCAGAGTCGTCAACACAAGGCCTACAGTACTACTTAAGCTTTGAGATGTTAAGTGCCTTGTGTTTCTACAGAAGGCAGAAGTTCATCCTAAATGAGACAGGACATTATACTAAAATCCAGAAATGAGCAAATCTGAACATTTGAAGAAATTTCAAATGGTTATAAGTTTTAAAAGCCTTTGGCCACAGAGATCCAAGACCAATCTCAATCTTTGCTTTCGCAAAATAAAATGTACACTTATTCTTTTTTTGGACCATGGGAGAGTAGTTTTTTCATCCTTTATTTTTTTTCAATGTGTTTTAACTATCACAGTTTTTAAGTCTTTTTCTATTCAACACATATAAGCTTCTTTTCCAGGTCCTCTGACATTTAGCAGGTATATTCACTTGCAGTTTTTTTCTAATTAACATGTGCATACTCACACATCTTGCACAGACATCCAGTTAGGGTGACTAGATGGCAAGTACCAAAAATCGGGACAAGGGGTAGGGGGTAATAGGCACCTATATAAGACAAAGTCCCAAAATTCGGGACTGTCTCTATAAAATCGGGACATCTGGTCACCCTACATCCAGTGACATGGCACAGAAAGCCAAGCAAAAACTAGCTATTGAAGAATCTATAAACTGCAGTAGTCTGTACATCCAAATAAACTCCAGTGGAGTACATGCCAACGGGATGATGACCTATCTACCTATCCTATTTTTGAACTACTAAACTTAATGTTTAGCTTCAGAATTAGCAAAAAATTAGAATAAACCTCTTTTATTACTTTGTTCCTAATTAGACGCAACATGATAAATATCCATAGAATACTTCCCCATTTATACATCTAATCCAGAACCCTTTGAAGTTGACAGAAGACTCCCATTGATTCAGTGAGCCCTACAGAAGAACGTAGGCACTCAAGCGCACAAAAATAAATGGAGAAATTTCTGTAATTTTCCTTAAATACTAAATTTCATTGAGATTGAAAAGTGGGAATGGGAAGATTTCTGGTGACTAGAAAAGGAGTTTAGGGAATCTCACCAAAACGTCAGCAGAAATCTTTGAAGCAGCACTTAAAAATTCTCTCTCTCTCTCTCTCTGGATATTGCTTGAGACACACGTTTAGCAACTGCAACGTCTAACATATCTGCCTAAAAAATACTGGAATTAAAATTCTAAATTCTTACAAAATTCAAAGTTGGCCTTTCTCCTCCCCCTCCACCACAGAAAACATATACATATATATAATTTATGGAAGCATTTGCTATTATAGCCATTCCTTGAAAACAATTCCTTTAAACTACCTATGGTGTTAATGCTTACAGTTCATAAAGAAAAAGGAGTATGACTTCATCATTATTCTTTTTACCAAGGATCGGTGAGAGAGAAAAAATGCTGGTGCTCAGAAATGATCTACCTGACTTTGTCATATGTAATATCCAGTGATAACTATATTGTCTTGTAAAAAGGGTTTGTACATAACTTGTACATGGTTTCATTTTGTATTTTTCTCAGATTAAAATTTGTGTATTTGTGTTCTAAAACAAGGAGTGATCTCTGTGCTTTTGTCATAGGAATGGATATCTCACAACGTTTTATGCGACATTATATATCAAACCTCCCAGTAACAGTGCAACCTGACAGTTAATAATAATAATACTTTGAATTTACATAACTTTAATCAGGAAATCACAAAAGGCACTACACCAAATTAGAACCTACCAGAACTACCTGCTTATACCAGTTGACCATCTAGCCCGGTACCCTGTCCACTAATGGTCAGTAATGGATGCTTCGAAGGAAGGTGTGAAAATCCTACATGGACAATTTAGCAAAAACATGCCAGTGAGAGAAATTTCTTTCCAATCCCAATGTAAGTGATAGATTTATATCCTGGAGTAATTTAGCTAGACTAACCGCAGAAGACATTCTCTCGTCTCATCTTTAATAGTTCTGATAGTTGAAGTGAACGCTAGGTTTGCACACGCGGTGATGAATTTGAAGGCAGTCTAATCTCTCCTTGCCCCTGTGGCTAAAAGTCACACGTATACTTTGGAATGTGCTTATCTCCTTATACAGCTATCAGACAAGGCAGCTAATTTTGGCCCCAATCCTGAAAGCAGCTGCACAGGTGCAGAACTTTGAATAGCCCCTTTGAAGTCAATGGGACTACTCATGGGCTTCAAGATAAGCACAGTTTGCAGGATGGGGCCCTGGTGTTTTAAAAAATAGCTTAGTCACTATATGAGAAGTTACACCTGAGATAGACTTCATGCCAATCCCAGATGTGTAATTAAGAACAATCCAGTATTATCTTGTTTGATATTGAAATGCAGTCAATTCATTAAAGAAAAAAACTCAGACAGCTCAGTGTGCAAGAAATCCATCTCAGTGACAAAGGCCTGCAAAAGCTCATTTGCACTGAATATTTTCCCCAGGCTTTAAACAGTGTGAAGGACTTGGTATGGCACCCCAGCATTGTGTTGAATTTCACTCTATATGGATAGGTGGCTACAGAAAAGAATAGGTGAAGGGACTGAGTAACAAAAGGATTCAATGCAGTAGATTCTAGAGCCATTCAAATCAAGATGGCCTCTCATTTTAGCTCTTAAAGGATGTTGGTTCACATCACAAAACCTTAACATTATTTGGCAAGATGGGCAGCCTGTATTCATGACTGGAATAGCATGAATACTGAAAGGAAGAATTGAAGTATATTAGCAAATCTGCGTGGAGAAATTGTATAGAATGTGTCTACCTACCTGATGCCCAAGACTCCAGCCAACGACAATGAATCCTTCACTTTCAAGGCATCAGATTCCAGTCACCAAGCTTTTCCTTTTAATAAGCATTTGCCTTGCATAGGAATAGCAATACACTGATAACACAAAAGATGTTAGAGAACAGGCTTAAAATAGGATGTTCAGTTAATAGCATACTACTTAAAACATCTAAAGAAATGATGGCAGGCAGAAAGAAAGCATTTACTTTCGAAGGTCAAAATCTAAACTGATAGGGCAAAAATCTGCTCTTAGTTACACAGATAAAAGGCAAATCTGGAGTAATTCCACATACAACCAGGAGGCTGTAACTAGCTTACTGAGAGTAAGGAGTCAGAATGGAAGCAATTAACAACAAATTCCCTAGAGATTTTTTGAAACATCAAATGACATTTTAGACGACTTTTCAGGTATTCTGAAACAAAAAATAATTCTAAAGAAAGAAGCAAATGCATTGTATTTATTTGGAATTCTGGTTGAGAATAATTTGCCAGTGACAAATTGTGTTCAGTTAAAATACTGAACAAACATCACACACCAAAGCTTGTGCCAAGAGCTGGTGCACATTTCCCATCAGATACATGAACATATTTATAAATAATATTCAAATAGTCAGCATCACAATTAAATAAGGCGCACACAAACATCAAAAGGCTAGTTATGTCTTCTCTACATGAAGAGAGATGGTAACACTGCCTCTTCTCCATCCCTAAACACTTGCTCAATCACAAAGCTCTAAGGATATGAAACAGAAAAGTGATACTTACTCCACTCTGTTATAAAATTGCCACCTCAATCTCTACTCCTATATAAGGCTCAATCCAACAAAAATTATGCATCCAAGTAACTTAAATTCAATGGGACTATTCACATGCATAAAGCTTACTCACAAGCATAAGTCTTGACAGGTTTGAAAGCTAGAATTGCTAGCGCTCAAATTTTGTAAAAAGCTTCAAATAGCTGTACTAAACAAACAATTGTACTTAATACATTATCGGACCTAACACACAGAAACAAAAAGAAAAGAAAAGCAAGCATAGTCATTTACAGGTAGTCCTTCTTTGAGCAGGAGGTTGGACTAGATGTCCTCCTGAGGTCCTTCTATCCCTAATCTTCTATGATAAGCATGCAATTTGAAATAAATAAATAGATAGATACTTAGCAATGGGCTAGTTTGTTTTAGTTCTTGCAGAGTAACCTCAAGGTTAGTCCAGCTTTACACCACTGCAAATAGGAAAAGAACCTGGCCCATGAACTACCATGAAAAGCCACCTGGTCTCTTCAATTTGAAAACTCTCCCCGCTCCTTCCTAAACTCTGCTTTGGAACAAAGCTTCCACGTACCTCTGAACATGAAGACTCTCCATGAGATGGCCCTTTCAGGAATGACTTTCCAGACTGCAAAATCAGGTATCAGGTCTTGTGGCTAGGAACAGGACATATGATAGGTGACAAAAAGGCAGGTGACAAAAGCCCAGGTAAGTCAAAATCACGGAGATCTGGGAGAAAGGTCAGAAACTGGGGGGAGCATGGCCCATTATAGCAGGGATATGGGAGAGATAAGAGAGAGCATACAGGGGAAATCAAATGATTATCTAAGATGTCTGTATACTATAGTGAGAAGTATGGGGAATAAACAGGAAGAATTTGAAATGCTAGTTAATGAACACAGCTATGACATAGTTGGCATCACGGAGAGTTGGTGGGATAAAACACATGACTGGAATTTTGGTATAGAAGGGTACAGCTTGCTCAGGAGGGACAGGCAGGGAAAAAAGGGAGGGGGGTGTTGCCTTATATTAAAAATGTATACACTTGGACTGAGGTTGAGATGGAAAACAGAGACAGACTTGTTGAAAGACTCTGAATAAAGATAAAAGGGGTAAAAAATAAGGGTGATATCATGGTAAGGTTCTACTACAGACCACCTAACCATGAAGAAAATTCAGATGAGGCTTTTAACAACTAATAAAACTATCCAAAGCACAGGTGTTGGTGATGATGGGAGATTTTAACTACCCAGAAATCTTCTGGAAAAATAACACATCAGGGCCCAGATTACCCAACAAAATCTTGGAATGTATTGAAGACAATTTTTTATTTCAGAAGGTGGAGAAAGCTACTATGAGAAAGGTTGTTCTAAATTTGATTTTGACAAATAGAGAGGAACTGGTTGAAAATTTGGAAGAGGATGGCAGCTTAGGTGAATGTGATCATGAAATGATAGAGTCATGATTTTAAGGAATGGTAGGAGGGAAAACAGCACATTAAAGATAATGGATTTCAAGAAGGCAGACTGTAGCAAACTCAGGGAGTTGGTAGGGAAGATCCCACAGGAAGCAAGTGTAAGGGGATAAACATTCAAGAGAGTTGGCAGATTTTCAAAGAGACATTATTAAGGGCACAAGAGCAAACTATTTCACTGTGTAGGAATGATACAATATATGGCAAGAGACCGCCCTGGCTTACCCAGGAGATCTTCAATGATCTGAAACTCAAAAAATAGTCCTACAAAAGGTGGACACTAGATCAAGTTACAAAGGATTAATATAAACAAACACGTATGTAGGGACAAAATTAGAAAGGCCAAAGCACAAAATCAGATTAAAGTAGCTGTAGAAAAAAAGGGGTAACAAGAAAATATTCTATACATACATAAGAATAGGAAGACCAGGGAAAGGGTAGTCCCATTATTCAATGAGGAGGAAAAAACTAACAGAAAATGTGGAAATGTCAGAAGAGCTAAATGACTTTTTTGTTTCAGTTTTCACTGAAAAGATCATTAGTGATTGGACATCTTACCTAGTGAATGCCAGTGAAAACGAGGTAGGATATGAGGCTAAAATAGCAAAAGAACAAGTTAAAAATTAATTAGACAAGTTAAATGTCTTCAAGTGACCAGGGCCTGATGAAATGCATGCTAGAATACTCAAGGAGCTCACTGAGGAGATATCTGAGAAATTAGCAATTATCTTAAAAAAAATTATGGAAGACCAGAGAGATTCCAGAGGACTGCGAAAGGCAAATATAGTGCCAATCTATAAAAAGGGGAATAAGGACAACCCAGCAAATTACAGACCAGTCAGCTTAACTTCAGTACCTGGAAAGATAATGGAGCAAATAATTAAGCAATCAATTTGCAAACACCTAGAAGATAATAAGGTGATAAATAACAGTCAGCATGGATTTGTCAAGAACAAATCATGTAAAATCAACCTGATAGCTTTCTTTGACAGGTTAATAAGCCTTGTGGATAGGGGGAAAGCAGCAGGTGTGGTATATCTTGACTTTAGTAAGGCTTCTGATATTTTCTCACATGACCATCTCATAAACAAACTTGGTAAATACAACTTAGATGGAGCTACTATAAGGTGGGAACGTAACTGATTGGGAAACCACTCCCAGAGAGTAATCATCAGTGGTTCACAGTTCGGTCGGAAGGGCATATCAAGTGGGGTCCTGCAAGGGTCAGTTCTGGGTCAGTTCTGGCATAAAGATTACATTTATAAAGTTTGCAGATGATACCAAGTTGGAAGGGGTTGTAAAGTGCTTTGGAGGACAGGATTAACATTCAAAATGATCTGGAGAAATGGTCTGAAGTAAATAGGATGAATTTCCTATGGAGAAATGCAAGTACTTCACTTAGGAAGGAACAATCCGTTGCACACATACAAAAAGGAAAATGACTCCCTAGGAAGGAATACTGCAGAAAAGGAGCTGAGGATCATAGTGGATCACCAGCTAAATACGAGTCAACAGTGTAACATTGTTGCCAGAAAAGACATCATCATTCTGGGTTGTATTAGCAGGAGTGCTTAAGCAAGACAAGAAGTAATTCTTCTGCTCTACTCCGCACTAATTAGGCATCAGCTGGAGTATTGTGTCCAGTTCTGAACACCACATTTCAGGAAAGATGTGGACAAATTGGAGAAATCCCAGAGACGAGCAACAAAAATGATTAAAGGTCTAGAAAACAGGACCAATAAGAGAAGATTGAAAAAACTGGGTTTGTTTAGTCTGGAGAAGAGTAGACTGACAGGGAACATAACAGGTTTCTAGTAAGTAAAAGATTGTTACTAGAGAAAAATAGTTCTCCTTAACCTTGCTGAGGATAGGATAAGAAGCATTGGGCTTAAATTGCAGTAAGGGAGGTTTAAGTTGAACATTAGGAAAAACTTCCTAATTGTCAGGGTAGTTAAGCACTGGAATAAATTGCCTAGAAAGGTGGTGGAATCTCCATCACTGGAGATTTTTAAGAGCAGGTTAGACAAATCCCTGCCAGGGATGATCTAGATAATGCTTGGTCCTGCCATAAGTGCAGGGGATTAAACTAGATGTCCTCTCGGGGTCCTTTTACATCCTACGATTCCATGATTCTATGATTGCAGATGCTAAACATTTGTTCCCTTTGGTTGAATTTCTTCTTACTCTCCAGGCCAAGTCAGATTAAACCAGTGTAAATGTCAACAGAATTCGGTCCTGTGTTTCTAGGGGTAATAAAATAACTGGTAAACCAAATATCTCGATCACTGCTCCTGTTATTGCTCCACCACACAAAGCTGCTGGATTAGGACCATTATTCTGTGCTGATGTTTTCAGAAATCTGGAACAGTTATAACACTAGCCATCACTAATAGAGGGCTTTGCATGAGCTAAACAAGAATGTGTGTACTAGCTAGAAAGCCCTTTGGGAGATACATTGTCAGATTCTGGGCCTCCCCCACTCGCCACCCCCCTCCCCAACTACTTTGTGCTGCCACCAAGAACACAAAGCAGCTAGAAAGCAATTGGATTGGACCACCCAAGGGAGACTCCTCAACTGGATAGTTCTTATCCCACAGTCCCTTCCAGAGTACTAGAGTAAAGGGGCATGTGTGGGACAAAGTGGATGTAGCTAGGGAATTCCTAAGCGTGAATGCCAGCTAACAGAATGGCATTTAGAGGCCATTGGGAGCCAGAACAAATACAGAAGCCCTAAGGCTGCTCTAGTTTATATCAGATGTCTCATGGCCCTGGAGTGGGAGGACATAAATGTGGCTTAATGTGACTCTTGCCTCCCTTTTCCCTGAGCTGTGCACAGCTTAAATGTAGCCCCAGGTCTGCGACATCAATGTTTGATGGCACAAATGCATATTCTATTACAGTACAAACAGGGCTATTGCACACTTGTCTTTAAATAAGCAACTTCTGTTAGTACAGTCAGTTTCTTATACAGAAAAATGAACAACAGTAAGAGGTGTGAGTGGTACTCTACAGAGGACTCTAAAACACTCTGTTCCAAAAAGAAAGCCTCCATTTAGCTTTCAATTTTGCCAATTTCAAAGAGGGAGGTTTATAAATGTCACTGAAAGCACAACTGCTGGAAATATGGCTCCGGTTTCTTCTCTTTGTACCTGTAATTGATTATGTGAATCACAGGTACAAAAGCTCCCTTCAGTTGCAAAATAAGCAGAACCTGGATTGAAATTGTTTACTTCTAACTAGAAAGTAGTTTAAGTCAACTGACAGACACCTCACACCTTTTATACCCTGTGTGTTACACTATAATTACTCAGTGATTTGCCTTATCTAATATTTGCTGACAAATACAAATGTTGCTATTTTGAATTTAATTGCAGAACATATCGTCTATGCCAGGTAGGCAGATTAGATAGCAAAACTTGCTCTATGAAAGGGAGATACATAACGATTGAAGTACTTTAAGACGGTTGATGCAGACAGGTAGAATAAGTAAACTAAGGCCCTGATCTGTAAAGCACATGAGAAGTTCTACTAATGTCATTTGACTACTTATAAGCATAAAGCTAAGCATGTGCATAAGTCTTTGGGGGACTTAGGTTGTTGGTTACAAAGTCAGAAGAACATAATATATACCATAAATGTGCTAAATATTTTTCCCTTAGTTATTTTTTAAAAATTGATTCAAATTTCCCTTGTGCCAAAAGTGAAAGCAGATCCTTTAAAAAAAATCCATGAAAAATGCGTGCAATGTATAGTAAGGTATATTTTGCCCAAGGAAGTTGATTAGAAGCAGAAAAATAGATTGTGCCCTCTACATGGAGATGGACATGAAACAGGATTTCCCAAACTTCTAATTCTAACATTCTAATCCAAACATTCTAACTGAATGATAAAGAGTAAGTGATATCAAACAACGTGTTAACAGATCCCATAACCTATTCACTAATCTCAGCCTTAATCTTCACAAATCCATGAGGCTTGATGGTAATGGTAAAATAGCTTTCTGATAGTTAATGTCTTCTGTTTAAATGTAAACCATTATACACAAATTATTGCATGCAACAATTACAACATTATTTTTCAAGAGCTGTGCTTCATAACTACCACTTATACTCCACTCTCAAGGCCTGGAGATCATACTTTCTATAGGATCTATACAATGCTTGTCCTAAAAATGATGTCTGCCCACATCGCCTCCCAGGAAGTGATAAACTCCTGTTGAAGAATTGTTTGTATGCAGCTTAGCACTAGTATGACAATTCAGGAGGAGTACTCAGTTGATTTTCATATTTAACATGCTGCAGCCTTAAAAAAAACAGAAAACTACATTTCCCTTGCATGGCCTTGCAGCCACTGGAATTATCAACATCTAAACTGTGTCAGCATGCAGCTAAGTATTTACTGTAGTTGCCCCATATGTTGATCACTTCACACAAGCAGCATACATCAGATCACAGAGCCAACAAGTCTATACAGGCCACTTTTCTTCTATTTTAATATTAATAATCAAAGAGCTGGAATGGTGCAAATTTAGGCTTGGCAAAAATTGATTTTTTTTTTTAAATAATTTGAGCAAAAATGTGTTTATTTTAAGCTTTTTTCTATTTTTATCGCTTTAAATTCTCACAGTTGTGCAAAATTATGGATTTCAAGCAAGTCTTTTAGATTGTTATGAATTTAAATTTTCACAGTTGTCAGAAATTATGGGTGTGGGTCAGACAATTATTTAAGATGTCAAGCTTCAAAAAGTCAAATATTTATAATAGTGAAAATACAAGTTGTCAACATCACATGTCAAAATATATATCCTTAGTAAATATCCTTAAATCAAAGTCTAAATTTTCAAGTAGCATTTTTCTTACTTCACCTCTCTGTGAATTTCAATTATTATCAATTAAAAAATTATGGAGAAATTGATGTCTACCAACATCTAGTGATAAATTTCCTTCCACGTCTAGGTATATATTGAGAGGGCCTATAGAGCAGGTGAACCTTCAGAACCGACTTTTCATCTTGATGGGAATTTTGGGTGAGTGTGTGCGTGCGCTAGATGTGAATGACAATGGGCTACTGAACCTTTCACTTCTAGGTAACTAAGTTGAAATCCAGCCCAAGCCAGTAGTGACCAAGAGTCATTATGATCAGATAGCTATTTTGCAACCTTCCTGAAATGAGCTTTACTCTATAAACCACTATGTATCGTAGCAGAATCAGCAGAAAAAACAATGGTTAAGTGGACAGGAAGCCTGCAATATCTTCCTCCCACACTCCCGCCCCCATTCGAATGTATGTATTACAATAGTGCCTAGATGCCCAAACCACAATGGGGATCCCATTGTGCTAGGCACTGTAGAAACACGAACAGTATGAGACTGTCTCTGCTTCAAAGAGGTTGCAGTGTAAACAGACAAAGACAGACAATGGACGGGAGGGGAAAGAGAAAGAGGTGAAGTGACTTGGAAAGGATTCATGAGGCTCTGACTCTTCCTGTTGGGGAGAATGGAAGTACTGAACTCCTTCTGTCTCTCTCTCATACACACACTACACATGCCCTGCTACTCATTCAGTAAAGGGCAATGACAGAGTCTTTTCAGTAGCTCTGCAGAGACTAAAAATGCTGCCCCCAGCTTGTTCCCCAGGAAGTAAAAAAACTACAACCTTACCTCTATTGCTTGTATGTGGCTAAAATGGTCAGAGAACTATCAATTGGGACATAAACCAACACAACCCTATTCAAATTAAAAGGGAGCAAAGGGTGGTTTCATGGTGACTTCTGTAGCTGCTGTCTAATGAACATTCAGTCTGAGATGTCACCCATCATATTAGAAGGTGTTCAAGTCTTCATGGTATGCTCTTTTAATGTTACCTTTATTTCTTTATTAATTGGGTTGTGCCAGATGAAGTATGTGCAATCACCATCACCTGTAGAAGGATCTCTGGAATACTTTGGAGTCAATTTGCTTTTCAGAGACGCATTCTGTCTCCTCTGTGCCACGTAATGTGAATCCAAAATTATGACATGTGTTTCAAGTAGTACCTGAAATAAACTGGCCTGAAGAAGTTTTAAAGACAGCACCTTTATTTGTGCATATACTGTATCTAATTTCCATGCATGTTAGTTCACGATCAATAGGCAGGCAGAGGAGTGACATGTCCTTGTCATTCGCAACTGTTTTTAAGAACTGGTGATATATATGTGAGTTAGTGCCTCATCAGGCAGACGGTTTTCAAGTTGTTTCTTTGAAAAGCAGACCCTGTAGCTTCAGCGTGCTCACAGCAGAGAATTAAAACTTATAACACAGGTGAATGTTGTTGAAAGCAGTGTGATTCTTCCACGTATATAAGAGTCACACAAATACATATGTATCATTTTCTCAGTGTTTCAGGAGCAATCTTCTGACACTTTAGAAGTCACATGCTGCTTTTTGCAACCTCGCATGTAGCTCTAATGAGGACAATAGGTCTGGATGGGGGCTCCTAGAACACTTATTTTCTCTCAGGAAAATCGAGCAATGCTCCCTGACACATGTAAGTCTGTGCTGATGAGTACTGAAGAAATGAACAGCAGTTCCTTCCCCATTCTTCACAGTAATTAGAAAAGAGATGAAGGAGAAAGAGATTACACACAAAAATCATAGCACAAGGTGTCCTAACATTGTGTTGCTAGGTGGTTGTTTTGTTTCTCCTATCGTGTTGCATCACTATGTGATTTGCAATAAAATAATGACATAACACGATATAGCTTTTATTATTAGTGTGTGGCTCTGGATTATAGTCCATAATAAAGTGGCTCCCTCAGGTGAAAGCATCACTGATCTAATTGTATCTGTGCTTCCATAATACTTCATGTAGGATCTACATTAAAAACCTTATCTGGACCTCTCCAGTTCATGTAGCCTAACATGCCCTAGCTAACATAAGATTATTATTTCCATGTAAATGACAGGAGAGAGGAAGTATGGTCCAGTAGTTAAGGTTGTAGCCTGGGATTTCAGAGACCAAAGTTCAAATCCCTCCACACCTCCTGCATGACTTTGGGCAAGTCACTTTGTCTCTCTGTGCCTCAGTTCTCCATGTGTAAAATGGGGATAATAGTACTTCCCTACCTCAAAGAGGTGTTGTGTTGACTAAAGATTGTGTAATACCTTAGAGGCCTGCTCCTATTATTGTTTTTTCCCCTGAATGAGGAGACTTAGTAAATTAAGAAATTTAAAAGACATTCTTTTTTTTCTCCTCAAACATTTATGCTTTTCAGCGTAACATTTGGGAAGTATTATTAAATAACAACAAACACCACCAGTCCCACGCTGAACTTTCTAGCACCTTTTAGCCAAGGATCTAAATTGCTTTAAATACATTAAGATCCAATGCAGCACTGGAGCTAACTGAAAATTTTCAAACCAATGGTGAAAATTTTCATTAAATTTTGACAAAAGGGAAAAAAAGGGAGTAACATTTTTACAAAAACTTCATCCTATTTTCCAATTATCATGCACCATTTGAAGGCAAGGTAGGTGGTTGTCTATATATCTAAGGGTATTATTTGCCTTTAATTTATTTATTAAGGCTTCAATACTCTGAAGTATTCTATTACCACCTCCATATTACTGATAACTAAACTGAGGCATCAGTTATATTGTCTTGTGGAAAGATAAGTCCAGGCATATCCAAAGGTACAAGTTTAATATTTTATTGGGAGAATGAAGGCAGTTAGCAGCTTATGCACTTCTAAACCTTTGCACTGCACTCCCAGAAGGTTGTAACTCAAGTTACAACAGCCAGTGTTCCTTAAAGAGGAAAACCATTACACACAGGAAGGTTAAGTGACTTGGCCAAGGGTAAATAGGAGGTCAACAACAGAGCTCGGAATAAAACCAAGAAGTGTGATCTCTCAGTCTTGTGCTCTAACCACTAGCAACATTGGTTCAATAAAAAGAAAATCCATACAAGACGCAATCGGCATTAAAGGACAACAATAAACTCTCAGGGTCTGCAAATAAAGAAATAAAAATAATTCATTACACTCTAGTAAGAATTAATTTATGCCAGTTTGACACAAATGACTAACTTCATAATAGTGTTTGTCGCAGCTAGATATGATGCTCCGAATTCAACTCACAGAAACATTTCACTTAAGACTGAGTGAGACATGCCAATAAGCAAGGATTCAGTTCTTTTAAGTGCACTGAATTTATCCATCTCAGGGCCCATCATCGATGGCGAACCATCTATTTTGTCTGATGCTATTTGTTTAAAGCCAATACAAAGATCACGAGAATACTCAATGTGTCTAGCATATTACCAGCTCAGGTTTTACCTCAGTTGGGGTAACATGTAGAAAGCTCTGCACGAGGCCACTGAATACCTGACAGAGATGCACATTTGGGCAACATCAGCAACATCAGCTGATTCATCAACAGCCAGTGCACGGCTGCTCACATGTTTCACTTCACTGACAAGCTTGTCTGCCACGACCGATGCCAATAACTCAGTCCTTCGAACAGATGACATGCATGACAAAGGAACCCTTTTAAATTCACTGAGCACTTCAGCGTTCATCTCTCCATCTAACATTGGATCAATTGCTGCAAGGATACATTCCTTCATCATTTCAGAGTTTGCAGATGCTTTCTTGTGCTTGGCCTCTAGCCAAGGAATGCATGGGGAGGCTCCTATAGCATGCTGTCAAACAATGAAACTCCTCACAACCCTTTGATTCAATCTGTTGTAGTTGGACTTCCTTGAAACGATTTTATCCACTTGCACTGAAAGGCCTGGAGGGTGTTTGGCAGGGAAAATCAGCAGGCCTGGCTTCAGAATGCTGCTTTGCATTTCCACTTTCAAGGAAAAGCAACTACTGTACCTGCAAGGAAATCCACCACTACTGGGTTACAGCAGAACTCTGAATGAAAGAGCATTGTCTGTCTTTTTTTGTTCACAGTCCCTATTCAAGTCATTATCAGCTTCCCCTCATTTACTAGCAGACACACTGGGAAAGCAAGTCAAAAATAGCCTTCCCCAAAATAAACAAACAAAAATCTACATTCATTATAAATTACTTTTGTTCATCTAACTTCATTAAAAGTTTCCAAGATGTGCCCAAAGTTTTTTCATTCAGTCTTTCAAAAAGAATTTAATTCTACAGAATGGGGGCACCCAAATGAAGTATTTTGTACTCTAGCACAAAACAATACTAACAATACACAGCAAAATATTTTTGATGTGGCAGATAGCAACCATCACATAAAAGCATTTGTTTGTAACTATAATGGACTCCATTGGCTAGTTTATACGTGCACCTTTGCCCTCCACTAGATTGGATCATAACTATTCAGCTATATTGCATCGACTGTTAATAGTAATGGAAATGCTCCTTGATCTCAAGTTACAGAGTGCTGGAGTTTGGGAACAGAAGACTCCGAGTTCTCTCCCCACTGCTGCTATGAAGTTGTGAGTGATCCTAGTATGCTCTACAGTGACAGCTACAGGAGTGGCCAAACTGCGGTACATACGCGCCCCTATGTCCGTCTTCAGCCCTCATTCTCTGCCTACCAGACAAGGGTGGAGAGCTCAGGGCTTCAAACCAACTGTTAAACTGTATGCGGCTCAGAGGGTCAGTAAGTTTGGCCAGCCCTGGCTGAGAATTCCTACGTGGCCAATGGTTTGTTACAATAAAAAACACACTCAATCATGCAGACAGACCTCTCTGAAGAACCATAAAGGGGACATTTAACCAAAATGTTTGACTACCGTTTGTTTTCGGGTTTTTTTGGTTTTTCCAATGCTGTTGGAAGGTGCTGAATTGACAAAGTCCTCAGCGATACTTGCCCAGTATTGTCTTCACACAATCATGTCTAAAGACCAATCTGAGTTAAATCTTCAGCCTTTTTGCCATGTGTGCCAATAAAGTGAGGATTATAGTGTAGTGCATACATGTGCCATTGGGAACTGGATTGAAACCACCAATTAATTTCCTTTTGTTCCATAAAAGTTTGAGCTTACTTTCAGATTTGAAAGAAGATTCACTCAAAAATTCACTTCTCTCATACAAATCAGACTGTGCTTACTATGTTTGTGGATTAAAGAGGGGAAAACTTGCAGACAACAGTAAGTACTCAAATATCTAGGAGACAAAGTCATTGAATATTATGGTGAAGTTACTGTCACTTTAAAGTTCTAGCCACAATGCTCTGTGCTTGGGATGTCAAGAATGATAGCAATGAGAGTAACAATGATTCAGAGAGTACAGAAAGTAAGGCAGGAAGTCACCAGCTCCTGGCATGGTCCTTTGGTGAGTGGCTGCTGCCCTCTCTAGGTCCCCCTTAGTTTGCCCCTGGTCAGGGCAGTACTTTGATTGATCTTTGACTGTGCCTGGAAGCTGCTTCAGTCTCTCTTCAGTGAGACAGCCTGGATTAGGGGTGTTATCCCTCTACTGTCCCAGGCCTTTCTGCCTCCCACTCTTTCTCTGCCCTCCCTCCTTTATAGCAGGCCTTGTTTCTCTACTAGGTGCAGCTGAGAGTGCCTGCTTCCATGATTGGCAATTGCATGTAGGTGTGGTGGTTGAACTGCTTGCCTGCAGATGGGAGAGGCTCCCCCCCCGGTCCTGCCTAAGCGCAGTATGGGGCTTGTAGACCCCATTACACAGGGATACCAACCATAGAAGATCAGTTTCCCTTTGTCTGTAGGCACATATGTGCACTGTCCCACCATGCTAAGAATGTGGGAGTCGGCTTCGTTGTGAGCTGAATGACACTTGGATTTCCTTTACACCCTGCTTAGCTTTTACTAAACAAAGATTGCCATTCAGACAAAAAAAAAAAAAGTCTTATCAGCCTCCGGAGCATGCTCCCTACTATGGCTTCTGCAGACAAAATCTTGTACATAAAGCACAGTTTAAGCTGAAACTGATTTCAAGCATTCTTCTTTCGATGACTCCAGACAATTCTGTGCTCGTATAGGGCCTCGTCTTGCACCAGGGACTTTCACAGATTCCAAAGCCCAAAGGGACCATTGTGATGATCTAGTCTGACCTCTGGTATAACATACGGCCCAGAGAACTTTCCCAAAATAATTTCTAGAGCAGATCTTTTAGAAAAATATCCAATCTTCATTTTAAAATTGTCAGAGATGGAGATTCTGCCATGATACTTGGTAAATTGTTCAATTGGTTAACTACCCTCACTGTTAAAAATTTATGACACACAGGTATTTCCATTCTGAATTTGTCTAACTTCAATTTCCAGCCACTGGATAATGTTATACCTTTCTGTGCTAGACTGAAGAGCCCATTATTAGATATTTGTTTCCCATGTAGATCCTTATAGACTAGACCAGTGTTTCTCAACCTGGGGGTTTAGAGGGGTCGCAAGTGCAGAGCTGGTATTGGGGGTGGCAAGAAAGGCAATTGCCTGGAGCCACAGGGGCGCCATGAAACTAAGTTACATGCCTCAGCCCCGTGGGGGTGGGACTCAGGCTTCAGGGGTACAG
Organism: Emydura macquarii macquarii; assembly: GCF_026122565.2. NCBI lineage: Eukaryota > Metazoa > Chordata > Testudines > Chelidae > Emydura > Emydura macquarii. The sequence goes on along the minus strand of NW_027130204.1, from coordinate 9,932,235 downwards.
TAGTTTGGAAAGGTTAAGAACCACTGGACTAGACAATACAAAGTCCTTATGACATCTTTATGGTTCTTCAGAGATGTTTGTCTGCATGGTAGTGTGTGTTTCTTATTGTAACAAGTAACCCTTAACCTTCTCTTTGTTAAGCTAAATAGACGGAGCTCCTTGAATCTATCATTATAAGGCAGGTTTTCTGGTCCTTTTGATCATTCTCATGGCTCTTCTCTAACCCTCTTCAATTTACCAACATTCTTCTTGAATAGTGGACTGTGAACTGGACACAGTATTCCAGCAGTGGTCACACCAGTGCCAAATATAGAGGTAAAATAACCTCTCTACGCCTACTCGAGATTCCCCTATTTATGCATCCAAGGACTGCATTAGCTCTTTTGGTCACATCTTTACACTTGGCGCTCATGTTCAACTGAGAATCCACCATGATAATCAAGCATCAGAGTCATTGCTTCTTAGGATAGAGTCCCCCATTCTATAATCATGGCCTACATTACTTGTTCCTAGGTGTATACATTTACATGTAGCCATATGAAACCATATATTGTTTACTTGCGCCCAGTTTACCAAGCTAGCCACATGGCTCAGAATCAGTGATCTCTTCTCTTCATTATTTACCTCATCCCCAACTTTTGTGTCCTATTCAGACTTTATGAATAATATTGTTTTGTTTTCTTCCAGGTCATTGATAAAAATGTTAGATAGCATAGGGCCAAGAACTGATCCCTGTGAGACCCCCACTGGAAACAAACCCACTCAATGACAATTCTCCATTTGCATTTTGATACCTACCAATTAGCTGTTTTTAAATCCATTTAATGTTTATGTTTGCCAATTAATTTTATATCATTCTAGGGTTTTTTTAAATCAAAATGTCATGCATTGCCAAGTCAAACACCTTAGCAAAGTCTAAGTATATTATGTCAACACTATTACCTTTATCAACCAAACTTGTAATCTCATCAAAAAATGGTATCAAGTTAGTTTGACAGGATCTATTTTCCATAAAACCATGTTGATTTGCATTAATTATATTACCCTCCTTTAATCTTTTATGAATTGAGCCCAATATCAGGTGCTCCATTATCTTGCCAGGGATCACTGTCAGAGTGACAGGCCTATAATTACCTGGGTCATCCAGTTTACCCTTTCTAAAAATTGGCACGTTACTTTTTTCCAGTCTTCTAGAACTCCCCTTGTGTTCTAAGACTTATTGAAAATCTACATTAACAGTCCAGCGTGTTCCTTAGTGTGCAATTTAAAAGCTCTTGTATGCAAGTTATCTCAACCTGATGATTTATAAATGTCTAACATTAGTAATAGCCATTGTTTAATAGCCTTAAACTTGAGAAAGAGAAATTGTTATCCCCATATGATGAGACTATATCAGCTGTTTTCACCCATATATAAAACAGAAATATTCATTGAACACTTCTGTCTTTTCTGTATTATTATTGATAATCCTACCATTTTCATCTGGTAATGGACCAATACCATTGTAAGGATTCTTTTTGTTCTTAATATATTTTTAAAAACTCCTTCTTAGTTTCTTTAACTCTGCTGGCCAGAGATGTCTCTTCATGTCATTTTGCTTCATTTATCAATTTTCTACAATTTCTATCTTCTGATTTATAGTCAATTCTATCAACTTCTCCTTTCTTCCATTTGTTTTATTTATTTATTGTTGCCTTCACTTCCTCTCCAAATGAGGTCAGTCTTTAACCAGAATGCCCTTATCCCTCTGTTGTGAGAGTGTGGCTTTTCGGGGCATTTAATAAGGTGTTCTTAAATGATTCTCAGTCATCATTCACATTTTTCTGTTTAAATTCTTCCTCACAGCTAATTTGACTCAATTGTTTTCAGCTTTGTGAAATTGGCCCTATTAAAGCACCAAGTATATATATATATATATATATATATATATATATATATATATCTTACTGGTCTGGATTTCATTCTGCTTGCACATTATAAATGTGATCAAGTCATGATCACTTGTACCTAAGCTACAATTTTTAGTTCTGTTATCAATTTCTCTCTTTCTGTTAGGACAAGGTTTAATAAAGAATTTCCCTGTGTTGGCTGCAACACTTTTTGAGTTAGGAAATTGTGATCTGTAATGTTTAGAAATTTCAAGGATGTTTTAGTACAAGCAGCATGAGACCTCAAGCATATGTCACTTGAATGGAAGTCCTTTGTGAACATGCAACTTTTTTTCATACATATTATATATAGCTGAGTAAGGAGGTGGTCATCCTGTTCCCTAGAGTAATTTGGTGGTCTGTAGCAACCAATACTCCCATCTTGTGCTTTATTTGTGAGGACATTGACCCATAAGGATCAAGGCCATTTTCTTCTGAGTTGTCAGTGACACAAAAATAGAAAATGCCATTTTCTACAGAGAGTACCACTCTGCCTCCATTTTTGCCTACTCAATCCTTCCTAAATAGATTATGACCATTGACTTTAACATTGTAATTGTGCGAATCATCCCACCAGATTTCAGTTATACCAACCAGATGAAATTTATACTCATAAATGAGGAATTCCAATTCCTCTTGTGCGTTACCCAGGCTCCTAGCATTGCTGTATTCGCAATTCAAGAATTTAATCTCTTCAGGTCCTTTGTTTCCTTGATTAATTTTGTTCTCAACATCTTGATTTTTTGTTGAGTGCTCATATCTTCCCTTTTTTTCCCCTCCTGACTACTCTAGTCAGCCCATCCCTGAAGAGAATGGTTCCCCTTCTGCTGAGGTACAGGCTATCCAAACAATACAACCCCTTCTCCCTACAGAAGGTGGACCAATGTTCCACAAAACCAAAACAATTTAACCTACACCACTTCCCTATCCTGCAGTTCACTTCCAGAATGTTCTGCATTCTATCTTCCTTCCCCTGCAGGACAGATAAGATTGCTTGGACATTCTCCTTCTTCAGCATGCTTCCAAGTTCCCTGAAGTCATCTACTATCTGTGAGCTGTCCCATGAGGCAGTGTCATTTGTGCTGATATGAACAACCATAAATGGATCCTTGCCTATTGACTTCAGAAGACTATCCATGCTAGTAGCGTAACATTGTGTCCCTGGACTCTAGTTTAGCCTGGGTACACACATTCCAGAATTTATTAATGCTGTAGCTAGTGGATTAAATTTGTATAGAAGACATCCGTAACAATGTTAGTGGTCACACTGAAGTGTATACAGCATTTCTGTACACACACGCAACATAAACCACAAAGCGCAGATTTGGATCTTTCAGCTGAAGTATTTTAAAGAGCCAGAATTTAAATGGGGTGGGGAAGTGGGAGGAGTATTGAGTGCTGGTGACCCCAATCAAAACAAACAAGACCAACACAAAGGAGGAGAAAACCACAAAAGTGCAAACTGAAAGAATTATTTTGTTTTGGGTATTTTGCCTGCCATGCCCTGATGTCAGGGTTCTGTGTTTCTCCTGCATGAAGTGATAACATCACACTTAAAACTGAGAAGGAGGAGGCCTTCCTTTTACATAATTCAGGAAAGGACAGGTAAGTAAAGAAGGAATAAGAGATGGGTCCAAACTACACCTATATGGGGATTTAGGCCCTGATCCCAGAAGCTGCTTTACATGGGATGGCTCCTACACTTACGTGCAAGCCCCACTGAAATCAATGAGGTTCCAATCATGCACAGGGGTCAAGCTATAGAATAGTTTGAAGGATCAGGAATCTTAGTCTGTGCCTACTTCACAACCATTCTGTTTTAAAATGCATTTTCTTGTTGGTTTTAAAGTCTATCATATCAGTTACTTGGGCTTGTGAGCAATTTATATCTGAAAAGATACATTTCAATTCTCCTTTAGGGAAAGCCCACCTCCGTGGACCAACAAAGAAATAAACATTGTTAAAAGCAGTCCAGGAATGGCAGGGGAGGATGGGGAGGGAACTACAACATAAAAGGTACCAGTAGCAAAAAAAGAGAGATGAAAAATGGCCAAACACTAAAAAGCAAAAGGCTTGTCTCAGTTCTATATCTGTGTTATACAGATCAGACTAGATGATCACAATGGTCTCCTCTCACCTTGAAATCTATGAAAGAGAAACCAGTCTAAATATTACCTAGAAAGATCAGCACAAAACAGCTCAAGACTGATATAGAATTCTCTGGCCAAAACTAATGAGCTTTTATGAGACTCTAAAATCAACAGATCTACCACATGCTGCAGTGAACAGGGGTTTATTTTCATAGCAAGGCGGATGACTTTTTATCAGATGTGTCACTTGGTGAAATAATTGCTCGCAATAATGGTGCGATAGCAGCATACTCAGAGCACAATTTATCTATGTCTATTCTATCTTTCAACTTCAAAGCTTCTACTGTCTCACAGATCACATCAAAATGACACCCCGGTTGTTAATGACAGTGGTCTAATGCAATACAGAGAAGTCAAATCACTCCTCCAGATAGGCAAAAAGCTCTTATGCAGAAACTAGGCATGTGCACGGGTCCTGACATTCATATTCAGATTTGTATCTGAGGGGAGGAGGGTGGGTTTGACATTCAGATTTATTCATATGTTGAGAAAGCTTGAGTTCAGAAAGCACGAAATCCATGAGAATTATACAGGGAAAAAATAACTAAGCAGTCTGTGAAGCTTTAATTAAAGTAAGGCTAACTCCTGGATGTAGGAAATGTCACTTTGCATTGGCTACACATCAAGGCCACAGATGTGTCATAGGCCACAGATGTGAGTTGTCTAATAAAAACAAGAGCCACTGTGATTACGAAAAGCAGAATGGAGATAAAATGGGTCCCCTCCCCACAACTGTTCACCCATTTTGCGTGTGTGTCTAGCAATAATAACTATCCATCCTGCTGCAATGGCTGTACTGGTTTGGGATAGTCACTTCAGGAGGGCAGAACCTTATGAAATAAAATCCTAAAAAAACAGAATTATCTATTTATACTCAAATCTTGGCTTTGAATTACTCTGATATGAGAAAATAGCTAGCGATATAGAATGTAGTGATTCCATAGTTGGGGTTCAATTGAGATATGCTGTTAGAACAGGATAAAATACCTGTATTTCCCACCTGACTGAATTTACTGTCTAAGGGTTATCACAACAACGCTTCAGAAGACAACTGTTTTTAGTAACATTTCCTAACTTTTGAAAAGGAAATTTTTTAATTATTATTTTAAAAAATATGGCCCTGACACACACACTTTTTATTTGATTCCTTCCAGCTGAAAACAGCTGATTAAAAAATGCCAATTATTTTTCATAGGATATTTGTTTTTATTGTCTTGTTTGAAATATTCCACAAATGTATTTTGGTTTGCAGACAAAACAAAAACAAAAACAAAAAAGAAAAGAGGAAAGTGAAAAGAAAATCCATTTTTCAAAACAAAAAAAGTTTGTTGCAGAAACTGTTGTGTATTTTGTGTCTTGCCTAATTGCCTAAGTTGCCGTAGCAACAGAGCTTAGGTTGTTGCCATAGCATTAGAGTTAGACTATTAGGGGATAACTCAGCCAGTCCTGGCTGGTTTTAGTGTTAGTTCAATAAAGACGCTCCCTGCCTTGCATCTCTCTGTGATCCTGTGCTGATTTTTCTCTCTGAATACAAGTAATTAAAAGGAATTCAACATGACAAAAGTGGCAATGGAGGATGGGATCAACCTGTGCTGCACCGGCAAAAAAAGTGAAAGTCAATGTAAAAAAAAATCTTTTTCCTGTTTTGGGGGCTGGGCTGTTTACACTGACGGTTCAAACTGAAACTAAAACAGGTTCTGCTTTGTTCTGACCAAAGTGAAGCAGACAGAAACAAAGCAGTGCTAGTGAATGGAAATCACCAGCAATTGTGTGTGAATGACCCCAACACACATGAATAAAAGACACTAAAAGACAAGAGAAAAAAAAAAAAGAGGGGCAGCAATGGCTGCCCCTGGGTCCTTTTGATGAGACTCTAGAGTATTGGAACTCATATACTGAGTGTTTTCAGCTTTTTGTTATTGCAAATGAAATTACAGATGCAAAGAACGTGCCCATTTTCTTAAGTGTTGTGGGAACTAAAACCTATACTTTATTTCACAGCTTAGTGCACCCTAATAAGCCAGAGACAAAATCTTAGTGACGTTGTGAAAATCCTGGAGGCATATTTTTCTCCAAAATTGCTGGTAATTACAGTTCTACAAAAGGAATCAAGAAGAAGTTGAAACAATTGAGCACTTTATAGCAGCTCTGAAGAAGCTTTCTGAGCACTGTGAATTTAATGACGTGTTAAATGACACCCTACATGATAAGTTAAGTGTGTGGTCTCCACAATGAAGCAATAGAGAAGTGCCTATTGACAGAGTCCCAGCTCACCTGGCAGAAGGCCATTGAAATTGCAATCTCTATGGAGCTGGCCACAAAGAAAGCCCAACAGCTCAGTGCATCGACCAGAGTGCATAAGAGGATGGAGTTATCAATCCATTCTGGTTGCTTGTTGTAGGGGATGTGCATCATTATTCCACCATTACTGAGATCACAGATGTTAGAACAGCTACATTCAGGTCACTGTAGAATAGTGTGCATAAAAGAAATTGCACAAAGCTACTTTTGGTGGCCTGGCCTGGACAGTGCCATTGAAGAGAAGGAAAGAGTTTGTACTTCATGTCAGAGTGTGAGGAACGTGCCTCATTTGGTGGCCCTACACCCATGGAACTGGCCTGAAAACCTGTGGCAGCGTATTCACGTTGATTTTGCTGGCCCATTTGAAAGAAGCATGTTCCTGGTTGTTGTAGACGCCCATTCTAAATGGCCAGAAGTTTCCATAATGCAGTCCACTAATGCTGAAAGCACTATCCAGAAACTGCATGAAATCTTTAGTCATTTCGGTCTGCCAGAACAACTTGTGAGCGACAACGGACAGCAGTTAGCCTCTCAGGAGTTGAAAATTTTATGAAAACAAATGGGATACATCACATCACTGCAGCACCGTATCATCCGTCCACCAATGGATCAGCTGAAAGGTTTGTGCAGACCATGAAACAAGCTTTAAGATCTGCAAGGGAACATTCATCCATTCAAAAGTGTCTGGACACCTTCTTGCTATCCTACAGAAACACACCTCATGCAACGACCAAAGCATCCCCAGCCTTTCTAATGATGGGACTACAACTGCGCACTTGCTTTGATCTGCTGAAACCCGCCAAAGCACGACAAGTTGTGCAACATCAACAACAAAACCAAGTAATCAGACATGCACACAGAGCAAAAGACCAAACCTTTAGTCCTGGACAGCCTGTCCTACCTCGTAACTATGCTTCTGGAGCTAAATGGGTCCCTGCTACAGACATCACTCAAACAGGACCTGTTTCCTACACTGTTCAGACTGCAGATGATCTCACCTGGTGGCGGCATGTAGACCAGTTGTTGCCAGGTCAAACATGTCCCAAGTCCTGAGTCCATTGTTAGACCCACACCAATAACATCTTCCGGTGCAAGAACACCAGAAGTCCGCCGTAATCCACCTAGAGAGAGAAGGCCTCCTCAATGGCTGGCTCTTTAGCCAGGGCAAACCCATATTACAGGGCAGAATAATCCCCGGGATTAGCCGTGAAATGAGGCAATCTACCCTCATTCCCTAGTTTAGTGATTGTTCTGTTAAATGAGAGTTTTCATTAAGGGGGGAGGAATATGTTGTGTATTTTGTGTCTTGCCTTATTGCCTAGGTTGCTGTAGCAACAGAGCTTAGCTTGTTGCCATAGCAGTAGAGCTAGACTATTAGGGGATAGCTCAGCCAGTCCTGGCTGGTTTTAGTGTAGTTCAAGGAAGACTTTTCATGGGTTTGGATCTCTCAGTGTTCCGTGCTGATTTCTCTCTTGTGAACAGAAGCAATTAAAAGGAAGTTAATAAAAGTTTTCTGTGTGGATGTATAATAAGGCTCCACTCCTGCTCCTATTGAACTTAAACTGAACACTAATCCACTCTCATAATATCTGAGCACTTCCTAATATTTAATGTATTTATCCACACAACATCCCTGTGAATTAGGAAGTGCTATGATCCCCATTTCACAGGTAAGGCACTGAAGCAGAGAGAAACAGAAGGATTTGCCCATGTTTGCAGAGCAAGAACAGAATTCAGGTCTTCCAAGACCCAGGCTAACTCCCTAACCAGTGGATCATTCTCTTTCTCTAATTTGAATTATGTTAATAAGAATGCTTGCACTGACTTCAGTTGGATAAGGATTGGGACCAATATGCACATGAAAAATAAAATTGTAGTCCCTTGTGCTCTGACAAATGCTGCCTTTGACAGGACAGCTTTTCAACCTCAACCTTGGTATAAGAAAATCAGCAAGGGCAAGTTCATTTTACAGATGTGAGGTGCTTAATTTTCCTTTGACTATCCACAGTCCTGTCTAGGCAGGATTTCATTTCAAATTGGGGGACACCCTTTGAAATTATAGTATTGCTTCTGGAGAAATTCTAGAATTCAGGGAAAGAGAAAATGTACCTGCTCAATGGGGCTTGAGCATCCAGGGGTTCACAAAGGAGACTGATAGAGAGAGATTTGGAATAAGGGCAGAACCCTTTACAGTCCTTATCACCAGGCCATTTACCCTAAGTTAGCAGGCTGTTTATAGCAAGCCTGACTTGTTGTTCTGCCCTCTAATGAAGGCAGCACATTAAACCTTTAGACACATTAAATCTTTGTAAACAGAATTAGAGGTGAAGTTTTGTCTTGCATACTGTTTACTCCAACTAATGACTCTTGACAAACCCAGGACATTACAAGGGCTCATTGTGTCATTCTCTGTGGCTTGAGCTCTTTTTTATTTCTGCCTTTTCTCTCCCCTTTCCTCAGCCACATATCTCCTGTTTTTTGTTATCCGTATGTCCCGCACAGATGAAAGAAGGGCAAGCTTCCTCCCACATTAACTCATAAATGTTCCTCAGTAGAGAATGGAGGAAATCAATTCTAAAGGTTCTGTTTCCTGAACCATTCAATCCTTGTCCTGTGACTATCAATGCCAATCAGAATGCTCTGGTTCTGACACATGTCCTCTAGGTAATGGATTGAAATTATTATATACAATAAGGTCACACAGGCCACAAATTTCAGTGACTTCTGATATGGGTTAGATGAAAACCAAGAACAATACACAAAATTCTGTAGGTCTCAGGACCACTTTCCTCAACAATCCTGTCTTCTGTAGCTTTCATAGAATCAGAGAAGATTAGGTTTGGAAGGGACCTCAGGAGATCATCTAATCCAACCCCCTGCTCAAAGCAGGACCAACCCCAACTAAATCATCCTAGCCAGGGCTTTGTCAAGCCAGACTTTAGTAACCTCAAAAGATGGAGATTCCACCACTTCCCTAAGTAACCAATTCCAGTGCTTCACCACCCTCCGACTGAAAAAGTTTTTCCTAATATCCAACCTACACCTCCCCCACTGCAACTTGAGACCATTGCTCCTAGTTCTGTCATTTACTTCCACTGAGAACAGCCTAGCTCCATCCTCCCTGGAACCCCCTTTCAGGTAGTTAAAGGCTGCTATCAAATCCCCCTCATTCTTCTCTTCTGCATACTAAACAAGCCTAGTTCCCTCAGCGTCTCCTCATAGGTCATGTGCTCCAGCTCCCTAATCATTTTGTTGCCCTTTTCTGAACTCTTTCCAATTTGTCCACATCCTTTCTGTAGTAGGGGGTACAAAACTGGACACAATACTCCAAACAAGGTCTCACCAGTGCTGAATAGAGGGAAATAATCATTTCCCTCGATCTGCTGGCAATATTCCTATAATGCAGCCAATATGCCGTTAGTCTTCTTGGCAATAAGGTCATACTGTTGACTCATATCCAGCTTCTTGCCCACTATAACTCCCAGGTCCTTTTCTGCAGAACTGCTGCCTAGCCAGTTGGTACCCAGTCTGTAGCAGTGCATGGGATTCTTCCATCTTAAGTGCAGAATGCTGCACTTGTCCTTGTTGAACCTCATCAGATTTTGTTTTGACCCAATCCTCCAATTTGTCTAGGTCACTCTGTATCCTATCCCTATCCTCCGGCGTATCTACCACTCCCCCCATGTTAGTGCCATGTGCAAACTTGCTGAGGGTGCAATCGACTCCATCCTCCAGATCATTAATGAAGATGTTGAACAAAACTAGCCCCAGCACTGAGGCACTCCACTTGTTACCAGCTACCAACTAGACATCGAGCCATTGATCACTACCCATTGAGCTGATGATCTAGTCAGCTTTCTATCCATCTTATATCCATTCATCCAACCCATACTTCTTTAACTTGTTGAATAAGAATACTGTAGGAGACGGTGTCAAAAGCTTTGCTAAATTCAAGGTGTATCACGTTCACTGCTTTCCCCACATCCACAGAGCCAGTCATCTTATTGTGGAAGGCAATCAGGTGAGGCAGGCATGATTTGCCCTTGATGAATCCATGCTGACTGTTCCTGATCATCTTCCTCTCTTCCAAGTGCCCCAAAATGGATTCCCTGAGGGCCTGCTCCATGATTTTTCCGGGGACTGAGGTGAGGCTGACTGGTCTCTAGTTCCCTGGATCCTCCTCCTTCCCTTTTTTGAAGATGGGCACTATATTTGCCTTTTTCCAATCGTCTGGGACCTCCCGCAATCACCACAAGTTTTCAGAGATAATGGCCAGTGGCTCTGCAATCACATCAGCCAACTCCCTCAGCACCCTCAACCTGCCCTCCCTCAGCACTGCCTCCGGCCCCATGGACTTGTGCATATCCAGCCTTTCTACATAGTCTGGAAGCTGTTCTTTTACCACTGATGGCTGCTCACCCTCTCCCCATTCTGTGCTACCCAGTGCAGTAGTCTGGGAGCTGACCTTGTTTGTGTACCCTCAGCTTTTTCCCCATCATAGGTTGCCTCCCCCATTCTGTAAGGGACCACACTTTCCCTGATCTTTTGTTGCTAACACACCTGTAGAAACCCTTCTTGTTACCCTTCATGTCCCTTGCTAGCTGCAACTCCAATTGTGCTTTGGTCTTCTTGATTTCACTCCTGCACGCTCAAGCAGTATTTATATACCCCTCCCTAGTCATCTGACCAAGCTTCCACTTCTTGTAAGCTTCCTTTATATGTTTAAGCTCACTGAAAACTTCTTTGGTAAGCCAAGCTGGTCGCCTGCCATATTTGCTATTCTTTCTGCACTTCAGGATGAGCAGAGATGAGTTTTCCTATCAAATGAGCTTTCCTATCAGCTTGCCAAAGCTTAAATGTTACAACATAGGCCAATGACCTAAATGCAAGTTCAAAAGGAAACTTAAAATGATGAGGAAGTAACACACTTTTCATTGCTACTCCTTGTCCATAATTTCACAAAACTATTTCAATTCACACATACACACACATACTTCTGCCCTTCCTACATGCACATCAACCTAACAGCCAAAATGGAAGCAAGCAGCAATTTCAGTCTTCTTGGGCCTTTAAAAGTTACTGCTTACATTTGAAGGGTGAGAGAAAGAGGGTGTTTGAAACACATACAACAGGAAAAGCTGTAGCTAAGCTGCCAATATTTTGTTTGTTCTTTTCATGGTCCTTTCATTCCCCCTCCAACACACTTGTTTATTTTTGGTGTGCCTTTGAGTTTTACCAGGTGGCAAGGAAAATAGCAGGGAAAGAGGATATTTAAAGGTTTCTTGCACCTTTGAGCTTAAAAGGAATGTAATTTTTACTGGGGATGAGTAAATAAAGAAGAAGTTGTTTACAAAATTAACAAGAGGAATAGTATAAAATCTACTGTTTATTACTCATCAGGTACCTTGTATTGGTGCTTCTGATTTATGAATGTTGGCTTCATTACGTAGCACCTCAACCCTGGCCCTGACAGCAGAAAAGCTGCTATTGACCCTGGTGCCCTTCTGGCTGACTGTGTTTCCCTAAAAATGGAAATGTGGTGAGAAGCTGAGAATTTTAGAGCTCAGCTGGGGTGGTGCTGGTTAGAAGCTTAGGCCTGTAACCTTTTGGAAATGCAGTTTGAGGACTGAGTAACTATATTGTTGGAATCATTTTTGTTTGTAACTGGGTAAATGTAAGCAAAGAACAAGAACTGTTAGACCTAGCAATGAAATTTAGCACACATCTTAATTTCACGATTATTATTTTTTAAATCAGTAATGACTTATAGTCATCTAGTTTGTTAACACTTGCCTTAGGACCTGATGAATGGGAGAAAGGCCCTTTGGAAGAAATGGGGATTAGGCAGATTTAAAGTAAGAGAGGTGGTAAAGGCATGGAAGACTGGATCAGAGCAGGGGTTCTTTAGCCTGCCTTAAAGGACAAGTGGAGAGGAGAAAGAACGTTAATGATGCAGCCAGTCATACAACATTAATGCTGGCTCGTGCTCTATCTTACCAGGGAACTTTAAACTTGGTAGTTTGTTTCTGTAATGGATTTTTTTATTCCTTTAACTTTTTAACTGTTCAGATAAATAGACTTTTTTTTTATACCCTCCTTCGGTCCTACAGCAATGCAGTCCAATCCCTTTCTGTACCTACTCTCACCTCCTCTTTCTCAGCAACTAAATGCCACCTATATTGCGGGTGAGAGGGGTGTCCTTAATTATACTTAATTTTTAATTAATCATTTCGGTTTGATAAAGCTTCCTCATTTGGCTCTTCATCTGGGCTCATTTTGCATCATTTATCTTCCCCACAAGAGAAATCTCACTTTAGTTATCCTACGTTCAAGCTCGGACCATCTCTCTCCACCCATAGATTCTTCTCTGGTGGTGACAGTAATCAACTGCACCATGAGTTCACATCTCCAAAGTTCACATCACAAGTACTGCATAGACAGTAAGCTAATCGGTAAGAAATTCTCTGGGTAACGACTTTCTTAAAATGTCCTACAGTCTAATGCAGAAAGATTGCCTTTGGTTTTTACCTGGGTGATCCTGCTTGCCATTCTCTGCATTTCATGCCTGTTTCATTAGTGATAAGTAAGGCAGCAGTCAGGTAGAGTTGTAGGAAAGAGCTCTATAAGGAGCATGCCCAGAAACCAGTGTTACAAGTAGATCAGCCTGTGCTCATATGGAAGCAGTACAATCCAGCTTGCATTGGTGTTACACCAAATTAGGTCCTTCCTGAAATCACTTTTACCTGTCTCCCTCATCATACTGCAAGACCCATTTCATAATAACTAATAACTAAATAAACGCTTTTGACTTTCATCTTCTCACTCAATGGAGATGAAGCAAACCAATCTTGAACACCCATCTCAGAGAAGGTGAATAATTTCTCTGTTCCCCAACATACCCTATCACTCTTGTGCTACAGCTGATCATCATTGGCCTATGGAGCAAAGGGATATCCTTGTCATTCCTGAAACCAGGAGCTGCACTCAAAGAACTAATGAGTGGAGATTTAATTTTTTTTTTTTTTTTTTTTTTTAAATGTGAAGCGCACTTAATTTTGATAGGGGATTTAAGTCTGCAAGGCTATCAGGTATCTATCAATCTCTGAGCCACTGACAATAACATCTACAAACTCATGGATGATAGGAGAGGACCCTGAGGACTGGAGAAGGACTGAAGATAGTGCCCATCATTAAAAAGAGAGAAAAGGAGGAACCAGTGAACTAAAGACCAGCCTATAGATACCTTGGAGGCTACTAGAGCAATGTATAAAAAAATCAGTTTTCAAATACCTGGAGGATGAAGGGGTGATCACTAGCAGCCAACATGGATTTACCGAGAACAAATCATGTCAAACTAGCTGAATTTCCTTCTTTGACAGGGTAACTGATTTGGTGGACAGGGGAAATGCAGTGGACATAATATACCTGGACTTCAGCAAGATTTTTGATACAGTCCCACATGACATTCTGATAAGTAAGCTGGAGAAATGAGGGCTCAGCAGAACTACCATTAAGTGGATACATAATTGGTTAGACAACTGCAAACAAAGAGTAACTATTAATGGAATGATGTTGGATTGGAAGGAGGTCTCAAGTGGGGTTCCACAGGGATCTGTTCTGGGTCTCATGTTATTTAACATCTTTATTAATTACCTGGATTTAGGAATAGAGAGCATACTGATCAAGTTTGCAGATAACACAAAGCTAGGGGTTGCCAATACTTTGCATGATAGAGCTAAAATTCAGAGGGATCTGGATAAATTGGAGAACTGGACTATAGACAACAAAATGAAATTCAACAGAAAAATGTAAGGTACTATATTGAGGGAAGAAAAACAAAATGCAGAAATACAGAATAGAGGAAAGCTGGCTTGGCAGCTGCAATGCTGAGAATGATCTGCAAGTTGTAGTGGATCACAACCCCAATATGAGTCAGCAATGCGATGCTGTTGCAAAAAACGCAAATGCATTAACAGAAGCATAGCATACAAGTCATGCGAGACAATCAGTAGTGTTCTACTTGGCACTGGTTAGGCCTCAACTGGAGTAGTGTGTCAGTTTTGGTCACCAATGCATAGAAAGGATGTAGAGAAACTGGAAAGGATCCAGAGGCGAGCAATAAAGATGATCAAAGGAATGGAAGGCAAGCCACATGAGCAAAAGCTGAAGGAACTGGGTGTGTTTAGTTTGGAAAAGAGGAGCTTAAGGGGGGATCTGATAGTGTTTTCAAATATTTAAAAGACTGACATAAAAAAAGATGGAGAAAAGTTTCTCTTTTTACTACAGATGGTAGGACAAGAGGCAATGGGTTCAAATGACAGCATAGCAGATTTAGATTCAATCTCAGAAAAAACTTCCCAACCAAGAACAGTAGGACAATAGAACAAACTGCCTGGGGAGGTTGTGGAAGTTCCTTCATTGGAGGTTTTCAAAAGGAGGCTGGATAGACATCTGTCTCGGATGGTTTAGACACAATAAATCCTGCATCTTGGCAGGCGGTTAGACTAGATGATCCTTGTGGTCCCTTCTAACCCTTTGATTCTATAAACTCTGTAATGATCACTAGAACAGGCTCTCAAGATTTAAAGAAGAGAAATAAGCAACAGGATTGCCATTTTTCATTAAAATTCAAAATGCTCTAGCTGAACTTGTATAACAAATGTGAAATCTCTCTTCTTAGGACTGCAAAGAGACATAATGAACTAGAAAAAAATGCAAAAACTTGTGCAGTTGAGAAGGAATTGATTTAATGACTAATGACATCAATGAAAGTTGTTCTATTGATTCTAGTGGGCTTTGAATCAGGCTCAACTGCACGTTTTAAACACATCATCAGCGTTTCTCTCTGTCATCATCTGATTTAAATTTAGCTGTTCATATTTTACCTCTTATGTTTTGCATAGAGTCCATATTTTAAACAAAAAAAAAAAAACAATTGACCCATTATCCTCTTGAGTCCAATTTCACATCCCCTGCAGGTCAATGAAACTCATATATGCCAGGCCACAAAGCAGGTATGTTTTATACCAGGTTGTATCCCAGCAGCATCTAACCCCATTTTTAAAATCTGACTGTTTTACCTGTGCCTGGTCAAGCATAGATACTGAGTTCCATACACACAGATTGGCCATCAATGGCTGATGGAAAGGAGTTATTTGTTATCTCCTCCAGACCCTGTAACATTATTTTTGCATTAGATCATTAAAATGAAGACACAAGAGGCCATTAATTTCATTTTCTAATAGTCTGAATAGAAATGTTTCTCCTTCTGATGTGTTTATAAGGGGAAGCTTTTCCTTACACCTCTGCCCCAAACTCTTCTAAACTAAAGGCCTTAACTAAAGAGCAGTCTAGACATTCCAAAGACATTACAATCCCAAAATGAATCTGCCCTGCAGTTCCTCAGAGTCTTTTTGCCATACAAACCTTTGGGAGCTTATCATTGAAGCCACATTAGTCTTGATTTAAGGTCTTTTGACACATTATTACAGCACTCTGCCATCACTTCACACCTGCCATCCTGTCAATCAGAAGGGGGGAAAAAAACAATTTTGATGTCAATCAACAAATCCTCAGGGAGGTGTAACCTGTTAAGATGCATTACCCTTTGCCCATTGCGATTTGCAGGCTTTGAATTTAAAGGACATATGCCAGAAATAATTAAAGACTAATCTTTATTGTACTCACATATAAATGAAGGCATTTAGCACCAGCAAATTTATATTGTCTGAAAAAAGAAGACAAATGAGGAGCTTATTCTTGTAGTACTACTTTTTCCATTTTCATTAATCAAATGTGTTGGCTGGAGGGTAAGATCCATGCCCCTATAGTGGAAATATTTAGAGCGGTAGGTATGACTATAACACCTGTATTAAATGTCCTGCCAAAGTACAACTGGTACCTGCATGGTATACTGCCTCATCTGCAATGTCCTTAGTATTCATTGTTTCTGAAGAGAGAGACAATGTTTTTAATAAAAACAATTAAATGAATCTACTATTGAAAAAAATAATAACCCAGCAATATACACAACATGGGTTCTACCCTCATGCATTTTACTGGGTTAAAAAAAAAGTCTGTAACTATCTTACACGGGCACTGCATTGAATCACCTTATCTTGCTCAGTAACTTCTCTATTTTGCCTTATTCATGGGCATTCATTTGAATGACATCAACCTGGAGATCTGAATTTAGGACCTAAATCCTGAGCTGTGAGATTTTTCTTTCAGAAAATGCAGAAGAAAAGTAGCACTAACACAGACTACTTGTACTTGTTCACAACTCATCTCTGGAAAGCAACATCTTGTCCTTAGACTGACCTTAGAGTTTACAAGCTAAAGGGAACAGCTACAAAATGAGAATAGCTTTGAAGTAAATAAAACAACAGGCAGGGGCTATATAGCCCAGACAGAACTGGAATAAAACAAATTAATTTTATTGTAAATTTTTTAAGCTACTGCACTTTACATCTACAGCTTGTTTGGACTAGAAATGGGATAATATTGGCCTATCTTTTACTTGCAGATGCAAGCAAGTTGGGTACCACCATTGTGGTACTTAATCTGAAAAAGTGTGGGTACATTCTTCAATGCTCGGATTTATTACTCAGTATACCACTGACAAGTACTGCCTCATTCATATTTAGCATCACTGCCACAGAATGAGACACATTCCTCCCTCAAAAAAAAGCATGATTCCTTGCTGCCTCTCCCCCAACCACGTGAAACATACAGTGATATGTTTGGAAGAAGGAAGCAATTGCTCTTAAACTGTGACGTGGACCTTTAGAGATGAACACATCACACTCCTGGAAAAGGAAATACAATGTGGCAGGATAAAGTGAAAACGAGAGTCCTGTAGCACCTTAAAGACTAACAAATTTCTGTGGGCATAAACTTTCGTGGGCTGCAACCCACTTCGTCAGATGCAGCGAGTGTTTCAAGGTCATTCTGGTGATTAGGAGCCGCATACTGCCCTCAGCCAGTGTTCCCATCACCTGTCACCCAGAGGAGGCAGGTCCACACATGGACGAAGGCATTATAAAGATCCATGCTTGAATTTCCTAGCTAGTCAGGATAGATTTGAGGTTGGGGGGTCAGAATTGATTACACTGAAAGAGTGATGCACTATCAACTGTCCTTATTTCTTTTTACGCAAGTTAGTTCATACCAAATGAGAATCATCGGCACCATGAAAGGTGTTTCCATGTTCTGAGGACTTATTCGGGATGGGGGCAGGGTGGTAAGGTTCTTTGTTAGGTTTAGGTTCACACAAAGATAGAAGTGAAACTGCATTTGAACCGTGTCTGTTTTTCATCCCTTCTTCTTGTGCCATCTATCTATCTAGATACTATGATGTCTCCCTTCCACCATCACAGCATCTCAGCACCTCCAGCTGATATTTGTTTTCCCTGTTTCTGCTTCTTTCTATCTCCATCTGTCTCTTCTCACAGTGACACATTTGTCAGACCTTTTACCTCTCAGATCCAGCCTGCTGCACCAGGCATAAACATATAGAACGTGGTCAAGTGCACAGGCCCAGATTTTAAACTGTGGTTAAAAAGAAAAACAGGGCACTAATTTTGATCCAAAATAGGAAGACTTTTCTGAGGAGCGTCCCCAGCTCCCCCTTGCACCACCACTGTGAGTTATCACCAGCCTTCCCTGCCTGGGGAAAAGCCACAATCTAAATGGTTGTGTCTAACACAGCTGGCACTTATGGGCTGATTCTGTTTTCACTTACACAGGGGTAATTCAGGAGTAGTCCCTCTGCAGTAACACTGGTGTCAGCGAGATCTGAATCAGGCCTTTGGTTTGAAGCTGAACAGAGCAAAATCTTGTCATCCTAGAAGATTGCCCAATATGCTGTGACATTTAATCAACTGTTTGACTATCGGTTCACCTCCAGTGTCTGTGGTGAAGTGAACATGATTCCCCTCACCTTACTTCAAATCACACATCACTTTTCAGTGCAGTCTTACAGAGCTAGGTTATAGCCTTTTTTTCTGAGAAGAACACAGTAACAGAGGTCAGCTGCAGTCATGAATTTTATGAAAGGTTTGCTGGGAAACCACATTAAATGGCAACATCAGTTCATACATCAGCAGTGCAGTGTTCTTATTCCAAGACTGTGCAGCTGAGTGATTTGCAAGGTCCTTGCATTTCATAGCCATAATTTTCAGGCAATATCACTTGCCTTTGTATCAGACACTTGAACTGCTTCAGAACAAACCCGGCATTCCCTGTGATAAAATATCAGCCAAAAAATGTTTTCACTGGAGACGGGCCAGAAACAACCCCCTCAAAAAGATCCAAATGCTCTCCACCTTTGGAAAAGTTTGGATCTGAATTTGACAGCTCCATTCTGTCTTTAGTTTCAATTCATGGGGTTACTCAAAAGCAAAGTGAGGTTTGGAGGGTGACAGAAAAAAATAATTCAATCACAGTTCCAGGATTCAGAAATGTAACAATTTTGTGCCAGTTCCTCAGACTTATTGCTAGAGTCAGCCTCTTCTACTACCAGGCCAACCTAGGAAATATCTAATTTCTCCCTTGCCCCAGACAAGTACATATTTTGCACAAGTGAGTAAAAGTATCTTGTCATTTGTATTATTTATCATACCTTGCATCTTGCTATTCAGATTTATTATTTCTATTACAATAGCACCCAGATTGGAGATCATGTGCGAGTCTCCACACACACAATAGGAAGATAATCCCTGCCTGAAAGAATTTACATTCTCTATATATGACAAGATAACAGGAAGTGATTGAGCCCTGGTCTACACTTACCTGGAGATTGGCGGCAGTTGACGGGAGTTACGCAAACTACGCAGAGTAGCTTGCGTAACTCCCGTCGACTGCTGTACTTCCCTTCTGCGTGGTGTCTTCACTGCATTGCACCGACAGGAACCACGCTCCTGTCAACACACCACTTGAGCGTCAACTTCTGGATCGATTGAGCGGGTTTCACTGACTGCTCAATCGATCCAGAAATGTCAATCTGACTTTGCCGCCATCAATGTAGACATACCCTAAGACAAACAAATGGCAAAGGTTATAGGAAAACAGTGAAACAATCCTGATTGGCTTACTAAGAAGTGTCAGCAAACCCAGCATCCAGCCATTATTGTAATCACAGTTGTCACAATCTGGCAACTGAAAGCATATGGATAGACTAGTGTGTTTGTGTTTTATGCTGTGCCTTACTGACTTCAGCAGGTTTCAACTCAAACCAACTCAGCAGTCTACACATAAGTGATTAATGGCAGAATCAAGGCCTATACTTCTCATCTTGGTTAGGGCAAGCAAGTACACTGTACCTGGCCTGAGAAATTTTCCTTTTGCATTTTTAAGGCAGAATCAGCAGGAGGTGGTGTCTCTTATCTCTGAATACTTATTTTAGGGATAAACTTTACTCAGTGCTCATCATGGTGTCATTGTTTGCTATGGGCATGGAATGATAATGGACTCTAGCCTAACAATATTATTTAGAAGAAGCATTGAGATGCAAAGTAGGTCAGGGTTCCGCTGTGTTAGGTGCTGTACAAACATGTTGAAAATGACAGTCCCTGAGACAATAGGGTTTGCCTGGATTGTGAGAAAAGTACAGATGATCCCATGAAAATCCTACGTTATTGTGTTGCCACTGTCATGTGATGGAAATTAATTCCTGTCACCACCATTATGCTAATAAAAAACAAACACCACCTCACACTTCTGGGTTTAATTTGGTGTCTATTAGGGATTAAGGTCAGAGGTTCAAAGGGATATGGATCATCTGACAGTGAGGTTTCTTGCACCTTCCTTTGAAGCATCTGGCACCCAGAAATGGACTAGTTAGACCACCAGATTGATCTAGTATGGCAATTCTTGAGTTCCTAATTCTGAGTTTTTGGGGAATTATCACTTTGTTTATTTTTCTCCATTGCTATTTTTGATCCCTCATAATTATTCCTAGTACGTATCTTGGGGCTTCAGTAGACTAGTAGAATTAGTATATTAGTATATAGGGAATTCTGAACTTTTCTGAAAGCTGTCATTGTGGCTGGTAGCACCCGCTGAGATCCTGTTATTTAGTTTCATCAAGGAGTTGGCTGTTGGCACCATCATTTAGAACACCCAGTGTTAGTGGGGTCATTTTCAAGTACAAATTAGGGCTAGAAACCTGGAAATCAATGTTACTATAAACAATGCAAAGAAGCTGCTGATGAGATGAACACAACAGAACAGTGCTGATTAAATGACCCTCAGTGGGACTGAATGTGGCAAGGTATCACTACCACAATATTTTTCATCCAAGTTACACAGATTCCCTTCTAATGTTGCCAATTCTTATGATTTTATCGTAAACCTAGTGATAGTCACTGTTTTTCATAAAGCCCCAGCTCCAAGAGTCATGTGATTACATAAAGCTCTCAGCTTTTATTAAAAACAAATAAGTAAGTTTCTAACCCATGTAGCTGTGGAGAGAAACTTTGGAATATGGGCACCCTAAATGCTTACAAACCAGAAGCAAATAAAAATAACCCAAATATTATTGTTTTCAAATCTAAAGATTTTTAAGCCAATCAAGCTTTTGAGAGGCCTGATTGATGATTTGTGAACATCTGGGGTTAGGTTAGATTAGGACCCTGCCTTCCCCATATTATACTCTGTAGTATTAACTGCAGTTATTGAAACTAGAACATGAGACTGGATTGTGCAATACATTACATGATTTAATAATAAGTTACTCTGGAAGTTGTAGAGGATATTTGTTTGCTTGTTTTCTCCCCACCCCCATTCCCAAGTGATCACCAATAGTGTCACTATTTTAGGCCTGGTCTACATTGCCGCAGTGGGTCGACGCGAGATGCATTAATTACATAACATAACTAGTATATCTCATGTCGACATACTTATGTCTAGGCAGCGTGGCGTCTTCACGATGTTACGTCGATGGGAGAGTGTCTCCCATTGATGTTGCCTTCTGCCTTTCAGGGAGGTGGACTAATTAAGTTGATGGGAGGCGTGTAGACATGCCTTTAGAATGTAAAATCCTATTTCCTACCTAGGAACACAGAAAGGGAAGACAGGAAGGACTGAGGTCCTCTAATGCCTACCTCCTGACAACATAAAAATTACTTGTGTAGAATGAGAGTATTTTATCCTAACCAAAGACCTTACTCACTGCAGCAGAGGAAGGTAAAAAAATACTCAAGGTCCAACCAAAATGATGTGGGATAGTATGGCAGTTGAGTAAATTGGGTAGCTAGTTTAATCATGAGCAAGAATCACGACAGACATCTAATCCCGTTTATACTTTAAGAAACTTTGTGTAGCAAGGAACCCTTATTGCCCTTGAATCCTACTTGGATTGAACCTGTATTACCTCCTGGGGTCAAAGAATATTAAAACAAAATGGAATTTGCTATCTCATAAGACCTTTAGGACTGCTGACAACACTAACAGACTACAAAAGTTAATGATCAAGCCTGGATGAATGATTTGAAAAAAGGTACCCGAGTGGGATAACTTGAGTAAATTTCAATGCAATGAAGGGCCTCTCACATCTAAGTTGTAAGCTGTAAGGCAAGCACTAAAGACCAAAAGCTGTTATTTTCTGATGATGCCTATTGGGTGTCCTAGTTTTAATGAGTTGTTGATCTCAGTCTAGTTCTTAGTTCACAAGTGTCCACGTTACAAACCATCACCAGAGTTAGCATTAGTTGGTGTGTTTGCTGTTAGTCACCCCAGAGCAAGACAGGGATGAACAGATAAGGAGATTTTATTACCTTCTCGCCGCTATAGGTCAGCCCTCCAAGTCATGGATGGGGCACCTTGATAGGCAGTTGGAGGCAAATTGCTCCACTGCTACCTGTGCTGTAGCTTTGTTGTGGATACAGAGAAAGTTAGAATCCAGGACTGGTGCCCTTTGCAAGCATCTGAAAAAGAAAATGTGCTTTGTGTAAATATAAGTAGCAGAAAAAGGTTAAGAAGGTGCTGTTATCTCTTTGGTGAGATGTATGGCTTGAAACATAAAGAAGAGAGTGAGCGAGTGTTCCTGGTAACACCACTGGGCATTCTGTGCTCAGCCTTTCCTCCTGAAATAAAATACAACACTGAGTTGTTCACATTGGTTGTTTGATGTATGCTTCTGCTCTCCCTCATCATTCTAGTATGATTCAATAAACATTAGAGAGAAATTTTCTGTTTAAATTCTTTACTGCAACAGAAGTAAATATCTTACTTTTATAAAATACATTTCTTAAAGATAAACTACAATTCTACAACACTCTTTCAGATAGATTTTCTATAAGTCAGATAGCCTTGTTCAAATAATGGACTATGAACATAATCCATCTTGAGCCTTCACAAAGTACAGAACTTGCTCTTATTAAGGTACTCCGTTATGAGGCTCAGTGACTGATACAATGAATAGTTTTTCAACTGTGCAGTGGTTGCTGCTATATGTCTTCTGGTTGAATGAAAAGGCAATTAAGGAGGGAATTATTGAACAAGAGACCAAAATGAAACAGTACTATTTTAAAGACTGAGCATCATTGCAATGGCATTTACACTGTCACTTGATTAAAATAAAATAACAATGTAAAATTAAATGGGACACTGGCTAGACTGATGGAATCAAACCTTTAACTAAAAAGTCTCCTATTTTTACATTCCTCCCTTTGATCTAGTAACATTTATTCACCAAGAAAACAAAAACAATCCCTCTCCCCCCCCCCAAACATATTACAATTGCAACCTTCTGCAAATACCACCTTCTCATCTGGATGACCTGCTCAGATTTACAGCTGGGCTAAATTTTCCAAATTTACATTTCGAATTTTGAAGAAAAAAACGGACAAAAATGTTTTCCGCTTCACAAAATGTTTCCTTTTTTCTAGCTCTATTCGTAATAAACCCAGGAAATCCATCTGTGTTCACGTGCACTTTGGAGTCACGCCATGTTCCTTTCTGAGCAGCCAGCCCTCCGGTCTGTACAGATGTAAATGACTTGCCCTAGGTACAAACCAGTGGAAAATCAGAGCCACGTACAGTAAGGTAAAATGAAGACAAAGGTAGGGGAAATAAAAGCCAAAATGTGAAATACCACTCGTAATATCTGGGTTTTGTTGCTATATGCACATTTGAGAGCTTTGAACTAGGTATTGTAAACAGCAGGGCTGAGGCATAGAAAAATGAGTCCTTCTATAGTTTTTCACAAAGATGTAGTGAAATGCTTAACTGGTGCTCTCGAAGGCCTTGATTCAGCAAGGTACTTAAGCACAGGAGTTGAGTTGAATGGATCTACTCACATGCTTAAATACTGTGCTGAATCAGAGCCTTAATCTAGTTGTTTGTTCACTTTTGTTTCACATTTTAATTTTGCTTGGTCATTTAATTTTGCATTGTGTTGATGATTGGACCAAACCAAAATCCCAGATCCAAGCACCGGTGAATTTTAAACTCATCCCTGGCCTGATTTCTGCCACCTTTAGTCACACTAAGTCAATACTTGGGAAGTCCTATTGGAAGTCCAACTCAAAGGGGTGGCAAAACTGAAGCCTTTTATTTTAGTATTTGATTATAATGAAGTAGTAGTATGAAATTAGGGTTGATTGTGAAATTCCTTTTCTGTAGTTGTCTTAACATTTTTATTGTCATAAAAACACCATAGTTAGCTTTCACTTATAAAATATCCTTTCCATTTCCAATTGGGGGACAGAAAATGAAATTAAGCACAGCAAGGCACAGTGCTTATGACCATGCACAACGACATTGAGCATTTAATGTTTTATGGCCCCAATCCTGCCTCTCTTACTCAGGCTGAATAATACTTTAACCCACAAAAAGTCCCATTGATTGAAAAAGGATTCCTTGTCAAGTAAATTAGTCAATGTGAGTAAAACTGGCAGAACTGGGTCCTTTAAAAGTTTATCAAAACCCCCACATTTCTGCTTTTAAAAGTATACCTTTCAATAGGTTTAATTCATCATCAGATATTTGTTGACAAAAGTTTCACCTTACAGATCCTTAATGTGAATTCTTACGGAGCAACTTAAAGGCTAATTCATTTATGTCATTACAAAAGTATTCGGGGCCAAATCCTCAGTAGACCTGACTCAATGTAGTTCCATTGAAACCAGTGGAGATGTGCCCATTAACACCAGCGGAAGCTCTGGCCCTATATTTCTCAGCTAACCATACCAGATCTCACCTAATTTTTTTCTCTAGTGTTTAAAAGTTCTTTTTAGTACACAAAGAAAAGCGAAATTTTTATGCAGCAAATGTACCTTTTTCTTTTTTGAAAGCAGTAGTCAGGGAAAGGGGAGCTGGTATTTTATTTACCTTTATTAATGAAAGGATACATTTAAAATTAGATTTCTAATTATATAAGGTGATAACACACTGATGTAATGGTTGTTAAAGCTCAGAAATTAAATGACAAAAGCCAAAACACAACCCAGAGTTTTTAGAGCAATCTTAGAGCTTGGAGAATTCATAAACCAAGTAAACCTTCTGACATAACTATAAAATGTGGTATAAACCCTAGGAAAAAATAGCCATCTTGAAAGGGTAACAGCACTTTTATGAGAATTTCAACTGCACCATGGCAACATCAACCCGTCAAAGCAAATGAAGGGCAGTAAAAGTAAAATTAAAAATGATGAAGGGGGCACCAGCTTGCTAACAGCTTTTCAAGCTGTAAAGCTTTCAAATGTTATCTCTTCATTGGTTTGTTCAATCACACATGCCGGCAACCAAGCTTTATCATATTATGTATCTTTCCCATCACTGCAGCCTGCCAGGTTTTGATGGACCTGTGCATAAAAATAAATAAATAAAAATCATTTCCTCCTGCCTGCTTCCCCCTCCCTCTCTTTATTCTCTTCCCTACTCTTATTGGCTCTTGTATACCGGTGCCAACAGTGTCACCTACTGACAGCAACAAGGACTGGAAATTGTTCAAGAGGCTGCTCACCAGCCTGCCTGCTCCCCCAGAGACGCAGACAAGGCTCTAACCTTTTTTGTTTTTCCTCCCATCCCCAGAAACAGAGGTGGCTGCTGTGACACTCTCATAGACCCAGCCCACAGGAGCCAAGGAATTCTTTGTTAGGCCCTGTCTGTGCCCTATTAATTGCAGAATCAAAGGGCAACTTTTTGTTTTGTAACTATGCTATTTAATTGTAGAAAGCATTCTGGGACACAGTGGGTATGAAAGACACGTGCAAATTAAAAGCCCAATCATGCAGCTGCTCTCTATAGATGAAACCCGTATTGACTTCAATGGAAACTTCATACAGGATCAGCCCGTAAATTTTTATTTTATTGTATTATACACGAAGACCGGTATGTTAAGGAGCAGCAACATTTAGGCTGATCCTCTGAGGCCTTTCTTATAGTCATCTCTTTCTTTCTTCTTTTCCACTGCCCCCCGCATGACTCTTTCACCTCATTTTTGAATATCCTCGTAACTCAAATGGCATTAAAGCAGATCCTAAACACTAAGCACGTTTTATTGTTGTGTTGAAGAGATCATATCCACCAAAAACAGAGCCATTGGAGGAGAGTTAATAAAGACAAAGCTGTGAATACAAGCCTTAAAGTCATATTTTGAAAGACCTTTAATGGGGGAATTTAGCTTTCAAAGTACCAGAGTTATTAAAATGTAGATTCTTCAAGATGTATCTGTGACAGCTCCTTCTGCTGGGCAGAAAATCCTTGGTGTCTTTTACGCTTCTGGTCTCATTGCAGAAGCTGTATAGGACATCATGCATTTTGGGGTGGGGGTGAGACAGATTGGCGAAAAAAGGGCCTCTGACCACTTTGTTGCAAAAAGATGCACTATATGTGGTTTGACCTGTTTATAACAACTGCTCTTTTTTGTTTTCAACCTTTTGTCCAAGCAACCCCACTGACTGGTCTGCATTACTGTACCACCTCCACGCTAATACATAAAGCATAATATAAACGGAAATAAACAGCATGATATATCTAGCACAACTGCGTCAAACCCAGAAACAGAGGTTGGCGGGGGAAGGGAAGAATGTGATTTTTTTTTAAGTGTCTCAGAAAGACAAACTAGGAAGCTGGAGGAATGTATACTCTGATAGAGCTTAGCCCTGTAGAGAGGATAACACACTGAAGAACCAGGGCTGTGGTTCTGCCTCTTGGGAACTCCTTTAATCCTGAGTTTTGTTATATCATGTTTTGCTTAGCTAAGGCAAGGAATGCTCCTTTCAAGGTAAACCAACAAAAGGCATGTGATTTAGATGTGAAACAGCCTTAAGAACCCCCCCACACACATAGCAGAAAAGGGTGCCTCTGTCACCATTCCCCCACACTAAACATTCTCTTTTGCTTAGTCTCAGAGACACACAGTTGGGTCTGCCCCAAAGACCCATTGAAGTTAATGGGAGTCTTGATTGCTCTCAGTTGGTTTTCATTGAGGCACTTACAGAAGGCTGTTCATTGCAGAGGAGAAAGTAAGGGTGAGTCTATGCTAGAGAGTTTTGTGGGCAAAATCAGCTTTTGTCAACAAAACAGGGGAGATGTACAGACAGAAATGCTCCTCCCCTCGATTTAACACCCCTGCCATGCTGACATAATAAAACCACCTCAATGAGAGGTGTAGGGCTTATGTCAGTGTAGATAGGGTGATGCAATATCACTGTAGACACTGCATCCCTTACATCATTTGTGGGGCTGTCATTGGAGGGGTGAAATTGACAAGAAAGCCCTCATGAGAGCTGAGCAGCTGGTTTCTGCTCCTGGCTTGACCCCGCTCCCGGCTCTGAGAAGTCTGAGTGACTGGTCTCCATTCCCAGCTGTGAGCAGGGTGAGAAACCCAGGCACTTCTCCACCCTCTCCCCACAGGGAGCCGGGGCAGCCTTGATGAGTTCATGGCTAAGCCATGAAATTGACATCGCTGCTTGGTTCCTGGTGAAGAGTGAGAGTGGAGAAAGGAAAGTCCCAGGCAGTTTCCCCTGGCTGGGAATGGGGAGGGGAGAAGCCCTGGACTGGCTCCTGGTGATGAAGGAGGTGTGCCGGGAGTCAGCCCACTGAGAGCGCAGAGGGGTAGTGTGGACATCAGCGGTGGTTGTAAGTTGACCTATGTTAGGGCAACTTATTTTTCTACTGTAGACAAGGCCTAAGAGGCACATTCTCATATCAACATGCATGGTTGAGGCTATCCTTCTGAGTAGTAAAGGATGTTTTAAACAAGGGTATATAAAGAACTGGACCTTTTCAATTGTTGCAAGTATTGATAAAGCAAAAGGACACATACATGGTAGAATCTACTTCCAATCTGTTTTGCTATCGACTTCAAACAGAGTCAAACTGGCCTATTCTACATAAATTGTCAAAGGGGTCACTGACATTAATATTTTGACATCATGTTCAATACATCCTGAGTAAGCAATCAGCACATAGTTAATTTGGGGGGCACACTTTATATTCTCATGATCATGGAGAAATGAAGTGGGTTTGTTTGGCAACAGTGGCAAATCACAGCTCAGCCATTGCCCTTTCTCCAGTATCTAAGATGAAACAATCATGCTTTTAAATTAAGTTATACATCCTATGTGTTACCAATAATATTGTTGGGGGGCGGGGGAGGGGGGTGTTAATCAGTTTGTCAACAAGAGGAGGCATTTTACTTATTCTTCTGTAATTCATTTTATTGATGTAGCCAGATGAAAGAAATTAAGGTGAACTAAATAAAAATGTATTATCAATTTACTCTTTCATTAAAATGGACAGACCTAGGACATCTGGGTTCCATTTCTGTCTCTATGACTGAATGATGTTACTCTGAGTAAGCCCCAAAACTTCTTTGTACCCATTTCCCCATCTGTAAAATAGCCTTTGTAAAGCAATTTGAGATTCTCAGATGAAAGGTGCTTTGTATATGCAAAGTATTATTGTATATTAACACACACTCCCTTGATGAATTGTCTAGAAATTATCTAATGTTCAATTTACTATTTTAAAGTGAGATACTGGAAAATGTACTTTGAACCACCATTGAGTTCATTGTACTATAGATAATATGTACTCTAAGATAAATGCCAGTCTGCTTTTCAGCCAGGTCATAGTTATAGAAACTGACTTCATCATGATTTACAATCGGCCCTGCTTCATTTATCTGTACTTCTGTTTTCCCATCTGTAAAATGGGAATAATGAGACTTACTTTCCTTTGTAAAGCACTGTGAGGTCTGTGGAGGAAAATCTCAGTTTTAGAGCTCAGTATCTTTACTGGTCTACACTGGTGGCTTAATTCGAACTAAAGTCCCTTAACTCGAATTCATTACTCCTGCGTCTACACTTGCGCATTGTTAATTCGAATTAAGGAGCCTTTAAAATTGAATTAATAAAACCACCTCTGCAAGTGGATTAGCGCCTGAAGCGCATCAGTTAATTCGCATCAGTGAGTGTGTGGACGCAATGGGACTTAATTCGAATTAATTGGCCTCCAGACTGTATCCCATGATGCCCCATTTCAGTACCCTCCCCCAAAGCAGCCCCGGGAAGATTTAAATCTTCATTTCCTGTGGTGAATGGGTTTAAAATCCAAGCTGCGATCACCCCCTCACACACACAACAAGCCCTTTGCAGTTTGTCTCTTTAAGGGTTTGAAAGATTTCACACACCCTCTCTCCACGCGTGGTGAATGTGCTATAACTGCCCAGCAAGCCCTTTGCATTTTGTCCCTTTAAGATTTGTCCCTTTGAAAGTTTAGCCCTTTAAAGTTTGTCCCTGTGAAAGATTTCACCACCCACCCCCCTCCCCGTGTGGTGAATGCATTTTAAATACCCGCAGAGAGAGGAAATTCTTTGCTACATTGTTTCAGTGGCCAATCATGGAAATTGATACTTTCTTAAGAGTTTATTCACAGTGCTACATGAGGATAATTATATCATGCTTTCCATCAGTGAAATGGAAACATTTGTATCACTGTGTTAATATACTAACTGACTCCTTTGTTATGTATCTTACATTCTACAGACACCTGTAGAATAAAAATCAAAGGCAAGCAATATACAGGAGGTGGTGGGGGGAGCATAAAAGGCAAACAGCATACAGTTCTAAAGTAATCCAGGATAAGCTGCGATGTATTTGCCATGGTCAAAATGAGAGCGTAGTTCAGCTGGCTCCATGTGCCTGCAGCAATGGCGATCAGGGGAGTAAAAAAAAAAAAAAAAAACATGAAAATCCTTTTCCTGTTTGTCTGGGGGTGGGGGAAGCAGCGCTGCATCCTGGGATGATGACACTTGTCACAACAGCCTCTATGGTTAGTTGCACTGTGGGATAGCTTCCCACATTGCACTGCTTTCTAATTCGAATTAAGGCTGGCCAGTGTGGACGCAAGAAACCAGCACAAACACTGTAGTATGGACAGTCTGCAGCGCTTTCTATAAATCAATTTCTGTTATTCGAATTAAGCTAATTTGAATTAGTGCTGCAGTGTTGACATAGTCTTAGTCTACTTATCCTCAGACTAAATCGGATATATGCTGTGACAGTGCAAACTTCCCCAATTCTGTCGTCCCAGTAGGCCTTAGCCTTGACTTAGAGAGGGATCACTGTGAGGGGAAGAGGACTGTTCATTTTCCATGCCTGTTATGATCTGGGACTAGTAAATGTGAGACTGACCGTGCCTGTTGTGGTGATAGCTTCTGCAGCGTGGACACTTGTCCATCAAATGAGAGCTATCCGTCAGTATCAACATGGGCTGGATTCAGAGTTGCAACCTACAAATGAATGGTTCCATGTCCCCTTACCAACTACCTTAGCCATATGCCCATGGTGATGAGCTATTAATTATCCCTAACAGGGTTTCATAGACTGATTATGACTGATACCTTAGCAGCCTTTGATACCACACTTCAAACCACACATATTTACTATAATGTCGGAAGACTGAAGTAATGTAACTGTCAGCATCTTCACTTTCTCAGAGGTCTCAGTTTACTACTTTAGGAAATCACAGAGATATTTCTACCACCAGTCTATGAGACGTCTCTCAGGACTTCATTCTAGTACCAGTTCCTTTCAGCTTCTCTGTTTTACTGCTCTGAGCCACCATTAGAGAATCTGGTCAGGCCTCCCACTGTGTCACAGAAAATAACTGGGTCTATTTGTCCTTTGTGTCAATTTCTGGCAAAGCAGCCTCCACACTCCCTAGCTGCACAAGTGAAACTCAGACTTGGATGTCCAGAACTGGCTTGTTTTAATCTAGCTAAAGACTGAATTGCTGTTGCTAGACATTAGGAGAAATTATTAAATTATATTTAAGGAAGTATTAGCTGCTGGTTTTGTTAGACGTTTTGAGATTATTTTGAACCCTTCACATATGCTAACCAAGCGTATTACTGGCCCCAACAGCTCAAAGTTTATCATATCAGAAATGTGACCAAATGACATTCACTTTCCATGGCTGATAAGGAAATCCTTATTTATGAATTCATTTTTAGCAATAGAACAACTGTAATGACCTCTATACTGCTTCCCCTAACTCCACAGCTGTATAGGTTTGCTTTCCAGCAAGCACAGAAAACAGCAGATAGAATTCTTTCAATCATTGTATTTTCCTCACGTAACTGCTGGTGCAGGAGTGACACCTGTTAAATTATGTAAATTTAAGTTTTAGTATTATTACAAAACCAGTCATCTTACTTAGTGATTAAGGACAAAAATTCTGATTACTATCCTTACTAATATGTTGCTTGAACCCTCCCATGGGATTTCAGAAAGGTTTTTTCTGAATTTAAACACAAATGCATGGTGGCAGAGATCAGTAACCATGGTTTATGTATTCAGGAGCAGTGGCAGGAAAGAAAAACATAAGTTTGTCATATTATACGCACAAGAGATTTGGGTTTTTTAAGGAAAAACTTGTTAACAGTCCTCCATGCTTTATTCCTCAAACTCCAAAACATAGACATACCCAACTTTCTGTTACGTATTCTGTACAGTGCAGTTCCATGCTTTCTTGTAATTTCTACTTTCTTGTAATTACTAAAATTACAATTATTATTGATGGGCATTCATAACATAGTCTAGGGCATTACAATAAGCCATAAAAATAGTCTTTAAAGACAGGCATCTCTTTATTTGGAGGTGTGAGAAGCAGACACATTAAAATATGCCTTAAAATATACTTTTGACAGTTTTTGTCTGTCTCTTCCCATTTAACTGCCTGAAGGCAATCACCTTCATCATCTTCCAAACCTTAAACTTTAGGCATTAAAGGTAATGAGAGTCAATAGGCCCAACCCAGCAGGTAAGACACCTTGCCTGGACAGCATTAATTAAACTAAAGCAAAAATACACAATTCCAAGGAATTTTCCAACTGTTAGTTTCTCACACTAAAGACTCTGATAACTACACAGGGATGAGATTTTCATGTTTTTAAGTCTAGCTAACAACCCCTCCTGGCAGGTGTCAGACAAGAATAATTGCTCCCTTTCCTTTCCGGAGTGCCCTATTGTCTCCTATAGGTTAACAAAGAATTGGGAGAGAGGAAAAACAAAATGTAGATTTAAACCAATTAGGGATAACTCGCTGGTGACCCAAGAACCTAAAAGTCCCACAAGTCAAACTTCACGATACCTGAAGAAGCTGGGGGTGGGTGTGTGTGTGTGTGTGTGAGAGAGAGACATACCAGGGTACAATCCAGACTAATGAGTAGCTGTGTCACCCCAGTCTTGTCTTGCTGCTGTCACCTCCAACCTAGACTGCTCATAAACAGTCTCCAGCATGCAAAAAACCTAGCTGGCTTCAAGACTAAGCTTGATAAATTTATAGAGAGGATG
Organism: Emydura macquarii macquarii; assembly: GCF_026122565.2. Lineage (NCBI taxonomy): Eukaryota > Metazoa > Chordata > Testudines > Chelidae > Emydura > Emydura macquarii. The sequence continues at coordinate 9,900,048 of NW_027130204.1, read as the reverse complement.
GTATCATGGGACAGCCTAATTTGGCAATTAACTGACCTTTGGCCACTAGTGATAAATATGCCTGATGGGATGTTAGATGGAGTGGGTTCTGATTTACTAGAGAGAATTCTTTCCCATGTGTCTGGTTAGTGAATCTTGCCCACATGCTCAGGATTTAGCTTACTGCCATATTTGGGGTCAGGAAGGAATTTTCTTCCCGGGCTGATTGGCAGAGGCCCTGGGGTGGGGGGTCACCTTCCTCTGCAGCATGGGGCACAGGGTCACTTGCTGGTGGATTCACTGTAGCTTGAAGTCTTTAAACCATGATTGGAGAGGACTTCAATAGAATCATAGAATATTAGAGTTGGAAGGGACCTCAGGAGGTCATCTAGTCCAACCCCCTGCTCAAAGCAGGACTAACCTCAGCTATATCATCCCAGCCAGGGCTTTGTCAAGCCTCAGCTTAAAAACCTCTAAAGATGGAGATTCCACCACCTCTCTAGGTAACCCATTCCAGTGCTTCAACACCCTCCTAAGTGAAAAACTTTTTCCGAATGTCCAACCTAGACCTCCCTCCCTGCAACTTGAGACCGTTGCTCCTTGTTCTGTCATAGGTTAGGAGTCTATTACAGGAGTGGGTGAGTGAGGTTCTATGGCCTCCGTTGTGCATGAGGTCAGACTAGATGATCATAATGGTCCCTTCTGACCTTAAAGTCTATGAGTCTATGTAAGTTACTTCCAACTATGTCTGTGTTTGCTGCAGCCAGTCAGCCACACTTTGGCTTTTACCCACCTTAAAGATTATCACAGAGTGACCCTAACACGCTCCCAGTCCCAGATTTTCCCCCAGAAACAGATATACTATATGGTCCTGCCCAGGACAGTGCAAGTATATTGAGTCTGTTATTCCTTTAAGGGAATAATATGCACACAACTGGTTACCCCAAATGCAGTAATCCAGACATGTCAACTTGAACTCACTGGATTAGATAAAACAATTTAAAAAATGTATTAAACTACAAAGGAATAGCTTTTAATTGAATACAGGTAAGGTGGCACAAAAATCAGAAGTGGTTACAAGAAAAATAAAGATAAAATGCATACTGGTGCCTAATTTAACAAACAGTACTAGATTTAAGGCCATTTTAAACTGGTATTTAGGATTCACTTCTGGATCTCAGGGAACTTAGAAGGGAATCAATAGCAGAACTATTTTTTTTTCCTATGCACATATGCTAGCAAGCAGTGCTGGAAAGTGGAGTTAGTAGTAATATTTGCTTTACTTCAGATATCTGCCATGAGTGAGATTAACTACACACAATCCTAGAGATGAACATATGCACTCATACAGCACTCCATTTTAGCTAATGGGATTCCACACAGGAACAAAGGTCCAGGCCGTAGGATCCTGATGGAGAATAAGGGGATTAGTTAGCTTGATTCCCAACACTGACATGGGGTATTCCTCACTATAAGTACAGGCAATATTGCTGGAACCAAAAATATTTCTAAAATCACAATTAATATTTTAAGTGTGGCCACTCTACTCCTTAAATCAGATTTCATTCCGCTGTTCCAATGATCAATGGCCCAATTCCATGCCATACCAGAGTAAATCTGGAGTAATAGAAGACAGAAATCTGTTCCAGTTCATTTGTGTCAGACCCCCAAAGCGTAGGAAATGAGATCTCAGAGATGAAGTTTCCTTTCATAGTGCTTTTAGAAATAAGTTTCAAAGATTTCCTTTCAATCAGCCCCACAGTGGTTGATTTCATTTTCCTATGTTTTTATTGTATAGTACCTTGAGATGTTCGTTTGATAAAGTGCCCTATAAATGGGAATTTTTATTGCTATTGTCATTGCACTTCTTGGGTCCCAAACTATATGTTATTGTCACATCAGTGTTTTAGACTGGCTGGTTTCTTGCTCTTGAGGTAAGATTGATCAGTTCTGTTATTCTTCCAAGTGAGAACAATATATTTTGTAATTATTATAGAAATCTTTTGCAGAGCACTACATTTGGGCTATGTGCCTAAGCACAGAGTTATGCCTCTTCACACAGGATTCTCTGTTTCAGACTGGGGAAAATTATATCCTAGAGATAAGTAATAACAGGATGCAACTCCACTCAAGGCCAACCTTTTTTTTTTAAATTCAGTAAACAGCCCACAAGGAAAATTCCACTTGGCCTACAAAATGTATTTTTCTTAGACAAGCAAATGAAAAGTATTTGATGAGATGCGCTATCAACAAGAACCATCACCATATGCACCATCAAAATGGATTTGGATTTAAATTATAAGCAAGGCCGTTGACAGAAGTGTTTTAAAAATCTTTTTACACTAAGTGGGTGGTGGGTTTTTTGGTTTTTTTTTTCCGTCTTTTATACCCATATTTCCTGTACTTTATTCATCATATCACTTGTTTAACTCTTTGCGCTGCTTCCTGAAAAAATGGATTACTGATATCTTTCTACAGGTCCAAACTCAGCTCTGTTACATCAGCATGGCTGCATTGATAGCAGTGGAAAAGATAGAGAAATTTGGCTCACTGTGGGCCACATTCAATTAAATTCAACCTGAAAGAAGTGGGTAAATGCCATGGAAGTTTCTGGGTCAAATTTAAAAGGGATGTAAATAATGTGGTAACATATGCGTCAAGTGAATATTGATCAAAGAAATAGTGTAAGAGACAAAGTAGTTTTACTTACCCACTCACGTATGTAAGTGCTGAATCTCAACCCAAGGGGAAGAATTGGATCTTAGTTACCCTGGTATAAATCCACAATAGTTCCATCAAAATCAATGGAGTAACTTTATATTTTATTTTATTTATACCAAGGTAACAAAAGTAGAATTTGCTAATCTCCTTTTGCATGTGTGTCCCAAATAGAAGTGGCTAGGAATTTTCTGAAAAAATAGGTTTTCATCAGAAAATACCAATTAGTCAAAACCAAAATGTATTGTGGAAACAATCAGTTTTGATGAAATTGCAATAAAAAGCAAGCCGATTTCAGCCAGAAACCTGTCTGGTTTCCTGTCTCACTCATCCCAGGGTCTACTGCTCCATAGAAGTTTTCTGACCACATTGATTGGGACTGAGGATGTCAGGGCTTCGGGACACCAGAGCAGCCCTGCCATGCAGAATATCCCCAGAGTCAGGGACCTCATGGTTCCCAGGCTCAATTTCATTTTGAAATTTTCTAAAAAAACTGTATCAAATATTTCAAAATTTACTTTTTTCAGGTTTTCCCTTCTATTTGAAATGTTTAAAAAAAAAAATCTATTTTTAATTCAGAAATTGAACCTCCTCCCCCCCCCCCCCTTTCTGAATTTCCAGTGGAATGGAAATTCTAATGTATGATGAGCTTGAATTCCAAATTATTTCTGCCCACTTGAGAAACATAAAAATTTTATTACTTTTTATTCTTGTACCTCTGTTGGCTCTGAAATGCTAGTAGAGATACAAGAATAAATTGTGGTAAATAGTGATGTCCCCTAGGGGTCTGTCCTGGGGCCAGTACCATTCAACATATTCATAAATGATCTGGGAAAAGGGTAAATAGTGAGGTGGCAAAATTTTCAGATGATACAAAACTACTCAAGCAAGTTATGTCCAGAGCAGACTGCGAACAGTTACAAAGGGATCTTACAAAAAACTGGGTGACTGGGCAACAAAATGGCAAATTAAATTCAATGTTGATAAATGCATATTGGAAAACATAATCCCAAGTATATGAATAAAATGATGGGGTCTAAATTAGTTGTTATAACTCAAGAAAGATCTTGGAGTCATTGTGGATAGATCTCTGAAAACATCCACTCGTGCAGCGGTAGTCAAAAAAGCTAACAGAATCATTAGGGAAGGGCTAGATAATAAGACAGAAAATATCGTATTGCCTCTTTATAAATGCATGGTATACCCCATCTTGAATGCTGTGTGCAGATCTGGTCACCCCATCTCAAAAAAGATATATTGGAACTGGAAAAGGTACAGAAAAGGACAACTAAAATTATTAGGGGTACAGAAAAGCTTCCATATGAGCAGAGATTAATAAGACTGGGACTTTTTAGCTTGGAAAAGAGATGACTAAGGGCGGATATGACAGAGGTCTAAAAAGTCTAGACTGATGCTCCATGGTGTGGAGAAAGTAAATAGGCAAATATTTATGCCTTCTCATAACACAAAAACTAGGGGTCACTAAATGAAATTAATAGGCAGCAGGTTTAAAACAAACAAACGGAAGTATCTCTTCACACAATGCACAGTCAGCCTGTGGAATGCCTTGCCAGAGGACATTGTGAAGGCCAAGACTATCATAGGGTTCAAAAAAGAACTAGATAAGTTCATGGAGGATAGGTCCATCAATGGCTATTAACCAGGATAAGCAGGAATTACTGTTTGCCAGAAGCTGGGAATGGGTGATGGAATGGATCACTTGATGATAACCTGTTCTGTTCATTCTCTCTGAAGCACCTGTCGAAAGATAGGATACTGGGGTAGATGGACCATTGGTCTGATCCATTATGGCCATTATCTTCTTATGCCGTGGTGGATGGAACAGATTTCTTTCTGGTTCATGCATCATCTATAATATTTTGAAATCAGTTCTAAGTTCAGACTGGGCTTGATTCTCAGTTGACTTCAATGGAGCTATGCCAATTTATATCAGCTGAGTATCTTTACTACTGATATTGAAGTATGATTCAGAATGGAAAGCTTCATTCTGAGGTCCTAAACTGAGCTTGTGGTGCTGGCCTATTAAAAAAAAATTTTTTTAAATTGTTTTTTACTTGCAAACTGAGCACTTTTGATATGGGAGACAAATACAAAGCCCTACTTTCAGAGCTGCTTTTCACAGCATTGCCAGATGTTCATCCTAGAAATTGTAGGTGAGTTATAGCAGAAGGAAAGCCAAGGATTGACTGGCAGGACAAATACAGGTTAAAAAAAATCATTTGATTCTTCATTACAGTTCTAGCACTTATTTCCTGCTGGAAGATGGAGCAGCACCAAGAGGAACCCACATTTCCTACTAAATTTAACAGGAAACTTGTGATTTCCTGCTTCAGTCCCCAGATGGTAAGGAAGAGCAAATAGGGGATGATTTTACTTTTCAGCTATCAGTGCTACATAATGTAAGTATAACCAATTCCTTTCTCTACACCTGTGATGAGATTATGTTCTTCTGAGACACTTATTTTGTTTAGTGGGAACTCTTTTTCTGCTAATAGCATAGACTTCTGCACATCTCAGAATGACAGGCATGTCCAATTGAAAAATAAGCAAGTTTGTTTTCTTCATAAAAGCATATTTTTTTTCAGGAATCTCGACCATGGGATGAGCACCTGATCTTGGAAACCTTTCCCAAGATGACCCTTACTCCACAGAAGGTGTCAACAAAATCATGCATATCCCAGTACAGCCAGGTACAAAAATTTCATGATAGGTCTTCAGCACACAAATATCGCATTGAATGTAGAAAATGTTGTAGCAGACAATTGATCCATCACACACATTATCCTGCCCATGTTAGTGACCTGATTCTTCAAAGAAAGGAATGAAAACCTGTAATACATCAACTATGCAATGCTTTCCAGGATAGGGAAAGGAAAGGTGGATGATTCTGCACTGAACTGTCTTATTTCACACTGCAGTACATTGAACCACCAACACCAACAAGGCAACCACTAGGGTCAAAGTACAGTTTCAAGGAGATTTGGCAAATTAAATTTTCAAACATTGCTGAAATCTGAAGGCATCCAGATCATATTAGTTTTCTCCTTTAAGTAGCTAAAGATCTCTATTTAAAAAAAAAAAAATCCAACTTGCAACCGTTGTAACTTCCAATATATTTTACACAGTTGTATTTACAATTCAATATATGTATCCATTTATAATAGGCGTTTCATTTGTAGTTTGACATCTCAGCCTACTGTAATAATGAAACTCGGTATGTAATATGAACATAACCATGTTTGTACTTTTTCTCATCTTCATCCTCCAACCTAGATATTATAGAAAGTGCTGACATTAACAAAACCCATATTAATATATTGCCGTTGTGCCCCATGGGCACTAGATCCAATATACAAAAGTGTAACACAATAGCTAACGAGCAAGAAGACACTAGTAAGAATTACAGAAACAGTAACTGGAGGGTATAAAGTGTTCAATGGCAGAGAATAAATAGCAATGGGAAGAAAAATCCTTGTTAATAGAAAATGCTAACTTGAGAAAGATACATATGCTTTGTCCATTGAAGTACATGTTTTGCTCACACTTTAGTTTACAAAATTACAGATATTAGAAATAACCATGCAACAGTCACTGATGCCTTATAGAGCATGTTGTAGCCTGTCTTCCATGCACACTATAATCCTATTAACACCTCCTTCTCTTGTAAGATCATCATTAGTACAGCAGTGCTGGACAACCCTTTGTCTGGTACACTGTTCCATTAATTGAGCAGCGTTTTCAATTGCTTACACTTTTCCTTTCTATGGCATTACTTAAGGATAGGCTTGGCACAATTCAATTTTTATATTTTTAGAACTTCGACTGATGATATCAATGGTTATTTATGTATTTTTTTCAATTTTTATTGATTTAAATTTTCAAAGTTCTGGGAAATTATGGAGGGAGTCAGGCAATCATTATTTAATGACAGCAGACAGATTTAAAAAGCTAAAGCTTTATAACCATTAAAACATATTGTCAATATCACACATCAAAGTAAACAAAGGAAATATCCTTCAATCAAACTTGAATAAATTCTCAAGCAGCATTTTTTTTTAACTTTGCCTATTTGTAAATTTCTGTCATTGATGGAAATATGTTTTCATCAGTTTGTGTGTGTTCAAAGAAATCAATGTTTATCACTAACATTTACCAATAAAAATCTAATCCCGCCAAGCCTACGTATGGCTATAGCAAAGCTGTTCTCAAACTGGGGTAAATAGATTGGTTTAAAGTATAGTCTCAGAATCAATTAGGGCTACACTGATTAAAATTAGACAGGTGTGCGCCAAGTCATTTTGAGTTTCAGTTGTGGTACCCTAAGTTTTAAACAACTGCTGGTTTAGCTATTTCCTTAATCGCTTCTCATTTTAGCATTGACTACTATAGGCAGTTCATTTTCATAATATTGCTTTTTTCCTTTCCCTAGCTCTCTGTGACCTTACTTTAGTGCTGGCCATTAAGACTACGTGAGAGCATTCTGCGTGCAGGAGTCAGCACGTGGTGTTGCTAATATCACGATCGTCATATTGAAATATAAAGGGGATATAATTAAAGCTAATTCATAGGGGGCATATGCAAAGATGAACATTTTCATCACAAATTTTTGCTTGCAAATTTTTATCATCTCAGTTCAAGCCATTTCTTGCCTCTGGATTTTCACTCTTCCATGACCTTTCAGGTCAATTGTTTTTCACTGCAAAACATGAATAATGCGCAAAAACAAACAATACAAACAAACCACAAACCTGTATTGCTCAAAATTTTATACTTGTTTGTTTTCCAATTAAAAGAAAAGGTTTAGATCAGCTAGCTTTGAAACATTTCTTTTGCGCAATGTACATGATGAAAGCAAGTGAAAGAATAAGGAGCAGAGGATGGTCCTTTGGCAAAGCTAGGAATTGAATCCACATTTCCCAGGTCCCAGTCTAATGCATTAACGAAAAACTTCCCTTGCAACCCTGGACATGTCACAATCTCTCCGTGTCTCAGTTCTCCATCTGTAAAATGGGGATAGTAATACTTCTTTTGTCTGTCTGTTTATTTAGCATGTCAGCTCTTTGGGGAAGGGACTGCCTCTCATTCTGTGAACATACAGGACTCAGCACAATGGGGCCCCAACTGAGACTGGGGCCTCTTCATGCTACCTGAGTATAACTAATAACAGAGATAACGACTGTTTCATGTTGCTGCTAAGGAACCCCTTCTCCTCTTGGGGATTTCTTCCCGAAAACTGACCCAAGGGGCATTCACGTACTTGATAGTGGGACCATTGTCCCTGTGTCTGTTGAGAGGCAAAATATCTCACCTACTTCACCCTGAGTGACAAAATGAAAATTGCAGTAACTTGAGCATCAGCATTTTGCCACTTTTGCATTAAGCATGAGGGAGGCGGGGTGAGGGCAATTGCATTAGACTTTGCAGACAGGGCACAGAGGTCAGTACCATTCAGTAGCAATTAGCAGCAGGAGTGAGAGAAGAAGCAGAGTTTAAGCTGGAAAAGTACCTAAAATTACACAGGAAAAAAACCAGCACCTGTGAGCAGAAGCAACAAGAACAGCCTCCTCCCAATGGCGTCGCCAAAGTATTGCTGATTGTAATGACGACTGGGATGGGAGTATGGATGATGTTGGCTCATCAAAAGTAGAATAAAATATAATGAGGCAGAAACAGTAGAGCTTGACTAATCTTTTAGCTTGGTCCACAACCAGAATCCCTCTCGTTGAAAATATGTAATCAAATGCATGTGTGACAGTGGCCTAAGCACACTCAGTCATCAAGATACACTAGCCACACTCTCCAAGTACACAAAGAGACAGCTAATATAGTTGTATTAGGGATGGCCAGTTTCTCTTACTTGAAACTGAGATTGTGATCATCTTTTTCTCTTTAAATAATTCTTGCCCCACTTCTAGTACTATGAAGAAGAATAAAGTAAACATACAAACCACAGGATTAGCAGCCATAGTCAAGCCAAGGAACATGCAATAAAAACAGCCTGACCACAGCTAAATTATGGAACTAGCGAAGGGAGAATCTCAAAGACTTTAGAAAAGCTTCTTCAGTCTATCCAAACCTACAGAGCCCCCCAAACCTTCTGTCCCCACAACTCCCACCTATCCCCAACAGGGTCATCCTCATATTAATTCTCTATCTGGTGTTGACCTCTTGGGGAAAAGGCCAACTATTATAGTCTACTACCAACTCTGGTATCTGATCCTATGTCTGCAAGGAGCAGTACAGATGCCTCCTGCTGGAGGCTCATGGGATCAGGGCCAAAGGTATGCTGCACAGCCCTTGTGAATGGTTAAGATGGAAAGCACAGGGATCAGTCCCTTGGAAAAAATATCTGGAAGCTAGTTTTCTTTCCAAGTAGCTAAGAAGGAGCAGTGCAGTCACGTTCTTCACCATCTGGACTGATATGCCACAAGTTCAGCCAATCAGCAAATAACCACCGATACTGCTTAACTTTTATCACATAATCATTCCCAGCTCCAAACTTGCCGTTAGAAGTGCACCTTGAAAAGCTGGCTCACTAGTTTTGCTGATACCCTTAGAGTGCAACATGAATAAAATAAAAATTGAAACCAATATTGACAAAAACTTAACTGGTGTGGAAAGTTTGATAGACCTGCACATAAATTGAAATGCTACAGACTCAAAAAGAGGCAAAAGCCAGTGCTCCAAATTTTGCACCGACTACTTCATCTACTGATCCAAAAACCCATTATCATCAGTCAGCATCTTTCAAATGACATCAATGGAAGTTGGATCAGGTCCAGTCTCACTTAGATATAAAATTGATTTCCATAAATTTGGTGGTTTTACTGAACTTTTATTTTTTACAGTATTTCCATTAGCAGAACTATTGTGTTATTTGTGCGTTTGGATCCCAAAGTCTTTGAAACTAAGCAATTACTCTGAAAAACACAGTGTTGAGAATGCAATCATATGGCAACATGTAATTACAACACATAACTTTGCACATAGGGTTTTGCACTGCACCCTGAAAACTAAAGTGCTGCCATATTTTTTTCATGCTGAATAAGACTCCAGAGATTCCAAACAATGCACTCAACTTCAAAACATGATTCTCACAGCTTTTGTGTTGACATAAGTGAAATGTCCAGACAGGCCAATAAAAAAAGTACAATATACCTTTTCCATTCTCTTTTATTTAGGATAGTTTGAAATGTCTTAAAGGAAGAGTTTGGAGACCAAACCATATATCTATATGCCTCCCCGAGGGCAGCTTCTCCAACCACTGCCAGTTGGAAGACCCACTATGTGCACAGTCAAAATTTAGCAATTCATCATGTCAAAGAATAAGGAGAACTTCTCTGACTCCAGGGATCGATCTTAACACCCAAGGGGCACAAGGGCAGAACATAAAGTCTTTGAGTTACTGTTAATGCTGCCTTCTAGTAATAAAGGCCATCCATTCCATCCACTGTTGTTAAAATTCCCAACCTACTGTTTTCTCGCACAAAGCAAAAACAAAAAACCCAAGAAAACCAAAAATCTCATTTTTGTGGTGTCTGAAAAATTGATCCTGATGCAAGTTAAAAAAAAAAAAAATCACACACACACAGAACCCACAAGAAACAAAGAAAAATAAGTTACCAGTTATGGTTAAAAAATAACTTCTCAATAATTTTTGAATAAATGTTTGTTGCACTCCTAATTTGCAGAGTGCTTCAGACAGACAGTTTAAATTGATGGCTTGTTAGTGAGGGCTGGCCCCTTTGTGAGATGTTTTCAGAATGATTGATTTACAATAAAGTGGCTCCTGGTGGGTGCACGCAGGTGGAACTGATTCAGATCGATTCCACAGAAGCTGACTAATCAGCTGTTTAAACTGGCAGAGTGCTCAATGACAGAAGCACTGCAGCTATCATTTTCTAACTAAGATTACAAATTAACTTGTTCTGTTTATCCTGTATGCCATCAATATGGATGCAAGGAGCTGAAGGAGGTGGGATTCCAGGCTGATGGGATAAAGCTTTCCCTGCAAATGTGTTTTGCAACACTGACAATAAATGCACAGGGGGAAATTGTGCTACATATTTATGAAAGTACTGTAAAATAGAACACTAAAATGAGCTCTCCTTTAATTAATTAATTTGGCCCCTTTAATTTGTGCAGATAGTGTTCTTTAAATATATGGATGAAAAGGATAAATAAAGGCCAAAAGTGCCCTGCTTTCCTCTTCCCACTAGCCACCCTGCTTCCCTGTGTAAATTATATACACCACCACTGGACTAACATCTTTGGAAATTGTTACCTCCTGGAGTGATTAATTGCCATTTCATATCTGCAACCATCTCTCTGAAAGTGCTACTTTTATAATGGGTATGTTGAGTAATGTTGAGTGAAGTCAATTTAATTTCAGTTGACTTTCACCTGCTGAACATATGAAGTCCGAGGCGCATGTTCACACTATGTGCATCGTGTCGGGGGTTTGCGTCCCCACCAGCTGCGCTTGCATCAATAATCAGAGCAGTGCACCGTTGGTAGGTATCCCACAGTGCAACTACCTGCAGTGCTTTTGGGGAAGGTTGTCTTCCTCCCATGATGCAACGTGCTCCCCCTCCCCCATTCAAAACAATGAACTTTTTTTGCGCAATTTTCCCAAAGCCATCTCTGCTGCACGTACGCCATTGCCGGAGGGGCATGGAGCATCACAAACACCTCACAACTTATCCTGGAGCATGGAAAATTGCAATGTTATTCAAGCTGCCCTTCTACAAACCATAGAGCGAAACAATTCCCGTTTGCTGCAGGCTATCATGCAACATCTTCAGTTGGTGGAGCACCGGTTCTGTCCTGGGAAACAAGCACAGACTGGTGGGATCACATCATTACGAAGGTCTAGGATGATGATCAGTGGCTGCAGAATTTTTGTATGCGAAAGACCACTTTCACTGAACTTTGCACAGAGCTGTCCCCTGACCTGAAGTGTATGAATACTCACTTGAGACCTGCTCTGACAGTGGAGAAGCAAGTGGCCATCACTCTGTGGAGGCTAGCAACCCCAGACTGCTACCGGTCAGTTGGGAATCAATTCGGAGGTGGTAAATCCACCGTTGGAGCTGCTGTGGTGCAAGTGTGCAGGGCCAATAATAGACTTCTGCTAAGAAGGGTAGAGACTTTGGGAAATGTGCAGGACATAGTGGACGGGTTTGCCACAATGGGGTTCCCAAACAGCAGCAGAGAGATAGATGGCACACATTTCCCTATCTTAGCCCCAGACCACCTTGCCACAGAGTACGTAAACCAAAAGGGATACTTCTCAATGGTGTTGAAGGCCCTAGTGGATCACAGGGGACATTTCACTGACATCAGTGTGTGGTGGTCTGGAAAGGTGCATGACACGCACATCTTTAGGAACTCAGGTCTGTTCAAAAAGACCCTAGACTGGGCACCTGGTCAGCAAGAAGGAGCATTTCAATAATACACTCAGCAAGTGCAGAATGGTGGTGGAATGTGCATTTGGCTGCTGAAAGGCAAAGTGACAGTTTGCTCACTAGGTTAAACCTCAGTGAACGCAACATCCACAATATTATCTCTGCCTGCTGTGTGCTCTATAATGTGTGTGAAACAAAGGGGGAAAAGGTCCCCCAGGGTTGGGTTGTGGAGGCTGATAGGCTAGCTGCAAACATTGAGTAGCCAGACTCCAGTGCCACACTGAGACTCAACCATGGAGCGCAGCACCTCAGGTAAGCGTTGAAAACCCATCTTTGCAATGAACTGTAGTAATGTACCTCTCAGTGCTGTGCCTTCCCTTCCCACCATCGGTCCCCTCCCCTTCTTTCCCTGCCTACAATCCCTCAGCTCTCAATGAATAAAGAGTAATGTTTTTTAAAGCAGTACAGTTTTATTGGTGACCCGTTACAGTGTAGGGAAAGGAAGATAATTTAACTCTCATATAAGGCTGCTTGGCTATCCAGAGCAAAGTATGCACATTCCCAGTTCTTAAAGGGGCTGTTTCTGCTCCGCTCCACCGGCATGGAGCGGAGCACATACTGCATCCTGCTCAATCTCCTCCTAGAGCATTTGGGGGTGGGGACTGGTATGAAACAGCTTTCTGTCTGAGCTTTTTGGAGCAGCTACAGTGGGAGTCTGTCCTGCCACTGCTCTTCCTGGAGCTCTACCAGACATCTCAGCATGTTAGACTGATCCCTCATAATATGCCATGTCTCCTGTTGCATTGCACACTTCTGCTTCTGTGATGATTTTCGGTTTTCCATGTCCATGTTTAGTTTCTCTGACAATGACATCCTCCAGGCTCTGACCTCTGTGTCAGCAGCTGCAGAAGCATTCATTAGCCCATTGAACATGTCATCCTGAGGTTTTTCCCCCCCCCCAGTTTCTAATCTGGGAAAGGCGCTCTGCAGGAGGTGTAGGCTGAGGTGTCCATTGTAAAGCAAGCAAAGCAAAAAGTTGCCATTGTTAGCTGGCCCCATGGACAGAAAAAAGTTACAATGTAAAAAGAACTCCCTTTCATACTCACAAGGCAAAGCCAGACCCGCATACCAATCAGTACCTATTGCATGGGTCGGAGTGGCATTCCAGCCATGGTAGGTAAGTGGCCCTTGCATCCATTATAGGGAATTCTCGGTAGCACTAAATTCCCCAATCCACATTTAACCAAGGAGAAGGATCATTGGGCTCCCCTTTATCATCCCGAAGACCGGTTTGGGAGGAGGTGGTCCAAAGGGATTGGAGGAGGGTGTGGGTGAAGTGTCGTTGGAGAAAACATAGGGGCACCCGTTCCTGGACCCCTAACACCTATTTCAACAATATCATGGCTGGGAATGGTCTGTGTTGGGGCCCAGGACACGGCAGGGGAATAACATGCAGTGACTATATTTGTTGGGTTCTGTAAACTTGCGGCCTCTTCCCTAGGTAACCGTGTGTGATATCAATCTCCTGAGGGTAACACAGGTGGAAAGGGAAGAGTTGCTGCAAGCATCGGGGTACAGGCCTGGCCCTTATGCTGTTATGCTGTGTTCCACAATAATGCCTGCTCATTTAATAGCAGAGTGGTGGGGAAAAGTGTCCTACTGTGGCAGAAGAAATAAGGCTGCCCTCTCCAGAATCCTTCTGCAAAGGATTGCAGAGTACCTACATGAAAGTTTCCTGGAGATATCCATGGAGGATTCTCGGAGCATCCCTGTGCACATAAATAGTCTTTTCCAGGGGTAACCCTCTGCTTCAATTGACCAACACCCAGGAAGCCAATCCCCACAAAAACACAAACTCTCATAAATTTTTCCCCACAAACAAAAAGCTGGCCTGGGGACATAAGCATAGAAATATGATTTGCTATACACATTCACTAGATGTTCCTTCCCTGCCACCTTGGTCAGTAATGCTGTTCTGTGTTTGGCTGGGCTGCTCTGGGGGTAATGAACAGGTTCTGGCTCTCAGGGAGAATGGTCTCCTGCCTCCTGTTCTCCTCATCCTACTCATCCACAGAGTCCTCCTCATTCATCTGGGACTGGGATTCTTCGGAGATATCGATGCTGCATGGTGGCACAATGGTGGGGTCACCGCCGAGAATCGCATGCAACTCCTCATAAAAGCAGCATGTCTTTGGTAATGAGCCAGAAGGACTGTTTGCCTCCCTAGTTTTCTAATATGCCTGCCTCAGCTCGTTGATTTTAATGCAGCACTGCTACATGTCCCTGTTGTGGCCCTTCTCTACCATACCACATGATATCTTCTCATAGATATTTAAATGTCTTTTGCTGGCTCGGAGCTGAGTCAGAACAGACTCTTTGCTCCATAGGCTGATGAGATCCAAGAACACAGGTCGACTCCATGCTGGAGTACGCTGGGGCATGCAGTCGCCATAAGCAGCTCAGCTACAAAGCTCTCTCCACGCTGACCAAACAGGAAATGGGAATTCAAAATTTCCTGGGGATTCAGGAGAGGGGCTGTTTCTTGTGCACGTGGCCGTGGTGCAGCATAGTGCAAATGTCCAGAGTGGTCATAACAGAGCATTACAGGATACGTCCTGGAGGCCAATGCCGTTGATTTACGTTGCACTCTGTCTACACTGATGCTCATTTGACCATAGAATTCGACTTCAGTGCTAAGCCACTTGCAGAAGTGGTTTTATTAAGTCAAATATTACCACGATTTAGGTCAGCTAGTGGAGATGCATACTTTATGTGGTCAACTTAAGCTACATTACATCGACCTACATTGTCAGTGTAGATCAGGCTAATGACATGAAAAACCCTCAAGGGACCATAATAAGTATGGGTAGTGAAAGGTATCAGTTACAAAATAGACCCTCCTCCTGGGTTAAAAGTGCTTTTAAAAGAACTAGTCTTCCAATTTCCAACACAGAATGCTGTCTTTATAAAACATGTGGCATAAGAAAAATAAAACACTTCTTATCAGGATTTTTTTCTCCCCAACACAATACCATCATTGAATTTAGAATGTGGTGAAATGTTATACAGGCACATTACCAGAAACTAAAGTTTCGCAATTTATCCACAGTAGAGGGCTTGGCAATGGAAACTTTGCCAAACTACCTAATAAATGTGCCTCAAACCAGCCCTTATGGAGTCAATGGGAGTAGAGTAGAATGAGTGTAGACTCTATGATTCATTCAGTCCTTAAATTCTCTGCTCAGCTTGCAAATGATTCCAATTAGTGCCAATTTTGAGGGTATTTTTTGTGATGTAAAATGCACGTCCACTAGCCTGAGACCAATTATTTCACATTCTGTAGCATAGATTACCAGGAAGCTACCTGATACCTCTCAATAACTACCACCTTGATTCAAATTAAAATCAATGATCCAGAAGTGACAGGCTCCTCTCCTGAAACCAGTATCTCGAGATAACCAGTTCCCTAATTTATTTCTATCATATCTGTAATTAATACTGGACAAAGGAAAGCGATTGTGCATCTTATAGCATTTAGATGTGCATCAATCCTACAGACATTAAGAACTTGAACCACACTGATAATTAGTTACATGCATCAAAGGAAATAGAGACCCCAATGCATCATCAGGTGAAATATCCAATGCCCAAAATTTAAACTATTTCAACGGTAAGGTGTGACATGCATAATATGCTATCTTTCTGCCATCTGTTTTCCTCATGTATAACCATTACAGTGAATACAATAAGCAAACATTGACTTCGCATTTAGTGACCTGAAAAGTAAATATATTCACTGATGCAATGCCAAAGCCAGTATTTACTGAAAGGGAAAGCAAAACCTGATGATCACTGATACTGGAAGATAATATATTTCATGCTTTGTTAACTACATGTTAAAATGTCTTCATCAAACTAAGTAAAAATTATAGCATGAACTTCTGAAGTGTAAGGGGTTTGTTGTAAAGGTAAGGAGTTGTAAAATATTCAGCACATCTTTTGAACCAATCAGAGATATGGAAACATATGCAGGCAAATGGGACTACTTGCATGAGTCAGGGTTTGCAGGAGACCTTTCTGGGCTCAGTATCATTTGTTATAAAAGGAAAAGAGTTGCTGTCACAGAGAGATGACCTGCCCCTTCCAAGGCCTGTAATAGTCTGAATTTGTTGACCTTTATTGCAAAGACTGGGGCCATCCATATGAGCAGGGACAAGTAGAGAGCAAATACAATAGAGAGAATGGGATTTCTGTCTGGTTTGAAAGTGAAATGTGAGGTTCTAAACTGGATTGTGCACATGACTAGTGATCAAAGGTGAGTAGCAAGATGACTGCTTTGGTCAAGTCTTACTTTAATCGTCCGTTCCTTAAATGCATATCAATGGCACTCTTTGGTGCAGAGTTCCTTTAAGAACAAATTCTAAATAAATACATCGAAGGGCTTAAAAATGGAAATACTAAAGTCAAAGAAACAACAAGTGAAGGATGTTGCAACTTTGGTGGGGCATCTACTAATCTATGTAGGGATTAGCTCAGGAAAGTAAGGCCCAAGAAATTCAGCATCTTAAGACTGTAAGTCATGTATCTGTGCAGAGGCAGTCAAAATAGAAATAAAGCAATTAATCTGATGGGGATCAATGATAGATTAAGGGAAGAAAATGCTAGTCAGGTAAAAGAAACATGGAAGTGATCAATTAATTTATTTTTGAATCGCCAGAGTTTGAGAACTCAAAGCTAATAATGGACACTTTCTCGGATATATTTAGTTAATAAAGTTAATAAAAGAAAGTTTCTGTAACTTCCCCCCCCACCCTGAAGAAAGAGATAAATTAAAGATTATTCTTGAAGTAGCATAAAGACAACTGAATATCAAAAATATTTCTTTAAATGTAGAGTATAAACTGTTAAGCAGGCAATCATGAGTGGGTTTTCAATGGGGCTTTTAAATCTCAAAATGAAATGTGTATAGCTTTATTGCCCCTGGGCAAGAATTGAAATATATATATTTTTTTATTTAAAAAGAGAAACTAGATGGCATATGTATTCAAGAAACGTTGGTGAAACCAAACCTTCCATTAAATATTTCTAACTGTGCTGTATGTGCAAATGACAGAAGTGAAAAAAGAATAAGAAGTTATGGAATTTTTATCAAAGATTCTTGCTTCAGGGAGCCATCTTTAGATCTAGATCTAGACAGGAAAGCAATAGGGGTTTCTTCCCAGGTGGGGAAGATCATAATTAACGTAATTCAAGGAAGAAAATTAATTGTGATAGCTTAGAATATTTTATACCAAAAGCAAATTTCCCATTGATCCTGATGCAGGGATTCTAACAGCTGTAATATATTGAAGATAGGTAAGTATAATAATAATAATGATGACAGTGATAGCACTCTGGTGTAAAGAGTTATTAAGACTTAAATGTGGTAGTTTTCAATAATGATGGATGAATTGAAGATGAGGCATTTTCAAGGAAAGTTTCATGTATTGATTTAATTGAGTTTTATACACAGAAGATGATACATGTGATGGGACTAGGATCATTTCACTATCCTTAACATTGTTCCATTGGATTTGTTCCCAAGAAGAGTCCCCAAAAGTAAAAAATTTAGGAAAATGAAATGGATTTTTTTCTGGGATTTACAAATTGTACTATTTCTGACCAATGGGTGAATATTTAACATTTGTATTACAGCTACAAGATTCAGCCAGATCAGGGACCTATTGATCTAGGCACTGTACAAACTTATAGAGAATGACAATCCTTGGACAAAAGATATTACAATCTAAAGAGTCTTTTATTTTTATATTGAAGTTTCTATTTTTTTTTTAGCTGACAAACATTTTGTTGTATAACATGCAACAAAAGCCAGTGTAGTTCCTTTATCATTACTATTTTGTCACTTACTCCAAAAAAATATAAGCATCTCACCACCAGACACTGTGCAGAGTTTACACACCTGTGACCTAAGAGCCCCTCAATACCAACTGGCAAAAAGTTCACTGGTCTGTAACAGCAACGCCTACCAGGCCCAACCACCTCACTACATCTAACACTCTGCTTTCATAGTATTTATCCATAAAGGGCTGTGTGAGATGTCTAACAGATGCCTATGTCACACTGATCCTCCTAATTGTTGTGAGATGTATATAGGGCGATATTTTCAGGACATATGTACAAGTTCTTAAATATGTTCAGTTTTTGTGTCTCCCCAGGCAGGGTTGACAAGCAGGTTTTGCCAAACAAAAGGATGTGGAGTCACCTATCTGTTCAGGTCTCTAATATATATTAAGAATTTCAAGCAAAATACAAAGAAGCCCCATTCATATTTGAAAGTCAACAGTTTACACTGGAGAGGGGTGAGGACTGCACCAAGAATGAAACCATAGGGAGTCATCAGGAATTGAAGTCTTATACAATGATAAGGCAAAGATGTTGAGAGATGGTCAATTTCACTTTTTTAAAATTATATAGTAATTTGGATAAACTGGTTAGTACATAGGGCTCTAAAATAGGAAACAGTAATTTCCCCCCCTTACTGAATGTAATGTAAAATCATGTGAAAAAGGAAGGTTTACAAATCATTTCATCTTTTGGATATGTGGGTGTATGATAGATTGACATATAGTGCAATAGCTATACCAATGCATTGCAAGAGCAGATAAAACAAGTTAAAGGGATGCTGTCAAATTGCATTTGTTAAAATTGACTTATTTCGGATAACTGTAAATGGTAAATCCTTTAAAAACATTAAATTTTTTCCTCCTTCCTTTCTGATATTTATAAAGCCCTATTCACCAAGAAAAAAAGTTACTAACTATACAAGGAAAACATCGAAAGTGAATACATCCATGATTTTCAGATTATTGTTCCTTTAAAGTTTTTGAGCAGTACAGTTAGTTTTGTTTGGATTGGAGAAGCAAAGGCACTGCTATAGATACATGTCAGGTAATAACTAGCATAATATTTTGAAGGATTTGTAATGAATTAATCACACAATAATGGAAGTGGATTGATCTACAATAGTCAGTGGAGTAAAGTGAGGATATTTTAAGAAGTAATTCAGGCTGAAGTGACAGCATGAAGTCACTTCTAACAATATGTAGAATGCCAGCACTGATTAGGTTAAGTTACTTCCAACCACATACTAAATTGTTCAAAAGTAGCTCACATCTATTGCTTCATTAATAATGAAACCAAACAAGTGTAATTAAAAATTTGATACCATTTAAGACATTATAATCCTGCAATTTCAAAGCACTTTTCATCTTCCACAAACATTTGCACCTCAAGTTCTCCAAAGAGGGAGAAAAATATGATCCATTAAGGCAAGCAAACAAACTTAATTTTATCCTGTAGTGATGCCATGAGGGAAAAGATGAAAAACTAATTCTGGAAAAAACCCATTTAATATAGTGTTATAAAAATACATTAATTATAATTGTATTGCATAGTGTCACTAGTGGACAGGATTAGAGTTATATGAATGCCTTACCTGTTCATTTTCTTATCATGTTTTCATTTTTATTTCAGTTTAACTAACTAGCTCTCAATTTCCTAGGTTTATAATGCTTGGTTTCAGGACAATTCCAGTAATCTTATGTTTTGTTTTGAACTCTGATTGATGTATTGTTCTGAATGGGAATATGCTTGATTTTTGCTATTAAACATTCCACACATGAATAAAAAACTCAAAAGATCTTGTTCCCATGGGATAATGTTAATGAGATAAAGATAGGAAGTACTGACCAATTTTATTTTTGAAATTCAAGGACAGATTCACTGGTACTGTCTGGTTGGTTCCCGCCATTTTGGAGCAGCACAAAGCAGTCAGTTAAGCCAGCTTGTCAACTTGTTTAAATCACCAGAACAGCGCAAAGCATCCACAGCATACTAATGAATCTGGTTCCCAATTTGCTAGTATGTAGCCATGGAATTTTTAAGAGGAATGACAGTTAGCAGCCAAGTAATCTACCAATGAGAACTCTGGACATACATATAGTCACTTTCACATCACTTACTAGTCTTGTCTATTAATATATTACTACACAAAAACACGATATTCCATATAGAGCTGGTTGGAAAATTATTTCCTCCCCCCCGAATGTTTTGCCAAAAATGAAGACAAAAAAGTTCATTTGAAACTCCCGTAAAGTCTGATTTTTCCCCAAAATCTCAAAAACTTTCATCCCCAAACCAAAAGTGTCCTAAAGGTACATAAAATGAAATATCTAGTTGAGTAAAATCAACCTGAATGAAAATATTTCAGGTTTGTACAACAAATCAAAACATTTTGCTTCAAATAAATTTGAGATTAAACTATGTCTGCCTGTACTGCCATGGCACATCCTGGGAGTTGTCATTCAAGTGGTTCCTGTTCTCATTCTCCTGTGTGGACCAGACTGTCTGGCTCGAGGTACCATGGATTCACCTCATGCTGATCAGTTAAAATGTGTTATAGGAGTCACCTAGTTGGGGTGTATTATGTGAGATGCAGTCCAGCCAAACAGCCCAGTCGATAGAGGTGAATGGGGGCATGAGGCACTCAAAGCACAACTCCTATGAGGCATCACTGAGGCTTAGGAGGATGCAGTTTAATTTAAGAATGAGCTGATCTAAATCATTTGGGAACGTCATAACAAAAGGTTTCAACATTTCTGAAAACTGAAAACTTTTGATTTTTTTCCAACAATAAACTGAAGATTTCCAAGGAAAACAGACATTTCTGATATACACAAAAATAATTGAATCAAAAACCCCCTCAATTTTCCATTGACAAACAGTTCCAAGAAAACAGCTTTAGTTGTGTGAGCACAAAACTTGCATACCTCACCTTTTCATTTCCTTGCTTTTATGTCAAAACATCTAATAGCACATAACTCTTACTCCTCCACCCAGAGACACACACCTCACCACTAGAACAACCGTTGCACAGCACACAGAAGACACCACAACCTGAACTCATGCTTGGTAACAACAAGGAGCTCCTGAGCTGGCTGGACAGTTTCCTGAAGAACAGCATCCTCAACACAGTAGCTTTGTTGAAGTTGCTGAATTGAAGAGGGTGAACAAGCTGAACAGTTTTAAATGAGTCCTGGCCTTCAACACACCAGCAGCTCCACCTTCATAGAGGACTCTGGTCATTATAAATCTCATTCAAGTCAGCTAACTGTGGTGCGTAAGGATTAAGGTACAACAAACATCACTATTTTTTCTTTACATAACTCCAGAGTTCACCAAACTGCAATTAATCTACACATTTTTGATGTCCTACAATTTGCAGTTTTTAAACTAAAGGAAAAATAATGAATGAGAACTGTTTTTAAATGTTAGAATGTGAACTACTTAACCTATTTTCTTGAAAGTCCTCAGATAAGTCTGTGCTGAAAATGTGGGTAGTTTATGTGCTAAAAATGTGAGTAGATACAGTATGTTTTGTATATAAAATTAAGAGGTTGAACTTCCTCTTCAAATGCAAAGCAGAGCACAGCCTTAACTATGATATCACAGTAGTTCACCATAAATGTAACAATAATCATTAGGTACAATAATCATTAATAATGTAGTTCAATTGCAACTGAATTTTAAGTATAGTTTACACACAAGATTGTAATGAGTTTCAAGTATATGGAAAGCTTGAAGAGTGTTATGTTACTCCATTCTGAAAATCATTCAGTACAAGAGACCCAACAAAGTTTAAGTTTCTCTGAAAGATCCACTTTTAAATTATTAAGTCCATCTAATTAACAAATTTACTTGTAAATTCTCAGATAATACATTCACAAAGAATATGTGGTGTAGTTTTGTCAACAATACTGTTTATTCTTCATATATAAAAAGATTGAATTTCTGGTTTAAGTAGAAAACAACTATAGAGCTGCGACCAATGCCTCTATAATTTATCATATTTTTCCAGGCATAAAACAAATGCAGTATTTTTAAATTTAGATACATATTTTCCCATTTAAGTTTGGTATAGGCCTAGCTCACACACATTTTCCTTGTATTTGACTTTGAAGCTTTGAAATGAATCTTCCCTGGAAGTTGAGCCTCATTTCCAATAAAATACATTTTTATTCTTAGTATGTGTTTGAATTGCACAAGAATCTTAAGCAACTGTTAAAATGATTCAGGATTGCATTTAATGTTTACTCCAGAAGCTCTTTGACAAACATTTTAATTTTATTTCTCTCCTGTAAACCCATAAAACAGCATGGTCTAAAAATTCCTTACAAATATAATAATAAAAATTTAAATATGCATGTGTTACTTACACAGTTTTCAGTTAATTACATAGCAATATTGTCTTTTATACACCTTAATTAGATTAATTATTGATTAGTGCACTTTCCATTGATATTTCATTAACACGCAATAACTGTCTCATTATATCTGGATGAAGTTTTAAATTAATTAAAGTGTGTCTGGAAGTGAAAAGTTATGGAAACAAATGCAGCAGAACATCACTTTAAATACAAACTTTGCAACAGTAAGCATGTTAATTACAGCAGAGAAGAAAAATTAGACTACCTATTTTGAGAGTTTAATGTAATTAAATATAACAAAAACACTGTACAATCTTTTTCCACAGGATTACAATTTTAATATTAATAGCAGTGTGTTCATCTATCATAGTATGCTAAGAGAGATTATGAATTATTATAGCTGTTCTTTAAGATTATGTTCTTTGTTTATTTCAGACAGAATCTTTTATCTTTTAAACAGCATCCTAGATTTCTAAGTATGTGATTAGGACTGTTTATTTTCATGCTGATGAGCTACGAACTGTTTCAATAGGGTGACGCTGTAATTTTCACATGATCTGGCAAATAATTCACAGTACTTTTTATGTTGTCATTATCTGTCACATTTCTTGAGTTAAATATGAGTGCTGTCACTGGAAAGTCAGAAAGCTTCTCCTAAATTTCTCAATTTCATTAGCAATTGATTCAAATCATTTCCAGAAAATAGTCTGAATTGACATATGAATTGTAGTGGTTCCACAGCTTGGTGTTTAATTAATCAAACTATCAGGCTCACATTAAACTATTTATCAATCGTATAATGAACAGGAAATCTTAAGAAGTCCTCTATGTTTTTTTTTAAACTGAATGGAAGAAAAAGTTAAAAATTAGACAGGGTGGGGAACCAAATTGCTCTCAATCAGCAAAATTGCAGCATCAATAGCAATAATCTTTATGCAGACTTGAAGCAATGATAGAACCTTTTGACAAAATGGACTATGAGAGGTACTGTCAGCACAAAATACAAGTACAAATTTCTTTAAGTGACAGAAAGTCATGTCAGTTTGTAGTATGCAAGGCATATGCAGTGCAATTGGTGCAGCTTATTCATTAAAATGTGTGCTGTCTATATCTCCTTCATATTACCACATTTTATTTCAGAGTCAAAAAGCCCACAAACATCCTTCTGTTGTCCTTGTTGGAAAAGTTTTTTGGAAAAATGTAGGTATGTTTAAGCACATTAATACCATAAACACAAAGTAAAATAGGTTCACAGTAGATTAGTTATTTATTAGCACCCATTTTCTTTCAGAGAAGAATTTAAATTTGTTTGTGAATCTTTAAACATTAAGCATTAAGATTTTAGTTTGCTTTAAGAAAGAAATCACTACAGCATTTCCACACCTGCATTCTATTAACTCCTCTTTTCTTGGCAGAATAAGAGAATGACATACTAGACCATCAATCTTCCTTGTTTCTTAGATACTCTATTTATAAATGGGTGGAGATTTCTCCCTTCAAAGCTGATCTTTAAAATAATGTCTTAAGAAAGAGATTGCTCCTGACAAGGTATTTTAAGAGCCTATCTGATTGCTTTTGCCCCTTTTCTATTTCCCCAAAATTAGGCAAGAATATATGGCTATAATTTCAGGGCCATGGGGCTGGATTTTGATCCCAATTACATTGGTTTTAGACTGATGTAACTCTCTCCATAAGAGGTTTTTCTGATTTACACAGGGGTAAGCGAAAGCAGAATTCTGCCTCAGAAGTGAATCTGATATTGACATGTCAACTGCTACTAAGTAGAAAATAAGCTCTAGTTAAAAGCCCTGAATGTATCTACTTTTCCATTTCGTGAGTCAAATCACTGCTGTAGAATAACACTTATCCTGCAGTCCCATTTAGTGTTGCCTGTTTCAGGACTTCCAGATCAAGTTTCTAAAGTCATCTACAAGATTAACCTTGACTAAACACAAAAGCCTGCAAGAGAGTGATAAGATGGCAATTCTCTCAGTGTTTTGTGGGAATAAACAACATATGGTATTAATGTATCATGTGTCTTGAAATGTCATTTTAAGCCATTTTAAACCCTAATATTTATTCTGATTGTTAGCCTTATGATTTAATATAAAAGAAGACAAGGTTCAAATCTCTTAGACCACCATATCATTCCAACACATGTTTAAACAATATTAATTTTAGGCTAAAAAATGATAGTTACTTTTTTTTTTCTTAACGCTGTGTGGTTCTTTTGTCTGACAGCTCTAAATTTAACCTCCCATTAGTGACAAAAGAAAGTAATTCCCAACCCAACAGATTTGCATGTGTGTAATTTGAAATTACATAGCCCCACACTAAAAGATAATATTTCTATGGATTGAAGCAACAAGGGCAGTTTTGGATCGCGCTTTGTATCCCAGTGAAGTAGCTATACAGCCCTTGTCTTTCTAAGAGAACAGTTCAAGATGGAAAAATATTTTATTTCATGGTAACGCTGGACACATCAGATGGCATAGACCCATCCTGCAAACACTTATGTTTAGGAATAGATTTATTCACAAATAGTAGGGACTGTTCACATTCCTAAAGTTAAACATGGGTCACTCGACATGTGTATAGATATCACCAACTCAACAAGTTCATGAGTTCTCTCATTTTTAAGTTTCCCAGCAAATACTAGAAAATTATATTCAGTTGTGATGAATTATTCTGGCAAACAATTTTCAGCAAATACCGAATCCCCTATTAGTAAAGTCTAATAGCATTAGTACCTGTAGGTCCCTGGCTAGTTTTTTTGTTGTTGTTTTTTTTTTTTTTAATTAATTAATATAGTCAGTGGTCTGAATCAGACAGATAAATATTTATCTTCAGAATCCCAGAGCCACAATCCTATCTCAATATTATGGCTATGTCAGATCATGCGCCAAACTATTAATTCACTTAGGTGGACAACATACAAAATACATATAGTTAATTAATAGTAGTATAAATATTCACATTACAATAGCATCCAAAGGCCTAGGGCCCCCATTGTGCTGGGTGCTGTGGAAACACAGAAAAGGGACAATCCCTGCCCTGTAGGGTTTACAACGTGTAAAAGACATGAACAGATGAAGTGTCAAAGATGTGGATACATCAAACATGCAAATGAGTAATTTAGTACATCTCTAACTCAAGATAGAATACATTTTAGAAGCAGCATGGGAAGCAATTTTTTGTTGTTGTTGCAATATGAATATCTGGACTGAAACCACCGGTTTTCACACAGGCCACCAAAGGCCTGTCAGATAGTAATTACTTTCTGTCAATAACCCCCCAAGCCAAATTCGAGCTGGTGACCTAGAGGTGAAATACTCTATATCCCATTACAAATACCCTGATCCATTAACGCTCAAGCAAAATTTATTTCTGTATATGACTATGAATCCACAGGGCATTCCTGGTATGGCAACAGGATTGGATGCACCAGAACCAAAATTAGAAACACAAGAATATATATTTTCTATTAACAAAAATAAATGTGTGCAAAATAGAACAAGAATTTCAAACTCTCAGAGCAATTAAAGTATCAATTTTTAAAAGACAAATAACATTAATTATTTGTATTTGCAATAGTGTCTAGTGGCCTCACTCAGAATTGGGGCTCCATCGTGTTAGACACTGAATGAAAACACAGTAAGAGAAATCCTTGCCTCAAAGAGTTCGCAGTCTATGACTCATCTGTTCAAAAGAAGGAGCTTGGAGGAATTTAAGCACACAAATTCCATTGGCTTTCAATGGGAAGTGGGTGCCTAACTCCTTAGGCTTAGTTCAAAATGCCCACCTAAGTAGACAGACAAAAGATAGGAGGGGAAATAGATACAGAGAGGTGAAATAACTTACCCAAGATCAATACCAGTTCAGTGGCACTGCAAAAAATATAACTCAGTATTTTTAGTCCCAGTTCAGTGCTTTATCTGCTGGAGTGGGAATCATAAATCTCTTTAACAATACCTGTGCCCCTAACTTCCTTAGGCACTTTTGAAAACCACAGTCTAGATAGCACTGCATGTCTGCTCTTGCCAAAAGTACCATAGATTTTTCATCTCAAGATAAAACCTTGGTTTTTTATCTCAAGATAGTTCTCCTTAAGAAATTGTTGGTTGCTGTATTATTGATTCTGGGATGACTCAGAGCGATGAACATCATCTACCAAATATTCACCATCAGCACCCACTTACAGTTTCTGTACTTAAAACATTTTCATGGATCCTACCCGTTTGAGAGATATTCCATTATTTAAAATGGAAGTTGTGGTGGAATCAGTAACGTCTTTCAAACTTTTTCAGTATAACCATTTTAGAGCTTCCTCAGATGTCTTTCATCCAAGTATTGAGAAGGTCCAATCCTGCATAGTCAATGAGAGATCACTGGGATCTCAGCCAGAGAAGCAATCTCCAAGAGTGCGAAGAAATAGATTCAGTAACTTACACTTTTAAGGTACAGTAAATCACATTTTAAATCACGCATTTTCAAACAGAGTAGTATTAATTCACAGAAGTGAAAATATTTCATATCACTACAGATTGCAGGCTCAGCTACCAAAATGTAGTGCCTGCCTACAAGAGAGTAGTTGCAACAGATCTCTCTTGCAGGAAATAAAACAGTAAATTAAAACATCATTTAATTGGAAAATATACATTATTCATGAGGCTTGATTTTGTGACGATTTTAGCATTCATTGGGGGGGTGGCAAAAGGCAGTAGGTTTTGTTGTTACAAAACAGTATGAAACTTCAGTCACAACTCACTTCTAAATGTGAGCTGTTCGTAAAAGCTGCAACTGAGGTGAGTTTTTTTTTTTTGGGGGGGGGGGGGGAGGGGGAATTGATTCTTGGCCTACTGAGGAAAAAATGTGTATAAAGACGATATATATTCTCTGCCTGTAAAAAGCAAAACAACAACAACCACACACACACACACACAAAACCCCTCAAACACAACCAATCAAACCATTGACCAAATATTTGTATCTCTGAAAAATTTAGGTGGTAGAGACTCTGCTCAAAATTCTCACAAGTGACATGTACACTTTTGATTAAAAGGAAAGAACCACCACCACACACTTTGACACAGACAGGCCCAGGCACACCCAGGTAGGTATATTGCCTGTGTCAGACTATCTTCTCAATATTTCAACAAAGGGGGTCATGTGTGGTCTCTGCCGAAAGCTAAGAATTAGCAAATTGTCATGGTTATTGTGAGATGTTTGTACAGGAAACAATTTTAGAGTTATGTGAACTGTAGGATATTATGTTCCAGATATGTTGGGAGTGAAACCTACCACCTAGAGGGTGAATCTGAGATCAACCAATATGAGAACAATGGCTTACCAGGGACTGAGCCTGTTTGTGTTTATAGTCTAGGTCAGATGATGGCTTGAGCATTTATAAAGACAAAAGAACCCCAAGAAAAGTCTCTGATAGGGAACCCCTGGGTCAAAAAACAATAATCTATAAGAGAAGAAGAAAGAGGACAAGGAGACATCCATGACAGAGGAGTGCCTCTATCAGCAGGGGTTGTCTCAGGAATGGTGGATCCTATTTTTCTAGACTGGAGAAGTGCTGTTTAGAACTGATTTGGGTGAGAAATATCTATTATTTTCCTGTCTAATAAGGTAAGTATAGAATATAGTTTGCATCTTCTGTTTTTCTTTTACCTGTAACCTTATGTTCCCAAATCCTTTTAGATGCCCTTATGTTGAATCTCTATCTCAAGCTCTGTTAAATAAACTTTAATTTGGTTTTACTATAAGTATGTCTGAGAGTCTTGTGCGAAGGTAAGCATATGAACTGAAGAAACTGGTGAGCTATGTCAATCCAGCATTAGTACAGATTAGAATCTTCAGAGCTCATCTACTATACATTGGATTGCCATGCCCCAAAAGAGGCAAGATGGAGCATAGGTCCATGAATGGCTATTAGCCAAGCCGCTGAGGGATGCAATCCAATGCTCTAGGTGTCCCTGAACCTTTAGAAACTGGTCCTGAATGACAGGGATCACTTTATAAACTGCCCTGTTCTATTCACTCCCTCAAACATCTGGCACCAGCCATTTCAGATGACAGGATACTGAGCTATGGACCATTCCTCTGACACACTATGGCCATTCTTATGAGGCAGGGATCAGACTATCCCATAAGTACACTGGCCCTTTCCCACACTGGGGGCTTCTAAGAAAGCAGCACAAGAGCAGCTCTGTCTGCTCTGTGCCAGCTAGAGACTTTCCAACTTCCAGAGTAGTGCAAACGGGGCAAAATACAGGAAAGGAGAATATTTCAGGGCCAGTTTCTAACTCCATGTGTGTTAGTTTAGAAAACTGCATCCTCTCCAGTTTCCTAGACTATTCTTTTACATGGCCCCATGATCCAGAAGATACTCCATATTTGAACCATAGTAATTTAATAACAGTTAAACCAGGGATGCATGTTTAAGTCAAGCAAGAGTAGAGGGTGCATGAGGCCCTGAGGCCATAGAGATTAAGAGGTTGCTATATAACATAACAAAACAGTCTGCTGGTTGACTGGATATTTTATTAAATAATTGTCAGAGGCGGAGGCCTCCTACAGCTTGCAGATACCACACACACTGCAGAGAGAAGGATTTTTCTTCTTGATTAAAGTACACTATTTTACAGTCTTACACTAGTTTACCATGAATACTATTATGGGTTTGAGTCTATCATGGATATGTGGCCTATCTGGGAAAATGCAAGATTTATGCACACCGGTGTAGTTTATGCATGGATGTTTAGACAAATCCACAATTGCATGTAATGATCAAACATAAGCAGAAACGCACCCCAGATTGTGATAGAGTGAACAGATCGGAGTCTGGATGACAGCTAGGATTTATAGTGAAGTATTAATAACTCGCTAATCTTTTTGTGCATTCACACAACCATCCCCCCCCCCACACACACACACACAATTTAGATCAGGGATAGTAATTATCCTA
Organism: Emydura macquarii macquarii; assembly: GCF_026122565.2. Taxonomy (NCBI): domain Eukaryota; kingdom Metazoa; phylum Chordata; order Testudines; family Chelidae; genus Emydura; species Emydura macquarii. The sequence continues at coordinate 9,870,685 of NW_027130204.1, read as the reverse complement.
ACTATATTAAAGTCTATTGGGTAAATAATGAGTTCTGCAAAAGGATGTACATCAGATCTGGCGTTTGCAGTTGTCAGTTTTTGCCAAGGAGTTCAAGACGACTTGTGCACTCAAAAGAAATGCAATAAAAATGACTCCTCATATTTCTTGTCTGTCTGAATTAATTTTTTTTCATATAATGAAATACAGAAACACGTGTTTAAAGGAGGGGGGATAAGGAGGCATGATTTGGAGTCAGATTGTGCAGGAAGAGTTATGAGATACACATTCTCATCAGCGATGTAAAACAGGACTAGCTCTATTTACTGCCAGTGTCAGTGCAATCGATAAATAACCTTTTCAGTGACAAGAAGAGGGGAAGCGTGAGCACAATGCGATGAACTTCAAGCAGTAATATCAACAATGATTCTTTCTCTTTGCCTGCAGAAGGGTACACGACTCAGTGCTTGGTGGCAGAGAGAATATCTGGCGGCTGCCAGTGGGCTGTGTGCCCCCATCAAGATATGTGCAATACCAAACACAAGGCACATCATGTGAAAGTGTTGGTTTTCTGTCAGCACTTGTTGTGAGTATACATTACAAAAATCACCAAACATTCTCTCAACATGAGAAAAATAAATCAGAACGGTACTTCTAATGAAGTCTACTCCTCAGAAAATGATTAAGGGCATAAGTGCAACCAGAGAGGCACTTGGACTTGATGGGGTTCCAAGGAAAATGGCAGAAGGCGTTCTGCCCCTTTTCTTTGTCCACAACTCACTCTCTCATATGTTCTATCCATAAGAGCACAGGAACTGCAAAACTTAATTTCCAGGAAGAAAAAACAAATATCATGGAAAAGTTGTAGTATGAGACAGATTAAATTAATACTAATACATTTAAATGAATAAAAACAGCCAATGACATTACACACACTACTATATAGTAAACACTTTACTAAATCCTACTCTAGATGTGGAAAATGTGAAGGGGAGATTTGGACAAGGATGGGTTCAGAAAATTCCTATTAGTTAGGCTGTTTATCACAACTATGCAAACCACTTGAGAATGCAAAACTGGACCAGAAGGACTGGAATCTGAACTCATTCACACCAGTGTAAATCCAGAGCAGCTCCATTGACTTTGATGGATTTTACAGTGAATTTATAGCAAAGCATGAAAGAGGAAAATCAGGCTTGAAATCTAGCAAAACAATCAAGTTCACTCTGTTCTGGAACTAACCACAGCCAAGGTAAAACGAACAGAAAGGCTGCTGTACCAGGGCAAGACATACAGGCCTCACTTTTAGACAGCTACGATTATGATCATTGTTATTGAAAGACATCAGCTTTTAATTCATTGGACACTGGAAAGAACTGAGACTTCAGGATTCACCCCATTGTATAAGAAATACAGAAATATTAAATATAATGATAAATGGCAAAATACTAAGGGGAGCGAAGTGTGTTGCCAAACTCCGGGACTGGTACATGATCTGAAGCGTCAGCACAAGATCACTCTATGAACCATGTATGTGCTGCCTCAGCCTTTGAAACTTGTTTTTGCCCTCTACATAATATATTTCACTCATCAGTGGGAAAAAAAAATACAAAAAGGTACCTAGAGAATTTAGAAACATGGTGAGAAAACAAAATGAGCCTCATTTTGAAACAATGAAAGCTACTATCTCTGGGGGGAAATAAAACATTGAATGGAAGCCTTCTGTTTCCATTATTACACACTTACGTTGATTCTCCTGTACCCTGCCAAGACACAGGGAGACCTGGACACCTTGGCAACGGATGGATAAAAAGGTTTCCCATGCTCCTGTAAAGTATGGCAGGGTTGATGGAGCCAGAGTGAGCTATTTTTCCAGAAAATAATTCTTTAAAAGTCTATGTAAAATCTCTTTAGCTAAACAAATGTTCTAAGTGTACCAGAAATGTTACATTTTCACTGAAAAACACTCATAGGAATAATTGCCTGCATACTCATTTTCTGGGAGTCGCAACTAACTGCCAACAGATTTATGTTTCATGGAAATTCTTATGTACCATGACTACTAAATGAATTCAAATTAATATAGAATTAAAAAAAAAATCCAAACAAACTTCTTGGAAGAACTGAGTCTTCTCTGCATTGTGCAAAGGGATGTTCTCATCTGGAATATTGCATCCAATTGTTTGTCTTACCTTAAGTAAAATGGAATGGAAATTGAAAGCATGCACAGAAGGGAAATGAAGATAGAGGCATGACAGCATTATATATGTTGAAAGATGCCAAAAGCTAGGATTATTCATCCTGGAAAAGTTATATAGTTAGAGGAGACTTGCAAAATAAAAAAACTGATCAATTCCGAGGTGTGTTTATAGCTTATCCCCTGATATGAGAAAAAGGGGGCATTCCATGAAAGAAAAGGGAAGTGATTTCCAAACCAATTAAAGAAGATATTTTGTTATGCAGAGACCATTACATCTCATATAATATTGGTGGAAAGAATCCCTTGATTCCATTTAAACTGGCAATGCTGCTTCCACTTGGAAATACCATTTCTCTGCGCTGTGCGTGCAGAGGTTCTAGACTCCACAAAACAAGAAAGTGCTGCCTGAGGGCAGCTAGAACTCCATTGGCTGTTACATGGTGGTTCAGCTTTGACTGAGTGGCACCCAGAATAATAAATAGCACCACCACCACCTAGCTGTCATATAGTGCTCATGTCTTGGATCCACAGCCTCTGTGCTACACCACAGTTCTTAAACAGTCTCCTGGAGGAAGCCTTTAGTGTGCCAGAGCCCCAAGGGGGCCCACTCTTCTTTCAAGGCAGGCCATGCAGCCTCACTGCCTCCATGACTGAGCTACAGGGCTCCAGCCCTCCTATTTCATACTATGAGTTCTACCCAGAAGACAGACTCCTGGTAAAGGCTTGTTCACTCCTCAGGGACAAAAGCTCCACAGCAAGTATTTGCAGTGACATCCCAAACAGCATTTTCAAAACAGAGTGGGATTCATCAGTTGCCTGAACACAGCACTGGAAGTCCTTAGGTTAGCTTAGAGACATAAAGGTTAGAGCGGAGTCCTTTCTGGTCAGCCACAATTCACCAGTCAAGTTGTACTGAACTATATTTTCATGCTCTCTCTCTCTGCCATCCTTCTTTAGTTAGTTACCAATGAAGAACTCCAACCTTCTTCCACAGCCCACACACTTATCCTCTGAGGGAAACATCTGTCCTTTGTTCTTAAGATGGGGCCCCCCCTGGGAGGCAAGGAAATCTCTTCCCTCTGGGTCATTGGTTGCTAGGTGTTAATGTCCTGGTGACTAGGTTTTCCAGTAACTTCTTGGGTTTTCTACTGATATAGGATGGCCTCAGCCAATCTTTTTAATGACCTAATCAGTACATTCAGACTCCTAGGTAACATACACCTGTGTCTCAGTCTGCTCTGAGAACAAAAAATCCTTTCCCCTCCCCCGACTGGGTAGTAATACAAGTACAGGAGGAATCTGAGCCACACATAGGCTTCATTAAAATATTACAAAAAATTCCCACTTCATCACAGATAGTAGGTCCCCAAGAAGATGATCAGTATCATTAACCCCATTTCATAGAAGAGGAAACTGAAGCATGGAGCGCTAAACTGACTTGCCCACAGTCACCTAGCCGCTGAGCTGGAAATAGAATCCAGTCCCCATCCAGTATTTTACCCACTAGACCACACTGCCTCTTACTGGCAGATTTATTGGATAAAGGTGTAGAACACAGAGGAAATGAGATTCAATGTGTAATAATGCATGCAACAAATGAAACTGAATTGCAAACACATTAAACTACAATGAATTCAATGTATTTACTTTTCTCACAAGATTCTTTGTTTTTTGACAGATTCTGCTGCATAGTCAACCAATGCAACTGTGTTATAACTTAAAAATGGCCATACTGGATCAGACCAATGGTCCATCAAGCCCAGTATCTGGTCTTCAGACAATGGCCAATGACAGGTGCTTCAGAGGGAATGAACAGAACAGGTAATCATCCAGTGATCCATCCTGTTGCTCATTCCCAGCTCTGGCAAACAGCAATCCTTGCCCATCTGGCTCATAGCCATTGATGGACCTCAATTTATTCAAGTTTTGGCAGCCCTTGTGGCTGATGTTTAGAAGCAAAGCAACAGACACGGTTCTCACTGTTTAAAGCTATTTGTTCAGCAGGTATCAAGAATCCAAATAAACTCTCAGTTGGTGGCCTTAAGATAGAATTTCCAATGCAGAATCTCAGCTACAAATGTGATTCCCCTCTTCTGCAGACATCAAAAAGACCACCTCTGAACATCTCACTCCTGGCTGGCATCTAAAAATTGCTGCAGTGCCAATAGCTGCAGGCCGTTCTGCAATCTTGTTGCATAGCATCACATAGCCATCTTGGGGCAGCCAAGGTCAGCCATGTTACTCCTGATTGATCTATAGATGCTGGACCAAGCACACTATGGCTTCTCTCTCTACTCTCTTACGCAGAATTCTCTGAATCTAGTCTTATAGCTTAGAACATTCTAGCACAGTGGGGCATTCTCTCTCCTCATTTGACCATACTGGAAGGGGCCCTCTGGTAGCAGAGAGGCAGGACACATTGAAGAAATTCCCTAATCTAGGTACTGTTGTTCATCTTTATTCTGCAGAGATGCTCAAATGCCATCTAAAAACAGAGGGGAATGAGATTATGAGGAAACCAGAGTTATATCTTTGTCTTAAAATATAATCTAGGGGCATATATTACACAGTATGTCTTTGTCCCCGTTTACTCGCTGGAAATGTACGTGGCTGATGAGTCTGCTACTCTTTTTAAGCTGATGGATGTGGCACTTTAGTTCAAGCAGTAGAAACGTGTGCTTTTTAAATCCTCAGGTTTCAGGTTCCACCCTCTCAGACAACCCAACCGGGGGGGGTACCATTACAAATAATTCACTGTTGACCAAGGTGAATATTGAGGCTGAATTTTAAAAAGGAGTCTCAGTTAACGGAAAAGATGACAGTTCTTTAAATCATACAGTATTCCCCTCTCCCATGCCCAGGTAAAAAGTCAAATGACGTCTAATGCCTCAAAGCCATGCTGAGTTGGTATGGAGTGAAGACATGAAGCTTGTAAGAGGCACTGAAAAAAAGACGTATTCTGGTAAGTGCTCTCTGACATGCAGTTAACTCCAGTGCTAGCTAGTATGCTAGGGATGGGGCCATCACTTCCCCCTTGCCCTGACACTTCCACACGGTGGAACACACACAGTGACATGTTGGGTTCACCCCGGCCAGTAAGGGGCCTTGTAACCCTGGGTGTCATGTGGCTGTGTAGCTTTGGTCCAGAGCCCTAACCTGAACAGTCTGCCAGTACCACACAATCTTCACCCTGGCTTTGCCCAACCAGGTTACTCCTTGCAGGCTGACCTGCGTATCCTTCCAGCCCTGAATTCACCCCAAAATTATCTTATTGCTGGGACCATTCCTTCTCTGTGGACCTTCACAGAAAAACCATTAGGTTCGCTACCTTTACAGAGAGAATAAAACACTCCTTACTGTTAGCTTTCTACAAGCACCCGCTTTACTGAACTTATGCAGACTGATGACTTAAAATGAAAGCAAAACAAGTTTATTAACAAAAGAGCATGGATTAAGTGATACGAAGTAAAAGGGATACAAGGTAGAGATGGTTACAAGCAAATAAAAGTGAAAATACGGATCTAAAAGTCTAAAATTTAATCTAACCATGTAAGGTCTGAGGCCTTATTTTTCTGGTTAAGCTTAGGCCTTGTTCTTGGGCTAAGCAGTAGCAGCCATATTAGGAGAGACCGCAGCCATAAGCTAAATAGCATGTAGTCACATCTTCACATTCTGAAATTACAACAAGGCAATGTAATATCAGGCTAAGAAGGAGCTACTATCCAAATAGTACCTACCACCACCAGATAAAGAAACAGACCTTAAAAGCTATAAAGAAAACTTTGTTCAATAGCATTCTGTCTGGCAAGGAATCTCTTTTCAATAGTTGTGGTTATAAAGTCTATACTTGTTTTGTCTTTATGGTACCCAATTTTCTATTGTTTATCTGAATGATTTCTGTCTGGTTCTTTGATTGTTTCATAACTAGAAGTGAAACATTTAAATCAATTAAGGTGATTAGATATGATTGGTTAAAGAATTATTTTGCAGTATTATTGGTTAAGGTATAGCTAAGCAGGACTCAAGTTTCACTAGAAAAACTGGGGTCCAAGAGGGAGACCAGCTGGAAGAAAAAGGGGACAAGGAAGAGGAAAAAAAGACCTGAAGGAAGAAGAAGAATCCACCTCCAAAACAGCCCAAGATCAGAGCTGCTAGAATCCTTTGCACGACAGTGACATGCAGCAACCAGAATACAGAAGAGACTGACTTTCCCTGGTCAACAGGGAAAGTCCTCCTGCCTGATCAGGATTGGTGAGCATAGTGTTGTATGCTTAGCATGTGTACTATGTTTGGTAATCGTTAATAAATAGAGGTTACGGTTTTTACTGTGCAAGACTCACTCACTGGTAAAATCCTGCAAACGCGCAGTGGTATACACCCGAAGTCCTACGAATTGGGAAAGGGAGACCCTGAGCCCTTGAGTGTGAACTAGGTAAGGGTAGGTGCCTCTCCCTGGAGCCCTACAGACTGGGAAAAGGTGGGATGCCCTAGAACGTGGGTAATAGCAAGATACAGTTTTTACTCAAAATGGTTTCTCACCCACATTCTCTCTTCAAGCCTTCTACTGACCAGTCTGGCCAGGACTCATCATGCTTGGTTTCTGTCTCCCCTAGATAAAGGATAAAGATGGAGTCTCGTTCTTTTTCTTATATCCCCAAAGGGATGTCTTTGTCTGACATGTCAGGAAGGCTTCCTGAGGATTCAGTCTCCTATGTCTCTCTGGGGTACAGGAAACACATTAATGCTCTGTCTCTCAAGTTCAGGATCAGGATAACCCCTGCTGGTTTAGCTCTATGGCCTTGTTTACTGCTAATATTTAAATGAGATAAACCTACGTCCCTTTTCCTAGGACAGCCTGTCCTAGGTAACCTTTACCTAGGCTAGTCTGCCTGGTCTTAAACATGTTCTAGTAATATCACACAGTTAATTCATAACTTCACATATAAAGCTAGCACATGCATTTTACAATGATATTAATAACCAGTGTATTTTTAGCTTTCATATGATACCTAACAAGGTATATTTTGTATAAATATTATTGCAGTAGTATGCAGGGTGTGAATACTGGGGTGCCTAAGGCGGCGCTCTCTCTCTCACACACCCCCTTCCTGAAATGCTTACAGCTAAATTATGGCTGCCTGCATTGTGGCTAAATTATGGCTGCCTCCTTCCTTGCTTACCCAGGCTGAGGCACCTCAAATTTAGTCCATTACTGAAGTCAAAAGCTATTGAGTTATTCATTGTTACAATTTCTAGGAAGAAATCAGTGATTTGGGGGTATCTTAAAACCTCATGCTGGAGAGGAAATGCATTTTTTCTGTCAAACACTGATGCACGTGTTTTATGCATGCTTGTTGTTTTTTAAAAATTCAGTTGATTTTCATTTTTTAAATATTTTTTTCCACATTAGCATGGATTTATCATCAGGTGATCAAAGACTAATTATATGACATTTTATGCACACAAAAATCAATACTACACATTGTAGTTAAATATGACAGTGTAGTGGGAGGGTGCGAATGTCATCTGATTGGGTTGATGGAGGACAATCATCATCACACACAGCTAATATTGGCTTCTAATGTTTCAAGGCAGATGATACCAGTTAATCCTTCACTCTTGGGGTCTCCTCACCTTTAAACCTTTTTAAAATGAAAAAAATGCCAACAATTAAAACAAACCAAGAAAGCAGACTGGGTGTTGTGTAGGTCCTAGATGCCATGCACAGTGTGGTAGGATACTTGGACCACACTTATAGCATGAGCCCCACCAACACTGGAGAACCTATGAATTTGATCCAAAATTCCCAGGATTTGTTTAAATCAGAAAAAGGATAAGATGGAAACACCATTTCCAGCTCTATGATAGAAGAGAGGAAATCTTGTGCAAGCCAGATGGCAGCATCTGAGTTTGAGAATGAAAATATCCATCCTCTCAAGAGGTAAAAGACACAGTTTACTATACCTCACTGATGCTGGAATGCAAAACTGAGATTGCAGAAAAGCAGACGAGGATTTAGCAATGCAAAAGTATTGGGGTCCCACTCAGTAAGAAGGATGCCAAAAATCAAATTCATGGGTAAATTATTGTCCACAGTGCACAACTTGTATGAGCCTATATTTCAGTGAGTTTCCAGGGGCACCAGGAAAAGGCAGATAAACTGCAGTGATGGCAGACATCCAAAACATGGCAGAGCTCTAGAGCCCGAAAAGGGAGGAAAATATTTGATTTACATAGGGCATGCAATCCCCATTTTTGCACCAAAGGTAAATCACCTAATTCAGAGTAGGTGGATTAAGGCAGTAGCTTTGTTTAAATTGTCCTTTACAGCTGAGAAAGCGAACATACTTTGTGATACAAGATGTGATTCTCTTTCCTTGGAGAACATAAAGAACAACAGGGGGAAAAGTGACATGGTCTAATCTGGATAAAGTAGAAGAATATTTGGTCAGCACCGAACAACAGTACTAGAGTTCTGGCAAATGCAGAAAACCTTCAGTTTTTAAAGAACATGGACTGGCAGATTTATGGTTTCACATCAAATTGATCTGAAACTCTCTGGTTCCATAGAATCATAGACATTACACACGTAAAGGACCTGTTAGAAGAAACCTACTCCACCTTCCTACCAATGTGTGATTATTCTTCATTGTACAGTTGTATACTCAAGTCTAGTTTTAAATATCTTAAATTGGGTTTCTACCACTTCCTCTGAAGATTATATACTGCTTAATCAATTTCAGCATCAACAGACATGATCGATTTTTTAGTGTCTATGTGCCCCATTCTCCTCTCTCACCAGTTATACAATGGTGTAAACTCTACTGAAATCAATAGTTACTGATGCATTCTAGGAGTAGCAGTGATGGAAGGATCAGGTCCCATATGTACATGGGATAAGTGCACTCTACTAAGCAATGCTTTAATCTAGGTAGAGAACGGACTTTTACAGTGTCTGAGGCATGCTGAGTGAAGAGCACAATCAATACAAGAGCTGACTCATCCCTCCAAAAAAGAATTAAGAAAATCGACTATTTTTTTATACACACAAACTCATTTTATACATTTGGGAAAAAAGATTTGCAATTCATGGTTGGCTGAGAGAAGTTCACGTCTTGATTGTAGAAAGAATAATCTTTCTCATCTTCCAGATTCATTCAGATGCAAGGCAGCAGCTGGTCTAGCTGCAGTTTGTCTTGATTTGTATGCAATGTCAAGTTATCTTTTTGTCAGCCAAACCTTAAAGTTCACACATTGTACATAACGATATCAAATGTTTCACTGGTGTTTTTAATATGATTTTAACTGTAATAGCAAGATTAGTTGGGGAAGGGAAAATACCATAATAGGATAAGGTAGTTTAAAAGACAAGGTAGCCTTGCTGCTTTTGCAGACACTGTCACTTCTCCAGCTGATCCACCCTGGACTCCAGGCTGTTAGCTCTCAAAGCTAATTTATCAAGTACGGAGTTCATCAAGGCTAGAGCTAGCTGTCACGATCCACTGTTACACCCCAACGCTAGTTATAGGTGGTCTTACAATTTTGGCAGAATTCCAAAAGAACACCAGATTTTTGGTGGTTCCAAACTGAACTCCTGTATTCTTTATGCTAGGAGCCCAGGATACATGAAAAAGCCCTGATTGTTAAAGAAATAGAAATAATACTTCCTAAAGAACCAGTCTGGGCCATTATTGCCTACTCAGAAATCCATAGAATTCAACGGCAACTTACCTGCTGTATCACCCCTTAAAAGATTGAAGGTGCACTACATTCTACAGCCAGTTGCTAGCTCCATTGGGTGGTTCAAAGCATTACCTTCTCTATACCCACTTCTAACATTCATGATAGCAGGAAGCACTATTGGTAATTTTGCACAGGGTCCCATGCAGGTTCCGGCAAATCTAAGGCAGAAAGAGTAGGAAAAGACTTCTTTGTTGCATAATAAGGCCCATAATCAGACAAACCTGGAGACTGAAGCTCTTTACCTACAGATCAGGCAGTACAAGGCAGTGGCTCTTGCAACTGCCCTGCCAATGTGCCTCAAGATGAGCTTCACTGAAACTTTGGGCAGTATTTTGAGACTGCCAGTCAGGATACAAATTAGTGTCAGTTATGACTGGAGGAGAGTTGTTTGTGATGGGAACATACAATATATGTTCAGACTAAATGGACTACAAACAGTAAGGATTTGATTGCTACTGAAGTAAGTCTCCCATTTGGATCATCACAGTGGCCTATTTACAGATCCCCTGAGCGCGCAATCCCCCGATTTGCTGCTTTTTGAAAAAAATCACACCCCTCCTTCTGTATCTTAAAACTGAGGCTTCTATTCCCAAGACTAATGCTTTCCCCAGCAGTAAATGGTTGCATAATGGAAAACATACAGGGAGGAGATCATATTCTGTGCCTCAGAAAATGTAGAGATGGGTCTGAATCATGAAGCAAGAATTCTAACCCCTTAAAATACAGGGCCCAGGATCTCAGATAGGGGTTTATCTTGGCCATTAGAGAATGACTGAGACTGGCTGTGAAATTTGGATCAGAGTTCAGATTTGGAACCCAAAGATCATATAATTTTAGTTCTGATTTTTTTTGTTTTTGTTTGGTTCATCTCTAAATAGATTTTAATAGCTTTTCTTAGAAGTCACCAACACTCTGTTTAGACCATCAACTTCGCACGTTGCATTTATAAATATTGTTCGCAGACCAAAAAAAAAATCTCACCCCATTGAGATCCTCCATATGTTTAAGTGACCGAAGTCCAAGTAATCCAAATAAAATCATCACTCTGGACATTGATAATATAAAATACTCAGTAACCCAATTTGATCAGAGAAAAATCTCTTAAATGAATAATGAATATATCTTGCGTTTATATAGAATTTCTCACCAGAGACTTTAAAAAATATTTACAGATATTAATTAAGCCTCACAATACCCATTTTACACCTTTGTAAAATGAATCACAAAGTGGCTACACTGCAAGTCAGGGGCAGATCCAGGGATAGACTGCCATATCTTGACTGCTAGTCAAAAGACTATAAAGTCCTTCTAGTTTTAATATCTCCAAAATTCCTCTTCAAGAAAAGTTTACCAAAAAGAAAGAAAAGTTACGTAAGAAAAGTAAAATAAAAGTTTACCAATAAAAATGTGAGCATTAGAGATGTATGTCACAGCCCTTGAGCAATGCAAGGCAAACTTTTGTATAAAGGGAAGAGGAAAACAGACAGAGATGCACATTATAAGACAAGTAAAAGAGTAAGCCTATATATATCGCATGCTAGCCTTAAGGCTCTTTTTCAAGAACATCGCTGGAGAAAAAGCTGATTACATTTCTAATTTGGATGTCATTAGTAGTATTTGGCTGTGTGCAGTATTTCTTTTGGCTAAATATATCACAGTATCAACATGTTGAGGCCATATAGGTATTCTTCAATTATGCTACAGTATCACTTTGAAATATGTTTCAATTTAAAGTGACACAATAAGCCTACAACATTCATTCACTCTTTAATTTGAATCACTGGTAATACAATATGGATACAACAGACAACATACCCTCTATTAGCAATTTTACAGTGAATCACTGCTGGAGTCTGTCACCTTAATATTTATTTAACTGAGCCCCATATGATCTATTTGAACATAGCACATATTCCTGTCTTTTCCTTTCTGACATCATGTGTATAAAAACAAATTTTGTTCAGTGTATGAAATATGTATACATCTTATGCAAAAAGATTTATAAATGTATGAGATTATACCCTAAAGAATTAAACAAATGCAGAATATCACTAATTATGTTTATTTATGCTTATTTACTTTGTGCACACAACCTCAGGGCTGTATTTTTATAAGCATATAAATGGCGCACGGCCCAGGAAAAGCAGGGTAGATGGGTTAGGATCTCAGTACTGAGACAGGATTCCATGTCCTAATAACCATGGACTCTAACTCTCATTCACTGCCAGCCATATCCTGGGCTGGATGCACTTCCTCTTGCTGGTGACATAAGAGCTTTCACTCTTGCAAGGCAAGAAGAAACCACCACCCACTGTGCAAGACCCATAGTGTCTTGAATGCTCCCAGATTCCAAAACTTACTTAGAGGAAAATCTATTCAATTAGTGAAGTAACACAAGCACTTCCAACGGTGATCGCCTCCCACTTCACCATCCACAGTGTTCTCTTCCCACTCCACCATCCACAATGATCAGGATGACTCTCCAACAAACAGTGATGGAAGCAGCAAAGAGACCCTAGACTTCTCTTCCATGAAGACACCAAACCTATGCCTGAAGAAATTTTCTGGATCACAAGTCACATCATAACTATATATCGGGGTAGCCAAACTTACCTGCCTCCCGCCTCCCCACTGGGCAGAATCCTCTAGCCCCACCACCTTGCTGCAGGGCAGCTCCTCTGAGGTCCCCATCCCAGTCCAGTAGGTGGAGAATGGGGAGGGGCATAGGGGCCTCTGTGAGCCACAGTTTTAACTGTAAAAGAGCCACATGCAGCTCATGAGCCACAGTTTGGCCACCTTTGCAATATACCTCCTGTGGCCCTAAAAGCACCTCAGTGCCAGAGGGCAGTGGGTTCCCTGGTATGTAGTAGAGCATCTCAGTTGACCTGACCAGTTCAGTGCACCCTCACTGTTGTCATATTTATTTAAAAGGTGTCTTGTAATGTATCATTGGGAAAGTAGAAACTCATTGATCATTAATATTCTTACGTGACATGTATGGTTGACATACAAAAAAATCCTACACTAATGTGCTGGAAATATGTTTCTCAGATGTGTTTGGCAGACAGTGCCTAAGCCCAGCCAGTTCGAGATAAAGGAATGTTGTTTTGCAGGCTTGATTGGAGACCATGTAAATTAAGCAAGGTGTGACCTGAGACAATGAAAAGCACATTGCATGCAAGGCAAACAAAACCAACAGGCAAGTAAGTGGGGAAAGATGTCCACTTAATCTCAACAGGGGATAGAGACTGCACCTCCAGGAAGCCTTCCTGCCTCCTGAAACAGGGTCAATGAACTTTGTGAAGATATAAGTGAAAGAAAAAAAACCTCATTTTATTTTCCTTCAACTGAGGAGATGAAGAATTCAAGCACTTCGGGCTCTGTGTTGGATCCTGGCTGAAGACTGGCCAGGTATGCTGGAAGAATGACTGTGGTGATAAAACTACTTAGAACAAAAGACTGATGTTTGTTAAGTTAGACTTTAGTTTTAGAAGCATATTTTTACTTTTGTTTGCTTGTAACCATTTCTATCCCTATCCCTTCTACATGGCATCACTTAAATCTGCGTGCTATTGTTAATAAACTTGCTTCACTTTTACTATAAAACAGCTCAGTGCTGTGTATTGAGCTGGATGGCGCGTTAATTCCAGTTAAGAGAACAGGCTGCTGTATACTGTCTCATTAAAGGAGCAGCAAATTTGCTAAGGTTTTGTGAATGTTACAGAGAAACAGTTGGGGGGGGTGGGAACTCAGGGCTCGAAGGGTTGTTGAAGTCCCCCTGCAACGAGTAAATGGGCAGTGGTAGCCAGGGTATGGCAGTGATGTAAATGGCAGTTCTGCTTGTATGCTAACAGTGCAAAGGCTATGAGTCACGGTAGCATAGATTTAAGGCACCCAGAATTGAAAAGTAAGTGACGACAAACTCTTTTGCTGCAATGGGTGAACCCCAAAGCATCAGATCTCCACGCAACCACAGGGCCTAGCCCTTCTCTTATTTCACAGAGAAGATCACCCACATGAAGGATGGACTGAGGGGCTCTTAAGTAGCAGCTAAAAGTGAGAGATCAGGAAGACAACACCATCCCTTTTCAAGAATTCAGCCCATTTACAAACATAATAGTCATTACACAGTAACTCTGATTGCTGGCAGAGCTTCCATCTGTTATTCTGATCCCTGCCCTGCCTGGGTTGGTGGGGAAAGAGGGGACACCTGTAACAGAACTTACCACTAGTAACAAATTGTCTGCATTTCCTCTTTTAAGGGGAACCTACCACTCATTGTAAAACATGCAATAGTCCCATCATGGCTAAAGAAACCATCCCTGGACACCAGAGATCTTCCAAACTGTCGCCGAGGGTCTAACATCCCTATTTAAAATCAAGCTAAGCCAGAACTGAGAGGAGAAAAAACAGTCTCCAATAGCATCTACCTGTGGTCAGCATCCTGGATCCTTCTCAGTCAGGTTTTGGGCCATTGTAGAGTGAGACAGAATTTGTTGCACTGGTGGATAATCTCCTCCTCTCCATGGTCAAACGAAGTACATGCATATTCTTCCTTCTGGACCTCACTGCAATATGTGATGCTAGTGATCAAAAGGGAAAAACCTTTGAAGCACAAGTGATGTGAGGGAAAGCGGCATTTGTGGCTCCGACAGACACTAGATAAAAGGTTCCAAGCTTGTGCATCAGGGCATTCATCTCTCAAGATTGAGGATTCATAAAAGTAATTCTCAAAGGAGAATGCAACAGAGAAAGGAAGTGCCATGTACTGAAGAGGGAAGACACAATATGCTGAAGTCCAAGAAGAAAAACAAAGCACCACCAGAAGCAATTGGTTCAAAGAATATATGCTAACATGCCAATGGAGAAAAAAATGAACTGTGGAGCCAACACACTTTGTATCATACAACCCTGAGTGTCACAAAAGGTGAGATCACAAAGTATTTGATCACAGATCAGACAGGACAAACAAGTGAACAAGGGATACCCATTTTGAATCCAGACTGCTGGTTCAGAGCCAGAGGACAACACACTGATTAATGTGTATTAGAAGGGTGGAAGTGGTGGGTGTCTTTGCATGTTATACACACATACCACAGCCTCAGAGGCTCAAAAGTCTTAAGGGCTGGTAAGGTTCTATTCAGTCTCCCACTCAGCATGAGACCGGGAGCAAAGATTTCAGTGTTGAAGGTATCTAAACAATTCTTAATTCCTCAAAATTGCTTTCCTAAAAATCTATCCCCCCTTGCACAGCTGAATTCTATTAACCTATTCCTTAGGCGCTCCTGGCCACTGGTTACAAGATCCCCCATTATCCTCACCTTCTCAATCAGTACTTTCCATGCAGTAAGGAGTAAATACAGGATGATTTTTCTTCTGGTTGGAGTCTGTTTTCTAAAGCTCAAATTCTTTAAAATACCTCCCTCCCTTATAGTTTAAGCATTAGCTATTAGCATGAAAGAGAGCACCTCCTAGCTTTTCCCAAGAACATGTCATAAGTTCAAATTCTACATTACAGGGTCTCTTGTCAGGATGTTTTTCTTCTTGCTGCTGGTTCCTTTTGCTCCTTCCGTCTTGCTCACTGGATGGACAACTCTGTTCTTAGCCTATGCCTAGCCTGGTGGTATTAGGAACCTTATTTTGGGAAATGGACCTTCAGCATATGACTAGCTACTCAGGTGACAGGTAGGAAGAAAAAAAAGTAATGATTGATTGATGTAGGCCAATTTACACAGGGCAAAGGGAATTCAACTTTTTGTCTTTCATGTATCAAATGTGGCCTCACCAGAGAAGAATGAGGGGGGATTTGATAGCAGTCTAACTATCTGAAAGAGGGTTCCAGGGAGGAAGGAGCTAGGCTGCTCTCAATGGTGGTAGATGACAGAACTAGGAGCAATGGTCTCAAGTTGCAGTGGGGGAGGTCTAGACTGGATATTAGGAAAAACTTTTTCGCTAGGAGGTGGTGAGGCACTGGAATCGGTTAACTGGGGAGGTGGTGGAATCTCCATCCTTAGAGGTTTTTAAGCTGCAGCTTGACAAAGCCCTGGCTGTGATGATTTAGTTGGGGTTGGTCCTGCTTTGAGAGCAGGGGGTTGGACTAGGTGACCTCCTGAGGTCCCTTCCAACCCTATCTTCTATGATCTACCATCATCTTAAAACTGCAAGGAAATAAACCATTTGAGAAAAATAACATTATGTTATTCCTTGACTGATAAGCCTTCAGTGTAATGCACAAAATGTCCCATATACGCATTTTGCCATTGCAGATATAACAGTCACATTTGAGTCTATTTTTCCTCCTCTCTTGTTCTCATTCTCTCCCCTCCAACCCCATTTTTTACCACATTTCCAGAATTCCTGGCAAGCTTCCTGAACTGCAGAACAAAATTCAGACTAGAAATAAAAAGTAGCACTTTTTCACTCAAATTAAGGAAAAAATCTGGACTGCATAATCTGGACTGAACAGAACCTTAAGCAGGCATTGGTTCTTTAATTTCTATTGGCCAAGGAGTGCAGAGCTAGCCACAGATTTTCTAAGCCCAATTAATGGGCAGAGATTAGTATTATTGAAGTGGACTGTGCTTCATTGAAATATTCAGTCTCATATCAATGTCACACGCCACAGCGTTAATGGGATCAAGATGCAACAATAATAGTTTCCATGACAATGCAGTACATTTAGTCAGCAGCACCTCCCTGGGTAAACAGTAATCCTTCAGAAAAACAAGAAGGTCATTACAGCAGCTTGTCAAATCAATGCAGAGAGTGTCGGAGCCGATTAAGGCATCTTCTCTCAGCTCTGACATGGTGTCAATAGTACTGGGCCACTAGTGCTCAGTCAGATGATTGAAGTGAAATGCCCATCAGTCAGGGAGTTGAGGTGGACTAATGATTCCCTGTGCTGCCTATTAGAACTACATGACAACTCAATCCTGTTTGTTTAAAAAAAAAAAAAAAAGTGACCTTGTTGCTTTGTTTGAAGCTGAATTAAATTGACAACAGCAGCTAATCTTTACCTAGGGCGATTAGCAGAATTAAAGTACAACAACAAAGGCACACAAGGTTTTATGTTTTATCTTCTCAGTTTGATAATTGCTTACAGATCTACTAGGGTCTACTCTTCGTAACCAGGCACAATATAAATATGGATTCCAAGCCAAGTGGCATTTGAAGGTATCTATGCTAATCTTTATGCATCAGGGGACTATTTAAAGTAAATAAATAGATGTGTGCATAGAGAAAGTCTACTCCAAATATAAACAATCAAAACAGAAACAATAGCATAAATATGCTAAATGTGCTGTTTAAGCCTGAAACCCAGACCCTGCACATTCCAATGTAGATCAAGGGCCCAATTCTGCACCCCTGACTCTGCAACTATTTGCATGGGTAGACGCTACTCAGCTTGAGTAAGGAAAGCAGGCTCAGGCCCTGCACTCACTCCAAATATTGCTATGTTAAAGTCAATGCAATACATAGTTCTTTCAGGATGTTTTTTCCTGTCATTTTGCAATACATTTTCAGTAATATCACAACAGCTTTTTGTTTTACACTTATACATCCACCAGGAAAAAGCCTAAACAAAACTCAGCATAAAGCACACACGTGAGTGCATGAGTGCACATGCATTTTTTTTTTTATATAAACACTTGAGGCCATTCTAAACTGATGTGCTTGATGAAAGTCTTCATGTCCACATCATGTTTCTCTGCCGTTTATCTGTTTATATTACTGACCTACTCAATCAAAGGGAAGAGAGAAGTTACAAGGGAAAAAAAGAAATCCCAAGCAGAATGTTTCTCATCGTTATGTACATTAATGAGAAAAATCTGAAATGCTAGTAAAACTAAAAAGATACCCTTATTTATTCTACTCATGAATATATTACTTAAAAATGTACTTTCATCTGCAAAATTATCAGGAGAACTCAGTAGCACATACACATTTAGAGTCCAGAAGAAGATACAGCATTGTACCACTAAAATACAGATATGGACAAAACAGATTCAGGATGGAGAAATAAGAGCTCTTCTGCTCTTACCAAGGACCTGATCCAAAGCCTATTAGAATTAACAGGAGTCTTTCAATAGACTTTAGCAACGTTTGAATCATGTCCTTATACCAGTACAAGCCTACTGAATTCAACAGGTGCAAATGAGAGCATTATATGATCCAATATATCAAAAACCTGTGCTTTTGTAAAGTACAAAGAGCCAGTTACAAGGTTCTCATGTAAAAATGCCACTGAGTAGCAAGACTGACATAGACCCAGGTCAAGAGCAATTTATGTAAACCAAGAAATAATTTTTGATGGGAAGACTAGATGGCTCACGAGATTGTTATTGGCCCTTCACCTCTTGGCAACATGCTCAAATCCAGCCTAAGGCAGCAGCAGTTGAAGGTTACCACCATCTGATGGCTGTTCAATAATGTGGAGAGAGTCGGTCAGTTGGTCTAATCCCAGTTCCCACCACCGTACCACAGGTTCACTGGAATCCATTGTGGTAGTTTCACTGTAGAGCTCAAGAAATGAATAGACGAAGGAAACTGAACTACCTCCTTTTTCATCTGCAGAGCAGCAGAGGGCTGTCTCCCTAGAGGTTGGCAAAGCAGTACTGGGGAAGCTTGGGGAATACTATCACTGTGCTAACCATGCTCTGTCTGTTCTGTGAATAGAAGTTTCCATCTCCACCTGAGAGGGTTGAAGGAAGTGGCCCAACTCAGATGTCATCGGTGGTGTTATAAACCTAACAGAATTTTTTCTTGCATCTGTTGCCTCTTGAGATCTGTGTGACATCACTGACTTCACTCCAACCCAGCACATTTTGCACTTCAAAGGACAATTTACAAATATATTTTGCTATCCCAATGTATCATGCTAGCTTCCTTTAACACATGGTCTAAGGCTCCAGGCTCCTGCAGAGGCTTATAATCAAATTGCTTACTCATTCACTCATTGGGGGGAAATTGCGACATCCTGATCACATTTCTAATGTGAGCAAACCTAAGATAAAAAGTATATAGTACATTAACCTTCCTTTCCAGATAATCACTGTATGATCTAAACAGATCAATAAGACCATATTGGATGTACTACTGGCAGAGGCAGTGCTAGCCCATTGGGGGTCCTAAGCAGGAATATTGTGGGGGACCCCCCCACACAGAACACGTACTAATAATTAATGGGGGGTCTCTTGAGCTGCTTGGGGCCCTAAGCAATTGCTTAGTCTGCTTGTGCCTAGCACTGGCTATGTATGGTGTTTACTTTAATATCAATCTATCATTTGACAGATTTTGTAATATCTGTTTTTCAACCGCATATAAGAACTGCACTGTTACCGTGGTTAGTTTACATTGTACAGTAGGTTCACATCATAATGCTCATGATTTTACATAATTGTGTAGAACAGACACATGAGTAAACATATGCACTTTGCTTTCAGCCAACCTAAACATTTCCTACACACGATCATTGTAGCACGAAATTCCCATTAATATAAGTAATCATATATTATTATTTTTGATACATGCTGTTTAAATGCTTTCCATAAAGAATTGTGTAAACAGAATCACAGACTTCTTCAGATATATTGTCAGTGCTGTCGCAGAGTGCTCAGCTGGAGTTTGACAAAATAAATCGAGCGCCATTCTTTGTAGTTTCTGTTGACAGCCTGTATAATAAGTATTGAGATCCATTCCATCCAACAGAAAGAATTAAAAAAAGTGTTAAGAGCTTTCACTGGGGAATGGTTTAATTGGTGGCTGTTAATCAACCTGGCCAGGTTTCACTAATCTTGATTTACTTTCTAATTTGACAGCATGTGTGGAAGTGAGAAAGAGGTGAGAAATAAGAGACAGGAGATTTTACATATTAATTCTGAGGGCTGACTAAGGGCTCTCTCATCTAAGACTACAAATATGAAACTATTTGAAGCTAGCCAAAAATACAGTGGAGTAAAAATATCCATTTCTACTTGCAGGTCAAGCCTGATATAATAGTGGATCATTTTGAAAGGAAAAAAGATGGAAAACCAAAACGCATTCAGAATAGAGTCTGCTTTCCTACTGAAAACCAAAATGGAACATTCAGAATGAGTGCTTTCCCATGGGTTACTATACCAGCCATTAACTGCTACAAAACAATCAACACAGTAAACAAAAACACATAACAGGGATGTCACATAGATTTTGAGAGGCAACAAGAGAAATTTCTATTAGGTTTGTAGCAACACTGATTACCTCTGTGTTGGGCCATTTCTTGATGACCTTTAAAGAATGGCTGTCTGAAAGGAACCTGTCTGGGAAAGAGGATCCAGATCTGACCCTTGAGTTATGCACAGAACAGGCACACAAATTCATTCTGGTTCTAGCAACATTCCCAGTTTTAAGTGCAGGGCATCTCTCTGAAGTCGATAAGGTCTCTGAAGATGGAATGAACTTATTGGATATGCTACTGTTATTGTACAAATAGAGATTTTACAACACATTGACATCAAAGTTTTCAAACTCTATTACCTAAATCTGGATTTAAGTGACTATTTCAAGACAAAAATGTCAGAAAATTCTGGGTTATATTTGTGGATACCAGCACATGCTACAGGTAAAAGGTGAAATTTGCTTCATGGATTTAATACAGCAGATTAAACAACACCCAGCTATATTTTAAGAGACGCAAAATTTGTAACTGGATTTCAAACATGCCAGTTTGTACGAGGGGGTCTCACAAAAACTTCAAAAATATTTATATATTTTAAATGAGTAACACTAATGTTTCCCCCCATGAATCCAATTAAATAGCTTTTTAAAACAAATACCATATTTTCCTTTCTTAAGTGAACAACTAATACCACAATACTTTATTTAAATTGTAGAACGCCGCCAAAAATATCTTTAGACCTGCAAAAATAGAAGATTAACAAGACATCTAAGGAAATAACCTGAAATCATCATCATAATAATCCACAAAGTTGGCTCAGGCATCCTCTGCCTGCAGCAATGTTCTTACTGAGCCTGAAAGCACTGCCATAGGCTCCAGAGCCTGTGGGAATTTTAGTTAAAGCAGCTTGGGACCAGCAGAAATTACAAAGGTGTGTTGGGGAGAAAGTAGGTAAGCAGAAACCGTTAGGAGGATGCAGGGGAAGACACTAACCCAAAGGGGTTTCTGTGGAAAAACTAAAGAAAGGTTACTTACCCTATAACACCTGTGGTCCTTCAGATGACGACGTTAGTGCCACTATCGGTGCCTATGTGCCTCAAGATTGGATTCTTTTGAACCGTAGTGTCTGCTGAGGCTACACATACACTTCGAGCCTTTTTATGCTCCCACACAAGGGCATAAAAGATGAGGTGGTTGGAAACCTCCCCTCAAGTCCTTCCCAATTCACAGACCATGCAGTTGAGGACTCTGAAATGCAGGGATGGGAGGAGGATGGATTGTAGGATCCACATTAACTACAACATCTCAAAGAGATGTTATAGTAAGATAAGTAATTGTTCATTATTCGAGTATGTGTCAGTGCAGATCCCACTGTAGGTGACTTGCAAGCAGTATCTTCCCAAGAGAGTGGGAGTGAGGCATTTCAGCTGCAGTCAGTCAAACAGAGACTTAAGTACTGCTTTCCCAAATTTGGTATCTGACCTGGTTGCCATGTCAAGGGTATAATATGTTTAGCAAAAGTTATGGTGTTGCTCTATGTCTAGGATATGACAAAGACCCCCGTCTTCTTTGGAATGAGGAAATATAATTTGAGAGTCCTCACAGAAAAGGATAAACATACGGAGTATGGGACATCTGTACAGGGAGATATTACCAGACAAATTAGGTCTGGACATTGGTGATCAATTCACAGTGGTGGAAGCGGAAGATGGGAAGTGGTTCTATTGATTTGTGGATATACTTTGAAGAAATTTAGCCTGAGCTAAGAACTGGTGGATCAGACACACCATATTCCATCTTGCTGCCACAGGTGGCAAGAGGGAACCTAGGAAGGGCCACAGCAGGAAGTGGCATAAGCTCCAACAATGCTGCTATTAAAAAAGCAAAAAAAATCCAGTTTTGCACATGAGACCTATAGTGGGATCCAAACTGATACGTACTTGAAATAGTGGTAAAAGCTTCAGGAGATAGCACAACAATAGTCCCAAGAAGAGTGAGTAACTCCCAGAAGGGTTTTGTTTAGGTCTAATTCAACTAGCCATATAAAGACTAAAATAATGGCATTATAATGAAGCCAGATCGTAGTTTGCACATTTCATCAAAGGATCTCAAGCTTTCTACAAAGTTAAATCTCAGACCCATACCCTCAAGTAGGTAGATATTACTGCCTCCATTTTACAGAGGATGCAGTTGAGGCACAGAGATTATGTGAATTATCTAATCATACACAGTGACTTCATTTCAGAGTCTGGAATGTGACTCAAGAGTAGAACTGGTTGAAATATTTCAATTTCAATTTGTTTTGGAAAAAAATTAATCTTGTTCTAATGCCTGATTAACTCAAGAGGCTTGACTACGAGTTCCTTATTCTAACCACACCCTTCCGGAAAAGCCATATGGCTGGTATCACATGGAGAGACAAGAGTAGAAAAAATGCGTAAGTCAAAGGTGAAGGACATCTTGAAGACTTGGAAGAAACTGAAGAAGTGAACAATGGTCTAATAATATAGGCAGAAGGAGAGGTTGATAAACAGGCTTAATAAATTAATATATATGACAGATAGCAACTGCAACAAAGGTTATTGGGAGAGAGTGTTATGAATGGTGATGGCTGAAGGACTGAATAACGCTCTTAAGTATTCATCCTGTAGTAGATATCAATGACTGTGATAAGTCTTCTTTAGACAGATTTGAATCTAAATTATGCAGAAGAGGCATTCATGGATAGAGAATTGTTCTCATGGGATGGACTCCAGCTGAGTAGGGAGGAAAATTGACTTCTGGGATGGAGGTTCCAGAAGTGATTAAAAGAGCATTAAACTAGGAATTCAGGCGACACAGTTGGGAGATGTTCATGTAATCTCCACTCCTGATTCTAATACAGAGCAGGAGGAAAATCAAAAAGAAGATATAGCAAAGAAGAAAGGAACAACAAAGGGTGGGAGAATAGACAACACAGGGAAAGATAGTGCCAATACCACTGACAACAACAGTCAGAAGAGCAACACTAGCAGTAAAACTTAATTGGGTGAAGAATCTGGATGAAGACAAGCAGAAACAACTAAGATGTCTGTAAACCAGTGCAAGGAGCCTGGGTAACGAAATGAAGGAACTAGTACTACTGGTGCAGGAAGTGAAACCACAAATTATAGGGATAGTGGAAACACGGTGGAATAGTAGTCATGATGAGAATACAGGTATTGAAGGTATGTGCTGTTCAAGAAAGACAGAAAAAGGTGGTGGAGTAGCACTGTATATTAATGATGAGGTATACTGTAAAGAAATTAGAAGTGATTGAATGGATAAAATGGAATCTGTTCAGATCAGAAGCATTTTGGGGAAGAAAGGTAACAGAGCCCTGGTTCAAGTGATCATGAGTTAATTCAGTTTAAATTAAATGGAAGGATAAACAAAAATAGGTCTCCAACTAGGATCCTTGATTTGTGGATCCTCTATAACTTTAAATGAAGATTTGAGGACTTCATTAACTCAGTCCAAGATTATGGGTCTACTACAGGAGTGGGGAGGTGAGGTTCTGTGACCTGCAGTGTGCTGGTGATCAGACTGGATGATCATGTTCCTTCTGGCCTCAGTGTTTGAGGTATGAATCTGGAGCAATTCAGTTACAGTATGCGGAGCTATAACAGACTTACACTAGAGAAGTTACATAATCAGGCCTCTTTATGTTTAGGTAAGGTTTTCATTGTCGTTTTTAAAGTAAAAATAGTGGTATTCATTAGGAACTATAAACATGGCAAATGCTGTATGGATTTTGTGAGCTTGAGAGGTGGTCATACACATTTTTCCAGCAATGATAAATGCTGTGATACTCCCACAGGAAGGGATGCAAAGGAAGTCAACAACAGCATCCAGGAATATGAAATTTGTAACCCACTGGGAATTACAATAGAAAACTTGTTAGGCAGCAGCAGGGTTTTGAAAGACCAAAATTAACTAAATTGCTTTTCTGTGTGTTCTGCCCTGATAGCTGAGGTCAACTGGAACACTTGCGCTAATGGACTAATTGTAATCACTAGGGCTGCTGACAGGGAATTCTCAATGAAGGCCCTTCAGCTCAGGAATTCACTTCTTCCATTGCTCTGACAGATCCTGAATCAGTTGACCTTCAGAATTCAGTGCAAGTCCCATTTGTTTATATTGTCTGATAGGGCGATGATGTATGGTAGCATAATACTGGGCCTACATCATTTAGTTATTCCTGTATCAACTAAATCCTGATATTCCTATCTTTTTAACCCTTCCATACACCTCCTGAGACACTATGGAAATTTTTTATTTACCAAAAAAATAAAAATTCAGGAAAGAAGCTGTATTTGAGGTTTTGAATAGGATTGTTGGCTGAGGAAACGACAGATTCATTATGTGTACATTTGTAAAGAGCAAAGCAAAGAAAACACAATAATGAGGGGCAATTTGGAATAAAATCAAAGTAATATTGTAACTACAACAACTAGCATATCGTGCCTGAAGGGAAATATCCTGAAGGGATATCTTGCCTAAAGGGATATGGTCTAGACCACCAGAGCTTGGAGCCATTGAAACCACTAGAGAGTCAATAAATTATTTACAGTTTGAGAAACCTTTCCATCAAGTCCCTCATCGTGACAGGCTACTGGTTACGTGAAAAGCTGTACTGATTCTGATGAAGACATGAAGTCAATATCAACAAACAAACAAGACCTGTAAAATAACAAAGAAAATGGTTGTTGTTTATCAAGCAGCAAGCAATGGAGATCCAGGCTGTAACTTGAACCTTTACTTCTTATATGTATTATATGAACTCTCACTGGATATGCTACTGGCAGGACATGAGGTCTATGTAAATAACATCTCTTTCTCCTTTTGAATATTGTTTCTTTACACTTGATCCTAATACCACCACACAGAGAAAACGTGTGGAGTATATAGCAGAAACCATGATCTAAGCCCATTGTCTTGAACGTATTTAGAGGACTCTGAGGTGAAGCCCATCTAAAGATTTCTCCTGATACTTCCATCCCACTCACTCTTTGTCTTTAACTAGAGATGGGGAACGGAAATCTAAGAAACTTTTAGATCAGTCACCTCCTTGATTCTTCCATCATTTCCTCTAAACACAAGGCCTGCAAAGAAATATAAGCATAAGGAGACAAAAGAAGAATGAACAATGTCACTGGAAAGAAAGGGACTGAATACACTATGTGTAACAAACAATAATAAAGAGACAGTAGAAAAAAGTATGCGAAATCTATTTTATGCAAGAAATAGATTCGTGGCCTGGTTATCCTTTCAGTTACAATGGTGTAAATCAGGAGCTACTCCACTTAAGTCAATCAAGTTATATAGGTGTATAACTGGTTAGAGATCAGAATCATGATAATAAAATCCAGGCTGTAAACTATCTAGTGTCCTGAGAGACAGATCTCACTGCTTAGAAACAGGTACAAATCAAGAAGTTTTTGTGCTATCTTCCTCAAACAACATTCATCTTGCCCCATTATTCAGGCCTTCAAACCCTTATTACTCCTTTCACCATAAACTTCTCCTGAGCAGAGCTTTCTATTCATGCTGAACCATGTGCTCATTCTGTATGTTAGCAAAACAACCACTTTGTTCTTACAGTGATCCCCTAATTCCATGGCGTTAAACTAAAACTAGATTTTTACAGATAGATCACAAAAACATAAAAAGTTAACAGAATCCATCAAAATCAGCATAAAGCCCAAAATAAGGCAGAGGAATAAAGCTTTTACAATCTCCTATTATCTCACTGTTTCCTTGTACTCTCCCCTCTGCCGTATCCTATCTGCCATACTTACTTAGACTGTAAGCTCTTTGGGGCAAGAGCTATCTTTTTTTCCTGTGTTTGTGCAGCACAAAATATGATAGTGTCCTGGTCTATGACTGGGGCTCCTAGGCCCTACAGTGATACAAATACTTGAACTCAGACAAAACTATACTGAGCTAACACCATTGCATCTAGAAACTGATTCATTTAGCTTCATGACATATTACAGAAGCCTTTGTGATTATTTGATTGGTGTGACGTGATCTGCAAAACACATCTATACATACGGAACAAGGGGGACACGATTTCTACAACAAAAAGTTGTATAACAACATTTGATTAATTACTTAGTATTTAGAATTAGAAAAGTCCTGTTAAGTTGTCTAGCCATTTTATGTAATCCACTCATATTACACATTACTTATATCGTCTAACCTTGCAGATTGTCATGAAAATTAACTACTTCAGATTAAAAAAAAAAACTACTCTTCTATTGTTTGCCATAACAACAGAGAGAAAAGTTATTTTTCTAAAAAAATTCATCCCAGATAAAATGGGCAAGTAGAACTGTCCAAGGCTGATCAAGTGATTATATGGCCTCAAATATGTCTCCCTGCACTTGCAGTTTGTATGTTCATATGAAGAGTATGGTTAGTGCATGATTCACATGATGCCATCTGGGATATGCACATTCTCTATTCAATTTCTGTTGACAGTTAATTGTCCTTTAAATGTCTTCAAGCGGTTTCCTTTTGCTTCCAAACTGATAAACCAAGTTTTTGTCTTGAAAGAAATTCCTCCCATCTATGTGTGCCACTCAGTATATGTAGAACAGAAACAGACCATATATTTACCTTTAGAATGGTCACTGTATTCCCTATCTTCAAAAGGGATTTCAAACAAGGAGTTATAGCACACAGAATTATTTTCACACCTCCAAGTGACAGAGAGAGTAGCAAGATATCTTCTGGGAAAACGACACCGAGAAATAACAGAAATAATGTGCCGAGGAGACTGTGCTTTGGTTTTACAAAATCTATTTTAAATTTGCAAAACAAAATCTCAAACAGGGAACGGTTCAAATCCAATGCTCTGTTCTGTCCAAATCACCAAAGATTTGAGAATTCAGATAATTTTTTATTTAGTCTCCTCTCTATTAGAGGAAAATTGGTGAAAGTTTGTTTTTTGTTGCATCAAAAACGTAAGGGCTCATTCAGACTTGAATTTCATTCTCTCCCATCCCTTCGGAACCATCAAAATTTAAGGTCTTTGTATGAAAGGGTTCCTATACTGACCTATCAATAAAAAATAGGTAACAACTCCTTTTTAGATGGATCAGACTTGAAGGCCTCTGAGCTCCTAGCTATACCAAAATTTAACTTAAACCAAAACATTTCCAAAGGGCCATAGTCATGTTCACAAGAGAAGGAGGCATATTTCATTCTTAATTCAAATGGCCTGTAAAATGATCTATGAATGACTAAAAGACTATTTTCCACGTGAAATGAAATGTGCCCACTGCATTAGCTGGTAGGCATGGTGATATGTCACCACCGGGCAAAATCATATGAATTCTTGTAAAAAAAATTCTGGATATGAATACATATGAAGGAAAGATAAGTGGTTTCACCCAAGCACCGTCGGTGACCCAAGCAACAGAGAATGGTACAAGCTAATGATGGATACATCCATCTATCTTACATACAATGGTGCTGTATCGTCCATTACACACATAGGGAACTGAGGCATTGTGAGAATAAGAGGTTTGCCCAAAGTCACTCAGGAATCTGTGGTGGTGCAGGGAATTGAACCCAGACCTTCTAAGTCTCCAGATCTTGAACATCTCCTTGAAGTAGTCAGTAAGACCCTGGGTAAATAAAAGTGATAGGACCTGAAGAGCAGCTCTGCGTAGTTTGAAAGCTTGTCTCTTTCACCAACTGAGTTGGCCCAATAAAAGATATCGCCTCACCCATCTTGTCTCTCTAATAATCTGGGGCCAATATGGCTACAGCACCATTGCAAAGAAAAAGTACTGAGATTTTGCACAACTCTCAGAGCATAATGGTTGTTTTTCCATTTAGTGGCAGACCATGACTTTCCAAGGACTGCCGGGAGGATCACAGTCTCACAAGGACAGCTCTAATTATGAGGTATGGTCCCAGTGTCCTAGTAAGAAGCTTTAATATCTTCCCCCCACACTGATTTTCCTCCTGCCATGCTACACTGCCAGTTATAAAAGCTTACTGCAATGCACAGAGCTCATAGAGAAAGCACTGTAGACACAAGGAGGGCAAGGCAGACTTTGACTTCTGCAGTTCATGTGCATGAAAGGAGAGCAACAGCAAGTTCCCTGGAGAAGCAAAGAAAAAAAATCTTCCCCTTTTCCCTCAGTTATGCAGATTGTACAAGGCCAACAAAACTGCTCTGTAGGGGTGTGTGTCTTGTTTGTGTAAGGGAGATGATTCCCTTCATGTTATCATGCTGCTTGCAGAGTGAATAATAATAATATTGGGATACAATAATAAACAGCTGCTTCCTGAGGTCCACAATTACTCAAGTTTAACTCTACCTAGGCAAAATCCCACTGAAGTCAATGGGAGTTAACCAGAGTTAAAACCTCAGCATTTGGTCCAAAGTAAGGAGAACTGGACTGCAGTTTGCAGAAAAAACAAAAACACACACACACTAAAGAAGAAAACAAGAAATTAATGTTTTCAAGATGCTGAAAATTATGGATTAATGGAACTGCATCCCCATCAGGGTAGGGAAACAGGAATCTTCCCCAACCCACTGCATACTAGAACAGGGACCAGCCACAATCATGATGCTCATATTCCCAGAATGCAAGGGCTACACAAGTCGAGGGCAACTAGTGGAGCTAAATTCACCCAGAGGAAGCAGAAACGGGTGAGAGGAGAGCGCATTGCATGATGTACCTTGTCAGAGCTGGATTTAGGAGCAGGCCACTGCCTGGGGTGCCAGGCTCAGAGGCACTGGGTTCAGGGTGTTGTTTTTGTTGTGAGTGACAGAAGGAAAAATAGAATGTTTGAAGTAAAACATTTCAGGTATTCAGTATGTGGATTCATTTTTCACTAACCTCCTAGAATGTTCTTGACTTTTGTAGAATCTTGTGGAACCTTCCAGACTTTGAGAACTATGTTTTCTTCGAACATCCTAGAATGTTGTCAGCCATGCCTTCATGAGTATACAAGGGACAGGGCATTGCCAGTCAGACAGTGAGATACAAGAATGAACTGAAGTGAAGAAAGAAACTAGCTGCGATATGGTGAAACTTGTTTTATTGTGTAATTCTGAAAATATACCTGTGTTTTAAGACTTGAAGAGTGTATCAAAATCATTAAATGGGCTATAAACCCAATAAAAGATAAGGTATTCCAAAGTTTAACAAATAGTGGTAAGGGTGGGGCGCAAAGATGCACTTCACCTGAAGCGCCATTTGGTCTAAGACTCACCCTGTACCTTGTTAACAAGTGGCTCTTGATATGCACACTGACTGAGCCCTGAAGATGTCCTGGTTTAAGTAGCCAGAATGCCTCTGAAGACTTCTTACAGTACATATCCCTCTGAACATTCTGCACCCTCCAAATGAGATTCTATCTTAGATCCACAGCATAGCTAACTCCTACAACAACCTCCATATGAGCTCCTAACTAACAAACATCTTTCTTTTCTCCCAGCCTTTTCCATTCTATGTGGAGCCAGATGAGACCTAAAAGTGAATTTTGCTGAAATGGTTACAGCTTGATGTCAAGTGATCATTTATTAATGTTTCCACTCAGTGTATATTCTCCAAGCTCTTAGTATCTATTTCACTCTCCAAGGCTAAACTTTACACCAAGCTTAATTTATCTGTGGTATATTTGGTGATCTTCAATAAGTAATTATTAATACTCAGACTAAAATTTCACAATAAACCATAGTGAATGCAAAAAGTCAAATGCTGATGACTGAAACAGGAATTCACACTAACATACATTAACTCTCTCTTTGAAGATATTCAAACTGTAAATATTGCCAATTCTGTTTATTCCCTGCAAATTAAATGCTTCATTGATCTGTGAGAAACAGCATGGCAGCTCATCTTTGAAAAGTTGATCATTAGACATTACATTTGAAACATTTCAATTGCATCGGGCAAATTTCTTGTCTTCAGTTCTTAGTAGATTATCCCACAGTACAGATATTCTGTTTTGGTAGATACCTAAGTGCAGCATTCTCAAGAATGGTTTTCAGGTGTTCTGTACATAAAAACCACAATATTTATTATCTATTATTTGTATTTAAGTAGTGCTAGGGGACAACAGTCTAGGATCACAGCCACATTGCACTAGGCACTGTTGTATTAAATTAGATAGAATAAAGGGGCACAAGGAGTTAAAGGCGTTAACATAACCCAGTAATTGTCCAACCATAAACGATGTTAAACAAGGTATGGGAGAGGGGATACAGAGACCTCAGCCTGCTTAGTACCATGTCAAACACACCATTAAAAATTCTTTTAACCTTTTATTAAAGATATGGAGGAGGAGGAAATCGTTAAAGCATTTGAAATATAAAATAAGTAAGGTTTTCATTTTAACAATTTTTGTTCCCTTTAGCTGGAGCTAGTTTTAGAAAGAAACCCTGGTTTGATGGTCCCTTAAATGGTATCAAAGATGGTAATTGTCCTTTTGGGTAAAAGATAAGTTAGTTAATATGTGGTATATCTGTTGCTCCTGCTGCTGCTCAAGTCCAATCCCATTGCATCTCAGGTTCTGTTTGAGACTCAAGTTGAGCCAGTCATGGTGGTGACATCATTTGGATCTCTCTCTCTGGCCCTGTCTGGTCAGGACTTCTCAGGATTAGTATGACAAAGGCTCAGGGCCTCAGGAAACATGGGGTTGGCAACCATGATGGTGAAGTTTGCTTCAGTAGCTTGAGTCTGTTCTTCCCTCTGTTCTTCTTTAAGGACCCAAAAAGGAAATGATGGCAGGAACAGCCCATCCTCTCATTATTTTCGCCACCAATTAGGCCTAATATCTGACACTATTTTGTTTAATTTCCACATCTTCTGTTTTTACCAAGCTTGTTTTCAACCAAGTCCTTGAATCATTTCAAGTGACCTTTTTATGTTTAGACTAATTTGGTTTGTGTCTGTCTCCTTTTCACATCAACAGTTGTTATAGGTTACTGTGGCATCTTACGAACTTTTACATACATTTTACAATTGGGATAAATGTTGGCCCAATTCTCACAGCATAATTATAAACACAAAGAATGGAAAGGTAGTCTTTGCACCAAAGAATTTACAATCTAAATAAATTCTAGTCTGTTCTGTTCTAAAGTATTACTCAAAGAATGGCATTGTGGCATTCCATGTTTATTGACTCGCAGTTGCTCGAGATTGGATGTGCTCTGTTCACAAGCAAAAATTCTAACTGCAAACCTTGCAAATTTTACCTAGAATAAAAGGGGGGAAATAAACTGGGCTGTTTTGCTAGAATTTCCCCACCATTGGTACTACTTGTCCAGTTTCAGAGGTAACAGTAATATAGACAGGAATTCATGAAGCAATGCATTGTCTAATCCTTTTTTGACTAGGGTCTAAATAGTGCTTAAAAGGCTGACGGCCATTGATAACCATACCTATTCTTGCACTCCTATCACTGCTACCACCTATGGAGCTGAACCAATGGTATCAGTGTAGGAAATCTTTGAGAGAGAAGCCAATTATGGACAAGAATGAGAGTCAAACTGGACTCTTTCCCCAATGATATGTAACACTCAACAATACATAACTCCCAATGATATAGGTTCTATAGGCCAAATTAGAACCTCAGTGGTGCCTATGCAACCCCCATTGCCATCCAGTTCAGTCCTCTTTCTGTTTCTGATTCTGCTTGAGCAACCGGAAGAGGAGGCAGTACAAATAGATTTTTTTCACTGAAGCAAGCAACTATGACTTCCAGTGCATGAAGACAGCAGAGCTGCTGAGGAAGAAGGTACCATTTTTACATTGTTTTTAATATAGAATTTCACTGTAATAGTTGCAACAGAAGTGAATTTTTATACCACCTGTAAATCTCTGAAATCATGACACCAACTCCCTTTCCTGTGCTGTAGGACAAAGGCAAGCACCTCACGGTATTAACTTACTAAAGGATATCTCTATAATTATTATAGTAGCCCACATCCCAACCTGGTTTCATAATTACTTATATAGCACTGCTTCTAATGGGAGCTGGCAGTTCCCCTGTCTCTTATACATTTCTTTATATTTTTAAATAGAATTTTTATAAACTAGAACCCTCTGATACAGCAGACTTTCCCTCCTACTTAAATCACCATCAGGAAGGGGATAAACTGTCTGTTAGTCTACACTAGACTAAGACATGGAGACATTCTCCCAGTTACAGTAGAGTGATAAAAACACAAACCAAGAGTGGCTAACAAATAGTTTTCAACTAAATGAGGTAGTAACTATAGCAAAAAAAAATAGCTACTTTATAAATGTACACTGAAAAGTACAGGGTTAATCACAGAGATCTCTCTCTATTTGATAATAATGCTAAGTACTACCTCAGTTCATTAATAAACACTTAGTTTGTTTCCACCACTTTTGCCTCTAAGTGCACCTTATTCCTATGGCCCCAGGAAGTCTAATGGGACCCTTTTACTGTAACCTCATTTGTCTCAATTTTATTCATCTTAAAATTGCAAACAGCAATATCATCAGTAAAATCTGAGGTGGCCCAAGATTTATCACTCAAGCTTTTCTACTCCTGCATAAGAAAGGGCATCATGATATGCCCATTACTAAAAACACCACAACTTTCAACAGCGTTGGTCCAAAACACTGCAGTGAAACTACTATGAACTTTATTTTTAGACTATTATTGTGCAATAATCTGATAGCTCAGATTTGCAAGCAATATTGTCATCTTGATGGAAACCCCACAGAGACACCATATTCAAATGATAGGCAAATAGAAAAGAGAAAGCCAAGAATGAAGACTTTTTAGCAATATGCACAGAATCATAAACAACTTATTGTACTGACTGGAAGATTGAGGAGCATCCAGATTCACAAGAGGCTGAAGCACTGCTTTGGATGGGGGAGAAAAAGAGGCTTGCCTTTTGGTTCACCTACACTTCATAGCAGTGGACCTCTGTTCCTGTTAGGCTTAGGAGCTGTGCAGGAGATAAAACCAATTGCTCATGTGCCCCATAAGAGTGGACAATGCTTCATCTATATGTTGTTCTGTATTCCAAACCAGAGAGATGAGGTACATTGAGTAAAATTAAACCGGAAGTAAATGCTTTGAAGATGAAACATTTCATTGAAGAGTTGGCTTTCTGATACCTGTGCACTGCCAGCCATAATACACAATTAGCCATTCCCCAAAGAGAGAGGTTATAAACCAAAGGCAAAAACAAAGGGTGGATTAGTGTCCTTGGAATCATCAGTCAGAGACAGAAGAGTGATCAGAAGGAGGAACATCTTTGAGACTCAGAAAATGAAGTGACAATGGGCTTTCTGGCTATACCACAAGAGGAGAAATTAAGTGGCCAAAATGTATGATTGCCTGTCTTTTTCTTTGATCATCAGACATGAACAAGCAGCATTTCTAAGAACCATGTAGTCCCATTTGCCACAGGAGAGGGATCATTGGTGGCACCATATGACTTCCATCCTGAAGTAGCAGTGATGAGTGATGATGATGAATATAACTTGCACTTAGCCAACAACATTAGTTACAAGGTAAATCACATTTCATGTTCTTCATTCTTGAAGGATTGTGTTCAATATTGATTTACAACATTCCATTGCTTTTTTCTTATGATCCATTATTATTCAGGGACTAATTATTTATTCTTCTGGGTACTGCCAAGCAGTACTGAGACTGTCCAAGCATACTGTATAGAACTAGTTGGCAGTATCCTTCATTCAATGGCTTCCCAAATAGAGAGAATTAGACTTAAAACTCAAAGAGGCAACATAATTGTTTGCAAACAGCAACTTTACCAGGTGAGTTAAAAGGACATCTATCTCCTAACAAACAAAGAGGAATTTATCTTGGATGTGCCCTTGTAGAACCAGAGCCTACTCTTACTACATCAAAGGGAGTAAAATTGGGCCCATAATCTCATAGAATAAAGTTTCATGCATGTTGATCTATTGTATTTAAATTGAAATGTTGTTTAGTAACAAATACAGTTAGGTTACTAATACTTCTGTCCCAGAATAAACTCTTATTGATAAGGGAGTAACATTTTGGGATTCAACCCAGACCAGTAAGGGGTTGTATCACCTTCTGCCCAGTAACCCTGGGTGCCTTGCCTAGACCCTACCAGCCAGCAGACAAGCATGCAGTTCCCTGAGTGTTGTGCAGCCTTGCTTCAGCGCTCTGACCTCAGCAGCCCCACCCCAGATCTCCACCTGCCTTGGTTACTACTTGCCTTTGTTACTACTTGCATGGCAATCCCAACACTCTCCTAGGGTGTGTCTTCAAATTCACCACTGTCAGATCGATTTCTCAGAATTGCTCAATCTGGAAATTGACTTAATAAATTCACTCCCGGAAAAAGAATAATGCTGCGTCAATGGGAAATGCATTCCTGTCGATGCAGAGTAGTGGAGACGGTGCGGAGAATGACTTTAAGAAGTCAACGGAAGATACGCAAGCTACATAGAATAGCTTGTGTATCTCCCTTGACTGCCACCAAATTTGCCAGTAAGTGTAGACCAGGCCCTAATCCTAAATTTCTCCAGAACCATCTGTACTGAAGCATCCATCCCTCTTCTGGAACACTCAGAAAAATAATAAGGTTCATTGCTCCTTTAATGAGACAAAAGCACAGCTTATTACTTTAACTGCAGTTAATCACTTAATTCAGACAGAACTGTGCTGGTGTAGATTAAAAGTAAAATATGTTTATTAACAAAAAGAGACAGGTTTTAAGTGAGTTCAAATACAAGACAAAAATGGTTACAAGTAAATAAAAGTAGAATACGCTTTCTAGTGGCTAAGACTTAACTCAGCAAGCTAAAGTTCTGGTTCAAGGTAGATTTCTTCTCTCTTCTTTCTAGCCAGGTATGATTTTCTCTCACTCCAGGACCTTCCACAGAAGTACAAGATGCTGGGTTTTCCCCTTGCCTTCATAGGTTAAAAATTCCAAAGTGACTTTCTGTGTCTGCTTAGCTCTCTCAAAGTTCATTGACCCTGTTCAAGAGGCAGGATGACCTCATACTGGTCTTCGTACCAGTGGACTTCCCATACTGCTGCTGAATTCTATGTAAATGGGGCTTCAATTGTTTTGATTCCACCATGCTTAATTTGCCCAGGAGACAGGTAGATAGCTGTCTTGCCTCTGTTTCTCTCCCTTTGTTTGGTCACAGACTTTAAAGCACAATATCAACGAGTAGGCAGTTGTCTTTGTGATGTGGACATCTGTCCACTGAGATTCCCTATTTCATGTAGGCCACTGAACGGACATGAGAGTAACAACTAACCTAGGCGGGATCTGGAAGGGTGACCAAAAGTGGCTCTATATCCATCAACAGGCCTTTTAATAGGTTTTCAAAAGGGAGAAGTCAGAAATAGATTCATAGATTTCAAGGCCAGAAGAGGCCATTGTGATCATCTCATTTGAACCTCCTGTAGAACACATCCCATAGAACTTTTCCAGAAATAATTCTTGGAGAAGATGTAATCATGGACTATGTGATGTAGCTCAGTGCCATATTAATATGGTTACACATGGTCACCATTAGAAAGTCATCCGTAGTTAACCAAAATTAATATCCCATTTTAAATAGTAAATTAAAGTAGCATATACAGAGGAAATATTATTGTCCAGTAACTATGAGTAAATGAACTCTCTCTTACTGCCAAGTACTATACATCAGTGTCATGGCGAAAATGATTGTATATCTATGTAAGGAAACAACATAATACAACTCTTTAATCCCATGTCTGTACAGCACTGTGGTTCAGCATTAGCTAGTGTATCAAATAGTGCGTCCTGCTCTTTTGGGATATTAATCGACAGAAAAATCTTTAGCTTTGTATCGAATGGTCAATGTAAATTCCTTAAGTACTTGTCATTCTTTTAAAACAATCTGTCCTGATCCTAAAGACTATACTGTTAATCAAAATCCAAACAAAAAACACTCTGATCTAGTTTAGATTGAAGAATTGTACTTTAGTTTGACCAAATTCTATGAGAAGAGATCCAGGACCAATGACACCAGTTTTATATTTTTAAATGTAATTGATATAAATGGACTTACTCCAAATCCACAGTACCGAAAGAAGAGAATCAGGGTCAAATTTTTTTATGATTCCTCCTCTGTACAATATGTTGGATAATTATTTTTCTCATCTTTTGAGAACTAAATCAAATTTCTACCTATTCCCACAATGTTTCATTAAGTAGTAAAATTTCATGCTTCAGACTCAATGGAAATTTGGCAGAGTTTGCAACCCTTTTAAACAAAAGATCACAGATAATATATTTGCGGTCTAGTAAATATTTTTTCTAGAATGTGTAATTTCTTGTTATCCAGCCATTTTAGTAATGCCTTGCTTTCTACCTATAGAGCCACCACTTAGGAATGATAACCACTACCTCAGCCATATTTGCTAAGCATAGCAGTCTTCTATTTATTGTAAGTCTTAACCTTTAAGTTTCCAATTTGGCTTTAAAGCTTTTATATCTGTGAAAAGCACTCCATATTTCTTAATAATGAGGATTTTCCCAAGAGGAACCAAATAAGGTTTGCTGAACATAAAAACTAATTTCATTAGTAGAATAATTCTGCTCAGTACAGAAAGATATAAATTATGATGGGGAAAATATAATGTACTCCAATCAGAATGAGTTGCTATTATCTAATGAATGTTCTATCAAACCCTAGAGCTTGGCAGTAAGTTTATGTCACCAATTCAACCATCACTAGATATGAAAACTTTATTTTGATTCACCCTCCCACACACACCTTGCTAGTTCACAGTACAGTTCACTGTTTAAAAACCTGTAGAATTTCAAATGAAAATTTTATGTACTCAGTTTCATATTTCAGAATCATTTCATTAATGAAAGAAGCACAAAGTCACCAATTTAGAACCGTCAAATTCCATCATAGCTGAGTGCTAAAGGTTGTCTTTGCTGCTAGTGCAGAACTAACATTGCAGCTGGACCAAATCCTAAAAAAACACAAGATAAGACACCAGAAGACAATCTTGAGCTTCTTTTGATGCATAACCATCAAAATAAGGAGCTGCCTAGATCTAGCCATCTTTCATGTTTGCAGTAAGCCTATCAACCTGATGGTATCTAAGAAGTTATGAAGCAACAAGACAGACCAATAAATATATTACTTTCTTGCAATCAATGGGAGAGGAACTTTGAGTGACCTCAGGGGAAAGATAGAACACCCAAGTAGGGGTGATGGGGCTGAAGCAAGAGTGTGTGCATGGCTGGGAGTGGGAGACTACCCCCTCATCAAGTCTGTCCTCTTCCCACTGGCTGGAGGCAGGGAGAATGGATTAGCTGGTTGACTTGAGGCATCCTTCGCCTTAATTATTTAAGCTTGCGCTATCTATGCAAAAAGCTTCTTGTGACAGCCAACTATCTGGCTGATAAGGATAGAAAAGAACAGCTCCCAGCTATAAATGAGACCCAGGATTGTACGGGTGGTCCTTTTGCCTATGAGAAAAAGGGAGATATGAAGTCTTTATAGACTGAGGTCCTGTCTTGGGAACCTGTATTTCTCCCATGTGAGGGAGGTGGAGAAGATTAAAAAAAGGAGCTGAATCCTAGGCATGGGCCCAGGCAGGTCTATCGCACCAAACAACCAAAACTTGGTAGTCCTGATTATTGTGCTGGACCCATTTAAGTGCCCGGTATGACAAAGCAGAAAGGGGGATGTGCATGACATCCCCTCCCAGTACAAAACAAATAAAATTGGAGCCTACTGTTTAACATGCATCCTATGTGTCTGTTGTTCATTTGCCTGAGTGCTCTGATCAATGCTCTTTTTCCTACTGTTTTTTCTAGTTACAGGGACATGCCAATTTGCATATTCCAGGATTTAAAAAAAAAAAAAGTTATTTATAAGTGTCATTCCTACAGAAAGGCAGTGTGTGACTTTACACAAAACTTTCAGCTATCTCCAGATGTAAAATTTAGCACTCAAGACATTATGTGGATTTGAAAATCTTCATGAAGGACTGAAAACATAAATGGAGCATAAAAGCAATTAATGGAGTGATAGGTAAACTATGGTGTCAGGGGCCAGCTATACCATATGGGACCCGTTGAATTAAAGCACCCTGGGAAAAGTACTTGATAATCTAGCTATGGTTTAATTTTTCCACTGGTCATGCTCACTCACCACATATTTTAGTGTGGAGTCAGAATACAATACCAAAACCCAGGCATGGGTAGCAGATGTGCTGTAAAAGTATATTAACTTGGCTAGTCCTAGCCCAAGATGTGAATAAATGCTCATACAGTTACAGGTGGAAAACAGGAAGCAGAGGAACAAGAGTTAGGAGAACAAAGGGAGAAAGAGGAAGCAAAGGAAAAAGGATTAATTTGGTGTCAGGATTTATCCCTTCCCCCTTATTGCACTGTGTTGAGGTGTCTCTTTGAAAGAAGATGATGGAAAATGAATGCACAATCCAAGACTAATCTTTCATGGTTATCTTTTCAAGATACACCAAGTATACTAGAAAAACTATAGTACGTCATGAGAAAGTGTAATGGAAGAATACAATAGGAAGTGCCACTACCACTCCAACTGTGCTGCAGGTTATGACAAGTACGAAGGTCATTCATGCCCATGTTGATGAAGCTAATGAGTTGTCAATGGAGTTTTCATTGCACTCCAAACATTATTTCATAGAACTGGAGAGACTAGGGAATGTCGAATATGTAGTAAATTTGAAGTGCTGAAGCTGATTGCAAAGTACACTACTGGAGTTTGGGGCTTCCCAAAACAGGGTATTTAAAGGAGAAGTGGATGGATTTCTCTAAAAAGAAGAAACTGTATGTATAGCAAGTTTCTTCTGTAACAACAATCAGGCTCAAGACTAAGTGATATTTACCATCAATGGGCAAAGAAAATGAAAGAGAATTTATAACTCACCCCATTTCTTGCACTATAAGTGCAGCTATAGTAAATTCTACTCCCAGCTACTAAACTTTGGTATAGATTAAGATGCATCACCAGATGCATTCACAAAACAACAAAAAGCACCAATTCATTCAAAGAACGCCAAGCTTGCTAAATGCAAGATTCCATGGGAGCAGGTGTATGGTAGAAAAATGAACAAATGAACTGGTGGGAATAGTCCCCACAGAAAGAGGGGATTTCAAGTGCATATTGCAGAGATTTTGGTTTTTCTGTTTTGCAGAAAGTGAATTTCAGATTCATAATGACAGGAATTCACACCAGAAACGAGATTCTAAGATTTATGCTCTTCCAAGCAAGGAACGGGCTGCTGTTCTGTAAGGTAAGAATACCGTGCACTTAATCAAAAGTACTCAAAAAATGGATATCAAATAGTAACATCAAACTCACAAATAATCTACTGTCCAAGAATCATTTGTGGAAATGATCGGACAAAGAATTGCAAACAGATACATTTGAGAAAAATCACAACTGTTAGTGGACAATTTACAAAGTGAGAAGTGAATTTAGTTTAACAAATTATTGGTTTTCACCTATTAAACTAGCTCTAATTTTAGCAAATTGCTTTTAGTTTGCTTCTTGAACAGCTCCTGGTCACATCTGGGAATTTTCTCCTTCTTTGGATTCCATCTGTTTGTTCACTTTTTTGTTCTTATCTTTCTATTGCCCGTCACAAAATCTTTAAGTAGATCCATGTTGTCTATAGGTCTGTTTATGGATTTATCTTCCTAGCTGAAGGCTATGCTTCTAAAGTGATTTTATTAGCTTTTCACTTGTTTAGATTTTTTTCTTTTATGCTAGCTCCTTAATCATCTGTGCATTTTTTCCACAAACATTCTGCTGGGTATATTGGCTATATTAAGACAGGCTCTTTTGACTGTAGTTCTGCTGGAGTTTTGCCTGGCAGGGTTTAAAAGTACAAATCTTGAAACTGTTTTCATCTTATTTTGTGGCTTCCTTTGCCTTCAAAAAGTAGTCTGATTAAGCCCATAAAAAGTTATTTCTTGGCTATTCCTTAGATTTGTATTTCATTCCATGTGTATTTTAACAGCCGCTATATTTCATTTCTGACAGAAATCCCTGTGTGGGTAAGGTGGTAGCCACTATGTAGGCGTGGCCCCCAGCAGCTACACATTAGTTCAGAAGTCAGCTGTGCAGTGTTTCTCCTCTTAAACATTTAAGACATCTAATGTAATGAATCCCTAGATGACAATAAAGGAAGTGTGATGGATTGCTGGAGACCGATCTCACCATTCATACAGAGGTAAATCTTCCATTAAGAAATGGGTGAGACCAGCACCAGACAAGATTAAGGCCTAGCCAAGACTTAAATATTAGATCAACCTAGCTATATCACTCAGAGCTGTGAAAGTTGCCATGCTATGAGCACCATAGTGAAGTTGACCTAATCACAGTGTAAATGTGGCTAGATTGATGGAAGAATTTACCTCTCAGAGATGTGAATTAACTGGATGGATGGAAAATTCCCTTCCATTCATATAAGAAGTGTCTATGCTACAGTGCTACAGCAGCACTGTAACTGTTGTAGTGTAGACCTATTCCTATTGTAGTGTAGACCTATTCCCCTCCCAACTAGCCAGAAGCCCACTCTCAGCCCCTTTTAGCAACATAGGCAGGGCGGTCATGATTTCCTGACGTCTTTTCACCACTCCCAAAGTGAGAACCACTGAGTTACACTGATGCAAGGTGGGCATAAAATACTATCATTCCAGTTCTCTACATTTCACTCTGACATTGCACAGGACAGTGGTGAATGAAGCCTGTATATTCAACACAACCAGCCTTGGTTAAGTAAGACATCTTCTAGCTCATGCAGGAGAAGATGACGTATTAAGCTCAAGAACTTCCAGGTTTGATCCTTGCTGCCGATGACTTAACGAAGGGCTGTACAAGTGGTGGCCCATATAGAGAATTCAGCTGAGAAGTCTCGGAAGCTCAGAATGTGCTTCTCTGCCCAGGGGAGTATGCAACTCCTGCCTGGTTGGTGTGGCATTCTATGCCCCTCTAGCAGTGGCTAGGCCAGCTAGAGATTGATGAGCCTACTACAGCCTTGGCTAAGTGACATGTCTTTTAGCTCAGGCAGTAGAGTATTTTAGCTCAAGTGGTCTGTATCAAGCTCAAGAGGCCCCAGATTTTATGCTCGCTGACAATGACCCACCAAGTAGCCTGGGCATTACACAATTATAATGATTTTTATAAAGTAAGCTTTATGGAAAAATACTTTCAACCTGCATAGCAGGTCTTAAACCTGGATTGTGCTCTCCATACTTTGTGAAAATTCCATTGATATTAATGGGAGGCTTGAGCATAGATGAAGACAAACATTTTTCACAATTTTTAATGTCATCACCTTTTTTTGACCTATGAGGAAAATTATTCACTATTTTTGTCCTTTAAAAAAAAAAAGGCACCACATTTTTGGGGACGAGGAATTCATCCTGGGCAAGAGTCTTCATTAAAAACAACAACACTTCTCTTTTTTGGCAACTTTCTGGACCGTGTTATTTTAGGCTGAAAAAGATCCTCCTTTAAAAAAAAAAAAAAAAAAAAAGCCAGACTGATAGCCCTGCAGACTGAAGTCTATCCACAGCACAGGTGTGACAAGCTGTGGCTCTGAAAGCTTCCCAGCAGTGCTTGCCCAGTGGAACAGTCCTTAATGAAGAGAAGGTCAGTTAGTTTATATGACCAATTCAAACATTGGAGTCTCTTCTAACAAAAGTGACACATGTAGGGGGCAGTTTTATCTATGGGGATTACCTACCCAATAGGAATTAGACTGAGACCACAGATGTGGACTGTGAGGTATAGAGAGGTTAAGTCACTGATCAATGATTAGTGAGGGAGATCTAGTTAAAAATTAACTGGAGAAGAGGCCTCATTAATTATTAGAGACTAGATCATAATTACTGTAACTAGGGGAGGCTAGCTAAACATGAACTAGGAACTAGTTAGTGAAGATTATCTAAAGGGATAGGTTAATGATTAATTAGAAAAATAGCCATTAAGTAGAAAGCAAAAAACTAAAGAAACTATTAGGAGGATTACCTCATGATTAATTACTTGGGAGGACTAGTTCTGAATGGTTAAATATGGGACTAATTAACCATTACCAGGCATGGTTGATAAATGCATGACTATTTACTACTTAGCTCAAAATGCTAATTATTCAGTGATTAACAGGTAGAACTAGTTAATGTATTAACCTTTAAAAGAAATGCAGTTCCTTTACTGACCAAATAGAGTTTTCTTCAGTATTGCTGTAACAAAAAGATTGTCAGATTTATAATTCTTCTACTTTTAAGCAAACTTTTGGAGGTGTGAGATGTGTAAGAGACTTCATTTTTAAGACTTGTATTTGATAAACAAAAGCATGTTTATGTGGAAATGGGTGTTGCTGTTTCCCCTAACCAAATTAGAAACTTCCTGTCCTTATGTTCAGGAAATACGGATGTTGAAGATCCAAATATTTCTCCTTGCGTATGCGCAATTTGTCAGCTAGTTTGTGAATATTTACATATTCATAAGCCTGACATCTGTCACAACCGCATATGAATGATTTTGCTATTAATCAGATATTTGATAGATTTATTACTTTGTCCCCAAATGGTAGGGCAACATTGTGGAGAGAAAATATATTAAATATGTATGTGCATAGATGACTACGAGAAGGGGACATACTCTTCCCCCTGTGCTTTTATTGATGGTCTGAGAACATTCTGCATTGTATACATTTTGACTCAAAATAGTTGTCTTTTAGGACTTGACCAACTGAAAGACTCCCATTGACTTTAATGGGCTTTGGATCAGACCCTCAGTGTAACAAACTATTTCTGAATGACAAAATTCAATGGGATATGACAATAACCATTTACAAATTATATAGGAAGACAAAATTAGTTTGAAGAGGTGGGGGAATAGCACACTATCTAAAAGATGCCATAAAACCTAATTCAATACAATTTCTGAGTAGATATAGCCAAAAACCAAAATACATCTCAATGCAAAGGTGTTGAAAATGTTCAGGTTTTTTCATTTAAAAAAAAAAAAAAAAAAATCAAATTTACAGTGAAAGATTTCACCACAAATTTGAATTTTGGAAAAATCTGAATAGCTCTATTTCTGAGTCGA
Organism: Emydura macquarii macquarii; assembly: GCF_026122565.2. Lineage (NCBI taxonomy): Eukaryota > Metazoa > Chordata > Testudines > Chelidae > Emydura > Emydura macquarii. The sequence continues at coordinate 9,827,469 of NW_027130204.1, read as the reverse complement.
GGTTGACTTCAGAGTAGAACCTGAATGGGGTCAAATTCTAAGTCAAACAAATAGATCATACTACCAGCCTCCTAATCGTGAAAAGGTTATTGAATGCACAATTATGAAGGAGATCAAAAAGGTAATCAGGCCTAATAAATGAGTAATAAAAGGTGACTTCATCTACCCATGAATAAGCTAGCCAAATGACACTTTAGGACAAGGTTGAGAGATGCAGTTTCTCAAAACCTTAAAATAATTGCTTCTTGGTACAGCTAGTTCTAGAGCCCACAGGCAGAAAGTCTATTTTTACTTGTCCCTTAGTAATACATTGTTATTGGTTTAAGTGACAGCTATAGTTGAGCCACTAAATAATTGTAACCACAATATAATTAAGTTCAACATTCTTGTTGGAGAAATCATACCAAAATTGTTGTGTCTTTGCACTTTAAAGAGCAACGTTTAAGTCTGAAAATAAGCATATGATAGATCAGGGAATTTATTATGTCCATGTAAGGATGTCTCAGGGCAGATCTACACTGCCAGCAAAATTCGGCGGCAGTTGATGGAAGTTACGCAAGCTGCACAGAGTGGCTTGCGTAACTCCCGTCGACTTCATAACTTCCCTTTAGCACGCCGTCTTCACTGTGCCACGCTGACAGGAAATGCATTTCCATCAACACAGCGCTACTTTTTTTTGGAGGTGGTTTTAATAGATGTCTTCACTGCTGCTCAATCGATCCAGAAAAATCCATCTGACGGTGGCTATTTTGCCGCCATTACTGTGTACATAGCTTCATTATATTTGACTTTATTTCCAATGCTTGGGCCACTTTTTCCTGCTGAGAAACAACAGGTTTTTTTGATTCAGTTAGTCTTTTAACACTTCAGATATGGCATATGTGGTACCCTGGTTTTTATATTGTTAATTTTTTCAAGGATTAAATTTTATGACAACTTGTGTAAATAGGACACTAATGGTTAAAGCTTGACTCATTCATAAACACAGCATTCAGCTTCCTGCTTGGCTCCCTCTCCAAGACTGAGGTCAAGCCAGAGACGAGACAAGTCAGTGAGGATATTCTGTCATTACTGCATGGCAGTCACAGTTACACTACTATAGATCTCACTTCACATTTTATTTGACTAGTCAGCTCCAGTATCTTGCATTATATTTTTGAATTGGACAACCAAGACAGAGCCCGTGCTTGAATTTGGGTTGGCTCTACCAGACTGTCAAAGCTTGCCTAGGTCTGACAGTCATGCCATTTGTAACTTTATCATAATTTCTCATTCACAGTTTAGACCTTCAGTAGAAAGAGGAATTGCATGGCAGGCAGACAAAAATAGTGTTTATAAATTATGAGCACTAATGTATTTCTGCAATTGGCAATTTCTACTAGCAAGGAACAATGCTCCTTTTTAATATACACAAAACTAGGACAACTTGTTTTGCACTGTGCTATGCTAGATTGCAGTTGTCACCGTTCAAGGCAACTGCATCCGTATTTGCCCTCTGTAATCAAGCAAGGGCACCCACTCTCATGCTTCCAGCTTGACAGCCATTGCCTTTCTTGGGTGGAGACCCACATTTCATTCTCCTCTGACTGGGGCGTTTCCAGGCTACAGTTTCCGGCCTTCACTGTGTTATACCCAGCAGAGAGAGGCTTCCCAAGCTCACCTGCTTGCTTTCTCCTCAGAGGCAATTAACAGGTGTAATTCCTACAGTTTTTAATTATCCAGAAAGCACTGCTTATGCAAGCCTATTTAATTCTTAAGCTAAAAGTATGATAGAGAAAATGTTGCAAAAAATAAAAGAACCTACATGCATAGTAATAAACTGACTAAAGGGAACCCCTCCCGCATCCTAACTGGCAGGAGCATCCTTTGAGACCCCATCCATGAGATTTCCTTTAGGGTCATAAGTTTATCACAGCTTCAGCTCACAACAAGCACACAATCTTATGGGTCCATGGTAGGCCCAGTTCTTCCAACCCTATCTAAGGATTGTGGCCATCCAGGGACAAAGGGGCTTGTCAATTTGCTGGATCAGAAAGGCGGCCCTAAACCAGTTTAAAAGTGTATAACATTTGTTTAAAGGTCTGCTTGCATCCATACCCTGTTGCTGTTTCCTCCGGACTCCTTCCTACTTCTCTGCTTTTATCTTCTGGCCTTCCCCATCTCTGGGTTTATCAGCTGTGACAGGGTCAGACTAGATGGCTACCAGAGAGTGCTACTATTTGAGATCACGGGAAGTGGGTGGGCACAAGCCTGCCCATTGCTAAAGGCCCCTCCCCCAGCCTAAGGGGAGGAGCCACTGGACGCAGGACTCAATTGATTTCAGAGGACAAATAATGAGAAAACAGGAAAGGGCGATTGTAGTCGCGGCAGACAAGCCGAGCGCACGCCTTCCCCACGTCCTACCAGTGTTGCGCCGAGTACTCCCGGAAGGACTCCATAAAACCCACGTCCTCCAGCAAGCTGTTAAAATGCCAAAAGGCCGGCCCCAGCCTCTCCGCAGTGAGAGAAGCCGGCACAGTCACCATAGGAGGAAGAGAGGGCCCTCAACAATGCTGACAACAGTAGAGAGGTGATTCGGGTCAGAGCTCTCGGGAGGGAATGGGGGCAGCTGTCCGGCCACAGACATTGCCCCAGGGCCTGGCTGCTTGGCACCGGCAGTTGCCTTGAGAGGCTTGGTGGCTGCAGGTGGAGTGCTATCCGCAGCTGGGCAGGTGCAAGGGTCCAGGGGCGACTCAAAGGCGAAGGCAGGGACAGTGGTTTGGGGAAGGGGTGAGAAAAGAGGGGGTGGCGTGAGGCCACCCAGATTGAGACCCTCTGGCAGGAGGTTGTCCTTCCCCTTTCATTTCTTAAAGTACAACTTGATGGTGCAATTTCTCCTGGGGAGATGTGAAAAACGGCCTGAAGAGGCATAGCTGTTTTGGAGATCTCTACAGTACTGGCGCAAATGGTAGGTAGTTCTGGATTATTCATTTCTAAAGATAATCTTGAAACAATTATTCTGAAACAGGGAGGAAAGAGTTGACTTGCCCTTCGAAGGTGTCTTGGGGATGTTCCCCCAAAACATTTTGGTTATATTTCATTTTTAAAAATGGTGCAATGGGCTTTATTTTAAACCTAATTTATCTCTAAATGCATCTTGCCACATTATACAGGTTTATCTGATAACCACCTCTAGAGAAAGAAACAGAAGAAAACTAAAGAAGTAGCTGGAGACAAATGGGATGAAAAGAACAAACAGGGGGTAAGAGGAAAAACTGGAGTAGAAAACAAATGACATTCGTCTCTTGAGCCACCCTAGTTCTGCCTTGCTTGCTGAGGGCAAGGTGCTATATCTGGGAAGGTAGCTTCAGGGGGCAGAAGTGGGAGAAGTGAGGATTGGGATTTAGAAGTAGGTATCACTGCTTGTGAAACAGCTTAGAACATGCTCTCTTGCTCTAACGCAGAGTTACATCAGGATGCAAAGAGATGTGGAGAAGAGCTGTCTGTAGCTTGAATGCTTGTCTCTTTCATCAACAGAAGTTGGTCCAATAAAACATATTAGCTCCCCCACAATTGTGTCAGGTGAAGGATACATGAAGAGGTAGCTAACGCAGTGCTTTAAACCATATAGTGCATATTACAGTAGCAGACCTAGTGGCACTAGCAGGACTTTCAGAGAGAGTGACCACACATCTCTAAAAGGCCAGACGATCACAGAACTTGGAGGAAAAGGGGATGGGTGTGTGTGCAGTGCTCTGTAATTTTGCAGAAAAGCAATGATCAGGATTAACACTAATAGCCCAACATGAATTTCTAAAAAGTTATTAGATTCATATAGCTATGACTATTTTAGAAAGTGAAGGTCATTAGTGAAGGAACAATTTAGGCCTAAATTTTCAAAGTTGGACACACACTGAAAATGTCACACAACTTTTGCATGCTAATACTCGATCTGCATGAACAGCTCAGCAATTTGAATGCACACTAGCTATTATCTAGCAAATAGCTGAAGACAAACAGTGCACTGCCTCGTATTCTGACCTAGCACTACCAACACAAAAAAACTTCTTTTAAAAAAAAAAAAAAAAAAAAACATGCAGTCTGCAATTGCTTCTGAACATTTTAAAAATTGCTGTCAGTGGTGTATAAATGACAAGGATTTTAATGTATACAGAATATTTATAGTTCTTACATTTCATTCTTCCTTTGTATTTCATTCAACTGAGAGAGTTCCTGTAGCATTTGTACACATTAGTTCTAGTTCAGCCCCTATTTTATTCATTCAGCCTCTCAAGAGCCAGTAATTATAACTATACATGTAAGCTTTAACTTCTCAGTGATATGTATAGTTACACCTCTCTTCTCTTTGGTAAAATCATTTAAACTGTGTGTTATGAATTCATTCATTTTCTGGGGATAGTGCATGTTTGAATGTTGCTGTAAGGCTGCAGATAAGAGGCTATCACGCTAATTTAGCGCCAGCACTGCTACCAAGGAAACAGATATACTCTATATTGACTGATTTTTCTCCTGTGCCTATATTGAACCTGCTTCTCACCCTTTCCTTCATGGAATGCCATCACCATTTAAGTAATACATCACCAGTGCAGTTCACTCTGATGATGTATTACACTAACATATCATTAGTGCAACAGCAGAGCAAGGGACTTTGATGATGTATTACATTAATACATCATCAGAATGAGTCACTCTGATGATGTATAACTCAAAAGATGGTACTATCCAGGGAAATGTGGATATTCAATAAATCAAGGACTATATTAAAGAATAAAATCTAGGCCATCTTCACCGGGAAAACAAAGGTTCAGATAGCTTTGAATGAATAGAGTTGCATTTTTTTTTTAAAAAAAATGCAAATGTAATTTTAAAATCAGTTATTTAAAAGAGAAAATTTCTGATGACTATTCCAGATAAGGTCAGTTTGATTCCTTATAATATTCACACTTCAACCCCCTCTCCTTTCTGCAGTATTAGCAGGTGTACAGATACTTCAACATAACCTAAAATGGTGTAATACATAAAGAACTTGTTCTATTTAGATACCTCTAGTCCTATCTGGAATCAGGAAATGCAGCATCATAGAAAAATGAAAAAGGTTAATTGAAACTTTTTTAAACTGCAAAAGAGGTTCAGTTCAGGTTTAGTGTGAAGATATGTATCCGTGTGAAGATATGTATCCTCCTTGGCATAAATATTCTACTAAATGAGTTTACTAACAAGCATGGTAACAGCAATGGCAAGTAAATATTGGACTGAGATTTTAGGATTCACAGTCATGAGTGTTGGTATTGACAAATTGATTCTAACAGTAACTCTTAGCCAATCAGGAAACAGTAGTACCCCATTTGACTTACATATACAACTGAAACCAACCAAACATAACTTACACTAATTTCTTGTAATAGATCAATTAGCCATTGATTAGGGAATCATTCTGACTAATAAATTGTGAAAAATCACAGTTTCCTCACCATCCAGGGCAAAAATAGTAAAAAGCATCAGATAAGTTATTTCTTCTAAACCATATGCCCATCTCCATAAATAACTCTTTAAAAGAAATATGTTAAGCGGATTGAAGTGGCAGAGTAGCAGGATCACCAATCATCCTACCAGCTCTCAGACAGTGTTTCAGGACCAGATCCTGTCTGCCCAGGAAGAGGTTTAATCCCTTTCTGAGTCTTATAGAGAAATGGTGTCACAGCCATCATTTTGGCCTAACCCAGGAATTGAACCAATGACATCCAGAGCTAAAACCATGAGGTTCTACAGCTTGAATTAAAGAGCCAGATTCTCAAGCTGAGAGCTATAAGAGACCCATATACTCTGTGGACCAGGCACAGAGGAGTCTACACACTAAGGGTACATCTTAACAGACAGCAGCAAATTCTCCGCCATCAGATCCATCTATCCAGATCGATTGAGCGGTCAGTGAAGACCTACTCAATCGATCCAGAAGTCGACTTGTTAAAACCACCCCCTCAAGTGGCACAGCACAGTGAAGATGCCGCGCACAACAGAAGTTAAGAAGTTGACGGGAGTTATGCAAGCTACACAGAGTAGCTTGCATAACTCCCGTCGACTGCCACCAAATTTTAAGGTAAGTGTAGACAGGCCTGACTAGTGGGTTATAATGGTGCATACAACTCATTACAGGCAGAACAAGAATTATCCAAAACACTTCTCACCCACTACCTTTCTTAAATCAAACACAGACTTCGAAATAAGATTCACACTTACCATGTTACAGTTGGGGTTCCCCCGCCCTCCCCTGGTGTAGTTTTTCCTCTATCTTCATCCCATTCTTCCTGTTTCCCCCTCTGCTGTGTTTCTCCATATTCAATGAGCAGCCATATGGTTTCAGGGTAAAAATTACTTGACTTTTATTCTTTTCCTTAATCTAAAAGAAAAGAACCCACAGGAGTGCAAGAACCACTTTGGAGAACAAAATGGCTGCTGTCTCTGCAGTCAGACAGTCCTTAGACATGTAAAAAAGCAGGAAACAGAGGACAGAAGCATTGCCAGTTTCAAACCACACACACACTACTACTCCCTGACTCTTGCTCTTTTCTTTCTGCATTGTTCTGTTTTTCTTCTGCAACAATTCCCTCTTCTTCCTTTACCTTTTATGGCTTGCATAGGGATTACAGGACCAATTTCATCAAGTTCCAGAAGTTTCTTCTTTAGGATTGACACTCTCAGCTCGTGGTTTATCAGGCTAAGTACCAGTCCCATGTGTGTGTGTTGCATTTTTCTGTATTTTTTTTTTCTTAGTTTGAGTGGCAAGGCCAGGGTAGGATTATCTGGAGAGAAAGTTCACAAGAAGCCCAGGTTAAGCAATGAAAAGCCTCACTGGGATTTCTTGTTTATTTAAGGGTTCTTATTAAATCAACTCCATTCCATAGCAAAGTCACTAGGAAGCCACCTTCCCTTAATGTCAATCACCAGAAGGATCCCAAACTACATGATCAAGCCATTTATATTAGCAGAGCTCCTTTTTCTAACATTTGATTAGCAAACACCTATCTGACCCCATCATAAGAATAGCTAACTCCTTTTAAAAAAACAAAAATTAGAATCAACTACATCTGATTGCTTCAGCTCATGGACTTCTGAACTTCCTTTGGGATTTTTCAACTTCATCCTCCCCCTTAAAAAGACCCCAAAATAAAAAGCATATGCTGGTGGAGAGAGGAAAATTGTATTTAAACAACATTAAGATTGTGACACAAAGCAATAAAATTCACACCATTCAGAACGAATATGGACGCTCCCTCACTCCTGCTGTTAATGTTGAGTTTATTTTCCCGCGTTGAGTGCCCCCAAATGGGGGGGGGGGGGGGGAAGGGTACACTTTACCAGGGCCCGGAGGCCCTGGGGGGCCTGGTCCCGGCTGCAACCTCCATGGATGTGTGAGAGAGAGGGGGCCCATGTTACAAGTTTGTACTGGCCAAAAAAAAATTATGCTTGGACCCTGCCCACTTTGCCAAGGCAGGAATTAAGGCTGGAGTCTCTCTCACCCATTGCTTATAATTCTCACTCTAAGAGGAGCTCTGAAATTTTGGATAATCCCAGTTACTTTGCATAAATGTATCCATCTGCTTGAAGACTTTTAATTAACTGCAACCTGTACTGAGAAAGTACAGTCAAAGTAAACTTAAAGGTTGAATAGAGTCTTGTAAAAGGAAGGCTACTGGGAGGAGGAATAAAAAACAGAACCACCTCTCTCTCTCTCTCACACACACACACACAATCTTTTTTTTTAGCTGCACATCAGCACAATTACTTAACTCAGTATACAACTGTCAATTCAAGATCAGAGACCCAAGCACACTGACCTTTCACACAAGCAGACAAAATCAAAGCTGTAGGTGCTCTGTGACTGGGGACTATCACAGAGCAGTTCTAATCAGATGGGATCCATTATAGAAGCGATGTCTGCCTTCAGGGAGTGCATATTCTTCCCCCAATCCTCAAATTAAAAAGAAAGAGCAGTTTCTCCCTCTTTGACCCTCTCTGCCTGGTGATAATGTGAGTAAATGTCATTGTTTGCAGCAAGCTTTAGTTTTGCTGTTTGTGTTTAAAGTCAAGCATATGGATTCAGAGCTCCTGGCCACTCTAATGTTTAACATATCACAGTATGTGCTGGAGTTAGAGAAGCGTCCACTCCACCAGTAAAACACAATCACCCTGGTGGGGGGGATAAAAAAATGTATACAGGGTTGTTAACTGCCTCAGCAGTAGTTAAGAGAACAAGACCCTTTTATTGTCCTTAAATACTTGTGCATTCATATAGTGTTTTAGCTTGAAATAAAATATACCCAGAAAATACTTTTAGGAGAAGAGTCAGGGAAGGGTTAAAAAACAAAAAAACCCAAACCAACCCCCACCCACCATAATTCACTGTAACAGCTGTTTATAGCTGAAGAAGCATATAAAAGATTTCTAAAAACACATCAAATTTTTGTTGCTGCTTTCATTGGCTGACAGCCACCAGTATATGTCTTCCCTTTCAGCTACCTTTACCTTAATTCCATCCAAGGAAACAGAATGATTTTAACAACAAGCAATCAGCTAGATTCATTATATTTTAACCCCTTGATGCTAACTCAGATTTCTATGTGGGGAGGCCACATCAAGTCCATTGACACAATAAGTTCACAAAAGAACAATATGTGCAGCCGTTGGGGACCTGCCTTACAGTCCTGTTGACATTTATAGTCATCTGCCTAGTCAAGCAACACCAATTAAGTGATAGCAGCAGGACTATATTAATAAATGCAATGGGTGACTTGCATCAGATAAAGCTTAGCCCAGATTCTATTGGCTAAATGCTGATTTTTATGAACCGATGAGCACCTTCAGATCCCACTGACCTTCCTGGCAGTGCTCATCACCTCTCGGCATCAGGCCCTAAAGTAAATGGTGATGGGAGGAGAAGAACCTCCTTTTACAAGATTGCTATCGAATCTGGGCCTTGCTTAAATCCCATCTACAGATAAAAGGCAGGAAACACACACAAAGAGAGCTCAGTCCCATAGTTGTTACACAGACAAAACTTCTGTTGAAGTAACTGGGTATTTTGCCAGTGTAGGTCTGCGGGATCAGACACAATGAGTCTAGCTACTGGTAGGACTCTGCTAACTAGGCAATGCTGCTGTGTCAAGTGTCTAGCCACCAGTTAGCAAATGCAACTGTTGCTTCAAACCACATAGAGCTAAATATACCCCTAAAAGCTGAGTTCTCTGTTGCTTAGAGCATTCAGAAAAATTCAGGCCTGCTATAAGCAAATGCATTGCACTGACCATTTGCACCCACTTATACATCTACATTTGGCCCATAGCCTTTCTACTGGAAGGAGAGAGTATTAAAAATGTATCTTGCATTTTTTTAGCCTACCTTTTTCTATTAAGAAAAAGCTTACCTGTAAGCAAATGAAAGGACCATGCCCAAGGAAAAGTTAACATGAAAGTGAGTAGTGTGTATACTCTGTCCTATTCATGGAATTTCTATGCCAAAGTAACACGCTCCTAGAACATTTACAGTGCTTTTCCCCCCTGCTCTTTTGTTTTCATCAGTGGGCTGTTTGATGTTTTCTCCATTTCTTCTCTTTCCTATGGCTCAGTATCAAAAGTTGCCATACTACTGAGACCTTTTGCCATTTCCCTATATTACCCCTAGCATTTCTAGACTTTGTGATAACATAGGAAATGCATGGGTAAAATATTAATTAGTCTAATCCCTCTCTTTCAGCCTATTTATCAAGTGTATTTCCAGTTGAGCCCAATATAAAACATTTGACTCTGGAGGTAGGTTCAAGGTTATCTAAAGTTCAGGGGCCTTCTGATTGAAGGTTTAGGCTTAGCCCAATTTATATGTACCAGCTGTGAAGTTTGGACCTGGACTCCTAAATTTGGGGATATTTAACCCAAGGAATATTGTTAATTTATAACATACATAGGGTTATGAAGTGTGGATTGTAAATCCAAGTGTCAACAACGTTCAGCGTGCTTGAATCTGGGGGTTTCGCTCAGGACCATCCCTACTAGTATTATGTTTGTCAGGTAGACTCCGGTAGTGTCAAACCTCAAAAGCATTGCTTGGGGTTTGCACCACAAGGTTTGGCAGTGACTTGGGACGTAGGCCATCATGCCTAGGGGTTAGAGCTGGCATTGGTAGCCCAGAATTGGAGCCCACTGTCAGACCTGAATCAGAGGTCCGAGAACAAAGGGACACAGACAGAACCAGAGCCCAGATGGCACAGCTGGAGTCCAGAATCAGAGCCGAGGGTCGGAACCATCTTACCTGGAGTGAGACAAGGCAGGAGGAGGGCTGGAGGGAACTGAAGCAGGGCTAGGAACAAGCAGACACAGCCATGGAGAAATGCTTCAAACAGTTGCTGCACTCCTGCTGCTGGCTTAGGAACTGGTCTGCAGATGCTTCCAATCAATCAGGCAGTGTAACCAATTAGGCAGCCTATACAGGCCAGCTGCGCTCGTTAGGTTGCCCACAGACTGACTCTGCTGCAGGTCCTGCTTCTTGACAGGATAGTTTTCTGAAACTCTGGAGTGTTTAAATTTGGGCTGGAAAGACTTGGGATCTGATCCAAAGCCCAAGATTCTTGTACTTGAATTCTTGTACTTGAAATGATACTTCTTGTAATTTATCATTTCATTACAAGAAGTAATTTGCTCTGATCACCCATTCTCACCTCCTGCTCAATTGTTGTCATTAGGCCTCAAGTACCCGGCTTTCATCCACCTACCCCATTGTTGTCTATGCCTTTGGATATGTATATGTTGCCTCCTGTATATGTTGCCAATATTTGCTGTATTATTTCTACCAACTGCATCTGAGGATGTGAGCTGAGGCCCACGAAAGCTTATGCCTACTGAAATTAAATTTGTTAGTCTTTAAAGTGCTACAGAACTCTCGTTGTTTTTGCTGTATACAGATTAACATGGCTACCCCTCTGATACACTACACAGTGGCACCATGTTAAAGTTATTATTTGCATTATGCCAGTGCCCAAGGGTTCAGTCAGGGAGCAGGGCCTCAGGGTGCTAGACACTCTATAAACACATGACAAAAAGCCACCTGCCCTGAAGAGCTTAACGTAACATAATGCAGGAGACCACAGGTGGATACAACAAAGAGACGAGGACACACAAGGCAACAATGAAGATTATGAACAACACGAACACAGCGGTCTCAGCACACCAGTTACCTGTATATAAGTTAAGAGTGAAGTGGGGAGAGTTCAGTTCTAAAGGAACTCCTGGAATAGTTACAGTAGATCCCATTTATAGTGAACTTGATCATGAAAGCCCTCACTACAATTAATTAGAATTAAGTCCCCCAAAAGTTTAAGGTTGTTTCAATGGATGGCAACATGACAACTGCAATCCTAGTTATAGTAAACTTCAAATTAGAGTGAAGTTGTTCTGTGGAAAAAATGAGTTCTGTTATAAGAGCATTCCAGTGCATATAAGCTCACTGACTTTCCCCATTACTGCACTGTATCCAATTGATTTTTCATGGTTTGAAATTCACAAACAAGCCACAGGGCAGCAGCTCTGTGTGCATCCAACCCAGTTAAAAAAAACAAAAACAAAAAACCAACTTTTCTAATGCCATCTTACACTCAACTATAATAAATAAAAACCTCTTTGAATTATTTTTCCAACTGTGGTGTATAGTTTTACAAGACTGAAGTTCAAGAACTAATAAAATATATGCTTTAATTAACTAAACTTATGCTGCAGTGTACACTAGAAGTAGATTATTTACAGTGTGTTATCCTCTTCAGGACAGAATAATGCAAACAAAATAATTAAAAGTTGATGGAGTATATTTATTGAGTGCACAGGAAGAATAGACACTTAGATTTATGATGCACAAAGTGTACCTTTGGTTTACAATATTAACATTTTAAAGTCCAAAGCATGATCTTAATGCATCCAAACTGCTCTTTGTAGCATACAGATAATTCCAGTGGGGTTAAAACCTAGCACTGTCACCAGTAAACTATATCCCCAGAACATATTATGATCTAGTGATTATGTTTACTGAGATGCCAGTGGCGGCCATAGATCATGATTGTATGTCTATAGAGATACACAAGGTATCTGAAGAGCCAATTATTTATCTGTGACATGGATTTCAAGGCCATTAGTCATAGATCCAGTGATGCAAAACAAGGATCTGCTGTTTCATTGTAATTAATCTGAGTCCAGAAAATTCCAGCTAACACTGGTTTCGCTGAAATCTGAACTATCAGGGCCTATTCAGATGTGTGTGTGTGTGTATTTGACTTGTTCTTTTGAAACCCACAAGATACTTACCCCTCAAGGAGAAAGAGTAAACTACTACAACTGGCATTTTTCAAAAGTAGAATCCATATATTCTGAACAATCACAGGAGACTTTCTTATTTTATGAGAGTAAGGGACAGTCCTCCACATCATTCCCCTTTGCCTCGGATCCACTACTGCCACCTGTCCAGGGTTTCTTTATTTGGAAAAATCCATCTTTCTGGCCACATAGGCTGGATGCTGCTCCTAGGTCTGCTAAGTGAGTCATGAAAGAACAACATGTGGTTTTTCTTCTCTGCTAGGAGTGAGAATGCTACCTTTACATAAGCCCAGAGAGGTAGAAATCAAGACTGGACTGTCCAGTTATTCTAAGGTCAGGTCAACATTAATAAAATAAGATACAAATACAAACTAGTGTAATATTAAGGTTTTGTTCTTAAATGAATCAAATTCAGGAAATGTGATACTTAAAGTGGAGAAAACAAACTTAACTCTGCTCCCTTACACACCTCTCAAAAATGGCAGAACAGCTTTTCTTCAAACTATCAGATACAATCACACATAGGCAGAGATGAAGCATGCAAAATCTGGTCCAAATGGTGGAAAGTTATGAGTAACCAAAGAAAGGGGTTTATAAATAATTTGTCCGATTTGATCTGAACTAAAGTGGGAGCTATCAGAACCACCATAATATTCCCAGGTTTAGCTACAGTAAATTATTTGTGTCTCCCCCTTGTCTTCTTTTTCTATGAAAATAATTTGCAAATTCCATGAGAATTTGTCATTCTAGCAGAGCAGGACCAATGTAGACATTCTCCTGTAGCTACTGCTACATTGCAACGCTGCCACCAGGCACCACAATGCTCAAATGAATTTCAACATCTTGAGAAATATGTACAGAAATCATATCTAAAAGAAATTTCACTCACAATTGCTTAAGTCAGTGTCATGTTAGAGAGAGGATGGTCAGGTGGCTAGGATGGCTAATCTGGGAATTGGAAAGCCAGGGCTCAATTCACTGTTGCTACAGATTTCCTGTGTGATCTTGGTCTTGTCACTTAGTCATTCTGTGCCTCGACTGCCTTCTCTATAACGGGGAAAACAGTATTTCCCTACCTCAAATGGGTATTGTGTGGATAAGTATATTAAAGACTGTGAAGCACTCAGATACCATGGTAATGGAGGCCAACAACCCTCATGCCAAACTCACTGAAAAAAGGCTCCTTTTATAAATTACTTCACTCATGTGTGTGTTCTTCCAAGAGGATAAATTTTTTGGAAGGTTTGAGGCTAATTGGACAATCCATTTTGAGTTATTAGTCTTTGAAAAACTAGTAGTTTATCACATTTTTAAAATTGTTCTCTTTTCTCTGTTCATAACTCAAAAATGACCTGCTGTAAAAACTTCAAACTTGTTTTATACACTAATCTTCTATAAGAACCAGTGTGTAGGGCTCTTCTTGTCAAAGAGGAGTGCAAATGTTTTTTGTTGATAGATGTGATTTCTGCATGCGATACAACTTTCATTAGCAGGGTTGCAACTGTTGTGCCTTATTCCACCTAATCAAACCCTTCTTCTATTTAATATTATATCTCTATAGTAACTTTCCAGACTTTGCAAAGAGAGCGTACAAAATTTAAACTAAACACCAAAAACCTGTGGTGAGATTTTGAAAGGCACAAAGGCCAGTTAGGCACTTAAGTTAGGTGTCTTATTGCCATCTGTACCTCTGAAAATCCTCTCCCTCTCCCCTGTACACACCCTTATCTTCCTCCTACTTAAGTGAAATGGAGTCCTGCTATTGTAAATATTTGGGAGTGTGGTGCATGTACCACAGGTTGTAGGCAAGCACTGTAAGCACTTCAAGCATTTGACTGTACAGGCTCTAGTCCTTAGTTTGGTGTCAAAATGGGAGTGAGGACACTCTCCCAAGCTATGCTCACAACATAAACGTCACCTATGTGAATCACAAAAACTGATCACAGTAAATTGGGCAGAGGTTCAAAATATGATTTTACTGGCCTCCACTTGGCTCCTTCTTGACTGGGGAAAAATAAAAGTGGCAGTATCTCCCAAATGTTATCCACCTGTGGAAAAGTGCTGAACTCTCCCTCACAATGAATTGTGCAGATCTATGATCCTCCTCCTCCTTTCTTTCAAGAGGAATGTTTAAATTACAATGTTTAAATTATCCTTGGGCATCTGAGTTAACCCCTCTCTTAAAGGAAAGGGCAATTCATACTGTTTTGTGCTCTTAATATAGGTATCTGTAGACTCCTGTAGACATCTCTGCACCAGTTACACCTTGATTCACATTTTTGAAATTTTCTTCACCAATTTAACAGTTTGTGACTTACTTTTTTTTTTTTTAAATGAAAGCTGAGGTTCTGCAGAACAAGATCACAGCTAGAGATAAGTGCTATTATGCTGTATTGCTGAATACTCACTGAATCTGAGCCTCATCCTTGGTAAATTCCCATTAAACATTCATATGCAATCATGGGTGGTGGGTATAATAGGCCAGGGGCAGCCACCTTCACCAGACACTTGGGTCAGGGTGGCCCCGCCTCTTTAGGTCCCTGCTCCACCCCTTCCCCAATGTCCCCACACCATAGTGGAGCTGAGGGGCCAGACCCTGGAGGGGCTCAGAGCTCTTCTGGCTGGCTACAGCTCAGGACTCAGCCCTGGATAGCCAGGGCTTGGACTCCTCCGGATTTCTCAGGGCTCCAGCAGGTTGGCTGGGGTTCAGGGCTGCTCTGGGTGCTGGTTGGGGTTCAGAGCTGTGCTGGCAGGCAAGCTGGCCGGCAAGGTTGGGGCAGGACCTCAGGTCGAAGAGGCAGGAGGCTAGCCTCCCTGAAGGGGGAGTGCACACACCATCCATGTATGCAATGCTCATGCACTTCTAGTAAGTAAAATAAAATCCTTTTCTAGGGCTGTCTGAAATAATCCCACACAAACTGGGGGTGGGTGGCTTCCCCATTAAGTTAAAAAAAAATAGGATTTATGCAAACACATGGTTATTTGGGATCAGATTCTTATTTTGTTTTTAAAACTTGGAGTTGACAATACTCTAATTTGTCAGTCTATGGTTGGATGGCCTGGCATGATTTGCTTTTCTAAGTATACCAGCCATTCCCTGGCTGAGGGACCTGATAAACTTATGATGATCTCCTATTATATTCTCTGCCCTTTATAAACCATGGAAAGTATTCTGCCTCTTTTTTAACAGTTGCTTGTTTGATTAGTGCAAATATTGATTTGTGGCCAACACCAAGGAGGTTCAGATAAACTCTGAATTAACAATGTGGCACAATAGATAGTGACATGGGACTGGGAGACAGGAGAAATACATTCTATTCTGGCTCTGCTACCGTTTTGCTGTGTGACCTTGTGCAAGTCACTCAATCTCTCTGTGCTTTAATCTGTAGGAAATAATATTTATCCACTTCTTTAAACTACCTTGAGATTAACAGAGCAATAAAGATACTATGTACATTTTAAGGATTGTTTATTATCATTGTTGTTATTTCCTGGTAAACAGTTTATTCAAATCGTTATTTTTTTTAATCATCTTTCAATTTCAGGAGGAAAAAAACCCAAACAAAAAAACCCAGAAATCTTCTGAAATCCTAATGGTGCTGGAAACAATCTCAAAAAAGAAGAAATATGCAAAATAAATTAAGAACCAAGTAGATAAAGAAAATAATATGAGCTCCTATTCATTAGCTGGTTCACTACACTTTTTACTGCTTATTAAATTGTTGTTAAGTGATTTAATTTGTGTTTCAAAAAAATTAAGGGTAGATATTAAGAGAATAAAATGCTGAGCTTTCCATTTTAGGACTGGCTGTAGAGTGAACGTTAAGTCTTGAAAATTAATTTGTCAGTCTCTTGTGGGGGGTAGTCAACATCAGAAACCACAAAACACACAATTTGGGTTACTTTTGCTTAATTGGCAGAATCTTCTCTAGGGAAACTCAGGACTGAGCAATGGAGAGAATAAATCAGCATTAGTGATAGTCCCTTCAGGTCAAAGCTAATTTTTCCAACAGAGAAGTGGTACAGTATATGCATCAACTAGCCTTACTGCACCTATACTTTGTTGAAGGCAATTTTCTCTCTCATAAAAAGATATGGGCCATGCTTTCAGCAGGCTTTCTGAAGAGTGCCCACACATCCATTTTACTGGCCCTAGGCAAAATATTTAACAACAGAATTTTTTAGTTTGGACTTGTTAACTGTAGATGCCTATTTTTATGGTATAAATATAATTATATTTTGTAGTATATATAAAAAGACTCCATCTTTTATGAAAAATTTCCCAACTACAAATATATTTGCCAAACAATTAGAGCAAAAATGTTGGCTGTTCATCTGATTGTGGGGGGGCACTTAGGCAGCTCCCGTTACCATAGAATCTGGGTGCCTCACACCATTTAATGAATTTATCCTCAAAGCTGTGAACTAAGGAGAGATTATTAGCTTCATTGTGGGGAACAATGGCAGAGATAGTCAAGGGGGCAAATCATGAACCTAGGTCTCCTACATCTTAGTCTATGTATTTTGTACCCGGGTATTACCGTGTCCCTAACTGGTATTAGATAAGGATATTGATATAATAGGCATCATAAAAACTTGTTGGAATGATGAAAATCAATGGGACACGGTAATACCAGGGTAAAAAATACATAGGAATGGCAGAAGAGAAAGCATAGAGTCAAATATAGTAAAAATCTTAAATGAATCAAACTGTACCATAGAATCTCTATGGATAGAAACTCCATGCTTGAATAATAAGAGTATAGTTGTAGGAATATATCACAACCACCAGACCAAGATGGTGATGGTGATTGTGAAATGCTCAGGGAGATCAAGAAGGTACAATGCCAAAAAAACGCAATAATAATGGGCGCTTTCAACTATCCCCATATTGCCCGGGTACATGTCACCTCAGGACTAAATGCAGAGATAATGCAGACAGCATTAATGACTGCTCCTTGGAGTCCTGGAACCCATAAAGGAGGAGGCAATTCTTCATTTAGTTCTAAGTGAAGCATAGGATCATGTCCAAAATATGAATATAGCTGAACCGCTTGGTAATAGTGACTATGTCATAAATAAATTGAACATGCTTGTGTTAACATCAAAGAAACCCGGCACAGTAACATTTAACTTCAGAAAGGGGAACTACATAAAAATGAGGAAGCTAGTTAAATGGAAATTAAAAGGAACAGTCATAAAAGTGAAATGCCTGCAAGCTGAACTTTTTAAAAACACCACAATAGAGGCTCAAATTAAATGTATGTCCCAAAATAAAAAAAAAAATAGTAAGAGGATCAAAAAACCGCCACCATCACTAAATAACAGAGTACAAGACGCGGTTAAAGGCAAATAGGCATCCTGAAGAAATTGGAAGTCAAATTCTACTGAGGAAAATAGAAAGGAGCATAAACTCTCTCAAGTCAAGTATAATCAGGCAGGCCAAAAATAATTTGAAGAGCAACTAGCAAAAGACAAAATAACAACATTTTTTTTTTAAAGTACATCAGAAGCAGGAAGCCTGCCAAAGAATCAGTGGAGCCACTGGATAATCAAGATCCTAAGGGAGTACTCAAGGAAGGCAGAGAAACTAAATGAATTCTTTGCATTGGTTTTCACTGTAGAAGATATGAGGCAGATTCTCACACCTGATCCATTCTTCTTAGGTGACAAATCTGAGGAATTGTCCCAGATTGAGATGTCAGTAGAGGAGATTTTAGAACAAATTGATAAATTAAACAGTAATAAATCACCAGGATCAGATGGTATTCACCCAAGAGTTCTGAAGGTACTCAAGTATGATATTGCAGAACTACTAACTGAAGTAAGTAACCTATTGCTTAAATCAGCTTCGGTACCAGATGACTGTAGGATACCTAATGTGATGCCAATATTTTAAAAAGGCTCCAGAGGCAATCCTAGCAATTACAGGCCAGAAAGTCTAAATTCAGTACCAGTCAAACTGGTTGAAACTATAGTAAAGAACATAATTATCAGATAGATAGGTGAAAACAGCTTTTGAAAAGGGAAATCATGCCTCATCAATCTATTAGAATTCTTTGAGGGGATCAACAAACATGGGGACCAGGGTGATCCAGTGGATATAGTGCACTTGGACTGTCAGAAAGTCTCTGACAAAGTCCCTCACCAAAGGATCTTAAGCAAAGTAAGCAGTCATGGGATAAAAGGGAAAATCCTTTCATGGATCAGTAACTGGGTAAAAGACAGAAAACTAAGGGAAGGAATAAATGGTCAGTTTTTAGAATAGAGAGAGGTAAATAGCAGTGTTCCCCAGAGATCTATATTGAGACTAGTGCTGTTCAACGTATTCATAAATAATTTGGAAAAAGGAGTAAACAGTGAGGTGGCAAATTTTGTAAATGATTCAATATTATTCAAGATAGTTAAGTCAAAAGCAAACTGCATAGAGTTTCAAAGGGATCTCACAAAACTGGATCACAGGACAACAAAATGGCAGATCAAATTGTTTTGATAATTGCAAAGTAAATGCACATTGGAAAACATAATCCCAACTCTACATACAAGATAATGGGGTTTAAATTTGCTGTTACTCCTCAAGAAATTGATCTTGGAGTCATTATGGATAGTTCACTGGAAATATCTGCTCAATGTGCAGCGGCAGTCAAAAAGTTAACAATGCTAGGAGACATTAGGAAAGGAATGCATAATAAGACAGTAAATATCATAATGCCACTATATAAATCCATGGTACACCCATATCTTGAATACTGCATGCAGTTCCAGTTACCCCATCTCAAAAAAATATATTAGAAATGGACAAGGTACTGAGAAGGGTAACAAAAATTATTAAGGGTATGGAACAGTTTCCATTTGTGGAGAAATTAAAAAGACTGGGACTGTTCAGCTTACTAAAGAGATGACTAAGGGGGGATACGACAGAGGTCTATAAAATCATGACTAGTGTGGAGAAAGTAAATAAGGAAGTGTAATTTACTCCTTAACATAACACAAGAACCAGGGGTCACCCAATAAAATAAATAAATAGTGGGTTTCAAACAAATAAAAGGAAGACCTTCTTCACACTACACACAATCAATCTGGGGATGTTGTGAAGGCCAGAATTATAACTGGGTTCTAAAAAGAAGTAGAGAAGTTCACAGAGGATAAGTCCATCAATGGCTATTAGCCAAGGTGGTCAGGGATGTAACCCCACGATCTGGGTGTCACTTCAGCCTCTGATTGCCAGATGCGGGGACTGGATGGCACGGGATGGATCACTTGATAATTGCTTTTGTTCATTCCCTTTGAAGCATGTGGCATTGGCCACTGCTGAAAGACAGGATACTGGGCTAGGTGGACCATTGATCTGAACATATATGACCATTCATATGTTCTTAGGTTCCTCCGTCACTAGATTCATATGGAGTTTAGCCATGTGGAGGCTGGTTTTCAGAATGCTTTTAAATGTAGTTTGCCTATGTTGAGGCCACTTTCCCATGTGCTTTCAAATGTGAATAGTTTGGCAGTGATAATACTGGGCTTTCCATATTTTCCCTGGTACACATAGTATGTGGGTCACAAGAATCGATAATGTTTTGGGCATGCTGATGGGGAAAAAGATGGCTAATCTGCTGCTACACTTTAAATGGTCAACCATAACAGTCTACTTTAAACTTGCTTTCCTCACTTCAGTTGCCAAAAATTTGGGTTTCAAGTTACATCTTTTCTTGACTAACAGGAGCAGGGTCTAGGGCAGATTTCCTATTCCATTTGTGGAGATTAAAATAGAAAATATACACGCCAAACTGTGTATTTTTTACTGCACCCATCACTGCAGGATCTGAATCACTAGCCACTGCTGTCCCTTACCCCCAAATAGCTTACTCAATGTGTGTGTATATATTATAACTGTGTATATGATTTTTGAGTATTGCCATTCTTTCTTGCCTTCTTTTCACAAGCCAAATCTACCAAAGATAGCTGCCATGATATTTGCATGTGAAAATGTGGAATCTCATACTCAGCATAAACTTCAAAAGATAAGCTATGAAAAATGTAGGGTTACAAAATTTTGTAGAAAACGGAACCTGATGTGAATTAATGAAAATCTTGATGCAAAATTTCATGCAAAAAATGTTCACCATTTCAAAAAACCTTACCATTTACACATGTGAAAAACTCCAAACTACACATCTAAAAAAATCTTTCAGAAAACAAATCAGGTAATGACAGGGTTAATTACTCATCTGTATGTGCAGAGTATTTCATTTGTACATGCAAATATAGCTTCTCTCATGCACAAACAGATGCTCCTACAAGTGGTTCAAGTATAGTTAAAGGGCTGAAAATAAAATTGCACCTACTGGTAGTGGGCTACAAAATAGAAGCAGTAAACTAAAAACATTGTAAATGCTGATAGTAAGAGCTACTTTGGCAAATAGTGTCCATATGTTTATTAGCATGGGACAGGAAGATAGTTTGCCAGAAAGAAATATTGAGCAGAGATGGTTAATACATTTTCTAGAGAGCAGACTTCTTCAAATCCAGAGAAGCATCATTTCATATTCTGCTTCAATTATTAGGATGTGACAATACACGCTAGGTAATGTGAGCAACAAAGTATAGGGGAAAAGCTAATCATAAAAGAGAAACATACTTTAGGGTGGAGGAAGAGGAGCAGATGATAGGACCAAATACCTACTATCAATTCAGATCATGGGTAGCCAATCAGAAATGAAAGCAGATGGACAGAATTGGAATAGCCAGTAAACAATCTACATAATCCTCAAACTGTGAGATACAATTGTTCACCCTTTACCCAGATCAGATTCATGTAGTTTGGCACTTCCTCAGATATACATTTAATATTTAGCAGCTCGCATATTTTCTGCTGGCCTGATCCAGCAGTTCACCACACAACATGAACAACTTCTTACAGCATTATTAGTGAGGGAGCATCCCTGGAACTGAACCATACCTAATGATAGCTGTAAAGACAGAAGAGCAGTTCCTCTGACTCAGTTAAAAAGACTATTACATTTCTGATAATCTAAAGTATTGTAAATACACAATTCACCCTGGCATTCTTCTAGTTCAAGACCCTTCAATCAGCCTAACAAAATCCTTAAAATATCTCATGAATACTCCACCCCCCTGAGCGACACAAACTACACTGACATAAGGGCTAGTGTGCACAGCACTGTCAGTGGGAGAGGTTCTCCCACAGACATAACTTATGCCATTTGCGGGGGTGGTTTTTTTATGACTAGGTGAGAGCTCTCTTCCGTCAGCATAGAGCGTCTTCACCAGAGGCGCTGCAGCGGTGTAGCTATATAGGTAGACATGGCCTCAGTGACATGTCTGAACTGCAGGCACACAAGAGAAATGTCTAGCTGTCACACAATATTTCTTCTTCCCTACCCAATCCTTAATAGCTCATGTGTGCCTCTCCTGCTGTCCTCTCATTTGTGAGTCTCCTTCCTTACTCCAACGCTGCAGCCAGCAGCAACCAGCTAGGAGGCATCCCCCCCTACCTCTTTTCCCTATCTGGAATTCCCTCAGCTGGGTCACAATACAACCTGACATGAAGGGCC
Organism: Emydura macquarii macquarii; assembly: GCF_026122565.2. NCBI lineage: Eukaryota > Metazoa > Chordata > Testudines > Chelidae > Emydura > Emydura macquarii. The sequence goes on along the minus strand of NW_027130204.1, from coordinate 9,805,544 downwards.
AGGATTGCCAGAGAAGGGTCACTTGCCTCCCCACCACCAATCTTCTGCCTAAATTGTAATTCCTTTCTTCTTGTTTAACACCAAGCAGCTGCAATGAGTTATGAGGCATGCTGCTCTCTGATTCACTGTCTGAGGCAATGCAAATTCTGTGTCTCTATCCTAACAATCCATTGTTGATCCACCCCTAATTGGAAGGCTGACTCCATACCCTCCAGGCCTTTTCCATCTCCTGGGTCTGAACCAGAATCCTGGTTTTGAACACTCCACAATTTGGGAAAGTTCAAATCACGATTAACACTTCATGGCTTGGGCCTCTGTCTGTAACACACTGCACTGCAAATTCAAACCTCACTCCCATACTTCTATTTAATTAGCACAACCCCATGAGATTGGTTAAACAGCATCCCAGGCCCTGTGACACTGAGGGAAGCTCAAATATTTGCCAGTGGGTGCCAAGCCAGATGCAGCTGGTTAAACTGATGACACAATCACCGTGTCAGGATTTGTCTACTCTATGGGGATTTTCTTTTTGTTAATATTGTTATGTGTGGGGTGACCCTGACCAACAGCTACTTTATCAGAAAGCTTAAAAGTAGGAATCAAAGGAGGGTGAGAATAACACATATGGGGTCAGACCCTCCGCTTGCATAAACTGTTGAAGCCCAGCTGAAGTCAATGGAGCAAAGACATTTTACACCGACTAAGAATCAGACCATGGGAGAAGAGAAAAATGATAGCTGAGCCTCTGAAGATTTGTAAAAAAAAAAAAATCCCACCACCTTGCATAACTGAACATGTCAGTGTCTGACCCGCTGTGGTGTCTGAACACCCAACTTCTAATTTTATTTCACTTTTCTCTTTAAGTGCAGCCTTGGCTTGCAAGCTTGGAGAAATCTTGGGGGAGAGAGAGAGAGAGAGAGAGCTTTTCTTTTTTGTGGGTTTCTCCCCACAAGCTCATCCAGCTCCACTCTTAATAGATGGTAGTATACCACAACTTTTTTTTTCTTTTTTGCCTCTGATGCTAAGCATGATTTACAGGTCTGAGTTATTATTTATCATTATTCATTTTCTGTCACCAGTGCATTGAAGGTTAATAGAAATGCCAGCATGCTCACTGATTTACTTAGTAAAATATTTGTTCCAAGGTTTAGGTCAGATGATTGGTGTCTGAGAGAGCTTCAGGTTTATGCATTATGAAAAGCAAACTAGCTTGACCTTGAGCCACCAATACTAGCACTATATATTACTTCAGTGGAGTGACCTTCAGAGACCTTAGATACATGAGATGTATTCAACACGTTTGTTTTCTTCCATACTGTTGACATGTACACACACCAGCTGAACTTATGCAATGTAAACTGACACTCACTTTTCATCTCATGAATCTGAGCAGGATGATAGGTTAAACTCACCTCGGAGGTAACAAACTCTCTCTCTGAATCCCAGAACCCCAGATGGACCGAGGCTCAGCCTGTACCTTAGATTAACCGACACAATTGTCACACAGCTTCATGTGAGCCAACCTATGTAACAGACAGAAGGCCTGATTCTGATTCTTAACTGTACTGACATAAATCAGGAGTAATACCAATGAATTCCAATGACCTAGGTGAGAGGAGGATAAGGCCCATAATAAGAGTTTTGGAATAAACTGCTCACAGGCCATTCTACTTGGACCTTCCAGGGCCAGAATATTCAAATCAGTGGGATTAGACATGGAAAAAATTACTGCTCAACATGGAGCATGTTGCCTGGCTCTCAGTGCCTACCTCTCCTTTCTCTCTAAAGGCATACTGAGCCCGGTATGAGATTTTAAAACAAAAAAAGTCAAGAAGAAAATTTTATCCTTAGATTTGCACATTGATCTTCAAGTTCCTGTGCAATTTCACATACTCCAATTACTACTCTCACTCTGCTAAGCATGTAAGCATCTTTATAGGGTTCCTTTTTACCTGTTTGTTCAACCAAACAATGGCTATTGCAAAAAAGAAGAAAAGTACTATTAAGCAATCACCTAAACATTTAGGTTATGCTTACATTGGGAAAAGAAAAAAAAAAGAAAGAAAAAAAAGGAGAGTTCTTAATTCAGATTAACTAATTCATGTAGGCTAATTTGGGTTAGCTGTGAAGAGATGTCAATTTTGCTTTTAATTTAGGTTGGTAGCACATGTTCAAGCCTCCTGGAGTTGAGCTCAAGCTTCTAACTCATGTTCAAAGCTATTTTAATCCAAGTTAGGTAATGCTGGTTAGCTAATCTGAGTTAAGAACACCTCTATTTTTGCAGCGTAGACATACTCTGAGACTAAGTTGTCATTAAATTTAAAGGATCAGATTCTGCTTTCAGATATGCTGGTGCAAACCTGGAGTTATTCCACAGACTCCAGTGGAGTTATTCCAGAGTTATACCAGTATAAATGAGATCAGAATCTGGCATAAAAATGAGCAATCATTTTCTCTACATGCCCTTTAATTTTTCACTGGTATTAGTCATGCCATCTCATTACTTATTCCTCTAAAAGGGTGTAAAGTGGAACCCTTTGCATCTATATCCTATTAGGGTAAAAACACCTTCTGACTCTCTTCCAACCCAACCCACATCCTCCAATACACAACATATGAGATAGATGAGATTTATATAGGCAGATTTGGCAGCCTTTTCATATTTACTTATGCTGAGAGATAAATCAAATCCAGGGCACACTCTCCAAGAATAAGTTATTTGTTATCTAACTAAGTATGTGCTAGTGGCTCAGACAGAGAAAAGATATCTCTATTATAACTGTGTTGTTTGGGCATGATTTACAATAGTAAAAGTTGTTATTTTTCATTTTTGATTACTCAGTTCTATGTATTTCAACACAGCTAGTTAGGGGTTTGTGGCTAACTATTTAACTGAGGGAGCACAACATGACACTGTAGGTACAGCTCCAGTGGAGGGAGGAGAAGCTGAGAAAGCACTTCCTGCTAACTGTGCACTATGAACAATAAACTTCTTTTGGAGTCTGCCAAGGAAAAAGAGGTGTCTCCAGATGTCTAGGAGACACCCTGGGTGAAATCTGAATTTACCACTGAAGAGAAATATGTAATTGGAATGCAATCTGGAAAAACTAAAAGTGAAATGAGGCTTCATTCTGGAATTTCTGGGGCTGGATTCAATTTGCAGAGGCCCCGGGAGAAAAGTGGTGAAAGAATCTGGACAGTAAGTTAACATGGGGAAACTGTTAGGTGGCCTTACAGACCAGTTGCAATATGCCAGGCAAAATATATGCCTTTTACATTTCTCAAAAGAAGTGGGAGGAGATAATATCATTGCCTTCTAATGATGCCCTAATTCTTTCAGTGACTTTATCACTCATCCACTTAAAGGAACAGTATGGAATCACTTTGAGTACGTATACACTTGGAGCTGGGGATGCGATTTCCAGATGAAGGAGATATACTCTTATTAGTTCTCATTGAGCTAGCGTGCTAAAAATAGAACATAGGTCTTTGCAAGGCAAGCTGCAGGACAGGCTAGCACCCCCCAAACACATGCCTATCTGAGACCCTAGGCATATACTCAAAGCACCTAGCCCATCCCACAGCTCACGCTGCTGTGACTACATTCATCGAGCTAGTGTGAGTATGTCTCCTTGAGCTGGAAATCAAATACCCAGTGCCAAGTATAGATATACCCTTTGTCTCCCATGATCAAGCTGGTGAAAACAGTACAATCAACAGATCCATTTTTGATTGAATGGATGGAGTCCGAAATGTCACTTCTGTAATATTAGAATCTGCAAGTCTAGAATTTGAGGTTGTGGGGTCCTGGGCGCTTGACATCACCACCAGAGAGTCAGGTGAAGCAGTATCCCACAGTTACTGGAGGGCTAGGCAACACGGGAAGTACCGTTTGAAGAGGCCAGAGTGATAGAACCCTGCGGGCTGCCTGATTGGTCCACACCAACTATTTAAAACAAGAAGTTGCCCCCAGGAGCTGTCTGAGCAACAGTGTAGACCCCAGCCTGCTTTTGCTACAGATCTCATCTTTCTTCCCATCTTGCTCCTGACTCCTTGCCTTCGACACTAGCCCAGGTTGACCTTGGTACCCCATCCCCTGACTCGGCTTGATAACTAGTCTTGATTCTTGCCTTCGGCTACTGGCCACTGGATGCTACTGGCCCAGCCACTTATGTCCTTGCCATTATATGTCATTCTTAGTATATCATTGGGCTGTATGAATCCTCTTCATTTAGGGCTTAATCCTGGAAGGTGCTGAGGACTCTGGATCCCAAATCCTGAAAAGCACTAACCTGATGGCTGAGAGAGTGCTGAGCAGCTTCTTGCAAGATCAAGCTATCAAGCTCTCAGCCTTCGACTGCAGGCAAGGCTCACTCAAACCCACCTGACATTATTCTTCCTCCAGATGGAGTCAGCAATACTACAGCTGAGTGTTCAAAATTCATGAGTTAGGCTCCCCAAAAGTCATAAGATTTATTTTAAATAATAAATTTGGGGTCCTTTTTATTCACCTTCTGCGATTGATGCATTTAGGGGACATATTTTCAAGCTTTCCTCCATTACCATGAGGAGTAGCAACTTTTTTTCTGAATGAAAATGTAGATCCTTACATAATCATATGACTCCAGGAGCAAGAGCTATAAGAAAATCAATAAAAATTGTGACACGCATTAGAGCAGGCAACACTGTGTGAGGACTAAACTGGATTTCTGTGATAATTACTTAATAGCTGAATAAAAATAAACTAATTTGCAATGTTGAGTGATACAAATTCTTCTGTTTAGGTCTGATTCTATATAATTGAAGTCAAAAGGAACTTTCCAATTGCCTTCAATAAGAGCAGGATTGAGACCTTTATTTGTACTATGACCAGCTACTTCAGCACACAATAGCTCCAAGATATATGCAGCCCAGCCCTTTAAATCAAAAGAAACCCTTTTCTTCATAGCTCTCAGTACAGATCAACTTGCATTCCTATCTACCTGCTCCTCTACTTCTTTTTGTCCTTCAGCAAATGGCCTCTTCCTTTATCTAAAGGTAGAATATTACACTGCCCTGATCACTCCATGATACACACAAATTTTTGCTAGTATCTATTTATCTTGTGCTATTTTGCAATTTTCTTTAGGCTGCTTAGAGAATATCAGTGTGATTTCGATAACCAATGTAAAAGGCGCAGAGTTTGCAGGAAAGCAAGCAAAGGGAAAGTACCAAGAATTAAGAGGAATTTTAAGCACGTCTTTTAAGCCCTATTGACTGAATCCATAACATGTGACAGCCACTATGAAACTAAAGGAATGTCAGTCTGATTGCAGGAGACACACTGCAGTAGAAAAAAACCAATATTCTCAATAACAAAAGTGCTAGGGAGAAAGTCATGAGGGGATTGGGTCTTATACTACAATGTTGCATGTTCATAGTATTGTTATTGACTATTTATCTTAAAGTAGCACTCAGAGGATCCCCATAAAAAATAGCACTATACAAACTCATGAATAAACAGTCCCTGCCCTAAAGACCTTCGTTCTCAGGGCCAGATTTTTTCCAAAAAGATCAGGACCAGATTTTCTAGTACTCAGCACCCAACATCGGGAGCAGATTTTCAGAAGAGTGTAGCTCCCCTCTAGACATCTAGAAATAAGAGACAGATTTTCAAAAGAGTTCAACATGCTCAACTTTTTTGAAAATCCGGACATTTATTTAGGAGCCGAAACAGGAGCCGAGTGCTTCTGGAAACTGGGCCCAAGGCTGCATGTGCTGATCCCTTCTGAAAATTCTGGCCTGAGGAAACATAGGCAACAAGTAATGCAACAAATGACAGGCCTGATGTAGTTCCCACAAAAGTCAGAGAGCATCCCTGACTTTAATGGGAGATGGATTGGATCTAAAGAGGAAATGGGCACTGGGGGATGAAGGCACAGTTAAACAGCCACATGGTTATTTCAGGTTTCATCTTGCCGTTCAGCAATATAAAGGTGAGCTATCAAATATAAGATATTTCCACTATATTTACTTCCATACCTCATTCCTTCCCTTCAGGTCACTGACGGTGAATTCCTGCCTGTAGTGCGTATGCCGCCTCCGAGTGCATCCCTTTGTGGCGTAGCCTACCACTGCAGTCCCTGCTTCAGTTGCCTATCAGGAAATAATGTAGTCACAGCCAAGGTCTTTGAAACCATGCACCCCCTCCTCTCCTGCGGTCTAATTTATTAAATACGATTCAGCTCCCCAAAAGGCCTCTTTCTGCTCAGGTTTAGTGTCCAAATTCCTCCTTCTTAGGACTGCGGCTTTAAGTTCCTGCCTCCCTGACCTGTACACTCAGCCCTTCAAGTTTAGTGTCACAGTCCTCCATCTTAGGATTGTGTTTCCAGTCCTGGCCCCCCTGGCCTGTCAACTCATCCCTCAGGTTGAGAGGCTTCACAGCTCTCCCACTTGGGGGCAGTGTCCCAGCTCAGTTCTTCCTGTCAGCAGCATCTTCTGCAGCTCTCTCAACTGTGCTTGGAGCCCCTTTTCTAGTCACAAGCCCGGGAGGGGGGGGGGGGTCTCATGACCCCAAACACCTGTCTATACTGGCTGGAGAGAGGGGAGTCTTGCCCCACCCACTCTACAAGACTCCTTTCCTGATCCCTTGAAGAAACATGGTCTGGATTCTCCAATACCTCCCTCCTCACAGACACTAACTATTCCCTAGGGCCGACTTCCTCTGTCCCAATGACTGCTTCAATTATTTCTTTTGGCTTCATCCACTTTTCCTACACACACGGAATGGGGTAACTGGCCTCTCAAACTACTTCCTCCAGCCTTAAAGGGCTAGTCCTTCATTACACTTCCTATTCCCCATTCCCCGTGTTCCCTTTCTATATATAGTTTTATTAGCTTAATTTTCACTCAACACACCACTGCTATGTCTCCCTCCTCCTGTTTCTTTGGTGCTCTGAAATGCATTCCAGGGAATTTCTCAATACTATCAGGTCACCGCAAGATTTTGTACCAGTCCATCTCATTGGACAGCAATTTGAAGATGACATTTAAATGCTGGAATTCACCCTCAATGGTGCAGATACACAAGAGCCTGAATTTTCAGTTTATAACTTCAGGCTCCACATGCACCACATCTTGAAACAGGCACAGCAAAACTATCAGATCAGCACTTCCATTTCAACCAAAATGGGCTGTGTTCGATGGCCATTTGATAGCAGAAGTGACAGGTTTGTGGATTCTGCATGCTGCCAGTTTGGATGATTATTTTCAAAAACTTATGCAAATTATACATTCAACTTCTTTTCCAATTGCCTCTCACAATTCCTAAATAAACCATTTTATTAGATGTTGGTGCCATTTTTACAAATAGTGCTTTGCAAAACAAAAAATTCTTCCAGAAGAAGCACACTTTTCAAAAGAACAAGTAATAGTAAGACAGGATTTCAAGACTATTCATTGTATTTAGATGATTCACCTTTTCCCAATCAACTGTAGTTTTTGTTTTCAGCACAGTAGTTGCTATTAAAGAATTAATATTTACTCAAAGTTACCACACAGCAATCTGGATGATACTGCAGTTAGAATACAAAATATGAACTGTAGGGGAAAACAGTGGCAGTGTGCTATCTAGGGGTAAAGGAAGGATTTTTAATGCCAACCATTTCTTATTAAACCATTTAGCTTATCTGTAATTCATAAAATGCACTTGATCAATGCAGAACTTTCACTGAATGGAGGTCAGCAGGAGTTTTGCAGACAAATTAATGGCAAGAAATGACACCAGGCATCTAAGACACCCTTTCACCTTTTTTCTGGCTAAGCGCAGTCAACATTATCAGGTATTTCTATTCAGACAATAGGGTCTGGACAGTGAAAAAGGCACCTAAACTGAAGGGATATAGGAATAGGGTGCTGGACTAGATGATTTCTCTTGAGGTCCATTCCAGTCCTACATTCTTTGATTCTATAAAAGAGTGAAGTAAATGTTAGAGGTAATACTGTCAGTAAGCAGCAGAATTAGTTGGCCCAAGAAGCCTCCACCAGAGTCCTGCCTCTACAATCTATGATCATTTCAAAGAACTACAAAGGTGAGTAAATTGTGTCTCCATGACTGAATTTAACTCCATAACCTACAGTTTAAACTGAGTTAATATTATTATTTAAACACAGTTCCTCATATTCAGGCCTCACAGACCTGTGTAGCAAGGACAGGATAGGCTCATTATTGAGATATGGGACGGATGCACCAGTTCTCCCAAATCATATTAATATTTCATACTTCCATAGCACCTTCCTTCTGAGGATTTCAAAGCACCTGAAAACATTAACACACACACAGTCTTTGTGAGGTGAGTGTCGTATGCAGTTTTCAGATGGGGAAACTGAGACAACAGATATATCAAGTGATTTTCCGTAGGTCATGCAGCATATTTGTAACAAGGCTTGGAATGAAACCAATCTCTGAATTCCAAGTTCTGTGCTTTAGCCTCTATAGATTGTTCCATCAGAGAGAGAGAGCAATGAGCTGCATATCCAAAATCTGAAAGCCCTTTGTTCCTCGAAAGCTTGATTAAACTAGTTATGTCTCTATTGTTGTGGCCTGAAACAATGTACAGATGCAGCAGACATGTTTCTGGTTTTAAATATGGTAAATGTCAGGGTTTTATGCATTTATTAGCTGGCCTAATTATTCTATGTCCTCCACAGTTCTCTGCCATAATTACCACTCACAGTTGTGACACCTACTTCTAAGGGGAGAGCTGATCAGCTGCAGGATTTCTTTACTCCTGGAACAGGCCAGCAAACTGCATGTGACACCAGCAGATGTTTCTGGTTTTAAAACCATGGGAACTTCACGAATTGTTTCCCCCAACCTCCCAGGATTAAAATGCCACCATGGATGAAAAGTTGGAAATGTTTGTCAGGCTCTGAAGAAAGGCGTGAATTAATGATACAGTAATTTGCTTCTTACACAGTCCATTTTTTGTTTTAAACAGCAGAAACAGCTGATGAGGCTACAGAAAAGACCATTAGCAACAGTATTGCTGTGTGCAGTTTTGCCATTACAGGTATCATAGCCTTTGCATTATCTACATATGTACTGCAGTACATGGAGAATTACACGGAGACTGTCACTCTCAAGAATGCCTTATAAACCAGTGTCTTTTGTAAGGGTTACAAAATTCCCATTAACTCACGAGGGTTGTACTGAATTGTGTTTGCAGTGTAAAGGGAATAGTTTGGTTAGGATTCCGTGGTTGTAACAGTACAAGAAGAGGGGGGGGGGGGGAATCAATAAGTTCCATGTAAGCAAAGTCAGAGCAACCTTTAAAATAATAAGACAAATCAATTTATTTCACAAATGTCTTAATTTCCAAATGCCATTGTTTGGTGCTCCCTGCTGTCATTGCCCATGACATTTGAGAAAACTTGGCTCTTAATCATTTAGGTGCAGCAGGAGTTATCATGTAACAGCCATGCTAAAAGATTATACGTTCACCCCAGTGAAGATCTAGTGTAACAGCCTTATTCTATGGAGTAAAGAGGGATGGAGGGAGAGAGGCAGGGGAGACAAGTTTTAAATATGGACAGAAAATCCCTACTTTATTGCTATATACAATGAAAAGTAATTACAGAGAAAAATGAAAGCTGTTTCTTGCTGTTAGCAGGAAGAATAAGGGAATTCTGTTCCTTTTTAAAGCTTTGAGTCCATTTTGATATAATTGGTTCCAGAATTATTTATGACATTAATTGCTGCATTATCGACTGCCTGTCAGCTCTTCTGGCAGTTAGTCCATCTTTCTTACCACAGAAAGCCAGCTCAGCCCAAACTAGACTGACAAGCTAATTATACCCATCTCCCCCTCAATGACAAATGCTGCTCATAGGAAACCTTTCTAGAAATAAGCTTTCATTCTTTCCCCTTTTTCCTGAGCCAGACATAACCGATATCTCAAGGTACAGATCACAGCTAAAACTCTGCTCACAGGGCTATTAGCTCTGAACATCTCACTTGAGCCAAAAAACCTAAGCATCTTATGTTATCAAACTGTATGTCATTCCCTGGTGCTAGTTTTCTGTGAATGTGCACTGGGCCATGCCTGTCACTCAAAGCTGTGTCAGAAAGAGTAAACCTGACTGAATTAGCTGGGCCCTTCTTAACAGCGTAGCCAGGACACTGACAGCAATTCCAGGATTCAAAAGAGAGGCTTTGTATTTTCTGCATTTATGCTTCCAGAATCAGTATTTTATTGCTTTTATTTTCTCTTATTCCACATATGGTGCTCAGATAGGTCTCCTTTGGGGAGTTTGTATTGCACTTAGCACTATGCAGTTCTGGTCCATGAACTAGGATTCCCAGCTGTTAATGCAATACAAGTAACAATTACAACATACACATTTAAATATATACGTCAGCTGTCTATTATTTTACTCTGTAATTCCATGCCTCGCTTCGCACAAGTACAAAGATTTTCTGATAGCTGGTAACTGGGTATGAGTCAATAGTTCTAGTAGAGAGCAAGAAGGTCACGATGAAGAGGACAAGAGGCAATGGGTTCAAACTACAGCATTGCAAATGTAGATTAAATCTTAAGAAAACGTTCCTACCTGTAAGAGCATTAGGACAATGGAACAGACTGCTTAGGGAGGTTGTGGAAGCGCCTTCACTGGAGGCTTTCAAAAGAAGGCTGGATAGCCATCTGTCTTGGATGGTTTAGACACAGCAAATCCTTCATCTTGGCAGGGGGCTAGACTACATGACCTTTGCGGTCCCTTCTCTGACTCTATGAAAATTTGTTGTTGATGTATGGTCTATGTAAAATGAATTTGCTACTGAACAGGATCCCATATCACAAAACCGACAACACAACTGGCACACTTGCTGGTAGTCTCAGAAGACTAAGGACTGAACTACCCTCCCAGCCTAGAGAAAGGCCTTTCAAGTACGAGCTGAAAGAGATTGGAGGGGCAGTGTAAATTATTTTACTTTACCACTATCCTGTTCTCCAATGCTCTTAATCTGGCACCCATCAACAACACTAAATTTAAATTGTTTTGTGAATCTGAAAAAGAAATATAAACAAAATGGTACTTAGTATTTCACAGGCACGCAGTAGGAGGTGACCACAGACACTGTGGTTGCAATGGTAACTTCTCATTTTATTGAACAGTGTAGTAAGACATTCCATGAATAATGTCAAGGAAATGACAAATAAAATGAACACTGAGCATATTTGATTTACATCCTGACCATTTTTAGAGTATTTGTATTCTTTATTTTGAGAGAGTTGAACTGCTTGAACAGGACAGGCTTCCTTTGGTTGAGAGATCTAGTTGCCAAGGAAAAGGAGGAGGGGTAATTGAATACAAGTCTTGCACATATTACACTTTTCCAAAGTAAAATCCATGGGAAAAATGGCACATAAATTGAGTCTAAAGTATTACAAATTGGCTACTTAAACCACTCCATACCTACGAATGGTGTGGCACTGGAGGCCATCTTTCTTAGGATGCTTTTCTTTCATGAAGCAAGTCAACAAGACCTGGAAGGAGAGGACTGAGATTTCAAATTAACTGTATTCTAAAATACTGTGGAGAAATTAAGGAGAGAAAGGAAATCAGGTAAGCACTGAGATGATGCAGAAGAAAAAGAAACAAAAGCAGTACTTTATGTTTTGCCAGCAAGCCACCTTATATGCCATCACAGCAAATTGCTGTGTCTATATGATACCCCTTCAGGATTTTTGAGGTGGTGAAACAGACATGAAATACTTAGCAGGCATTTATAGACTGTTAAAATCAGACCAATTACAACTGACAGGAACTCCTCTGGAAATTCTAAATTCAAATGTGAGAATATGGTTCTAACTGACTCACATCAGCAAGTGCACAGCAAAAGGCAAAAGGATTCAATACAATATTTCACTCCTGAAGTGGTTGGATGGATTCAGTTGCTCCTATACAGTTTATAAATCAACGTAAGGTCCCGATCCTGCTCAGAAGAGTAATGCATTGAAGGCAAGAGGGCTACTGTGTGGATGAAGTGAATAGGAGTTGGCTTTAAATTTAAGTTCTTAAGGATCCTCTGAAATATAAAATTGTGATATAAATGGTTTGGAACCATATTTAGCACTGGATAAGTGATTGTTACTCATGTGAAACACTAGAAGTTCCCATTGTAGAAATGGGTTTTGTGTATGTAAGTTCTATCAACTACTCACTCAGGAGTCACTGCTGGAAAGATGCACACATAGGAGTAAATGAGCACAAAAACAGGAGCCAAACTGAAGACTTTTTTCACACTCTTGTCCAAAATGTTAAATAAAAATAATTTCCTTAAATGTACAGTGTTCATTTAGAGCTGAATTGAACTTCCACTGACTTCGGTAGGAGTTGGATCAAACTCTTTAGCTTTTGGGGGGAGGGTTTGCCATTTACTATGTATATGTTCATCACCTAACATAATGGGACCCAAACCTGGTTGAGACCTCTGGTCCCACTACAAAGTATTATGATGATGATGATGAATGAATTATTTGTTTTACAGTCTGCAATCAGGACATGGGACCTATTGTACAAGGTACTGTTCAAACATATAATGAAAAGATGGTCCCCTTCTTCATAAATATTAAATAAGAAAAATAATCATGTAAAACTGTAAAGTTTTTATTTATCACTGTCTAGATTTTATTTTTTAACTTTAAAAATATTTTTGTGGCTTAATATTTTACTTTTCTTCAACTTCAGGGAGCTGATTAAATTATATTCACTTCTGCATCATATTTTGTTGCAATGGTCTTTTTTAAACTAATTCACGAATGTTAGTTAGCAATACAGACCAATTATAATTTACCAGTTGAATAATAAATTCAAAAGAGAAAAATATTGTTCTCATTCATTCACATTAACCAATGTCCAGGGAGGAAAACCAAATGGCATTTTCAGCATCACTGTCCAATATTTTAATGAAAAGGAGTTGCTTGTAGTGAGCTTAAGTTATACATATAGTAGTCTGTTGGGGGTCTTCATTTGTTAAGGTTCAATTAGTTAGTATATGCCTTAAAATGATACTCCTTCAATCACCAACATTTTGAGTGATTTTTAAGGACTCACTGACAGTTGAAATAAAGTTACTGGGGATTGTATACTGCTGACCTTGATAGCTTTTCAGTTTAAAACATTTTAGAGGTACATGTACAACACCTTAAGTGGGGGGAAAAGAAAGCAAATGCCAGGAGATCTATTAGAAACAAGATGCATTTGTTTTTGACTTCTAATTAATCAGGATAACATCTCTGTCAGCCATTGGACAGTAAAATCAATAGCTTGGGCAGTCTGACTGCCAGTTAGACTTATACACCAACACCTATTATTGGAAACACTGTGATGTATTTAACCATTTCATCCTTTATTATATTAAAAAAATGACCAGTCTCTTTGAGAGCATGTGGGAAGGAGAGTTCAGCACCACAACTGGTTGTCTGCCCTTCCGTTCCTCCCATTCCACCCTTGAGGGCTTTTGTTCTACTGGAGTGAGCATGACAAAATATATATATATATATATATATATATATACATAATGTCAATCAACACTGTCAAAACTGTAGGAAAGTCAACATGTGGCAAATATGGGAAACAATGGAGCTGTGCAAATCAGCAAAGAATGCTGGAAATGAGACTGCTGCAGCCTGCTCTACATAGATGAGATGACTCCCAGACAGAGCCGGAGGTGACTTTCAAGAAGTCCAGGGGAAGCAGATTTAGAAATTATTCCAGCCTCAGGCCCGTATATTCTATAACTATGACTATTCTTTCAGGAACAAGGTGCTTCTAGCATTGGCCCTTTGCACCAAAAGCAGCCAGTCCCAAAGTAGAGCAACCCTGGAGCTGCCCTATTTTAAACTGGCCAGTCAGCCAGCCTCACCATCAGGGATCCACAATGGTCTCTCAAAGCTACCTTTACCCCATTCTGGCCCAGCTCCACTTGACTAGAGAATCTAGCACATGGTGTTCTGAGTTATTACTGCAAAATATTGAAGTACCAATTGTTACCTAGCAGCTCTGTGTTCTTGGGGAACCAGGGCACAAAACCCCAATTGCTCACCTGAATACCCTCCCACCACCACCACCTGGCAGGCTGCTTGAACCAGAAATCAAAGACATTCTCAATATGAAAAGGCAGGAGACAACTGAAATCCTCCCCATCAAGGGTGAGACAACTCCCCATGCCTCATAAGCATCTCAGTTAGCACATGAATGGAGAACAGAAGCTTCATCTACATCGAAGGTGGAACACGCACAGAATTCTGGGATTGGTACAGCAAGGAACACACTGAACTCTGGGATTGCTGAAGCAGGGAAGCACTGCATGTTGGGAAATCCCTGCTCTTGATGTAAATGAACTAACACCTGTACACATCCAGCTCCGCAGTTATCAGACCATTCTAGGTATTGATATGCAAAACACTATATCCTGGTTGCATTGTGAGCTCTCTCTGAAGGAAGGATGCCCTTCCAAGAATGATCAGCTCCTTTTGTATCCATAAACAAACCTGGGATCTACAAAAACCCCCTATCAGAAATCAAACGGTTGTTCTGATGCTTGGATCCAAACTCTGCATCAGTTCCACTGTAACCTGTCTTCTCTTCCTGACTGATCGTGTTGGGGGCTCTGCCAGACTCAAAGCACTCCAGACCCTAAGATGACAAACCTGTTCCTGGAAACCTCTGAACTGCATGGAGTGGTGAGATCAACCCCACCCCCTTCTTCCCCCAGCAGACCTTTTCTCTCTCTCTCCCCCTCTCTCTCTCTTATTCCAGGTATAACTTTCTACTTTTGTAATCAAACCTGGGCTAGCTTTCTCCAATACCCCAACTGTAATTGTGTAGTATTGTAAACATTTGATTGTTCTTCTCTCCTTGTATGGTATTACTATTAGTATCATAAGTTTTATATACCTAGCAATAAAATAACTGTTATACTCATGCTGGTTGCCACTTTCTTTCTCCCTCTCTCTTTCTCCAAACTGCATGTGCTCTTTTGTGTTGTTGGTCCCTGTCTTGCTCTGTAGTAACGCTTCTTTTATCTAAGCCAAAGATCCCTGGAGTGCCCAAAAATCCTATGGGGTGTGCTCATCAAGGGTGTTACTGCTAGAACAATTGTGGTGTAAAGGGGCATATGAAGGGGACAGCCAGGAAGTGCTACTCTTCCTAGCCTACGGAGTCCAGGGGCAAAAGAGGGTGCAGCTCAAGTGCTGTTTGACCCAGCCTGATTGATTCCAAGGGGCAATTAAGGAGAGTAGACAAAAAGGTGCTGTTTGGACCCAGCCTGCTCTATTCTGGTGTGTTGCACAGGGGCATATAAGGGTAGCCACTGAGAGTGTGGTGTCACCCAGCCTGCTGAGTTCAGGGACATATAAGGGGTCAGCTGAGAGTGCTGATAGCCTGGTCCACTCAGACGCACTAAGTTGAGCTGAACTGTGTATATGTGTGTGTATCTGGGGGGGGGGGGGGGGTTTGAATCTGGTGCTGGAGGAACCCAGCCCTGAAAACCTTAGGTCCTGCAGGATAGCTCCATTGGGAGGGGGCTTGTAGCCCTATAAACACACAAGTAACACAAGCATTACATTAGTAGAATCACACCCCTAGAATCACACCCCCCTTCCAGGAAGGTAATCCTAATAAATGAGCATACCCCAAGGTGAAGGGCAAATCTGGTAACACTCTCCTTCTCTGCCTGTTTCTTTGTCTTTTCAATTCACCTAACATAATGGGACCCAAACCTGGTTAAGGCCTCTGGCCTTACTATGATATATATGATGATTTATTGGTATTACAGTATTACTTCCCACTTGAGTCTCTTTTACCATTATGTTTAGCATCTGTAAATCCTGACCCATCTAGTTAAATACTTTGTTTAAAAATAAATCCCACATACCCCAAGATACAAGAGGTGATAGGTTATAAAAGTTAGTCACTCTGAGTGTCTCACTTTGGAAGGCCCCAGTCAACTTGATCCTGGCAAACTGACTAGTTTGTTTTCATTCCCCGTCATAGTTTTTAGTTGAAAAAAAGGGCGACAGCTATTATTAATAAAGAAAAGCAAGGACCTCCTGTGTAATCCCGCATAGGATAAGCAAAATACATTATAGCCCAACGTTCTCAATTAGATTGTATTATGTTTACACATTTAACAAGAAAGATACAAATGGGCCAGTAATTATGATATGAAGGTGTTTTGTGCCATATTTGCCTTTTTCTATTATGCACAATGATCAGATGTACACTTAATTACACTTAATAATGATAATTGCAGAATTAATTTATAATGCTACAAATTAGTTCAGTCAGACATTCTATCACAGAGAGACTGCTATGAAAGCAAATACAAGAGAAAACAAATTCTTAAAACCCACACCACACTCCAGGGGACTTTTGACATATCTTCTTTTGCTGCACATATGATATATTATTCACTGAGGGGTAACTCCCATTAAGGCAAATGGGAGTTACTTGCATAAATTCCCTGAAAATCTCTGGCAGAACAGAATCCAGAGTTTCTGTCACAGAGATAAATAATGTACAGCTGTTGCTGCAGATTATATATGCAGGCTCAATTAGGGCCCAAGTAAGTATCTGGAGTCTCAACAGAGTAACATGAGTGAAAAGATTCTCTCCTTAGTTTAGTCTAGTTTTTCCTAAGTGAAGTTTATTTCTTATATATTAAGAAATAATAATTAAATAATACCCAACTCCCCACCTCTAAATATTAAAGTCAACATTTTAATCACAATAAATTTAGAAAATGGAGAAAGAGGTTTCCCTCAATGACCTTAACTCTGCCCTCTTGTACATAGGCACTAACAGAGGATCATTACACAATTACACACGAGTAATAAAAATTGACGGCATTAGCAAAAAGGTACACTTTGAAAGCATAATTCCAATGTACACACTTCTACTTATTTACTAAACTATTTGAAAAATCAACAAAACAGTTTTACAATACATTTTGTAATTTCAAAGACATTTTTGTTCCAAAATGGAACAATATTTTATATTTTTAAGTTCTTTAATTTTTTTTTTTTTATTTTCAAAATTTCAATATGTCAGAAACTTTGTATTTTGTTTTCCCCCCTATAAAACTGTGGCTACCACTCACCTCTTCCAGAGCCCCTTTAAGAACTCACTCAGTTTCCAGTTGCCTTCTCAGCCCAAAATCATTTATTCACTCTTCACCAGACTGGCTACAGAGTTTGTTCAGAAACAGAACTCAAAAGTCCCAAAACAAACACACACAAAGTTTTTCATTTGTTCCAGCTCCACATAGTCTCTGGGGTTTCTCTAGTTCAAGGGATTCCAAGCTTTTCCTTTCTGAGCTTCCCCCACCCCCCAACATGCTATAAAAATTCTATAGACCACCTGTGCCACAACAACTGTTTTCCTGCATATCCAGTAGATTAAAAGGACTGGCATTAGGGGACAGCAAGCAAGGCAATTGCTTAAGGTCCCACGCCAAAGGGAGCACTGGGAAGCTAAGTTGCTCAGGCTTCAGCATCAGCCCTGGGTGGCAGGGCTCGGGCTTTGGCTTTCTACCCTGGGCCCTAGCGAGTCTAACGCTGCCTCTGCTATCTAGTTTACTTTTGGTGGGTCCCCTGAAACTGCTGCCCAACTTACTGCCAGGTCTCCTTCCTCTGGCAGTCCCAACTATTTCTCTCAGACCACAGCCCAAGCTTCCTGCTGCCATTTATATTTCAATCACTTGACTCCTTTGAGGTGGGGTTCACTTTGTAATCAGGGCCGTCTTAGTTCCCAGCTCTCCAGCCCAAAGGCAGCCCACCCTGTTATATGCCCTTTTTTTCCTTTGATCCTGTTGCCATGCAACAGAATGAATGATGGTCCCAGATTTTTGTTATTTTTCCCCCTCTACTTTTTCACTTGTACTTGTTTTCATTTTTCCTTTTGTCACTCTGTAACTTTTCAAAAGGTGAAGACGTTGACAAAAGTTACAAACTGACAAAAGAAAAGATGAAAAAACTGAAAATAATGGCTATAATTAATTCTGCTACATTCAGTGGCAAAAAAAAAGGAAACAAAACAACCAAGAAAAATAAAGGGGAGGGTGAGGAAGAAAGGAGGGGGGGGGGGGGAAAAAAGACCAAAATTTCAAATTTGTCATACACCGAAGTGTCTGGTTTTGATAAAAAACAGGAATTTTTTCCAAAAAATGGAAGTTTTCCATAAAAATTTCCAGTTTCCAAAAGAGACAATATCTTCAATTAAAAAAGAAGTTTCAAACAAAACATGATTTCAACCAGCTGTGTTATTCATTCAGTTACTGGATTCACTTCAGGAGCATTCCTTCTGACTTGAAGTCAATGAGCTGTGATTTAACACTTACTTAATGGAAGTCAGTGGGTCTGCCCAAACTGTTTCTTGGTTAGTTTTCAGAATTTCACATGATATTTTCATTTAGCAAAGTGAAAAAACAGTTTGTTTCTGGAGAAAAGTGCTTCTGGCCAGAAACCATGAAGCTCAGTACTTTGAGTCCACTCGACAGAAATGCTTCATCCATTGGAACTCCAAGTCAAAATTTGTTTTCAGACACCCCATCACTTCCCCCACAAAAAAAAACTTCAGAGCAAAGCATTGTGCTTCACCTGCTTTTTCAAGGTCTTACATATGAAGCCCTAAACTGGCTAGGTTCATTTAAGGCTTTACCCCTAGTTTACTGCAAAACTTTGGGAGCCTTTTGATAAAGCTTGGCTGAGTTCTGAGTTTCAAACAAAGCAGATGAGCTCTATGTGGCTGAGTCCTTTCTTGTGCACATTCAAAACGGCTTTGCTGCCAACCTGCATGACCAGAATGCAGTCTGGGAGGTGGGGGAGGAGGGACATTTGATTTTTACCAAATTCAGTGAAATGCCAACTTGTTTTTTGCATTTTTTGGACCAAGTCCTCTCTTCCAGCTCATGCAGCCCAAACAAATCGCTCTTCTCAATAGCTATTCTGTGGGGGAAAAGAGGAAGGAATCCTCCCCTCAGATTTTCAGAGTGACGCCAGAGCCTCTCTGTGGTTGGAGCTGCAGCCTTCTCACTTTCCCAGGCTGAACAGCCCGGTAGATAGCATGGCCCAACCCCAACACACACACTGACACACATACACACCCAGGAGATATGTTGGACGGGCTGACACGCTTAGCGGAGAATCCACCAGCTCTGGCCTAGTTATACCACACCCTCACACAAGCCTCATGCGCGACAACTCCCCCATGGCATGTATGAAGAACACACACTGCACAGCCACCCTAAACCCTACCTGCTACTGACAACTGGACAATCTTGTTGCCACAACTTGACTTCCCTCTGAATGTGCAGATGAAGGGAGAAGATAAGCTCTTCACAATGCAGCTCCACCTATCACACATCAGTTTTACAGGAAGAAGCCCATGTCCAGCAAGATTCTCAGCATCTTCTACTTACAGAAGGAACTAAGGTGAGCCATGTTTGAATTTGTGTAAACCGCCATCAAAACTGTTTGAAACTGTGTAAATTGGCATCAGGGACTGGTGATAGATGCACTTTAAAATGTTCAGAGTTCAAGCTCAGTTTGGTTAAACATCCCAAAGTTTGGATGCTCATTGAAATATCTGAATCTTTTGGTGTGAGAGATTAGGCTTTTTCCTGAGATAATGGTTTTCCTGTTTCTGATCCCAGATGGAAATACCAAAGCAACAGTATTTCTCATAGTTTCTATGCTTCCAGCTCTGCTCTTGGCTGGAACGTAGAGAGGCAAAGAGAAGAGTACATTTAAAAATAATTAGAGGACAGAAACAAAACAACCTCCTACCCATACCCCCTGCTCGCAACACCACACACAAATCTAAAGGTAGAGGAGAGGTAACAAACTTATTTGCCAATCCTGTAATCAAAGCTTTGTGCAAAATGGTGTATTATACACACATTCCATCCTGAAATCTCATGTTCCACCATCATAATGTCTATAACACTGTAATTGTCTTATTCACCTGCTTTAGCATACAGAAGAAATACTGTTAAACTTGTGCGTCATTTATCACCATGCCTAGGTAGCCAAAATATTTAAGTGGAAACCAGTCCTATAGCCTGTAGGTACCAGTGACATTTTTATATGAAGGATTTTTTTTTTAAATGCAGTTTGCCAGAGGACTCACATTATCAGCGTCTGATTGTATTTGGAAAATGCTAAAATTGAATCCACTCTATTTGCCTCCCAGGCCATTAAATAAAAAAGTGTCCCTGATATTAAACTGGAAGTTAGGCAAAGATCACACACTTATTCACTGTAATCAATGACAAGCTAATGGATATTAACTATAAATTCTCTGTAAAGCACTTGAATCATGTGATCTCTGATACAATCCAGGTGCCATTCTAAGCAATCAATCATATCTGAACAAAAGTTTGCAGATACCCATTAAAAGCTGCAGTGTTTCAAACAAAATTTCTGGCATTATATTTACAAACAAGGTGATTGTTATAGAATGTTGACTGCACCTCAACATTACAAATACATATTTTTTTAAAGATGATCAGAACCTCAGATTGCAAAATATTCAGACATACTATAATCAATAGCGCATCTGATCTCTGGTACAATAATCATCAGAATCAACCAGATCCTCTGCTGGTGTAAATCAGTGACATCAATGGAGCTATGTCGATTAATACCAGCTGAGGATCAAGCCCTTTTTCTTTATTAATTTTGACTCTTGAAGAACATCTCTGGCATGATCATATTTCTGAATACATAGTTCATGCATTTGGGTCAACTTTAGAGAACAGCTTGACAGATTTATGCATATGTCTTGGGGAAAATATTTTTTAAAAGTCTGCTGACCTTCTGTCTACCTATATTTGATAGCTGGTCTGTGTTAGCACCACTTTATAATATCAATTAGACTAGGAAGAATTATTTTGAGTTTTCTGAACTATTACTACCACCCATGTCCATTTGTCTTTTTTATTCTCTAGATGTGCTATGACAAGGATTAAATGCGACACACACCAAACTTTGAATGTCCCGCAGCCAGCTCCAATGGCTTGGATGCTGTCATATTGAGCTACATCAGAAGCAGTGGCTCAATGGCTGCATCTGTGACACATGTCAGAAACTTTTAAATGTCTGCTCTTTTTTTCATCAGGATGCTTCTGTATCCTAGCTAGGGAAGAGATGACATTTTGTGTTTGGGTGGAACTTGTTGTGGTTCCCTCTTCCTGCCTCCTCTAACTGTCAGCCTGAGTTTCCCCTAAACATATCAAAATGCAGACAAATAAAACTTGTCATTTAGAAATATATTCAGTAGTAACCATACTTGAAAACAATGTTTTAGAAGGAAGTTGGGCACATTTTCTCATAGAATGATGCGCTACACAAAACACAGCACCAGGCTATCACTGACCTTTGTTATGTGCTGCCTTAGAAGACTGATGTGCAAAACTCAGATACACTTGAATTCCTTAACATTTCTGTTCTTTTTCCATTAAAGTGGAATAATTTGGCATATAACTACATCATGTATCGGGGTATTGCCAAGGCTTGGAAGAATTAACATTTTGATAAAAATATATAGTTTAAGGGAAGAACATGGATCTGCTAGTGCATAGGACTGGGCTCCCTGGGATGAGTCTCATTAGTTGAAAAGGAAGGGGGCAGGGGGGAGAGGGGGGAGGAAGCAAGCTTGCTTCATTCATTTTGAACAAATATATGTCATTCTTTTAAGATCAGTCTTGAATTGGTTTGTTTTCCAAAATGAAAAGTAACGCAACCCCCAGACTCCTTGATTATGACATTTTCTCATCAGGTTTAAATGATATTATGAATAGTCTTTTATTTTCCCCATTTCCCAAAGCAGCTTGAGAACTTTGAATTTTCCTGAAGTTATATGTGACTGTGCTTGGGAGGCCAGATTTAGTTCACACGGTTAAACACTGTGTAATTTTACTCTGGGGCTCTCTTTGCCCGTTTCAATGGATTACATTTAGTAGGTTTGACTAGCACTTGGACCTGTAAAACCTCTGGCTTCTTGTAACAGTCTGTCTGGTTCCTAACTAAGCTGTCTATTGCCAAACAAACCAGCAAGAAGAAATAAAAATGCCACTGCAGGACACTCATACAAGGTTCAGGCCATTTACCACTCAAAACATCTCTCTCTCTTATTCTTCCAAGTGATGTGAGCACTTGTAAAAGAGGTCATATTTACACATGCTCCCTGCCAGCAATCTTGGAGGTGTTAGATACCCCCATTGGGTAGACGTGGACATGCCCCACCACCCTCTTTGCATATACCGGCAGAGCAGGTTGGCCACAGAGGGGAGAGCATGTTCCACCCTCCTGTGCAGCACGTGCATTTCCCCTCTCTGCTGGAATGTTCTGGAAGGCATTGCAACCTGAAGCACAATGCCTCCTAGAGCTCCCCCTGTATTTGTACGACACCTCAGGCCAGTGCCTCAGTAGCATAATCTGCCCTTAAGGCTGTCCTCAGCATGGCTTCACTCTCAGCCCTTTCCTTTGAGACTGGCTGGCCTCTCATCTCTGTCATGTCGCATCATCACCCATTTGCACGGCTAAACAGGTTACTTCTGAACACACAGATTATATTCACTTGCCCGGAGAGCATACAAGTTACTTTAGAATCCAGGGCTCCCATATTCCATTCTTTGCCATATAAGAGGTCACTAGAAAAAGTTAATGGCAAACAAATGACCAGAAATACTACCTCACGCAGCCGAGTCAGCCTCAGAATTTACTGCAGTGGAAGGTCAGAGAGCCAAATTTGATGGGTGGATTTTTAAAGGGGTCTGGGTACATTTATGACCCTGAGTAACACGTGCAGTTAAGGGTGCTAAGATAAGAATAACCAGATCCCTATTCTCACAGGATTGCATCTCCCTCTTTTTCCCCTGAATTGAGAGATGGGGAGAAGTGCTCTGCTGGCAGAATATGAGACTTGACAGAGCAACTGTGAGTTGCTATGGCAAAATCCTACATTTCACCTGAGAGCTACTTGTGCTTGATGCACCAATGACACTGCACTGGCATACCACATTTTTCTTATGGACATAGAGGTATTTTCTCCTTTTTGACATGCACACATAACACCTTGGTGAAGATAAGACTGACGGTGCAAAGAAACAAACATATTAAATAGTCTGCCATTGTTTCTACAGCTATGATTTCAAAGCAGTAGGTGGGAGGCACACATGCTAATTGTGCTCAGAAAATATGCGCATTAGTGCCACAAATTCACACCAGCTCGAGAAGACAACAGAGGGACAGCTCTAATTGTTACCACAGTCCAGAGTAATTGCAGCAGCTGAAATAAAAAGTGTGGCAGCACAAGTTATCTTTTGCCTCATGTTTATTTAGAACTGGGCAAAATAAGGACAACCATAAGATGCACATTCTATGTGCAGAGCTTATAGCCCTTTAGCTAATTAAACCCCACAACACACTATGAGGCAGGGAAGTATTATTTCCATTTTACCAATAGGGAAACTGAGCCACAGACTGGTTTAGTGAATTGTTATAAGAAATTGCTGAAAATGCCACAAATAGAACCCAGATCCACCCCTTCCCAGTCCTAAAGCTTTCATCACAAGACCATCCATCCTTCCAGAGACAACGTCTGCAACGAAACCTGATGCTCCAGGAGGTTCTCTCAGGTTTCAAAATTTTCAGTGAACCTGAGCCCCAAAACAGGTAAAACATAACCTCTAAGCCTCAAAATCCAAACTGCAAGCAAAAAGGAAGGTCTGAAAAAATCATCTCCTTCCATTTTGATTTGACAGATCCACACAAAGCCAACCCAGCAGATTTCCCTAATATCTAAACATTACAATTACTTTAAAAATAGAGTAAAATTGTGTTAACAATGCCAACTTCTGTTCTGATGTAGGAATTCATGCTTTCCATGTCATACAAATCAAAGGAACAAGGGGGCAGCATAATATCCAGAGACAGAAGACAGTCATTCAAGGTGTCCTGCAAGGTGGTCTTTACTTTTTACCTCTTTATGATGTTTTAAAAAGCCCCTTATTGCTTCTTTTCCTATTTTGCATTAGAAATTCAGGTTTTGATTACACTGATTTTCCTGGAAGACACAACGCACAACTCATAGTATTATGACATCATTAGTACCAAAGATATAAATCCTGAATAGAGAAAGGAATGTATATTTAACCTTACAGTTTAAAACCTTGTTTGACTTTGTTAACAGCTACCATATTTAACTCAACCATCTGGCAAACAGTTAGAAGCAAAGATCTTTTTGTTAGATAGACAGCATTCCTGCCCCTTCCATGAAAAGCTGCTAAAACTCCTGCTCAATTTTCTAATCCTAAAAGTCTTATAAAAAACAGGACATGAAAAGACCTGATGTTTCTAAGGTAAGGCTCAAAAAGAACTCCTATCATCCTCCTTCTTTGGGAAGAAAATTATTTCAGGCATTGTAAAGAAAAAAAAGAGAACACAACTCATTCTTATTTTAATCAATCACCTTTAGAAATGATCAAAACAAAAAATTCTCCTTTATGGGACAGGGTCCCTGGTTAGACTGTGTCTCCTATGATGTACTGTGGCCATGAGGCACAGCTGCACTTTGGCTTGAGGAGAGACCACACTGCATCATGGCAGATGTAGGCCTATCAGGGAGTCCAGCCCATAGAGAACAATGGGGACATTAGGCATCCAAACAAAACTCCCAAGAGACATTACAGCAGATCAGGTGGCCACACATGAATGTTGAACTGAATGAAACAAAATGTTTCAATTTGGAATAATCCGGCTTGAAAGTAAAGTATATCCTTTCAACTTTCCCTTAGTATAATTGGGGGGGAAAAAACCCCCCCAAAACCAGCAACATTGAAATTTTCCTCACTAAAAATCAAAATATTGCAGAAACTGCATTTTCCATTGAAAAAAAATATTGACAGAAAATTTTCCACCAGATGATCATTCCTTCTCCTGTCTCAGCATTTCAACTCTCGTTTCTCTTCATCACAAGTCTGTTCCACTGCGATTTCCTGTGTGCTGTGCTCAGTTAGCCCAGTCATTTGCCAGGCAGTTCTACCTATTCTCTTAATACTCTAAGTATTCCTAATGTATTTGAGAGTGGTGGAAGCACTAGCATAATTTCAAGCAGTTGCCAGCCATGATTTATTTCCATATAGGCTGAAGTAAATGAAGGAAGCAACCCAGGACACAATATGGGGACATACACTCCCAAAGTGTGTCCCATGATGATACTGTCCTTGCCTACACAGTGTGGATATCTGTCTCCTTCTAGTGGCTGGACCTCACAGATGTTTATGAATCAGCTACGGACTTCAAAACTCCCACACCTGGGTTACTTAGCCCAGACAGTTGAGGCTCATCCTTTCAGATCCAGAGGTACTGGGTTTCGATCGCTGCTGCAATG
Organism: Emydura macquarii macquarii; assembly: GCF_026122565.2. NCBI lineage: Eukaryota > Metazoa > Chordata > Testudines > Chelidae > Emydura > Emydura macquarii. The sequence goes on along the minus strand of NW_027130204.1, from coordinate 9,780,107 downwards.
ACCCATCTGTTATAATGACATGGATTGCCCTGTAACAAAATCTGGGTAATTCCGGCATTAAGGATAAAACTTGCCCTTTCCTCCATTATCCCAAACCATCATAGCTGATCTGTTTCTGGGATGGAGGTGGAATGCTGATATAGAATGAAAGGTTCTAGTACATTGCCTAATATCTGGCTCTGTTGGTTCAAGGAGACCCTCTATTTCCATTTTGGAATAGTGTGTATGTTCCCTGCACTTTGTAAATGCTGCTCTGAAGTTGATGAGAGTTTTGCCATTGACTCGAATGGAAACATGCTAAGATTCAGAATGTGTTTATACTATAAACTTGTAATTAACATTAACAGCTGGTAGGTTTTTACCCTTAAGCCTCATAAATATGGCTAAAAAAACATTTATCTGGACGTGGAAAATGGAGGTTTAGCTAGAGCTGTGCAAACCTTTCATGAAACCAAAACATAGCCTGATTTTTTTTTCAGGGGAGGGGGAAAGGGGATGCTTGAATCTCAACATTCAGGGCTGGTTTGCTAACCTTTCAACGAACTTGGGCTGATTTATGACTTCAGGTGACAACCATGAAAAGCTCAGTGGTGGTTTTGGCTGAGTTTTGCTTTCAGTTTTTGCTTAATCCTGAAACTCAGTGGGTGTGAACCCACAATAACCAAAAGTGAAAAAAGTTTGGCACGAATACCCTATGAACAGAAACCACCCAAGATTCACACACAGCTCCAGGTACACAAAGCGGTAGCTACAGAGAAGACACATTAGGCACCATCCCATTGTGAGACCTTGCAGCTTAGCATTCATTGGAAGGAATAGCTGAGGCTAAGGGTAATTGGTGGGAGATCAAGCTAATTGTAATATGGGCTCAGCTGATAACAGCACAGTTTACTTGGATCACGTACTAGTGCACTGGCATTTCCATTGCCCTTTATAATACTTCTGTTGGAAGATAGGTGGTGATTTGCAGGTTTGGGAAGTAGCCAAAGAAGGAGGATCTGAAGAGTAGTGTCGTGAGCTTTCTTCCAAAATCGATGTAGGAAATTTGGCTACCTGAAACATTATAAATGGTGGTTAAATCATTAGGGTATTAAAAAGGAAATTACTCTTGAACAGAGAGGATTTTGTTTTCTTCTCACTTGCATTGTAATCCTCTGACCAGTTCTAACTCAACTTCTAAGCTAAAGGAAATGAAAGAAAAGATGAATAAAATATCTCACATTTGACCAAATTCATCCCCAGTGTAACTTAGTTCAAATGGAGTTAAATCAATGGAGTTTCACCTGGGAAAAATTTGGCTCATTGTCAAAAGGAAATGAAGCAACTGTGTCCTCGTTTGCAGCTATGAGCTTAAACAGACTTATCATTACTTGGGAATTTCTGAAAACAATTCCCAGGTAAAAAGAAAATTGATAATGTTGAGCTGACCTAATATTAACCTCTCTGGGGGGAAAAAAGCCTTAAAAGAACAATGAAGTTCAAGAGCACAACACCTATAAAGCTTGTAAATTCTAAATTAAGGTTCCAAAGTTATGAGCATTGACAATTGCATCACAAACGTGTTAGAAAATTCCCTTACAACTATAAGTGTCTGTTTACCTGGTAAACATAGATGCACCAAGTATAGGTATAATAACTAGTTAGGTGCATACTTACTGTTTCAAAGGATTTGCAAAATCAGAGGAGCTTGTAAAATGGACAAGAAAATTGTCTTCAGATTTTTTTTTTTTTTTTTTTGCATTATTTCCCCTTTTTTCCTTGCAAAAATCCTAAGAAATTAAATTAACAAAATTAGTGTTAATGCAGCAGTATAAGTCAGGTACTCTAAAGCCAGGAGCTTTCTGACCAGTATCAACTCAGCAACCTTGCAAAATATGGTAATCTTTATACATCTTTCCCTTTAAAATATAAATTGTAATGCAGAATATCTTAAATTCAACGGTGTGCTCCAGAGTACTTGCTGGTGGTCTCAGAACTGTTTGCTCACAGGATGCTGACTCCTCCTGTTTACTTCTAGATGCTAAACTACATTGAAAAACAACTAAAAATACATAAAAACACTTTCTTAATTAAATTCCTATCACAGGGATATTCTATGGGAATGGAGGTGAGCCTGTAGAATTGCCATTATGAGGTAAGGTGGGTCATCAGATTATTTCTGACTGAGATGCAGTACCAGCTACAAAAAATACTTCCAGGACTTAAAGTATTTTTTTTTTCTAATCCACATCAGAAAAAGGTGCAGCATGTGCCATATGGATGAGTTAACACAGCCAGAGGAAACTTAACTTCGGAAATTATTTTGTTTTTGAGAGCTTCCTTTCACATTCCCAACATTGCATTACAGGGGTTTTTTTTGTTGGTGGTGTTTTGGTTTTGGGGTTTATTTTGCATTTGAACATATGAATACAATCCACGCAGAACTACACATATTTTCCAAGATGTGGTTCTCCTAAGAAGTCAAAGATGCTGAGATGATGGTGATGTTTTGTGAATGTGCCATGACCACGACTTAGTTTGTCCTTAAAAATATCTGCTTCCTTGAAGGCTTGTGGAAATACTGATTTGAAACCTTAATTTAGTTGTCAGCAAGACTAAGAAAGGGTCAGCTTCAGGTTGACAACACCCCCAGAGGCAAGTCCATCAGAGTCACCTAACCTAAAAGGTAACTTTTAGGAGGATTCAGATCTCTTTGTGTTATGTATAAAAATATATATTAATTCCCATGGCTTTCCTGAAATGTGAATGCTGGGAATTTTCTGCTCATTACCAGACAGTAAATGCCAAAATAAATTATTTTAAGTCTTTTGCTTTATAAATGTTGGGAAGAAAAGGTGCTTATTAAATACTTATTTGGACTAATTCTCATTTACACTAAGTCACCTTTGCACCCCTGTAGCAGTCTAAAGGAGCCCTAAAGTGGGCATAAATTAAACTTAAGACCCCTTTATTCTGTCAGACTGGTTTAAAGAGTACTTAGAATACATGAAAATCAGACCCTCTATTTTTCTGTTCTCTTAAGACTTCATTTCCTGTAATGCTCTGGCTTTCTCTTTCACTGTGTCTTTGGATTTTAAAATACTGTGTTAGAAAAAATATTTCCCTCCACGTTTCTAAACAGCCTGCTGTGTCTTTTTCATGCCTTCATATTTTCCATTTCTTACACACATTCCCAAGCGTGTGTTTTTATGCCTGTGTCTTTTTCCTTAATGACCAGAGACCTTGTCTTTGTGCCCATGTAGCTAAAGGGCTCCGTGTTTCCTGGAGCTGTCAGATCTCATTGAGAAAACCCTCCCTTGCAGATCAGAGAGGTTCTGAGGTTGAAGTTAGGTCTCCCTAAAATAGCCCTAATAGCACTAGGGTGAATAGATATGGTTGGCTGGTGGTTAAATATGACAGAGAGGAGGAAGTAGTGCAAGATGAAGGCCAACCTAGGCTTTGTTAAAAGGGAGTCTTGGAGTCTTTAGAGCTATTGGCCCAAATGATCACAAGTTCAGAGCAGTGGAGGCGAGAGAGAGAGAGGAAGAGAGCCTCCATGACAGGGCCAAAACTTCAGACTAAAGACAGGAGAAACTCCATTCGCAGGGCTGAAGCTATAGCCCCATTGGAAATAGCTCCAAGCCGTGTAGTTTGGTTTTGTTTGTTTTTCTTTATTCACGGGTATTTTAATGTGCAAAAACATCTTTTGGATTCTTATCTCTGACAAACATACCATTACATAATGAGGATGTTGCTGGATACAGATCCAGATGCCGATTACCCTTACTCAGGTCAAGTAGCACTTTCCTCCATGAGTAGTCCTGTTGGAGGCACTACTGAGCCTGATAATGGGTCTCAGAATCCGGCCATACGTAATTTTTCTTGTCTTTGCAGCTGACATAGTAGCAGAGCTTCTCCAAAGACATCATGACCTATCCTTAGAGGTGGCTTTCCATGAGGTGGGAAAGCATGCGGAAACCTTCACTGCCAATGTCTGCATGGTATCTTTGGAGAAAGAGAAGACTTTCGTCTCCACTGTTGTTCAGCTCTGTGGTTTGCTCTCCTCTCCCCTGCACATTAAAGAACAGAATTTTAAAAAATTAAAATAGGTGGAAGGGAACGAAGCAAATATATCTTATCCAGGCAGCTGAACTGGACAGCAAGGTCTAAAGAAGGATATCAGGTAGAGGTATAAGCACTGAAAAAGCAGACTCTGCATTCCAAGCGTTATGCTGCCCTCAGTGAAGCAGAAACATCAGTCTCAAAACAGACATGGCATATTTAACTATTTCATGCCATTGCTTGCTTTCAGCACAATGACATGGCAAATGAAACAGTCAAGAACACAGTCAACGATTCTCAGGAGCAGAGGACCACAAGGGTTTACAAGGCAAGTGATAAAACAACCTACCACAAGTTCCAGAAACCCTGACTTTGTAGTCACCTAATTCACCGTCTGACTCATAAGACTGACACTGCAAACTGATGCCTGGAAATGTAAGTGTCAAACATCCAGCGACAAGCTTGGCTATGTGGCTAGAATATTGAAGATATCAAATTTACCCACCTCTTTTTCAATCTGTGCCTGCCATTTTGCAATACAGACAGACAGGTTTATTAGAGCAAAGATGAGAAGCCTGCCCAAACTGGGCAAGAAGAGCCAAACAGATTACTTTAGGGTGAGTAATGACAAATGAACGTGCTAACTTCCATGCACATAAACCAGATACACGTGAGATTCATGCCAGGCCCGTACAAAACATGACCCAGATCCCCGTAGGTGGAATGTCTGCCAAGGGGAGGTGGTTATGTCCACAAACCCCATTCCTTGGGGATGGTTACAGAGGGCCGTAACTGGCCAGGAAATGGAAATGGCCAACGCCACTGGAAAATGGGCTGATTCTGAAACTGACCTCAAAGGAGGTCACCAATAGAGCTCCTATTGAGCCAAAGCTCTCTCTTCACCCATTTATAGTGAAGGAAGGACAATGGATGCAAAGGAGCCTGGTTGGTCAGGAAGATGTAATTTATGAGAGGGATTTTCAGAACCACTGAGTGTTGCCCTCAGTGGAAACAGCTCAACGCCATCACTGGGCATTTCTGAAAAACCCTCCCTACATCTCCTTGTACCAGCTGCAATTCATCTGGCCTATTAGTCCTGACTCTGCATTCCTTGCTGAGGCAAAACTGAAATGAATAGCAGGATATCAGTGGGAGTCTTGCCTGAGCAAGGACTGTAGGATCGGGCTCATCATACTTATTTAGATCAGGGAGTTTAGCATTTATGTTTCAAAATGAAAAGATCACTTAGAATTATGGGAGCCACTAGAAGAATTGCTATTAAGGCAGTAGCTGTCTCCACAGCAATAGCAAGAGGTGTCAACATAAGACCGGCACGGTCAGCTTACCACAAATACCTTTTATTCTTCTGAAGACATAGCAGCATGGTGGTAGCTGTTGCCTCAGCCTGAGAGCATGTCAGCATCTTTGAGGAACAGATCTTAATTTAGGCCCTGGAGCTGGCCAACATGTAATAACTTCAAAAGTCATGAAGTATAACTGTCCAGCCTTTGTAAATTACCATAAATGCAGCTGCAGTCTGAATGACTCGCATCAGTACAATAGGGGCCTTCATGGTAAGCTGCATCACATTGCTCTATAGTTTGCAACCACTCAGACTCTTATTTCTTGGCAATCTCTCGAACCTAAATAAGTACGTGTTGTGCCAAGGAGCTGACACTTTGCATAGCTGAGACATCCAACTCCTTCATATCTGAGTCTCACAAAAAGATCAAGGATCATAGCTACCCACCTTAAAAAGATCCAAAAAAGTACACATTAAAAAGAACCTAACAAGCAATTTTCAAGACGATACATCTTGAAAAATTGTGCACATGCTACCAAATAGGAAGAAACTATATAATCTTGGTTTAGTTTTGATGGATTAAAAGAAAATGGAAGCCAAACCTGGCAGAACGATAAAGGCAGCCATCTGACAACAGTACCTTCAGTGAATTGTGCAGATGACCATGTAGCTAGGATAATGGGGCGGGACTCAAAAGACGTGGGGTCATTTGTGTGATCCTGGCCAAATCATGTAATTTCTTTGTGCCTTAGCTACCCATGTGTAAGATGAAGATAAAGATTTTTCTCTCATATTCTTTGTTAGTCTTGTCTATTTTCACAGTGAGATTTTTTTGGGACCAAGACCGTCTCTTGCTGTGTAAATGTACAGCACTTAGCCAAATGGGGCCCTGAGCTCAGCTGGGGCTTTTAGGCACTAACATAGTGCAAATAATACGTATATATATTTTTTTCTTTTTCTATAACATACACAATATAGAAATAGAATAGAAAGACAGGCCCAATCCCAAGGTCTTTATAATCTAAGCATAAGATAACGGATGAATATGGAGAAATGGGGGGAAGACAGGAAAGCAATATCACACAGAAGGAGAAGCAGTGGTAACAGCACACCAGCGGCCTAACCATTAATACGTTTTTTGTAACCATCATGGCAGAGAGTTTTAAAGAGGCATTTAGAGAAGGAGAATGAGGTGGCCTTGTGGATGGTTACATGGAGCTCTTTATGGAAGAAAGCACAAAGGAGCTTATTTAAAACTTTAACAAGTGGACAATCAAGCCCGTCATCACTTGCTAAGTGGAGACAGGAGTCGTCGTCATGACAGAGTACATGTCTTATCCTTACCTCATATTGCATACCCTTTTGATTGGTAAGCATATGTGAATTCTCAGACCTGTTCACATCATTCAGAAATGGAATGTCTGGGACCTCAGTCATTTCAGATGATGATAGTTTTCTAAATTGCAGAATGTTGGGAAGTAAAACAGAGCAGGATGCAATAGCATCAGTTAGATCACTGAATCTGGGAAGGCCATTGCAAATCACTGAATTCTTCAAATTAATGGCTCAGCAAAACACACAAGATGAACAACACAGCTTCATAAATGTGTTCTGTTTGCATGAGATGACAACAGTAATTTAATCTGCATTATAAATACTTCACAATGTGTTAGTAAGGGAACCATGGCATATTTTGTAAAAGCGACATAGTCTTAGTAATAATTACACAAACAAAAATCATCATAGTGGAATTAAAATCACAAAGAGTGGCATGAAGAATGGAAATTTCTTGGTATGGAGGATTTTAAAATTTCCTTTTATACCAATTAGGAATAAAATTGGAAAACTTTGACCTGAAACTAAATTTCTTTCAGAATTTTCTTTTGGCGAGAATTTCATTTTTGACAAAACTGAAATGTTTTGGTTTGATTTTGACATTTTTATTTTATATTATGAAAAGTTATTTCATAAAAGGAAAAAAATCAAAATGTTTTGTTCCAAAAAATGTTGAAATTGGATTTTTTTTTGACAGTGCTGGAACCTTTTTCCTCTATTTGCTTCAAAATGAAATTTTGGTAAAATCAAACATGATTTCACAAAGACTTTTGATTTCGACAGAATAGCATATTCCAGCAGAATGTGGTTCCATTGAAGTTTTTCCATCCAGTTCAAAAACTCACGAAAGACCAGGAAATGAAAAAAAGGTCAGATTCCAATATCAGCATTGATTAGGCTGCATTGCACATCTTCTGTATATTTTCTGGTAAGCAGTTATCATGCTAGCAATAATTTTAGGCCCAAATATTCAAAAGGATGTGCGCATGCGAAGTGTCAGTGGGAAAGGGTCCACTTTTTGCAAACTAAGGGCCATATTAAATTAGAGATTTAACCAAAACAGCAATAGAAAATACTGGGTTTGTGCAGCAAAGCCCATTTCAGGCTGCTCTTAGAACCTTACACTTTGCATTTCCTGACTCTTCTTGAGCTTTTGAATGGTGCAGCTTTTAATAGCTGAAGGCATTTTGTTAAGCTTTCAATACTCATTTTTGTTTCTTACACAGACCAAGCCTGGAACAGTTCAAAAAGTTATGAACCTGTGAAAAAAATAAATGTAATGGAAACAGCATTGCAACCTTAACTATATCAGGCAAAGCTATGTCAGGGCAGAGATTTCTCAGCTGTCGTCAGTTTCTACCAGGGATAGCTGACAGGTGGAAAAGCATGGGCGGTGTTGAGTCTTATTGATCCTCGAGCCAGTTAAGAGCTAGTCTAATCTACACTCACAAATAATGGGCCCCATGGAGACTTCCACCCACTAGGGACTGCTGGAACACACCTAGGTTGAGGGATGGCTGCACAGGAGAAGGCCATACTGGCTGTATGCCTAATGGGGAAATCAAACTGCTTTCCAGTCCCTTTACACTGCCTGGTTGGTGCAAAGTGATTGGATCATAGCAAACAATCCAGCTCTGGGTACCTGCAATAATGTTGTTCCAAACTTCTTGGCTATAGCAGGTGAAACTTAATTCTAGGCACCCCATCCTTTGGACAGCTTCTGGATCTGAACATGCCGTGTAGGCTCATCTCAATGCTTTATATCACTCAAGCTGTTGTGAGAAGTGGGGAAGAGACTATTCCTTGTTTCTGTGCCAGTTATAAAGGTGAAGATAAGTAACGTTCTATGGTGTGCTTAACACCACAGTGTATCAGACTGTTCACCAATGTAACCTAATATTGGTTGGCTTTCTAATAATGAAGTCTGTGGCTTCATTAGGAAAATAGGCATATTTTTAACCTTATTAAACTAATTCATGTTAACAAACTTTACCACAACCAGCTAATGTATATTAAAACTGCAATTGCCTTGTCTAAATTAGAATTGTAACATGGGTTAGTAAACATGTTAAAAAGGTCTTTGCCCAGTGAAGATAAGCCCTATGTCACTGAATCTTTGATATATTCTCTTCCACAAAGACATGAAATCTAGAGGTGAGAAGTGAATAATGAAGACTATCGCTGCCAATATTCAGGCACAAAGAGCTGAATGGATTCTAATTAACCCATTGATTTAAATGGGAATGCTGGCTTGAAAAAGGATTACTTGCATAAGTAAGGCATTGAACGATTGGGTCTTAAAGCAGAAAAAGATGACATTTACTATGGTAATATTATAGCTAAGGCCTGATCCTGTTTCCTTCCAAGAACAAATATACATTACTCCAGAAACTTCCATTTGGATATTTTATTTTTCAATTCAACTGTCACAAATACATTAACAAAACTCAGCATTTAGAACCAGTTCCCTGTAAAACCATCCATCTCCTATTCCGCATTTGTATGTGAAAAATGCCAAAGAGGGGGAAAAACTGGAATCCAAGATGGTACAAGGCTGAAAATCAGCTAGACAAGTTTAGAAACTGCATTTTTAAGGGGACTTGTCAAAGGATGTCCTAGAGCTCAAACATGGTTAACCAACAAATAGTACGGCTGTCCCACTTTGCCATCAGAGCCACAGGACAATGTAGTAACTGCAGGGAAGCAACGCATCTTTAAATCCTGGTGGCATAGTGGTCGCCTTTTTTAAATAGCTTGGCAGCTCACTATGTGAACTGTTCAAGAGTCACTTGTTAGCTGATGATAACTTATTGACATCCTCCATCTTCCTCAGGGAATCACCTGTGAGAGATAATTTAAGAAGCAGTTGATTTGTTTATTATCCTATTGTTTGGGTAGAAGAGAAGGTGCACAAACACATACTCTCTCTCCAACCTGGGGAAGGAAAAGATATTCTTTGTATCATCTCTGCTAAGACACAATGGCACAGCACAGCTTCCATTCAGACAACACTGGGAGAAATGGCAAAGTCAATTAATACACTGCTGCAAGGGTTTGAGAGGAATGGGAGGGTGGAAAGACTGGCCCCTGATGGAATCTGACTGATACTTCAAAAAAAAACCTTGATTCTCTTACTGCCTACAGAGACAAGAGCTGAAAACAAAACTTGTCCACAATGAACCTTCCTTGCAAATGCTCATTAAAGCATTCATGCCCCTTACTCCAACAGGGGGACGGCACGTACATTGCCCTTGTGTGCACTCATCCTTTAAGTGCAGTATGGGATTGTAAGTCGCTGGGCAGAGTCAGGGGAGGGAGTTAGCAAAGCAGCTGGGTCAATGCAATATTTCTTGGGCTGATTGAGACCCATCCTCAGTTGCCTTCTAAATGCCACCATTTTCATCATCAGGTTGAACGTACCAGCAAATGAGGGCATCAGAGTCCTGAGCGAAAGAACACTGAAGCCAAAGGAAAGACCCCCACATACACACTGATGTCAGTGAGCTTTGGATGAGACCCCCAAATGCTGCTCATCTGCTGATCAACTTTTAGTCTTCCCATGCTGCCGGGCAATAGGATTGTTCCTAGCTGGCTGGGAGGCGATTACTGCATTTACATTTGCAAGCAATAATTCTACAGCCCAAACTATTGTTTTCCAAGGAACAAACTGTCCCACGAAATTACATTACAGGAGACTGTCCTGATATTCCAAGAGTGGGCAGAGTTATCATGCTGAGGCCTTGGGTGTGGGACCCAGATTGAGGTTTAGGAGGGCTGTGAAAAGGACAGCCTCACAAAGGAGAGGAGGAGGCAGACATCATCATTATTTACTGTTTGTACTGTGGTTGTGCCGAGCAGCCCCAGTCATGGACAAACCCTTCTGTGCTAGGTGCTGTACAAACTCAGAGCAAAAAAAAATCCCTCTGCCCCAAAGAGCTTTTTTACACCTTCATGTACGCAAGCTTCAGAAAATGCTCTCATCCCGCAGTCATGGGGATATGACCCTTTGCAGCAGCTAAATGCACAACCAGAAGAAGGAGGGGGAAATGCATGTGTACTGTGCATGTATGTGGCTTCAAGCAGAAATTGAGGACCCAAAGAAAAGGGTAGCATAGGACTAGCCTAACCTGAACCACCACCCTGAAGATGGAGGAATTCTCTTGATGAGTGCGAGGAAAATCCTTCCTTAGATCCCTTTCCCATCAAGATATTAGCATATTACAATTTTGAACTCATGAACAATCTACACCCAGACCTATAGCTCTTTCACAGGCCCAATTTGTATCAATACCTGAGAAAGAACTGAACAACGACTGCAGGATGGCGTCCAAAATGTTTGCCACACCCTGAAACAGTATTTCAGGCCAAAACATTTGAGAATGAAATGCCTTGCACGCTACAGCAATGTGTGTAACACAGACAACAGTAAACAGCCCCACATGCATTTAAATAATATGCTACTATATTACGACCATAAAAAAAGTAAACGTTAAGATTATTCAGATGGCTATACAGTACTAGTGGACTTTATTGTGAGTTCTAATTCAGCTAACTTTAATTAAAAGTGTTACATTATTTAATATTTAAAAAAAAAAATCAAACAAAACAACAAAATCTTTAGCCACATCTCATTCCAAAAATATTTTTGCCTCCAAAGCTTTGCATTGAGAACATTCCTGAGAATGATACAAATGGTTTTGACATTATGAAAAGTAAATAAGGAAGAAAAATAAAGATGGAAAAATCGTGAGGTCAGTTTGCAAGTGTTTTTTATTGTTTGAGGCAGGGTTAAAGCCTTTTATAGAGACAAGAACATACATGCAACCAGACTGAATGTGACATTAGGTTATTCTAGACACCCCTGCTTAGAACCTTGCTGCCTGTAATATGCTATGGCCAAAACACATGGTGATGATTCAGAACAGACATTATGATACAAATGAGCTAGGATGGCAACTTGCTGTTATTTTGGTAACTACAAAATCTTTCTAATAATTGTGTGTGTCACAAGAGAAAAAACCTCCTGATTCCCCAAAACTCCTCTATCTCACAAGCCTTTTAATCAGAATTTGGTTTCCTATCCATAATAGCCAAATAACAGAGACTATGACATCAGCAAAGTTGCTACCATAGCCACTGAACTGACTTCCCAGCAATTTGTACTCAGAGGCAGAGCTGAATTTAAAATATATGGGTCCAGATTCCCAGCTGTTGGAAACCAGTGTATATATTACATATATGTGTAATATACGGTGTATATTAACCGGCTCTGTATATTTTAAGTTTCTTTTCAAATGTAAAAGTAAATGCAATGCTGGATAGCAGTTTCAGATTGACAACCATGATTAGTCTTCTGTTCATCAAGAAAGGCATACAACATGGACAGCAGCAGAGTCAGCTTCCCTTCATTCCTCTGCCAATGTGCCTCATCATTTTCTGGAAGGACTACCTCTGGCAGAGAAAGACATCTGCCTCCAGTCCAGTCATCTGCTGAAGATTGCCAAAATACGGGCCACCTGTAAGAATTTAGCTTTGTGACAGACACCTGTCTGCTAGGAAAACAAACAGAGACCACCAACTTCTTTCATACAAGCCAACGAATAGCCAATAGATGGCAACGGCTCTCAGTCAATACTATCATGGGCTCATTTTGAAATAGCAGCCTGGAGGTGAAAGGCTCTGTATACTCTTTATTAATCCCACGGCATCTAGTCACACCAAACAATGTATTGACTCTTGGGAACTTGATGCACAGTAACAAAGGAAATGAGTCATTGCTCCAAACATGTTCACCCCACTTACTAGAAAAGCTTGTAAAATGCTAAGGCTTTTCATTTTGTTACTGAAAAGTTGACAGAAGCCATGTTTACGTAATTTTCATGTACATTAATAGGGAATTAATAATACCACACTGGAGAAGCTATTCTAAGACATATTAGCAAATTTGTAAATTATGTAGATTGCAACAGTGTTAGCGATAAACAATGAAGCATAAACAATTGTAATTTATTTTCCTCTAAATATCATCTAAGCTCAGTAGAGTTTCATTGTGTTTTTTGTTTTTTCCTTTCAAAATATTAAATTCTAAATCTAATCTCTGCACATGTTAAAAAAATTGTCAGATCAACCAGGAATAAATACAACTGTCACTACCATAATCAAGTATTTTTTTCAAGCATATATAGTTCAACAGTGTGCCCTCTGTTTCACCTATTCTGCAATGTTAAAAATGACCCCCCTTCTGAATGTTAAGATGTAGTAAAACTTGAGATTTAAATAAAAAATTGGATACTTTGGTTCAGTTGCACCTGCAAAATTGCTTAGACCCTTTTTCTTAGATAAAAATATATAGATTCATAGTGCTGTGCATTTCTGAAGTGTTTTCATATAACATTGCTGACAACATAGTTCCCCCCACCCCCCCTTAAAGAAAGAGCAAAGCAAACCATGAAGTTTGACTTGTGATAAATACTGTCTGAAAAGGTTTGTGTGTGTTAAACTTAAGTATCTAATTTTTGGGGGGAAAATAAGGACAGATGAGATCTTTTTTAATCTTCAATTGTAGCCACTGCTTTTACGAGCATATTGATACTGCAAGACTCTCTCACTCAACAGGCAAACTTTAGATAAAAGCATTGCTCTTGCTAAAACCAACTGAGCATGCTCATTGGAGCCCCAGGTGTGACCTTTGCTCTTCTGTGAGCAGCAATTGGACCAGGCAATCCATCATGGTGCTCAGCCTGTCAGCCCTGGTGCTTGGCTGCAGCTGTCTGTCACACTGGTGGATGGGACCAGCTTAAAGGCAGTCATGTCAATCTCTGTGTGACTATTCAGACTAAGACAGAAGGATGATTTTGACAGGCTTGGCAAAGTCAGCAGAAGGTACTGGAGGACTCTAGTTACATGCTTAAAATGTAGATGCAACTTGTGCTTTTTGTGTGCATGTTTGTGGATTGTTTAAAGAGGCACGGAATGGTGCTGTTTTATAGCTGGTCATCTCGGATGAATCTGTTGCCTTCAGAATGTTTCCCATAGTAAACATAGCGGCATTTTCCCAGAACACCTGCAGTGAAAAGAAAACAAATTAGGAAAAAGTTAGCAATTAATGTCGTATGCAATGGAACCATATAACTGAGGTTGTTGGAAAGAAGATTGAACTGTGTTTGCAAACTGCTCTCTCTCTTGCATTTCTAGAAAACAAAGTATGTTAATTTGAATTAGTATGTATTATTGTTTTAATTAATGGCATTGGAGTCAGCCTTGAAAACACATACTTGAGTGCCTGTGTGAATCATCCCATTAAGTGTTTGCAGGATTGGCCCTATATACAGTATACTTCATCACCCATCTACTATATTTTAAACTACTTTATTTCCCAACTGCTTTTGTAGGGATGGCATTTTGGATAGAGTTGCATATTTGTACTGTCTGCTATTGTTCCAAAATATAGATACGGAGATGAATCTTTCTAAACCACATGGTTTTATTGATAATCGCAGCAAATTACAACAGCTTGGCACTGATCTAGTGATATAAACATGTAAAACTCTGTTCTGACAGCCTCACAACAGCCCTTGGATGTAAGCAATTATCATTATTCCTACTTTGCACAGGCAGAGAAGTGATGTGACTTGCCCAAGGCCACAAGGTGAATCATTGACAGACGTGAGATTCAAACTCAGGACTTCCTGACTATCAGTCATCCAGACTTCACTGTCCTCCTTTTCTCAATATAAATTGCTCTAGGAGCCAGAGCAATGGTAAAGGGAGACCAAGCATATTGTCTGAAGAAGCCATATTTAAAAGTTATACTTTGTCCTCCCATTAGTGGTGGTAGCTGATATGAGATGGTCCTGCCCCACCCTGAAAATATGTTTACAGGGGAGTGTTGTGGCAATACTAGCAGTATCTCTTTTTGCACCCCAACCTATGTGCAGTCAAATTATTACTGCCTCTTATGCAGAGAAGCTGTGTGCAAGGGTCTCTCTGTCTCCTTCTATCTATCTTGGAATTTTCTAAAACTCTTGTTATTCACTCAAGGGCCACCATAATCTAGGAAACAAACAATATTATGTATAGGGCAAAGACTGCGGACGGAATATCCTCATTTACTGTGCAGGGCTTTAGTTTTACAGGTCCCACATGAACAAATGGGGTCTTATTAGCTGCACCCACACGCAGTGTGAATTGTGAAGTATTCTTTTTTAAATCTGTATGTAATGTAGCAATATAATTATAAGCATCAAATAAGGTATGAAAACCCTGGAAGCAGGGGCTGTGCTGGATTAAAGTTAATCCCTATTATTCTCTCCTGTTTTAAAGCATCAGGTTAGTAACACATTCCTAGAAGAAGAAATTGATAGGCCTGTCATCTGTTTTGAAAAACAAATTCCTCTTAAGGGAAGCACAGAAGAGGGCGCCACGTGCTTTGTTTAGCCCCTTCCTTCTCTCTCCCCCCCCCCCCCCACTTCTCTCACTTGCTCCAAGCCTTCAATAACCCGATTGACCAGTGGAGCAACTTCCATAGTCAAGGGAAGAAATTATTTGTAATCATGGACCAGTGTCTAGTCAAAAGCAAGTTTTCATTTCCTGAGGCGATGCTATCCCATGCAAAGCGAGGTTGTCATTAGATTGGTAAAAAGCTTGGATGAGCTTCTAGAGGTAGAGCTCTAAATTCAAAGGATATGAACAGTTTATTAATGGCCTTCTTCTGACTTCTTTTTTGCTAACAGTGATAAAAGTCCTATTTGAGGTCTGCCGTGTTTCTTAAGGACTGGAAGCAAGAATGTTTACAGAGATCTTGATGAGAGAGTGCTGTTTGATGAATGCTGGAGACTGCAGCTAGGTGTCAGCGCTTAGAAAATGAAGCAAGGACATGAGGTATTAATACTGTCAATGATCTCTTGACAGGAAAACAGATACTACATTCACCATCAGATTTAAATAGACATCAAGTGCATTAATGACAAAAGGGCAGACTTCAAACAAAAGGGGGCTGAATGGTGCTGCGCTGAGCGAGTGCAATAACCTGATCTGAAAAGACATTGTCAGGACTACAGACAGACCTAGAATTGTGTGCAGTGACAGAAAACAGAGATGCCGACAGAGATACCGGTGCCATATTATGCCAAGTATATTCTAACAGTGTCTACAGCCCTAACTAAATCTGACATCATTTCCTATCACTTATAGTATTCTCCACTGCTCCTGTAGAATATTTCTCCCCAGACATCATTACAAACTCCACTGTAGTTTTAAAGTTACTGGCAGGCCTGTTCTGTCATGGAGGTTGGGTCTAGAGGCCTAAGGATAACCTCAGTCAATCTAAATTTGGAGTTTGCTGTAGAAGTGCTCTCATTTTCACTGATATCTCAGCTACTTGAGGTGATCTGAAGGCTAAAGTGTGAGGAGCTGTCACCTTGAATAAAATCCTTAAAGCAAAGACGCTCAGTTCCTGGGATGTTCAGCAAAGATGTCGGACTGTCTGGCAACAGGAAATGAAATCCAGCTGCTGCTGCTCGCCTGGGGATAAAGGTGCTTGGGCTAGTGACAGTTAAAGTCAGCTGAAATTTTTGAACTCCTGCAGCCTACAATGGTTTAAATTAAGGAAGTGTTGTCTCCACAGAGATTCCCTACCAAGGCACGCAGCTGTGATTCGATTGCCAGGCGGATTATACACACTGCTCAGAGAGTCTTGATAAAAGCACAGTTGAAAATGTTGCCATGAGACTTTATTTATCATGAAGGTTATTTGTAAAACAATAGGCTTGCTCATAAATTAAATGGTGACTTTTTTTTTCTCCTCCTCCTCCTCCTATCCCCCACAGCCCCCTTGGCTTGAAGAGAACTGTGAAAATTACAGAGGGTTTGTGTGCTGCAGTAAGAGCTTTTGATGCTAAGATATGCAATACATGGATTTAAGAAATCTACTATCTGATTCAGTAGGATACAGTTTCTCCCTGCACATCTGCAATGTGTTCATTCGTTTGCAGCTTCACAAACTCGTCTGTGTGCATGTGTGTGCACGCACATGCGTGCACGCACATGCATGGAGGGGGATGACAACACATTTAATGACGTGAGGTGTTTTTAATTAAAATATCTGGCATTGGTTATAATAAGCTAAGCATACTCCCAATGCATCAACGTAATGCACAGCATTCTGAATGAGCTTTCTGCTTGGGGCTGTTGAAATATAACAACATGAGGTCCCTTGAGGGATCTTCTTCCCCCAAATGAGGCTCCTAATTTTTCTTAAGTAGCTGCTTCCAACATCACCATAAGCTGTTAAAACTATAATTATGAAAAAATTGCATAGGGAAGAATCATGTTTAAATATACCTTTTATCTTTTAAATTCCTGCTCCTTCAGAATGGATGTTCTAATTATGATGGGTAAGTAATGACCCTGCAGTCACTTGTCTGTGTTGTGGTATCTGTCTTTCTTCACCAACACATTGTAGTGTCAGCAATACAGGCTTTGCCTTAGCTGGGGAAAAACCCAATTATCCCCATAAATAAATAAATACATACATGCATACTGAAGCTAGTGAAAAAATGTTTAAGTCATGTTTCCTCCTTTTAAATTGGGTATGTGTTTCAGAGAGCTATTATGCAATCGGTTGCTCAATGTCCTTTTCTAGAGTGAAATATGTTTTCACTTCTTGTTATTTTTCTTGGGGACCAGACGGTACAAGGCATTCACAATGGGCTATTGAGCAACGCACTTCTAGGTCACCAGTTCAAATCAGCTCAAGTTAGTAGTCACCTAAAGCTAAGGCTATCTGGTAGCATCCTGGTGCCATTACATGAGTTGCTGGTTTTACTTTTTCCTAATGAACAGTTAGGGTTCCATGTCCCACAAAAATACTCCTTGACCATCCAAGTCTGCACCATTGTGCTAGTCTCAACAGAAAATGAAAGGACAAAAATGGGAATGTAGATTAAATGTTTTCTTGCTACCCAAGAGGTAATCCTTCCGGGTCAGGACTCACTGAAGGAGGAATATGTGAGGGAGTTTATACAATGTGGCCATATGGCACCCTTCACCAGCACCTAATTCAGTAAAATATTAAGTCATTTTATATGTTACCATAACCCAAAACATTTGCCTGCCTCATAGTCTCTGATGTGTAGCATCTACACAATCCCTTCCAGTAGAATCCATTTGTTCTCACCAGAATCCTGTTCAAATGTTTTCCTGAAATTCCTAAAGCTTTTAATAATTCTGAGACATGTCAGAATATAGATATTTAGGTCTGCCTGTAAAGGCCTATGGTTGTTTAAGTATATTCTTATCACTTAGCTAGTTATAGGGGTATAGAAACAAAGAATCAAAATCACAGGCCATCTGTCTAGGGGCCTTTTCTCTCACTGTGACAGTCTGAGCAGAGCCCCCACATGGGGTGGGGGAAGGGTACACTTTACCGGAGCCCAGAGGCCCTGGGGGGGCCCGGCCCAGGCTGCAACCCCCATTACCATGAGGAAAAAAATGTTCATGTCTCATGAGATTGCATGTATGGAATGAGGGATTGTGGTATGTGTGGGGGAGGGTGTCCGTGTTACAAGTTTGTACTGAGTCCGAAAAAATTATGCTTGGGCCCTGAGTCTGAGGCCTTGTACTTTGGCTAAGCAGCAGAGGCAGCCATAAACTGGGAAGCATGTGGTCACATCCACACATTCCAGACAAATTACATTAAAACAAAGCAATACCCGTTTATTAAGAAGGCAATCCAGTCTAATACTTCCAGACACAGGAAGAATCCTGGAATGTTTAAAGAAAACTTTGTTTGTCTGGTTTTTAAACACTTGTCAACAGTTGTGGTTGTAGAATCTACACTTCATATTGTTTGGTCATTATGGTACCCACTGTTCTGATAATTTCTGTCTGATTCTTTGATTGTTTCTGTCTATACATAACTAATTGTAATCAGTTAAGGTGATGGGGTATGATTGGTTAGAGAATTGTGTTACAATATGTTAGGATTGGTTAAAGAATTATCTTGTAATATTTTTAAGAAAATAGTGGTTAAGATACACTATAAAAACTGAGGTCAAACAGGAAGTAAGGGGGGAAGGAGGAAAATTACTGGTGTGAAGAATTGGGACTATTGCTTGATTACTTCAATAAACCCATAGTACTCCCTCCTGCTGTACTCGTGCTTCTGTCAGCGAACCAAGAACTGAGGGAGGGGGCCTTAATACATGTGAAAGGGCTATCGTGTATCAGCACATAGTAAAGTATTTACATTTAAGAATGCTAGTGACAGAAATAATCTTATTTACATTATGTGCCAAGGACTGTGTCCCACAAGTAAAACAAAAGGGCATACGATACTCTATACAACACTATGTCTGTCTTAACAGAGGTCCTCACTGCTTGCGGTCTGATCTTGATGTCCTAACTAAATTCCAGTTTAGCTAATTTTATGCTGACTACAGTATCTAAATCCTACCCCATCAGTGCAGGTTGGATCAGATATTTATCTTCACTTCCTGTCTCGCGCTGTTGGGCAGTGCTGCTGTGGGCTATTAAACAGCTGCCACCTTCCACGAAGAAGGTGGTTGCATCTTGAGTTGTGGTTATAGTATAAATGTGTCAGTCACCTTCTGGATGAAATGTCAATACCATTATAACTTTTTTTCAAGGTCTCTAGGGGGTTTTCTCCCATCAATGAATCAGAACCGCAAAGTTACCTAAAATACTAATTGCTTCTTCCCTTATAGGGAAAACACCCCTATCTACAACCAACAATCACAGGAAAATAAATACCTGTCTTACAACCAACTCAGTTCTCGGTGCTACTCATTTAGGCAAAACACTTGCATTAATCCCATTAATTTTAAACATTCTTAAACCATCCCTATTTAGCAAAGAACATAAACAAGTACTTATGGGTAAAATTTTCAAAAGCATCTGTAACTGAGGAGCCTAAGTCCCATTTTATTCTAGGTATTTAGGCACTTAAAATGCAGACAGATACATAGTGGGATTTTCTAAAGTGACTAGGAGTTAGTTGCATAGTCACTTTAGAAAGTTCTACTAGGCACCTACTTATGTCTTAGATAACTAAATACCTTCAAGAATCTGGTACCTGAAAGTCCATTAGACTTCTGCTCTTAATGGAAGTTAGGCTCCTAAATCACTAAGTTCTTTTGAAAATGTTACTCTACATGTTTTGCTAAATTGGAGCCTTACATTACATAAAGGGTTCATACTTGTTTTAGTTAAAGCTAAGTGTCACACTATTTATTCCTGATCTATTTATTTTTAAATGACAAAGAACAAATATTAAAACTGAATGCCGCAAAAAGTGTGGAAATCCCCAAATAAGCAGCTGCAAACTATTTGCTTAGAGAACCTCCGCTCCTGCCAATTTGTGGAGATGGGCTGTACAGTTGGTTTAAAAATAAATAAACCCCCAAAGGATCAGCCTGAAGTTCAGCCCTTTCCCTGACCATTTTCTGGAGCATAGATTAGTCACCCTCCATGGGATGTGTCACAGGATATGAAAGCTAAATATCAAGACAGATAGATAAGGGCATAGAAGGCAGACTTGGACCCAAGCACAGAGACTGCAGCTCTATTGGGACTTGTGGTTGCATCACCAGGGAAGGATGTCTGACCTAGACCTTTTGGAAGGAAGAAGGTTTTGGTTTTTTGGTTTGTTTTTGGTTTTTTTGAGAAGGGAAGTTGGGGGGTAGGGGAATGAGGAGGCAATCTATAAGGAATAAAGATGTATATAGCTGGCCTAAGAGAAGGAAGGGGTATGGCAGTGGGTTCAGATAAGCATCCAAGATTTTAGATTCGTATTCTGAACTGAATCTTCTGAGTTTCATCCATCAGCTTTAATTCATAGATGTTTGTTTATTTACATTTGGCTCTTCAACCGTTTTTCTCCCTCGAAGAGCAAGATCGGTCACAAAATAAAAATATCACATTCACCTACTTCATTATTTCATCTTGGTGATTGTTCCATTGATTGCATTGAAACTGCCTCAACATAAAACCCAGGAAAGAGGCAGTCCTGGGATAAAATACCCCAGCTGAACTGGTCTCTCCCTGCGCGCGCACGCACGCACGCACGCACGCACACACACTTCTTACCATCCTTTAGGCTCATTGCTCATGATCATATCAGTTGTGATACCTTTTAGAGGAGACTAAAAAGTTAGAAATCAGATTCCTGGGTTCTAATGTTGGCTCTGGCAATGACTTGCTGAGTGGTCTTGGGTGAGTCACTTTAACCATTCTGTGCCTCAGTTTCCCCCATCTGTAAAATGAGGAACTTGCCATGTTGTTGCCAAACAATGTTTAAAGAAATGTAAAACCGTGAACAACTGTCACCTGGGGAAGTGGGAGACTTCAGCCACCCTTAACCCTCATTATGCAGCACTTCCGACCTCATCGATACAGGACTCTGGCTCAGATGATAACTACAGAAAGGTGATTGTAAAGAAGTCTGAGTGTGCCACAAGTAAACTTGCTCACTTATGGTGCAGCTCCCCGACTGCCAGGTTGGAGGCTGAGTTCAAGTCATGGGGTACTAATTTTCAGGTTACACATCAGAGCAGCAGAAGCAGGAGTCAGCAGATTATGATGTACATGCTGGGCAGCCCTTCCAACTGGATCTGCTATAAATGCTTGCACTCTGGGCCAAGATCAGTGGGGACAAGCTGCTGCAGCCCCCCCCCCCCCACACGACCTGCAAGAAACTGCTCTGGAACACTAGGCCTCAGCTGTAGCCCCCTACGTATGGCCTGAAGCTTCTGTGGCAGGCTGTGAAAGGCCTAGCTCCTGAAAAACCCAGACCCAATAGCAACAGACCTCAGAGCCTCAGCCTCCTGATGTCACAATGGACTTGGACAGTTTTGGACTACGAACTTCACTGTATCAACCTTCTCTTCCCTTTACATTCCCAGTTCCCCACAATTTCTCCTCCCTCATCTCTTCCCCCACAAAAAAATCCCATGGAATGAACGAGCCATGGGCCAGACACCCTACCCATTTGTTTGCATCGCTATCTTGAATACCTTTCCTCCATCCTTGTCGTCTTAGTTTGTAAGAACTGCACAATGGTGCCTCAATGCCAATGGAGGACCACCGTGTGCTACCAAAACACAAATGAGAAATAAGAAGAATCAGGCTTAGACTTCAGCAGCTTCTAACGAGTGAAAGGTTTCCAGTTATGCCATTCCCTGTCCTGCCTTCTCCAGCTGAAGTCATTGCATGTGACTCCAAATGCCTCTGAGAAGATACTATCTGAATGTTGGCTTATAAAAACTAGCATAAGTTGGCCCCAAAAGTAATTACAAACCAAGATGACATCAGGAAATGCTATCAAAAATGCCCAAGGAACAGATACACAAATATTAACTCTTCTTACATTGTAAACTAATAGCTCTTTTAATTGATTTTTAAGAGAATAAAAGTGCTAAGTGTAAGCAGAAATAATGGGCTCTTCCTCCAAAAGTAGCTGCACATGGAGGCAGTTTCATAAGGCTGAGGGCAGTGCTCAGTTGTACCAGCCCTGAGGGAGCTCCATCTTCCTCAAGGAAGCAGTCAGACGCCATGGTGATGGGTACACTATAGAAAGACAGATCTCCCCATAATACAGGGGAATGTGGCCAATATGACACCTCTCTTTACAACAATGTAGAACTATTGGGTCGTGTCTTGCAGCCTTTGCTGTGGCTAGAAGTGTTAGCATAACCCACCCGTTGTGTTCAGGCGACTGCAATGACTAAAATGTGCTTAGATCCTGTCATGCAGGGGTGCCAAGAAAGTGATAATTCTTTCCCCCTGAACGCCTATGCCCTTCTGGTTAATCAGATTATTTCCAGGTACTAAGTCAAACCCATATTTAGTCCACGGCAATAGCATTGGCATTATGTGCCTAACTTTATCAAAAAGGGAAGGATCTGAACAAGAAAGCGAGGCCATGAAATTATGGCAACTATCCTGCACAGACAAGTACTGTGTCATGTCAAGTCTCACTGGCTGTAGGAAGGAATAAAAAAAAAAAAAAAAAAAAAGGGAGGAAGGAAAGTAGTCAACAGGGAGAGGATGTTGGAAAAATTTGCAACGAAGGTGATAGGAATACAAAGATGTGAAGTTTGCATCCCAGGCCAGGGGAGGCTGCATAAATGTTCAGTGTAAACTAGCAGTCGAGCTGATGTGTGATAAAGTGCAGCCTGCTGTAAATACACTTCAGGGCTCCCAGTGCAGCTGGGGATGAAACTTGTAATTTAAAAAAAAAAAAAAAAAAAAAGAGGAAAGGGAAAAAAATGCACTGCAAGCTTTTTCTCACATAATCTGTTACTGGAAAATTGAGAAGCTTGTCCAAGTCCGTGGGAATAAGCTGATGAGCTGATACTTAATAATAAACCATATTGTGTCGCGGTGCGGAGTCATCTAGATCCATTCAGGCCACAAACTATATTACTTTATACAGCCCTGGCTGACATACATTTAAAGCCCTCTACACATTAAGGAGCCATTAGGTTGACAGATTAAAAGTTATCTTGGAGCTAATGTTTCCATTATGTGTGTCCTGGCAGTGGAACAATCAACACACTGTTCCTCAGATGTCATACTTTGTTTAAAACAAAAAAAATAAAAAAAGAGGGTAGGTCTGCCCCCTTGAATGACATTGACATGATCAGCTTTGATCTGGGCATGTGCTGTCTACAGATCATCTACTGCTGGCTAAAACAAGAGGGCATATCACTTTAAATCATTAACCAGTTCTGTACAGTCCAAGGCAGTTCAGTAATATTTAAGGCCCCATGTTTCTGCATTGCAACTTCTTAGTAATTCTTCCATACTTCTGATGATGATGATTGCAATATGTTGGCTTTTTTCCTCTTAAAAGCAAAGCAAACAAATAAAAAGCCCCCCATAAAATGTGTGTCTCCACCCTTGTTGCAGTTTCAAATGAAGTTTCATTCTGGATGGGATGAGCCTAGAGGTCAGAACAAAATGTTTCTTTTTTAATATTTTGATTTTTAATAAAGAGTGCATTAAAATTTTATTTAAAATCAAGAACATACAGTACTTGTATTTTTAACTATTTACTGGGGCTATTGAGCATCAGAAAATACTGGATATATAGATATCAGCTTTTCCAGAGATTAAATTTTACGTATGAACTGAGGCTCAAATGTATATATCTATATATATATATACACACACATTTATATATATCCACAGAGAAAAAACCTGTGGATTCACAATACCTATTTGTACTTTGCATGTCTCATTCTCTCACATGTATTATAAAGAGAACCTAGTGGATAAAAGATGGGGTAGTTTCCAAAGAGCATGCAAGGATCAGGTGCAAATCAGGTAAAATTTGTTAAATTCCATTCACTCTCCATTTCTCGATGGAAGTCACAAAAGTTAACGCTATTTATTAATAGCCAAGTGCTCCAAGCTGGACTACTTCATCTCTTTTAGCCACTAACCCAACAGCTGCTCTCCTTCCCTCCCACTCCAAAAATCAAACAAACCTCATGCTGATTTCTCCTCTTTAGTCAGTTTAAAGTTGAGGGCATCACCACTAGAGGGCAGCATCCATTTGTCTAATAAACTGGCTAAAATAGCAAACTAAATATTTCCCTATCAATTAAATAATGCTGTTCATTAGTTTTGCAGCCAATTTTGTATTCTGTAATGATCAAAGCTTATATGTATACAACCTGTCCTTTCAACCTTTTACCTGGAAGCCTGATTTCTGGTGGACTAACCTCAGTGAACATCAATTTGGGTATATGGATGTCTACAAAAAGAAGTCACTATTTATGGGGCTGAACTAAAGGCTCAATATGTTTCATATAAGGAATAAATATAAATATATAAATTAAATTGATTGTTTTGAATTATATTTCTTTTATTTTTAATAATGCAACAATATACTTGCAGTGTATTCAGAATGGTGGGCCAGGAGGTTTCAAAATCTGATCCTTACTGCATATTAAAGTTCAGCTGCTTTGTCAACACCTCCCATATTATCTTAGAAGACTCTCAGTTGATTTGACTAACATATGCAAAAGTGGCATTTCTTTAAACTGTTCTCCACTTTGGGTTACATTCTACTAATAATACCTCTATTAATCAGCAACAGAATTAAACCGTAAAGAATGCTAGAGCCATTAAGGAAACAGAGGAGGGATATAATTATATTGTACTTCACAAAGTTTAGGAATTTGCAGATTGCAATAGCAGTAAAGGGGGAAAGAAGGAAAATAAGCTCTTTCAGTAACGGTGATAGGATTAAATAAATGTACCATGATTTATGGGGTAGAAAGCAAACTTTTGGAAAAATTGTTCGGAAAGTCTGCAAGCATTCCAGCAAAATTACAAATTCTTCTATGAGCAGCAGGGCCCCTCTGGAGAGTTTAGAAGTGAATTTGGCTCATCTCATGAGTAAAATTTGCTTTTGGATCTCAGATGTGTTCTGCTGGAGGAGTTCACATTTTTTAAAAAAAGCCATCCACAATTCAGTCTGGCTCAGCTGGTTTGAAGTTTCTCAAGAGAGCCATTTGAAATAAAGAGCAAGTTTTTTTCCCAGCTTTAAAAATAAAAAAGCATGTCTCTCAAAATTAACCAGCACAGTTAAATAGTGCTGCTGTCATATTATGATAATGTGATGATTAGTTAGGGAAACTTTCTTTGTATCCTGCTACTCATTTCCTTCCATAGCCGTTCATCAGAAACAAAGGAGACTTTTAACTAATTGCTAATGATAAGATTGATAGGATTCTTCTTGATATAACACACAACCCTCAAGGGACTGGTGCCGAGGTGCTGGGTTCCCTCAACTCCCAGTAGGATCTGCAAACGCTTAGCACCTTGCAGCAGGCATCCAGATCTCCCAGGATTGGGTGTTAAATGGGCTCCCCACTCTTCCGACCCAGTTGATATATGGCTCAGCTGAAATCAGAAATACATCTGAGCCATGAAGTTCAACTCCGGAGCCGAACTTCCTGAAAGTTCTTCAGGCGTTCAGTTCGTTGGTTTTAGTTGGGGCCTGTCTCTAGCTGAAACAAGCACTGCATTATACAGAATACACAGGATGATTTGCTACTGCAAAGGGCTTATAGCCTAATTCTCAAACACTGACTGACTCCAGCAGAGAGTGCCAAAACATTGTCATTGTTTTCCATCTTAAACTCTCTCCCCTCTTCACGGCCTTTTAAAAACATGGTAATGAGGGAGAAGCTGAAGATTAAATCACAATGGACAGCAGAATGTAGTTTACAAGAGCACTTTTAGCTTCTATGGAAGCTTGTGCTGAAGACTAAAGATAGGGAACTAAAGAAACCCAAGACAGGCACAGTAAAACCCCTCTATTAGGGTCAGACTCATTAAAATGTAGTCAAAGCACCAAAGACTTTCTTACAAATATTACGCTTAGTAAACATTTTCCACTGAAGCACGGATACTGGTGAAAGCTTTTGGAGCGTGTCACTTAATCAGTATTTACCCGCTTTGACAGCTTGAAATATTACTCACTTATTTGGCTGGTTCAAATATGTCAGACTCGACTGTCATAAGTTAACATGTTCCCATATTAAAAAAGAGCCAACTGGCAAATGTGCACATTGGACGTAATAAAACACATCTGGCCGAACAATCAAACAATGCTGATCACAGTGTCAGTCTCAAACATAAATGAATAGTGACTGTCTAGGACATTACCGAGTCAAACAGGAAGCAATAACCTCCTACCCACAACTTTAATCAAAACGTTAATCGAAAGACAGAAACTCCAAAGCACTCTGTTTCCAAGACATGCTCCTGCATGGTTAAAGGGCATAAATATTTGACATGTCCTGGGTCATTTGCTTATAAAGAGGGAGTGCTGAAGGGGGAAGCTATGCCTCAAGCCACTGACTGTCACTGGAAGGCCAACCAGGTCATGAAGATTACGTATCACAGTCCTTTGTCTAAGAGCAGGTGTCACTGTGCCTAACATACCAGTGGAAAGAACAAAAGAGGTAGAGGGTCGCCAAGGATTAGTGAAAATCCCAAATCCTGCCATATCAGTTCACAGTTGTATGTAGTAGCAAGGCAGAACTGGTCAGATGCCTTCTCCTTGCTCAGTTAAACATCTAAGAGTGTAGTACATGCTACTGCTGCTATTAAACCAGGAGCAACTTTCTTCCAACCTTCTTGGAACTGTCTCTCTCTCGCAGGTGCAAGCACTAGCACCGGTATCACTGAGGCACATTGACCTCCGAAACACCTCCCTGTTCCATCAGGAGCAATGCACAGCTGCTGTACCTGACACACAAGGATCTCCACAAAGGTCTTTGAGTGCAGAAAGTTTCGGAAATTAAATTTGTGCACTGAACCTCTGGATTAGTCCTTTCAGAGAAGCCACCATCAAATAGTTGAACACAATTAAAAATATTTCAATCTCCAGGACAAGCTTGACACCCTTTGTGGCATTTTTGCTGAGAATAGGTACTGGCCTTTCTAA
Source organism: Emydura macquarii macquarii (assembly GCF_026122565.2). NCBI lineage: Eukaryota > Metazoa > Chordata > Testudines > Chelidae > Emydura > Emydura macquarii. Next base: position 9,752,943 of record NW_027130204.1, on the reverse strand, counting down.
CAAAATGTCAGATGTGACTTTTTGTTCATTTTGGCTGAACAGAAGCCAAATATTGCTGCGGGGGAGATGAGGGAGGTAGGGAAAGCAGATAGTTAAAAAGGTAAAAGTGTGTGTTGTAATCCCCAAATTGCACCTGGATTGAATGTTTTCAGACAATTTTCTTGTCTAAATCAAGACCGTACCTTTTTTTTTTTCTTCTAGGAGAGGGTTAAGAATAATCTGAAGCCAGGAAAATGGCTGCTGTTGATACTGGTGAGGCCTTCTCTTTAACTAGATCCTCCAGGAAAAAACAAATTAATCAACAGCCAGCTGAAGTGGGTTTAATGATTGTATTCTGCATACAATCAGCTTTTCCCTTTTCAAGGGCCATCAATATGTCAAGGGAAGACATATCTGAAGGATATAGCTCTTAACATCAAGGTTATCTATTCTTCACAAGGCTCCCACTCCTTACTGGGCTGATACTTTACACTGCCTGTGTCTAACATTTTCATCAACTCTGCAATCAATCAAGGTAATAATGTTGTGCAAAAAATCAATTAACAACGCAATTAAACTTTCCTTATTATCTCAAAGGGCTGAAATAATACCTAAAGGGAAGATAGACTCACTGAATGCAGACATCCATAACCCAATGTGAAAGTGAATTATGAGGTTAGACAGATGCAGGCATGTCCTGGCGCTGTTATTTTCAAAGGGATATAGCTCATCCAGGCAGTGTATCAGTCACCGCCAATCCCATGCCCTAAAATTCCAAATTACCTTTAAGAAATATATGATGTGCAATATCCATTTCATATTTTCTTTTAAAGATAAACCCCCCGAAGTCTGAACAGGAGTGTTATTTAAAGACAAAATGATCTTTCAGACAGAACATAAAATACAAAAGTTATAACAACATTTACATCTGTATACCACCCATGTCTGTAAATGCAGGTCATCAATTATACATAATCTGGGATGCATACGGAACAGAAGATATGGCACAACATATAAAACCCAAAGGCTTAAATTTGCATACACCTACATCTGTGGCATACCACCAAGTATAGTGAAGGAACAGCCCCAGTTTACACACATGTGGTAGCATCAGTAATAACTTAAGTACTATTCATTTAAAATAAGACAGAGTGCCTGTATTATTTAGCAATTACACTCAACTCTCACTAAAACACCATTCCCAGGAGCTGAGAATTTTAAAGTGCATCAAAAGAAGACAATTAACCCCTTGCTGTTGGAAGGAGTTGGGATTTAGCACCAAACAGTGAAGAATGAGGGGACTCAAACACACCAACACAATGAAATTAATATAGTTAGGAACCCAGGTCTTGTGCCAGAGATGTATGGAGGAGGATTTGGGGGAGGAAGAAGAAAAGAAGAGAGAGGGGAAAGAGTATAAAACTACCCTATGAATGACCTCCCAATTTCCAAAGCAGACAAAAAGTGTCATACAAAGAAAATGACCACCACAGAGCTAGCTGGAATTTTCTGACACCTATCATTTTCCAGCACATAACCTGAGCCTTTCCACCCACCCACCCACACACTCCCCCCAGCCTCTGTTTTGATTTAGCACAGGCAAAAAGAAAATGAAAATAGGAAAACATTAAAGGAAGGGGATATCTATATCAGAATGACAAGCTAAACTCACATCCTGCAAGAAGCTCAGCACCAACCTCTAAGAAACAAAAGCTTTCTCTTCAACAAAGCACTTTGGATTCCTTTATTGAGGATCTCTCTGTGTCTGTTAGCAGAGGTATTCTACAAAACAGTTCTCCCAGCAGGGTTTGCTTAAGCACATAACATCAGCATTTTAGAAACGGTCTATTTTTACAATTAACTCGTGTAATGCAAGTCACTTGTTTGGACTAAGAACATTTTTTTTGTTAGCAATTCTCCCTGTTTTTGTCATGTGCTACCCCCCCATGGTGTGAAGTCAGTCATGAGTGAGTTACAGATGCAGGATTAAGTGAATTCGAAATTATGCAACTTCCACAATTTTTTAAATATTACACACTTCTCCTGCCTGGGTTTTGAGCATTAATGTGATGATAGGATTAGTGAATTCAACCATTACTACCTTAACTTAAGGAACATAATTAATATGTTTCCATTTTCAATGACTGTGTGTGTTTATCAATTGGAACCATTCCTGCTGTGTATTTGATTCCAATGAGGATGGGGTGTATTAGATTTTAAATGATGTGCTAGCTCTTCTGCTCCTTATATGCCACAGTTTATGTCTTGCAATTGGAGACATGGATGACATACAGGTGTAAACGTTATTAAAGCTTTTGTATTTTAATTTCTTTGTGAATGGCTTCTTTGTTTTTAGATATTTCTTTTAACCATCACAAACAACCAGCAATACATACATCTTTAGATTTTTTTTTCCTGCTAAGCTTTTTGATTAAGATATTTTTCATTCTCTAATGCTATCTCTTCATCAAACTAAAATGCAGGATAAGCTGGCAGACAGGAAAGTTACATTTGCATGGTAATGGAAGAAACACCCTTCTTTGTCATATGCTCGTTATACAGAATCAGAACCAAAAGTTACTTTATTTTTACTTGATTGCTGTCGGATATAGGTACCAGTTCCCGAAGCTGGTGACTGACATCATTTTCAACCTGCTTTCACTTCTTACTATCCTATTCATGTTTCTCGGAAATTCAACATGAACATGGCAGAGGGAAAAACACTTTGCCAGATCATGGTGAATCAGTTTGCTATATCTATTTTAAGTTGTATTCAAACAATTTTAGATTAACTAGCCAATGTTTCCACTTAATTGTTTGCATTATTTAGATAGCTAAATAATAGTATAGTCAGATTTGACTTACTATATACACATATATTCAAGGCTATATGGTGCTGTAAACAACTTAACATAAGGATATAGATGCATATATGCGCACTACACATCAATCATGCAAAACATTACTTATCCATTTGCCTGGGGTAATTTTTTTTTGATGGATTGATAAAACATCTTTTTTTCCCCTATCATTATGGGTCATTAAGGGAAAGGTTGAGTAGGTAGATGTGTGTCTGGGCTGGTAAATCTTCATGACAACTGTGAAAGACTATTGTACATAAAAGAATATACACACACACACACACGTAAATTGACTGATAGAAATGCCAAGCCAAACAACTTATGTTTAATCACTAATAATTTTGTTATGTAAAAACATTTTTTCACACTCATACAGTTACTCTTCCTCAGTGAAGTTTCACCACATCAAGTTTGAAAATTCTGAGTTTGCCTCCCCTCCAAAAAAGGGCTTAGATTTCTTTCTAACAAAGACAAGGTATATATATTATTATTATTTTATATATATATATATTTATTTATTTACCCACTGAGATAACGGAAAACCCAATAAACCTATAATATATACACTATCATTTTCTCGATATAAATTTAAATGTACTTGGAAAAGAAATATTGTTAAGAGAAATTCAGGCTTATTTTTAATTAAAAAATCTAACTTGAAATCATTTAGCCAAATGGCAAAGAGATCAGACCAACAAAATAATTGTTATATCTTTTGAAGTGAGTTGCATACTGCATGCCGACAGCTTGAACTCTCCAGTATTACATTTTACCACATGATATAGTATTTTGTTGTTACTGGATATTGAAAATGCAGCGTTCTGTTTGATATATGGAGATCCAAATCCACATTACCCTTTCTCCACATACAGCTTTCTACCAGAGGCCACCTGTTTCTGCGGTAAATTCAGTACAGATTCGCTTTGTCAGTTGTTTCATTCCACATTCCTCTATCGTGCACCAGCACAAAGATGCTTTTTGGGCTATGAAGCAGAGACAGAAGAGTGACTGGAAATATAAACCATAATTCAAGTTAGTGCAGATGGACACCACAATTCCATTTTGATATCTTCAGTATGACACCATCATTATGAAATTGATAAGCTGCTTGCATACGTTTCAGCAGTATCACCCTGGAGGCTACAAAGTCAACTCAAAACCATGAATTAGGTTGGTTCTGTTATATAAGAGCAAAGCCAAGTTATGATAATAACATATTGGCCCAGATCCTGGCAAATGGTGTAACTGTTTTGCACTGCACTGCTGGTAAATTATACCCATAAAGCCAGCCATGGGAGGGTCATCCCAGCGTACAACAGCGGTCCATATTCTTCCATTAGTTGTCAGATGTGTAACTAGGCGAAAGGGGAAAGTGAGGACTTCCCTGTACCATACTTATCCCTAACAGCCAAATTGTGACCCCTTGAGGCTGCTCCTAATTTATGGTGTGGGAATAGACTGGCTCACAGCCAACCATGAGCAGAAGACTACCATTGAGCAGACCTCTTCTATGATCCTTGACAATAGTAATCTGGCCATCACCCTAAATTAATTGCTCCTTTACTTTCCACCAATAAAATACATGTGAGTAACGACTTGCATGATCAGGCCCCAGTAATTTTTAAAAAAGGTTTGTCATGTGGATAGTGGAGAAGAGGAACATTTTCAAATGTTTGCTAAGCAACTTCCCTTGCTACTAGAAAAATTTATATTTTATAAATATGAGGTATGGCAATATGACTCTGCAACATGATTTTGTCAGACACAGCTTTATTCACAGGCTATATAGATGAACACCTTATGGCATCCTATCTAAAGTGGACAAATGCGGCCTCACATCTACAGTGAAACTGGAACAGATATTGCTTATTATAAAATAGTTTGTCATAAACAAAATGTAAATATTAATGGATGCCCTTTGTGGGAGTGGAGTAAGATCCCTGCTCCAATCAAATCCTTTAACTCTTCGTACAATCGATGGCTCTATCCCCTCTGAAGAATCAGTTGTAGACAATGAGGCAAAAGTGGCAACAAACCCTGCTATCACACACAAGTAGCCCTGCATTTAACAGCTCATTGCATAATCTCATGCTGCGATCACATAGCTTCCCTAGGGGAGAAAATTGAGGATGCATGAACACGTTTAACAAAATGGAATATTTTGTAGAGATGGAGAAGCCACAAAAGAGAAATTATTCAACCAATCTCCAAAGAAACTAATCATAACCCAGAGGCTCCAGAATATCCCTTTTTTCTGATGCCCTTCCATGGTCAGCATTATCTAGAAGTTCACTTGGCTACTAAGGATCATCAGGAATAGGTTCAGGTAAGAAAAACGATCCGCTAATAGGAGACTCTCAAACACGGGAACATAGAAGAGAAACTAAAAACATTTTAAGTTTTCTCAAATTATTTTTAACATCAGGTGGTGGGGGGTTCAACAGTGGTTTTGCAAGATCTACTTATGTTACATGGGGAACAACATTTTGAAAGAAAGAAAGAAAGAAAGAAAGAAAGGGTTTACTTGCTACCAGTATGGGTTTTGCACACAGCCTGGCATCTTTAGAGCGCCAATGGATTTGGCAGAAATGACGGGTAAAAGTCTTAGACCTACATGGCTCTAAAATGTACTGACGTTAACTGTAATTAATATCTAAGCATTTGCAAAGCTTATATAAAAGTATTACTCTGTTCAAAGGGAAAGGCATATGAAATACTCATTCTAAAAGTTATTTTCCTGTTTCTCTTTGTCTCAGAAAGAAAAAGGGGGAAAAACCCACACTAATTATATATCTTCTGAAACTGTAACCCGAGAAAAGACTTTGCAAATAAAATGCTTCCCAGAAAAGAATATTTGGCAGTGTTTGGTTCTTGTTTTCCCTAATAACCATTAAAAGTCTCCCCTAGTAAACCTTTTTACTGCAACATTAGAAATGGAAGAGTTTACATTTTATTTAATGAATAGTTGCAGAGCATTAAAGCAGCCTCTCATTGGTGAAACAGCTCCTTATCCTCACTTTGTCTCAATTGGTTTTTTTACATTTCATTTTCAATGACATGTCAGCCGTCTCTCACCAACCTCAAAGGAAAGTTGAATGCAGGGCTTACAAAGTTAAGCTGACATTTGCTCTCTTCCAATAAAAAATATTTAGTCCATTAAACATAAATACCTGTCATTATGATACATGGACTGGGTACAAGCCTCCCGTTTCCCTCTGATGTTTATTACATCCAAACAACTGCAGTGCCTGCATGTTTTCAACTTTAGTGTATTGATTAAACTTTTAAATGGCTGCCATATAACCCAGGGACATCAGGAAGATTAATTTGCGTCAATGTTCATCTGTAATTCATTAGCCATTTATTCTTTACAACCACATGGGCTATCAAGAAAATGCAGGCCATTTTTCACTCTGCACAGGCTTGGGAACAGATCCTGAAATTTGTGCTGCATACAAATCAGATCCCCAGGCCTGGCCACTTAAACGGCTTGGCTTTTCAAAAGTTGAAGTTGGGAATAACAGCAGAAAAAAAGGAACATAAAAAACCAGAAATGGACCAAATATACATCCTCAGGGTATTTGAGATTTAACTGAGTTTGTCCACTGTCTTTTCATCCATGGATTATGGTTTCTTATTTCAGTCAGATTAAAATAACTGCAACTTGTTTCTGAGCATAGGCCATAAATAAAATGAGTCGCTTCCCTTCCCCTCCCCCAACGCCTCCAACATCTCCTTGGATGCAGTTACTCAGAGAAAGCTACAGAGAGTGACGGTGAAGTATAAAAAGTTCATGCCTCGAGGAGGTTGAAACTGAAAAATCCAAAGAAAGGCTATGGTTTTAACCGACTCTCACATTTATTGTGGATTCCAGTCCGGCCTTTATTTGGGAAAATGCCCAGCTAAATATCGGTATGTTTCATTAGGGCAGAGGTAAGCCATCTGGCTTCCTGATTTGCCCTACTGACCCCTTGCCACAGTATGAAGTGCATATTAAATAAGGAAAAAGGAAAGAGTGCTGCTATAAAACAAACAAGAAATGCACATGAATTCTACATTTACAACACGGAAAGATCAATGAATTGCATTCTGGTTTTCTTCCTCCTTTCTAAATACCTATAAATAAATGGTGTCACTGTGCTAGCTAAACCCATAGTTCTAGGGCATCAGACTCATCGTGCCTAATGACTCTAAACAAAACTCCAAAACTGAAGATGACACACAAAATGACAGAGGCTGGTTCTCTGTTGCAGGGCAAGAGCAGGAGCATATCAGCGCACGGCAAAACAAGCTGGAATTCTCCTTGTCAGTCTACATGTCTTTTGGGGTTCCATTGATTTCTATGTGCAAGGAAGCTTTGTTACAAGCACCATTCTTCTGCTTTTGATGCCGAAAGGTGCCTAAAACCAGGGAGTGTATCTTTATGTTTGTGAGTGGAGAGCAGTGAAATGTTTGCTTGTAATATCACTGATCAGCCTGTTTATTCTTGAATATAAATCTGGATAAAAAGAGCCTCTAAATGGGACAGAATCTGGTGTAATCCTAATCCTAGCATGAGTGCACAAAAACCAGTGCAGTCAGCAATCCAGTTACATCTCTTCAGAAGCTTTGTGGGAAAGGAAGGGATTATCAAAAATACTCCGGACCACATAAAGCTTGTAGACTTTCTGCAAAGGTTTAGGAAAGGCAAACGTTATTTTGGATGAGACTGACAGCACATTTTGTGAGTGGATCATACTATTTGATATTGCATCTTATAAAGTGATTAAACTCAGCAAAGACAAATGGATGATAACAGAGCAAACCACACAGAGCGATGTGACGTTTGCGCCGTATCAGGGTTGCGAAATGAAAACAGGACATTCCAGATGCGCTTTACAGAATTTTTACCATCTTCTCTCCCTTCCTTCCTAATAAAAACCTCCATGGAATTTTGACACTACAATCTGTTTCCTTAAATTCTTTGTTCTGATTGTAGACTCTTCATGTTGGAGCTGGGCTTCACCCTACTGAGCCACAAGTTCAAGGTGTTAGAGAACTTGGCCCAAGGTTGTTTGCACAACTGGGAAACCTGTGAGTAGCTCCCACTCAGCCAGGCTTTCCTTGCTGTTCCCAACAGCTTCACTTCCCTCACTCCACCAAATCTCCCTTGTCCTCAAGCAACCCCAGGACCTCATATGTAGCTGATATGTCTTTGAGAAGAAGGCAATGGTTTGTGCCCGCCTTCCACTTCTGCCTGGAGGGGCTGGGGCCTTTGTCTTCCCTTCGTCTTCAGACGTCTATAGTTTGCTGCTCCCTAAGTGGCTGTCAGTTATGGGCAGCAGCATCTCCCAATCTCTGGAGACTCATCTCCTGCCACTCCGGCCACCATTAGTGCAGCAGCGGTGGAAATCACACTACAGCTATCATGGCCAATTGTCTCTACTGAGCTGGGACAGAGAGAATCTTGCAATCTTTTAGTTGCATGCCAGGGATCATTATGAATCCTTGTTAGAGCGTAAATACAAGCAAGGGCTCCTCAGCTTGTTCACTGAGGCTTATGGCGTTATCTCACCCTTGCTGGCACAGGGAGCGGTTTCCACACGCTTACTGGGCTTCTAAGGTGGAGAAATGGGCTGCGTTATCCTGCAATCCCAGAAGACCCCGTTAAGAATTCTGGGTGGCAGTGTCAGATCTGGAGGTCCCTGGGAAAGTGGCAGAAAGGGGAAGGATCAGAGAAGGTAACATGGGAAGTTGAATGGTGGAGGCTTTTCTGTAGGAAGGGACAGCTGGGTGTGGATGAAACAAGCCTGGGTGAATTCCTCTTCACCAGGAAATGTAAAAATAAACCATGTGTAGATGCTCTAGGATCCTGCCCATTCCATCACAGATTCCCATAGAAATCTATTTTTGGGGATTTATAAATTGGCTACGAAAAACCTGATCCATGCTGATACTTAGTTGTTAAAACCAAAAAAGCCTAAATGCCCATTTGCCTCATAGCTTCATAATGTATGGAATTGTGATTTCCTTTCGTGTCATCAGGATGTATGCCACCAAATCCCCTTACTCTGCTTTGAAAACACATTGCCACAGAGCAATAGTCTCTCTATTCGTTTTCCAGTATGCAGAACCATTATGGACTGACAGCATATGCAGCATCCCTGGCTGGCCACATAAAACACCCTTAATGTGGGTGTGCAGTTGCCACTGATACCAATGGGTCTCTCAGTGTTAGCCAAAGTAAATAAATAGCCCTATTTGTTCCATTAATGTGCTATCCAAACATGTATTTCATCTAACTGGCTGCTAGGCGGGAACGGGTGCAGCTCTCTCCCTGCCTCCATTTCTCCTACCTAAGGGACAGTAGGTAGTGATTCTTTGCACTGTAGCTAATAATTGTTTTGTTTCCCCCTTCTTCAGGGGTCAGATGGCTAGCATGCTGCAGAGTCTGATTGCACAGTGCTCCCTGCTCTACTTGACTGAGGTAGGGAGCACTCTGGCACTTCCTAAATTCAGGCATGATAAGCAGTGTGCCAATTATAGGAGCTTCCCTACTTAGGCACAGCAGGGAGTGGTGCTCTGAATGCACTCAGGTAGAGTACAAGGTGTGACAGTCAGTCCCACTGTTGGCCAGCCTGAGTAGTGCATGTGCACAGCAGTGTGCAATTTTGGACCAGAACCTCAGCTGGTGTAACCTGGCATAGCTCCAATGAAGTCAACAGAGCAATGCTGATTTTCATCAGCTAAGGATTTGCCCTTTCATGTGTACACCTGTGTTTGGCATTCTAGAGCATAGGTAGGCACAGACCGTAGGGGCATTGCTAAGGAATAATTCTTAGTCAGTTGACTATGATGTAAATTCACAAACAAAATCACTTAAGAACAAATTACCAGAGATGTACAAAAATATTCAAAGTGCCACTTGAATGTGCTTTTGTGTTTTATTATATGCTTGAAATTTAAACCAAGTTCACTGAAAGGTTCCCTAAGTTTCATCAAGCTTACAAGCAAAACCTGAGCTGATTTATGGCTTTCCATTGAATAAAAAAATCCTGAGTTTGTTTTAAAAAACAGAGGAAATCTAGTGTTTTTAGTAAGTTTTACTTGTACATTTGGGATTTATTTCAAACCGAAACTCAAAGTGAATCCTGGATGATGAGGTAGTTATGAAGCCACACAGGTGAAAGCAAGCGTCTATTTTCACAAATTCTGGTGAGTTCTATGCAGCTCTCCATGTCACTCAAGTCATTTTGCTATGTTTTTTGCACAATTGTGTGCACAAAAGATGGCATTGCAGCATCAACCTCACATTTTTTGTCTTTTGTCAGTTTAAGTCAGACCTTTAAAATTATTTAAACATAATTTTTGTTTGTGCTGAATTATTTATCTACTGTGACAGCACACCTACTATGATGCTTCAGCACTGATAATACTCTCCTAAGAAGTGGATTGGAAATATTGCATAATTTACCTTATTTTAAAAAAAGTTACCACTCTGAAACTGTAACTTAAATTAAGAAAAATGAGGGAAATTTCAATACAGTTATGACTGTTCCACTGAGTTTCTATCATGTCTGGAAGATCCTCAGATACACTGTGAAACAAGTATTCTAAAAGAGAGCCATTATATTTTTAGTGGAAGAGTTTCAACACTATTTCCATTGATAGCACAGTCTCGCCTATGGGACTCAGTACAAAGCATGAGTTGAATTGTTTTATGCAATGTGTGAATCCTAATTATCTCATGTGTTACCACTGACTCACAGCACAATGCAGGGAAGAGATAGCAACAGCTTTGGGTCCAGTTCTGCCCTCAGTTCCCACACAACCTCTGTGTCTGTCTCTTTGCTTTGATGTTTTTAGGTTAACAATTTTTGTTAAGTTTTTTTTTTGTTTAATTTCTGAACTAATTAAGTGCCAAGTAACCTATGATACTGCACAGCCAGCACGGTTAGATTATTACTTTTCCACTTGGAATACATGAAATACCTTGAACCAACACTTCAAATCCCTGCAGGGTTGACACAATTGTGGAGTAAATGCTTTGCTGTTCATCACTATATAAATATTTGGCATAAATGCTTAGGCTCAGCTCCGCTTTTCCTGTATGGATATTAAAGATCTCATATCAGTTTTCATAAGAGCAAGGATTTGTCCTGGCAAAACCTTCCCCATTTCCTTGTTGTTGCTCAGTTTCATGTTCAATAGTTTTCTGACATTTTTCACCCCAGATGCGGTACTGTACTCACAGAGCCCAATCTACCTTTTGCAGTGGAACTATGATCCAAACACTGAAGGGCTCAATTCTCAGCTGCACCAAGTATCCATGAGTTGCATCTGGGCTGGAATGGGAAGGGAAGTCATAAAGGAGCTATTCCTGGCTCATCAATCCTGGGGCCTAGTTTAAAGAAGCCTCAGAGCTACCCTAAACTACCCCTGGCTGGCTACAGCAACCAAGGGAGCATTTGTCACTGTGCCTTGGTGATTCTACTTCCTTTCTGGGAATGCCCTAGCACACTTCCTATGCCTGGGGCTGGGAAGAACACACAGGAACCAGCTACTCTAACTCTGCGCCACCCAGGGAATCCCTCATGCCTGAGGATTCCCAGATGAGGAGTTTAGGTGGCTTTTAAGCCCTGTTTACACTATGAGTGTCACTCACAGAGGCAGAAGCACAGCTCGAGAGTGAGCCTTATGTTTTCATTTCAAACTAATGACATATCAAGGTTGTGGAGAAAACCTTATGAACTCAAACCATGTGTAAAATGAATACAGTAATGTCTTGCTGAGTCTGCAGACATCCCAAAAGAATGGCTAAGAAGCTACAGCCATTCATCTCAACTCTGAAAACTTAAGATTGAACTTAAATGCCAACATTGTTAACTGTTTCGCTATTGAGCATGTTAAACAAAACAGCCAGATAACCTGCCTTTCCCCATGTCCCAGGCACCAAATACCTTCACCACCAGTGCTTACAGCTTCTTTCTATTTACTGATATAGTTACCTTTTTGGCTCCCATTTCCATACTATCTGAGCACCTTGCAATCATTAATGTATCAATCCTCAGAACATCACTGTGAGGCAGGGAAATGCTATTATCCCCACTTTAGAGACAGGGAATTGAGACAGAGAGAGAGACAAAGCCCTGGTCTACACTGCCACCAGCGGTTGACACTACATAACTTAGCTTCCATATCTCCTGTCAACGTACTTAAGTTGATATAAAGCGGCATCTTCAAGATGCTAGGTCAATGGGAGACACCCTCCTGTCAACACAGCTTTGCTCCTTTCAGGGAGATGGATTACTGGTGTCCACCGGCGAGGCCATCTGGGATCGATTGAGTGGGTCTACACGATCCGCTCAATCGATCCTGCTGCATTAACTGCCACAGAGCCCACAGTGTAGACATACCCTAAGTGATTTGCCCAAATTCACACAGAAAATCTCTGGTGATGAAGGGGGTTTGAGCTCCACTCTACTGCCTTAACTGTTAGATCATCATGCCCCTCCTTGTACAAAAAGCTGTGGCATATTAAAAATATAGGGACAGTGTAAAATAAATTGAATTTAATATAAAACAAGTAACACAAGTGGGCCATTTTACAGATTGTATTATTCATTGACATATTTAAATCATTAAGCAAGTTGCGGGGTTTTTCTTTGTTTTATTTTGTTCATTTTAAATGAGGCTGCCACAAAATTTCTGGGGACCTTGCCACGGAATTTAAGGCCAACTCAGCACAGAGCCTTATCCTTGTGCCTCTATCTCGACTGTGAAGTGCTTTGTGATGAAAGGCACTATACACATGTAAAATATTATTGCTACATTTGCTAAATGAAATTTCTAAAGGGAACAAAGCGCCAACAACAATAAAACCATCAAATTGCAATGGGATGCAATAATGGCTCTCTTCTTTGCTTTGCAGACATGGATTAAATTGTTTCAGCACCAGCCACCCAATCCAACTTCACTAACAAAGGGGAAAAAAGAAATGAGAAACATTTGCTTAAAAAGCTCATAACTGTCAACGTGTTCAGAACACCAGCATGTCCTGCTACACCTAATACCTTTGTCAAGGTGGCCTAGTCTGGAACTACTCTTTCACATTCCCTGCCGACCTCAGTTGAAGAGTTTCCCCACAGACCCACCCTATATTTTCCAGCTCTGGATCTCTGCTTGGGGTCTGAGCTTGAGACAATCCAGATCCATACACCCCCTCCTCCAGTATCACTCATCGCGGCTTAAGCCTGTCTGGTTTGCACTGGCAGTGACCTGGATGTTGCACACGCTACAATGCAATAAAGGGACAACTCACCAGCAATGGCACTGTTTGTACAATGTTGGCTTTTCATAAAGATGCTCTTAACCTTCTTCCAACAAAATCATTGTTATAATATTTTTCCATGCAATGTTTCTACAAATCAGCACTAAATTATAGCATATAAGGAGTGCATTTGGTCTCATTTCCTTGTATGAAGCATCTCCTTTGAACAAAGGTTTTAAAAGATTAAGCTCGCTATTCCACAAAATCTTTTAATAAATCACTGTCTCAATGCCTAATACTTTTTTCCACTAACATATAAAATTGTAACCTCCCCTTCCCCACTTAGTCCCTCTGTGTTTAAGTAACATCAGGGCTGTGCCTCAACATGACAGGGGTGGGATATTCAAAATGCAGACTGTGAGACTAGCCCTTGACTTGTACCATAGTGCCTCTGTTTTACAGCACACATTCTACAGGAGACTGTAAAATTACTAAGATCGATGCTGGGAGTGGACAGGAGAGCTGTCATTCATGCTCATTTTCAGGGGACAGACCAATTGCTGCCTTGGCTCTTCCGACATTTAAAGTGTTCAAACACACTTTTGCTACTTAAGTAGAAGCATCAAATCATAATTCAAAATGTGTTTGCTACACAATTTGATGGCACTGTCACAATGTTGTGACACAGTAGTGCCACATGATGGCATGGTATTGTGGAACAGTGGTGTGTATATTTTAATGATATGATATTCTAATTCACTGTGACCCATTTAAACTAATTACATTTAAACTAATTAAAACCAAAATCTTAAGGTCTTGGGCCAAATTTGCAAAAACCGGAGCCTAAAGTTAGATTTATAGGCTGAGATTTTCAAATGAGCTTAAAAGGCGCTTTGGGTAACATTTTCAAAAGCCTCCGAGTAATTTAGGAGCCTAAGACTCATTTTCAAAAGTGATTTATGCATTTAGAAACTTAACAGCCATTGACCATCAATGAGACTTAGGATCCTAAGTCACCTTTGAAAACAGGACTCACGCACTTTTGAAAAATGTACACTTAGGACCAGATTTTTAAAGAATTTAAGCATAGCAGCACTCATGTCACAACGCCTAACCGATTTAGAAGACTAAATATCATTGTCAAAAGTGATTTAGACACGTAGGAGCCCACAAACCCCTCAACTATCAATGAACATGAAATTTAAGTTCCTAAATCAGTTAGGTGTTGGAATGTTGAGCTCAGCAGCTCCTAAATATCTTTAAAACGTGGGCCTTGCGGTGCAACGCTAAGATCCTCTCAAAATCCCCAGCCCTCATTCCTGATGCAGACTCCTAACAAAAATGGACTGACTTTACAAAGTGCTGAGCACTTAGCGGCTCTCATTGACTATAATGGGGACTGCTTGGTGCTCAGTAGAGCTGACTGGCGGAAAGTGACTTTTCTGCAAAACTTCACTTTCTGCCTGCTGGGAATAAATTAAATTAGCCAAAGCCTTCCAGGCTGGCAGCCGAGGAGATGAAAAATTCCATTTCAGTTCTCCCAAAACAGAATTTTTCTGAAAATCCCTACCCGTGAACAATTCCATTTTTTTGTCTTTTCATCCTGATTTGGGATGAAACTTTGGTTTAAAAACGGAATTGCAATTGGATTTCCATTTGCAATTGGGACTGGATATTCAAAAGAGCTCAACTCACATTTAGACGGTTAAACGAAATGACCAGATTCTCAAAAGTGCCAAGCATCCAGCGCTCACAGTATTCTCAGGGGTGCTACTGGTTGCCGAAAAGTTTTGAAAATCTAGCTGCAGAAACTTAACTTTAGGTTCCTCTTTTTGAAAAATGTGGCTTTAGATTGTTACATAGATCATAAATACAATAAAGCAAGGAATATTTTGTCCCTACTGAAGTCTATCATGTCAGTGCATAGTTAGGATTTCTTGTCCATTATTTTTTAGATGATAGTATAGTTTCCATGACCTACAAGTTTTTGAGTAATATTTTAAATATATAGGCATAATATATAAAATAACAGCTTCGCAATACAGATTCACAGCACACAGAGAGATGTTATGATACATTACACTGCCTGAAAGAAGATTTAAAATGGTAAGATTTGTATTTTATGGATAAAAGTAAAAAAAAAGTATTGAAAAGAAGTGACTGAGCAGGCTTAATACCATTTTTCCAATTAAACATCTAATTTTATTTATCTTATAAGCACAGGTGCCTAACCCATCTCATATCATAGCATCTTTCAAAACGTAATTTGCAACATGAGCCAAAAAGAGCATCTAAGACAACAAAATTTTCCTATTTTTCTACAGTGCTAGGGGCTGAAGATGCCAGTAGCAAAAAAAATAGAATTTGGTAAAATAAATTTTCCCTTTATATTCAAAAGTTTAAGCCCACTGCAGTATATTAAACTGGAGAGTTATTTTTCCCAAACAATAGGGAATATATTGATCTTAACTATCTAGGAGGAATGTTTGGGAATGGGACATGGCACTTTTTGTTTTTTGTTCAACAGTTCAAATCCAGTCCCAGTTAGTGGTGACTAAGAATGCTGGTTCACTGGTTTATGGAATAAGATTTAGTCATTTTGATTCAGTTCCTGAGGGATAATGGAGCTTATCAGAAAGATATGATCAGAACTGGCACTATATGACCTCATCTGGCAGATTCAGCGAGCACTAGGCATGGAGTCTCAATCATAGAACTGGGTCCACCAGGTCAGAGTTGAGACTTGGAGATGTCAATGTTACTGCATGCGTTATACCTGTTCTGTGGGTAAACCTCATTTCTCTAAGCCTGTCATATCCACCCACTTTCATGGATACTATATTCACTAAAAAATTGTGAGTATTTATAACTATTGGGGTGCTAGCCACGTGAGCCTAGTGAAGAACATTTTTGTTGTTTATCAAGCAGTTAAGAACAGAATTCTTCTGTCATGGAGAAGGTAAATGATGGAATAAGCTGCCAAAAATGCTTCTTCATCACCTCTCCAGAGTTAAACAGCAAACTGTACCCAGAGGTAATGTTCCTTTCTTCACTGAAAAATCCTGTCATACTGTATATGGGTAATGATTGCTAGCTGTGTCCATGTGTCACTATTTTTACGCAAGTGACTTTTTACCTAGTTTGTGGACTGCAAACTGCAATCTGAGGTTAAAACCACACAAACCCACATTACTTGTCAGCTTTTCTGATAGCCATGGTCTATTTTGCTGTAAGATCTACTCCATAATATTCTTAAATCATGTTCTCATGGGATGCTGCTGGCTATGTAACACTACTTATAGACTCTTGGCTTTGTTTAGTGCTGGGAATCTGTCTTACTCTTCTTCTTCTTCTTTTTAAGCTATGGTACAAAAAACAGTCTCCACTTAGGTTAAGTCATAAATTTTAGGATGCTGACAAGCCATATACCTCAACTAAGCAATAAAGGGTCAGATAGCATTCAGCTTCCACGAAACTAACTCTCATTTTTAAAGAATATTTGGGGGGGAATGAAATGGAACAATTTGACTTCTCTACTACTTTTGCTTAAAAATTTAAGCTGGGCTTTAGCAGTTTTGTTCTCCAGTGGAGGACATGTTACTCCCATGGCAAATGTGAATTTTCTTCAGAAAATTCTTTGTCTAACTAAGAGGAGCCAATGTGTACAGAGAACCCACCTGAAACCTTCACCCTAAACCCTAACCCAACTTTTTATGTCTTTACTTTGGAGGGTGAAACGAAGTGAGATAACCTTTCCAACAATGTATTTTTCATTTTTTGTGCTCCTCTGAACTTCCAGGTGCTGCTCCAACTGTGCAATCAATTGCAATAAGAAGTAACACCAATATTCTTGCCAAAAAAAAACCTATTCCAGCCCAACTTTGCACACTCAGAAAGATTGGCTAGTTTGACTATAGTTTAGCTAAGCATCAAATCTTTTTAGTCTTGTAACCCTCTGAATCCTTTTAGGTCCAGCCATCACTACTCATGATCCAGAGTCCTTCAATGGCAGAAAGAAGCAAGACAAAGGAAAACAATGTGGAATAAACTGTAGCAAAGACAAGGTAGGTGCAGTAGTAAAGACATAGCATCATAAATGCATCTTAAAAGCTGAAACATTGTAAGCACAATAGTTCCTATGGCATCTATGATTCAACAGCATTTTGGAAGTGGGGAGGGAGGGGAGAAGGCAAGAGGAACGGTTCTTTGAATCTGCATTCTTAACTAATTTGTTTCAAATTCTGCTACAGCCTTACATGTGAGAAATGACATTAAGGGGCAAAGGGCGACGGTGCAGAGATAAAGCAACAAAAAGGTATTCAAAATACTTGCCAAGAAAAAAGCACTCATCTGATAAAAATTTAGACAGGAAGGATGCCAAAAACCAGGAGAGAGAGAGAGAGAGAGATTTGATGAGGTGATTGCTGCTGCAGTTGTCAGGCTTGTCAGTAGTCAGGGGGATGCCAGATTTTAACTCAAAAATAGTGTCAGCTTAAGAGTTGCCTCTATTTCACCACATGTTTCTAATTAAGACGACATTAGGAGCTTACTTTTGGAAACTATAAATAAAACTGTTTGGGGGTTAGCTTAAAAGATTAGTTACTAGGGTTTTTAAATTAAAAAAAAGAAGAATGAAAAAAGAAAACCTGCCACAAAGAGCAAATGAACCTCCTGACAATTTGTGCGAGCTGCCACAAACTGGCAATAATCTCAAGGTTGTTTTGAATTTGAATAATGGAGCTTGCTCTCTCTCTCTCTTTTTTTTTTTTTTTTTTAAAGACACTCGTTAAGGTGAATTTGACAACTTTAGTGGAGCCATTTTTCTGTTTTACCTTAGGCAACTTTTATGAGATGCTCTTCAGATTAACTACAGTACTTTAAGAACTGTGAAAACGAAGCTTATCTTCCCACTCTAAAAAAAACTGGGGTGGAATGAAACCTAAACACACTTGGTATTCACAGTGTTTGGGTTCCTAACTATTATTTGTATTTTCAGCTCTCTCTTAAGGTTTTAAAGCACCCTGCATCTCATCCTTGCTTTGAAGCAATTTACAATATGTATGTTACACCTGTGTGAAGGATTTTTACCCACATTTATGAACTATTGCCTCAACAAGTGAAAGAGAGATCAAAGAAAAATAAGTTGTAATGTACTTTATAGTGGTAAAGGAGCCTGAGACTAACACGAGGACTTGTCTATGGGACCAGAAGAGACAACCAAGCAACTGGTACAACAGGCATTTCCAGGGCTAATAAGAATTAGGATTATTAAAGTCAGTGGGAGTTATAAATGACAGAATTATAATATATACACAGTAAATCTTTTCTATGCGAGAACTGAAAAAGTCATCATCACATTATCTAAGCCTCCTCACATTCAGCAGCCAACCAGTATTATGCTTAATTACTGTATCTAGTGAAGCAACACACATCCACCGCCCAAACCCAGCCTGTTTGACTTTTAGTCCAAATGCAATAGGCTCATTCTAAAAAGCCAAATAAAATCTTACACCATGACAAAAAAAAAAAAAAAATTACTGCAGTCACAGGTGATCTTCACACAGGGTTAAATCCTTTTCTGCAGACAGCGCTGTGGCTTTGTGCAGGAGAATTGTGGGTGGATAGGGGCACCTTCGTGAAGATGCAGTTTTGGTTTAGAATTGGAGAAACAGCTGTGGCCCTCACTACCACTTGCATGGGGTGCTGGGGTGAGTGGATTTGTGTGGAAACTTCACTCTACCCTTCCAAATGATTTTTTTTATGAAATATTTCATAGCAATCCAGTTGGTTTGCAATATGAAGGCTACATTGTTCTTTCATGCATGGGCTTGTGGAAGGGTAGTGTACATACACACCACTCCAAGAGAAGCCCCTTTTCTTCCCTGCTCACCCACTGCTCCTGGAAGAAATATACTCCTTCTAGCTCTCACCGGTAGCAGAAGGTACTGCTGATATACTGGGGAAAGGAGGGAGTCAAATCTCTGCACATAACCTGCACACCAGTGTGTATGAGGGGTAGTAGCCCTGTACAGTTCAATGAAAGGCATAATGACTATATGCAAAGACACAAAAATACAATCATAAAATCTTTTCAGGAGAAGTGGGGCTCAGCCATGAAGTCTTGAACAGGATCTGGATTCCCTTCATGATCAGGATGTGGTGTTACCCAGGTGTTTGGCTCCTCCCATTACAAAGGCATCTCTGGCCATGAAATTCTGCTTTGTATTCAGATTTGAACTTTAAGATGATAAAATGAAAACACACTTAGGAAACAAAAAAAGACTAAGTTATTTACATAGAGGAGCAGGCCAAGAGAAAGAGAGTAAAAGAGGAGTAGGCCGAGAATAACAAGGAAGAGGGCACCCACCAAGGTAGAGATAGGTACCCAAAATAGAAGCAGACCATCCACCATTCCTCCTTAGTTAGGACATCCTTGAAATTTACAGCATAGTTTAGTTGCTGGACCTCTCAATATTGTGAGCACCACAGCAATGCATCTCATTGCCTCAGTTATGGCTTTGCCACAAAGCTGTCAGGAAGATAAATAAAAACTAACTAATAAAAGGAAACAAACAAAACTGCAGTAGAAATAACAGGCAAAAAAGTAACTCAGTACATTATAATGTACAGGACTGGAAGGGGTGTGCGTGCAATAACTAAAATCCCTTATAAAGTCAATCTGTCTATTTTATTTTCTACATAAAGCCTTTGCATATGACATTATGTGGATAACATACCATTGCGTGATACAGGATTTATGTCAGGTCCTGTTTATGCAGTCCCAGTCTAGCATCACATCATTTTATTCTCCTAGGAAAACTTGCATTCCCCCCCCCTCCCCCAAAGCCTGGCCTAAGAATTGAATCACCCCCACCTCTAGAAATTTGTTGTTCATCTTGTCATATATCCATAGAGGGAGGCGAATGAAAGACACTTGCTCATTAGCTAGCATAACAACTGTAGCATGTAGCTTCCCCTCATTTATGAAAGGGAAGTAACGCCTTAGTACTTTTCTTGGGAGAAACCAAATGCTCTAGTTTTTCAGCACTGGCACCCTCTCTAAACTCCAGATATCCCTTTCCAGACAACTTCCAAAGTGCTGCTACCACCATGCTGCGTTCCACCCTACTCAACCCTTGTCAATAGTGAAATCCTCCGGCCAGTCTTTAAAGATGTTGGTGATAAAATATTAGATGCCTTACAGAATGAGAAATGACCTTTGCCAATGTGGAGTTTCCCCGCTTGAATGGAACTCTGTGCACACTCAGCAAAACTTTTCAAGCCTGTATGGCTTTGGTAGATGGCCAATATTATCCTAGCACTGCTTTTCTGAATTAAAGTGACAATCTTTAATCCTAATTTCAGTTCATTGTACAGCATGGGATCTTGGCCTTGAGCCATTCGTTGTATAGTAAATTGCATGCCTGCTAATGGAAAAGATGAGAAATAAATTCTAAAACTTCAATTTTTAAGGGCAAAACAGAATAATCTTTTTGCTTCTATATGTTTAATCCATCCTGTATAATGATGAAGAGAAAAACAACTCAAAGGGAAGACTAAAAAGGAATGAAAGAAAGATGACTAACATCATGAGGATTACTTATGGTCACTGTAACAGCTAGTCTTAGAATCATGCCTTCCAACTCAGTGACTCAATCCAGAACATTTCTTAAGTTAGGAATATGTATTTAAATCTTACCAACATTTTTTTTTTTTTATTATTTAACTGGATGTTGCTGTAGCTAAAACCAGATACGATGAGAATTTGAAAGGAAACATTTAGCATTGTCCAAATCAGAATGATTATTTACTACCTTGAAAGCATAGTAAACATGGAATGCATTCAGTTTCTAGCCATCATAAGGTACTAGGTAAGAACAAAAATATATGGAGAAAGTATTGCTTTTTTGAGTAGGTATTAAAACACATATGAGATGCCTATCAGTTATGATGTACTGTTTGCAGACCTCTCCAATACCTTAGCTCAAAGGAAAGTCAGAATGCCAACCTAGTGTTTCCAGCCCCAAACTTTTTATTTTTGTGGCTTATGCAGTTGTTATGCTAACGTAGATTTTTGTGGTTTGATAAATGTTACAAACATCATTTAATTTTCCAAACTTAAATAGTCTCTTTCCCTTTTTATAAAGGAAAATAAATCCCAAAACCTTAAATAAAAATATAAGAAAACCAACTTTGTCTCCAGAGGAATGTAAAAAGCAGCATCCTATAGCAAACAGAAAAGAAAGAAGGGACACTAATCAAGGCGGAAGCCTGTTTTCCCTTCATACTAAGTATTTATCCTAAGGATCTTGAGATGGATAGGAATTTTTTTAGGGAGTGGAGTGGACGGGGGGTGAAATGGAAAGGGAGTAGCAGTGGAAGGAGGGTGGTTAATACCTAGGAAGAAAGCCAACCTTCTTATTTTTATGCATCACCATCAAGAGGGAGAAGTTTGATGTCCATTTATTTATTTGTATTGAGGTGGTGCGTACAGGCCTCAAACCATTGTACATACGCACAACAAGAGACAGTCCCTGCCTGAAAGAGCTTAAAGATTTATTTTAAACAAACAAGACAGGAAAAAAAGATGAACAAAACAAAGTAAATCCCTGTTTTCCAGATGGGAAAATATAGCATACAGTGACTTGCCCAAGGTCATACATGAAAGGCTTGTCTAGAGAACAAGTTGAGGCACTAACCTCTAAGCAAAACCATCCATATAAATAAGGGCTTAGTTCTATGATAGATTTAGGCTTCTGTAGATGAACTGTTAGTATGTGGCAAGCTGGTGTGTTAATCTACCCTGCACTAGCTTTCCATGCACTAGCTTTCTCTGTGGATGCTACTACCATGCACTAAAAGTTCCCTAGTGTGCTTTGATCTACTCTGTTCTGAAATGGAAGTAACTAACTGTTCATCTAGAGGAGTTTATATTTATCATACAATCAGGTGGATCATAGAGCCAGTCCACCCATTTATATGGACAATTTTGCTTAAAGGTTAGGATGCAAAACGTTGGCATATAAAACCTTTATATAATGTTCACATTCCAAAGAAGGGCTAGAACGCTTCTAATTTGGGGGATCTCAGAAAATGATCAGAAAAGGAATCTGATATTGATAGTTGACAGTTAAATTCTTCTGAGACTTGTTTGCGAGATGATTTTTTAAACTTCTTTTTAAACTGTAAGGATTTGGGGATACTAAGGAAATGTTCATTCGGAGCCTTTCATCACCTACTTCTTTTGTCCACTGCTAAAGTATGCCTCATGACAGCATCCCGGACTTTGGGTATTCCAAACTCCAACAGCCTGTCTCTTCAACTTCCTGGGACCCCTGCTCATCCTATCACACAGAATGTTAGTGCTGGTCGGAATGTGCCATCTTCTTCTTGCAGATATTCAGCCCCATTGTTTGCTTATGCAGCCAATATGCACATCTTGGAGGCTGTGATGGGATGTCCACCCCACACCACACTGGAAGGGGTTAAGGCGTAAGGCGGTCACCCCGATACAAGGGGAGTGTGGAAGGCCATACCGGGGAACAAAAATGGAAAGAGACAATGGAGCTGCAGCATGCAGAAGCTTTGTTTGCAAAGGGCACTTTTACCCTCCCAGGCTGGACTCCAGAGTTGTTGCCCCTGAAAGAAGGGCACTGACAAACAACAGAGACAGATCCAGGCCCTGCTGAGGCTGATGCTGGAAAGCCAACAGAGACAATAGGAAGCACATTTGTACCTGCAAAATTATTTGACGCAGCTGGCCAAACAGGAGCTGTATCTATTCAAGATCATGTGGGACGAAATGAGCAGAGAATGAGATTGGAAAGGAGGTATCAGGGTTAGGAAGCTGGGGGCCTGGCCAAAGGAATGTTATGCTTGCAGGTGGAGGGGACACCTGAAAAGACAGTGCCGTTCCTATACAGGGACGAGAAACCTCACCTGGGAGGCAAGAAAATAAGAAAGCCCAAAAGAGTCCATCCTGTGGGGAGAACAGGAAAGGCAGGGGAGTGTTTTGCCTGTGGTCAGCAGGGGCACCTAAGAAGCAGATGCCCATATATGAGCTGCAAAGTGCAGGCTAGTCCAGGAGAGGCAGCTAGACAAGAGAAGGCCGAAGCATGGCCTGCTGAAAAGGTAAGGCCAAGGGTTTGTTTTAGGTGCTGTGACGGCGACCATATAAAAAGGCACTGCCTTCTTTGTGGGGAGGGGTAGCGAAGCAGAAGATGTGGACCCACATGAGATAGGAAAAAGGGGTCAAGAAGATAAGATAGCTGGGACAGAGAAGGCCTTGACAGAGATGTGAGTTCAGATCCTGAGGGAGAGAGACCTGGGGGATTCCGTAGATCAAGTAAAGGCGCTGCAGGAGAAATTAGGAGTGGCTGAGCAGGCCTTATGAGAAGTTAGAGAGGACCTAGAATTGAAGCAAAGAGAGTACCAGGACACCATGCAGGAGAAAGGCAGATTGCTCCTCATGGTGCGGGATCTGGAGCAAGAGAGAGAGGGGAACTACGGGCCCAGTTACAGCAGATGCAGGGCATGAGACACCCCGAGGAATGTAATCTTGAGCGGAGAGAGTATGTGATAGGGTGTCCACCGCACAAACGACTAGAAGGGATTGAGGCAGTCAGGTCCACTGACTTCCCAGGCTGCACCTGGAGTAGAAGTCACCCAGCAGTGAGTACAGCCACTCGTCCCATATGCTAAAGGAGGGGGAAAATATTTCAGAAAGGGAAGGGAAGGCCTTTAATTAACTTCTCACCACTCCAGTAGCTATACCATTTCCTGATATACAGTGTTCACTGATTTCACTTCTCTCGCAACTGAATTTTAGTTATCAGTATTAAATTTCATTTAATTTTCCCTTTATCTGCTGTTCTTTATTTAACCCCAGATCAGTGATATTTTAAAACAGGGAATGTAATCTCAAGGTTTGTTATTTTAGACCCTCCTGTAATATTTTGACCCCTTTCCCTGAAGCTTTTCTATTTTTAGAGAGCTTTTATGTTCTGATGTTGGAGCAGACATTGGACTGATCTCATCAAACAGCTCAAAGCTAAAAGAAAGAAGAATGCAGTTTGCAACTGGTTGAATTTCTCGGAATTTGTTTTATGAATAGGAGATATTTGTCAAGGTGCCTATAACATCATCAGAATTTGCTACTATGATGTTAGTATGGTAATATGCTCTTTCAATACCACCAAAGTGTAATTTTTTTTCTCTCCAAAGAGTATTTCTTCCAATCATATTATGCTTTAAACTAAGTATATTTTCTGTCAGGGGCATGTATCTTTAATATGATTAAAAACTAGCAAAGGCAATAACATTGTCTAATTATCGTACTTCCTCCTGAACCATCCATCACAGGAGAAATTTTGTACCTGCATGGTTAAACTTTATCTTTCCTTCCAGGCAAAATTTTCACAACTTCATGGTATCTCAGATGTAGTTGGGACAAAGTAACAAGAACTAGTTTGGTTTAAAATATACAATGGTTTATAAAAGTAAAACTATCCTAGGATCAGCAATTATTAATGAAGAGTAAGTAATCTTCCTAACTAGCCACAGTATGATTTAAAAGGCATTTGTTCCTGAATGTTCTTCCCTTCTCTCTCAAACAAAACAGATTAAGGAGGAAATTAAATTCTTGAAGAAATAAATTTTGACTGGAGTGAGAAATCACACTAAGAAGCTAATTTAAGAGAGATGAAATTAATTTTGGTGACATTTATTCTATTTAGCAAAAATGGCGACAAAACATATAGTAGCTCTGTTACCATGAGATAAGAGGCTAGTAATTTAAGGCTGGGCATAGCTACAGTCTACAACGATTTAATCCTTCTGGTACAACATCCCTTGTGACCTATCATTAAAGGTTTAGAGTAAAACTGACAATTATTATTAGCTGGTAATTGGATTTTGGAGATTCAGTAGAAAGTTAGGATAATTTAAATTGACTGTTGACATTGGAAAGATTATGTAAATGTTCTGAATCAGCTGTATTTATCAATTTACTTAGCTGAATAAAAAAAACCTAACATATCACTATCGTCTGCAACAACATGCAAAAAGTGCATGATTACAGCAATATGTTCAATTAAAAAACAACAACAAATGATATCTTTGAGGAAGGGGGAGGAGGAAACATATCTGGACTATACCAAAATACCTCTGTTGCAACATGCACAAAGCAAACTTTTAAAATATATACTTTTATATCAGTCCTAAGACCAGAAACTATTGAGTATGTGTCAGAAACTCACGGCCAAGGGAAAAATAAAATTGTCATGGTATAATATTTTATGATATGGATTTTTAATTATAAAAGCTGAATTTCAGAAACCAAAAAAGGAATTGAAAACCCAGCAGTCATTACAAATTTATAGGGCATTCCTTTCTGCCACAACTGCTTTCCACATGGTTTAAGCTTTCTGGTTTCTATAACAGTGACATACATGCACATATAATGGTCTTGTGTGTAACTTTGAACAATAGACAAATCTGGCTTATTTGGAAAAACACATTTTTGTCAGTTCAGTTCAAACACATTTATATTTCATATGCCAGTGCAGAGTCTGTCAGCCAAAGGTGTAAAGGAATTCACAACTATTTTATTGTCTTATAGTCTTTCTTAACTGTTTTCTTAAAGGGAAAGTTTGGTTTCACTTTAAAAACCAGTTTGTTATAGCCTTACATTTAAATAATAATTTCCATCTTCAGCACCTAAAATTTCCCCCATTTTTATTTGTCGTCTTTTCTCACTGTTTCTTTCTGATACTTATATCAATGCCCTTTTCCTCCTACATGGAAGTTACAACAGACCAAGACTCTGCAGGCCATAAATCATACCTGTCCTCCAAATAACAAGTACATTGTCGAAGAAATGCACTCTGCGCAACATTTCAAAACCTGGGATCCAAGCTGCACTTCAGAACAAAGTAAAATACATGTCAAATGCATGAACTCACTCCACAAAAATGACCAATTCCTTTCACATATTTTTAAAAAAATCTCTTCCATTGTTTTTATTCACCCACAGTTATCACAGAAATATTATCTAAGACATCACAAAGTTACTTCTTATTCTAATCATAGAAGAAACTATGCTTTCTCAGATACCACTTCAAGCTAAGTGTTCTCAAATGTTGATTTTTCAATGGTGACTATTTCAGGATAATTATTTTGCTAAAGTGTCCAGATCTCTATTATTCTGATGTTCTCAAAGTCTGCTCTTTGACCAGCTATTCATTAACAAACAATCCAGTGTAATATTTTATTTATTCACTGTTAGCTCAGATGATATAAATACTTAAGTCAACATTTTCAAAAATGGTTGCTTAAAACTAAGCTACTAAACCCTTATTTTGACATCCAGCGGCTTTCATTGACTTAGCCATATATGATTGGGAGCTGCTGGGTATAGCACTTTTCAAAATCGTTTGGGTGCCTAAACAGAGATTTAAGAAGTTCTAACAGCTGATTTTAAGAGCTACTGGAGGAAGCCATTTGTAGTGCACAAGTTTTATTGGTCCTACAAAACCCAGCAAACTATGCTACGTATTCTTGAGCATCATTTATTAGCTAGAGCTGTGCACAGAATGCAAATTCCATTTCAAGAAGGAGTTAAAGATAGTGAAATTTGTCTTTCTTCTGATAAGGAACAAAACCCATATATTTTGACTTTCTCCACAAAGGAAAATTCTGAAAATTAAATCCTTTGGGGGCTTTTATTCTGATTTCACCTCATTATCTATGTATATACAGATATATAATTTTAAAATATAAAAACCATTCAAATTGAAAAATATTTTCAAAATGGAAAATCAAAACTTGATGGTTTGACAGTGACAAAGTTTGTTCTCGTTTTGTCCAAAACAAAATTTCAGTGAAATTGACATGATTTCATGAAGCGCTTCCATGTCAGCGGAACAGTAGTCTCTGACAGAAAATGTTCTGTTGAAATCTTTCCAACCAGCTCTACAACCATTTACATAAATACAGATATAGAGCTCTCCTATAACAGGAGCTTAACATCCCATTTTGAAAACAATGATGTTATGGTTTCTGAACCGGATTCTGTTGGGTGCTACCAGGAAATGTGGGTCCAGATCCTCAAATTGATGTAAACAAGCATAGTAAGTAAACTGATGTAAGCAAGCATAACTTCATAGACTTCAACTGACCTGTGTCAATTTACACAAGTTGAAAATCCAGCTGTATATCTTTAAAGAGCCATAAAGCATTAGAGAATTGTGCCACTATGTGGAGGATCTGAGTTCAGATTCTAGTCTCAGTCTTTTACTATGGCTTGGTCTACACTTACCTGGCAATTCGGCAGCAGTCGACAGGAGTTACGCAAGCTATGCAGAGTAGTTTGTGTAACTCCCATCAACTGCTGTACTTCTGTTCTGCACCGTGTCTTCACTGCACTGCGCCACTTGAGAAGGTGGTTTTAGTACATCGACTTCCTGATCGATTGAGTGGGTCTACACTGACCGCTCAGTCAATCCAGATAAGTTGATCTGATGGCAGCGACTTTGCCCTATGTAGCATGGCAAGAGGAGCAGTGCATCGGAGACACGTGATGCTTTCAACGGCAATAGGGAGGGAGGACATTGCCCCCCTGCGTATCACTATGCTGCGTACCACCCATTGTGTGTGTGCAATAAGCTATTTGTGGGCCTGTACCTATACTGGAATGCACACGATCTGGGGTCTGTTCCCAGGTCTGTCACAGATTCTGTGTGACCTCACATAACCACTTCGTCTCTATGGGGGAAGGTTTTCAAAGACTCAGCAAGAGTTTTCAATGGAAGTCAGATGCCCAACTCCCTCTTTGTGCCTTTCAAAATATCTCCCTCTGTGCCTCAGATCTCACACCTATAAAATAAGGATATTACTCCTTTTCCTCCCACCCTCTGTATCTTACCTATTTAGGCTGTAAGGTCTTTGGGGCAGTGGCTGTCTCTTAATACATGTAGGAACAGCACCTAGCACAAGGGGACCCTGAGCTTGGGTAACGCAAAGAATGATGATATGGATATGGCACTAGTCAGAGAAACCCTAATCTGGACAGGAAACCCTAATCTGTTGCCTATCCATCAGCAGTGGACAGAACTAAAAACGGAATAAAGTGAAACCAGGAGAGTTAAGCTACATACCCTCCGGTTAGACCAAAATCCTGTTTCTTGATTAGGCAGGGCAAGCTGAGAAGGGGCCTCATTTTGAAGGTCAAGCCACAGGAGGAAGCCATATGAAGGGGATATTTATGTAACACATCCATGTTATGGATATCCCTTGTGACCTCACAGCCTTAGCATGTATGATATCAAAGTGTGCTGCCAAGAAAAAGATCGTGATGACAGCAGTAAAGGATTGAAGGGTCATATATTCCCTTACTTAAATAAGGCAGAGAGACTGAGACAAACAGTGCCAAGCTGTTTCAAAATTAAGAGGAGGAAATTGTGAGTCAATAGTTAAAATGTTCTTCCTCGGGAAATACAATTAATGTCACTCTAATTTTAAAAGTGAACATTCACACTGAGGCCTTTGAGACTGTCTGAAATGCAAGAGCTGAGTTTCCTCTTGATATTTTTCCATGAATAAAGCTAAATTAAGAGATAGCTCAAAAACAAGCAAAAAACAGGCATTACCTGTGGCAAGGGAAGATACCAAATTCTTTTAGGGAAATGTAGAGCTGGTGAAAAATGCCAGACCAATATCCCTGGATGATGCAGCCATCTATGCCTTCAAACAAAGGACATTACTGGTGGAAGGCTTAGCGGTGGAAGGTTAGTGGGTTTGGAGAACCATGTAAAGAAGATGGTGGGTGTACTGACTTTTCCCCACTGTTGAGGGGTTAGAGTTTGCCTGCTGCTAATGAGATGTGGAATATGGAGTTCTTTCTGGGTCTTTGCCTGCAGATAGATTCTTTCTCCTAATCTATGTCTGGCTGTGAGGTTTTGTCCTTATACATTTCTACAGTTCTTTATGCCTTTGTTACTTCAGGACTGCACTACCTCAGCATGCTCTATATGAAGCTATCCTTGAAAACCATTCAGAAACTTGAGTTAGTGTGGCACTTGGTTCTCCATTTAATCACATGGAACATGTAGTACTTGCACTTTGTAGATTGCATTGGCTGTTCATTTGTTTCCTGGTCCAATTAAATGCATTGATTTAATCTATAAAACTATACGGCTTTCATGGGTCCCATTTCTGCATTGTGAGCCATGTGAGCAATCTGCTACATCTGTGCACAGACCCAGGGAAGCCAATGGACACATGTAAAATTGCAGTGTAGGACTGGGGCCTTAGAGACTGCCTCTCTCCTCACAGAAACCATTCCAACAGCTGAGTTCAGCTAAAGTCCCTCTATCTGAAATCTAAGAAGCAGGGGATTCCCAGGGGAACGCACTTCCACATTTTGATCTGGCAAAGCCCATGGTTTTATTTACCTTTAAGGGCACTGCATGTTGCAAGACCTTTCCTGGGTAAGTATGAAGAGTAGGGTAAACTTATTGCCTCAGCCTGGGAGCTCTATTTTAAGAAGAGTTTCATCGTTTTTTATTCTGGGAGGATTTTTGATAATGTCAATATGTACAGAAATTATTGATGGGTACATATTTTACAAACCAAAACTACATACATAAAGGCTGTCCTCCAAGAGGCTCCCTCTTGAACTGGAGGGGACTGTTGTACTGTCTTCATAGCTATTCAACCATTGGCCTCGCTGCTGTGAGTGTGATTACATTTTCCTAGTAAGTATGGTTTTTGTGGCAAGGATGTACCTGGATGTCAGTACCTATCCATTGGGAATTGGACTCTTGGCCCTGCTCATATCTCATGTGCCAGATAAAAGACATCTGACTATTGATATTCAGTCACTATTATGGCTGAGTTGGGACTAAATTAAATGGAGATGAAATGACTTACTCATATGCCCATTATTAATTATACTACTTCAGTCCCTCAGATAGCTGCATGTACCTATTAACAACAATGCAGATACGCAGGACTATCTTCTGAAATTAATAACAGCAAAGACTACTCTGAGACTGATTTGGACTATTAATTCCACAGGACACAGGGGGACTACGTGTAATGTGACTTTAGAGGACAGAACTCTATCCATATTTCTCTCTCTCCTAACTAGAACTATCATCAACCATGGGGAGACCTCCTTTGTTGCTATAAAACCTTAGTGTCCTTTTTTTAATGTGTCCTTTTATATGGCACCTTACATACAGATACTCGCCTGCTTAAATACTTTGAAAGCTGCTGGTAACAGTAAAATAAGTACCTAAATCTATAACAAATGCACCACTCAATGTACCTTGAGATGAATGTATGATAAATAACAAACTGTCATCACACCCCTGACTCTCACACTTCCACCTGCTTATGTGGTGTAACCTGGGACTTGATAGCAGGGCATTTGGTTCCAGTGGGGGAGGCTCGCGAGTTCAGAACTGTAATTTAGGAACTTCATGAAATTCAGAAACAGGAAAAAGACCCAGCCGGACCAACAACTTTACCTTTTTGATTTATCTTAATCTCACTTTCTTGCTTTTTCAGCATGTCCCAATCTCCACTTGGATCTTATTTCCATCATGTGGGGTTCTCCCCTCAAATTTCATACAGCTTCTTTGTATTCTTTAAAATATTATATCCATATCATCTTTTCCTTTCTCCCCAATCTCTGGTAGTGAGGTTTTTCATCCCCTTGAGGGAACTCTGAAGATTGACACCAAATTTCTCCCTTCCTGATAAACAGAACTCTCTTTAAAGTAAGATGGTGACATCCTTTAATTTAACACATTGGCCAATGTTGAGCAATCAGAATATTCTTGCCTTTTCCTGTGAATGAATATAAGACCTCTGGTCCCTTTCAAAACCTCTGTTGGCTGAAAGAACTAAAGGCTAGATCCACGAGTAGAACTTAAGTCTTCATAAATCAACAGCCACCCTAAAACCTATTTTCTCCCTTTTGAAATGTGCTAAGCATAAGTGCAGACACTAAGTAACGCACACTGGAACACTAGTAAATCAATCTTAAGAGACCTTTAAGAGGCCTTGAAGTAACGTCTCTCATGTTTTATATACTGCCGCTTTGTGTGCAACCTCCACCGGGCATAAGAAATGAGACATTTTTAGGATTATTGAGCACAACATTTTCACAGAAGATCAGCATGAAATTATTTGGCTGGAGCACAGGTGTTTCTTTAATTATGTAACATTTGGAAAACTCACTGAATTCAATGACCCTCAGATTCACACTCCTACTTCTGTGGTTTGGTGGATTAGGACAGAATAATAAATGTAGGGACAGAGGCTGGCTCCAAGACCTGATTATGTGCTTTCCCACATTGCCTGTGCTTTCTTATTTTATTTTAAGTTTTTGTAGGTGTGTTTTTCAGCATTTCTGAAACAATGTACATTTAAGGCTGGGAATTTTGCACACTATAATTAAGGGCACAGACTGCAAGACACAGATGTACACTATCATAAGTAGGCGAACTACTGTACAAGATGCTGCTGGATGCAACAAGACCAGGTATAAACACTGCATAAGCCCTTGAGAGTATGATAACAGTACTTTGCCCACAATATATTAATCTCAAGTTGCTCTTATGCATCATTTAGGTACTTTCTTTATCAGTAGTCTTCAGAGAGATACTTAAGTCAGTGAGTACCTATTCGCAAAAGAGCAGAAGCAGAAGTAGCT
The DNA here is from genome assembly GCF_026122565.2 of Emydura macquarii macquarii. Lineage (NCBI taxonomy): Eukaryota > Metazoa > Chordata > Testudines > Chelidae > Emydura > Emydura macquarii. The sequence goes on along the minus strand of NW_027130204.1, from coordinate 9,721,133 downwards.
GTATGGCTGTCCCCCTTTTTCCCCATTTTCTGATTGTGCTCCACTGATTGAGAAGTCCTGTCTAATGGCTAGAGCAGAGTAGTGGAAATCATGACTTGTGTGTTGTATTCCCAGCTGTGCCACTGACTCTGCTTCACACCCTCTTTGCACTTCAATTTACCCCTCTATACAAAGAGATGATAGTGATACTTACATAAGTCAGAGTAGCACTGTGAGGATTAATTCACTAATACTTGCAAAATCCTTAGATATATTATATTCCATGCAACTATATAAGTTGTTGCCTAAAAAACTTGATCATTTAAACATATGGAATGAATTTAGTGGAACCTAAAGAGAAGCCCATGAAGACGTATAGAAACCATATTCTTCTGTCCTAGACAGACCACAGGTCAAGTGGACACTGTGGAAGGCTCCTTAATTTGCCAGGCAAGTTTAAGGCTTCATGTCGGACAAGACTAGACTTGGGAAAATATGAGCCTCACTACCCTTCCTGAAGTATTTTCTCCCCTTGGACTCAAGCGTATGAAATCTACAAGGTCTGCATTTCATACACTTTGGGTCCAAGTCCAGCCAGCCAGAGGGAGGCAAACAAGAACAAAACACCATTATGGTTGTGGAAATCTGGCTGTAATGGCAGCCCAGGAGAAAAAGCCTCCCATTTTAAGGAGAGCTCAAGAAAGCGAAAAGGTTCAAGGTTGTGGATGTCCCAGAGTAAAACCCTTCCTTCTTAGCTGTTAGTTACAAGACTGATGCCATGGAGTAAGGCTTGTTGAGCCCAGATTCATTAAGCATTCATACAGTGGCAAATTCCAGAGCAAACATCCCCCCACCAAGTTTGAAATAACTAGCAAAGGCATGCATTAAGAGACTATTTCAATACCATTATGCAATAGCACCAAAACAAATAGAGCATAACAATGAATAGGAAGATTTGATGAGCAAAAAGTTACCGAGCCTTCCCAAGGAAGACACACACAATGTAAACTACACCTTAATTGCAACAGAAACAGCAGAAAGATGCATTGGGAACATTGTCTCTAACATTTTGCAATAGCATGAAAACAAGTACTGCATTTATTAAACAGCATGAAATCCATTTAACGCTTCTCTGGATGCACTAATTAGGTTTTGTATATTGGGGCAGAGCAATACAGTACTGAGGGCAAAATACTGCATTTATTAACATTCCATGCTACTGCTACTATTGCTTATACAATGTGATACCAGTTATGTCAATGCACCCTGAATGACACAGTAAAGTGGTATTTTTGAAAAAATATATATTTAAATACATGTGTTGGAACATCTAATTATAGGAAATGAGAGCAAGAATGGTGAGCCCTTTAATATGCTCCTTTATGAAATTAGGCTCGGTTTTTGAAAACACATATGCTAAATGCTAAACTTTAGGCATGCAAACAGTCCTGGAGAGTTCAATAGGATACATGCTCATGTGCTTGAAGTTAAACACACGCATAAGCATTTGCAAAGTTGGGGTCTTAGTGATTGCTCTGCGAGTGAAATTTTGTGATATCCAAACTCCCATTCTGATGCTGCATTTAGAGCCAAAATAAGAGATGAGAGAAGTATTGTTTGTTTTTAATTACATCATTCCTTCACTGAATCCAAGTGTATTTATTTACCAAAATAATACCCTCAAAATCCCATCACAGCAAGCATTGTACCTACTTCAACACAGGGATGATAAATCTTGCCAACCAACTGTAATTTCTTCTCGACTCTTTTGCTGCAGGTATAACTAACAATTTTACATTTCTCTGAGCTAAAACCTTTCCAAAGAGAGTTTTCAAGTAAAACTAACAAGGCTAGGGGATTGCAACTTTCAGACATATCAGAAGATCCAGGCATGTATGTTGGAGGGCATGTTTGTCAGGAAAAAAAAATGCAAACTGTTACATACCGGCAGATGCCTACACCCACACGCAGCCCTGATTATGTCAGTGGGGATCCACATAGGTCCAGGATTCTAACCGCATGGAGCAGCTTGCAGGATCGGGCCTTAGACATTACATAATGGCTATGATTTTCAAAGGAGCTTAAGGGAGTCAAGTGCAGCTGTGCTTCACACAGAAATGATCAAACTGTGCAGTCATCAACTGTAGCCTATAGTGTGGTTACAAACAATATGTGACTTTTCTTAGCAACTTCCTTGCAAGTAGGCACCTAGCTGAGACTGTGAGCATCACTCTTATGTAAAAGCATTCCACAGTAGTTACAGGTACTATATGTACCTACTGCTTCTAAGTATTCGCTTTTACAAGAAGCCAGGATTGTTCACGAATAGAACTATCATTTTTCTTGTTTTCTAAGTTGTATTTTTGGCTCCAACCAAATCAATGGAGCTATTAGCAGGATGAATATTATGAATTCTGACAAAGTATCAATAAACCAATCTGCGTGTGGACTATCAATAAGTTCTTTTATATTCACCAAAATGTTTACATGTAACTAAAAAACAGAGACTGATTTGTATTGGAAATGCAAACAATATTAAATATCAGCTCTGCTGGCTCAGACTCCAAGATTTATTCTGGCAGTCAGAACTTTAACCTGGAACTCAATAAAATCCATACTATCTTCTTGCAACCCTGTTCCTGGTACTAGACTTCAAATGTGTACAGAATATGATCGAAATATGCTATCTGAATAAAAATCTTTTTTGGAAACCACACAATACTTAAAAGAAAAGTAGACATGCAATGTTCACCTCTATATTGATACAAATGGCTTAAAGGAAGTGTCTGCCTCTCCTCTGTTTTGTAAGGGAGACCCAAAGTATAAGCTAACCTCATGTTACTCCCATAATATATCTATGTGGAAGAGAGAGTGGGCTGAGCTTGCTCACATCATTTATAACTACCAGTGTAGTGTCTGGCTTACAGAGGCACTGCTGTCCCTGATAAGATCAGCAGAACTTTGGGATGGGAACAGGATAGAGAATCCTGGTTTGGAAGGTGGAAGTGATGGAACTGAGAAAACTGACCTAGCTCAGCACTCTGATACAGTACAAATTCTGGTGTACTAAGGAATTAGTAATTTACTAATATATGGAAAAAGGAAAAGAGACATGCACGTGTGGAAAGCTGAGGAGAAATGATTTTTTGTGAACTCTGCTCTTACACTGAGTGTGGCAAATCTCTTCCAAAAAGATTTTTCAAACCCATTTCCCTCAACTTCATCTTTTCACTGCTGCAGATACATCCCACTTGCAAGAAAAAACAAGATTCCACCAGCTAAAGCATTTTTTTTTTTTTTTTTTTTTTTTTTTTTTACAGTGCTGGCAAAAACCGTAAGATTGGTGGCTTTCTTAGCTCCTTGGGCACTAAAAGTGACTCATTGAATCTAGGTAAAAAAACTTGGAATCTCCATTTCTAAGAGTCTGGACTTTATTCATAAAAGATTGGACAATTTACAACAATCAATCATGAAAACTAGAGCAAGGGGCTGCAGAACATTGTCATAGAATCAAATAGAATGCTATGAAGTCATCCACCTCATAGCATTCTAATGCTGTTTCAGATCTAACTAGACATAGTAAAACATTCCTTTCGGTGATGGATGAAATGTAAAACAAGCACATGTCCAAGCATTAAGACCTACTGGTACTCTGGAAGGAACTAGAGTCCTCTGACCCTTCCTTCTTTGATAATTGGCTAACTGAGGGTACGTCTTCACTGACGGCAGCAAATTTGCCGCCATCAGATCGATCTATCTGGATCGATTGAGCGGTCAGTGAAGACCCGCTCATTCAATCTGGAAGTCGACGCATTAAAACCACTTCCTCAAGTGGTGCAGCGCAGTGAAGATGCCACATAGAAGAGGATTTACGAAGTCGATGGGAATTACGCAAGCTACTCTGTGTAGCTTGCATAACTCCCATCAACTGTCACAGAATTTCAAGATAAGTGTAGACCAGGCCTGAATTATTGCATTTTTCTAATCTAGAGGACTCTGCTCCAGCACAATTTGCCAAGACACTCTTCGAAAGGAAGGAACCAGCATCTGAATCTATGCCATGCAGTGTACTAGTAACATACAGCTCCCTGGCACTCTACAGCAGGATTCTTGATGGAATTATTGTTCCATCGCTCCAAGACAGGAGTTGAAATTAATAATGTTACTTAAAATATAGAAAAACTTTGCTTCAGCTAATTCTTGGGTAAAGTAGAATCAAGACAATTACGCTGTATCCCTGCTTGGTTGTTGTGAGGGAAAGATGGCCATTCATATTTCTTTAAACCAATGGAAGAAGCAGAGAACTTTGCTATTTTGGGCAGGGAGGGACAGGAAGTAGGCAGAGCAGTGATTCTGCCTCCTCCCCTCCCACATCAGCTAAGAGAAGTTAGTTGATTCAAATGGGGAAAGTAATTTGCACCCAATAAAGAGCTAAAGTAAACTGCTTATTCCTGGGAGCCAGTGGGGGAACAGGGAAGGAATTGTGACTCTGATGAGGGTACTACTTGACAGAGTGCCATGATGCACTGCCCTTCACACATGGCACTGAGCAAAGATCTTAATCTATATCTAGGCCAGCAAGTCCAAGAGGAAGAGAAGAAACATGAAATTCAGGAGCAATAATCCCTCGAAAGAACGACAAAGTATTATTGCAAAAGATTTTGCATTTTTTTATTTATAGATCTCAAATCCTACCAGGGTCTCATGCCCTGAAGAACCTGTAACCTGAACCTGATTTTAAAATGTCCTTTTACAAATAACAATTGAGTCTTTACACTGAACCTAATTTCATCATCATGATGGTAATTTTAAAATAAATGAAAATAATATAAATAGTATATAGATGGCTAAGTCACAGACATTGATCATTGCTTTAATAAAGTTTATTAGTATTGCTACTGGAGTTTTGTCATTGGCTTATCTGAATACATTTCCCTGAATATGCCTGTGTGAGAACGGATCTTGATTTCCCATCATGTTACCACTGCTCTATAATTGCTTTAGCAGCTGCAGTATAAGAGCTTATGGCATCATCTCTGTTACTTCAAAGCATCATGGTTCTGAAGATTAGATCTGCTGACTGCATGCTTTGGTATCCGTGAAACATCATTCCAGACAGAGAGTACTGTTACAGGATATAGTTTTTTGGCTTAAATAATAATATTGGAAAAGTCCTTAGCACACAGATTTTTTTTCTACTGGGAACAAATTATTTGAAATGCCTATAAATGTCCATGATGGAACATACATGGAAATGGAATCTTTGACTTTGCTAGAAACGTGGGATTTGCCGGTGATCAGTTCACTGTGTCTGGTATTCAGCTGCAGGTTATAACCCCTCTCCCATCTGCTGCAATGAAGCCTCTACAATGCATCTAATCAACTGTACAAAGTTGCTCATGGAAGGAAATATTCCCATTGTGGCCCACTCTTGTGGAATTTGATGTTTTTCCAAAAGTCCCAGCTCCTGTAGTCCTGTGATAATTTAAAAATTTCAGTTTTCATTTAAAAAGAAAAAAGTTTCTAGCCTTTGTGGTAGTGCAGAAAAGCTCGAAAATGTGAACCTTATATGTTTAAAAACCAGAAGGCAAATAAAAAACCCCCAAAGATTTTGTAAAATCTCATGATTTTAAGCCCATTTTTAGATGTTTTGCAAGGCCTGACTAATGATTTTTTAATCCTGGCAATATTGTATTCCCTCCTGCCCCTGAGCGGATATAACCTGAAACACAAAGTTTGATGGTCTTCATTTTCTTAGCTAACAAGGGGTAATATTGGTAATAATACTCAAATGGTAATAAATTATCCTAAATTTTTAAACATCCAGTTAAATTAGCTTATATGTACACACATAACTGAGGAAGACTTGGACAATTCTGTCAGGTTGCCTCTCTCCTCCTCTTCACAGTGCATTCTGCAAAAATTAAATTGCAAGGATATTTTCTAAATCCTAACATTTGATTTCTTGGAACTCTCTACCACATTTAAAAAGGCCTAATTCATTAAAATATTTCTTTCTTATATCTTAAATAATTTAAAGTAGAAATAAGAAAAAAAAGTCTTATAAAGCAGCTTTTGGGCCAAATAATTTACAAATGCTTTACAAAGTATTGGCTTAATTTGCTCAGGCATCTGAGCTCTGTTTGATGCAGGAGAGAGCCATGGGGGAGTGGTTATGGTGCCCTTATTCTGTTCCTGTCTGCTCCTGGTGACCGCTAAAGCAGCCGAAATTATTCTCTAATTTATGCCACTGGGGTAAAGTCTTTCATGGACTGTATGTCAGTGAAAGAATTCTTGCACAAGAGGAATTATTTGTTGACCTTTTACAGCCAGAATCTGGCCTCTTTGCCCCTGAGCACAACGGAGAGTCAGGCTCCACATCGGCTGAGAAGAGTAGCATCAATGGAATCCACTTTCAACTTTTTTTTTTTTACATCAAACTTTAAAAAAATTGACCATCTCTGCTGCAGAGAGTAGAATGGTTTTACTTGCCATTCACTTGCCACATCTGGGGTATGATAGGGCAGATGCTGAACAGCACATTTTTTAGAACTATCACGTGACAGAAGGGAGTGAAGAACTCTGTTTCTAGATGAAAACGTGAGAGGAAGGTAGGTAGTTATCCAAATTGAACTTTTCCCAGTTTTCTTTTAAAAGGGTGGGGAGAAATACTGTAAAGAAAATGGAGAAAATGAACTAAGAGACAGGAAGAAAACCAAAAATAAAGGACAGAGAAGAGGAAAGATCCAAGTTGTCAGACAGAGTGACACTTGGAAGGGCTACCTTCAGAGAGTCAATTAATAATTAATTAATAAAATAACCACTACTACTTCTTCTATACACATATGCAGCACTTGATCCTCAAATTGCAAGATTTTCTCAGTCTCCTGCTCTAGCCAAAATGTTACAGGAGGCATCATCAGGAACTAAGAATAAAGGCACTGGCTCTTGCAGTAGTAGTGCACCAAAAGCAGTGCCAGGAAGATACAGGTGTGACAACAATATCCAGTGGTTCCACATCCTAGCAAATGTAAAACCAGCACCACTGCCATTCACCAGCATGCATCTCCAGCTGTTCTTGTAATGCAGCAGCAAAAAACTCCATTAGGTTTTCCTGACACAAACAAATGCAGCCCTAGAGATTATTTAGGGAACACTATGGGGATGGAGATACATTCTAACTAGATTTTACAGACTGTTTATGTATAGTTTTCTTATACATATATATATATACACACACACACACACACACACACACACACACACAACCACATGTACACAATTGTTGAATACACGTATTGTGCATTACACATACACGTTTCAGAGAAAAAAGTACATGAATAGATCATTAAAGTTAGGTCAGGCAAAATGGACCCAAAACTTACAACCAAAGGTAGTGCTGACTATTGTACATAGACTCATTGTTCTCAACATGAGAATGGCCATACTGTGCTGGACCAATTGTCCATCTAGCCCAGTATCCTGTCTCTAAAAGTGGCTAGTGCCAGACACTTCTGGCACTTGGAAGTTTAGGGACACCCAAAGCATGGGGTTGGATCCCTGACCTTTCTTCGTTATAGCCATTGATGGACCTATCTCCTATGAACTCTTCTAATTTTTTTTAAACCCAGTTATACTTTTGGCCTTTACAACATCCCCTGGCAATGAGTTCCACAGGTTGACTGTGCATTGTGTGAAGAAGTACTTCCTTATGTTTGTTTTAAACCTGCTGCCTATTAATTTCATCGGTGCCCCCCAATTCGTGTGTTATGTGAAAGGATAAATAACACTTTCTTTCGCCACACTATTCATGATCTTATCCCCCCACCCCCTCCAGTCATGTCTCTTTTAAGATCAACTGTCCAAGGCTTTTTAATCTCTCCTAGTATGGAAGCTGTTGCATACCCCTAATCATTTTGGTTGCCCTTTTTTTCATCTTTTCCAAATCTAATATTTCTTTTTTGAGGTGGGGCAACCAGAAGTGCATGCAGCATTTAATATTTGGGCATACAAGAGATCTATATATAGCAGAATTCTGATATTTTTTGTTTTATTACCTAAGCTTTTCCTAATGGTTCCTTACATTCTCTTAGCTTTTTTGACTGCTATTGCACATTGAATAAATGTTTCCATGATGACTCCAAGATCTTTTTCTTGAGTGGTAACAGCTAATTTGGAATCCATCATTTTGTATGTATAGTTGGGATTATTTCTGCCAGCGTGCTTTACTTTGCAATTGTCAACACTGAATTTCATCTGTCATTTTGTTTCCCAGTCACCCAGTTTAGTGAAATCTCTTTATAACCCATCGCAGTCAGCTTTGGTCTTAACTATCTTGAATAATTAAATATTGTCTGCAAATTTTTACACCTCACTGTTTACCCCCTTTTCCCCAGTACAGATCCTTGGGGGAACCCACTATTTACCTCTCTCCATTCTGCAAACTGATCATTTATTACTATTTTTCAATAATTATTTCATAATAATTATTCCTACTCCTATCTTTTAATAGTTACTGACCTATAAGAAGACCTTCATTCTTATCCTAGGACTGCTTACTTTGCTTAAGATTCTTTGGTGAAGGACCAGCTGAAAGTCCAGCTACATTATATCATCTAGATCACCCCAGTCTACATGCTTGTTGACTCCCTCAAGTAATTCTAATAGATTAGTGAGGCATGGTTTCTCTTTACAAAAGGTGTACTGACTTTTTCCCAACATATTGTGTTTACTTATGCGCCTGATAATTTTGTTCTTTACTATAGTTTTAACAAATTTGCCTTGTACTTAAGTTTGTCTTACCAGCTTTTATTTGCCAGGATCATCTCTGGAGCCTCTTTTAAAAATAGACTTTATATTAGCTATCCTTCAGTCATCTGGTACACAGGTTTATTTAAGCAATAAGTTACATACCACAGTTAATAGTTCTGCAATTTCATATTTGAGCTCCTTCAGAACTCTTGGATGAATACCACATGGTCCTGATGCTTTATTACTGTTTAATTTATCTATTTGTTCCAAAACCTCCTCTACTGACACCTCAATCTAGGACAATTCCTCAGATTTGTCACCTTAAAAAGAATGCCTCAGGTGTGGGGATCTCCCCCACATCTTCTTCAGGGAAGACCGATGCAAAGAATTCATTCATTGCAATGGCTTTGTCTTCTCTGAGGGCTCCTTTTGCATCTCGATCATCCAATGACCCCACTGACTGTTTGGCAGGCTTTCTGCTTCTGATGTACTTTTTAAAAAATTGCTATTAGTTTGTGTCCTTAGTCTGTTGCTCTTCAAATTCTTTCTTGGCTTGCCTTATTATACTTTTACACTTGACTTGCCGGAGTTTATGCTCCTTTCTACTTTCTTCACTAGATTAGACTTCCAGTTTTTAAAGGATGCCATTTTGCCTCTAACTACATCTTTTACTCTGCTGTTTAGCCATGGCATTTTTTTGGTCCTCTTGCTATTCTTTTTAAATTTGGGGTCTACACTTAGTCTTAGCCTCTATTACGGTATTTTAAATAGTCTCCATGCAGTTTGAAGGCATTTCAGTCTTGTAATTGTTCCTGTTTAACTAGCTCTCTCATTTTTGTGTATTTCCCCTTTCTGAAGTTAAATGCTACTGTGGTGAGTTTCCTTGCTATTTTCCCCCCTACAACGATATTAAATTTAATTACATTATGGTTGCTATTACTGAGCTGTTCAGCTATATTCACATCTTGGACCAAATCCTATATTCCACTTACCACTAAATCAAATACTGCCTCTCCTCTTGTGGGTTCCAGGACAGAAGTCATTAATGGTGTCTAGAAATTATTATCTCTGAATCTCTTCCTAAGGGGACATATATTCAGTCACTATGAGGATAGTTGAAATCCCCCATTATTACTGCATTTTTCTGCCTTTGTACCCTCTCCCATCTCCCTAAACATTTCACAATCACCATCCTGATCAGGTGGTCAGTGGTATATTCCTACTGATATACTCTTGTTGTTCAAGTGTGGAATTTCAATCCATCAAGATTCAATCGTTCAGGTGATTCATTTAAGATGTTTACTTTATTTGACTCTATGCTTTCTTTCACATATAGTACCACTCCCCAACCAGCGTGACCTATTCTATCATTCCTATATATCTTGTACCCTGATATTACCATGTCTAATTTAATGCCAGGCACTAAAGTTCATCCACCTTAATATCCTGAATACAAAACACTTTAGTGTGTAATCCTATTGACACATAATGATAAGTATTGCATCTAATAGTTAGTGTCAGCAGGATCAGTCCTTCAGGCTGCATCTACAAACTTAATTCTGCCTACATGTGTTCTATGATACAATCATTACTTACATGAGCACATACCTTTTCCCAAATAATAAAATATATCATACTGGTTTTGTATAAGTGTGCAGATTTTTTTTTAAACTCTCTGCATCTATTCTGATATATACTAAAGAACTCATGAACTGTGTTCATGTGCCTAATTTGAAAGTATTTCTGGTATCCATGAGCCTAAATTCTGGCCTACAACTGCAACAGGGTTCTTCTTTATTTAAAACATAAATTCTTGAGTGTCTACAGGAAAAATCACAAATACATAAATTGATGCCTTAAACCAAGTATAAAACATGCTGTTGTGGTTACCAGTGCTATCCATCCGGTATGATTTATTCATAAACAATGTAAGACCAGATAATCCATAACACTGCAAACAAATGTGGTCTGGTTTCATTCATATCTTCCATGCAAACAGATGCTTATGATAGTTTCCCCAAAATAAAACAGATGTTCCACAGTTGATATACTAGGAATATAGGTTTTTTAAAATACAGTTTAAAGTGTGTATCATGTGTTATATTTTGGGTATTTGCATACATCTTTGACATGACACTTTGATTTAACCAAACATAAAACAATGAAAATTAATTTTGATAATCTAATTTATCAATGAAAATTATTTTGGGGGCCAACTTTTGCACATTCACATTCATTATTTTTTTTAATAAAAACTGAGGATAGACTTGAAACCAGGAGACCTCAAAGTGCACATTAGAAAAACCTTTACGATTAGCAACTGACATTAAATACCGTGGTTTGCAAAACTGTGATTAAAACTGATCAAGAAAAGGTTAGTTTTGCAATATTACAAATGGCAACTAGAGCATTAAAAAAAAGAATTGGTGTTTGTAGCACATTTGGATTTTCTCTCGGACGTGAACTTGAACACAGTCCAGAAAGAATAATCAAAGTCATTCCTCACTTTTACCGTAGCCTTTGCAAACCCCATTTAATAACATCACATCATTCCAGTTTTGTTCCGTGTAAGCACTTGGTACTAATTTACCAGTCTGAGATGGAGAAGGCCTTGAAATAAAGAGAAGAGAAATAATTGTCCTCAGAGACAGCAAAGGCTTTTTGAGTTGACCACAGTAGATGAAGATGACCTGACAAGGGTATGTGAAAGGGAAATAGCTACTGTAGCAGTCACATGGGTTTAGCCTGAAGAAGCAAGGCTCTAAGGATTAATATTTAACTAGGGTATCTATCTTCTCATTCTCATATACATTATATATTTAATTAACTTATTTTAAGGACTATAACAGTGCTTCCTCCATCTTCCCTTCAGTCTGAGTTCTGCTAAGAACATTGGGACATACAGAAGTATTTCCTTTGTTTTCAACATAGCCATAAAGTGTATAGCACATTGCACTTTCCAAGTCAGGGCCATCCTTGTGGACATAGTAATAAATACTAGTAGTAGTATTAGTAGTTAGTCATAGTAAATACCAGTAGTAGTCGTAGTAAATATCAGTATGGTAGCACCCAAAGTACCCAATTGGGATTGGGTTCCCTTTGTGCTGAAGACTGTACAAACAGAGAAAAAGAGACAATCCCTGCCTCTAAAGCCTTACAATCTAAAGAAACAAAGGGACAAAGGATAGGGGATGAGGATCACAGCCAGCTGCCTGTGGTGACACTTGTACTGCCCCATGATAAAAATCATTTAAACAAAATAAGATGCTTCCCTGCCTCCTCACATGCTCCTCGAAATCCAATGGTTGTTGTGGCTCCCTTTTGGGACACTTCTAACCCTAATGCAAAAGATTCTGGCAGGTGGGAAGGGAGATAAATGATAGGATAAGGGGTTGCTGTTGCCCACAGTGCTAAATACCACTCCAGGTCAGCTATAAAGGTAATACCTTGCTAAAAACATTCTCAGTAAACAAAAGGTTAAGAGAGAGACAAATATCATACTGGAGATAAGCTAGGAATATAACAGAGATATGTAAAAACAATTCTGCCCTTAATTACATGCATGTAGCTCCTATTTAATGGGAGCTGCGCATGTGTAATTATACTGAATTAAATCCTAAGGCCCCAATCCTGCAAACACTTGTGCATGTGCTTATCTTTAAGTAAATGAATAATGTTCCTCTGACATTAATGGGACTTCTCACACTTAAAAGGTAAGTGTTTGCACTGGCTGTTTCAAAATAGTGCCCTCAATGCCACAAGATTCAGCCCAGTTGTGCATGTCTAGCAAGGAATGTGAGCTGGAGAGGAAGTTTTTTATCACAACTCAGTCAAATAAGAAGAGGCAAAGTCCTTATTGGAATAAACACAAGTAATAATGCTTTAAACTCAATCTTACAATGAACTGACATCTACAGAAGTGATATTAAAGATGATGTACTGTGTTCAGTTTTCTTAGTTTTTCTCAATAACTGAGCCAGCTACATTCTGCAGACAGCAATCCTTGCTGAAAGGCTTTTGGGTGAAGGCCAGTAAAAAGGGCATTAAAATAGACAATTCTTGAGGTAATCAAGACATCTATCAGAAAGTCTGTATTCCAAACTCCGTATAAAGTTAAGTCACAATCTCAGTAATGTTATGCAAATGATACAAAGAAACCTTAAAGAGTACATGAAAAATATTATGTATTTGTTAAGATAGCACAGTAAAACAAAAGTAACTAGACTATGTACAATGATGTCAACATACAAACCATGTTATCATCTCTGCTATAACTTTTGGATCCTTACTGAAACTAGACATCTAAGCCTCTCAATGACCATTCATCACTAATATCATATTAATGTTGATTATATATTCCAAAATATGTATTTTAATGTAGCAGCTGCAAACCTGGTAAAACAAAAAAAAGAAAGACCTATATAGACTTTCAAGGCAGGCACTGTACTTGTCTTGTCTCTTTGCTAAAAGCGTTGAGTTACATTAGAATGCAAAGAAAACTGAAGTCAAATCCAAGTAATATAGAGTTTCTGAAATTCTGTTTTTTGTATTGTGTGTAGATAATTCATACAGACAACACATTTTAGACATATATGCACACGTATTAAACAAACTTTTCTTGTATTTTTTCATTTTTGTTTACTTGCACTACTTTCTTTGTCATAACTGTTCAGTTTTACATATTTATTGACAGACTTTGTATGTGATCTATCCTCTCTAATGTTAATTTTATTAATTTTTCTCAGGACCCAGCTACTACATATTTCTTCTCAACCAGAACTAGGGACTGTCAGATGTACTGTTCAGGGGAGCCGGTAAATAACTAAGGTATTTTGAATGTGCATGAATCTATAGTCTACCTATCTCATTGAAAAGATAGACCTAGGACAACATGGAAACACACAATAGAACTGAAAGCTATCAAATGACATGACTGCAGCAGGAGACTGGTAGAGATGGGAGGCAGTGGTGAAGGGCCTATGTCACACATGGAATAGAGAGGCATATCAGAGAGTGAGAAAGTGCATGTGTAGTACAGTTTTCCTTAAGTGCAAATATAGGGAATAAGGAAATTAACTATGTAGGCAACTTGGCTGAGAATTTAAGTGAGCCTATCTAAGCCCTAAACTTTCACTATAATTATGTTATTCTATTTTAATTGTAGTCTGTTTTGTACAGAGCAACCTAAACAAATATTTCCTGAATAATTCATTCAACAAATTAATGCTGCAGCTCATGAAAGCATTCCTGTTCAGGAAAATACTTCAGCATGTACTTAACTTTAAGTCAAAAGGACTTGAAATTAAGAATGTGCTTAATTATGCTCCCAAACAGAGATGGACTTAAGCTTTGTGCTTACATATTTTCCAGAATTAGTGCCTAATTCAACAAAACTTTTGGAGTAAATTAATCAGTGAATAATTGTACTTTGATTGGCATGCCTGCGTAGCGCACAGCACTATAAGGTCTTGCAGGTGTGCGTATAAGATTGTAGAAAAAAATCATATATTATGCTGTATTTGAGAAGTGGTACATGACCACATAATTAAAGACTGCATTCTAATGAATTTGCACTAGTGAGAAGAGGTATGTTGCAAGTATAATACAAACTTTACATTTCTGATTCTGAGTGCTTAAAGGTGCAACTGTAATATTTTCTTCGATATATTTTTAGGGGGGACCTCCTTAGTTGTTGGTTTTTGCTTGTTTGTTTCTTTTGTTTTGACACGATAACTTGCATTCTCCAGGACTCTGAAGTTCTTCTGGCTTGCAGAAACCCAGCAATATGACATGTAAATTTCATAATATGGAAATATTTGGGTAAACATCAACAGAACGCCCTGTTCCACACACGTTAGATCAGGAGGGCTGCAGGATTGAGACTGTCTCCCAGAAAGATTAAGGGCAGTAGTAGATGCCCCACGTGGACTTCATATACACTTATCACTGCATAGCTAAGCATGCATATGTAATTTCAACTAAATTTGCAAAGGGTTTCTGAAACATGCATCTGAGACATTTGCGATTGCTTCTGTTTGTGCATGAAAACACCCTTCTTTTGATCACCAAGCTGCATAGGTACTGCCCAGTTGCACATGGAGTTATGTAATTCGTGGATGCACCTTAGTTTTTGGGATGCACAAATGGACACGTATGCAGTTTGCAAAAACAATTTTAGAGCCCTTCTGAATATTTGACCCTACGTGTTCAGGTTTTTTTTCAATTCTGCAAAATGTACTATGACTGCACAGAAGTAGCTTAATTCTGAAAGTTGCTGAGCACTCTATCCCTGATCCTGCAAAGCACTTAACCACATGATTAACTTTAAGTATTTGAATAGTCCCACTGACTTCATAGGTGAAATCCTAGCTTCACTGAATTCACTGGAAGGATGGTGATGCAGGATTTCACCCCGTAGGATTTTGCAGAATCGGAGACAGAGTGCTCAGAAGGATCTTATCGTTTCATGCCAATGGTAATTTTCAATCTGTTCTATGTCAAATCCAAACCAATCTCAGAATGCTCAACGACATTTCTCCACAATGAAAATTAATTCCATGTGAAAATTCTAGTTTCTACCCCAAAATGCTTTTGCTGCACAAATGTTGGAAAGTGACACTATTTTTTTACAATGTATTTTTCCCACTCTCTTTGTACTTCAAAGTGGCTAAACGGGTTTGCTTAAGCTTTCAAAAAACAAACCAAAACAAAAGAAAACAACCCTTATCCATCAACCCTCTCAGCAAAGACCAAGACTAGAAAATTTCAGACAGAAATGTGAAAGTTTGAGCAACTTATGAGTAGTTGAAAACTGGGTTTTAGAATGGAAAACCTCACCCAGCCTGAACCATAATTACTCTCACTGCTTTAATTCACACTGACAGATATAAATAAGAAACTCGCACAGATTAAACTACATATTGACATAACAGACAGATCATCGGTACTAGAATTGAGAAACACAAATTTAATATCAGTCTGTTTCAGTAATGCCACTGCTAGTAATTTTCAAGATCATAAGTATGATTAGAGTATAAGAAAAGTTTACTAAATTAAAGAGAAGTAGGCACATTTCAATGCAAAAATATTGAGGTGCTTGATTAAGAGACTAGCCAATTATAATTCCCACAACTGGATATTCTTGTATCTAATACACACCTGTCTACTGCAGTAGGTTTAGTGTTTGACACATTCTTCAAATCAGATATGATGAAAGGCAGATACCAAAGAACAATAAAGTCAACAAATCTTAATGCCTTCAAATTGCAGTGCTGTGCAGCATATTTAGCAGAACCTGCAAGTCTATGAAGTGTCTTCTGTTATTACGCTCTATAGGCAATTATTTACTGAAACATTTCTTAAATGTTTTCTTTAAATTCAAAGGCATTAAGCCACATTTAAATTTGTGACACTAACCAACAAAGACTAAGTCTTCCTCAAGCTAAGGCTGACAAACAGAGGATTGAGCTGTCCCTCTTAGTGTAAGTAGGCACTCACCAAGAACAATCAGACATGGGGCAATTTAACAGCCAGAGAATCAAAAAGGAATGCATAAATATTGTGGGTCAAATATGGCCATTCCAGCATTGCTGTACTGGAGTGAGGGTGGACAGAAAGAAGTTACAGGGAGCCCTTTCCCTTCCCTGTGAATCTACATGGTCAGGGGGAGGGGGCAAACAGGAACTAAAGACAGAGTGAAATACAGTCCTAGGAAGAGTATAGCTTTAGGCCAGATATTCAGGTGGTGTAAACTGTCACAGCTCCAGAGTACCACGGTGCCTCCCCAGCTGACATCGGCTGATGACCTGGCACCTTATCTTTTTAAAACATATAACAAGATCTGCTCCTCAGCACTGTCTCTTCATTGCCTAGGGAGGTATGATGTCTTACCTGGGAATAACGTTCCCTAGGGATACATACTTGCACTGTTACATATCTTTTGATGACATCTTCTAGCTCCACTTTAGATAGTGCCTGAGGAATTACCGTAAGGAGCAAGATCTCCTCCACCTACCCCTGAGCTTTCTTATATGCTGGGGGAGTCTGCACACTCTTCCATCGCTTTGGATGGTGCACCATGCTGCCCATGGTGTGCCAGCCAGTGTTGTGCTAAACTGTGTTTGAAGATACAGACAATCCACAACACCTGCGCCACCAGGGGGCCTGGATGCTGCCAGCTGGCAAAGCACAAAGTGGGAAGAGCTTGTCAAGAGGTGTTCTGACTCACCAGCCTCGGAGCAGGCTGCTTGTGCCAGCAGGGATCTGATGGAACACTGTCCACATTATAAAGCAGCCCTCCCTCCCCTGATAGGACTTCACCTATGCATCTCAGATTGAATTTTATCTGAGTCAGGCTGTAACTGAAACACGTAGGATTGAACCTCTTTTCTTTTGTGCTGTAAGACAGACTTTTCTGCTTTCCAGAGATGGACCCTCACTATGGAATTTGGACCTTTTTAACATTTGGGGGTACTCTTATTCAGTTGTTTGGCTCAACATAAAGACTGGGATCATTTTCATAATCTGGTTCTGGGTTTGGATCTCATATACCTCCAAAGATCAGCAAAATCCAGCAAGAGGATCTTCCTTTGGGCCCATCTTTGTATTTACCTCTTCAGTGCTTTCTGCTACTGTAACTCACGTGTAGTGGCACTAATGTGTTTAAAATGGTAGCATCGCTAGGGGACACACTGTGTCAGGTACTGTAGAAAGCACTGAATGTACATTTTGTATTGTGTACCTGGTACATATCACATGTCTGGTACTTTACTAGGCAGGAAGCAGTTCTGGTTTTTTAATGTACTGATTTGCAATTTATATACTATTTGATACAATAAAAACCTTAGGTAGCATGTCTGCCTAGTGAAAAGTTTCAGTTCAAAGCAAACTGCCTTGCTGTACCACTGCCAAATTTTTCCAGAATTCATTGAATATTTTTTTAAAACTATTTAATGAGCAGAAATCAGTCTGTAATTTTAAACAGACTTTGTATGGACTCCACACCAACTGTGAGCATCAGTGAGAAATAAACTGATGGAGAGAAAGATTTGATAAATGTGCAAGTGAGGCAATGAGAGTTGGTTTGGCATCCTGCACATATGATACATTTAAGAAGAAGCGTGAAATAAACTTTTTAATCTGGTGTCTCAAAATCCAACTGGGGGTTCGGCCATTGCAAAATTAATACACAGTGTATTGCGAATAACTGCCATCTTAGCTGACTTACAGTGTTTTTTGTGTGTGTGTGTGTATATATATATATATATATATACACACACATCAGATTCTTTTTTTAAAAAATGCCTGGGCAAAGGAATCTAAAAGCAATCCGATTTCATGTTAACATTTATTCCTACTTTCAGATTTGCATAATAGCCTGAGGAATTGCTTTCTTAACTCTTTAATAATAAAGAATCAAGAAAAAGATACTTTTTTCAATTTCTTTCCATTATGTTTTATGTTCACATTTAGATGTATATGGCAAAACCTGAAAACTGACACCAATGTGAGAGTCCCCAGGGAATCACAAATATAATTTCCATGACACTCTGAAAATCGGGAGGAGAAAATGGAAAATGCGAACTGTTATAAATTTGAGCTAATCCCCTCATGCCATAACCTCAGCAGTCCAGTAATCTTCTGGTATTGTACACTGTAAGAGGAGCTTGTCTATCTGAACCTCAGTGGCTGGTAAGGATGTCAGTATCTCCTGAAATACATGTATAAAGAAATTTCCTTGTTACATTTCAATTCAAGAGCTGCATACTTAACCTGGGGAAATATGACAACAATATTGTGAAATTTCTGATTGGAGGCATTTTATTTTCATTATTAAAAGCAAAAAAAACCCAACCAACCAAAAAAAAAAAAACAGCTACATTCAGGTGCATTAAGGATTAGAAATAATCATTAAATTAAATTACTGTAATCCAAGACCAAGAATATTTTAAATAGCCTAGAGGAAATAGTATTTACTCTTCAATACACACAGCCCAAAACTTACTTTACAATATACTCACAAAGGAGTTCTAACCCCTCCTGACATCAACCTATGTGATTCAGAAGACTAAGCCTCATTATGAGTGACTAGGGTTCCTGGGAGCCTAAATTTTATTGTAAATCAGTGAGATTAAATCAATCAGATGCTTTTGAAAAGTTTACCCCTGGATAAAAAGCTGAAGAATGTGATCTTTAGGTCATTTTAGCACTACATTACTCTTTTACTGCCCCCCAAATTTAAAAATTATCTAAATCAGAATTCTAGCTAGCTGCCTGTCATTTCTAAGGGCCATGGCACCAGAGTATAGCATTGCTAGCTCTCGCAGTTTTCTACCAAATCCCCATGCTCTCCTTTAAACCCAGTCACTGGAATCAAGAGATTGCATGAATATCTCAGCTTCATGATTTTTAAAGTAAGTTTCCAGCGCTCATGGCTGTGAAGAAAGCTTGAAAATGTGAATTAAGTGTACCCTAGAGGCTCAGGAAGAAGAATAAAAAAAAGAACCCCCCTTTTTTTTTTTAATCTCATGATTTTAAAGCTAATCTGATGATTTTGGGGGCCTGACTCATGCTTTTTGAGCAGCTGGAGTTGGCAGTTCTGGACAGGATTTATCAAATGTGTAAAGGGGCACTGTATTCTTGGAGTGGCCTTCTTCCAGGTAATACATGAAGCTTTGTTCACCAGAGCATTACTCCTGCTGTCTTAATCAGATTCTGTTTGGGGTAATTACATTCTACCCAGTGTGTAGTTTCAGCTGGATACAACATTCTTCACTTCCTGTACTAGACTGTGTAGTGTCGCTGAATACCATCGAAAAGCCTGTGAATCCTTTGATAGATATTACAGTGCTTTAGTGCTGGACAAAATAATGCACTTCACTTTGTAAAGTGCTTTGGGAGCCTTCCAACTGGAAGATGGTTTTTCTTCTTCTTCTTCTTCTTATTATTATTATTATTATACCTACCTCTCATATAGCGCTTCTCAGTAGGTCTAAAAGGGCTTTACAAAGGGAGGTCAGGATCATTATCTCCATCGAATTAGACTATTTAGAATATTCCCCTACGTTCATAGAAATTCTGCATATAGTTAAGATTTTAAATGAAGTTCTGTTCATATAGTTACTTGCAGCTATGTCAGGCTGCATTCTTACAGTTGCAAACCAAAATAAATATGTTTTAGGTACTAAGCCATTACATAACAGCTGGGATTTCTGAACATTCTTGTGGCAGTCTTAATTGACTAAGCATACAGTAAATGGTGTCCCACTATAAAACTAAAGATATTACTATAAGGCAATATAGTGATACTTACTTACATAACATCATTCAAGTAGAACAAAGTGCTTCACATGAGATCTATGATAATGTGGTCTCAATAATTGAGCGGAATATCAGAAAGCTGAACTCATTACTTTTGATAGCGCTATCATCATACATATATAACTGCATATCACTTACTCACCTTCTTATTTCTCACTCTGATGAGCAGTTAAATGATTTCTTTTTTTTTTAGTTTAGCTCTGACCAGCTGTTGGAACAACAGTGATGTCACTTATTGGACTAATGGCATTATCAGTTTGCTCATCTCTGTAATCGGGGTGTCTTCAGTCAATTAAATAGTTGAGATGATAGCAAACGGCACCAAGAATAATATTTTAGCAGAGACAAATAAGTAATAAGCAGTCGGGTAATGATATACCAGTATAGTCATTACTCTGAAGTGACTTAGAAATGTAATGAGATGAAAGTGGTAAAGGGAGAGGAAGAAAACAAGGTACAAAGAAAGACACAGGATTCATGTACCCAAAGTAAGAAACATCAATAATTAGAATGTTAACGTTCATCTTATTTGAAGTGCAGTAACAACAGCCATCATGACTGCAGCTTTCCAAAGAGCACAGCACACAGAGGATGGCAATGTTCATCAACATTTTGCCATATATGCCTAAGTATTTGCCCAAAGCAAAACATTTAAAGAGATAATAGGACAGATTAGTGCTTATGTCTTCTTATGTACTCCAGCAGAAGTAATCAAAACCAATCAGCCTGGAAGTTTTGGGTGGGGCAAATCTCTCTTCAATGTTGCTGTGGTAAATAAAGATCTAAAACAGATTAAAATTATAATGCCATCTGATATGGCATGGTGCCGTGGAAACTAGTTTTAAAACTGATATTGCAGAGTGCCTGCTCTTTGATTTGTACTAACAAATAATGACGGAAGAGGAATAAACATGAAATGCTAAAATGGACTTTGTAGCCCAAGTTCTTATAGGATGGCAATATTGTATTCAGCCAATAATTATTAATGAAAGCTGATGTTAATTCACATTTTTCTACTTTTATCGCTGCAGAAAACTTCTGCAGCGTGAATAAAGGAGTATTAAATAGAACAGAAGTTTGATTTGATGTCTAACTTATTTCAAGGTTTTCAAACCACAGAGGAATCTGAAGGTTAAGAAAAAGTGGTTGGCTAGATAAGTATGTTGTTGTTTCAGACCCTATTGCTTTTCCTTTAAGACAATAGAACTCTTTACATACCTTAGACATGACATAACAATTCACCACATTGTCTGTAAACACCAGACTACTCATCCCTATCATTGCAACAGAAACAAACTAACAGAAACTGATATAATAACTCTCATCCAAGTATCTCACAATTGTTTTACAGATATTAAGTCTGCCTCAGATCTCTCCTTTGAAGGTATTATCTTCATTTTACGAATAGGTAAACTGCGGCATTGAGTGTTTAAGTGACTCACCCAAAGTCACAGAGCATGTTGATGGCCAAGCTGGGATCAGAACTTGAGAATTCCCGTTACAAGTTATTTATCCAGTTTACAGATCAAATTCCATCCTCTTCCCAGTTTCAAAACTTTGGTTTGATATTAAAGACAGCATAGTGCATAAGTGTAGACTTCAACTTCTATACTCATCCTTCTCTAGTTCAGGCTTGGTTTTACAAGCTACTAACAAAGCATCACATTTAAAGAACACCTGCTTCTTGCTAGCATCACTCTAGCTGAACCAGAGTCCTGACAGTGCCACCAAGTTTTCACTACTTATTGTGACTCAGTTTTTCAAGTTGTAACCAAGATCATGTAATCTTTTCTCCCAGGTAAACAACTTTGTTGTAGAATGGAGACATCTAGCCTCAGGCTGTTGAAAATAGGTCCCAGAAAACTGTGCTCTATTGCAAGAAGTCATCAACAAAGGTGGCATCTTTAAAACCTTGGTTGACAACATTCTATATTGATCCTACCACATCTGTCTGACTACAGAAACAATAAGGTGGAACGCAAGACTAGAAGCTCCTAAATTTTTCTCTGATGATTTGATAATTAAATACCAATCATCATTTAAATATGGGATACTTTTGAATAAGAAATATGTATGCCCGCTAAATTAAATGATAAAATAGCAATTCTATGTACGTATGTAAGATACGGTACATTAAGAGATCAGTGTACTCCACTTACTTGTTTGTGTATACATGTTTTCTAATTATTTAGCTGTAAACATCAGCAGGACCAATTCCCCTATTAGAGTTCTAACCCAATACACATTGCAGTAACCCTTCTGTTGCAACTCTCGTTATAGACCTTGAGTCCTGCCCAGTTGTTCAAGATACACCCAAGAGTAGCAATGATAAAGGACACTGAAAATACTAAAACCAAAAATGGTATATCAGTATAGCCAGGACATAGACTGATAGATTTTCATTCATTACAAAAGTGAGAGACTTCTGAGGACATCCAGCCCAGAGACCTTTCTCAGGGCATCTTCCCAAGGGCAAAATGAGAAAAAGTCATTTGGAGTGTGTGTGGCCAGTCATGTACCTATTTTGTTTTGGGTTTTAAAATTTTCAGCAATTCCAGGCAGAGTATGTTTTGTTTGAACTGGCTCCCACTTCAAACAGCTTGGGTGCTCTTCATATCTGTACAAGTGAAGCAGCATTAGTGTCAAAGGATTTGTTAAATAATGCAAACAAATTTGCAAGATCTGGAAATTGTTATGATTGATAGGTCAATGAGACATACAGCTATTGCATATCCCTTTATTAAATGGGATACTTATACAGTCCACGCTTTGATGAGTAACTTAGGCAGCTTCTAAAAAATTGTATTTGGGCAGCTATGGGTGGAGCCAAGACTTCAAATGGATGGGACCTTTTATTAATTTATTTCCATAGTAATTATGTATCTTGGAAGGGAAAGAAAACAAAACCAAACCAAACCAAGACAAAAATCCAACCCTTGAAAACTAATATTTATCAAGGAAACTGAAATGTCTTTTTCATCCCCACTAACACGTTAAAACTGCTACTTTAGCAAGAAAGAATAAACAGAAGACAAATAATGAAATGGTTGCCATTTAAAAAAACAGCACCTGCTTCTGAGGCACAAGAATGTCATCTTTATATATGGACAACCAGATTAAGTGGGAGTGATGAACCAGTCAACATTACAGTCAACAATTAGCTACAGTATCTCAGGTACCACTGTACAATGTCAGTGGCCAAGTACTGAATTACAAACGGTGTTTAGGTCACACTAAATTATTTTCATTGGGTATATGTAAAGATAATGTCTCCATCCTTCAGAAAAAGAAGCGCTATGGAGATACAACTTGAAGGATCTCAGGCTTTGTCTACACTTACCTCCACGATTCAGCGGCAGTCGACGGAAGTTACATAAAGCATGTAAAGAACTTGCGTAACTCCCGTAGACTGCTGTGCTTCTCTTCTGCGCACTGTCTTCACTACACTGAGCTGACAGGAACCACGTTCCCATCAATGCAGTGCTATGCCACTTGCAGGGGTAGATTAATAACGTCGACTTCTGGATCAACTGAGAGGGTCTTCACTGACCGCTCAGTCGATCCAGATAAGTCGATCTGACGGTGGCAACTTTGCCGCCATCAGTGTAGACATAGCCTCAGTAAACAGCCATGCATTTTGAAATAAAGCCTACAATTTCTTACAACTATTTTGTGGTGGTTAGTTACTACAGAGTCCTGCTTTCTTGCATGTGTTAAGGAAGAAGTAGCAGAGTGGGATAATGAAAAAATAAACATAGATGTGAATAAGAAAATATGCCTCACAAGCAGTATCCCTGTTCCTTGAATGTGTTTTTGACTCATAGACTTTAAGATCAGAAGGGACCATTATGATCATCTAGTCTTACCTCCTGCACAATGCAGGCCACAGAATCTTACCCGCCCACTCCTGTAATTGTCCCCTAACCTATGACTCAGTTATTGAAGTCCTCAATCATGGTTTAAAGACTTCAAGGTACAGAGAATCCACCAGCAAGTGACCCGTGCCCCATGCTCAAAGGAAGGCAAAAAAACCGCAGGGCCTTGCCAATCTGCTCTGGGGGAAAATTCCTTTCCACCCCCAAATATGGCGATCAGCTAACCCTGAGCATGTGGGCAAGACTCAGTAGCCAGACACCCGGGAAAGAATTATCTGTAGTAACTCAGAACCCACTCCATCTTACATCCCATCACAGGTCATTGGGCATATTTGCTGCTAGTAGTCAAAGATCAGTTAATTTTCCTACTGTTGTCATTCATCAGGTGAGATAGCTGAGTCACTAGAATATTAGTTAAAAAAATTGATGTGGCCCCTCTTTAAATGTTTGGAAAGGCATTGCAACATTGGTGACCCCTGTGCCTGGACATGAAGCCACTTTTAAAATACTAATGACTATGGCTGCCAATAGCAGAGCTTTTTCAATAAGGAAAGCCATATATGAAAAGCTAAAATAATCTCCTCTTTTCATCCTGTGCCATTATTCATCCTATTCCAAGGCTATCATCTATTCCAAAATGTTCGGGCTGGTGACATCTTCAATCTCTTTTAGTACAGACTCTCAAATAGGTATCCATATACAACATACCCAATCTGGCATACCAGTGTTTTGGCTCAGCATGGTATCATGAAATGGGATTCAATATCTATTGAGTAGATTTCCCTCACTATCATGCAAGAGTAACTACAATATCTACCACATATCACATCATTATTATTCCTGAAACGGGAGGGAGGGAGGCAAACTCTGGGATTTGGATTACATAACAGATGCATTTGCCCACAGTTTAAAACACACTAGACATTTTGTTCCTAAACGGGCCTGAATCGTGTTGACAGTGACACACCTGAGTAACTGATTAGCTTTTCAACAGGGTTTTTTCAAAATTCAAATTAAATTTGACCTTTCTTGAACTAGATAAAAAAGAGCTTTTCCTTTTCAAGCATTAAAAAGGCACAGGAGAAAATAGAGCATGCTGAGGAAAACATTGGTAAACCACCAATCACTTTTATTTCTGTAACGAACTAATTATGTTAAATTAAAGACTAAAATACAAGGCAGCCTGTCAGTTCCAGGTAACAGAAACAGAATGAAGAGGGCTGGAGGGCAGAGTAGTTACGCTAATGAATAAGAGAAAATACATTCCTATTTTATTAATTAAAGCAAAGACAGTATAGTATTTTATACACTATTATGCTCTGACACACATTTGCAGAGATAGATGGGTACAGATATATCTAGATACTGTGGACTTGATACTCATTGTGCATAGAGCTCACAATGGGGAGAGGGCAGGGAAAAATGGCTCCAATCCAGGGCCAATCACAGGGCTCACTATTCTATGCTGCTAGAATATTCCCCTGGATACTCTTTTGTCAACTGAGGATCCAGAATGCAGTGTGTTCCAGCCACACCTCCTCCCATGCCTGGTCATGCTCAGAAATGCTCCCATACATGGAGGCTGTTGGGGAGCAGCTGGTGTGGAGGGGATTTCATTATCACAGTGGCAACTTTCAGTACCTTCTGTATCACTGGAACATCTTAAAGGAGACTTGGGCTGAATATCTGAAACTGCATGAAATTATAAATATGTACAAACATGCACAGCGCTGTCCAACTTCCTTTTGTAAAGATAAATTCCCTGGTAAATGTCAATCATAGAATCATAGGGCTGGAAGGGACCTCGAGAGGTAATCTAGTCCAGTCTCCTGCACTCATGGCAGGACTAAGTAATGCCTAGACCATCCCTGACAGGTGTTTGTCTAACCTGCGCTCAAAAATCTGCAATGATGCAGATTCCACAACCTCCTATGGCAATTTATTCCAGTGATTAACCACCCTGACAGTTAGGAAGTTTTTCCTAATGTCCAACCTAAACCTCTCTTGCTGCAGTTTAAGCCCATTGCTTCTTGTACTATCCTCAAAGGTTAAGAAGAACAATTTTTCTCCTTCCTCCTTGTAACAACCTTTTATGTATTTGAAAGCTGTTATGTCCCCCCCCCCCCAGTCTTCTCTTCTTCAGACTAAACAAATCCAGTTATTTCAGTCTTCCCTCATAGGTCATGTTTTCTAGACCTTTAATAATTTTTGTTGCTCTTCTCTGGACTTTCTCCAATTTGTCCACATCTTTCCTGAAATGTGGCGCCCAGAAGTGGACACACTACTCCAGTTGAGGCCTAATCAGCATGGAATAGAGCGCAAGAATTACTTCTTGTGTCTTACTTACAACACTCCTGCTAATACATCCCAGAATCATGTTTCCTTTTTTTGCAACAACATTACACTGTTGACTCATATTTAGCTTGTGGTCCACTATGACCCCCAGATCCCTTTCCGCAGTACTCCTTCCTAGGCACTCATTGCCCATTTTGTATGCGTGCAACTGATTGTTCCTTCCTAAGTGAAGTACTTTGCATTTGTCCTTATTGACTTTCATCCTATTTAGCTCAGACCAATTCTCCAGTTTGCATAATTGTGTTTATTTACTAGCATCTCAAGTTCTTCCTGCTTATTCCCCATACTTCTCGCATTCATATACAGACATCTAAGATACTGATTTGATTTCCTCCCCCAGTTTTGTCCTGTCTCTCTCCTACCCCTGCTATAACAGCCCATGCTCCCAATGCTCTGCCTTTACTAATTTTGTGACTAAAGATATTCCCAAAAAAGGGACATATATATGTATAAATAAATGGGGAAAGTATATTTTATTTTCAGTTTCTTTTTAAATACATAGGAACAAAATAAATCGTAGCAATGGTATAGCCCCTTTATTATCTGGAGATGATAAAATTGTTAATAATAATGGAGACACAGAAGAAGTGTCCATAAATACTGTTTTATATTTGTATAAGAAGTTGGATTATTTAGTAATATCACATGAATTTGATAAAGTACTTCCAAGGCCATTAGTAACTAGGGAGGATGCTAAACAATGCCTAGTAGAGATAAATATTTACATTAGTCAGCCCTAATTTGAATCCAAGAGCTCTAAAAGAGTTGTCTGAGGGGAGATCTCAGCCACTGATGTTAACTTTTAATAAATCTTAGAAAACTGGATACATTTCAGAAGACTGGAAGAATGCTAATGTTGTGCCAATATTCAAAAAGGACAAGCAGGATGATACGGTTAACTGTAGGCCAGTTAGCCTGACACCAGTCACAGGCAAAATAATGGAAAAGCTGATATAGGAGTCAATTGATAAAGAATTAAAGGAAAGAAATATAATTCATTCCAGTCAACATGGTTTTATGGAAAATTGACTTTGTCAAACACACTTGATTTAATTCTGAGATAAGAGTACAAATTTCGCTGAAAACGGTAGCTGTGTAAACATAATA
Source organism: Emydura macquarii macquarii (assembly GCF_026122565.2). Classification (NCBI taxonomy): domain Eukaryota; kingdom Metazoa; phylum Chordata; order Testudines; family Chelidae; genus Emydura; species Emydura macquarii. The sequence continues at coordinate 9,693,747 of NW_027130204.1, read as the reverse complement.
GACTTTTATAAGGAGTTTGACTTAATGTTGTATGGCATTCTGATTAAGAACATAGCACTATACAATATCAATAAAATACACATGAAATGGATTAAGAACTGGATAACTGGCAGATCTCAGAAAGTAGCTGTCAATGGAGACCTTCGAATGGGGATATTTCCAGTGAGTTTCCCAGGAATTGGTACTAAGCCAATGCTATTCAATATTTTCATCAATGATCTGGCAATAAATATAAAATCACTGCTGATAAAAGTTGTGGATAACACAAACATTGGACAGAGCAGCCATAAAGAGCAATCTGGATCATTTTGGTAACCTGGGCCCATTCAAAAATGTGTTTTAATAAAGCCAAATGCAAAGTTATTCATCTAGGAACAAGGAATGCAGCCCATAACTATAGTAGGAAGGCCTACATCCTGGAAAGCAGTAACTCTGAAAAGAATTTAGGAGTCATGGTGAATACAAATCAAAATAAGTGTCCAGTGTGATTGTGTGGCAAAAAGGGTTACTGTGATCCGTGGATTGGTAAAGAGGGGAGTAGAAGTAGGGAGGTGATTTCTCCTCCATATAACGCATTGATGAGACCAGTACTGGAATACTGAATACAGCTCTGGTGTCCACATTTTAAAAAGGGTATTGAAAAATTGGAGAGGGTGAAGAAAAGAGCCACAAAAATGATTCAAGGGCTGGAGAAAATGCTTTACAGTGAAAGATAAAGAACTCAATCTGCTTAGTTTATCTAAAAGATTGAGAGGTGACTTGATTAAAGTGTGTAAGTATCTTCACAGGGAGCAAATACTGGGTATAAAAGGACTCTTTAATCTAGCCAAATAAAGGCATATCGAGAACAGTGATTGGAAGATGAAGCCAAACAAATTCATATTAGAAATTAGGCACAAATTTGTAATCGTAAGGATGATGAATCAAGTAGAACAAACTACCAAGGGAAGTGGTAGATTCTCCATCTACTGATATCTTCAAATCAAGACTGGATGCCTTTCTGGAAGATATGTTTTTGCCAAACATGAGCTATGTTTTAGTCAAATACAAGTTATTGGGCTCAATACAGGGGTAAACGGATGAAATTCAATGGTCTGTGACATACAGGAGGTCAGACTAGATAATCTAATGGTCCTTTCTGGCCCTAAACTCTATGAATCCATGAAAAACATTTTGCTAAACCTTTCAAAAGAAAAAAGCCCCAAAGCCAAATTGACCTTTGGGCAGAGACTAAGCAAATATTAGTTGAGTAGTTGAAACTTCAAAAAAGTTATAAGTGACTGAAAATGGGGCTATAACGAAAACACTTCAGAAGCCTTCAATAAAGCTGTTATTTGCTCTAGTTATAATTATTTGCACGTGAACATGCATACATACATATTTGAGATGGGCAAAAGTGGAATATTTTATTCCATTCCCTCCCAACTTTTGAGGTTCAGATAAAATGGAACTATTATCCAAATCTCTGGTTTTCAGCTTGCAAAACAAAAGAATGACCTCTGTGAAATCTTTAATACGGAAAAATACAAAAAACATCATTAATTGAACTGGAAACAAATAAACTCCAGCACATGAATAAACACTTCAATGAGAAGTGTATAATATTTTATAAACATATATGCTGAAATACACACACATACACAGATAAATTGATAGAGATATCTAGAAAATGAGCCTGAAAAATATTGGGTAATGATGAAAACATCTATCCTTTATGAGTTCTCTTTGGTTTATCCAAGAAGGAAATCTAGATTTAAAAGAAAATACAGTAAAGTAGGCTAGGGCTAACCAGACATACATAAAAATCCCCAAGAAATAGTATTCCTATAGCTCTCTTCTTCAGAGCAGGGTTGATTACCAGATAATCACTGCCTATTCCATTTTCTCAAGTAAACAGCTTGACGGGCACAAAGTGACAGACATCAATACTAATCTTCCCAGCCTGCCTGTAACTGGACCCCGAGACAAGCCAACCTACACCTGCCTGTCCGCAGGATGTACTTCTGGTTCTTCCCCACAGAAACCACCAACAACACTTATTAGCTGCTTCCTTCCCTGATAAGTGGTTTGTGCTATTTTCTGATTCCCATTGTTATATTCATTTCAATGTGGTTCCTGAAGCCTGATACCTCCGTACTTTAGGGGTTCTGCATCTGTCACCAAACAATGATTTGACATGACATTGTGACAGAAAACAGGGAGAAGGGATGGAAATAAAAGAACAAGGGATCAAAACAACTGCATTTGGCTCTCTATGCGGGGTGTGCCTATCAACACCAATAACTGTTAACAGAGAACCAGGTGTCACATTCATAGAGGAGACAGATCACTCATGTCAGGGCTCCATTTGACTGGAAGGTATCAATCTTCTTCCCTTATCTAAAAGGACATATACAAATATAATGGGCTATTAGCTCTTGCTTTTGCATAACTATTCAAGTTTAAGGCGGGCCAGAGGGGAGAGGGGAAGGGAGGGCAGGTAATTTTTATATTTTTGGTGAGTGCCCTTTGCACTTCACTAATTCCATACTGACCCTTGTATATACTAGCTTCTTGGAATTTTCTTTCTCCTTCCGCCTTCTCTCAATAGCTTAAAGGCTGCCTTCTGAATCCATGCTAGTGACTACAACTATCTTGGGGATGACTTTACTGCCTTATGATTTCTTTAGAGAGTACTTAATTAAAGAAATAGCATCAACTTAAAAATCACACTTCTCTGATTTTTTTAATCTACAGTACTATTTTTACAAGCATCACCTAATAATATTGGGTCCGATCGTCACAGTCTTTCCTCTCACAAACTCATTTTAAAACCAACAGCCCCATTGTCTTTTTATATGAAATGGAGAAGCAGTGGTTAGGGCATTTGACTGGGGGGTCAGAAGAGTGGGCTTCTATAGCCAGCTTTGTCACTGACCTACAGATGAAGTGCTTCACTTGTCCTGTGCCTCTGTTTCCCGCCCCACATTGTCTGTTCCATCTATTTAGATAGTAAGTTCCTTGTGGTTGGGCCTATGTCACTGTGTCTTTGTATATTGCCTAGCACAACAGGGCCCTGATCTCAGACGGAACCTCTAGGCAGTACTGTAATAATGATAATACATTTCCACTTTAAACAAGCTTGACTTTGTCCCTTTAAATTCTATGCCACATAGCAAAACTGCCTTTTAGTGGAGAAGATGAGAGAACACATCACAGCAGAATTTGACCTCCTACCCTGTAATATACAGGGGTCTCTCTCTTTTTCCATTGTTTGTCCAGATAGCATCATTTTTATCAGTCAGTCTTGAAAAGATACAGTGTTTAATTTTACGTTATAAATTATCACCTTAATGTGTGTGGCTAAAAATGATATGATAAGCTTTTTCTCGTTCAAGGCTGTTATATCTCAGTCAATTACTTAACCATGAAGATTTAAAGACTCCTGAAGCCAGTTCTTCACAAGAGATGTTTTTCTATTAGGATTTTCCACTCTCTAAATGGACTATAGAACTTCTCTGCATGCTTGTCACCCAAAACCTTCAACTATATTTCACTACAGAGAGTTACGTAAACACTGGTTTGAGTTTTTTTTGTTTAGTTTTTTCTAAACTAAAAGCTCACTGTATAGATAAATCACCAGGAATTATTAACTAAATTATCAAATAAATAATTTGCTTTAAAATATATTGCGAACATTTCCAGTGTAATGTGTAACAAAATGAGAAAAATCTCAGAGAGAAAGAAATATATTGTGCTTCAAACATAATTTTTAAGCTGTTTAAATATGAAACAAAATCATGTCAAGCAACAAGTTTCCAGCTGTTATGATATCATGAGATAAATTTACAGTTACAAAACAGCTTGGGGAAGAAAAAAATTTGCTTTTACAAAGCATGGAAATATAAATGTTTCAAGTATTGCAACTGTCCAAACAAATTAGCACAAGCAAAAACAGTTGAGTTCAATATGGTATGAAGCTGATATAAAAACAGAACACTTATTACAACTGCTTAAGGAATTAGACAAAATGCGGTTTAAAGCTTAGTAGGATACATCTAATGTTAATTTAAACTGATGCAATAAAAATATACAGTGACCGTGGTGCCTATCATTTTTGTTGTACTCTATTAATTGAAATAATAATTTATTTCATTTCATTAATTAAGTGAGAATGAACCTAGGTAGCTCACTCAAAGCCTAGCATGCATTCATGTTTAAATTCTCAAGCAGGGCTAAAATGAAAAAGGAGTTTTTTTCCTCAGTGACTTTGAAAAGAATAGAGTGGTGATTAACAGCAATATTTTTTTTAATGAAACACAACCTTTCATCCCTGTCATCTTCTGACCATCCTCGCTTGTACGCAGCTCCCTGACAAGTAGAATAATAACGGTCATACATCACTGCCCTGAAAGTCCAATCATCTAAATCTTCACTCGCTGCAGCCTCTGAGACTCAATTACTTTATTGACATGCAATCTTCATAAGGAGAGAAATATTGTGCATGTAAGGTCACTTGGTTATGAAGACATATTATCATATTATCTGCATGAGGGTTGCAGGGCTAAGACCTGACAGAGCTAATTATAATGGTACATGATAGAGAGTTCAGTACACATTATTTGCTTGACTGAAACTAAAGGTGAGGTAAGACCATGACATCATGGTTTCACAAGAAAATAATGTGCCTTCCCTTTGAGACTATCACTTTAATGTCTAATGTTTTATATCCATTATATTCACACTCTATACGTAGGCAGGGAGGCAATGAGAGGTTCTTTAATCTACTGAGTTCACAATTGGAAATATTTGTACTCAGTGTCTTCAATTTAAGGCTTGTCCACAAAGATGTAATACCTTTCATCCACCCGAGCAAATCCACAGCTAAAGATGATCCAAGAAAAGCAGGCAAAACTAGGGCTGGCCAAATCGGTCTGCAGAAAGCAATTAGTGCTCTGTCCTTTCCTCAGCATTATCAAGGCAGATCAACCCAATCAACACATATACCCCTTTGCATGCCTCAGTATTTATGGTCCTTTATTGACATGCTGAGGAACATTGCAACAGTCCAAGCCTTTCATGTTACAGAACTAGCTCACCTTGCTTTACTCTGAAGCACAGTCCCTTCCCCTGTTATATTATGCCACTACACATCAGACTCACTCCTCCATTGTCTATGACACACATTTCCACTTCCTTCCTAGACTGAATGGCATGAATGCAGCTGCTAGCCATGTGCTGGTCAGTAGCCACTCCCTGCCTGTTTGCCTCCCTTCATAACTTTTTGACATTATTTATTTTTTAGCCCAAAAAATGCACCCACAGGGTCATTACACCCTAAGTCTGGACTTTCTGCACCTATTGGTTAATACAGCTTAAGCCTCAACCTAAAGTGTTGCCTAAAATTGAACTTTTTTTGAAGTTTGGAAATGTTTGCGTGATTTAAAAACAATGTATTATTCATTTTTGTTCACTTTTACCCATCCAGTTCCTGAATCAGAGCAGCAATGCCAAAAACTCTGACTTAGCCTATCTTTGTATTATTACCAGCTGCAACTGGAAGTAGTTTATACAAGAAATATATTTGGATGAATGTACGAGGCGAGAATTTCAATCCAGTTTTTAAACTCAAGATGTTTGGATATTTGAGACAAGTATGGATGGGTGGCTTTTCAAACCCAAATTGAACTGCACACGTCTTTTTATTATATGTTGATGGGTTCATTCCTGCTCTGAAATTTAACAACATACATCATATGACTGTGTATCTTATAAAATTTTCCCTCAGGCATTTGGCTTCAAAACCATACCTATTTTCTTGTGGTTGCAATGAATTCTGGTCAAGTCAGGTTATTCAAATGTCTACGTACCTGAGGAAAGGTGCAAATTAATTTAGCTAGTTAGTGATTGATAGACAGACAATAGACGGATATATGTGTAAGTGCATTACTTTTCATAATGTCATGCAAAATCCGTGCTCATAAGAGGGAAGCTGAACTTCACCCCTTTTGACAACTGACCCTGAATTATGCTGGCAAGTGCGCAAGTCAGTTATTTGAGGGTAGATTTGTGAATGGGCCTCTGAAAGAATGAATGCAAGAGAATAAATAAATATATTTCTTTTACTTGCATGAATTAAACAGTATCTGTTCTTAAGAGATACTTGAAAAATCCCAACAAGATATAAGACCTGTAGAATTCTCCCCTCTATTCAGGGATCTGAAAAGCAATTAAAATGTAGTCTTCATACACTGTAGTAGTACTTTTTGACAGGGTTCTGGCTTGTTGATTTTACTAGGTGCCAGTCAAGTACCAATTCAGAGGGCTGCACAAGCAGATCTTTTGAACTACTAACACAACACAGAGAGGATTACTCTTCGATGCTCATCTTTCTATTTACTCCCTCAGCAAGGGACAGAAGCAACAAAAGGAAAGCAAGAGAGTGGAAGTGGTAGTGTAAAGAATTTGGGTGACTAAGGCAAAAGTCATGTCATGGGCTTGCCATATTAGTGTACATGCAAACAAGTAAAAATTAGTGGTAGACTAAAAGAGTTACATTATTTCTCTCTATGGATTTTTTGTTTTGTTCTATTTTATGGATTTGGGTGTCTAAATGCCAGATTAACAGAAATTCATTATTTACAAAAAAGGTACAATCTAGTCAACCACCATGCCGGTTTTCCATCCAATCCACAATTATACCCCAACCCTGACTTGGTAGGGACAGCTCTAGGGTTAAAAATAACAGCTCCGTTTCTGTGGTTACTGAGTTCTGAAGTCATAACTGTTTTTGCAGACCAGTGACCAACTCTGTTGACTGTGCAATGTAGCCGTTTACTAAAAGATGTTACAATCTCAATGCTGACATGTGAAATACACATGGCTATACTGTATATATCATAGTCTAAACTTCAGGCCTACATTCCAGCTAGAAAAGCATATATAAACTACTGTATTTCAGCCGTCAATACCCCCCACTATCAGAGTTGGCAAACAACAGAACATGGGAAAAAACCCAACAAATACCACAATCCCACCCCTTGACAGCGACTTTAAATGTAACATCTGTACATATTGTGGAATCCAAACCGCAGGATTATTTTTGTTCTTCTGTACTTTATGTATTTTGTTTGGAAAAGTCTTTGGAAACCTGAACATTATATTAGAAATGCACATCCCGACGTATTACAGAGAATGTCATACCTCATAAAGAATATTATTATATAATGAACATTTATTCTAAAAAAGCTCCAATTCAAAAATGTTAAGTCAAGCAAGCCCATTTTTAACCAGCTAATACTTATAAGATTTGTTCTTTGCTGGAAATTTGTTCCTAAGAGATGTGCATATGACAGTGTTTTCTGTCAGCTGTCTTTAGAATACACGTGGCAACTATTACGACTTAGGAGGGAGTCCAGTTTCCTATCAAATTATTTAGCATTTTACTACTGTGACCCACCAATAGTTTTTCTTAGTTCAAATCCTTTCAACAGAGTTAAAAGGTGTCTCCCTATGAATGGCATTAAAACATTGGTAGGGATTTTATATGTCCGCTTTGTGCCCTTCTGCGTGTGGCTTCTTGATTCAGCCTCGTGTGAATACCACACAACCCTGACTGCTAGCAGTCATTTCAAGAAGGCCTTATCATGTGATGATGTGCTGGGTCTAACAGCACATTTCTCATGCCAAAACTGATGATCACTTAAGTAACCCCACTTTCCCTTTTGTCTGAGAAGAGACTTGCAATATATGATTAACTCACAGAATTCAAAGTTTAAATTTCATTTTTATCCTATAAAGTTTCATGCCTCCATATGGATGTGACCCTATAACTGTAAACTGAGAACCCCTGCAGGGCTGGCAGAAACAGTCACAAAACAGTCAGTGCACAATTTCAAGAGTATGAAGCAAAGTCTTGGAGCTCTGCCAGTAAAACATGCTGGACCTTCCTCTGCTGTGTTTGCCTGGGCTTCCTTCTCGCAAAACAGTAGAAGAAACATCCCTGCTGGTGACTGGTACTGGTGGTACACCTGGGTTGGATTCTGAGACCAATTCTGTAGCTCTCAGGGAGTGATCTAGAGGAGAAATATCTTGCATCACCTTTGTGACTAGCAGTCAGTTTAGCAGTGGTACTGATGGGTTCCAAACAGACTCCTGTCCATTCATCTTAACAGGAAGAATTGAATTAGAACACAAGGCCTTGAGCATCAATAAGTTAAACAGGGAAAATAGGAGGCTTCTAAGGTCTTCCATGAGCGTTATAGTAGATATCCCCCCCCCCAAGATAAAACAATCTTCACACAGAATATGATATACTTGTATGAGTTGATCCTTCCTCCCTCCCCCACCCACTAAATCTTTGAATTTTATTCCAATCTGATTTTCAACTTATACCATATATTGAACACTGACATGCAAACTAATAGAGCTGGCACCAGAATGTTGTGGGTGTGGGAGTGGGGCAGGCATATTTATAATTAATTTCTATTCTGGTATTAGGGACCTGGCTTGCTGGTCAGAACAAGAATCAGGTCTACTGGGCAGAGCAGGTATCCAGATCTGGGAAAGGAGCCGAGAATCAGATTCAAAGTTGACTGCCAATTGCCAGAGCCAGAGGTCGAGTCAAAATCAGAAGTCAGAGCAGGGGGTCAGAGCCAGTACTGGTAACCAACGGTCAGAAGTGAGCAGGAGCACAGTAGGAACTAGGAGCAAAGGCAGGAGCGAGGCAGAAGGCAGATGCACAGCAGGAATCAGGAACAGGGCTGGGGTGCAGAATGCAAGAAGTTGGCATAAGCAGAATCCAGCGTAGCAACATCAGGGAATCACTTAGTTGATCAGACAACTTCCTGGCTTAAAGAGCATGGTTGGACCAATCAGTGGAGCTGGGCGGTCATCCAATCAGGGCTCCTGTGGGTGGTACCTTGGCTGAGGCTATAGTCCTGCTAGTTCCTTGGCCCCCGCCAGGTTTCAGCAGACATCAGGTCAGGATGTGATGGCTGTCAAGGAACTCACATATTTCTTTATTCACTGAGAATATCATGAGGCTGCCCAGAACTATATTATGTGAGAGCTAATATAAATAGCGCTCTAGAACAAACTATTGCACCAATTCTATTTTCTAAAATCTCTAAACAGATTGAGATAGTGATGTGACAGCTGGTTACACTGCACTAAAATAGAGGCATCCTATACAGATCTTTCTGCCATGGGTAATGGGGGGGAGGGGGTGTAAGTTGTCCTAACCAAGACCCCAATCCTGCATCCTTTTCAGTCTGGGCCGGCCTTTGTGCCCATGTGAAGTCCCACTGACTACCACAGGGATGTGCCTGAAGGGAAGAAATAGGAGGATCAGTGTCCATATATTTAAATAATTACAACCATCCTGCTTTATTTAGAATAGATTTTGATTTAATCAAAATATTCCAAAACATGATGAGTTCCCAGACTGCTTTGCAATATTTGGGGTCCCAGGATGCTTGGGGTGGAGGGAGGGATGGAGTGGGCAAAATACTTTATATTCCTTTAAAAATATTCAAGTTTTTTTTGCCCAAATGCAATGCACCTAGTTATGCCATTCAGAAACTACAGTTTGACAGACATAATGCCATCCTTCTGTTTTAAAGGGCTTATTGTCTACCTATCTTTTTTCATGTGTCTACATCTTGCTAACTCCATCCACAGTGCTCAGGTACTGAAACAATCCCAGCTGAAGCTGGGCTGCATATGGCAGCTCCATGTTTTTTGAAATCGCCTGTGGATTGCTTTTTAAAACCAATAGATTAAATATATGCCTCTGTACTGGCATGGAGGTGGAATAGAAGTGCATGGAAAATGATTGCAGCTTCATAAAGGAAGATGTTGAGACCAACCCTCTTCCCCCCTTCCTTCCCCGAAAACATGTCAAAAGAATGACATGTTTGCAGATTTGTTGTTGAAAACATGTTTTGTTGAGGTTAGAATCCAGGAATAATAAGCAGACAGTGAAGTGATAGAGATCTGGGGAAAAGATTCTAGAATAGCAAAGGCAAAAACTGGCAGCTAGTCAGTTGATGAGAAACAAGTCAGGGAATGAGCCATTAAACCAGGATGTAAGGGGCAAAACCCCTCCTGTGACAGCTGTAAAAACCTGCGTATAAAATGAGTTGTTTATTTAAACTTTCCCATGTCCTGCTGGCCCCTTGGAACTGAGAGAAATCTCACATAGCACATAAGTTAGCATGAATGCAGGGACAACAAAGCCAACGAAAGTCAGCAACAGCACAGAGACTAAGACGCAGAATGTGAACAGGAGGGCTACACATGTAACTTCTTAACTGACTACACAAATACTTTATTGATGAAAATATAAAGGAAAAGGTCACCCCATTGGGCATCAAAGACATTTATCAAGGAAATGGAACAAGAACTAAGGGGAAACAAATGTTAATGTCATGCCCAAAACTATGAAATATTTTTATTACCAAAGTTATTTTGAATCTAACAAGGCCAGGCACATGGTATCAGCTCACTATATTTCAGAGCTATGGAATTTAAAGCACCTAATTCAAGCTACAGAATGCAAGGTGCACGTATGTAGGTGTCTCCCACCTAGCTGTAATGCATGTGGACAACGTGACATTGATGATATTACCCACAAAAGAGATGGGACTGGGACGGTCTCCAGAAAACTGGCACAGGCTAAAGAAATGAATGACAATGAGCAGCAGTAGCCAATGGGGGGGGGGGGGGAACCAAGAACCCCACACTGGGTGTGGTACCTAGTCTTGTAGGCAGAGAACCAAAACCAAGGGAATGAGATGGAAGAAAAAGATACATTTTAAAAGTGCAGATGACAAGTGTATATACCATACCACATCTTTAGATAAGTAGAAAAGATCTATGACCCTTTATAAGGATTTATAGAAAGAAAGAGGCTTGTTTTTAGTGTGTGAAATTTGGGTAACAAAGGCAGTTCACCGTGTTCTTCTGACAGCATGAACAACTTTTGGAAGTAAGGGGGAGAAGAAATGTCATTAAATGAGCAAGAATATGTTAGTAAAATGTACCATTGATACAGGTTAGCTGTAGTATGCATTAGCTTACACAGAATGTGGAAAACAAGTTGTAGTTTAACATGTAATAGAAAAAAATGAAAGATGTCCGGTTTGACCAAGCATGCAAAGCACAATATGCAAGAATACATAGCTCTGAAAAGAATGAGTATGTCGATAACACCTGGCATCTTATTAATATTAATTAATTTTTTTTTTTTTTAAGGAAAACTCCAGGAAAAAAATATATGTTCCACACCCACCCCTTTCATATATTGGTTTATCGGTAGCAGGCTATACAACATCTGATGTTAGAAAACTCAACAGCAGATGCATGGAGGACTGTCTCATGACACTGTGCAGAAAAAAATCTGTGGTCAGTGGATCACTAATGTTTCATGCATAACTTGCTGACTCTATGACTTAAGCTGGATGGTCACATGAGGCTAGCTCTTCCTCCTCGTTTCTAGCTGCCTAAATTGCACAAAAAACCAGCTAAGCCATACATGAATATTAGTATATTCCTCACTATTGATATATTTCCAAATACTACTTTTCCATGAAAGCAACTGCTATATTTGTCACAAGGATATTACATTACGGAATGGTAAATGGGATTGCAGTCTGTCCATGAAACTGTCTCTGTATTAAAATGTGGCCCACAACAAGTAAGGGTTGGGAACCAGTAATATAGGAATTTTATTCAAAGACCATGAAAGACCTTGCTGGAAAAAAACGAGCCATGGAAAGCCAGAATTACACATATATTTTCTACTTACCATCTACAATAGAGATTATCAGAAAATGGGCTTCTTTTCCCACATAAAATGTTGGTGAACATGAAAAACATGGTTTTGGTTGCAGTTTTCCATGACAAAGTTCAATTTTTCATCAAAAAATTTGAAAATTTTAATCTGAAAAATTAAATATTTGATTTGGTAATGGTGCCTCATGGGATTTTTAGCTCAGGTGCCTCATGCTCCCATTCTTCTTTACAGGCTGGGCTGCTTGGCTGGACTACATCTCCCATTTTGCACCATAGTCTCTCCACATGGTGAAGGAAGATGGTTGTAGCTTGGCAGATTTAGTCCAGGTGAGGAGGATAGCCCACCGGCAAGAATGGGGACATAAGGAAAGCAAATTACAGCTCACATGAGACACCACAGCAGAATATCCAAAATGAAATATTTTGATTTTTGGCTGAAATAGTTCAGTTTAGGAGTGCTGGGATTTTTGGTGAAAAATCAGTTTTTGTCTCTGGAAATCAGACACTTTAAAAAAAAAACCTGGTGTGATGCCAACTCCTGCCAGAGCCCTACGCCAGTTCACTCGTGGACTTAGTATACATCAAGTTGACGGTTCAATGTACAAGAGTGTATTTGGTGTTTAAACTTCATGAAAACTAGTGGGATGTTACTTGCATTGTTTTCCCTTATCTGTATCCGGTTGTAATGAAGTAGCAAATATTTATATCGTGTATGCCCCTGTAACTAAATAACCCATCAAAAGAAAAAGCAGCATTGTGGAATGCAAATGAAGAACTTTAACAGAAAAGGGCTAATTTCAAAGCAAGGGGTCATTGTGTGTGATGATCAGAGGTCAAAGACCCAAAATGCATTCCTCACTCTCCATCATCAAAGGAAAGCCTCTGTGGGTAGTGTCACTGTCAGCTTGTTTTCTGTTAGAAGATGCTGTAAGTATGGATTCAAGGAATGATGACATCTCTGGACTGATTGACTGCTTAAAGGAAAGTGTACCAGATGCAAAGCAGAGATCCCCAGAGACAAGCTAGGTGCCCTGAAAAGACTTTTGGGAAACTGGCAGCTTATTACATCACTGCCACCATTTGGAATTACAAACTGTGGCTCACCTGTGCATATATTTTACCTGCTCTCAATAACTTTTATTTCCTTTACTTGGCTAATAAACCTTGAGTTAGTTTACTATTGAATTGGCTGCCTCCTGCTCATTCCTCCTCCAATCAACCAACCATTACAGGACTAACAACTAAATTAAGGAACTGGACATAAGGCACCTACCTCAACAAATCATAACTAGTACAGTATAAATCCATGAATGTATTTGCTTCAGACACTGACTGATCCGATAACTTAAGTGAATAAATCTAACTGCACGATACGTTAATAATAACAATAAAATAAGTATGGCACCTTAGCCACTGCCAGTTTGTGCAGTTTGGGCTTGATTCTACTCCCCAGTGGGTTAATGGCAAAACTCCCATTGACTTCAATAGCAGCAGGTTTCAGCCCTTAAATACATTTGTCAGAGTTTCAAGTTTCAAGCTATGATGATTATTTCAAATAGTTTTACCAGTTCAAATTTCTGGAACCCTTCTGGAAATAACTCCTTGCCTCTGACCCATTTCCCAATTCACAGTTAGCTAGATACACTGTTAGAAAGAGGAGAAAAATTTTTGGGAAAAGGGTAAGGAAAAAAAAGCCACAAGAAATAAATAGCAAAGAGGAACATTGCTTTAGTGACCTGTATTCTATTAAGAATCTCTGCAGCAAGTACTGCCAACCTTTTAGGATCTGAAGTCTAACCATGCTTCTTGACATGGCTTCAGGGGCCATGTGCATATTTCATCAAATTGCTATACAAATCAGTAGGGAGCAGTAATAAAGTTCAAGTAAGGTTGTAGCAGAAAGAAGCTGTTATTAGAAATATATAATAAAGGATATAAAGAAGAATTTTAGGAACAAAACTGATAAGACTGTAGCTGCCAAAATCTGGAGGTATGGATTGTTCACAAGGGAGACTATGATAATATGGATAAGTCTATGCTTCAGGTACATTTTTTATCAATGTCTTAAACTGACCAAAACAGATCCAATGCCAAGTCTAAACACAAATAAAGACTAGAGCGACAAAATATGTATAATGATGAAAGAGGGTATGATGTTCACCCACTTACCAGATATTTCCTATATAAATTTAAACCCTTGAATGAAAAGCTACCACAAAAACTCACACATATGTTCATGTTAATGCACACACACACACACACGTACACTTAGTTCTATAACAGTTTGGAATAAGCGTACTATAAATCAGGCTTCTTAAATCTTTACCCTCTCCTCCACCTTCAGATAAAGATTATTTAAAAACATAAATAGAATTTCATTCCCTTTCAGCATGTCAAATATAGAGTTATGCATCTCCATCTTTTCTGAAATGGCACCAATATTTCCTTAACCCACAGAGTCAGCAGTTCTCCAATGCGATCCAAATTTTAAATAAATAACATATGCGAATGTAAACTAACTCTACCAGCTGAATTTTATTTATTTTTTTTGTTTTGTAATTTACTGGGTTTCATCATTAATCAGACGGATTTTTATAAGCAAGATAAAAGGAAAAATCTGAGGCTTTTTGGATGTTCTGATCACCTTCTTAAATTACCAATTTTGCAAAGGCAGAAAAATTTTTATGTGCTAAGGTTAACCACATAATTACAAATCATTTCATTTCTCCCCCTTGGTTAAAATCAAGACATTACTAGGTAAAGTAACAGTATTTTGGAATCAGCTGTTAGGTCTGACCTCTGCAATTCACTCATCTGAATCTTCTTGAAGTGACATTGCTTGTCAAAACTCATCAGCTAATCAAGTTCTTAAACTAAAGTGAATTGTCCTCTCAAATTAAAATGATACCTTACTGTGACCCTAACTGCATCTGAATGCAAGAGGACAAGGGCTCACTGGTATCTGGTAGTAAATTTCAGCTGGCCTGACCAGTTCAGTGTACCCCAATTCATTAATGCCATAAACTGTATATATGTGTCAAGTAACATATCACTGGAAAACTAACAACACACTGATCATTAATATTCTTGCATGTTGAATGTACAGTTAATGCACAAAGACTATATAAACAGGAAGGAAATGTGGAACTAAAATGTATTTACCAGGTAATTCTGGGGGGTGAGTAAACAGGTTTCTCCCAGACAAAGGACAAGCCGACACCTCCAGTCAGCTGTCATCAGAGTCAAGTGGCAGTCGCATGGAAAGTGGCCATTCAGCTGCATTGCAGAGGGCAGGAACAGATCAATTTGCATTTTAGCACACACTAGTGGGGGAGGAAACCAACATGGAACTTCCTTCATCACCAGAATCCACACAGCTTGAATGAACTTTATTTTTGGGGATAACCTTCAGAAGACTCCATTTCAAAGGTTCACTGGACTACAAAAGAAAGAAGCAAAGAACCCCAAGTTATCTTTCACCTATGACCACTAGAAAACAAAGCACTTTGGATTTTGTGAGAGATCCTACCCAGGGGGTGGTCAACCATCTTTCTGGAAGGTAGGGTGGTAAGAATCTTATTTGAACCAACACTGTAGCTTTGTTAAGCCTTAGACTCTGGAAAGTGTTTTTCACTTTTATTTCTTTATAACCATTTCTAGCCTTTATACTTGAACTCACTTAAATTCTATCTCCTTTTGTTAGTAAACTTATTTTACCTTTAATTTAAACCAATCTAGTGTTGTGTTTGAACTGAAGTGATTGTTAACGCCAGTGAAAGTGATAAACTATGCATTTTGTCTCTTTAAAAGAGCAAACAAACCTTATTATTCCCTCAGGTGGTCCAGGAAAGGGCTGGAAATTGCAGAGCACATGGGTTGGGAAAATTTGGGACTGGAGGACATTGGAGTCATCTTATTATCAGGTATGACCAAAAAGCTGGTGGATACGAGTGTGTGGCTGGAGTGTAACAAGCAGGCTGCTGGAGTCAGAGTTGTTGGTCCAGAGATGCTTATCACACAGACTCTCAACACATGCTTTATGCTTTAGGAATGTCCAGACAAGGGAACTACAGGAGCAGAGCAATTTAAGGCACCCAGGGTTACAGTACTGATACCTTCCCTCACTAGTGTTAGCCACCAGTTTTGGGAGAAACCTTTTTGCAGTCTACCCTGACCTTGGCATTTTCAGTGGGCTATTGTAGGCATGTACGGGTCACATCCCCAAAAAGGATCAGAGCCAGAGATTCCATGAAGTCCAGAGATCTTGCTAAGTCATGTGTGTGGTTAAGTCTCATTGACTTCAGTAGGGTTTAGATTTGTGCTTAAGTGCCATTACTTAATAGGGAAGCTTTCCTGAATCAGGGTCTTACAGATGTTGGTTTTATGATTTTTGGATAAGATATAGAAATGGTTAATTCATCAGGAGCAAATACAAATGTTTAAAAGGGCCAGCTTTCTAATTTTCATCCCAGTTAATGGATTTCTTCCCTTCTTTGCTTGATAACAGTAATTGTTTGGGAGGTTGCATGACATTTCTTATACATTCGTGTTTTGGTAGGGATTTGGTGGAAGTGTTAAATAGTCAGGAAAATACCAAGGAGAGGAGAAGTCCTCAAATAAAGAACCAACAGAGGCTGTCCAGAAACTGGAACGCTATTAGCCTAAGACTGAAGACATTTTTACATTTCTGAGCAGCAATTACAAACTGTGTTCAGCAGAAACAAGATTTCAGGAGCAAGAACAGCGTTTGACAGAGTGAAACTTACCAGTGTTTTATAGCAACAAAAATTACTCTCAACATTTTTTTGGAGGGGGAGGGTTACATAATCAACAATAGCAGAGGAGAAATTCCAGGGGAAATACTGATGATATGGCCAGTCCTGAAAGATCCCAAGTCTTTCACATCTGTATCTGCAGATAAACCTTAAGCCTCTTTGGTGAGAAAGGGTCACGTAAGCAGCTCTAAAGTCAAGTGTAAAGATGAACATAGGCCACTGACACAAAGACAGTGTAAAAAAGATGTGCCTCAGTTATACACACCAATCTGCTAAAGAAACATAGGGGTACGCTAAGCTCTAGACACAGCATGAGACACTAAATCCCAGTAGAAAGATGAAGCATCAGTAAATAAGTGTCAGAGAGACTGGATTATAAAATTAAACACACACACATACGTGTCTGCTAAATGTTTATTTCAGGAAACATTAGGCACTAATAAAAAAAAGCGCCCCCAGGCTTTTCTAGTACTGGAAACATCAAAGGGGTTTTTCACTAGTTATTTGGGGAGTTTATGCCTTTGGGTGCTACTGCTGTGATTTCAAAATAGAATTATCTGATGCTATGTGATTTCTTGAATCATTAGTTTTCCATCTCCACTACTTTATTTATTTTTATATATATATATACCAGTATTGCCAAAAAACACCATGCAAGAATAAGAAAAAGACCCTTGAGAATAAAGGGTTACTTGATGCCCTACTACAATATAAACAAATCTGTATCATTATCCCTTAAGTGATTATGTGTGGGAGCTTTGTAATTATACACATATAAAGCTCTCACTCCTTTGACACTTTCATATCAATACAATTACATTAAATATTGCAATCCACATTCCTGCATCCATAGTCTGCCATAGCATGTGGCAGATTGTATATTGTAGCGGGGATTGTATATTCATGTCTGGTTTCTATGTAATCCTCTGTTCTGTTTAAGTGACCAAGCATTCAAGGTGCTGAGTCACTCAATTTCTAATGACTTCAGTGGAAATTGGAACACTTCACAGAAGTAGGCCTTAAATTACTAAAATAATAATGATTTAGTTACTCCCCTTTTCTTATGAAACTACATTCACATATAGGTCAAAATTCTCTCCTCCAATGCAAGTAAGTATTGACTTCAATGGAAGATACTTGTAAATACCTCAGGGTAGAAATTGGTCATTAGAGCTAATACAGAAAGATTAAACTACTTCAATGGGTTTTAGACTAGGCCACTAGTGACCTCTCTAGAAAATACTTACACTGAACCTTGAACATACCCACAAAGGAAATGTAGTGAATGATTTTGTGGAGGGAGTTCCATAAGCAGAATCCCTGAATTGAGAAATCTTCACCTGGCTTTGATTCAGCCATAATCTCACAGCTGAGAACAAGGGTAACCCATCAGACTTCACCTGCACTGGAAGGACAGAACAGGAGAGAGTGTTGCTCGAGTACTTCAGTCTTATGTTGGTGGGTTTACATACCAACAGCAATGGATTGACCTGAGCATGTTGAATTACTGAGAATTATTGCTGGTTGCAGAGAGCATCAGTTACCTATGCTTTTGCTGCTCCATATCTAGATGTAAGTGGGAAATGGGGAGTTTGATTCTGGATACATTTCTATTGTCGCATGGTCTTGTATAGTACTGGATCTGTTAAGTGATTACATATGGGGAGTTTTGCAATTATATATCTGCTTTTAAATTTGTATGGAAATATTACTACTATTAATTTTGTGAGGCAGCTAGAATTCAAGGGCAGATGCTATAAAAATCAAAATAGAAGATCTCATGTCATCTGTAAAGACAGGTAAATGTTTTTTCTGTTGCAAAAAGATTATCCACTATGTTGAATCCATGCACTGTGATGGTGCGAATCCAAACTGTAGGAAGACAAAAATCCCTGCCAACCATTCAAAAGCTCATCTCCACCATCAGCTGGGACTGCTGTTTTCCTCCCATTTCTCCCCCCGCTTTTCCAGTGTATGACCATGGTAGATGTACAGCGATCCAGCCAATGCTTTCTCTCTCACTGCCAAGAGTAACTAAAAGATAATGCTAAAAGATAATGCTAAACCCCAGTAAAATAAGCATGTTCCTGACTCAAAACTACAGGGAAATAGATCAAAGAAAATATATTTTTTTTAAAATCACCAGTACCATCTTCATCCATTCACGTTAAGCCACCATTACCTAGCATATCCTGAACCTCTAGAGGGGTTCACATAATGAAAAAATTCCCACTCTCTGTATCTTCTTGATTATGCAATGATCAGAAGCTGAAAAGCCAAAATACCACAGGAAAAACTATTCTCATGATATTTCAAATGTGACAGAAAACAGGAAGTTCAAGAAATTTCATGAGAAAAATATCATATTTCCAAACAGATTTACCATCCAAAGATGGTCAGATAAGCATCCAAACATTAGGATGCCTATCTGTAACAAACTTCCAAACATTTGAATGTTCTTCTGTCCCCTAGCAAGAAACCAGCCAAAAGCGTAGCCTCTCTCATTGGACATTGCAGTGTGTTACACTTACCAATTTATATCGTAATCAATGCTGACTTAAAATCCGAATATAATTTGAATGAAAACATTTCCAGGCTCACAAAGCTCTGTTCCCAATAAGTCTGGTCTATGTATAATCAAAAGCATTTTTTTCTGGCCCAATCAGCACAGAGATAGCGAAATAAAGGCCTTTGGTATGAGCAAAAAATTCCAAGCTTGAATCTTGCAATTGCCCCTTTGAGGGTCATATATTATGCACATTTTTCAGTGGTGTGTCTGAAATGAATACTGCCTCTATGCAAAGCAACTGGAGGTCACATTATAATTATAATGCAATCAGTGGAATTGGTTATGACTTGGTTTTCTTTTTGCAATGACAATCTATGCCACATCTGCCATTACATTAATATTTTCTGCATTACTAAAAGGAAAAAAAAGCATTTCCACTGAGCAGCTGATATAGTTGTCTTTAACTAAAAGATCACATGAGCTAATCAAGACCCAAACAGTTCACCTTTAAAATACCCAAACCATCTGGCTGACTGTCCCACGATAAATCTCAATGATAAATGTCTTCGTTTTGATGTTACAAAGGAACCTCAGACCTGCTCAGTTTTGGCACAGCTGAAAACACACTGGCAACAGTAGAATAGAACTCAGATGTCCAAAAATATAGAAGTAAATCATTTTGACCTGCAGGGCATAATATATTAAGAGGAAACCTGATTGTAATAAAAAAAAGGTTTGGACTCATCATAATTTCTCTCTGGAGAGGAGGCATTTTAAAAAAATGTTTCTTTATTACATTTTACCAGATACACACACACAGGTTCATATCAGATTCTTTCGGTATAATTGTAAGTTTTTGGATAGCCTCTAAGAGACCTTCAGAATATGGTGTTTTTTTTACCTCCACACTTTTCTATTCATCCAGATGACAAAGCAGAAAGTTTGAACTGTACATAATCAGAATGATTAATAATCCTTTCACACCAAGAGACTTATTTTCCCAGAGCTTCACCATTGCTGAGAAGGGATGAATTGAAACCGGAAGCACCGTGGGGTTAAGGCAAAGTCAGTGACTAAAGGCTAGCATAAGATTTATATGGATCTAGAGTGACGTAAATTGCATCTCATCTGAAGGTATACTTTCATGCTCAGCCAAAGCTTCAGAAACAAATTATTTAATCATAAATCATTTTACTTTTTTATGTTACACGTTATAAACATTTGTGTATAAATCATGTGTGTGAAAGGTAAATGGAGAAAGTTAAATATAAACATAGGCAAACCCTGAGTAAGCCTTGCACAAAACTCAAACAATATGTCACCATGAACATGCCAAATGCAAGTCACTGTAGCTGTGGCAATTCTATCCCATGGAAACAAATGCTCAAAGCAAACCAAAATTTCATTAAAAGCTGCATGAGATCTCACAATGGTTCAGCAATTTATGTATGGCATTGCTTTAGTTCAAATAGTGGCGAAACACCGGTTTCATTGACGAACCTCATCGATTGCTAGTTTTGTGTGAAAGAAATCAAAAGTAAAGATTCATACAGTTTTGGACTCAAACCATCACTATGTATTCACAAATGCCAAATTGCATAGAATCCATCACTGTAACCATCAAAATAGCTAGTACATCTTGATTACACACCAAAATTAACTCTGCAACTTGGAAACCAACCACAGAAGAAACGAAACAAATTCTAAATTATCTTACCATTTTTACCAACATTCACTGTCCATTATTGATGGATTTTAATGGATTTCCCCCCTCCTTCTTGTTTGTTTAGCCAAGCAACATAGCTGTTCTAAACATTTGCTCAAAACTTTATCTCTAGCTGCTTGTTCAATTATGTTGGTTTTCTCTCAGTTCTCTCTAATTTGTGTATTCACCTTTGCTGGGCCTTGGACCCAATCCAATTTCAAATAAATTGTGCAGTAATGGAGGTTTTAACCCAGATCTTAGAAGGCTACTCTCCAGTCTAAGAGAGCATAACACTGGAAATTTTCCCCAATATTTAGTCTTTATTTTCCTTTGTCGAATTTTTTCCCTTTGCTTTGTAATATGCCATTGGACAATCACCCTAGAAATTCTTCTGCTTCATTGATTTAGAGAATTACATCTCCACTTCATCATTGGCTAGCCAAACTGACAGAGGTCTGTCAGTTCCTAAAAAGATGTAATACTAGAGGCCAATGTATTCCCGATGCAGAGGAAAGATTAGAAAAGCCACAGGAGGCCAATCTAAAAAACAGGAAATGGAAGGAGGGGCATGTCAATAAGGAAGTATACATGGAATTGCGTAAGTGTGTTGGGACAAAACCAGGAAAGCCAAGGCAAAAAATGAGTTACAACTGTGAAGGAATGTTAGAGACAACAAGAAGAGGTTCTTCAAATATGTCAGATAAAAAAGAAAGATCAGGGATAGTGTGATTCCGCTGCTCAATGGAGAAGGTGAGCTGGTAACAGAAGATGATCGGAAGGCAGAGCTACTCAATGCTTACTTTGTTTCAATCTTCTCACAAAAAATAACATGTGACCGGACAACTAACAAAGTTACCATAGAGAATAAAAGGGAAGGGATGCAGATCAGGATAAGTAAAGAATATGTCAGAGATCTTCTGACCAATTTGAATGAATTTAAGTCAACGGAGTCTGATATTATTCACCTCAGGGTGCTGAAGGAATTAGCTAAAGAAATCTCAGAGCCACTGGCAATAGTATTTGCAAACTTATGGATGACAGGAGAGGTCCCAGAAAACTGGAGAAGGGCTAATGTAGTGCTCATCTTTAAAAAGGGAAAAAAGGAGGAGCCGGAGAATTATAGACCAGTCATCCTGATCGCGATACTTGTGAAGCTACTAGAGCAATGTATAAAACATTCAATTTGCCAATACTTGGAGGATGAAGGGGTAATCATTAGCAGACAGCAAGGATTTACTAAGAACAAATATGCCAAACCAGCTTGATTTCCTCCTTTGACAGGGTAACTTGTTTGGTGGATGGGGAAAGCTGTGGCCATAATATACCTGGACTTCAGCAAGGCTTTTGACACAGTCTCACATGACATCCTAATAAGTAAGCTGGAAAAATGTAGACTCTGTGGAACTACCATAAAGTGGATACAGAATTGATTACACAACTGCAGACAAAGAGTAACTATTAATGGAATGATGTCAAATTGGTGGGAGGCCTCAAGTGGGGTTCCATTGGATTCTGTTCTTGGTCTGGTGTTGTTTAACATCTTTATTAATGACCTGGAGGAATAAAGAACATACTGATCAAATCTGCAGATGACACATAGCTAGGGGGAGCTGCCAACACTTTGGAGGATAGATCTAAAATTCAAAGGGATCTTGATAAATTGGAGAACTGGGCTATAGACAACAAAATGAAATTTAACTAAGACAAATGTAAGGCTTTACACTTAGGGAAGAAAAAACAAATGCACAAATATAGAATGGAGGATAACTGGCTTGGCAGCAGCATTACTAAGAACAATCTGGGAGTTGTGGTGGATCACAACCTCAACATGAGTCAAAAATGCGATACTGTTGCAAAAAAAAGCAAATTCAATTTTAGGTTGCATTAACAAAGGAGTAGTTTGCAAATCACAGGAGATGATAGTACCATCCTACTTGGTGCTGGTTGGACCTCAGCTGGAGTACCCTGTCTAATTTTGATCACCAATGTATAGAAAGGATGTAGATAAACTGGAAAGGATCCAGAGGCGAACAACAAAGATGACCAAAGGGATAGAATGCAAGCCATATGAGCAAAGGCTGAAGGAACTGGGCATGTTTAGTTTGGAAAAGAGGAGATTAAGGGGGGACACAATAGTGATCTTCAAATATTTGAAACGCTGCCATAAAAAAGATGGAGAAAAGTTGTTCTCTTGCCACAGAGGGCAGGACAAGAGACAAGGTGTTCAAACTACAGCATAGAAGAGTTACATTAAATCTCAGGAAAAACTTCCTAACTGTAAAAACAGTGGGACAGTGGAACAGACTGCCTAGGGAGGTTGTGGAAGCTCCATCACTGGAGGTTTTCAAAAGGAGGCTGAATAGCCATTTGTCTTAGACACAACAAATCCTGCATCTTGGCAGTGGGTTAGACTAGATGACCATTTCAGTCCCTTTTATCCCTATAATTCTATGATCATGAAAGTTGGCTGAATCTGGGCTGGTTAAGAGGATCTTAGCACCTGACCCTAGCCAAAGTAGGGCAAATGTGACTTTAGCCATCTCTTCATTCCTTTGATCCTGGGAGCAGTCAGGAGACTATTCAAATCTCAGTATAATTTACAATAGGAATCTCAGATTATTCTAAATTGTACTCAGCTTCATAAAGCCGTAGAGGGTGGTTCCAGAAACCAGAACTAACTTTATCACGGTGGCACTCAACCACACCCTCTCCTGCTCAGGCATACCCTCTACCGGGCTTCCTAGTTCAGGAGCACAGAGCCAAGGGAATGCTCAGGAGTCATGTTAAGTTAAGTCATGGCTTTAGGACTCTTTTTGCCATTGTAACAGTGCAAGCAGACTAAAACAGAGTCAAGAACATGGCACTAAGTCTGAATATGTATGTCCAATACTACAAACCATTTTCTAAACAGTGAATTTATATAATTTTTTCCAGACCAAGCAACATTATGCACACCATAGAATATGAGTTACTGAATCTCAGAAGCAGCGATGGCTCAGTTATTCTGATCAAACAGGCAAGGAAACACACTTCTTCTTGGTAGGTTATTTCCAGGAGAATATGATCATTTATATTACCAATGTCACCTTGTTTAATTGGCTTGATTTTCAACTTAGTCCTCAGAAGTATGGATTCAGTGTAATAGCAACTGAACTCAGGCAAACCGTCCATTGAACACTCGGCTACCTGGTTAATTCTCCCAGGTGTATGTCACTTAGGGAGGAGGACTGGCTGCTGTTTGATGGGCATCCAGATGCACAGCTGAGGTAAACAGGAGTAAGTCATCTTGTACAGATGAGTTCTTGCCTTCCTCCTACAGAAAATCCCCTTTGCTCCCTTTTGCCTTCCTGATGTAACCCACCTCATGCTGGTCCTGTCCCCCAGCCTCCTTCTTAAATAAAGAACAACTAGGGGAGAGGCAATTCACGTCAGGGAGAACTGACATGGACCTAGCAAGTGGAGGAGGTTGGGGAGAGCAAGGAGATGGTGCCACAGCCAAAGGGAAACAAGGAGCGTGTGAAGCCTTGGTCCACAGTGAAAGTGGGATGTTCCGGACATTGGTGGAAGGTTCTTATTCTTTTACGGGAGAGGGAAGAGCTGGGAGGAAGGCTGGGTTCCAGTTTGGGAGCAGAGAGAAGATCAAGACAAGTAAACTTGTCTTCCGTCACTCCACATTAACATTGAAAGTGAGTATATTTAGCTTTAGTGCTCTCAGATTTAGGGTTTTGAAGGTTTAATCAGTAACAGTAGCAGCCTCTTCCTAGTGGTAGCCTAGAGCACAAAAGCATCTACCGTACTACTTGAAAAGTCTTCCTAGTTGATACACAATCTATTGTTTTTAGGAAACAACCATAGCACATATTTCGTAGAACATAACAGAACCTTGAATCCCCAAAATGAGAACCTCGAATCAGGACCCAATTGAATTTTGGATGATTAGATTCAGATCTCCATATCTAAACCAATCCTTAAGGTTTTAGTGGCAGCTCAGATTAAAACAAGACAGACAGACAGTTCCCATTTTCCAGCTCCAGTTTGGATACAGCCATAATCTCATGAGATCAGTTGCTTGTCTGATATTTCAGCCCAAGATTGTGGAAATCTTGTGGGAAAAGCTGACTTCATGAGATTTTCACCAATTAAGAAAGGGGAAATATCCAATAGTTTTGGCCAAAATTTCATGAAGACAGTACACGGGCTTTTGAAATCAAATCCAAACCCTGATTCAACCTCAAATCTTATATTTAAATTTTATCCCAATGCCTCCCATCTCTATATATACAAAATTCAGTGCAAATTTCCACTACAACTTCTAGTATAGGAAATCCCTGTAGGCAAGCCACTGAAGTACTAGACATGTCACTGCAAAAGATCTTAGCATTCTGAGGACTGTCCATGTACACTTCCAGTTGATTTATGTTTGGACACTAACACTCAGATAATTATTGAAAATCTTGAACTTCCAGTTCCTTGTGCCCTAGAATGTATAATTCCAAAGCTGCAGATATAAAAGGGATGAGTGACAATATAAATGTATACAAAATTAGTCAAGACCATGAGTATTGCCAGTTATAGTAAATATTTATATTATGGTAGCAACCAAAGGCCACAATACAGAATGGCGCCTCCTTTTGCTGGGGGCTGTACAAACTGAAAGAATCCTTGTTGTGAAAGATATACACAATCTAAAGACTATTGATGATTTTGCCACCTACCAACCTATCACAAGTGGCTAATACTTTGTAATTATAAAAAAAATTAGTCACAAAAGCACAATAATATTTTATAATACACTGAACTGTGTTGTAAAAGTAAAACTAAAAAAGTTGTAGCTGAACTGAACTAAGATATCTGGGAATTTTATTGTTCTCCTTGTACATTAAGAATCTGGTTTAATGGTTCCTGCACTTATTGATGGAACCGAGGGTGTTAGAAATATTGGATAGTTTAAAGCCATTATTTCCTTTAATGCCCCAAATTGGTTGGCTACCAATGCTTTATATGGATTATTAATGCATATACTGTTGGCATTTTGCCCTTTACTATTTGTCTTTTGAGATCTTATTCCAAATTCAAAGTTTGCTATTCAAATAGCATTAACCCTCATTCCATACATAGGCCCTGATTCAGTAAATCCTTCAAGCACATGTTTAAGTCCATTCATATTTGCCAAAAGGACTTAAGCACATGCGTAAAGTTTAGTGGAAGCTTAAGTGCTTTGCTGAATTGCAACCATAGTCCTTATGCTCGCTATATCTTGTTGTATAATAACAAATCTTTACAGCAATTGGGAGGAAGGTGTGGACCTCACACTTACTTTTTGATTGATAGGCCTATGTTAGCTGGGAGAGATCACTCGGGATCTTATGATTTGTGAAGTTTTGCACTGATTTTTTTCTTTATGTACATTATTAAGTACATGAGCTCAAACGATTCAATGCTTTTATAAGGCTTCATTCTATACAAACTGCTGCGTAAAAAAAAATGAAGGGATTTTGCATACTTCGTGGTTCCTGAATTCCTTCCAGTTACTATTGTGAATCAGAGTTAAGGTTGTCACTAGAATGCAGAATGTCTGGGGGGAGTTTTGTGGGGTTGTTTTTTGTTTTGTTTTTTTAAGAGAACTTACAAATGAGGAATTGCAATTTTTGTTTCCATGAAGAGCTGATTGCAGAACCAGGACCTTTGTAGGTAATTTCTCATGTGTAAATCTCTTACATACACATCCTTGAATTTACAGTTAACACACTTTTTGGTTTGATTGGTTATAAAACTTTCTAGATTATTAAACAGGTGGATGACACTCAACAAGAGTAGATATTTATTTTTCACTTAAATAAACGTAAGTGGTGAAACTAAATGGCACATCTGGGCTAACATATATTACCCTAAATAAACTACAAAACCTGTCCTCATTCCTTTTTTTCAATAAAATTATTCTGTGAAAATACCAAAGTTGATGATTTTAATGTAGACATTTGATAAAGCACTCCCAGTACTGATTTAGCTGCCCCTTCATTATAACATTCAAACACAATGCTTACTTTATCTTCCAGCCATATACATTGGACTACAGGAAAGATGTTTTATAAAATATTGTTAGTATTTTTCTATTAAATTTTCATCAAGTCTTCAGCACTTTAAGATATCAGCAGATAGTTCAGAGATGAAATTACTATCCTAAAAATTTGTCCATGTTGAAGCAGAGAGGCAGCAACATTCCTTCCAGATGTGCAATAAGAGAGAGTTCACGCTATTCCGTGAGGATGTAAGAACTCTTAGAATTTCAAAAGACTCATGCCAAGAAGCCCCGCCAGATTCACTCCACAAAAATGTTTGATGAATTAGTATGGCGAGCATCAACTTTGCAGATAAATGACTGAAAGTAGACTAGTTTATGTCTCAGTGGAGGAGGATACATTTTCCTTTTGTTTTGGGAACGTGAAGCATAGAGAACGTTATTGACCATTCTACCTTTCACTGCCCTAACAACATTTTACTAAGAAACTGTTGCTTTCTAAATTTCCTTTCACTATGAGTCCATAAATTTAAACAGAAAGAGACAGCATAGCTACAAAATTTCTTATGCAATAGCATGGCAAACAATTGATTTGTAAAATATCTGAGTCTCTATAGTAGGCGGAAATTATTGATTCACATTGCAAAACGCATGGCCAACTCATAAATCAACTGGATGGAAACTCAGGAGATTAGAGTTCAATTCCTGACTCTGACACAGACTTTTTGTGTGACCTAGGGCAAATCCTTAATCTCTCTGAGCCTCAGTTCCACAATTGTAATGGGAATAATGCCACTTCCTTTTTCCTACTCTTTGTCTGTGCTGTTCATTTAGACTGTAAAGTATTCAGGGCTACGATGGTTGCTTACTCTAGATTTGTACAGTGACTAGCCCAATGAGGTCGCAAAGTAGCTGCAGTTCAAATAAAGAAATAATGGCAATAAGTAGCCTGAAAATATTGTAGATAAAAACATGCATAATCTTTTTAAAAATTAACTCTTGGGTAAGTTTTATCAAAGAGATTTCTTCAAGCTAAAGCTGGAGCTCTGAGTACGGCCACACAAGACTGCTGACAGTCTAGAAGCTTTTCACAACCTTAGCTACGAAAGCT
This sequence comes from Emydura macquarii macquarii, assembly GCF_026122565.2. Classification (NCBI taxonomy): domain Eukaryota; kingdom Metazoa; phylum Chordata; order Testudines; family Chelidae; genus Emydura; species Emydura macquarii. The sequence goes on along the minus strand of NW_027130204.1, from coordinate 9,665,853 downwards.
GTCTTTTCATTTTCTTGGACACTCAGGAATTTGGGGAAAGTTATCCTTCACTTTGTTACCCCAGGTGTCTATAGGCAATAATGCATGTGCCTAAGGTAAAAAAAAAGACCATAGCAATGAAACATTTTTCTTTTTGACTGACACGTTGAAAGGACGGGTTGAGAGAGAGCTTTCTACAAGAACTGGCCAGCAGTCACTAGAGTGCATTTCTTTCTTCCAAAATGATCAAAAATGGTTTTTTACTAAATAAAACTGAAACAATTATAACTGCTTAGAAAAGATTTCAATATTGCAATATCAGCTATGAAAGAGAGAGGAGCAATTTATGATCAAGGGCAATCAGAATGTGAAGTATTGCTCCAAATTGGTTCAGTCTTTTATGACTTTACTCCCCACCCACCAATCTCCTAGATATTTTCTGGAACGCTAATTGCCTTAAAACAAATAAAATTTTGTGTACAAGAAATTATTTTGGCAAAAGCACAAGGGCATATTACCACATTTCTTTACTGGCACAAAATCTAAGAAAAGCCTCAAGATGCAAATGATCTGCAGTCTATTTAACATCATGGTTATTTATTTTTATGGGCACTCATTATTACTCCTTATCCTAAATTATAGGTACATTCCTGGCTCCATTTCCCACTGTTCTGCAAGATCTATAGTAATGTGATTTTTTTTTAGATTTCCAAATCATCCTCAATACTTCATCAATCAAAAATGCAATGTAACATCTACTAGTTGTTATAGTGGGCAGAGACAGCAAATTGTGGAACACCACTGTTTGGATCCTTGATAAAGACCTTTGTACAAGACTGGGAAAAATGCCATAGTCTGGGTAGCATTTGTTATAAAAACGTGTTTTGCAACATCTTAAACAAAGTCTGTGAATACAAACTGATATGAATTAGTGTTTAAATTCCAAAGTTCCTATTTTATTATGGATTATGTGCTGAACTAGTTCTGTCAAATTTAGAACAGTATGCCATAATTTTGAGTAAATCTAAGCACACGCATCTTTTTCCATGGAAACAATATTACAAGTATGCTCATTTCTCCTGTCTCAGAAAATATCTCCTTGAATATTTTGATAAACAGTTGTTATGCGATAGTAGTTTATAGCAACAATAGCATCAGCTTCAGCAAAGAAATGACATGGCATCAGAAGCGATCACATGACAATTATTTTTTGTGAACAACTCAGAAAATTACACTGTGAATCATTTCGACTTGGGGGTTAACGGGACAGAAAAAAACTCCACCCTTGTGCTGCAGTGAAAAAGCCCTTGGTTTGTTCATTATCTGCCCATATTGCTGAGGTGGGCTGCCTGTCACTCTCCCTGCAACATCTTAAGGAGCACAATGGGTTTGAAACATTTAACTGATGCGGTATGCTCCTTGCCTGAGAACTGCATTTTGAAATTATTCAAAATGAAAGGTGACAGTGTAAGGAACGGAGCCCTTTATTTAAAAAATAAAAACATGTTTATTAAGTGGGTAAACCACATATATAGGGGGAAGTTACTTATTAAAAAGAAAATGAAATATAATTAGAAAATGGGATAACTATAGTGGGGATTTTAAAAGGAGTCTGCACGGACTAAAATACATAATGCCGTTATGCTCCTTTGAAAAAATGCAGCCTACGTGGCATACACACAGAGAAGTTAGATAAAAACATAAATACTCTTGCTGGATGTGTAATGCTACTTTATTTCCTAGAATTCAGAACCCTAAAGATACAAGAACTCCAAACGGAAAAAGCAACTCCCTAAAGCAAAAAGCCACAATTCAACCCATCTTGTTTTATGCTGACCACTGAGAACACAGATCACATGCTTGTCTACAGAGTATTATAGCCTGCAAGTAGGACTTAGAAAACCCTTATGTGAGGATTTGCAGGCATTAGAAGCTGGGTTTGTGGGGTTCAAAATGGCTGACATAGCTGTGCTGCTACCCAGCACCCATGTTAGGTGTGTGCATTATCATATAGACTCCATGGAGATAAACAGCACAGGAAGTACCACCTCAGAAAGCAGAATTGATAGCTTCCCTCTTGGCCCCTGATTGGTTCAGGTGCCCTATTTAAGCCTAGGAGAGTTCGAAAAAAGTGTCCATGAAACAAAGTAGACTCCCACACCAGCTGCAGTGAGCGACCTGCCTCTTGGCTTGCACTTGGACTCCTGACCCCGGATCTGACTCCTGGTTCCTGACTACAGCTCTGACCCCCAGTGCTGTTTCTGGCCTCTCACTTCCACTGCTCTGACAACTAGAGTTGGCCACCTAAAGCCCCAGTTGTGACACTTTAGGACAGAAAGGGATAACTCTTAATTTTAACACAGTTTTCTATACCCCAAACATTCAAGATCCCCTGGCACTTCTCACAAGAATAAAGAGAGTCTCGCCCGATTTCTAACCCAAAGTCCAACTTGGTTAATTTCAGTCCGCCTATCTAAAGTCCATCTGTGGTTTCTTTCATTATTTATTTATTTTTACACCTTGTGGAGATTTTCACCTCAAAAGGAATGACTCCAAATTGGCAACTGGAAGATGGCTTGGAGCCCTAATGAGGTGTTCATTTGATCCCATGGGAGGGTGAGACTTTAGAAAGACTTCAAATACACACACTGTCGCTAAGAGAAGGCAATTTCTAAGTTTCATTTGAAATGCATCAGGTTCCAAATGGCTCTGTAAAGAGATTTCATTTTTCCTCACAGTGAGTACAATACATGTTCATTATCATTATTACCTAAGACGTGTTTGTATCTGAAACAGACAATCACTTAAATGACAGGAAGGGGAGTTTTGTGATTAAGACACAGTTTTGAGACTCACGGGTCTGAGACTCAGGATATTTGGAGTCAATCTGCTGTGCCACGGACTTTCTGTGTGGCCCTTGGGCAAGTCACTTAATCAGTCTGTGCCTCAGTTTCCTATCTGTAAAATGAGGATAATGATGTTTCCTTTCTCCTACCCATTGTCTAATTTGTGTATTAAGACTGTAAACTCTCTGGGGCAAGAAATGTCCCTTACCATATGTATGGACAGCACCTTGCATAACAGGGTCTGTAAGGGCTACTACTAACAAGGAGATCTAGATCAAAAAGTAAAATCTGTTTTCCTTAAAAATGTGATAACATAAATCCCCCAACAATTGTGAAATCATGTAGTTCTCTTTATTGATCTTTGCATCACAGTGGCTGCCAAAAGAAAACCCCATAGCAGTTGCCAAAGGTAACCACATAGTGGTCTATGGGACGCTAAAGTACTCCCCATACTTCAAAAAAGAAATGATCGACACTGACATTTTAATGCAGACCACTGTATCACTGACATCATATTAAACACCAAAACTATCCAAATGTGGCAAACTCTACAGTGACCCCTGTAGTGAGGAGTGTTATAAACTATTTGAGTTCATTTGTTCCTTGGTACGTGCACATTTATGCTAGAACATTCTGGCTGTGAAACAAGAGCAGACACATGGAGATGAGGCTCTGAGCATCCTAATGTGACCAAGTTCTACCTAGATATTGCCAGTGTCCGGGAGGTACAGAATGTGTGTTATTGTACCCCAGGTACTGAGATAGATTTTGCTAGGCACAATTGAAGTAAGGACAAGGAAAGAGCCTCATCCCAGGAACAGGTTTACAAAGTCTTTCTCCACCAAATACAAAGATGGGAGACGGAAGGCGCCAGATCCTTTGTTAACTGTGCCCCAAAGCTCCAAACCTCCCTGCCTTATGACATTAGATCAAGCTCCCTTCTTTCCCTGTATTCAAAATTCCCACTGTCTCAAGCTTTTGGACTGGTTTAACCAAACTCTCCAGATTATTGCACTGTAAACCCCTGGAGACATGCTACATAAAAGATAATTTATAAATGAATATTTTTTTGTTCATCAGAATTGCCTTGGTTTTTACGGCTTTTTACATGGAAGCTCTTTTAGCTTTTTTGCTTTGGTGAGCATGTTTATTTTTTACACAAAGGTAACAGAATAAATAAGAGAAAAAGGGAGTTTTTAAAAAATGGACCAAAAATTTGATAGACAAAAGAAAACCTAGGGGGAGACTTTAAATAATTTAGAAAGGGTTTGTAATCACTCCAAAGCATCCCTAAGTTTAACAAGTGCCGCCTTCTTCTCTAAATCATGAAAGATATCTGTGAGATTGAACCCACAGTTCTGTGCCTTAACCACAAAACCACTCTACATCTATAATTGCTTCTGTGCTGTAAAGAGATTTATCCCAAAACCCACTGTTTTAGGGTTCTCATAAGGTGTTAAAGTCACATGAAGAATGGATAAAAAACCAAAAACTGACTAATGAATTATTTGAGATAGAGCTGGTGTGTCTCAATATTGGAACAATTGTCTAGAAGACAAAAGTTTTGTCCATATTTCTTCTCCAAGCACATATTCTCATTGTTCATAGACTGAAGGAAGTCTGACAACCATCTTGAGATGAAAGTGTCTTTCCAATGACATATTTCAAAGCATTTGATCATTGACAATCTATCAAGCACTTCTTTTTTATTCCCTTTTCCTTTTTAAAAACACTAATCAGACTATTTTTAATTAGTGGTGCATGAATCCGAACAAGCTGTTTTTAAGGTATTTACAGCCTGGCCCCAAACCAGGAAGAATTGGAAATCTCACAAATACATCTCATGGTGGAACCTTTTAAGATGTGCAAATAAGTTTGGATGTGCTCCAGGTGGGATGCAGCCATAAGTGTCACTTTGTGCTGTTGGATCTTAGTAGTTATGGCTAATCTTGGCCAATATTTGGATGACAGCTCTCCAAGGAACATCTATGCACTGTAAGTAGTTGCACTAATGTTTTAATAAGTCCTTCAAAGTCATTACTGGGCCAGTATTTTAATATGGTGGTAGTGAGTACTCCTACCACTTGAGATGACATTTTTTGACGTGAGTTATAAAGTTAAACTCTTGTCCAGCTGTGACAATTAAACTCAAATAATTACATTCTGCCTATATATGGTGGGATTTTCAAAAGCACTGAGCTCTGACCTAAGTCTGCTCCCATTCCAGTCAATGCTGAGTGTTTCTGAAGATCCCCCTCATAATGACCCAATTTGGTGGTAGGGATATTGCTACTGCGTATATTGCAGTGAAACAGAGTATTAGTGATGGAATCTCTCTACATAACCTATTACACAGAAAGAGAAAGTCTGATACTGTTGATTTTCCCCCCTAGGGTATATTCCTCACCAGTTCGATAGACAACAGCTATTAAGCAGAAATATATCTAGACAGCCAACTAATAATGAGAACATATTACATGTATACATCACTTATCACCCTCAAGGATTTCAAAGTGATATATAAAGGAATTAACCTATTTCTGTGGTAAGATGCAGCAACAACTTAACAATGCACAACAACATTGCCTCAACATTTTATATTGCCATATATATTTCAACAGTACGTAACTGTGTTTGTGGAGACTTGGCTGGAAGTCTTATATATCCAGTCACATGTGTATGGCTTATACACATAGAATTAGTTGCTTTTAATGTTTTTCGAGCATGGAGATGCCTAGCATGTGTGTAGATTTTTCTCCAATATTTTGTGCACATTTAACTACAGCCAAAGAGAAAAACAGACTAGCAATTCCCCAAAATATTAACTTATATGCTTCTAAACACACTATGTCTAACCTCCAGATCAGAAAAGTCATTTCATGAACTGACTGAGAAAGTTTTTTATATTAAACTTATTAAATTTGGGGATCTGCAAGAGACCAGGAATCCAATGTCCTTTTTATGAGGAAGTAATGGAATAGTGTTTGGAAAAATAAGACATATCTTCAAATCCATAAATCAGTGCTGTCTACGAAAGCTATAAACTGATATCAAATAACTTATGCTGGAGCATGAAAAAGAAATGAAGAATACACAAATAACAAAACCAATCAAAATCTTAAAGTAACCCGAAATGCACTAGTTTCTTGACTTAAAGAATAGAAATGTTAATTCTCACCATCCATATTTTATTACATTCTCTCTATTTTTGTTTTATATTTCATTCTTCACTCCATCATCATATTTAGAAAGCATTTGTGATCAGAGATAAATTTAGTTGGACCTTGATGTATCATGATGATTAGACATTGCAGTTCAACATCTTTGAAACTAGGAACCAGTTAAAAGTCAGTGTTATATCATCAATCCTGTATCAGAGCATCTTTCAAGCTAATTCAGAAACTCTGGCAATCTAGCTAGTTCTCAAAATTTCAATATTATAGGACTAGATTCAGTTCTCAGTTACATTAGATCCAGAGCAATTTCTCCATCTTCATGGTAATAATATTAATTCAGCCTACACGTGGTATTCTAAATTAAACTTCTGTGCCATTATCCAGATTTACAAAACTGAAGCATAGTAGAATGTGACTCCCTGGTGCAATATTTTATCTGTGATTAATATTTGAACTCTCTCAACCTTACGTTGACAGAAGACATATTTTTGAGGCGCACAGTGTCATATTATAGCTTCACAATAGAATGTCCCAAATAATACTCATTAAAAAGACACTGTATTTTTAATGTTTCTATCACAGACCATTTTGTAGGAATTCCCACTGCAATCTCATTTCTACGACTCTGTCCACAATCACTCTAGGACTCTTTCAGCATTTTGCTTTTCACGTATTGCAGCAAACATAAGGGTATTTTATATTATTTTCCACCAAACGTTCTAGTTTGCAATTTACCAAACTGAACCTCATATTTAGTCTCTTGGTGTTTGGTGTTATTTCCCCCTCCTGGAGATTCCCAGCATCTCCCAATTGAATGTCGTCTGCAAATTTAACTTACTATTCTAATTTAACCTCTTTTTCCAGATGATTAATGAGACCCGCAACTCCTCTCCCATATGGCACCAACACCAGCACATGGCCTATAAGGTCAATGAAACTGGAGAACGTACAGAGAAAAAAGCAGCCCTCGGAACATGACGCCTTCTCTATAGCATCACTTAACGTTCTGGTTCCTTTGACTGTGAGACCACTAAATAAAAAACTCTTATTTTATCATCAAACTAAACTCACGTTGGTAAAGGGATTAATTTTTCATAATGTCTGGCTTGCAATGAGAGGGAACACAAAGCAGTGTTATGATTGATATTTGAGGGAGGAGCTTCCCTTTCCCCCCCTATATCGAATGCTTGGAGGTTGAGTAGATGTTTGCATATCTCCATTTTGCTTCATTGTAATTCCCACCTGATATTTTTTCCTTTTCGTGGTATGTTGAAAACGGTGTTAAAATTACAAGATATCACTAAGTATAAGGGGTTTTCTGTTCCTGCTTGCAGGCTATGGGGCTCTGTAGGGAAGTGTGAGATTAGGCTCTTCAGCTATCAGACTGGAAGGAGCCAGGCTAGAGCAAGGTGGGGTGAGTTGTGCCTCTCTGCCTTAGGGAGTAGCCTGCTTTGTCTCTCTTTGGTTTTGGTTCTTGTGTGCAAAGGTTCCTAAGAAATACAAAAGTGTTCTGTTGCAACCTTCCAGCAAAAATATTTGTGTTTCATCTAACTTCTTTGTATGTGTGCCGTGAAAACAACACTTGATACATCAAATTCCTTACATCAATAATGGCTGACATTAGTACACATTAAATTGCCTTAGACTGGTTGACTAATCTAGTGATTTATATTTTTTCTTTAAATAATAATATAAACTACATTTAAAATTGGTCCTTTTTCCTGCAGAATTTATCATGTTTACATCATCATTACATTTGCAGGTATTATAACAGAATCATGTTACAATGCTATTTTGTTTCAGAAGTAAAGCCTATGGTTCCTTAGGTTTTATAACACAGAGCTTAATACAAATTTACTGAATTTTTCCAGTGCTTCACTATGTGATTTCAGGAGTCAATTTTCCCCAGTGGCATGTAAGTACTAAAATTACACTGCATTGTATTTTATTCTCAGCAGGTGGGAGAGTGCATAGTCAATGGGTTATTTTCCATTCTTCATTTCAGTTTTATGCAGCCACAGGTGGGGTGGGTGGGGGGGTCTCTCAAGAGGTTGCTTACATTTCCTAGATACTTTAGAACCACACCTGAGTTATCTTAAAAGGCACTTATAGAACACACAGATGTTGTCAGTCGTACCACTCTCAAACCGTATAAGGCAATGCAATTGATGACAACTAAAAGAGATCAACTATCCTTCTTATAGTAAAGGCACAAAAGACAACTTCACTTGCTGATACCTATTGTATTATCCCTTAAGACCACTGATTAATTTAACTGTTCTGGGGAGTACAACACTAAGAAGCGGTGCTAAGATAGTTGCCACCATCTATTCTTCTGTCCAGTGAGAATACTGAAGGCACACAAATTATTACAAAACCAAAATAGGAAAGTTGTTAAACACTACCAGGTGACATTTGCTTTTGGAACTTTATGGGAACTTTGATCAGCAAACATATCATTAGATCATGAATACAGTCATTTATTTCCTATGAAAAGTTGACAGCTGTCTCTACTTGCATAGGAACATGCATTGAAACCTCTCGCTTTCCTGAAGGCAGCATTAAAAAAAAAAAAAACCCAAAAAACTACACACACACACAACAAGAACAAAGAAACACATTGCATCTTTTTGGCTGTTTCTGGGTTGGAAGAAATTTACATGTTATAGCAAGATGTCTGTACCATAAAACCAACACGCAAAGGGATAAAACAGTTTTATTGCTCTGATGCAGATGGCTGCCCTTCTGACTGTGCAGGAAATTTATTTTTTCCCTTTTTCTTTAAAAAAATTTTTTTTAAATAGGCTTCGCCATGTGGGAATTAATTATTTTGTTTCTAATGACGTTCACCTAGCCCTCCCCTCAGCTGAGAAACACACATTCACCATGGGACAGCAGGTAGAGGCCACATTAGAATCCTGCTGGTAAGCATGAAAGCAGAACATGTCTGGCACAAACTGTGGCAGCCAAAAATGGAAAAATCCAATTTATTTTCATTTTAAAATAAAATAATAAATAAAGCTAAGATGCAGAAGTTTTTTTTTTTTTGTTTGTTTGGTTGGGTGGAGAGGAGGAAGGGGGCTAAATGTTTGGAAGGCCAGATATTCAGAAATGCATGGAATGAGTTAGGTCACAAAAATATGAATGCATATGCTGCACTTCCAAAATTCTGCTTTTTTTGCATGCAAAGTGAGCACCTGGTTGCCTAATGGCCCATTTGCACGGAATTATCCAGTGTTTTAGGGTTTTATTTGCCCACCTGTTACACGCAGCTCTAAATACCTGACCCATAGTGAGAGGTTTCATCTGTGATAAATATTGAGCCTCTCCTAAAATTATGCTTATGGAAGACCTATTTTTTTAAGTGAACCACAATCACACATTACACAATTGCTTTCACTAATATAGTGTGACAACTTTAACTTTGCATTTCCTGAGTTGGTGCATGGACAGTCTTTTGTCATGGGACAGATTTTGATTGCACTATTTACCTCTGTATAGCACCTTACTCCACAAAAAGTCCAATTGAGGTCAATGAGGATATTCATGGAGTAAGGGGCTATTTAGTGAGAGTAACACTATGAAAGTCTGGCCCTGTGTGTTTGTAGAGCACCTAGTGTACTACAACTCTGATCCTGTTTGAGCCTTCGAGGCAGAACCATAAAATAATAATATATTATAAAATTGCATGTAACTTCCTAACCTCAATATTAAATAGATTTTTGCATTTAATATACATATTCACATGGCATAGCATCTTACCTGAGATACTACTATATTAAAGGAAACCTTTATTTCCAAATGTTCATAACTTGTAAATGAAAAAAAATCATGCTTGCCTGGACTTCAGCACAACCCTTAGGGGCAATGTCTGTTTTTGGTCTATTGTGTTAAATATAAACCTGGAACACTGCTAATTGGATTTAGGGTAAACTCTCCCCATCCTCAGGTTTAGCTTGGCCTGACAACCTAAGTTCCAACCTTGGCAAGTTGACAGCCCATTTGTGGGAGGCTAAGTCTAGAAGGGAGAATGCATTAGCCATGCAAATTTTTGGAAATAGACATCAAGAAAATATCAAGAAGTTAGGGCAACAGCCCTAGGTCTTCCCCCTTTCTGTGGCAGCAACTATGTAACAGTTCTCTTTGACAAAGAGGGCTGTTTGTTGAGGATTGGGTGTGCAAGAACTCATTTTTCTGATGTGTGGAATCTCCTTGCAAAAATACAACCTCTAGCCGTACAACCTGCTTGTAAGACAAGAAAGAGTTCATTTAGCTTGTTTTTCCCACTTCCATCCCTATTACCATCTAATGAATGTTTTGCCAGTGTTTGGCACATAGAATTCATATTGACATCAGGGAAATCTCATTGTATAGAATAAGTGCAAAATATGTACCAAGGACCTGCATTGCAGATGGGAGATGTGACTTTAGTATCAAGACTAACACTTTCTCTGTATTATAGAACTGTACATACTATATTAATATAGCTGCATGTGTCTATGTATTATTAAAAATAGTGTAAAAACCAAACCGTTTTAAATTCCATTGAAACCAGGGCTACAATCGGTGCACCGAACACTCAATAATGGTTATGAATCAAAAGAAAGAGAAAGGGGGACTGTAGCAGGTGTGCACATCTAAGAAATTTCAATACACTGTAAAACTGTACGTAGCCAACAGCTTCATCATTTGGCCTTGCTGAGCTCAGAGACAGGCAATTTTTCATGATTTTACCATTTTTGGCCAAATGTAAACTTTTTAATTAAATATCCCACATGATTCCAGATGTTTGTTTATTTGTTCCAATAAGGCTATAAAAATGCCTGCATGATAAAATTGGAGGAGTAATGCTAAAACAGGCTAGACTGGAGCACTAACTAAACATGGGAACTCTCAGGAGTAAGACTGTACACAGCAGTGTTTGTGCTTTGAAGTCTGCTCCTGTGAGAGGGCTGTAATACCATGGTTAGAAAAAATAGCATGTTCATTCTGAAAAGGTTATTATTATAGAGCCAAACAGCCGGTTTACTGGACAATTTTTTTTTTTTTTTTGGATTGCCAATTGTACACATACTGAATTTCTAAGGCTCCTGCAAAACTAAAGCTGATTTTAATATAGGTTTACTTTGTTGGATCTCAACCTTTCACATATTGAGCCAATCTTTCCACAACTTTCTGTCATTTGATAGACTTAGTGTTGGGCGACTGAGCAGCCTCATGGTTTCTTGCGTCTTGCATGACCGAATGAGGTAGGTCTTGAAAAAATCTGAAGCTTTCTGTTCCATTTAAGCTTTGCAGCCACAGCTATTTTACCATAACTCATTTTTACTTTGTTGTGATGGGGTGACTGGCCCTTAGGGTTGTGGGATGGTTATGATGAATTTTGGGAAAGTCGTGATAAAAACTCAGAAGCTATTGAGATATTTGGAAAAATATAAAGAGCTTGGGGCATGTTTTGAGTAGCCTAACTAGGGAATATGGAACTTCGCAAAGCTAAACCTCTAAATGTAATTTGAAAATATATGCTGGTATTTTTTAAGTAGTCTAAGGTGCTAGTCATTTAACACTCACTGAATTTGAATGAGACTTGGGCACCTGACCCCTTATGCTTCTTTGAAAATCCCAACCAAAAGTATTAAATCTCATTTTTAAAATTCTAGGCCCTTAAAAACTTCTTCTTCCTCTTTCATACAGTCCTCTTCAAGGCCCAGGATCTCGTATTTATCCATCACAAAAGCCACCACAGAGTTTTAGTAGGTGTTCTTTCCAACTCCCTCCTTCTGGTCAGCCTGCTCAACAACATCAACAGTTTTCTCTTGCCCATGGATTCAGAACTTCTGGTTCAAACCAAGGTAGCGAAATGACATAGCAGATGAGACTTAAAAAAGTATTAACTCAACTTTTCCAAACCTCAGAAAAAGTTTTATCCAAGTTTTGAGCAAAGCTTGTAGTCAGTGTATATAAAATTCCAAACCCATTCACTCATCCCTAGCTCCACATGACTGGCTGCTCCCCTCTCAATGTAATTCACAAGATAGTGGTACATTTTTATACTGAAGTTTTAATAATCTACAGTATCATGATGCAAATCCAACATTCCTTTGAAGCACAGAAAAGAAATTGTTGACCCTGTAAGTGACAAGAACATTAATTCAATGACCCCAAAAATGTATTTCTTGAACTATATTAGTCAGGGTCAAAATCAAAACCAATTGCAATTTATTCCATTTTTGGTAAAGTCTCTGTGCTTTACAGCAAAACACACAGACCCTGAAACAGACTCTCATTACTTAACATGTAAGGCAAATTTGTCCCAGTAAAGGTCACTGCTATTCCAGAGCAGTCTCAATTCCACTGGCAGCTGCAACAGTGATGGTAGGAGTGTCAGCTTCAGTACCCCGTGTCTTTTCATGAGATGCCCAGTAATAAGCCACTCGTCGGCACAGGGACTAGTGACTCGCTTCTGCTACATGAACATCAACTGCAGCAGCAGCAATTATCCAATCGTGGCCTGTTAAAGGACCCACATTCCTAATAATAGTCCCCCTTGAGCAGTGGTAGCAAGAATAAAAGAAGTTCCCTCATCTAGTGAAGCCATCTTCTCACCTCATCCTCATTGCAAGGTCTTAGGTTGCTTTGACCACTCTCTAATGGAGCTAAGTACCATTACCACTTCCACAAACTGACCCCTTTTAATTCTACAGCAGTCATCTTGTTCTCAACTGGTGCAAGGCTGCAACTTGTCAGAACCATCAAGATGTGTATGTAATAAACTCTGTGCAGAATAGCGCAGACAAGACTTTCACCTTGAACTGCTTATTTTAGTTTTGTCTCAATAGTGCTAACAATAGAGCTTCTGTAACTTCTATTGGGAGATAATTCTGGATCCTTGTGCAACTTGCTGTTGGGAAGTATTTCTTGATATTCAGCATAAATTTCACAGAGAACTTGCTGCAGAACATGATTATTTTCGCTACCCCCACCCCCAATCCTGTGCTGTGGTTATTTCTCTCATATTATACCAGCTAGTCACTGTTTTTACATTTGGGGGCGGAGGGGAGACTTGTTGCCACTTTGACCACTAACTTGTGATATGCTGCTGCACTCTATATTACATTGCCAACTGGACCAGCATGACCCAATTGCATTACCAATTGGACTGGCATATGACCCAATGTGAAAAATAGAAATATTGGATTCTCTGTGAAGTGCCTTGATTGCTTTCATACAAGCCAACTTAGCAAACTTCTCTCTATTTTCAAATACCTTTGCCTGACATGGAACTTCCATATATTTTATCCACTTAAATTTGCCTCTTAGTCATCTCAATTTGACTTACAAAATGAGTTAAAGCCAATATTCCCCTATTTATAGTTTCTGTTAAAATTTATTTTATGATCCCTCAGGTTAACTAAATGATAAAAACTACCCACAGATAATTTTTGGATGGCACACATTAAGCTGTTTCATGCAGAGATATAGAAGAAATCAATTGCTTAGTATAAAGTGCAGTTCACATTAAGGAAACTGCAAACTATAACTAATTATGATAAGTTGCTATGTAAATTATTCTGTGACATTCCCAGCAATCAATTTCAAATTTAAACTAAGCCTCTGGCTGGAAAATGGGATGAGCACCTAACAACTGTGTCAATAATAATAACAGAGAAGATTGTAATGATAATATAAACAGGATAATTATCTTTCCGGAAGCAAGTTTTCATGCAAACTGATTTCCTTCTCTTTTTTATGTCTGTGATTTAAGAAGTGTGTGTCTTTTTGGTATTATTTGTATATCCTTTAAAGAAAGGCTTTAAAATGAACCCCTTATACTTTAGCATTTATTATAAAGGGATACTTCAAATCTTTATATTTCTTATCATTTTAGAACCTAGGTCCCAATCTTTAAAACATTTATGCATGTGCTTAACTATACTCATACAAATAGTTCTACTTATAATCAAATGACTTGAAAATACTTGTTTTTAAATTCAACTTCCATTGGTCTGGAAGATATTTTTTTGGTTGCCAATCATCCCAATTTATGTTGTTATAGTCCCTTTGGCCCAATGGAAGTTTAATTTAAAAATTGGATTTTTCTGTAGAACCCAGAGAACTTTTTCCTTTAATGCTGAACTCATCTTTGTCATTCATGCCTTCATTTCTTCTAGGATAAATTATTGTAATTTGTTTTTAATTAGGTTTCCCTTGAAATTGATCAAGAAACTGCAACAGTTGCAGAATGAGACTGCCTGACTCTTCCTTGATATAGCAGCAAGGGAATCAATAACACCTTCCCCTCTGTGAGCTGCTTTGGTTGCTGGTGAGACAATACATTTAATTAAAGGTCTTACTGATGGAATAACCATTAATAATCTAGGTCCAAGGTGACTCTCTTATAGTCCTGTTAATTACACACTTTAAAAATCTAGATTACAGATGTTAGTAATCTAGGCCTACTCTGTGTCTTCGTGCTGTCCCTCCAAAACTACTTCTGCCCATTTCCCAAACTTTCATCTAACTCTGGTTCAGTTGGTTCAGTAACCTCATAGGCATAGCTGTAATTTCCTTCCTGAATACGTCCATAGGAGCCTCTCTAGTGCTCTTCATGGCTTAGTGCAGAGGATTTCTATTCAAATCAGCTCATCTGACCAGCTATAAATAATAACTTCTTTGCTGCCCCTTCTGTAGTCAAAGTGAAAGCTTCCTTCTGAGCCCACTTTTAATTTAGTTATTGTTGCTGTTAACATATGTAAAGTACCCAGCCACCAGGGTATAGATGCTATATAAATATATTTTTAAAATAAATAAACACACAATGAAGGTAGTAAGTCTCCCTCGAGAATATAGATACTGACGGGTCTAGATGGCACGATGATTGCAAGACAGACAAAGGGACTGCTAAACTTCCAGCAGCAAGAGGCACCTCACCTCCGAGAAGCAGCCCTAAGATTTGTGCCTGGATTTTGTATGGTTTACGCATACTACACACATCCTGTAACAAGCACATTGTGCTTAAAAAATAATAAAGAAACCCAACATTACGAGAATGAGGTGCAACATATTGACCACCGAGAGAGAGAGAGAGAGACACTCACTGACCACTAGTCAATGGTAATGCTTGATTGGACTCTTTCCAGAGTTCCCTATTCCAGTTTCAGACAGTGGAAGCCCTCTTTCAAGGAAGCCTTCTCACAAACATGTATATGTCTTGGTTGAAAGTTTGCCACTACATTCTGTCTCCAGGAGGGAATTTATGACTTACACCATCCCTTGTATATCATCCATTCCCATGTCAGTATTAATGTCTGTCAATATGTGAACATGAAGTGCTTTCCGCTGTCAGAGCTGAAAACAAATCATAGATGGTATCACATTTTATTAGATTCGAGAATTGAATATCATTCTTTATATGGACTGCTGTGACCCTGGAAACTTCCTCCGTGCCAACTGGCAGAAGGTCCACCCTACTGCAACTCACATCCGGCCTGACACACTTATTAATCCCAACACACTGTTGTCATAATATGTATCTAAAAGGCCTAATCTAAAATGATATAGGTAAACTGGAGACACACTGGTCCCTAAAGTCATTGTGTGATGTATGTACAGGTTGTATACAAAGAGTTGTGTGTGTGTCCTGGAAATATGTTCTTAATATGTATTTGGGAGGGAGTGTAAACCTGCCCTAGATAAAGGAATATGTATTTACCTGTCGGACAGAATCTGCACCTCAGGAAGCCTTTCTGGCTGTTGAGGCACAGACAATGGAGTTCGGGTAATATAAGGGGAGCAAAAAAACCATTTTAGTTATCCATCATGTAGGGAACTTAAGGAACAGGACACTGAGCCTGTGAATGGTGGATTCTCTTAGCCTGAAGGGCCGGTGCTGCTGATAACGGGCTGTAGGTGAAAAATTGTTTTAGGCAAAGCTTGTCAGAATTAAATTTTAAGCATTAGAAAACATGTTTTGTTTTGTCTATATCCATGTCTGTCTCTTTTCCTCTTGCTTAGTCTCATTTATAGCTCTATTGTTTGTTGTTAAACTTATTCTTAGTTCTACTATAAACTATATCAGTGCTAGCTTATTGATGTAAAGTGTGCGTTTTCGGCTGACAGGTTGGTGTCTGCTCTATCTCTTTGGAGGCAGCAAACTTAATTTCTGTGAGTCTCCAGTGAGAAGACACTACAGAGAGATGTCTGGGGAACTGGAGTTCACTGACTGTTACTATCAAGGCAAGCTAAAGACTGGCAGAGTCTCAAGGAGTTTGCTGGTGAGGCAGGGAACTGAGACACAGTCTAATCTCTAGGAAAGCACACTCTAGCTGAGGCAGTGGGGTAACAGTGGCTCACAGCTCTGGGTGCCCTGAATAGACTGTCACAACTGCTCAGACTTAAAACACAGAATCAGGCAATATAACCGCAGTAGGCATCAGAATGTTTGGATAAAATAACTGAAAAGATATAGAAACAAAAGGCAATGGGTTGGACTGTGTGCTCTGGGGGCTGTTTGAACAACAGACAATTGGAACAATTATATCTTGGCTTAAATCCATGATGGGCTTGGTATGATCCATTTAAATAAATGCAGTAGTGGTTGTATGGGAATGATTTGTCAGTGTTTGTTCCCAGAGGCAAAATGGCAAGGAAAGAAGTCCTTCATAAAATATTACTGGAGACCAAGTGGTGTGGGACGAATGTGAACGGGATCTCAATTAAACTGAAACCTTGTCTCTCTCACCCACAGAAGTTGGTCCAATAAAAGATTGCCTCACCCACCTTCTCTCTCTAATATCCTGGGATCAACATGGATACAACTGCACTGAATAGTTATAATTATATTAATTTTAAAAAATACTCTTTTAGGATCTCTTCTGTAATCTAATTTAGTTGAAGATGAGAAATTGGAAGGTAACAGGTTTTTCACACATGAAACTCAGTCGAGGGATTCTGCTAACATGCTGTCTGGTGGCCTGGCAATTAACTTTCTATTCCTATAAGTTTAAAGAAAAATAGTGGTTTTGTTACTCACAACATAAATGTAATTTTTTTTCTTTGTGTATTCTGTTCATGCCCACATCGCATAGCAAAAATCTGAAATTCAGCACAGTATAAACAATGGATTTTTAAAAAAAGAGGAATACCGCCAAATTTGGAGACTTTTAGCTTAAATGATAAATTTTCACTAGTTTGAAAACAACTGCAAATGTTTTACCCACCTCTGATGCATCAACATATTGGAATATTTATAAATTAGTATTTAATACATATTTGGAAGTAACATTTGTGTAAACACACGTATTGAGCACAAAAAATTAGTCTAATATAGGTGAATAACTAACCTGAGGAGCCTGAGATCACAGTGTTAGAACCAAAAATCAGTCATGAGGGCAGAGTGTAGAGTTAATACTTTTGAAAGTTTGTCCACCAGGAGTATTGTATGATGACAGACTAGGGGTGCTGAGCTCTTGGGTTGAGTCACTTTGTTATGAGGTGCTTAAAACCGTACACGGACTGTACTGCTGAGTCACATAAACAGAGGATTTCAGTTAGATTCTAGCCAGAATACAAGGGGGATTAGTATTTTAATGGGGGCAGAGAACTAGGGTCTGAGACAAAGAAGGTCCTACAAGAAAAATCCTAGTAACAGACAAGCTTGGGGAGAAAACCTAAACTGAAGTCTAGGAAGGGGGTAAATTTAAACTATATACAATGCTGTCTTCATACACAGGGTAGGAACTTGTCTTAGCAGCTCAGTATTTTGATGTAATATCATGGCAATTGTACTCCCATGTCATAACACTGTGCTGCAACATTAGGATAGCAAGTGTGAAAAATTGGGACAGGGAATGGGGGGTAATAGGCACCTATATAAGACAAAGCCCCGAATATTGGCACTGTCCCTATAAAATTGGGACATCTGGTCACCCTATACAACATTGAACTGTGGTATTTGGTGGACCTTGGAAATGATTTTGGAACTCGTAAAATCCCTGCAAATAGCACATGCAAGACATGGGATCAACCCGAGAAGACTAAACAGTCCTGGAAATACCATGATGAGTTCTTGAATGTAAAATAGGAAGATGACAAGCTATACCATATAGCATGAGCACAGCTTTTTTGCCTTTGTTTCCAATAAAAAAAAAATAAATGCAAGGAAAATTGTTAATGTAAAACTCTGCAAGTCCAATGCATTTCAATGCTGCTGGTCTTCCTCCCCACCCCAAAGAATAAATTTACAGCTGGCACTGAGCTGTTTTTCCAACAGTTCAGACTCTGGTAAACAAGATCCTCCAGGGATAAATAAAAGCACTCACAAAGTCATGGTCATTCTCCCTTTCAATTTGGGTTGAAAAGTTTCCTAAAAGTTGCCAATATTTACATATGTAACAGATGATTCAATCATTTTACGTGAGATTGAGACCATTCAAGAAGAAAAAAACTTTGGGAGTGTGGCCGAAAAATAGTGTGTTTACAGGTTTCATTTTTTAATTGGAGGTCTCTCAATTAACTCTAATTAAGCTTTCTTTAAGTTTGCGATCTTGAAG
Source organism: Emydura macquarii macquarii (assembly GCF_026122565.2). Lineage (NCBI taxonomy): Eukaryota > Metazoa > Chordata > Testudines > Chelidae > Emydura > Emydura macquarii. The sequence goes on along the minus strand of NW_027130204.1, from coordinate 9,647,301 downwards.
AACTTTTCTTAGTTTTCAAGAACTAGTTGATTGGTCAAGTAAATCTGCTATCAGATTGTTCCAAACTTTATTCACAACAGCTGGTTTTCTGGAAAGGTTTCTTAATTATTTCTGAGAGACTATATTCATGTTGTTTGTTGGAATGAGGCAACAATATCTCATTTAGGGCCAGTTTTACCCCTTTTTTGGACAATATGTTCTTTTTTCACCCACTGTATGTATAGATATGGTTAAGCATCAAGGAAAATAGCAGCACACATGTTTACTATGAGGAGTGAGAGGTTTTGGGGGGAGCGATGGGAGGGGTGAATTGCATAAATTTGTGTGTGCTAAATTCAAAATACATTCCCTCTCAAAAGCAACAAGGAAAGGATTGTTGTGTTTATTTCTAATAGCAGAATTCTTCTCCCTTCTTGTTCATTGTAGAACCAGAGATGAACAGCAAAGGGGGTAAAATTAGAGATTTTTGGGTTACCACATCCCTCTTTGCATAAAGAGCACGAGCCCCTTCAAATCACACTCATCTAGTTCTAAATGTGCAGCCATATTAAGACATGCTCTTACTGCCAAAAAGGACTTCTGAATTACAAGAGAAGTGGATCTGTAATTTAGGGACATGAACTCTACTACCAGCTTCTCTCTAGTGATAAAGAAAAGACTCCATAGTCTGTCATGAACACAGGCCTGTAATCCATTATCATCTGAATTGCCAACCATGACTACATTGATCTAGTTTAAAATAATCTCTTTCACTGTTAGGCAACTGCAATGTTCACTTGTTCTTGATGATATTTCTTTAATTTTCTAAATTCTTTTCAGAATAGAACCTAGTCATCTAATCCAACAGCAGGATTCCAATCTGAAAACAACTGCATTTACCAAGAAATTAAAGATGGGCTCAAGCCACAAAATACATATTGATGGGTTCAATTTTTTACATCCTAAAAGTCTCGGGCACACTGAGATCCAGCATTTTGGTTCAGTCCTTCTCTACTGGAAATGTTAGTTTCTCATATCATGAACAACAGACATAAGGTGATTTAACATCTTCAACTTGCTTCACTTTCAGCACATTTCACTGATCTTCAGAAGAAATCTAGCACCATCAGTCAGGTTCATATGAGCTCTTTCACCTTCCTTTGAAGCATTAAGCTGTACTGGCCATTGCACGTTGTTCGGTCTCTCAATAACCAGTAGAAGAGGTTAAGTCAGTTTCAGTACATTGAGATTGATGGGTGCCCAATTTACGATTAGTTGCTAAGTATAAGGCTGGCTTTGACTTAGGTAGTCTTTATAGAACATGAATGTCTCTATTCAACAGGGGTATCTGGTTACTTTCAATCAATCCCATTGGGAAAAGAGTTATAATTTCAAAAATGTATGGAATCCAATGAGCAACTAGGGGAATTTATACGGCTATTGCTACACTTGTTTCTGGCTGCAGAGCGCTACAAGGTTTTCAAAGTTCTTTCTTTTTGGAACAAAGGTAAAGTGTCTTTATGGCAGCAACAGTTCTTCGCCTACTTCCAGAACTTTGCTTTCCCTAGGCATGCTGAAGGAATCTGAGAATTTGCCCAAGGTGCTTTTTAAGTTCTAAAAAGGGAAATTGCACATTGATCCCCTTTTAATGTTGAAAAACAGAACAGAATCCCTTTTTATTGCAATATAAATGTGTATTAACATTTTGAAATTGTAGCCCTAAATTGTTAAATTGCAAAATAACTCTCTCTTCACAAATATTAGAATTTACAAATTCTCTCAAAATCACTAGTGCTGCATGTAATCATCTACTTAGCAATATTTAAGTACTCTAATCTCTTTATGTTTTTTTAAATCGCTAAATGTTATTATTCCATAGATTTATTTGCTTTCCCAGTAGACAACCTGTAAATCCTGTTTAATATGAGTTAAAATCTGTAGTCTTGACAGGTATGGTTTTCTCATCAACTGCTTGAAAAGCACAGTGTTCTCTCTAAAGTGCCAATGCAGCAGTAATGCGTACAGAAGGCCTTACAGCAAAGTTTACCGCTTTGCAGTAGTTCATAGTGATAAAAGCTATACCTCTGTGATTGGTGAGATCCCTGGATCCTGAAGGCAGTGGCGTATAGTGGGTCTCTGGGGAGACTGAGGCAGTGTCACCGCAGGAGGCCTGTGTGATAAAAGAAATATTATCAATGCTCTGAAAGGAAAGTCAGTCAATGACTAAACAAAGATGCAAGATGAGCTATGTGATGTGATTACAGATTCACAGAGTTGACAGTCCCAGTGAGAAAACATAAGGATTTTAAAATGTAGTTGCCAGTCCTCAAAAGGAAATAGTATCCATAACTTTTCCTTCAGTGATACTAGATCAATGTCACTAAACAAATATTTTAACACACATCAGAGCTTTAGAAAAGGATATTTCCACTAAAAATCTTTTGAAACATTAAACATTGTATTTTTTGTTCAATATGAGTTCATTTGCCTGCATGAAAGTCATCAGTCAGCAGATTCTTTCAGCAAGATAAGAAAGTAGATTTAATTATCACCTCTTTTTTGAAAATAAAAACTAACATATTTTGCACTACTCATCGCCTTACTGGGAAGATAAAGGATTATGTCACAAATAAGAATGCTTATAATATACTGTGCAGAAGAAATTAAATAAGATATACAGCTGTAAGGAAAAATAACCTGTATCAAAAGTTTGAACATTTGAGAAGCCTGATTTAACCAAAAAGCCTTATTTAGTACAGAGGAGAAACAAAAGCAACCCTACCCAACACAACCCCAAATTTTCCCCAAGACAAAGAAGAATTTCAGATTTTATGCTTTTGTCTGTTGTCCAAAGGATACTGGTGTTGAAATCCAGGGCAGAAGTACATTTTATCCAGTGGGACTGGATTGCATCCCAAGGAAATATTATAAAGACCTAGATATTACAATGACCAGGACAAGGCTCTATTTACCATCATGCTTTTGAGTTACAGAGCAGCAATGTTATGTTGTTGGAATGAGATCTTAAAGCAAAAGATAGGTCTTATTTGTGAACATGTATCATTCCCATAGAGTATTCCTTAAAAAGATGTCTTGGCAGAACAGTAGAAGCACTTAGTGTTCACATGCAGTTAATAATCTCCAGGGCTTTCATGTCCTTTCCATACTAGTTAATAGGGTAGACATTAAGCACTTAGATTTGACCACACTGTTTTTCCTACTGCTACAACCCACTCATCTGGATACAAAAATCAGACTGGTGCCTTCTAGAGAAGACAAACCAAGAGGAAGAAGAAATGCAACCATTAAGCTATTTCTTGAATCCAATGACAATGTATGGGATGGGTCATGAGACAAGAGTGGCCATCTACGACATGGTGTTCCCAAAGCACCCATTGACATGAGCGCTGCTAATAAATCAAAGCAACCTTAGTAACCTTCACTTTTCATTTGTAATGGCTTTGTGATCACTCAAACAACTCTTTGACAGACTTTTTAATTGGACAGATATTTTAAAAAACAATTTACAAATGTTGATGAGAATATACATTTTAATGTAAAATGGGACTATAACGTTTTGGTTCAGCAGGCCTCCAAACATTTGGAAATACTGATTCTATTTTTCAGAAGGTTACCAGGAATAAAACTATGATTGACACTGGTTTAGAAATAGTAATGATAAAAATAAAAAAATAAAATAAAAAAAGATAACATACTGTGTTTGAAGTTTATGAATATTTAGAGATCTTTGTTTAGTTTCTTGGGCTTTTGTAGATTCTAATACAGTTGTGAAGGTAAGTGACTCAGCTGATTAACATATTAGTTTTTCCAAAAGCTCAAAATGGAGGTGGCCTCACATTGTTGTGTGTCTGTTCAAGGGCTCAGATTAAGGACTCTGATAACAGTGAAGGTTTCTCTTTGGTACTTTTAATCTCAATTTAGGCTGTTGACAGTTTGATGATAGCTTTTCCTAAAATTACTGGAAGAAACTGCCTTTTCAGCAAATACCACAGACTGAGCAAAATTCAAGAGCTTCTCAAAAGGATATTGGAGTGAAGGGGCAATTTAGCTTTATTTCCAGTTGTAGGAAAAGCTACCTTCGAAGTGTTCAGTTACAAAAGCTTTAATTCCATGGAATACCATATAGGGTTAGGACTGTTTTGCTGAAAATCCTGTATCATGTTTTTGTATAAACCTGTGTGCTAGCAGAAGGAAGCCACACATTTTCTTCTTATTGTTTATTGAAAAGGTGCCCTAGCTATTTTCCAAAGTGACTTGCATAGATTTTATTATTCTTAATATTCATAAGAATATTTTGATGGTGATAGTATTGACATATAAGAGCTCTGTCTTCAGATAGTTCTGATCTTTGCATGTGATGTTCTAGTGACAGTGCAAAAGTGACCTTGAATGGACATAACTTACAAATAGCTTAAAGGAAAAAATGGGTGAAGTAGTGAGATTTTCTTTCTACTAGGGACACGTCAAAGGGTTCAGTAAAAATGTTCCAGCAGGTCACATTGATAATACTATGGGAGAAACTTGAATTCTCACAGCCTTGATAGTTGCCTGAATTCTGCAAGATACTAAGGTACAGTGCATAAATTCAAAGCATGTGAGTAGTCCAAATGACAAACGGGATTACTCAGGTGCTTAAAGTTATGCTTAAGAACTTGCCAAATCAAGGTCTGTATCTGTTCTTTAGGAATATCCTCCAGAGTCTTGTCTGAGTAGGAACTCTAAATAAACAGAATAGAGACAAAAGTCTACTGGGCTTCCAAATCCAATACCTTTATCAAAACTACAGACTAACTATACAGCTGAAATAAGAAAAAACACACCCATAAATAAAAATGGTTTTGATCATTTTAATCAGAACTATGGCAATTGCTTATGAAATTTTACATTCTGCTGAATCATTTGGTGCTGCTGTGTATGTTAAAATGCTGTATCCCAAAGAGACCAGTTAATATTTGCTATTTTTCCACTTGCTGCAGATAGCGGCCACCTATCTTAGCATTTCTCTGTTTTCTATCTTGAAATATTTACCCTTGAGATGTGAGAGATCGCCTTCATTTCTGTGACATGTCATACATTCTTCACGCACACACGTGCACACCAATAACTGTTAATAGTCACTAATACATTGTATCTGACAAGTTTTATAACACAGGAAGAAGAGCAAGTTGGCATCCTTTCTTAAAAGAATTCAATGGATGTTCAGAGCACTTATGAAAAGACATGGTTTATTAAGATAATTTTGCTAACTGCACAAAAAACGGATTTTCCCAGCTGAATACATTAAACTCAGGCATACTTTTTTATTGGACATTATTGACAGGCATTTTCTGGACATTACCAGAGCAGACTCAACAGAGAGATGGTGGAAAGTGTTGTCATGTTTAGAAACGAGATGGGGTAGCTACCAAATCCTTCCACTACCAAAGAACTATGTCTAGGAGCTATACATCTAACAATGTAGTTAAACAAATACCCTAAAAGACAACAATTCCACAATGCACTCACAATCACTCAGCTCTTATTGTATACTTATGCCACACTTGCTCATCCTTAAATGTGATATCGTATGCAGTGTACAAAAGTTGGAAACAGTGCTGTCTAGTTTCAGCAGCCTGTATTTTTTGTCTTATAAAGGAGGAAGAACGGGGGTGGAGGAGGGGGAGAGGGAGGGAAATCTAGCCTTTATCTTTTCTCGAGAATAAATGGGAGTTGATATATATCTTCCCATATTAATACATAACAAGATATATAAATAGACCTTGATATCTCTCTTCCTCTCATGTAAATACAAACACACACACACACTCAGGTCAGGGTGCTAAACCTCACAAATATGTGAACTGTATGTCACTGACATTTACCCATCCATATATGTGAGAAAAATACATACCAAGAAAAGATTTAGAAAAACAGTAAGACCTGACAAGTAGTATCAGAATTGCTAGTTCTATTAGTAATAAAACTGGAAAAGGTTAGAAAAATTAAGGGTGTAGGATTTAATAAGAAATACTAGATATAGGCCAAAGTTATTCTTGTATAATTTGTATGTCATCTGTAAGCATTTAGGGATGCTTAAAGGCTCCCTCTATCCATTATAATGTGTTTTTCACCTCAGACTGGAATATTCTGAATCTTCAGCATTTTAAAGAGCACGCAATGAGGCCTGTCTTTTCTAAAATACTGTTGAAGAAGCAAACATTGTTTGGGGGTGATGTACAGAGAAAGTGTGGCCTTTGTTCTCTGTTTATGTTGCATGATTATCTAGCATTCTTGTATTTTGTGGGGTTCTGATTCACTATTTTTTTTTAGCAACACTGGTCAAATTCACGCAGTCTGTCTGAGAGATGCCTTTTGTCATTTTATAATTGACCTCCTGTCATTTTATAAATTTATATTTAAATAAAAATAAAAATATAAGATATTATTAAAGTGTCATGATCAATCCAATAACACTTATTTAATTATCAAACGCAAAGCTCAAGGTCATTAAAGAAATTATGTTGGTTTCTATGGCTTTCCATTGCATCCACTGCAAAAAAAGATGAAGAATGCACAAAATCACTACATTTCCCAGTTTCTGTATTTATTAAACCTTTTTCCTAAAATGTCTATTGTCCACAGGACAAACCACAATATGGTACTGTTATCTATAAAATGGGGATAATGATACTGGTCTCCTTTGTGATTTGAGCACTTTGAGATTTACTGATGCTAGCGCTATATTATATTATGAATAGGGATCAACTCACATTTGCTTTTTAAAATTCTTTTTTTTCCTCCTTCAGCATCAAGATTTCTATGTTAAATATACTTTAATACTTCAGTGATTGACAATGTAATGATTTAGCAGATACACGATTTTTAAATCTTTTTATTGTTGTTATTTTTATTTCTATTATTATTATTGACTACATAAACATCTATTTACTCTACTGGAGTCATTCTGGCACAGGGACTGTTTCTTACCACATGTTTTTACACCACCAAGCAACCAGGAGCCCTCAACTCAGTTGGGGGGGCCTCTAGCTGCTACTATATGACAAAAAATTAACGTTTTGAGACAATACACTGAGTGCCTAGTATTCTATACAACGGGTAGCAAAGCACACCAAGAAGACAGAGCTTTCTTAAAACTGTTATGTTGGGTGATTTTTTTCTCATAAAGTTTAATATTAACTCAAGAAATATACGTAAAAGTTGACAGCTTTATTTCTCAACTTGAAAGAAGATGAAAGAATGAAAGAGAATTCAAGAACTGAGGTGGCCAGATTCATCAGAACTCTTACTATTTAAGGCAGGCTATGGAAGGTCTTGTTCTCCACCTCTCTCCTGTGAACTAGGTAAGAGGTCAGAGAAAGGTCAAACTGCTGCCATGACCCATACCACGACCCTGTCATGTTTCAAAGAAGCCAACAGGTGGCATGGCATGACTACACAGGGAAGTTTGCTTTGCTTAATGACATAAGAAATATTTTTCATGCTGAACTTCCAACTGTAGATCCCACTTCAGGGGATTTGTGTTGGTAAATCTGTAGCATAAATTAGAGTCATTTTAATTACAAAGAAATATCAGCTGCATGGCATTATCACAAGTTGCCTGATCTTTCCAGGCTTAATGAGATGACCTACTTACCCCACATAAAAATAGTGACTTGTTTTAAAATCTGTTTTTAGGCATTTGACCACAGTACTGAACAAACAGCAAATGAATACTGTACTAAGGGGGAAAACGAACTGTATTGCCCAGTTAACAAGCCATAATGATTATGTATTTGTTATATTTTGCTTAGTGTTGCTAAAAATTAGGATATTTTTAACATGATTCTTGCAAAAAGGAGTTTTTTAATTCTTTTAAATTAAAAATAGCAACTATGAATATGTTCCATTTTGAGTGACACACAGTCTGATCACTCTTAGCTAGTACACTATTTTAGTCTATAATTAGAAAAGTATCACATTACTAGGAATTAAATTTAAACGATAGGAAAAGGGTCGACCAATTTGATTACATTATTATTAATAGTGAGCAGAATCAATGAGAAAAGAGAAGGGCACATGTCAGTAGGATAAAGGCAAGTTCACTTTATTCTTGTATAACAACCTGAAACTTTCAATAAAAAAAAGCTCCAATCACATCAAAAGCCAAGGCTTTTTATGTCCAGTAGGTGAATCTATAGTCACTTCCATAATGATGTGGAGAAAGAGTTACAACCTCCACACACACTGAAGCGAAGTAAAGTAAAAAAGACAAAAACTAAAGGAGTGACACTTTTGCACAATCCAAGGGGTAAAGGAATCAACTGTACTTTGATAGATGGCTCCCAAAGCTTCTGAAAAATTTTGGCACCTAATTAAACTAAAAATAAAATGGGATCTGTGTATGTTTATTTCCTGAATTCCCTATGCATAGGGGTTAAACCAAATTTTGGACAGTACTCATTCCAGGTAGTGGCAGAATATATTGCACATCTAACACATGCAACCCAATTTATAGGGACTAACAGTTAAAGAAAACATAAATAGTCTTGTTATTCTTGGAAATCAACCATTTTTCTTCAAATGCTGGTGGAAGTAAAGGGCGGCCTGTAATTCAGCTCAGCCAGTTCCTTTTGAATCCTGGTTTGAGAAATACCAAGAATTAAATAATTCTGCCACCCAAATTAAATATCTCTACTGATTTTTTTCTTTTTAAACTGGAATACCTGAATAATTAAACATTTATCCAACATTTATTTCAATGTTAGAAGAAAATATTGCAACATTTTAGACATTCTTCAGTGTAATGAATAGAACAAGTGTCTCACTTATAATCAAGAGTGTGACTTTGAACTTGGCAAATATCCCTTCTGGAGAGTTTGCTCAGGTTATTTTCATGTTTGATGCTATTAATAAAAATAGGCTGATTTATTGTGGTAGCTGGAAGACAAGGAGAACAGTGATCTTCCGTTTTTGGGTTGGTATCACCACTCTGATAACCTATTGCCAGAAAAAGTAACTGTTTCATTTATTTAAATAACTGCAGGGCTTAACAACACTTATAGCATCTGAAATTGCATTTTCCTCATTTTCATGTGTAGCAGACAATCACTTACATGCCACATCTGAATTTGCTTTAATTTTCAGTTTCCTAATACAAAATTTCAAGATTGAGGGTGGGTTAACTGGATCAAAAATGTAAATGAATATAAGAGAATTCTTATTCATTTAGGCTTAATTGAATGTAATTGATATGTCTGGTGTGCTGCCAAATCTAACTATTGTGAATAGTACCTAATGTATAGACATTATTTTTGGACTACTGAATGCCAGAAAATAATGAGCTGGCATTCAGCATTGGTGAATCAGACCCTGAATTTTCATCTAAGAGCAGTTTTGAATTATTACTGGAGATAAGGTGTAAATGTGCAAGGGAATTTTGTCCATGTTTCTTCCATGAATCATAAATGAGGGAAAAATTATAGTCTAAATTGCACTTAAAAGGAATAAAGTCTTTTCATGTCATACATGATTTATCAAAATGATCTCATTTTAAGGGTACTGTGGTGTATCTTGATTAATAACATTAGTAAGCATGATGAATGGCCTCTTTAATGGTAACACAGAATTTATTGGCAAAATCCCTACTTCCACCACAAAGGGTGGGAAGTAAAATATGCAATGGATAGTTACTTGCAGATACAGCTAAGTAAACTCTCTCCAAGGTATTTTGCACTGAGGGGCCCCTTTCATATTTATTCACTTGAATTTATGCGTTGGCAGTGGACAAACAATTTATTGTCAACCCTGTTTTCAAAATGAATAATGAACTTTACCTTCTGTGGCAGCACAAACCACTAAGAAAGTCAACTGGTTACCAGTCCACTGCAAAACAAGTTGAACTGTGAATGTACTATAAAAGGATGTAGTGTATTAAGGTTTTTCAAGCCACCTCTGGAAAAGGACATATTACCTTTCATGAACATTGCTCCTGTTCCCTTACGACCTATTTCAATATCCTCTTCACATTTTGCTTTAATATCCTAAATGCTTCCCCCTCCTATCTCTCTCTCTGCCCCCACCTCCCCCAACCTCCCTTTTTTAAAGCTGCTCCAGTCTGCCCTAACTAATTTCCTTTTGGGCTGATAGATCAGAGGCCTTCCTACCACTGTTCCTTTTAGACCTGTGAAGCCCTCCTCGTAATCCCACTGCTTGTCCACAATTAATCTTTCCAGTTGCCACATTATTAACACTACCACCCACAGACAGAGGATGCCTGAGCCCAGCTGGATACTAGCTCCCCACTGGAGCATCAAAGCTGTCAATCACACGCTAGTCAGAAAGTTGCCTGCTGTCAACATCAGAGGTTTTCATCCTATCCTACCCGCTGATCAAACATTTTTCCTCAGAAGATTAATTCAAAGTCCCCACCCATTTCCTCCCATATCCTCTTTCTCTTTTAGGTTTACTCAATGATCCATCTTCTGTACAAAAAAGGAAGCAGTGAATAATAGAAATCTTTTCAAAACAAAACTTAGGCAAAAGTAAATTTAAATCCCAGCTGTTATCAACCTTTTTTTCCAGTTTAAACACCTTAAAGCTGCCTGGATTAGGCCTAATTTGAAATGACTTTCTTTGATCAAAGGCCCCAAGACCTTACACAAATATAATCACAAGGCAATGACTGTTTCAAAGCAGCCAGAATTGATTTGTTTTACTGTAACATATAGTACATGAATAACAACAGTGCATTTGTTTCCTTGACTTTCAAGACCTCTTTTTCAACCTATAACATATTATCACTTGAAGCCAAGTATTTTAGGAATTATATTTAGCACCGATTTTTTTTAAATTATGGTAAACGGCCAGAAGAAAATGACTATACTAGGTTGGGGTTAAAGAATATTTTGTTTTTAAGACACTTAAAAGAATGCATCTGAGTTATCTCATAATTGAGAGCACAAGTGGCTTGGGGAGATTCTGCTATTCAGCTCAAGTTTAAGTGAGTGGTGTGGGGAGAAAGGAGGAAGAGGCCTCAGCATTGTAACCTCCTCTAATATTTTCACTCATGCTAAGTGGAGCCTCACTCCTCCAGTAATTCAGTACCATTCAACATAATGAATATTAGAATCTGGTCCTAAAGGAATCACCATAGCAGCATGTTACAGCAGCGGTGTTGTCTGTTACTGGGAAAGGTACATATATGAGAGATTAAATAAAGTACAATGGCATTGTAGAAAGCAGACCCATTTATATAACCCAACATGTAGCGTATCCATTGCAAACCCTGATATTGGATTTTTAAATAAGAATAATTGATTTGAAATAGGACAAAATTGTACTTTTAAAGCATAACTATCCCCACAGGAGATAGATCTGAGATTAGCGTAATTATGAAATTGACATACTAATTCAAGTGATCAGATTAGCGCTTGCCAATAGTTGGCAAAATAAACTCAAATTATGTTCAGTGCTTTTCAACTAAATGACAGAGAAAATAGAACCAAACAATCAAACTACAAATTCTCCTGGATTCTTAATTCTCCCAGATTGTCATTAATTAAACCAGGAAAATATCCCACCAGTGCATTTAGTGGCCCAACAAAGTACAAAACAGACATCAGAGCATGCTGATCTTGGGTTCCTCTCCCAAATTTGGGAAAAGGTGGTCCTCACAAGAAGTGTTTAAGTGTGTGGCCATGCTAAGAACTTTTGTGTTGTCCTACAGTTTGTATGAATGTATTTGTATACGTTCCCAAAAGGAAGTTGAGAATGCAGCCAATATGCTGCTTTCATTTTATTTATGCCATGCATATATGCACACAACTAAGAAAAATTCCAGAGGTGTGTGTTAAAGTAGCAGAATAAAAAAACTATCAAACTGTACAATAAATAAGCCTTCATAAACAACTGTGCAAGTCTTGCCGGAAACCCCAACAGCCTTTTACAACTATTCCTTGAGGTGTCTTGTAAAGAGAACCACAAAAGCAACTCTAGATGGACAGATGCATGCTCCTCTCAGGAACATTAAGACTGTGCTCCCAATTTACTCTTACCTTAATTTCACTGTTTATAACATTTCACTCAGCATGCAACATCTCTCAGGACTTAAAGAACAATGTTCAGTCCATTGGTAAAAACTCATAATAATTTGGAAAAAGAAGTTGCAAAAAGATGGGTAAGTTTCAAATGTGCATGTAAATAAATTTAGAATGTGTAAGATTTCAGTATCTCTGTGCTCCATTAATTTTCCATAATATTTGGCCTTTGTACCTACCCTTCACCCATTATATCACATCTACAAATAGCGGGACAGATTGTTCCCTTGGATGTTTACGTCCAGCTTCCAGTGAAGTAGACGAGACTTGTGCATATTGAGAGAAAACTTGGGATAGGATATATTGTCACTTCTATACTTTGCTTATATTGGTACATATATCCTTAATCCACTAGAAAAGTGTTTTTGCACTAATTTCACATGAAGAAGGCCAACCCCAAATACAGTGCATTGCATTTGGTGTTGCACCATACAGCCATTTACAAAGTGCTTTAATTGAACTCCAGGCTTTAGCCAGCAAGAGGCTAAAACACAAGACACCGAAAGAGTAATTTCATTTTCTGCATGCAAGTCTGCTAGTTGCAAATAATGCTTAACCTTCAGGAGTCTGTGAGCTAGGGTACTTCTGAATCTATACTATATATCAGTGTATAGTACCTTACACCATATGTATACATACACATACATATTTATACATGCACATATATTGTACATATACAAATAAATATTTGCACATATAAAGTGGAATCCTCTACTTATTTTAACAGACCTTCATTATAAGGTTCACTATTCCAGCATGGTAGTGGGCACTGTCAGTGCACTGAAGCAAGCAGAGACCATCAGTCTAACTATAGATGAATTTCACTGTTTTTGAGTTCAGTGTAAGTGAATTCCTCTGGATCCCATAAATATATCACATTTTGGTCTTTGAAATGTGGGAGGTCCATAAACTCTCAAATTCCCTTGCCCACTTGATTTCCAGGGGTCATCAAATGTCAACTTAGAAAGAGCAAGGAAAATTGCTTTCATGAACAGAAACCTATGTGGCTATTCCACAGAAGAGGGTATATAACACACTACCATCTTTTCAGAACATATTCAGGCAATGGCAATCTGGGACGTGGGGATACTGTGTGTATTATGCAACAGATCTAAGTCTGGTAGCTTGCAATATCAAAGAGTGAGCTTTGCTTCTCAGTTTGTTATATCCTGCTTTCTCACTTTGTAAATTAATGACTTTTTCCTTCTGACACATGAATGATAAAAGGTTAATCTATATGAAAATTAAAGCTAACCCCTAAAGGTTAAAGGTTGACCTTAGTTTAGTAACTATTATTCAGCTACTGTTGCTCTCCTTGCTTAAGAGACATGAAAATTAAGAGTTTGGGAAGGTTAGAAAATGCTTTTAAGTAATCTTTGTACTGGCATGTGAGAAGAAAACTGAGTTTTAGCTAAGCTTCTTGTCACACAACTTAGTCAGCAGAAGGGGGTGCTATAGTGTAACCTATTTAAGATGCAAATAGAGTAACTTTTATAACAGCAGATTAAAGCAAGCATTTTATTCACTTTGCATGCCCACAGTGTACTGAATGTTGGAATCAGGTTTGTCACTGCACACCACAGGTTATTAATAGAGCTCAGAACAGTGTTGCTAAATGTGCAAGTTAAAAAAGCAAATAAACAAAAATGGATTTATCTGTGGTATTTGTTCTTTTGGGAGAATTCAGCAAGGCCTGCCTTGCACTGAAAATTTGTTAATTCAAGACCACTGAGGCTCAGTGATTTTCATTTTTTTAAGCATTCAATTGACAGCCACCCACTGCACTCCAAAGTTCTTCTAGTATAAGTCATCTACAAAGCTAGCATTTTATATGTAGACTGTGATTATTTTCAACCTAGCCAAACAAATATAAAATCAGGACAAGTTGTTGAGAATCTATGAAATATGACAACTGCTTTCTAATGGGTCTTCTTGGACTCTCTTGCTTTGGTGAACTACCAGCATGTGAGAAAAGACAAAATCTAAGGTTTCTGCAGGACCAAATCAACACATTGTATTGTGGCTTTACACTTTATTTTCCTACAGTGTCAGGTGTTAGACCAGAAAGTGGGTTTCCTCTCCCTCTACTCAAGCCAGTTCCTGTTTTCGTCATCTTCATCTCTCAGAGACTCATCAAAACCACGATTTAATTACATCTCAAAAAAGAAGAAAAAAAGAGTGTAAACATGACTCCTTTTTATCTCCTGATACATCTGGACAAGTAGACAATGTGCTAAAACAAAATAAATCTGCCCTGACAGTCACATCAAAGGGTTCAGCTAGGGGCTTGCAGCTACTTAAGGCACAGGAATGCTGTTGCTAAGCATCGCTCTACAACCTACCAGTCCCTTAAAGAAGAGCTTTTTTCTTTCAGAGGGAGATGAGGAAAGCTCAAGAGTGGGAACCAGACTGCAAAGGGAGATTGGGGATTTTGGAGGATTTTGAAGCTTAAAAGTGAATTGTGTGAAGAAAGGGGGTTTTGTTTGGTTTTGTTTTGCCTCTTGACACACAGTCTACTTTTTTGGGTGGGGTGGGAGAAGGAGGAGGTGAAACATATGGGTGAAACATCTTTTTAATTTTCCCCTTTGGATAAGAACAGGATATCATAGACTGCCTTTTTCAAATCCCTGTTCTGACAGTAGTACATTCAAAAAAGAAAGACTGCGACCAAAAGCAATACGACTGGGATACAGAGCTGATTGTTAATAAAAGCATATGACAAAATGTGTGCCAAGCCCCCATTTCAATCAAACATCAGATAAATACACACATGACTAAATATAGGCAGGCAGCTGGAATGTCAATGTCTAATTATCTCACTACCCAATAAAAGGAAACTTCTGATATGCACACACAGAACATGATTTGATGCTCATTTGTTAGTAAAAACTATGCCCTGGCCTTCCTTTAAATCTTTTTGTCTCTAGCAATGAGATCTAAAGAGCTGATTTTCACATGTTGAGGATCCACAATGTCAAATGAAGTCAATGGGAGCCAAGAGTGTGTTGAAAATCAGGATTTTTTCTTCCTATTATAACTGTAACATTGGCGAAATGGGAAATTACAATTGCACCAAGAGCTTTAATAATGCTCCCCCATTTATGCTGGTGGATAAAGAAACATATTCACATGCAGGTAGGATGCCCAGCATGGAAAGTACTTCCCTCAAGAAATATTTTCATCTTCTGTTACGTTCTGAGAAATAAAGGGAGTCACTCATGAAAAGTTTATTAACACACTATTAAAGCCAATAGATTCTTCCTAGTACCACTGAGATGTAAAAAATACTGTGACTCTATACCTGTGCCTTTAAAAAACATTTTAAATGTAAAAAAGGTCATCTTCTCCTTTTTATGAATTAAACAAAGAAAATTCTGAAACAACTTCATTCCACATGCAGGGTAGCTATCAACATGAACAATTATTGAGCCTGTGATATTGCACAAATAAATAACACTTAGCATTATCTTCTGCACCATCATATTTATTAAACAGTGACTGAGGGCAGCAGTAACCATTTTTACTGTCCCATACAGCTCTTATTTTCTAATTAAACAGGAGGTTATTTCCACTGCTAACACATCTATTTGTCTTATTTCAGTATTACATAATATTTTTTTGCCAGCCGTGCCTGACTACGAAAAGGAATGTTCTGTGTGGTGAACTGTGGCCCAAGTTGCTTTACTGTTTGGTAATCATGGAAATGGGCCATTTTGCAGGGTGTTAATAAATAAACTTTCTGCAATTTCTCCTAAAACATGATAAAGCTCATACTTTGTCCTACCCTCTAGCTTCAATACAAGGGCAATGAGCTGTATTATTAAAGATATAGGTCAAGCAAACCTGGCGATTTCAATCCTGTGGGATGCTTTAGAAACTGTTGTCATATTACTGAGATCATTCTGCTGCTCCTAATTATTCCTCTTGGTTGCTTCACATTTCAAGTGATTTCTCTCACACTTATGTCAAAATTTATAAGCTGCTCTGTGTAACAACACTACATTATTTCTTCACTTGTTATGGTAATATAGAACAGAGACTATGAGAATGCTTTAATCTAGCTGACAAGGATAATGTAGTCTAGAAATGTAATAAACTTTGTATTTTACCAAGGTTTTTTTTGCCTACTCTGAAACATTTCATATAGACAGACATCTTAAAAAAAAAAAAAAAACCCCAAAAAAACCTAATTGCTACAAAAACTTGAATACCCTCTTGTCTCAGTTCCTTTTTAAAAGGGAAAATGCTTCAGTGTTAAAGGTTCATGCCAATAGCTCGTGTACCTGTCTTATTCCCAGGTGTGATTGCTATTGGGCAACATGCTGTTGACGGTACTGTAAGACTAGTTAGTATGGTGGTAAAGCTATTTTCCAGGAGATCCAGGCATTGCACAAAGAGTGCCCTAATAACGCCAATAAGCACCAGTGCTGAACTTCCACACTCCAGTAACACAGCTCAATCTGACTGGCACAATATTTAATTTGCAACTAAGCAGCTGGAGATGGGTTGAAGATAAAAATCAGCTTTCCACATTAATTTCCCCTTCGATAGCATTGCCCATCTCTCAAAGATTTCTAAAATTTGGGGAAAGTTGGCAAGAGAAGAATTTGAAATTGATGGAGGAAATGAATTGTAAAGCTACTGGATGGAAGGCTCACGGTGCGCGTTAGACCAAGGAGGCGGGTTTTCATTAGAAGTATACAAGCAGATACTCATGGTATCTGAAAGATCATTTACATTGGAGAGAAACAGTAACAAAGATTAAAGTTATTTAAACTGTCTACACCATGAGTAACTCATAAATGGGTTGTACCCATCCTGAAATTTCCATAGCCTCCCCAGTTTTGCCGGGGTGATTCTACATGCTATATGCTATACTTTCAGGTTGTTCATAGGCCCCAAAAGAACTTTCAGGCATCAGCACACATTGCAACATTTTGGCAGAATTGTGGGGGAGTTGGGGGAAAGTATTGTACCTTTTTTCCTCACAACATGCTGATGTAACATTATGATAATCTAATGGCCAATTCCGCTGCATCAGATAAATGCATTAAAATGGCAGGTTTAGGAGCACTAGGTGTAGTGATAATTTTTTTTTAACTAAGCTTTGATACCTAGTGATTTTTCTTCTCTGAATACCAGGCTCACTATTCACACTGTGGGTCTTCCTTGGCTCTGCTTCCTCAGAAAGCAGGACCATATCTATCAATCACTAGGGGAGGCTGGCTTCCCCTTCTGGAAACTCTCTAGGGAGATTGTTGAAAAAATCTTTTCAACAATTCTGGCAAGTTATTATAAACATACCTCACCTGCGCAGCTTAATAGCCTCATCCCTTATTTTGCATTAAAGACATTCTGGAAATTGCTGCCAAAGTAATCTTCAGTGGTCTCCATTTCAGTGTTTTTACTGATCAGTTTAGCTTAGATCCTGTGATGGCTTTGGAGATGCTCTGTGATAATTTATTAATACCAGCTGGTTATTGGGATGCTTATTATACAAATATGTTGGTTTAACTTAATAGGGAGCTGTCTGGAAAAACAAGCACGAATGAAAAGAATGGTTCAAGATGATGCACAGGATGGAGCTCAGGTCCTGGTCTAAGAATGGAAGAATTGAGCCCTAATTCCTAAGGGGTGCACTCAGAGACCAAAAATGGGACAGAGGTGCAGCTACCCCTGTAACCTAGAGAGATTCCTGCCAACAATTTGATGAGGAGGAAGGCAGGCGCCTCTCCATCTTTCCTACTATTGTCTCACTTTCTTTCTGTAAACAGTTACCTTTTCAATGGTAGACTCACGTGGCCCAGAGTGGATAACTTTGCAAAACGGAGAGATGGACAGCACGTGTTTTTCAGGGACTCTTCCCCTGGAAGCCCGACCACAGAATCTCTACTTCTTCAGTGGAGGAGGAAGATAAAGAATGTTTGCATTTTTGTAACTGAAGGATTTTCTCTTATATGATTTTTGTTTTTTCCTACCCAGATAAGAATTTCTAGATGACCGTGAAAGCATACTTCTTTCTGGCTTTTGGCTTTTAAGCACCAGGGCTCTATATTTAACTCTAAGGAAAGGCCATTGAGTTCCAATGGACCAGAGAAAGTTCCAGTCCAGTTTTCTGTTTCTGCAGTGGCTGACCAGGAGAAGACAAAGACCATCTCTGTCTTCTGGATTGATGTTGAAGAGACTCTCTCCTTGTATCAAAACAGGGATTAAGAGGCAGAAGACAGCCTACTTGAGAGATTGTATACCTCTCCATGTGATGTTGCCACAACTGCTGTCAGCAGAGACACTCAAGCTGATGCCCCTGGGCTGTGAAAATGCAGGGAGCAGCTGACAAAGTCTCCCTAAGAGTCCTTCACCTCTAGAAACTAGAAACTATTTCCCCCTTCAGGTCAATTACAAGGACTAATTCTTTATGCAGGTTTTTGCAAAGGAAGGGACACAGGAAACGGTCTTTAAAGGGAAGGTGAATTGTTTGGATTCAGCTTCTGTTGTGGTTAGTTATTAGAGCTGGTCAAAATTTTCCTTCCAACACTGTGAGGGCATGGGGAGAGACGGGGAGGCAGAAAACGGCCTTTTTAAGGTGTTCATGTTTCCCTTCCAAAATATTTTTTTTAAACAAAAAGTCACCAGCTCCTGAAAATAGAAAGATGGTTCTCATTTTTTCGTGTGTCAAAAATTTCAGCAATTTAAAAAAAAAAAAAAGTTTTGAATTTTGTCATGGAAAATACCATTTTTTAAACAGTTCAACTTGTTACTTTTAATGTGAAAAGCTGGCAATTTTTACTTGTGTTCTGATAGTATTTGAACTTTGCAAATATGTGTAGAATTGTGGGTATGTGCCTTGTAAAAATAGATCTATTATTAATCAACAGTCCTTTATATATTAAGCCTTAGTGGAAGATTTCAAATCTGAAAGTCCCTAAAGATTCAAGAGCTTAGGATCCAATGCTCTGGTTTAGGCCCATCACTATTTTAACATTTTATTTCTTTAGGAGGTATTTTTAAAATCAGTTGGACTCCAGAACATCCAACTCTTTCAACCTCCATCCGCACCAAGTACCACACAAAACATATGTAGCTGTTTATATACGGAACACTGAAAAATATTCAACCCATAAAAGAAAACATTCAGGACCATTTCACATAAGCTAGCTATCATTACTGTTTGTAAAGATCCCCTGGCACTTTTCAAAACTCTAAGGGGCATTAACCACATTGCCCTGTCCAAATTCTAACGCAGTTAATTACATTTTGCCCCCTAAATTCCGCCTGGCTTTTTCAATTGGCTATGGTATTGCTTAACTTACTGTACTAAACTGTTGAGTTGTATTCCTGTGTAGTTGCTGCATTCCACCTTAGAAAAATTTCAGCAATTTGTGAAGATATCCCTATGTTTTACCAAAGTCTTCAAAGTGTGATGTGAAAATTCAGCAGTTAGTGTTTGCAAAGAAATTTGAGATCCTTAGAGGAAAGGAACCATGGAAAAATAAATTGTTATCTAACTATTTTGTACGTACCATAGAATGTCTCATATAATATTTTTAAATATATTTATTAAATAAATGCTAACGTGTGGCTAAAATCAACAACACCAAGACAATCAAGAGCAAATGTTTCACCTGACTTCCATTCAGCCTAGTTCACCCTACTGTGATTTGGGTACTGAGAAAACAATCCTCTTATATACCTAGGTATTTTGCAAGAACTATGTAGGAGAGAGTGCATTAAGAATAGCAATGATAGCCCTAATTCTAAATTAAATAGCCTTTTTTTAAAATTGTGTTTCAGCTATCATTTTACAAACACCGCAGCACATAGCTTGCATTAGCAAGGGAGTGAGGGATTAGATGGTCTAGTAACACCTTTCTCCATTTCTAATTTCCTCAAGTCTCATTTTTTTCTTTTTAAACATTAGTTGTATCAACCTCATGTAAATAAGCAGACATATGCAGAAAAGAATGCATACACCTAAAAAGGCAGACTGTATACCTACTGGGACAGATATTTTATGTGAATTAGACTCCTTCTCACGTGAAAAGAGAAGAGACTTCAAAGTAACTTCCCAGATGTTTTGAAAAAGTATGAAAGATATCATGGAACACTAAACTTGATAGAGATGAATTTTTTTCATACAGGCAAGAGTTCAAAACCATGGGACGTAGTTAGGAGCAAAACTGAAACTATGAGTAAGTACGGAACTCAGCCAGACCTACTCCAGACAAAGAGTAATAAACATATAAATTAAGTTACACAAAAGGAGGAATGCAGTCTGGAGTATAGTGTAAATGATTTCAAGCTATACCTACATTTTTGTTTGGAGGACAGAGATAATTTAAAGGTGTACAATGAAAAAACAAGGACATGGAATTAAGATAATTAAAAAATTACTCTGCCATGTTGAGCCATATGTTTTCTTCCCTTTTCTTAAAATGTATTGTCTCCTTATGGCCAATAGGGAGAAAACGAAATAATTAATGCAGGACAATGCTTTAATCAGTCATCACTTGTGACACTGAAGTACACCTGGGCAATGAAATATCAGGGTCAGATATTGTTTGGTTAATGTGGATTTACATCAGCCTGTTATGACATTTGCCCTGGTGAGGGTTATTCAGTGTCATTGTTTGAGTATTCATGTATTTGTAGGGTTTGATTCTCACCTCCCTCTCACTGTCCTCCATCAGGAGTAATTGCACTAAAGACAATGGTTTGACGCTAGTGTAGCTGGTGGAAATCAGACCAGAATCAGGACCAATGATCCTAGGTAACTTGATGGTTGGCACTATATAAGGCCTTGATTCTGCATTTGGGAGGTGGAGGCCACAGGGGGTTCACTCATGCAGTTGTCAATGCAGAATTTGGGCCTAAATGTCCCCATCTGAAAATCCTCTGTTCACTATTCTATTGTCACCCTGACCAGCACATTACTTCCCAACAACTTACCTTCATTCTGGGAAAAGTCTCAAGGTCATTCACAAAACTCGGTCTCTTACATGGCAACAGAATATGCTGTTGCCATTAAGTCTGTGGGCCAATGGAGCCCACAGAAAAACAGTTTCAGCTTTTAAAATGATCTCAGAATGATTTACACAGATTAAACTCTCTAGTTCCTATTTAAATGTCTTTGATTTGTTTTAAGAAGCTGCTTGTTATTTTAAAGCAGATAACACACAAGCATATGGCGAGAAATCTAATGTTCAGATCAGTTTTCCAGAATAGTAGGTTAATTAATATAAAACTCCAAATTGTGATAGAAACATAGTGAAAATAAATGTTTCTTTAATGGAATCGTAAAATAACTTGAACAAAGGTTGCTTTCATATCCCTGCCTCATTTGCTGCAGTTATGCTTCTTCAATGACACATGTACTACAGACGTAAGTATCATGGCAGATACCTTAGGAAGGTGAGGTTTAACAGATAGATTTATTCTCAGCTACATTTATTCTGAAACTTTTGGCAGAAGGAAATAAGAAGAAAGCCTAAAAAACATGCAATATCATCCTGTTTTAGCACTGGATGTGGGTCTCAAAACTTGCATTTTAGCATGACTTCTCTTTTTAGGATAGATTATTTAAATCTCAACAGGTGAAAAACAAAGTGACATCTTGACTTTTCACATCAAACTCATTTTCTGTTGATCCACATCTTTAGACTAAAAATATCAACAACAGGGATGTTGGGATGTGTCAGTCTCTAACTTGCTGCAACTATGTCATCACTTACACAGTTCAGTTTCCACAGTTCTTGAATACACAAACTTATCTTTGAATTTGCCTTTCGCTTATTTTCTCTCATTGCACGCATCTTTGTTCTACAACACAACTTTTTTTTTGTTAAACGTGTCATGTTAAATACAATATGATTTTATTAGCCTAATACAATGTAGGAGCACCTTTCATTGAAAAAAACATTACTAACTGCCTTCAAGAGTTGTTTCCCCTACAACTGATGCTATAACTCTGCAGTTGATTATGGGCCTAACCATGATCCCATTGAAGTCAATAGCAAAACTCCTATTGACTCCAAGGATGCTAGATCATGCTTGACCAACTCCTCATAGTTGGTTAGGGCAGGAAGCGAAAAATGTCCCCAATTCAAGTAGGTATTGGGACGCTGGCAGACCAGGTACTGTGCCAAGGTCCGGGACCTCTCCGAACACTGACAAACGCATAGCTGGAAACCAGTCTGGCTTACCTGTGGGTTAGTATAGTTAAAATAAATATTAGTGTTATAAGAATGTGTTTTGTGTTTAGACTTTACGGAATGCTTGTAGCATGTTGCATGTATTAATCCTATTTATAACATCTGTGTCCCATGCTATAAGGTAACACTTACATGTTTGCGCTATAACTGTAAAATGTTTGTTCTGAAACACTGTAATACACCAAACAGGAAAAAAAACTTCACCTAAGCAAAATGCTGGATTCGTACCCAAGGTAGTCCTGCCCATCAGGAAGGACTACTGAATCCAAACAGGCCATTGGGGAACAAAGACTCTGCCAGTTGCTCCCCACACTCACAAAAAAGTTATGTGCAGGAGTACTCAACCCAATAGCCCGGAGTCCAGAGAGGGAGGATAAAAATCCCTAACCAGAAGGAATTGAGATCTTTTTATGCTGTTTGGACTCTAAGGGGCTAAGATTCCTAAACATACACGAGAGATCCCCAGTTCTCATTGCAGCATTATGAAGAAAGTGATCTGACTAACATCTGCCATGTGTGGTTCATTCTCCCTCTCATTCTTTCTCCAGAGGGGGACCTGTGTGTACAGTGGAGTGTTTTGTTTTAGTAAGGTTTGGGGTTTCTTAAGTGTACCCACTGCTGAGTGTCTGTTAGTGAAGAAAAGGTTAGCTATGTGTGCCTTGCACTTGGAGTGAAGACACCAGAATCACTCTATTGATTTCATATTGAGACACAGGAAGAATTGGGTATGTTTCCATTACTGCTATTGTAAGAACTTACATCAAATATATACATACAGAAAGAGTGTGATGACTCCTAAAACTCCTGTGGAACTGGACAATAATTCGTAACAGGTCTCCCATATCGCAGGGGAGCATGCCTTAGTCACTCCCTCCCCTTACCACTAAAGCCAATGATGTCTCCTAACATCCTTCTTTTCCCCGCACAGGAGAAGAGATTTTTTGCAGATCCCTGCTTACTTTTTACAAGGAGACAATCTCACAAGAAGTCCTGTACTCATGAGATTTTTTCAATCCACTTTTGCAGAAGAGAGAGGTCTGGAAAAATTTCTGGACATTGGGATATTCATCCAAACAGAAGCCATGCCTCAAGATCTGACTATCGCTAGTTAATACAGTTGCTAAATACATTTCCAAAAATCAAAATCATAAGCGTTCCAATGAAAAGTAGTTATTCACACATAGCAGCTGCTTTCTGAAACAATTGTGTTTCGAGAAAAATTATCTAAACGAACAAAAGACATTGTATCTAGATGTTGGATAAAATTCACTGCAAAATAAATAAATCAACATAACAACGATCTTTGTATTATAAAATTGCCATGTAAATAAGAATTAATACATATAAAAAAAACTTTTGGGAGGTGGAGCGAGGGGTAACTAAAACTTGGTTCATTTGATATAAACCAAATCTGATGATAAAAATAAAAGATTTTCCCCCTGAGTTTCTCCAGGCCCCAGAAAAATTGTGTAATTAAGTTCAGAAAAGATAAGCCCCTCCCCCACCTCCTTAATAGTGGTAAATAATGAAAATGGCAATGGAACCTTACCTGATTCAGGAAAGCACTTAAGCAAGTATTTAAAGTTAAGCACATGCTTAAGTAATGTCCTGAACGAGGATGGATTTAAGCAATTGTAAGTGCTTTCCTGAGTCAAGGTGCTATAAAACTGTAATAGCAAGTACTATTGTTATATCATGTATAACACAATAGACTTATTAGCTCTCAGAGAGATTGGTTTCAGCATAAGCAATTCTTTTTGCTGACTTTGATAGCATTTAGCTAATGCCCTGTGTTTTGTAACATATTTTATGCTTCATAAATAGATTCCGAATTTTCAAAACTTACTGCTGTACCCCGGGAATCAACTAACAACACTACCCAGGCTGCTTAGAGAAGAAAGATGTGAGCCTGGTGTTTTACTCAGCAGGAAGAGTGCTCAGCGCCTTTTTAATGATTTACCAGTTCTACTTGACTGAGCTTGCACCCTGTAAATGGATCATATGATCACTGATCGCAAGTTAAACTGCTTTTGTTTCTCGCCTGGCATGGAGTGAAGGCCCGTTGTACAGTACCAGCGGTTCGTGTGCAGCTCTGTGTAAAACAAGGCAAGGTTACATACAACAGGCAGTTAATGGCTCACGCCAGCAGCAGCACATGAGGTTGAATTTTAAAGAGATAGCTGACCTTGCAGCTGGGAGTTTAACTGTGTGTTTTTACCTATTTATACCTGGATAAGTAAACACTTACTGAATGCTGAAAGGGCCTGAAAGCACTATGTTAGCCAGAGGCTAATCCCTATTCTCTGTGGATGAAAGAACTCAAAGGAAAAAAGAAAGTTTTCTGCCTCAGGTAGCACAAAGGTAAACCTGTAATAAGGAGTTCCATTTATTTTAACCTTAATGTTGCCATATCTCCATTTCTAATGAGCTCTCAGCCGTTAAAAATAAAATACTGCCCTGTTCTCCTAAGAACGACAGAAATGTCAGAGCAATAGCAACACAGTATCATGATGCTGTGGGCAGTGAAAACCGGAAGAGTTCAGAAAGGTCCTGTTCACGTAGGGATCAAATCCTGATCCTACTGAAGTCTAAAGGAAAACTCACATTGACTTCACTGAGATCTGGCTCTAGCCTTAAGCAAGCATCAGAAGAAACAGCGATCCCAGGTTCTTTAGTTCTAGGGACTGACCCAATTTAAAATGCATCCAACATTCATGTTGCAGAAAAACAAAACAAGCTACAGAAGATTAAAGAACTTTTAACTGACTCTAGCTTTTAGTTAATATAGAACGGTGTTCTAATACAGGAGCCATAATATATTTCTTGCAGATCCATCGCCTTATACTTTCATTCAGTGTTTAATATTTTGACCAATACTGCTAAGAGAACCAATAAAAACATCTTTCATAGCAGATGCCTTTTCAGCAAGAAGTGTAATGTACTGCACTGTGTGTGAGAGAGTGAGAATGATTTTTTAAAACTTCTATTTGCTTTTTAATAGGTCAAAAACAGGTTGGTGGCTAAAGACTTGTTTCACAATTTGATCCCAAATGAATTCTTGAGCATCAGCTTACTTAAAAAATTTTTAGAATCCATAATCGTTCCGTTATTTCTCCATGAATATTACAACCTCTATTTTATATTTTGCAAATAATGTAAGAAAATTAAAAGAAAAAACACTTCAAAGGTTTCAGTTTTCTCTTTTAAAAGCTTAAGAACTTCACTCACAGAAACCTTATGGTTAATCATTATTTCACTTCTCAATACATAGTTAACACAATGTTCTAATTAAAATTAAACTAAATATTTCAACAGCAACATATTCCTGATCTCCCTCTCTCTCTAAACGTTAAATACATGCCCAAGATCCCCCGCTTTTGTTCCTCCCCCACACACAGAGAAGACTCTAAATATTAATTTATAAATTACAAATCCACATAACATCTATGAGTTGAAAAGCCAACGCCTTTATTCCACGTATGGGCCCTAGACCAAAACATCTTAAATTCCACCTCACCATGGGCTGAAAAATTCTCAGTTCTCCAGTTCACCTTACCATTATAAATCAGGCACCTCAATCTCCAAATAAAAGCCAGAGATCAACCTATACTAAGTGCACAATCCCCCCCTTCCCACCATTTATTCCTCCTAAAACCATACACAAACCAGCTGTGCTGGCCATATACCCAACATATGCTGGAAGAGTGGCTTAAATGAAAAACCATACTGTTGTAATTCATTTGCACAAAAGGGAAAGATTTCACTGAGGTGGCATAATGGTAGTATTTCCTCCTTTTTCCCTCCGTTTGTCTGTCTTGTCTATTTAGATCCTAAGGTCCTTGAATAGTGTCCTTCTCTTACTAGGCATGCAGACATCTCTCTGCAGTGTTGTTGTAGCCATGCTGGTTCTCAGGATGTTAGAGAGACAAGGTGGGTGAAGTAATATCTTTTACTGGACCCAAGCCTCATACCCTTAGACCATGGGGAAGTTTGGATCCACATCTGAACTTCATAGCTTCCTCCTCCATTTTCAATGGACCAAATTAAGATCTGAACAATTCCAAACTTTGGTGTAATTTGCATCCAGAACCAAACTTTGTGGTATGGGCCATCTCTCATCTGAACTTTAGGTTTGCTCATAACTAGGTCTATAGTTCATAATTATATGTGATCAATTAAGGACATGATTAGACAAAGTACTTAAGCATGTGCTTAAAGTTGAGTGCATGCTTATGTGCTTTGCTGAACTGGGCCCCAAACCATTATCTTATGTAGTCTCCAACTGATGGTGCTTTGCTGAATTGGTGCCCAAGTCACTACATTACCCAGACTACAGTTAACTGTAATTAACTGTAAACTGCTTGATTACACCTTGAATATGAAAGGCACTATAAGAAAATCATGTGCTAAATGTGTCATAATCATTTTTTTCCATCAAGGATAATAAAGATCATATGTGAATAATATTAAAATAATTTTATTTTACAGTCATTTATTTCTTTTTAGATGTAGCTGTATAAATAACTTAATAACCAAGAAAATGATTTGGTTGTTTTATGATGCCATTCAGAATTTTTTTAAACTTAAAACACAGATGCAAAAGAAATATCACCCTGATATGCAGGTTATATCTGTCATTCTAAAGTAGCTGGAACAATTTCATGATAGGGGAAAAAAGCATTATTGGATCTAAGATAAATTTTGTATAGACTGTATTAAATTTACATTGATCCATATGCAAAATAATTTGTTTACAATATGAACTGAGACTTATAAATGCAGCCTAACTCAATAAACATGAAGACTGGAAAACAACAGCTGTATGGTTATTAACACATTAAGCCATTAAAAATATTAAATGTTGCATGTGTAGTTTGATTTATAAACAGTGAAATTAACCCTTTAAATTTGTTTGGACACAGGAGACCTGATTTTGAAAAATGGAAGCATTCAATTACTGGAGCTTAAATTAGGCATGTACACATGTGCAATCATAGTATTTGTGTGCATAAATTAGGTATAATATTGACCACAGCCATCTGCTAAAATTATGTTGGAAAAGGAATACCGCTCTCACAATTAAAATTTCTCTCTGCCTCATTCTATTGCCCTTTCTGTAAAATGGGTATTCTAACACTTACATAACTGACAGTGCTGCTCTTGGACCCTTAACTAGAGCCTGGAAAGTGCTCTGAGATGCTTGAATGAAAGGGGCCATATAAGTGCAACAGTATTAATGTTAGCTATGCAGTGGCACCTTTATGGCCATATGAAATGCAATATTTGTCGTATTGTACAACTAAACTTGAAAGTTCAGTGCATGCTACAATTATGAGAAAGGGCAATTTAATGTAGTTAATTAAAGTGAAAAAGAAATATTCCTTTTGTTTCTCTACAGGAGAGACTAAAATAAAACTTAAGACATAACATATATATAGATAGATAGATAGATAGATAGATCGATCACTATAAATCAATGTTATGCAATAGTAATTTCAATTATAACTTTAAGTTGAACACTAAAATGATGTAAAAATCAATGAATGTGCTCAAGGCAAAACAAGCAACAACATGAAACATTTTTAGAGCTGGGGGTAAAATTGACATCTTTTCTGACATACTAGGACTTCTAAACTCTCACAAAGGAGCCACAAATATTCCTTTTTGATTTGGAGAATCCCTAACGCACACAAAAAGAGCATACTGGCTCTGTGACATCAAGGCACATTTTACACCAGTGAATGGAGTTGTCCGGTTCAGCCCTAATCATTCCCTGACATTGCACCTGACTTACACAAAGCATTAAAGTATTTTTTGTGGATTTCCATTTTTTTAATGTGCACCAAAAATGTTAATTTTTTGTTAGGTTGTGGAGTGTTGGATTCTGAAAATGTATTTGGAAATTATTTTGTGACTGGGCTGTCTCTGTACATCTTAACTTGCCCAAACATTGAGGGTTTCAAAATGGGATACATATTTTACAATTATAACTAGGTCTTGGTTCCCAAAAAGAGAGAAGGAAAAGGGGAAAGGAAAAGAACTGATTCAAGAATGATGAAGATGCTGGAAAGATAGGAAGGCCTCACTCTTTTGATCTAAATAAAGAAAACATAACAGGCACAGAGGAACACAGGTGTCTTTTTCATTGCAAACTTTTGAAAAACATATGTAACCTTACCCTAAGACTCTCCCATTCCCCCGTCCTAAACAGATTTAAGAACCAAACCTCCAGGAATTTTATCTTCTAGTCTTAACTCTTTATCCACTTTCACCTCTCCATCAGTACATTCAGTATTTTTAACTGTAGCTCTTAGCCAACACAGGACCAACATAGTAGCAACCAACTTCCTCTTTAATATTTCTTATTTCAGTAGATATAGTTTGAATTCTCCTTCTTTCAAAACTATTACTATTCTAAGGATAAATTACTTGATGCAGAAATTACATTTTTATGACAAGAAGCAAAACATGGGTAGTAAAATAAGCAAATTGCAAAAAAAAAAAAAAAAAAAAAAGAACAGCAGATAACCCCGGGACAGCTGTTGGCGAGAAAGGGGACTGAGCTAAGGTTATGAGCATCTGGATACGAAAACGGGACAGAAGCAGGTTTGGGCAGAGGTCAGGGGTACTTAATTTTGAAGGGCACTTGCAGGAATAGCTGTATGTGATAAAGGATGACATGGTTATAAGCATGCCTATTTGGGGAAGGTCAGAGTGTGGATAGCATATGTTACCAGAGTCATTTCTTCTTTGCAGAGAGAGATTGCAAAACAAGTAGGGGCAAGTAGCTCTGAGAAAAGGAATCTACAGTGCATGGAATTTCTCTTCGAGAGAAGAGACATGAATGGCTGTTAAGTAGCTGGCAGAGAAAAGAGGAAGAGGGATTGTGTGAAGGGAGCACTTGGAGGAGCCTCTGAAATATATACATAGGCATACATTTTCAAAGTAACTATTGATTTTGGACATCTCCATTTTTTGTGTCCTCACCCAGCACTTTCTGAGAATTGTCCCCTTTAAAGTGTTTTAAGTTGGGCAACCAAAATCACTAGTTACTTCTGAAAATTTAGACCACACTTTTTTTCCCTTTTCTTTTGAAACTGGAGGTCTAAGAGCTCACACAGCTCAGGGGACTCTTTTATTTTAACCCCTGAAAGAAAGAGAGGGAGGTGGAAAAGGTAGTTTCACAGCATTGAGCAGGATTCAAGGCACGCTGTTCCCAGACAGAAACAAAGCTTAAATACTATCTATTCATAATTTAGTGAATTTAGTGCAAAGAAAGTTTCACTCGTTTTATATTATTTTTTAGTTATGAACAACCATATGACTCCAGGACTAGTTTCTCTTGCTGAGAAGAAAGGATCTCAATAAAGGGAAAAAGGAAAATTTAACATTGCACAATAAAAATAAACTGATTTCAGTCTAAGCCCCTTCAATGTAAGAATGGTTATCAAAGAGAAAAGGGAGATAAGAAAACATTTAATGATCAGAACACCATATTACTGTGTCACTAATGGGACAGGTCACGTAACACATTTAAGAGGCTCAAGTCACTGAACAGTAATAACCTAGAGACTGGAGGTCACTTGTGCAGTTTTTAAACTCCAGCTGGAATAATATACATAAATAAATAATATATAGATATATGAGGTAAGGAAACACGGAAACTTCACAGTCTTGTCAACATTTGTAGAAATAATAAGCCACTCCTGCCATTTAGAGCGAGCCCAATCATTTGTGTAACTAAATGCACAAAACCCTCCTTCCAAACCATCTTTCAACTAGATGATCCACCCACGTTACAAAGTTGTTTCTCTTGTACAGGGCATCCCCCAAGCATAATGTGATACGACACCCCTTATTTATTCCAGAGGTCTGAAGCCAACTCGTGCATTTGAAGACTAGAATTTAAGGTGTCTTCTGAAAAGAGAACACAGTGAAACACAATAAAAATGCGTTTGTTTTTCTTACACAACTACTGGAAAAAAATAGAACCAGGAAGATACCCTCCAACTATGTTTTTTATTCCTGAAGAAATAGAAGAAGGTGAAGTTAGATTTTAAGTGGCATCTCCCCACTTTGCTCTGCAGACAAATTGTTGGCTTATCCTTTGTGTTCTTTCTGAACATGATGCCTATGTTCTTCCCTTGAGAAATGCAACTCTTTGTCATTCATTAATCCATAGGAATAGCTCAGTTGTATTGAAATACCCCCAAAGGTCTGCTAATTAAGTGGAAAATGATATATGATGGTCAATTTTATAAAGTTTCCTTATTATACATTTACCAGGTAATGGGTACCACTATGTGAAAGGACTAACTGATGATGAGCCATGGAATACTGCTCCACAAAAAACAACTGTTAAATCTACCCATAAGGTTGACTGAAGCAAGAATGTGCATTAAGAGCAATGGTAAAGTGGTATCGGGGTTACTTATCCTTAGAGACTCTCGTTATCTGATAAATATTTAAGTAATGTTTATTATTTCATTAAACAAGACTTTTCTCTTTGAAAATAAAATATAATGGAGTTTCTGTGGAAATATAAATTTCTAATGTCATCAGATCTGGATATTGCATGGTTTCTGCTTTCCCAGAGTCAGGCTGAGAACAAAGTCTTTAAGATTCAATCTGGGCAAGACAGAAACGATGCTAATGGCTAGAGAGAAAGAGGATAATTTTTACACTAGCTAATGGAAGGGTCTGATTTGCCCTTCATTCAAGAGGTTCGCCATGAGGATGTTCCTGAATCCCAGTCTGTTCTTATAATCTCTAGTCACTTTGGAAACTAGAACTGCAGTGGGTTAGGTAGTTGTGAATATTTCGTTTGGATCCAGAGCTTGGCAATATTATACTGGATTATTGCAGTGTGTTCAGAGTTGGGCTACTCTTGAAAACCAGACAGAAGGTAAGGCCATAAAATGAAGCTACTTGTAGCATATAGAACAGTTTTATCTACACAGAATACATCTTACCACTTCTCCAATAACTTCACTGTCTTGTCATTTTCTTCCAGGTGCCTTTAAAGGTGTTGACCTTGATCCATAAAAACCTTGGGTCAGAGCTGTCAGGAGATCACTTCTCCCTCAGTGAGTGATTGTGAGAGCTGAGGACAGGTCAGGTTTAAAAGTTTTGAAGGTTGGTGGCAAAGTGTTCAGAATGCATGGCCCTTGACTCAGATTCATTTGTCTCACTGGTCCAGTTGAGCTGGAATCTCTTGATCATGAGGGCACAAGAAAAGACCTTTCTGTTTTCTCACATGTTCTCCTGAGGGATGAATAAATGGTCATGACTAGAGGCCTGTGGATTTTTAGGCTTGGCTTTTACACACAACCCTCATGTTGTCTCTTGCTGAATCTTGGAAAAGAAGCAAAATTACTTTTTAATTTCTTTTATTTTTTATATACATAAAGCCTGAGATGTGCAATGGGGTTTTAAATCTAAAAAATTATTGGTAACCAATACAGAACATTTAGAGGCACTAAGAGCAAGGAATAAAAGGCACATACCTATCGCTCACATGCAATGCTAGAAAATGGATTGCTAATGGAGAGACATCTATGGACTTAAGGCTGCTATATTAGATGCTCTGTTAGGAGCAGTGTCTGATTGAATTTGTATTCCTAGCTTGTTGGTGCACCAGTATCTAACATACTTGCTAGCTAAGGAGCTCTGCTGGTGTTATAGATGATTTGAGAAGAGAACATAGACAATGGAGGGTGAGGAGGAAAGACTATAAAATGATTCAGGATTCCTCCAGAGGCAGAAGAGAAAACATCAGCTTCTTTTGTATCTTCACAGAGTGAAACTAGAAAGGGCATTAAAAGAACCCTTCTTGGAGACGTAATCAAACTCTTACATTTAACAGCATTAATGTTAAGTATGCAAACGTTCATCCCACTGATCATTATGGTATCAAGAACTAATTTTCCTCTTTTTAAGAGCTTATATGTCACATCACACCCCTTGGGCCTTCCAGAGATGTATTTAAATGCCTAACTGGGGGGAAAAGAAAAGCATTCCAGACAGTCAGGTGTTACTGATTCACCCATTACAAGTTCAGTTATAAAATATCCCACACAATGGTAAAACATTTCAGTCATTAGAAGATCATAAATAGATTAAGATGACATTCTAAATTACTTTGACTGTGTGTGTATAAAATTTACATTGCTCATCACAATATCCCAGGTGTCTGTGACTCTGATTATCTGAAGTTAAAGATAAAGTGCATGTGCTATTTGTTCTGAGAATTTAGAAATGACAGAACCATACACTGTGAATGTAACGTCCCTCATGAGACAGGAGAGAATTTTACATTTATTTGTAACAAAATTCATTTATTGTTACCTCAGCGAAAATAAATCCTTGTTTCATTTTATTTTTAAGTGCAAGTTTGAAGTAGGCATGCATGCATAAATATAAAATGGTAAAAGGTATCAAGGACTTTTAAGTTTCATAAACTCCTATGTTTCAACTAAGGTAAAGCATTAATTAAAAAAGAAATAACATTTCATATTTCTATGGGTGTCTTAATATTAAAAACTGCCAAGGGATTTTTCCAATCATAAATTATTCTCTCTCACTTTAATTTTTACACACACACACACACACACACACACACACACACACACACACACGTACGTCTATATACAATGTGCGTGCATATCATCTTCTTCACTTCTGCAGTGTTTCTATGAGCTATTAAATAAGAACTGTGTTTTATCCTGGAAATGGCTCTCTGCCATTTCAACTTACATCTTCTAAAGCCTTCTCCTGGCAGCTCAGCGTGGCAGTTAGAGCCGTGCACAGGACATTTTTAATCCCACTCCCACTGTTATGGCAGCAGGTCCTGCTGGACCCCTGGGATCCCAGTCCCACTGAAGGGCTCTGTTATAAGTTACACTCATTTGAGCTTCCTTGCACATTAGTAAATAGATGAAAGTGGATTTAAGGCAGCCTAAAGAACTTCAAAAGTCACAGTAGCATGTGGCCTGGATAGAACCAGTTGTGTGTTTGGAAGCAGGTCCTTTCACCCCTCTGTGCTTATTTCTCCTCCCACCATTTTCAGGCTTCTTTTTTTAGACTGTCAATTCTTCAGTGCAAGGACTGTCACATTGTGTGTAAGTATGGTGCCTATCACAATGGGCTTGTGTCTCTAGTCCCTACTGAAATATAAACAACAACTTGTCCTCCTGTCTCTCTCCAGTTCCAGGAATTGTTTTGCTTCAGCTTCTCTTCGTCTATATAACTTTATGAATGAAATCCTGGTCCTATTGAAATCAAGGGGAGATTTGCCATTGAATTCAATGGGGCCAGGATTTCATCTTATGTTTTTACTCTTCCTCAAATGAAATATAAATTGTTCTAAACAATATATAAAAATATGCCAGGGGCCCCTACCAAAATTCATGTCACAAGAAACCCTACAATAATAAATCAGTAACAGGCAAAGCATTTCCATGCAGCAAACATTTTAGTATTAAGTTTCCAAGTATGTAGAAATAAACAGTGTGTTAAAAAAATTATGATCATCATCCTTTTTAGAAACAAATTTGTTCTAGCTTTCCCAGCTATACAACTCAGATTAATAATTTAGGGCACCAGAGCCAGGCAAGCACCAGAAAGAAGGGAACTACTTTCTCTTGTGCACGCAAACTACATGGGCATGGGATCAGTTCCCATATTATGCCTCCCATATTATCTCACTGTTGAGGAATGTTATAGCGAGATAGACTTCAAAGGACCAGAAATCCACACAGCTTTTGCCAAACGCTGACTTTTGCCATCTGGGTTTCAGGTGTTCCTATGCTCCTCTTTCTTGCATAACTACAGCTCTTTCATGTTGTGTTAATGTTTTTTCTGCTATGATGTACCATGTGGAGGCTGCTATTCACTTCACAGACAAAGGACAAGCTCGATATTATTTGTAGTCTAAATGCTACCTGAACACACTATGTGGTGGTAAAGCGTGCTCAGAAGTAAAAGAAATAGAACTAAATCTAATATGTAGCTTTTGTTCATCTGTAGATTTCAAAAAGCTTTACAGAGGAAGGCAAGTACCACTATCCCATTTTACAGATGGGGAAAATGGGATCCAAGGTCATACAGTCGATCAGTGGCAGAGCCAGCAAGAGAACCTGGATCATTCTAGGGTAGTCTGGCAAACTGGGCTCAGTACAATATGTATTTTCTTATTTTTTAGAGTAGCAGTAACCAAAAAGTTCATATTTGATAGGGACACTCTAAATGCTATTCCAAAATCAGACAGACATATATATAGAGAGAAATAATGCTTAAAAAAAGTCTGTCAATACCTGTCTAGATTTTTTAAATGAATTAGTTTCAGCCATGGCCACGCCCCACTGCTCTTCATCTTCCACAAAAATCTGAGAGATCAAATTGTAATGTCATTATTATTCATTGAAAAAATAAGCGTTAGTCATATCTGCAAGCATCTGTGGAATGCAGATTTGAAATTTACAAGTACTAATATTGAGAAATGCTTGTAGGCTCATCCAGACCCCAATTCTGCAGTGTATATATTTATGTCCATAGGTGCTGGAACTCCTGCACCCCGCTGCTTGAAGTACTAGTAACAACCCAAATAAATGGTTTCTGCCATCAGCACCCCCATTATAAAAATTGTTCCAGCACCACTGTTTATGTCCATCCTTGTTCAGCAAAGCACGTAAGCACACAATTATCTTTAGGTATGTACTTAAGTCCCATTTAAATCAACTGGATTCATGCATGGGCCTAAAGTCAAGGATCTCCTTAAGTGCTTTGCTGACTACAAATAGGATGCTGACTTGGGAGCTTAATACTTTGGAATGTATTTGACCAGTCACAACTAACACCACAGTTCAAATTTCAAACACTGAGTGCAAACACAATCTGGCCACAACCTAATTCACAGAGTATTAAAAAACCCCAACTAAATCACAATTTGCTGGCAGATATTCAAAGTACCGAAATCCTTCAGATAATGATTTGCTGTGAACAAATTTTCTCAGTTTATTATATTATTTCATATGCTCCTTATTGGGACAAACAAGAGAAACTTTTAACATTAATTTCCACACAAATAAAATGAAAGCTTTTAGAACCTGAAATTATGGAGAGGTCACTAGAATAGATGACATTATTGCAGACTGTCTTGTTATTTATTTATGTTAATGCACACTAGATCTTGAAGGAATGCTTATTGTCAGCTGTGATGCCACTCTGTATTTAGATGCAGAGCATGACACCAATAATATTCTGCCTTAACCCCTCTGATAAAGAATAATTTCTTAGCTGCTGCTTATGGGTTATACCCACAGAAGTAAACACAACGTTACACAGGTGCAAAACATCACACTTTCAGAAAGGGTGAACACAGAATCCCATAAACTCTTGGTAGGCAGAGATTTTATTAGCTACCTTGACAGCAAAGGCCCATATTCAAACAATCACCGCCCCCTCCACCACCAAAAAGATCCCCGTTCCTAGGCCACAGAATTCCTGATAAAACGTGACTACTGCAGTCTTGAGTGCATGTGTCCTTTTTGTTGCATCAGGTCCTTAGGAAATACTAGCAGGCAGCAGGATAATTTCAAATTTATGAGGAGGAAGGAGAGTGGCACTTCCTTCTTATGGGGGACTTTCAATAGTGAACAACCTTATAAATCTTGGTGGCTAATTATGTGTACATTTAAAATGATATGGGTGAACCAGCACAGATCAATGTGGGAACTTCGTTCCATCTTCTGAGACAACTATGGGCATCTACCTTATGTTAACAGAATCTGAATCTTTTTCCTTTCTTGGATTCCAGCTATCATGACACAATTTATACTAAACCTTTAAACAGCTGCTGCACATTCTGTCCTGCTGTCATTCCTGGAGTAAAGCACAAAATGGTTTTTGATATTTCAGCTTAGTTTCAAGGGGAAAAAATCAGTTTTTTAATGGCAGCAGCAACTGTCCCCCGTGACGCCAGACACAACCTGTTAGCTGTTCCGTGGCCTCCTCACTGCTAGGGGAAGCATGAGAAACATCATGCCCGAACCTTCTTCAACCCAGTAAAATGAGACTGTTGAAACTGGTATCTAACTCCTGACCCCATACTGCCATTGGGGCAATTTGCAGGAGTTGCCAGTTTCCACTGTCAAAATCTTTTTGGACATACCTGCAACATCACAGCTTAGCAGACCTTTTCTTTTGCTAACTGGATAGTCATTACCAGTTCTTATGTGAAATAAATATTTTTTTATCAGATTTATTCCTACAACTGAAGCAATTGGCAAACAACAAACAATTGATTCAATTTAGTTTTTCTTCCTTTGTTTCACACAGAAAGGTAATGAATTAAGTACGGGTTAGTGATTACAGCACAAGTGTGAAAATCAGGAGTTCTGATCGTTGTGAGATCTCAACCACCCACAAAATCTGAAAGCTATAATAAGAGTCTAGTCTATTAATGAGAATTGGGAGCTTCACCACTTTGCTCATTGTGGCACATTAAAATAAATCACAACCAGACGGTTTCTCAGTTTCCCCATATATAAAACAGGGATAATACCTGACAGGAATGCTATAGGATTACATTCCTCTAACATTTATAAAATGTTATGAACTTCTTGGATTTTTTTTTTTGGGGGGGGGGGGGGGGGGGGTAAAAGGGGCTGATCCAAAGCCCACTGAAGTCAACTGGAATCTTCTCCACTGATTTCAATGGGCTTTAGATCAGGCCCTAAACACTTGCAAAATCTTATTCACTATCAGGCAAAAAGGAAGAAAAATCTCAAAATTTGATACACGCACAAAACATATTATTTCATGCTATTTTGCAACTCAGATGTTAGTAGTTTCAACAAATGGTCAATTTTATGTTGAAGCCTATGGCCATTCAATTTTTTGACAGGTTCCAGTGATTTTTTGGGGGGCAGGTGTGAATTTTGAATTTGAGAATTGAGATTTTGGAAGGAAAAATGTGGTATGACAAACACCACTTTTAACTAGGCCTCTTTTTATTTATATTTCATCCAGAAACAACATACAGTATTACAGGGAAGTGCAAAGTGACCTGAGTCTTTATCACTCCACCGATTACCTCAAAACAGACCCTCTCTGAGATAAGAAATTATTCCATCTCAATGAAAGATCAATTTGGGTATCCATAGCAAAGATTTTACAATATGCATGTCTGAGATGAATTATATTTAGTGCTTTAGAATTTCTGTTGTTTCATGCGGGATTTCAACACTAGCGAACACATTCATTTCTCTTTCATATGTCTTCCATAGTTTTCATCAAGTAATTTAAACAATATTCTCCTGAAATCAAGTCTCCTGCTATTTGAACTTGTTTCTATTTGTGGCATAATAATTAGTTTCAAGCGATTGATGACATCAGGAGAATATTTTGACTTCATTGCATAAACTGTATTATGAAAGAAAATTCCCCTTTTTGCCTCTCCTTAAATAAAACTAAACTTAGGCATGATTCCTCCTGATTACGAACGCCTCCTGAGATAACTGATGGGGGCTGACGGTGCTGAGCATCTCCCAGAGATGCTCTGAGTCTAGAGGGATTAGGCTCTTTATTAGCAAAAAGGAATGTAAAAACCACTTGGATCAGTAACCACATTGCATATTCTGCTTTTCTCTTTTTAATGTTTGCACCAATGTGGAAGTCTCTTTTTAGCAACAGCTGAAGCCATTCAGTTTTATTGGAGATTTCATGTTGGACTTCAACCTGATCTTGAGTCAACGGACCAATAAACCCAATCCATGTAACCCAAAGGTATCATAAACATTTGTGATTTTGTTTTTAAAGCACTCAACCATGTAAATCACAATTTAATTTAAATGCAAAAAGCTTCATTGCAATATTGAGCAGGAGCTGCTATATGAAGCACTGCAAAGATATGTCTGCTAATGCCAATTTCCATGCAAAACCTGAAGTGAGTCAAGACCACTAATATCTACAACAACAACAACAACAACAACAATGTGGCTATAAAATATGCAATGCCACTACTATACTTAACCACTGCATTAAAAAATTGAAGTCTTTGCCTAAAATAAGGAATGCAGTTGAATTTCAATCAAAAAATGTAAATGAAACCAGTTCAAAGCCAGTGTGAGCCAGTAAAAGTCACTTAGAAATGCCTCTAAGCTTTTTGTAAGCGAGCACATAAGACAAGAAGAACATCAGTGACTTAGTCTTTGGCCTTCTAACCAGGAAAGGACTTGTGAAGGTGAATGGTTTACAGACGAAGGGATATAAAAGAGACAAAACCAGGATAAAAATTAAATAAAAAGTAGCTGTCTTAAACTGTAATTGCACTCCTCTGCTGAGCATGCTTTCAGATATATAAATGTGATTTACCATCAGCTTGCAACTACAAATCAGGTCTTAAGAAACACTTGTGCTATGAAATTGTTTAATCTCATCAAGCTCTGCTTTCACAGCAAGCCATAAATCACAAAGTCTTTGTTATCATAGACCTCCATGAGCGCCTCTCGGGCAGGCAATGGATCGTGGGTATATATAATCCTGACTGCACAAACAGTGGGGTCGTTGCAGGCTGAAATACTTTCATAATAGCCACTGTGCAGCTGGTGGAACACAAGCCTATGATGGATATCTCATTTCCTACAGTCGGCATCTATTTCGAGCAAATTATTACCACATAAATTTCTTGTCAACAGAAACGGCCAATTAATTAAGTTAAAAATTTACTCGTGATCACATCTACAAACCAAATAGAACTGCAAGGCAATTTTCCAGTTACTGAATATACTGCAGGTCAGTTTAATGAATAATTTTTAACTTTGTCATAAACTCAAAGACAGGCTAATATCTTGAGGAACCTGAATGGAGAGCAGCTGCTGACAGATTTACATGAAATATATTTATGTGGATTTTGATTGCTGACATCTGGGGACAGAAATAAACTTTATACAATTACAGAAGCATCTTTACAGGAATATAAGAATTTTTCTCCCCTAAAAACTATGCAAGTTCTTTCCTAAAATGTATATAAATATGAAGAGTGCTTAAAAAGATACAGAACTGGTCCTAGGGAAAAAAAAATGCATTAAACTCTTACGCTAGTGAGTGGTTCATTATCAGAGCTGAGAACTATAATAGGTAAAACACTGTCAATTATGCTTACTTTTAAAATTACTTTATTTCCAAGCTTTTAATAGCACACTTTGCACTCATATTTATCACACACACACACAAACACATTACACAGTCATAATTAGTGGGCGGAAATAATTGGGAGTTCTCTCACCCCCATCCCCGCCAACAATGAATAAAAATGATTCTTTCCACAATTTCTTTATTCTACTTTATACATGTCTAGTAGTGCAGAGCAAGAGAAAATTTAGAACTACGTCCTCCATACAAGTCAAGGTGGGCAGACCGACACAGACATGAATACAACTACTTACTTTCGATTATTAAAGACATAAAACTGGTGTGCATGAGAACAGGCCCATTTGAAAGTACTTCATATTTTTTACTATAACCTCCCCTCCCACCCCCCTCCTGGAGTGAAAGCAAACACATTTCTCAGTCCCAACAAGCAATGTGACAAAATAGCTTTTTTCTAACTGATAAAAAGCAGGGGACTGCTAATGGGCTAAGGAGTCTTTCACCTCTAGTTTGATGGTTCAAATTTATCTCAGGTAGGTAGTGATCAACAGTAATTACCATTTGAAGACCTTCTGGCAACCGGTAGCCTACGTGAAATGAAGATTTTCTTCTTTTTAAAACTTCGTAGTGATTTTTTTTTAATTTAACACAAACATCTATATGGTAGGTGCCTAAACCTAGCTCTGGATACCTTTGATAGAAATTAAAAGTGCAATCACATACAGAATTGAACAGGAACATCTCTTTGCACCATGCCAGGGAAACATGCAGAGAGTGGAAATCTGAATAATCTATGGAAGCCACAAATAACATCCCCCAACTGTGCTGCTCCCTCTCCAAAAGCATGGGTAAACAGACGGGCCTTGTAGAGCACCCTGAAGGTCAATAGGTTGGGGCAACTGCAGACCAAGGCAAGGAGTAAGTGCCACAGTATAGAGACCCTTCTGGAAAATGCCTTTATGATACTGAGGGATACCAGCCTAAGCACCTACAGTAATTGCAACTGGACAGTATTATATGGGGAAAGAGGTAATCACTCAAGTAGGCCAGATCCAAGCTATTTAGGGTTTACAGGTCATAAACAACACCTTAAAGTCTACCCAGAAACTAACAGGCAGCCTGCACAGATTCCTTAGCACTGGTGTCTTGTGCTTCCAGTGATATACAAAGTGTGATACACCGCTGCACATCCTGAACCAGCTTCATTTTCTTGGTTGATTTAAGACATAGCTTTATGTAGAGCACAGTGCAAGGTTCTGTTCTTGAAGTGAACAGCCATGGCTCGCAAGGTCTGTAGCCAAAAGAAAAGGTCACAACCTCTGGGTAAGGTAGAGATGAAAAAAACGCTCCTTAGCATTGAAGTACATGATGGTCCAGCAGCAGCTGAGGATCCAGCAATACCCAGAGATTGCAAAATCCATTACCAAATGGCAGAATTACACAGCCGATCAGTGGGGTAGATATGATCACCACATTTCTGGCTACTTTTCCCTTAACCTCAGTCCTACCTATCTTAGATAGCTAGCCATCCATCCCTTAATCTCTACCAATCACCAGGTAAGATGTTCAACAGCATGGCCAGATTGCATGAGAAAAGAGATAGAGAGTTGGACTCATCAAACAGTGAATGAATTCTGTGCATGCCCGGTAACTCTACCAATGCCCCTTATACATGTTGAAGGTAGTGAAAGGATAACTTGGATGCCTGTGAAATCCCACGAGAGCATTTTTGATTCACAAGAGCAAGTACACAACAGAGGAACAGAGTTCTAAAGTATGCTGTATGACTTCTTTTCACCAGATCTATAACACAGACCTTTCCTGAGTTTTGGTTTTAAAATGTTACAAAGCTGTGTCTTTAACCTTTAACCAGAGGTCTAATGGCATGGATCAAGGAGATTTTTTTATGTGTGTCTGTGTTTTCGAAGAGTCAGTCAGAAGCCTTTATTATAGTTTCTGTTAGACTTCCCCCTGTTAGTTACTCCAGTGTGACCTCTCTCTGAGTTCCCAACTCTCGAGACACTTTGTTTTTTTCAATAAAAAAAGGAAATAGTTGGTAGTTTTACAAAAGATCAACAAAAACAAAAAAGAGGAACAAATTTCAAACACTTCTTAATTTAGGCCACACTTCAGCAAAACATTTAAGCACATGCTTAACTTTAAGCACAAACGTAAGTCCAACCCTATTCAACAAAGCACTTAAACATATGTTT
The DNA here is from genome assembly GCF_026122565.2 of Emydura macquarii macquarii. NCBI lineage: Eukaryota > Metazoa > Chordata > Testudines > Chelidae > Emydura > Emydura macquarii. Next base: position 9,605,655 of record NW_027130204.1, on the reverse strand, counting down.
AACTTCAAACATCTTCTTAAGTGCTTTGCTGAACTGGGGCCATAGATGAAGTATTTCTAATAATAATTTTTAAAGCTGTTAAATGAAATTATGTTTTGTGAAAAAAATTAGGATTTCTTCTAAATTTTCATGACATTTTCGAATGTATCTAATTTTCAGCCAGACAGTCAGAAAACCAAAAAACTGGATTTTTTCATTTCCCTCCCTTCCACACCCTTTTGCTCCCCCTTTCTTCTAGTGCAAAATAGAGAGTGAAAAAAGGGGAAGAGACAAAAAAAAGGAGAGAAACAGAAGGAAACCAGAAAGCAAATTATTAATTGTTTTCATTTTTTTTATTGGAGAAAAAATTAGAAAATTTTGAAAAAAACAAAATTTTTCCATAAAATGTTTTGACCAACTGTTGCCATTGTATTGCATTAGATAATATTTCCTGAATGGAATATGAATAGGTATGCATCATTGAAAGGTCTTTCTTCCAAAGCTGCAACTGATTGGATTTATGGCAAGTGGTGGAGTGGACAATGAAAACAACTCCATTTTTAAGGATGGGTTGGGAAAATCTTTTTGTGCCAGCCTTTCTGGGTTTTGTTAGCTTTTCAGGTTGCATCTGAACTGAATACTTGATTAGTGCAAACAGGACAGTAAGCAAGGACAGTAAAGTGCTGTCTGTGCTCTCTGTGTGCATTGGGTGAAAATGGATTTTTCATTTCATGCATCATTTACAACTTGTTACAATGATTCCATGAAGTCAATAGGCTTTGAGAATTTAGGGCCTGATCCTGAGAGATGAACAATCACAACTCCCACCTAAGGAAATAGGTGTTCTGGGTGCTCAGATTCTCTTGGGATCAGGACCTTAAATTCCAGAGGGGAAAAGCTTGGTTGGGTGTGAGGGGGTATTTTTGCAAGTTATAACTAGGGTTACGCCAAGTTGTTTCAGCACTTGTGAAATTGAATTAATTTGGATAAAACAGCAAAAACATAAAAGAATGTCCTTAAATAAATAAGTGTGCTTGAAGAATGGACCTTGTCATGCTTTATGTCGTACTTGGGGGACGTTCACTCTGCCAGAATGGATGTGTAGTTGAGCCTGGTTTACCAATTTTTTTCCCCCCAAAATAAAACAATTTTGCTGAGATTTCATGAAACTATATGGGGCTTACTCAATATATCTAGCCATGAGAGCCATCACAAGCAATTGTACTTCCCAAACCAAGGTATACCTTTCTAACTCCTATATTAACTGACCTCATACTAGTGACACTAATCCCAGGGTGAAGAGTGAGCTTCAAGAGGGGCAAAAAGCAGAGGGACACCAACACAATGGTTTAGAGCAGTGTTTCTCAATTAAATTTAGCAAAGCTTTTGATACTGTCTCTCACAGTATTCTTATCAGCAAGTTAAAGTAGTATGGGTTGGATGAATGGACTATAAAATGGATAGAGAACTGGCTAGAGCATAGGGCTCAACGAGTAGTGATCAATGGCTCCATGTCTAGCTGGCAACCGGTCACAAGTGGAGTTCCCCAGGGGTCGGTCCTGGGGCCGGTTTTGTTCAACATCTTCATTAATGATCTGGAGGATGGGGTAGATTGCACCCTCAGCAAGTTTGCGGGGGGAGTGGTAGATACCCTGGAAGGTAGGGATAGGATACAGAGTGACCTAAACAAACTGGAGGATTGGGCCAAAAGAAATCTAATGAGGTTCAACAAGGACAAGTGCAGGGTCCTCCAAGAATCCCATGCACAGCTATAGACTGGGGACCGACGAGCTGGGCAGCAGCTTTGCAGAAAAGGACCTGGGGGTAACAGTGGATAAAAAGCTGGATATGAGTCAGCAGTGTGCCCTGGTTGTCAAGAAGGCTAATAGCATATTGGGCTGCATTAGGAGGGGCATTGCCAGCAGGTCGCGGGAAGTGATTATTCCCCTCTATTCGGCATTGGTGAGGCCACATTTAGAATATTGTGTCTAGTTTTGGGCCCCCCACTACAAAAAGGATGTGGACAAGTTGGAGAGAGTACAGCAGAGGGCAACAAAAACGATTAGGGGGCTGGAGCACAGGACTTATGAGGAGAGGCTGAAGGAATGGGGCTTGTTAAGTCTGCAAAAGAGAAGAATGAGGGGGGATTTGATAGCGGCCTTTAACTACCTAAAAGGGGGTTCCAGGGAGGATGGGGTTAGGCTGTTTTCGGTGGTGGCAGATGACAGAACAAGGAGCAACGGTCTCAAGTTGCAGGGCGAGGGAGGTCTAGGTTGGACATTAGGAAAAAGTTTTTCACTAGGAGGGTGGTGAAGCACTGGAATGGGTTACCTAGAGAGGTGGTGGAATCTCCATCTTTAAAGGTTTTTAAGCTGAGGCTTGACAAAGCCCTGGCTGGGATGATATAGCTGAGGTTAGTCCTGCTTTGAGCAGGGGGTTGGACTAGATGACCTCCTGAGGTCCCTTCCAACTCTAATATTCTATGATTCTATAAATTTGGCCATGGAACCCTTTTGAACTCCATAAATAATTGCGGAACCCCCCAAACTCTTAACAGTCTTAAAATGTCGAAATAAGCAAACATCAGCTTTTCTCAATTAATTACACTTACATTACACTTACACTCGATACCCTCCGCCGAAAAATCCGGGACATCTTCCCTTTTTCGGCGGCGCGGAAAACAGCTGATCGGCGGCGCAGAAAACAGCTGCTTGCGGAACCCTAACAGTGTTCCCGCGGAACCCCAGGGTTCCGTGGAACACCAATTGAGAAACTCTGGTTTAGAGCATAAACATGGTATGTGAAGCTAATGACATTCTTTTTCCGGATCAAGAGATTGACAATCTCTTAGATACCCCTAGTGCCCTAGGTAAAATATGCTGTAGATCAATTGGCAGTAACATAAGTAATGCATATCTGTATACAGGATTAAAAGATGTTGATGAATGTACACTGGTAGCCATGATTACACTATTTCTACATTACCATTATGCTACATAGTCCCTTGGAGAACATTATTGTAATGTAAGGTACCACAATAGAAAACAATATCTCTGAACATGATGTTGTGGTCTGAACAGTCTTGTATTGGTTAATTATTCAGTTTGGAACAACCAGATTCTGTTCCAAGAGCTTAAGCGATTTTTCAGCACACTTCAGTTGCTTCTTTATATATAGGGACAATTCACTCCAGGTGCAACTTCACTGAGTTGAGTAGCTGTATCATATCTTTTTTGCTTTTAAAAGCAACTGAGAAGACTTAAATACACAGTTTGTTAAAAACCCTGAAGACCTGAATTAACTCGTTTAAACACACACTGCTAAACTGCTAGATTTGCAAAAAATTTACAAAATTTACAAAAATCAACAAGCTGACACCCTGCAGTTGGCTTTGAAAATTTAGGTGGGGGAAAAATCATTTCAAACACTGAGGATTTTCATCCATAAAGAGAACTAAACATCGTAAATTGCCATGTGGATAAGGAGGTAGCTCTTTATCTATCCACTATACCTGTCTCTATATCTATCTGCACTTCTCTATTTTCCTAATACAGAATTAGCTATTTGTAATAGTCTCTTTCTCATGAATTATTACATGTGCCCAAATCTTGAAACCAAACACGAAATACGCACAGCTATGCTCTGCAAATGTGCATGACAATAAGGTGTTCCAATTGGCAGTAAGACCATTCATAGCCACTCCTTTTCAAGCACTTCTGCTAGGAGCAGGCATAATCTGTGGAGGGCCATTGCATATAGACAGAGCAGGCATGATTTGTAAGATCCACTCTGGAATACCCCTAGAAGGCTCCTATCACTGAGGGCATTTGAATTAGCATCTATAAAAGCTAAACTATGGATAGGCAACACCACTGCCATCTTCCTGTTACTGAGAGTTTTCTGGCAAATGGATAAAATGAATAAAATCATACCTGAACTCAAGGTGTGTGTGTGGTGGGGAGGGGAAAGTTTGATGAAAATAAAATTACAACAGTAAAGTCTTAACTGTATAGCCCTGTGTTAGCCCATTCACGAGCACACAGGGTGTAAAAATAACTCTGGCTTATATTAGAAAGTAAATAGTCTTTTGTATGAGCATAAGAAAATATTGTCTGTACAATATTTTCATATTTGACCAGTTGGTAAAAATGTAATTCCAACATCTAATTAGCCATATGTGTATTAATTTTATTTTAAAATGTATAACTGGCATTGACAGTGTATGAAAACATTAAGTTATAGACAAGCAGATAGGAAATGGCAAATATCTGTGGAGACTGCTTCAAATACCACCACCTTACACAATAAAATGTAAACTATTGTTGACTCAATGCTGCTACATGAATTCCACATTCATTTTCATCTCTGATTCATCTCTGAACTCAAAGCTATATTCCATCCAAAACAAAACATTTCAAAATGCTACCATTTTGGAAACTACTTCAAACAAATTCCCTGAGTATTTTTCATTTCTTCAGCATGATATTTACCAGAAAGAGAGAGGAAGCTCAGAGACACTCAAGTCATTTGAAAAACTACTTTTAAAAAGATGACCCCATCCCCTAGAAAGACTCCTTTTCTGGAAATAGATATATACATAAAAAAATAATTTGGGAGTAACCAAAAATTTATTTTAAAATAAATTAGGGCTTGATCCAAAGTCAACTGAAATCTTTCTGTTGATTTCAGTGGGCTCTGGATCACATCCTGAACCACCTATCTTGCAATCTGTCACAGAGGTAGGATCATGGACCCAATTTACATATAAAGTTTAGGCTTATGTTTATTAATATTTATTCTCTGTGAACTTAAATATTATCTGTAAACCATTTTAAGTAATACCTATGAAATGTCATTAATTATATTTCATTTTATGCTATTAATGTTACTAGAATTTTAAGTGTTATCAAGATGACAACCACAGGGCTACAATCAAAATACTATTAATACACCTTTTTAACCACATTCTCTTTCTATTATGCCTACATTGTTAACTTTAAAAATGTAACTAGAAGGATTTGTAAAAGGATCATGCAAATCATAGAATCAGTTTGGCCTACTTAACATTGGTTTTACTTAATTCTGTTATTTTACAGTTCTATAGGCCAGTAATTACCCTATATGAAAGTAGACCAGTAATTACCCTATATGAAATCCTTACAAACCTGAACATAGAGAATTCACAAATACAGGGAACAAGGCTAAAAATAAAGAAGACACAAGAAAACAAAATCCCCATCCTCCTAACCCACAACTTTAGAACACTTGAAATCTTCTTGCAATTATACTTTTGCTGCTTCCTTAATAAAAATATATGGCAAACATATCAGTACATACTACAGAATTCTACAATAAAGGCTCAAAAGACTGCAGTGTTTGGAATCATTACTGTAGAAAACTAAGGAACATCTTATGTGTGTGGATAATATATTTTAGGTATATATTATGGAAGAAATGTTTATAATTCCAGAGTTAAGGCTGAGTTGAGTTTTGCACTTTAAGCATAGATTCAAACACTTTGTTATGTATGAATACAATGTAACCTACCAAAAATTACAGCACATATTCTTTGAACACAGAATTAATTTTCTAAGATTTTACAAGTAAATTGGTTAATTATTTTTAAGTTAAAATTAATTTAAAATGGGCCCTTAAAGAAATTTAGCACCCAGTGTCTGTTTATTTCTTTCAAATTATCTTAATAATGGAATGAGACAGACATTTTAAACTTTCCATATAGTAAAAATTCATTGAAATCTTGCACAATGGCTGCATTTCAAGATTAAAAAAAAAAAAAAAAAAAGATTAATAGTCATTTTCCCCACATTATTTTTCATAACAAATTTTCTTCTTCAGCTTGGGTTGACAAATAAAATTCTACTACACAGGTTTCCCATACAGAATTTGGGACTTAAGGATGGTATATAACGGTAATTTAGAATAAAATATATTACATATAATGATCTCCAATCTAAACATTATAAACTGAGGAAATTCAGAGGTAAGGTTAAACTTAAAAGAAAACCAAACATGTTAAGAAATGGAAATACAATTAGGGCACCAACAACATTAACTTTGCCCTACAGCAACAGCAGATAATAAGCATATGATTATGATATATAAAAATAAACTATATATAGTGTTTGTTTTTAAATGGAATTTAAAAATCAATTGTGAAGGCACAATCCCATCAGCATGTGCTATTAATTACCCAATATTCTGATCATTTTTCCCAACTATTTAAAATCAGCACTGGACACCTTATCCTCTGTCTTCTTTCCCACCTTCCTGCAACTCACACCAGGCACTCATCTATTGTTAACTGATGATAGAGATACTATCCAGACCTTTTGTATGCACTAAATATTTGTTAAATCTCAGGTTTGGGTTATTTTAAAATGAAAAGACAACTAACTTTGAATATTTGGAACCCATCTCTTACTGGAATTTCCCTTTTGGTCAAAATTCATTCTAACGGAAAAGGCCCATACAGGACTCCCTGTTAAGGACTAGAGTGGATTTAAGTGGGTGCAATGTTTGTGCAGCACTTCTGCAGTAAAGTCAATTTCACTCTCATTTCATAGATTAGATGGTTATTAGTAACTGGATGTAGCAAAAAAGGAGTTTTCATTGATAACAGCGACAGAGAGGACAGACAGATAAAATTCACTGGACCCATGCAAATTTTCATAGGACACAAGCAAACCCATCAACAGATGAACAGCTCAAGTGGCAGTAAACCAGATTACATCTAATTAAAAATATAAAAAATAATCAGCTGCACATGCTGTACTACCATTTGGACGTGGTAGTAAGGGGCAGTCTCTACAAATGATTGCTTTAAATACATCAGCTTTACCTCTAAGAACAGAGAACAACATGGTAAAAAAGGGGAATAAAAAATATCTGTGACTCTACTGTCCATTCCCACTGTAATATATACTTCTGGCTTCCTAATGCATTAATGTAAATCCAAGGTCTCCCGGAGGCTAGCAACTATGAAGGTTTCATCTGATAATTTCTGACAAAGTCTAAGCAGTGGTGAGCAATAAAACCTACAGTTACTAGCAAATGCTATAAACCATAAAAAGGCTGGAACTAAACATGATGCAGTTTCAAAACAAAATAACCATCAAATAGGAGAGAGACGAAATGAATAAGCAAGCCTCAACGCATGAAGTCAGAGATCTCACTGATGCAATGAAGGACATTTTGTTGATTTACGTTGTGACAGGTTGACATTTCTGTAAGCACAACACTCAAAAGCTCATTTCAGCAGCTTTAAGTAGCATGGCATTTCCCCTGATTTATGGCCATTTTATGGTGGTTGGAAATGGACATAGTCGAGGTGTCCATAGTTCTAAATGAAGTTAAGTGATGTCCTTGGATGCAGACCCAGCTACAATACAGCTTAAAAAATGAAAACCGTTAAAAGTGACTTTGATAATTTAACTCACTGGGGGAAGTATTCACAATACAAGAAAACACCCTCTATGCAAAGAAGTTTGGGAACTGTAGTATGTATAGACCCAATTTTCAGAGGGGTTGGTCAAACCATTAAATTCACTAAAAAACAGGCACCTCTGAACAATTTCACAAGATATGTAACTTTTTAGATACAGCCTATATTAATGCTTGTTATTGATGATAATCTCCTCCATTTAATTCTCATTTTCTCCTGCCACAGTTCCATATATTAGAAAACTCAAAACACAATATCCAGCTTTTGAAGTTCCAGCACATACAAGCATTCTCTCAGTACAGGTTTTCAAATCCAGATAGGCAACATCTTATATTATGATGGATAAATTCCAGGCTTTTGCATAAAAAAGCCCAATAAAGGACATGATCCAAAGTCCATTGAAATCACTGGAAAGAGTGTCATTGACTTTAATGGATTGTAAATAGCCTAAAGATAGCAAAAACATCTAATTTTGGTAGGTTAGTTTTGTTTGCTTCATTGTATTTATCAAAAGCCTACCAAATGAACTAGCCATAAGCTTATTCTGGACCTAACAGCTGGTAACCCAGTCTAGAATATTTGCCTGGTATCTTCCTATAAATCCATTTCAACCAGAATTATTGAAACACTACAAAAGTTACAATTAAAATCCTAAATATGGCTCAATTAAATGATTTGGTAATGGTTTCATCTGTTACCTGTGAGATTGCTAAATATTTTTCTGATTAAAAAAATATAAATACATATATGAGGGAAGCAGAGGGCAAGTCAAAAAAATCACAATCACCACATGAAAGCTGTGAAAGTTAAAAAGTGTGCAACTGCTTGAAGTGATTTAAGGGATGACTGTCACTGGAATTAATATGGTTTGAATGTTTAAAAATTGCAATAGATTCCTTTACTTTCTGAAGGGTGTCTGATTCCTGCTGTGAAAGCTTAATGTCTGTCTCTTTGATGGAAGGTTGAAGATATTTCAGTATATGGTTGGCTAATGCTTATTTAACGTTCTGAAATGGTCAACAAAGGCCAACAGATGCAAGTACAAGGTTAAGTCAGGAGCAGGGTATTCTTTCGTCTGTTGGTCTCCTCTGAAGCTTCCAAGTATCTGGTCAGTGTAACCCCTCAAAAAGTATGAAGGGTAATAAAATGAGAACTTTAATAATGTGACATACAGCAAATGAGAATTAAATAAAATATAATGCAAGAAGAAAACTGAAAAGAAATCCTAACAGATAAAAGGGGAGAGGCACAACTGGGGCTCTCAGCTCTAAAGATATATGCATATAACCGTTTAAATCACATCATGATCTCAAAGCACTGCTTCCTTATGCAGCTACTCCTAGTATAATCATTAAAGATGGGAAAAATAAGGTTCACAATCCAATACAGCAAGAGTCAATGGTAGATGCGAGAATGGAACCTAGAAGTCTCTTGCTCTAATCATTACACCACTCACCCTCTATTGTTAAGCCAGATGCTTTTCTCCTATAGTGTCCAGGCAATGAAATCTGTTAAAAGTACTAAATGAACTCCTAGCAAATTTAATTAGAAGATACCAATTGAGGCTGGCTATCAGAGCTGACTTCCCAGACTGGTATTTAATAATACCTTCAAATAACGGATTCATCACAGCACCACCATAACCAGACACAATTGGAAGCCAACCATTTCAGCATGTTTCTATTAGACATGAGCTGACTGTACATAACGGTAGCAAAGGAAATAGAAAACTGACTCATTTTTTTTTTTTTTACACATTCCCGTTTCTGCTAGAATCTGTCTATCCATCTTAGGTACTGTTGGTGTAGAATCCAAGTGCCTCACAACACCGCCGTTGAGGCAGGGAAGTACCAATCCTGACAGAGAGGGGTGGGGTTGACCCTCTCTTCTGGTATTGATCAAATTTTTATCTTTAATAAAATGATCCCTATTTACATGCCGAGGAGAGAGGAGATATACACCCTGCAAACCCTCAAAAGAATGGCAACTCAGTAAGATGCATTCACTATTCATACAGCATAGCGTGTGCGTCAAAGAGGCACAGAATCTAAACAGTGGCTCCCAATGCTCCATTGTTCCAAAAAGCGTAGTTAGTTCTCCCTATCATGGCATATAGGGAGCAAGGTTTTCTTCCATAAAGAAAAGAATGGAAACTGATTAAGTGATTCTTATTAATTTACAGATTCAAGTAAGTAGTCAGACGCCATCCTTTCAATGATAACTGATTCAAAATTTTTAACAATGCTACATTACTAATTTTTATGAGCTTTACCCTAGTTGATTGTGTTATGCTCTCTTCCATACTGAGGCAGAAACTCGACTTTCTTAACCATGTGAAACAAGTATAGCAACACTCTAAAGAGGTTTTGGGGGATTTTTGAGTGAAATTAGCTATTTAGTATTTCAGCACAAAAATCTTTATAAAAGCTAATAGCTCTCCCAAACAGACACTAGGCACACTCCACAAAACAATGAGAAATCCCCCTCCAATCCAAAAAATCTCTCTCTCTTTCCTTCCCTCCCTCCTCTTTATTTTTTTTAAAGTAACTGAGGATTTCCTACATCAAAAATTACTTCATTGGAAAGCTATGAAGTCATCATCAGCAGTGGTTAAAACCAGAACGAAGACTTCAGTTAGAACAAAGATGACTATAAAATGAACTTAATGGGGCAAACTTTTGAAGCCAACCTTGGCAGGAATGGAATACAGTTTTCATTTGCAGTCTGAGATTAATGGCTAAGAAATAAAACCACAAAGAGAGAAGCCTGTTGAGGCTTCCAACTTTTAAGACTGCTAATGGGTGAGATTTGGTGGGGTTTTGTTTTTATTTTTAAAAGGGAGGGGGGAGAATCCAAATTTTAGAAATTGGTTTTGGCAAATCTTGTAATTATTTCTCTATTTAAAGCTTACAATATGGTAAGTATTGAACTGAAATGACCAATTGGACCAATTAATTTATGTACTCATTAAATGCTCAATCTTTTATTCATACCCAAAACTAGAACTTGTAATCTTATTTTATTTTTTGCATTAAAGATGAGGGATGAGTCAGAATCATATTCTCATACCTGAACTTGCATTTAGCTTACGTTCATAATTGGAAGAGGTTTTTTTTTCTGGGTCAGATGTAGCCAAAATATCCCAAGAAGAACTCATTTTGGGAGATTCTGGCAAAGATGATAGAAAGTTTTCCACTGTTGAGCTTTCACATCCAGACCCAAGTCTAAGTGCAATCAGATAACTACCATGTTAGCACATCTAACTCTTTGGATTTATATATTCATAAAGATATACACACAAGACACACACACTTATTAATTAGATACTTATAGAGACAGACAAGACAAGACCAGTTGGGTGCAACAGTACCCTCGCCTCATTACAGTTTTTGTGAAATGGACTCTCCCATGAAAGAAAAAGATTAATGACTTGAAATAGGGGATTTAGCATGGAGAAAATTCCTGGAACTAAAATGGGATGATAGAACTAAGCTCCCTTTCCTCTTACTCTCCTTAGCCATCCTAGCTCTGCATCAAAAATCAACTACTTTTTCCTTTTAAATAGACATTAGACCTCAAGATTGAGAGCATATTCAGAATCCCAGCAATATAAGACTTCAGAAAAGAATGTGTGCTTTATATCTAGGAAAGAAAAGGTGAGACATGTAACTTCAGAACTCACCTGGCTGAGCTATTAACTATTATTAACATAATTTATTATTGTAAGACAGTAATATGTGAAGACCTTGACTGAGACTGGGGCCCTATTTTAGTACACACTGTAAGAAACAGTCCTTGCTCTGATAAGCTCCAGTCTAAATGGAGAAGAAAGACAAAGGCAGGGAAAAAGGAAGTATCATTATTTCCATTTCATAAACAGGGAATTGAGGCACGGAGAGATTATTTGAATGGCCCAACAACAAACAGGAAGTTTGTTACAGAGCCAGATACTGAACTTAGTTCTCCCAGAGTCCCAGTGTGGTGCCTTAACCACAAGACCATCCTTTGTGCTTGCGTCATATGGCCAAAATGATTAAGTCAGTCATGCAACAAGGCTGATCTAGGGCCTGGAGTTTAGTACAGTGTACATCCCAGGCCATTATATATTTTGTTCATTTCAACTCAGTATGATTTAACTCTGATCTTTTTTGTTTGAGTGGATTCAATATACTTCAATCTGTTATATATTTTATTCCATTCAATACATGACATCCTGTTATGTTTTATTCAGTTCAGTATACTTTCTAATCAATTCTGTTATATGCTTCAATTCAATACAATATATCTATTCTGCTATGTTTTATTTATTTCAGTGTGATTTATATCTATTTTGCTATATGTTACATTAAGTACCCTGCATGTTGTATCCATTTCTTCATCCATTACATCCATTTTGTCATGTGTTCTGGTACATGCTCTATCTGTTTTGATGTGCTTTTACATCCCGCTTCTGGTTATAGTTATTTTTCTTTACATTTGTGTGGTATTAATGTCATTTTTTTTTCATCTGTCTAGGCACTAATTTTGAACCAACTACTCCATATTTAGGGAATGGTCAAGTAAAATAGAGTGTGTGGTTAGTGTTGATAAGCATGTGTGTATAATTTCCTCTTTAATGTTATAGAAAGTGATTTCTGTGTACTCTGCTGAATTCATTTGAACTTCAAAGTGTTAGAATTTCAAAATCTTATCATTTCAATACAAGTTAAAACTATTATGTTTCTGTTTAAAATACAACAGGCTATATTATATTTTCATCTTGGTTTCATGTTGGTCCATTTTTAATTTTCCTTCAGAATTTAAAGAACAGGAAGGTGAATTTTATTTCATAGATAAATCAGAAGCAACACTCAGACTCCACAAGTTCAAAATCATGACCCAGGGCGCTAAAATAAAATAATAATAATGAAATAATTTTTAAACCAAATATTTTTAAAACTCAGAAATTTTAGGGTTTTTTCGTTGCCTTCTCTTTTTGACCTTTGGGGTGCATAGTTGAAAACTTTGCTCTGCAACGACAGCTAGAAACTTTGTTTTAAAAATGAAAAATTTTCATGTAATAATTTGACTCCAGAAGCTGGGCTTTGAGAAAAATATCATCTATTTCGAGACTTACCATAAAATCATGACAATCGGCAATAGGGGTGTAAATCTAGTACACACAAATCTAGTACACACTAATGTTGTGCATTAATTGGCCTGTGTGGATCCTGCTGGCATGCACTAGAAGTTCTCTAATGCCCTAGTGCGCGTTAATGTGGTACTATTTGAAATGGGATTAGGTGAACATGCACTAGGAAACAGATGGTGCATGCCAGCAGGGTCCACATGGGACACTTGGTTCGCAACATGCTAGTGTGTACTAGAATTTACACTCCTCTGGCATGGACAAATGCACCATGTAGATAAGCCCTTGGAGTCAAATTCATCTCTGGTGTAACACCATGGCGATAAATTTGGCCCTTAGGAAAAATCCATCCCACAGTGCTCAGCCCAAATAGGTCCATTTGATATCAGGGATCTCTCCAGGGGAAAATGGGGAGAAATCTTCCTCCCAAGGCGAAATAGCCTCAGGAGCAACCTCCTGGCCCTATTTGCAGCTCCATGCACGGAGGCGGAAGTGGGGAAAAAATGAGAACGTTCACTTTTAGACTGTAAGCTTCTCAAGGCAGAGACTCTCTCCCCCTATATGTTTGAACAACATGAAGCACTTTGTGGGTACTAACTGAAGCAAACAATAAAGTCCCTCCTACTGCATCTCTACCATGGCTTACCTCTAACCACCCCTTTTCACTGTCCTGGGGGAATTGGTTCTTTCTTCCCAGGGCCCTCTAGCCCCACTGAAGGTGGGGACAGGATTTGCCTTTTGTGATTACAGGGTGACACCTATGTGACAAATTTCCTCAGTAATTTTCCATCGGATTATTAGTGGGTTGTTTCAGAAGAAATGTGCAGTGGGTTCTCCTCTCAAACATCCACAGTATGTTCGATGTGTCAGAAGCCAGGGCTATCTGTGGGGAGGCCGTGTGCTCCACAAGGGTCCCTAGTCTACAGCTGTTCATATACAATGAAGTCCTTCTCCCTTGAAGCCTCCTGACTCTGATTTCTCTTGTAGGAGGAGGGGGCTCCCCTCTGTGCAGGCATAGAAGCAGTTTCCTCTTCACAGATGCTAGAGAATTTCATCCATTCTGAACAATGATTGGGAGAGGATGATCTGGGACTTTGTCCTTCACTCACATTGCATTCTACCATCTCTCTCAGAAGCTTAATCACTGTAGCATTTAGGTGCCAAAAGAGAAACAAAGGTCAGTCCTTACATTACATGAATGTAGTTTTAATTCTCCAGCTTTCTTTGTATTTTGAAGTGTATGAAAATTTACATAACAATATCAGCTTAACAAAACAGACAAGATTCCTGTAGATAGCTCTTTACAGGTTCGTAGGATCCTGACTGAACTATGTGCGGTTGCTTCTACAACAGCACATTAGACTTGCAGCTGAATTATTTTGCAGAGCTCATTCTGGGTGAGCTTCTCCCCATACAGCGACCCTACACAAGACCAATTTACCACTTAATTCCCACCTGAGCCCTATTTTCCTATTTTCATGCACAGGGTCTTGTGCTGGGCTTCTACACAGTGGTAAATTTCATGTTTTGTGAAGTCTAATGATTAATACAGTTAATAAATATTACTCTATATTGTGCCTTTGATCTTATGATCTCCTAACATTTAACAAAGGTGGGTAGAGTGAGTAGTGCCATCATTTTGCAGATGAGGAAACAGTGGTAGAGAGATCAGTAGCAGAGTTGGAGAGCCACATCTCTGATTTCCTTATTCTCATCATTTAGATAACTGTTGCCTCCCAAACCCACCATACTTTTCTGATGCAGACTATACATATTTACCTGCGTTTTAATACTTGTGGTTGATGTAGAAGATTTAGGAATGTTTTACATAATGCAGACTATACTACTCCATCATCAAATTATAGGCCAGACTCCAAACTCAGTTACACTAGTGTAAATATGGAGAAATTCCACTAAAGTCCATGGTCTTCTTCCAGTTTTACATTGAATGCAGAGAAAACAGAAGCTGGAGCCACATATTTTATTTGCTTTGCCTCCATTATTAGAATATACTGTGTGAAACCATGATTAAAAACCTCTTGGCACTACACATTTCAGTGTCCCATTTTGTGAAGTCATTAATAAACCTGATTTTAAATGAATTTTTACCACCCCCTCTCCCCCCACCCCCAAAAAAAGGCAATCCTATTCACACTCACCTTGTGTGTCAATTTTCATCCCAGATTGATTTTTTTTCTTTTAACAGCTGACATCTAAACAGCTTGAGCATAATTTATAATGGAAATGCTGACACCACCTTAACTGCACTGGCACGAACAATGCCAGTACATTAAAAAAAAAAAAAAAAAAAAAAACCAAGAGAAGACTCCTTAAACTAAACTACATGAAGTAAGTTCAAATCTCAGATTAAAAGCATATGAACCTGAAATAATTTTATTGAAGATTATTCTGTGTGCAGTCAAACAGCCTGCCCACTGCAGAATGCTCCAGCAAGACGGATTTTTAAGGAGTCATGACTTCTAAAAGGTTTGTTGGAAAATTCCTCTTATATAAGGAGTGTACCATAACAATTCTTCATTTCTATTTCTATAATTACACATTTCTATCAGAGGCTGGGGCTATTAGCATGCACAATCACCTCCTATAACAAAAGCAGTCATTTTGGAAAGAGAAAACAGAGAAATCTAACACTCTCCTGCCATGACTGAAATGGTAAGAGCTGCTGCAGTTGCCAAATACGATACACAAAACATTTAATTTATAATAGTTAGAACCTGGCCCTTGACCAAGCCCAGAGAACTATGTCTTATTTCACTTGCTCTTGAATATGTCTCTTTTGGAGATAAATGACTGTGCTGTTTGCCAGTTCTCTCCTCTGTTTGGCGTTTTGTTTAGCTCCGCTTGTGACAAGCCAAGAGTTGATGCATCTGCTTGAATGTGTAATATACATCTTTGGTCAACTTAGCTTTTTTCCTTGACAATATTATGTCAAACAATCACATCACAACTGGCTCTGATCTCTTTGTTGTTAGCTAATAAATTAAAGAGTATTTATTATCTGCAATCCTTTTTTCCTTTTTAATGGTGACACATTTGTGGTGAATTACAGGGCAGCTTTATAAACTAGGCTGTGGGCCAGTATCAGCCCCTGCGTTCATGTGAATGTTCCCTCTCCCACTTGGCCTCCCAGCCTGGTGGTAAATCAAGGCAGCTGTCACAGCACACTAAGTTAGTGTGCGTCATTGAGGAGAGCAGGAAGCGTTGGGGGTATAATTCTGTCCATCAAACTAATATGTTATATCAGTAGCTTTGTAATCTTCTGCTATAAGTTATGGGAAGTGACACCTAAGAATTCACTTTGAAAGCAATGTGTTCCTCTGACTTTAAGCCAAAACAGACCCAATCTGCAGAATTCCTCTGTTTACATGAACGGATTTGTAGCAGCTAGCAGCCCTTTCGCTATCAATGCAGCAGTATTTTACACATTCCACTGCAAATCTCTCTCTGTTTACAGTCTTTGAAAGAGTTTGTAAACTTTTAAAACATGATTTCTTCCCTTCTTCTTTTTTACCCTTGCTTTAACCTTCAGTAGCAGCATAGATAAATATACTCTTTGAATGTTATCATGACAAAGTGAACTCCTGACAGACAGGAATGAATGAGTGACCTATTTCCCTTGTCCATACCCGCTTCAACCTTTGCCTTGACAAATGTGGGAAATGGCTGTGTAGGACAGAAGAAGAATACACACACAGCACTATGATAGGAATGTCAACTTTTCTGTTAAATGTTCACATGATACTGAAAGAAATCAGTGAAGATAACCTTAAGTAGGAAGCATGTTTCCTAAACAACTTCACAAAGATCCAATTCACACTGTATCTCCTCTGAAAGGATGCCTTATTTTCAGTGACTTTTTTAATGTTTTTGAAGACCAATAAAAAAAGGAACTTGGGCTCTATTAAACATTTTTGTGAGGTGTGATCTGATCTGAAGGAAGTCTATGGGGCATCTTCAAAGAATCTCAACCAGACAAGTATGTCCTACCTCCCCTATGCATTGAAACTAAATATCTATGCTAAAAACATTAAATGTCTGCACTTACATTGCCAGTCCAAAGTCTGATAAAGAGATGGTGAGAATTTTATTTTTCCTGATCCTAGGTCTTAAATCCCATGAAGAACTTTACTTTACTTTGTTAACCTTTATAATCTAGATTTTAGAACAGGAAACAATACCTATTTTTCCTCTCTTAATGCTTTTTTAGTTCCAGAGAAAAAATATCTTGGAAAATCAAACAATAGAATCGTAACACTTGAAGTATGCATTGGAAACGCTATCATAGTCTAATCACACCTCGATCTAACTTTCTACTTATTAAAGCTTAATATACAGGAGATGTAAAATATTTTCAGGATTATGAAACAGACACTTCTGCTTCTCTTAATGTGTGCGCTCCTTTCAAGGTCAACTTGAAAATTATGAATGATATTTCACAGGGTCATATGGCAAACCCCATAGCCTAAACACATAAGAAATCTCATATTTAGGAATATCATGCCTTGCTCACATGGTTTAAAAGTATGCAAAATTATATGACAGCCTCAGCTAAATAGTAAAAAAGAAATTAAATCTTGTACCTAGAAAGGAATCTATTTAAAGAGTAGACTTTCATTTTCTTAGTCTGTTCATCTTGGGAAATTAAAGCAGTAGTGGATTGGGACTTTTTTTCCAGGACACCATTTCAAATACATATTTCAGAAATTCTATTCTGGCGTAGTAGCTTGTAAACTGGAACCTGATGCAAAAAAAAATCAAGTATAGCTTCTGAACTAGGTAAAGTTAACTGGCCCTGTTTCATAGGACTTAAACTAAATCAGGTCCAATGTGATTTGGAGTGGAGGGGAGGTTGAGAGGGGCAGGAGGTGAAACATCATCACTAGTGAGATGTAAGAAATTACAAGAACTGTCAGTAGGAATCACACCTTTGTGTAGCCAGGGGCAGGACACTGTAACCCATGAGCAGACGCTCCTATCAGGCAGCAGGGCTTGATGCATCCACACCATCACACTCAAGACTCAGACTGGGCTGCTTGCTTTTTTACATACCTTCTATGCACTGCACTCATCACTCACCTAATACGTAAACACTTTACCATTTCTCAAGCACTCTTTCTCATGCAAGGATGTTGCCTTCCCACTTATTGGCAGTGCTTCCCCTCCTCCTTCCCCCACACACACACCATGAGGTGAGCTTTTGTATCTAATAACTTTACAAAGCATTCTGCACTCAAACCCTTTAAAGCATCACAAAACACCTGATTTTCATAATCACATTGGTAGCTCAGTGCAAGACATAACCTCTCTCTTGTAGCCATAGAATGCCAGCCATCACAAATCATCTCTTTCTCAAAGGACTGAGTGATTTCAGCAGGGCCTTGGAAAACAACATCAGGGGACTGCACTAAAGCCTTTATTAATCTGTGTTGCTGCTTCCTCCACTCTATGGAATCCCTCTACAAGGAGATTCTTGGCGTAGATATGGAAGCACAGATGATGCAGGCACCAGCAAAAGACAGGAGATGGGGAAAGGAGATTTTGTGGCGTTAAGGGAGCAGAAATCCCTGGCTATTTCTGTGAGACGCCAAATCATGTCCTCCATTGATGGAAAAATAGGAAACTCAGTGAGCTGAAAATATGCTTCTTTTCCCAACATAAGCTGGCGCCACACAGGAGAGAATGAGCCCATGAGGACTCATATTCGGACATGAGCTAGATCAAAAGTGAAAGGTTTCAATTTAAAAACTTACAGGCAGTTTAGTTATCAAATGGATTAAGCCCCTTTAAGACTTTTCATCA
This sequence comes from Emydura macquarii macquarii, assembly GCF_026122565.2. Classification (NCBI taxonomy): domain Eukaryota; kingdom Metazoa; phylum Chordata; order Testudines; family Chelidae; genus Emydura; species Emydura macquarii. The sequence goes on along the minus strand of NW_027130204.1, from coordinate 9,587,266 downwards.
CACAAATGAATTGACAAAAGGAACGACATGTGAAAGGCAGATTAAAGGTGCATGTTCAGGAATTAGTGTTTCCTGTTCACTTAATGAAACAAAACCAAATGAAGTGATAGATCTGGATTTGTTTTGAAACGTGGCTTTGCCATATAGGATCAGATGAAGTCAAAACTCAAAATGAAAGTAAGAGGCTATGAAACTGTGTGGAAGCTAGCATTTTACCAAGGTTAATTTGAAAATTCTTCTGGCCCTGCGATGACATTTATAATGCTATTTGCTTTAAGTCTGGATCCTAACAAACACACAATTCATAATGAAACAAAAGTAAACTGTGAAATAGTCTTCAGAAATATTGTCTTGTCCACAGACAACACTTTGCAGGTTTGCTGAGAAGTTTACAGGACTGAAATGGCTTCAGAAAATCCACCAGTTTCATGTCTATGATCAAAGCTGGGTCCCAGTAACAACAGGAAACATTTGCAAAGTTCTACCACGCAGTGTTGGTGAAGCAATCCCCAGGCAAGGTGAGGTGATCAAGGCCGGAGGTCAGCCTAAATGAGAGCTTCCTTTTAACAAAGGTGTGACTTAATTTGATATTTGAGATTCAGCATAACTGTGATAATCTTTTGCATTTACTGGCCTAAATTCTCAAAAGGTGACTTGTGATTTTGGGTGCCCAACTTGAGATACTTTATATCAAAGGGGACTTGATTTTCAGCAGGTGGATGTTCAACACATCTAAACATTTGTCTCAGCTTGGGCATCCGAAATCTTAAGTCACGTTTGAAAAGTCACTTTTCAAGTAGGCCTTTCACAGCGCTTTACTAACATCAAGCTTTATAATGCACCACAATAAAGCAAGTATTACTATAACCATTTTGCAAATGGACAAAGAAAAAAAGTTACGTATTTCCTCATGGACACGTGGTTGTACAAGTGGCACAGATAGGAACAACAATATTATTTTAAAGCATCCATTTGGGAGATTAAAAGAACATAAAAACATATGAATGGCCATACTGGGTGGGACCAATGGTCCATCTAGCCCAGTCCCTGTCTTCCAACAGTGGTCAGTACCAGATGCTTCAGAGGGAATGAACAGAATAGGGAAATTTATCAAGTGATCCATCTTCTGTTATCCCATCCCAGCTTCCGGCAGTCAGAGGTTTAGGGAAACCCTGACCATCTTCACTAATAGCCATTGATGGATCTATCCTCCATGAACTTATCTCACTCTTTTTGAGCCCAGTTACACTTTTGGCCTTCACAACATTCCCTGGCAATGAGTTCCAAAGGTTGACTTTGCACTGTGTGAATTATTTTTTCCATGTTTGTCTTAAACCTATTGCCTATTAATTTTATTGGGTGTCCCCTGATTCTTGTGTTATCTGCAGATGTAAATAATACTTCCCTAATTCACTTGCTCTGCAGCGTTGATGATTTTATAGACTTCTATCATATCTACCCTTAGTTGTCTCTTTTCTAAGATCAACAGTCCCAGTCTTTTTAATTTCTCATCGTATGGAAGCTGTTCCATACCCTAATAATTTGGTTGCCCTTTTCTGTACTTTTTCCAATTCTAATATATCTTTTGAGATGGGGTGACCAGAACTGCATGCAATATTGAAAATGTGGGTGTACCGTTAATTTATATAGTGCCATTATGATATTTACTGTCTTATCATCTATCCCTTTCCTAATGATTTTTAACATTCTGTTAGCTTTTTTGACCACAGCTGAACATTGAGCAAATGTTTTCAGAAAACTATCTGCAATGACTCCAAAATCTCTTCCTTGAGAGGTAACAGCTAATTTAAACCCCGTCATTTTGTATGTATGGTTGGGACTGTGTTTTGCAATTTTGCACTTATCAAAATTAAACTTCATCTGTCATTTTGCTGCCCAGTGACCCAGATTTGAGAGATCCCTTTGTAACTCTTTGCAGTCAGTTTTGGACTTTAACTATCTCGAATAATTTAGTATCATCTGCAAAAAGAAAACATTGTACTTTTTAAGTTCAAACATTACAATATCTCACAATGTCCTTTAAAAGAAAAAAGGAAGGGAAAAAAAGCAAAAAAGCCTAGCATGTACTTTTGGGTGAATGTTCATACATCTTTCTAAAAGGAAACAAGTTTTGCTTGTATATATCTTATTTATCGGAACTATTATATTGCACTCCTGGCTAGGTGACTCTCCATTTTAAGCCCTCAATAATGGTGGCAGAACAGATTTTCCCATCAATTTTTTATAGCAAAAAACTTTTAGTGTGTTAGTGTCACGTATGGTTCCACAGCAGACCACCAAATAATGTCAAATTAAAAATCAGTGCTAGGTCAAATTCAACCATAGGCTAATCAAGAACCACACATCAACTTGAATAGGAATTATGTGCAATTACATTGAGGCTGAATTTGTGTGTTTCTTTTTTAGACAATATCTTGTTTCATAAATAAAAGAAGGATGATGTTGTAGATAAGGGGCTGGACTAGCACTCAGGAGTCCTGGGTTCAATTGTCAGCTCTGCCACAGACTTCGTCTGTGACCTTGGGCAAGTCACTTGATCTCTTTGTTCTTCAGTTTTCCATTTGAAAAAGGGGGACAAAGATCATTTCTTTCTCCCATCCTTTTTGTCTGCCTTGTTTATTTTAATTGTATGTAAGCTCTTTGGAGCACTTACTGCATAATTGTACAGCACCTAGCACAACGGGACCCTGAATTTGGTTGGGGCCTCTAAGCTCTACTATAAGGCAAATTAACAAAACTTTCTGCATTTCTGGACATACTAGGGCTCGCATCTATATTTGAAGCCATTTTTAGAAATCACAGTTTGCATCAACACAAGACATTGTTACAAACAGTAGCAGCATCATGTTCGGCATTTAGAAACCATGCTCTGAGATCTGTTTTGGAAAGCAAAGGATGGTAGTCTGTTGCTCAGTTTTCTGATAGACCTCCTTTATATATATACACATGTATATATACATGTATATACACACACACACACTAGTTCAGGTAGGACATGGAAAGCAAGGCAAAACATTCTTGTGTATGATTGTAGCTGCTGTAGGCAGAGCCATAGGTGAAGTTCCTGGTCAGAGAACAGTAAAACCGAATCAAACATCTGCGATGTTTTCACAGTTACAGGTATATTCCACCACCTGTGACTGCTGACTAAGGCGTTTGTGCAGAACGACTTCAAATGCAGCCCTGCCAGTCGAGCCATTAGCACATTCGTTGTTCCTCACAGCTGGATAATAACTATATTTCTCAAAAACAACGAGAGTCCTGTAGCACCTTAAAGACTAACAAATTTCTGCGGGCATAACCCACATCGTCATTTGCAGCCCACGAAAGCTTATGCCCGCATAAATTTGTTAGTCTTTAAGGTGCTACAGGACTCTCGTTGTTTTTGCTGTATACAGACTAACATGGCTACCCTCTGGTATATTTCTCAAGTCACCTACAAGAATTATAGCAACCACACCAGTATGGCTGCTTGAGATTTGGCAATGAAATAGTTTGCTCCTGTTTTCATGAGTAGTGGTGTAAAGCCATATATAAATTTATCCAGAGTTCAAAGTATATCAGAGACACAATCTGCGAAGCAATCATTCATCCATCAACAGCTACCGCTTACAAACCCAGCAAGGTTCACTAACAACACACTGGGCAAGTACTGTGCATCCTCTACTACATAAATTCCTAAAGCTAAATGTGAAAAAAGTATTTTTTTTTTCCAAAATGCACACGTAGGATGGAAATTTCAAAAGGGCCTAAGGGAGCTGAGTGGCCAAATCCCATTCACATGCAAAAGAAGTTGGGCACCTAATTCTCTTAGGCTTCTTTGAAAATCCCTGCTTTTATTCCCATTGAGCATTTGCAGCATTGACATGTGATCACCAAGTAACGAAAAGAACCCCAGAGCAATTAAAAGCTGGTTGTTTCCCTTAAACAAACCCAAAATATAAAACCTATGTCAGATGTCATTATGAATGCATATGACCCGCCTTTTAGAAATAATTAATTCATGTGCTTTTCCATCACTGCACTCATAGCTCATCATCTTTCAACAATCCCTATAAAAGAGCAGACTGGCTACACTGGGGATAGATTTGGTCCATTTTTCTGTATTAGAGTCTCTCAAATTCTGCAAGACTCTATGGACAGATGTGATAAAATATATACCAAATGTTGGCCTCTGAAACCTAATGCATTTAAGTTATTGCATAGCATAAGGCTCCCCTAGCAGAGCAATGAGCTCTTTTTCTTATCCTTGGTCAGTGGTGGAGAGAAAAATATACTGCCCTAGGAAAGACACGATGAAGTGCCCACAGTGCATACTACAGGGCAACTGCATCTGAATTCCCCCTCCTCGGTCCCTCGAGGGCACCCGCTTTGGGCTCCTGGTTCCTCCTCAAGATACCTGTGTCTCTAACAGTGTTTTTTTTTCTAGGCTGCACAGTTCCCTGCCTATACTGTGATATCCCCAGCCAACCAGACGGCCTAAGCAGGCTACCATCTGTGCTTTGTTTCTTCTTTGAAGGCTTCAAACAGCTGTAAAATTGCCAGCAATTGGGAGTTACCACACAGCTCTTTATAATCAACACATTTATTGTTCAGGTGAAAGCATTACAGCAAAAATATATAAAGAAGAATAAATATATGCATGGAAGTTCCTATAAGCTTACCAGAGGATACTTAGCAGTCTTATGGGCCTTTGGCAAGTCAAAGTCCTTCTAACCCTTCCCAGAAAGGATTGGGGCACCCTTGGACAGAAGGTCCTGTCATTTTGCTGGATTTTGAATGAAGGCCCTGAGTCAGTTTAAACTCAGCCCATTCTTTGTCTGTTGGTCTCTGGAGAATCTAGCATGAAGCAGTATAAGCGAGCCTTTCCAAGGGGTGGTACCTCTCTGGAGGTGTTACAACATCAGTGAATTTGCCTAATCACACCGCTCCATACTGTTCTCAGCTGCTGGAGGAGCTGTGGTCACTGTACTCCAGGGAATTATGTCCCACAATGATACATAAATTTAATACAGTAAGACTTCCCAAAGGTATTGCAGGAAATTGCCATATCTATCACAGACAGGAGCAGCACTGTGTACCCTGTTTTGAGCCAGATACAGTATGATAGTTATGAATTGGCTTTAAGCACATCTTTACATGTCAGTGCCTACTCTCTTTCAGAGGCCATCAGTCTCCATTGGAGAAATATTCAGCTGTTTGACTTCAGCCAGTGATAGCATTTACTCCCCCTCTGACCAAGTGTCCTTTTTCCCCAAACTTAAAGATGGAGAAAAATCAAGTAACATTAAACTAGCTAGAGAAACATCATTTGAGTTTATAAGCAGAAAATTACCAGTTGAACTAGTATGGGAACTGGCATGTTATGTGACAGTCGGTTTCACAAGAGAGTTAATAGCAACAGTTCAGTCACATATTACCTAAATTGAGAACTACCATCAACAACAAAATTGATTTTCCACAGTGACTAGTGAGTTTGGTTATTTCAATTTTGGATGCCTGACTTAAAACACCGTGTGGGGGAGGGGGGGGCCTGTTTGAGCATTCATCTTCTGAAAATCAGTGTACTTTGGATATCTCAAGTCATTTTAACCTTTCAAAGAAATCTATCTTCCTCCGAATGCTGAATAAGTGAAATCTTCTCTTTCGCAATAACAACAATTAAGAAAAGCAAGCGTTAATAGCTCAAGGACAGCTTTTTTCCAAAGTCCTGATGTTAAAGGTGGGACTAAGGTTTCACATTAAGAGATGAGGCTAGGTAACACTACCACTGAATAGCTACTTTGATACATTTCTCTATATTTTTTCAAATAAATAATTTAACATTTTTTCCATTATTCACACAATGGGCAAATAATTTACTAACAACATACAATTTTAGTGATTTTAAAATGAATTCTTTGCGAATCATTTCCCCCATTATTTGCCCAGCTTTGGTTGGTCCTCCTTTCTCCTCCTTCCCTCTTTTAAGTGGGGGAAAACAATTTGAAGTAATTTCCCTCTTGTAAACTGCAGTCATTTGTCTCATTTAAATCCATCTTGTTTCAATCCCCCACACACACTGAAATTGTAATGCAACTGACAACCTTCTTTCCTTAATATAAACAGAAAGCATTAGGAAGAACAAACATCAGCTGAAGTAATCCTGTGCTCTGTGATTCTGCTGTAGACTTTATGATCCTTAGCTAGCTGTTCCTATTTGTAAATGGTAGGAGTCTAACCTGGGTTGACACAGCAAGCTGTATCACAATTTTACAGTGAGTTTTGGGATTACACAGACTTCCACTCTACCCACTCTTGCAAATTTCACACCAATAAAAACAAAGCACAGTCCAATGAGTCTACTCCATTCAGATATGCAACGGACATGCATGCCAAATTGTTTGGAAAAGTACCACAGTAAGTGTGGAATGCAGACAATACACATGCTGTCCAAATGCCCTGAGATTTTCAGAGATGGTCTCCATTTTCTTTCCAAGACTTTCATCTTCATATGCTCATCTCCAGTAAAAAATATCATAAAAGTGTAAATGAGGCTACAGGTTACACTTATAAACAAACTATTCCTTTACACATGCTAAATCAAGACAGTCCCTTGTTTAAGTCTTCTGAATCTTTATTACTGTTTTTGATGGGACATAAGCTTTTGTGACCTTTTGGGTCTAATGTCAGAGAAACGAAAAGGTCAAGCAATAAGTGCAGTTTATCACTGACTTCATTTTCCAGTCCAGAATAAAATACACAATATATCTGGAGCAATGTAAATTCTTGAAGGTTTAGAATATGATTCAAGCCCGCCTCGTGTGAAGAAAACAGACAACAGCTGGGAAACTATAGAAGGATTCCAGTGGGGACTTCAGCTGCCTCAGTATACAGCTTTGTTAAATGAATTACAATTTTATTATAATGTCTGCCTAGCTGTCAACAAACTGCTTCAAAAACAACAGCTGTGGCATGCTTCCTTTTCTACTTTTCCAACAACAGAAGTGCAGATTCTTTTGTGAAATGTCAGGTTTTGGTATACTTGGGAACTTAAGAAGATGAAACAGAACATAAGAACGGTCACACTGGGTCAGACCAATGGTCCATCTAGCCCAGTATACTGTCTTCCGACAATGGAAGTGCCAGGGAATGAACAGAACAGGTAATCATCCTATCAGTCATTCTCAGCCTCTGACAACAGTCAACTTGTGAAATGGTTACTTTATATATGCTGGCCAAGATTCTCAAATACACGTGCCTAATGTTACACACTTATGCAAAAATGGCCTGACTTTCAGAAGATTAAAGCACTTACAGCTCCCTTTTGGTATCCTTTGGAGATACTGTATAAATATGATATTATTCAAACCTATTCTAAAGATTTGATTAGCACCCAGGTCTTTCATGCACCAAGCTACATGCAGTTTTCACAAATTTCTGTGTGTGCCCATACTTGTATTTGTTTAATGCCTCCAAAATATACACACTGACTACAGGCAAATGATAAAGCAGCTAAGCCCAAAGGAATAGAAGCAAGTTCAAAAACAGTAACGATGATATAATGTTATAATGTTGGTCTTTTTAGGCTCCCTTTTCAATTTTATTCAAAGCACAACAAACATCAGGTTGATTTATGATTTTTGTAATTAAGAACAACAGTCCCAGGGACCATTTAGTTTATAGCTCACATGAAACTAATAGCTTCATATGAACTTATGAATTGCCATTCCGGATCAGACCAGTGGTCCATCTAGTATCCATACCCTGACTCAGAGAGGTCAGTTCCAGATTTTTGGGGAGAAGGTGAAAGAACTTACCCATTTGGAAGCTTCTCCCTAAACATTGTTACATAAATTTGAGGTTCTTGGAGCACAAAAGTCTGCATCTATTCATACAGAACTGCATTTACCCACCTCCCACAGGACTTAGGTAGCTCAGACTACCTGGCAGAAATGGCTTGGAGTTGCTTCCATTTGAATCCAGCAGACTTCCCTCAGTAACATTAGCTTTGTGTACATTCCTTAAAAGTGGTTATTTTGGTTCCTTTAGAACCAAGACAAAAGTAATAGCGATCACTCATTTAAAAAGGAAAGTCAACGTTATCTATATTATCACATGGGAGCGTCACTTCCTTTCCTTTTTCTCTACCTGTTTGCCACTTTTTCCTCAATAATCTTTTCCACAGTCTTAGCTTTCCTTTCCCTCAGATTGAGTTTTCATCCTTTTAAACTCTGTAGTTACCTTTGCGGTTTCTCTCTTTTCTTCTTTCCCCCAGTGCCTCTCCATTTCATTCTCCTATTGGGTCTCTCTCTCTCTCTCTGTTGGGAAGGGACCAAAGCAGAATCCTCTGTACCCTTCTTATGCAATATTTCAGAGGGTGAACAACTGAGTCTGAGGATAATTTACTTCCGAGTGTGAGCTAACTAAAAGCCCTAGAATTGAGTGCCAGAGAAAACAACTCACATACTGAAAAAACTTGCCAAAAGATTTATACAAAGCATTTAAAGAGTCTATTTTTTCCTTAAAGTGTTTCAAGAAAAAGTTTCCTCTTCCTCAAAGAAATCTTGCACAACACCTTCAAAAGATGAGCGTGGGAACTTAAATCTTAACTCTGCTAAACACTCAAAATCATGGCCTCAACAGAGACGCTGTTTTATGGCTCATTACAACGATTTGTAACTTACTAACCCTCCTTTGTAGGCAGTGGTGTTGCAACCGTGTTGGTCCCAGGATATGAGAGCCTGAAGAAGAGCTCTGTGTAAACTTGAAAGCTTGTCTCTCTCACCAACAGAAGTTGGTAATATAAAAGATATTACCTCATCTACCTTGTCTCCCTAACCCTCCTTTGAACTATGACTGCAGAAGTGTTAGCTGCCCACTTCACTTTAAGTGGTTTCTTGCAGCATCTGTTAACCACTTATGCTTAACAACCTCATATTTAGCTGTGAGACTCTGGTTACCTTTTCCAGACCTAAAGAACTGCTCTGCAAAGCTCGAAAGCTTGTCTCTTCCATCGACAGCAGTTGATCCAATAGAAGATATTACCTCACCCACCTTTCTCTCTCACATCCTGGGACCAACACAGCTACAACACTGCAAACAAAGTGGTCTTTTAATGGAAAGGAAAGGGGGCCTGATGCTGACAGGTGCTCAGCAACTACAGAACGCAGTGATTTCAATGGTCCTTGTCCTTACATTCTGGAGTTTGTATGCAGATTGCAGGGGAAGCCTTGGTTTTGAAACAAGTGGGGCCAGAAGGAGTGAGAGAACTATGTCACATCCACCCAATAAAGGATCAGAAATTAGAAAGCAGAAAGCTTTCAACACACCGAAAAATCAGCTTTCCTGAACCTTGCCACTAATTAGAATGTTTGTGCCACGGGAAAAGATTTGGACTGGTTCTTATTTTGGTTGAAGCAATCTGCCCATCCCTAGTGATAACCAAAGTATCAAGGTAATATTCAATGCGGTGCCACTGCATATTTTCATCCAGTTCAAAATGCCCATTTCTGGATTGCTGTTTATATGCAAACCAAAGAGCTGCAGGCTCTGTCAGCATCCCCCTTCCCAGACTGCACTAGAATACCCACATTTTTTTTCTGACTTAGCTCCTATTAAATCTTCATCTAACATTCAAGTGGGCAGGTGGGGACTCTCCTCCATATTATGGCCATGCAGTAGCATAATAAAGAATAAATCCTGGTGCAATTTTAACCACTCTGGGGTAGTTTCACCAGGTAATGGACACACAACTCCTTGCTAAAAGGCAGGGAGGGATTATTAACTGGGGAAAGGTTTCAGGGCAGATGTATTCATAAATTCTGCTAAAATTTGGGGTCCATCCTGTTCTAGCTGTTGCTCTCTACTCCCAGTTCCCCTGGAAACTCAGTAAAGAAATTGCCAGGAGACAAGCCTCTCTGGGGAAGAAAAAAGGAAAACGTTTCATGGGAGTGATGTTATGATCCCATGAAATTCTAATTCAGGCATCTATTAAATGGAATTATGCAAAAGACGTGCCAGGCTCTTCAAATGAGTGAGCCTAATGCTAGCTCCCTGAGTTAATCTTGGTCAACTGATGATCCACATTAAAGTTTGAAATCATCCCATGTTAAAACCCATGACTAAAATCATGTTTCTACTTGCTTGCAATAATTACTTTTAAAAAAAAATTTTCAATAGAAATCATGCTCATATGTTTAGCAGAATATTGCAATTTACCCAACAAGGACAGAGCCACTTTAATCTCCAAAGGAGACAGTAAACAGCATAGGCAGGAGTCCTACTTAACCCATACACCCTGCTAATAAGTTTAAGATAACAGGCCAGTGCATTTAAATAAAATCCAGACTCAATTTAATAGTATTTGTTATAAAGCTATATCTAATTATATTAGTCAATCTTTATTACTAGGCTCACAAGTGCAGAGAAGTCTATTATAATCCTTCTTTCTAATGATCTCTTCACTATCACAGTAATAAAACTCTGCTATAAATTAATCATCTGTTTGCAGTCACGAGTAAACATCATCTCAATTAACAATTGATAAATAAACAGTTGACTCCGGAGGCTATTGCTATTATAAATGTGAATGCTGGAGGATTCAGCAGAGCTTTTCTATTTAGCTCAAAAGTGCATTTCTGTGTGCTCAGAGATTTCTGTTTTAGACAGTTTAAATGAGACATATTATATGGAACTAAGAGGAGTGAGTTTTCCACCATCACAGTGCCACCCATCCTTTGTGCTGCTAAGTGTGGGGGAGGATATTGTCTGTCTTTTCCAATGATTGCTTTGTTCCTCTCAGACTAAACAGAAGTTGAAGTTAACATACAGAACATTTGTGTTCCTCCTGCTAAAAGTACTTAGTAAGCTTTTTTCCCTAGCTGGAAGCTTTTGGTTCATCCCTGAATGTGAGCCTCATGGTGGACAACAGTTTTTCTTTTGTATTCTCTCCTCTGCATTTAATGTGCTAGTGCATGTGAAAGATGTGAGATTGACAGCCCTAAAGAATGAAGTCCTCTACACACAGATCATGTACAGCACAAGCAAGGCACTCTCCCCTTACTTCTTTGATAACCTGTCCCATTCCTGACAAGCAAGAGAGGTGCTGGTTTCCATGCTTATTCAGTGTTTCACCTCTTGACAGAGAGTTGGCCATTCAAGGTACCAGTTAATGCCAACTGATTAGACACGGCCAACATAAATTCAAAGGCAAATCACAATGCCCAACAGTCACTGCAGACCTGGGCTGGATTTGAACTAGTAACCTAGCAGTGAAAGACCTTGTCATATCCCATGAGCCATCAAACTGTCTTTGTCCACCATTTTCACTTCTCCTCCACCTCGGTCACTCACATTCCAGTCTAATCCGAATTTCTGAAATGCTTGTTGCTACTCTGCCAAGGTGCTGTGCAAAATTTTGAGAAACGATTGACAACTCTCTAGGAGGGAGTGTCAATTCTCCATCCTATTCTTTGGTTTAATCATGGGCTTCATCTTCTGAGTGTGAGCCCAGGTTTCCTTCTGTTTTGGGTATCTGGGGATGCTGTAGAGACGGAGTTTAGCATAAGACCTTCAAGGAGGATTCGACTTTTCCTGTTTGATTGAGAGGGTTTTAAAGAGCCTTGGATCTGCGGCTGCTGCTAACACTACATACTCTGCACACTTGAGCTTAAACCTAGGTTTTAAAAATCTAAACCTAGCCGGACAACTTTAGTTGCTATTGCGGCATATTTTTAGGTCAGTACCAGACCCTTAACATAGATCCATTTGTGAATGTAGAACCAGTGCATTCTGCAGAGTAATGACATAATATGATCCCTTTAGCTTGCCCTGTTTTTGAAGTGCACTATTACACTAGCTATAGTTTCCTTGAGCACTTTTTAGCTAGCCCAAGGGATGGAGAGTTACAATAATCCAGTCTGGAGGGGATAAATGCACAAAATGCTGTGGCCAGTCCATCTGAAAGGCGTGGATAGAGTCACCTTGCTAGCTGGGGATGGAAGATGACTGTTTGGTGATTGCTGTTATTTGAATATGCGGGGTCAGTAATGAGTTTACAATGAGTGCTGACTCCACCATGATAACCGCACATCATCTTATCTACTCGAGAGCAATATTCTAAGAAGTGAGGGGAGGTGTTGCGCGCCAGTCCCTTCAGAGCAATTTCCTTCTCAATCAGCATCACTGTGGTCATTTTCAATATTTAACCTATCTTAATGATTTCCATTTCAGACTTAGTTTCAACAATTATAAAGCTGCAACTTTGCAAATATCTCCCATCCCAGACAGGCCAGCATTTCCCAAAATATGTCTACAAAGTTTCATATCAAATAAACAAAGGAGGAATGCTTCTAAAATGTTTGAGGAAGGAAAGTAGGCCTGAAAAATCGCAGAGTACCATAAAAATCATATAATCCATGACTAGCCTTGATTGCAATTTTTCACTGGACATGATTATTTCATAACTTGCAACGTATGGGAAAGAGAATGTCTTGTTAATCAAGAAAAAAGTCATTTGTGTTAACTATTCTATTAAAGCAAAAACATTGCTGTATCAGCACACACAGCACAAAATAAAAATGTGGGGTATTAATAAGAGATACACCAGGATTAGAAAATAAGATTAAGAGGTAATATTTCAGCTGTGAGGTTTTAAAAACTTTAATGAAGTTGGCACATGCTTCTTGTGCTAGATAACAAATCCCAGTGTCAGTAATATATAAAATGTCTACTCCTGAGCAAATTTTAAATTTCTGACATTTTAACTCCTTGTAAAATAACTGATAGCCCAGGTATAGTACGGTAGCTAGCAATCCATTTAGAGAAAACATTTTTAAAAATATCCTTTTCAGCTGGCACTCTGGAAAGCTCAGAAAAGCCAAGTGAAATCTGGACAGAAATCCAAAGGCCGACTGATTCAGGGTCCAATGCTGCAAACCTTTCAAATTCACAGTTTTCAGTCAATAAGGGCTCTGTCCTAAACAGCGATAGGTACCTTCTACAGAGCGCTCACAGCATCGGAATGAAAGCTCTGCAGAATCAAACCTTTAAAGAGAAGCTCAAACAATGCCTCAAAGGTCATTTGCAAAAGTATTGTATTTGGAGATGGGCCTGAGAGTCATAAGGTCTGACGCAAGGTCCTGACTCTGCAGTGTACATGCTTTAAAGTACATGCCTCATTTTAAGTAGGAGAATAGTCCTTTTGACTTTGATGAGACAACCCTCCTGCTTGAAGTTAGAAACATTCTTGATTACCTTGCTGAACTGGGGAAAGCTCAGGGTGTTCTGATTTGAAGGTTTCTTTAGCTCACTAAGAAGGTTTCGGTGAGGGGGGAGTGACAGAGAGTTTGATTTGTGGTTTTGATTGAGGCCCATCTCTGTTTCTACTTAGAAATGTTTTGCTTATTGCCATATCAATGCTGTATTTATTTTCTGAAACTCCTGATTACTAAATACCAGAATGAAAACAGCATCTTTGTTTCTTAATAGCTCATGTGCCCCTCAAAAATTTGTACACTGGAACTGGTAGAGGAATAGAATGAACACTGACTTCACTAACACTATTAAAACATGTTCTAAGAAAACAGAAGCCCAGCATAACACTGGCACATTGAACATGATTGAAAGAATCAGCAAACAGAGCTTTAATGGACTGAACTGCTTGACAAAGAGGAAAAAAAATGTAAAAAGCACCTAAAATTTGGTGTCACATGTGAGCATAAACATAGGTGTGATACAACATCTTTCATTTAGGATATCCTCATGGAGAAGTCCCATAGTATTTAATAGAAGGCTAAAGACTTTCTTTACATGTTTTTCAAACCATCCCAAATCTTATAATGAATTCTATCCCTGATAAAAAATTCTATTGGATTGTTGAGGGGAAAAAACCAACAACAGCAAGGGAAAGTGTCTCATGGTTCAATCATATAAGGTTCAAAATAACTTCTAAAGAACCTTGTCATATTTCCATAGAATTTTATTAATTTTGCCCCGGTTAAGTATTACACTGCTTTTCCTAAAAGGGATCTTTTCTCAAACCAAATTTATTTATTTATTTAAAATAGATTATAGGTAGGATTTTCCAAGATTTTTACTGAAATCTCATTAGGCCAGAATTAGGCCATTACTGAGTGCTTCTAAAAATCCCATTAATCTTTTGTAACTAATATACACTGATCTTATAATTCTGTATTTAGACCATCCCTGTGTAAGTAAATGAAATCTAAGAGAAAAATCAGAAGTGAAAAGCATATGGCAATAAATGTTTGCATTCCTTTGGCCTGATGTTGGTAATAGCAATTGCTGTATTAATTTAAATAGTTTGATTTATGCGGATTGATGGTTAAGGAGGAATTTCAAATTCTTCTGAAAACTTATGAATTTCTAAAAAAATTATAAACTTGCCATAATGCATCTATTTCCTACTTGCAACCAACAATCATCTTCTTGTGATGTCAATTACTTCCACTGAAAACAGATGCAAAAACACAAACATAAGATGACAACTCCAGGTGAAGAACATGCACCACACCATGGACAGACAGGTAAATGAACATTTAAACACAGAGGCTATTTTCATGCAAATTAGTGGGTAAGTAAAACACAGAGAAATCTGTCTTAAGCAATTCATCAGCACAACCTCGTTGCCTAGTAGCAGTGATCCATACCTACAGGTAAAAATAACTGTACCAAAGCCATTGGAGGCATTTTAAAGTAGTCCTGCAAAGAAGGAAAGTTGGTTATGGAAGATGGTCCTTCATGTAGGTTTTACAGGACTGACAAAATATTTTTAAACACCCATTGTTTCTCGGGGAACTATTTTTCAACATTATTTAAGAACTATTAGTGTCTCTCAAAATAGTTTTCACAGCTGAATTCTTATATTTGTCTACAAGAGCTCTGAGTAATGAGATTGCACCTACCTCCCCAGTAGGAAAAGACAAACACCACAATTCTATTTGACTATCTCATGCACCTTCTCACAAAGAGTGAAATTCTGGATTCTTCACCATTGAAAAATGGAATAGTAAATACTTGAGATGTTCTGTATATAGAAGCATCACAACTCATCGAGATATTTCAGGCATTCTGTTAATCAGTCAGAATGTCATGCTGCATTGAGGTATAGCTTCAATAAGAGGTCTTTAAGGCTAGGTCTACACTAGAGATCTTGTAGCGCAACAGCTGTACCACTGCAGCTGCGCCACTGGAAGGTCTCCCGTGTAGCCACTCCATGCCGACAGGAGACAGCTCTCCCATCGGCATAATTAATCACTTCCAACGAGTGACGGTAGCTATGTCGGCAGGGGAGCATCTTCTGCCAATATAGCACTGTCCACACTGGCGCTTCTGTTGATCAACCTTATATCAGTGAGGGGTGTGTTTTTTCATACCCCCGCCTGACAAAAGTTTTACTGACAAAAGCGCTAGTGTAGACATAGCCTAAATCCTCTAAAATTAGATGGTTAAAAACATACACTAAGGAAGAAAATAAGACTATAGATAACGGGGTGTGCTGAGGGATTATGTTGGATTTGCAAGCTCTCTCTAAGAGCGGAGAGAAGGGGGTTCCGGGACTGGCTTGCAGAATAGGGGGCTCTATAGCAAAGTGTGAGATCAAGTCAGTCTGGAAAGAGCTAAGTTAAAGCAAGGTGGGGTGAATTTGCCTCTGCCTTAGGGAGAAGCCTTTTTTGGGTTTGTGTGTGTTATCGTTCTAAATTCTAAGAAATAAAGTAGTGTTACTTTGCAACCTTCCAGCATGCGTATTTACATTTTAATCTAATTTCTCTGTAGGTATGCTGTGAACATAGATAAAACCACTAGAAGATTCAGTAAAGCCTATTCAACAGATAAAACAATTTCTATTTCCCAGAAAGACCTAGTCAAAGTCCTGAAGCACAGCTGTGCAAAGGAACCACAAGGACATCACTTTATACTTTTCCTAACTATTATAGACTAAAAGTTATTACTTCATCCTTTGTATTTTTTGGAGGGGTAGAAACTAGATATCTGTAAATGCAGCTCTGTATTTAAACAATGACCACTCTTTAGTATTTTCAATGCTGGATTAAAGCAGTGATAGAAGCTAGAGAATCAAAAGATTTTTAGGTTTAGATAGGCTTTTATCAATCTAAATTAAGAGCTTACAGTCTCTGGGCATGGGGCACCTTGTGTTTCTAGATATTTGTCAACCACTGTATACATCAAGGGCACCACATATAAAAACATACCCAGATGTTTTTGGCCCAAGAAATCAGGTTAGAATTATCAAAATCATCCTATGAAAATGATGTTTCTGATACTTTGTAGTGAAACATCCCATTCTCTTCAGTGCAATGCATCTGAGCAAAGTTTATAACATTCTAATATATAGGCTGACACATGGTCTTGTCTCCTCCCTACATTCCCCAAGGCTTTTTTATCCTCTCCTATCTCTTCCACTTTTTACTTTAATCATCACTGTTTTTCCTCAGGCTATTGGTAACCTCATCTGAAGGAATTTTACATTGCTTTGAAAGTGGTGGATTTTGTGGTCATTCTATTCTCCTCTAGAATTAAGTTCCAAAGCCTTGAGCCAGCTGCTGGAGAGCTCTGTCTCCCGCTCGCACAAGTGTCACCCTCAAGGCTGACAATCTGTCACTGTAGACAGAGACAGGCAATTCCTTAGGTAGATTTGAGCCAGTTCCATGGAGAGCTTTGAAGATTAGGAACAAGATTCTGAATTTATCCGAATATTCCAAGAGGAACAAATACAAGAAACCAGAGCAATGAAGTGATGTATTCTCAGGAAAAAAAAACGTTGCCAGTCCCCATCAACTTATGAGAATGACCTCTCTCATGGTATGTTTGCTTCTTGTCTCACTCCAAAGTAGGAAGTACGCAGACTGATGGAAAGTCTCTAGGTCTCTAGGTATTTGGGATGGCTCTTAGTGTGTCAGAACCAGTGTAAAGCTTCACTTACATCTCTTATTGGGTTTGTACTCATTGAGGAGGAAATAGGGAAATGCACATTTACTACTTAGACCTTGTCTACACTAGAAAGTTGTCCTGCTTTTAACTATATCAGTATAATTAAAGCAGTAAAACCCTCACAGTGTAGAAGCAGTTATATTGATATAAAGGGGTTATATACTGGTAAAAAGCTCTACTGGTATAAGGCACCTTTATGTTGGTATAACTGCGTCCACACCAGTATAAATAAATCAATCACACCACTAATTAACATAGTGTATTGGTACAAAAACTGTGTATAGGCCTTATTGGTTATTTTTGCCATCTTCTGAGAAGTCCAGAGGCCCTTTCCTTTTAGACTACATAAGCCAAATTCACCACTGGCATAAGGAGGTAGGCTGATCACAATTCCTCAGAAACACACTTGCACCTGCTTATTGTCACGGGTGAATCCAGCCAGATCTGTTTAATTTATTCTGTATAATGTTACTGAGGTGAAAGGTACGAAGTCCCCTTCCCAACCTTACACTGAAGGGATTTGGTGTCCATACATATAATGTAAATAAAAGCCAATATCCAATCTCTCTGATTCAGGAATTACAGCCACATGGAGACTTTTCTTCTCCACTAAAAGTGTGATATCTCTGAGAGCAGATGATGGTTTTATTACATAAACTTATGTAGTTTGGGAAAAAGGAGTAGTAAAAGTTAGTACAAGGCCTTTTATGACTTCTTTTGTTCAGGGGACACTAAGGGAGAAAAAACATCAGTGATGTATGAAAAGGCTGCTTGTTTACAATCAGTACACAGATCCTTGCCTTTTTCATAAAAGGAAAGGAAACCAGCAGGAGAATTACAATACAGAGCACCTCCCAGGATCTCTTTCAGCATTCTCTTCGTTTGTGTATCAAGCAACAAGGCAGCTGTTGAACAAGTACTATCAACAAAGCAATCTTCTAGCCCTTTGATTTAGGCTATTCATATCTTCTGCCCTGAAATAAAATGACTTTCACAATTAAAACACCCAAATCAATGCTGTATCTATTGTCATGTCTGCAGGAGAAAAGCTTTAATTACAACCATAGTTAGATAACACAGTCATTACACCTCCTTAATCTCAAATATAAAACCAGTACCCTTTCAGTGCTATGCCACCCTTTCTTTGATTTTTTTTATGTGAATGGCTTTTTATCTGAGCACTTCAATTTGCATGCCTTTGCTGGGAGGCAGCTCCCCGTGATATGTTAATTGCAGAGTGCTTTAAGTACTAAAAGATTAACATAAAACCCTTTGCAAACAAGCTAATAGTTTATGATAATTTTTGCATGGCCTTTGTCTGTCTATCACTGCATTGCCTCTAGCTGTAATTTTATAAAGCTGTAAAATATCATTTAAACAAGTTCATTTACACATAATTATTACCAGAATCACATTATTCAATTTAGATACTCCAGCCTATTAACAATCCATGAACTAAAATGTAATTAAACTATTTTCCTTTTATGAACCTATTCATTACAATGTGTGGGAGACGGAGCTCTCAGTTTCACTGAAAATTTCAGCACTTTGTTGTTGAAATTGACAAGTCTGGCACTCATTTTGTGCTTTTAATTATATTATTTAAAGTACTTCAAGACTGCTCAGATAAAGAATATATTTAGAAAAGAATGCTTGGAAATGCCAAGATGGTGTCACCCAGAAATATATATTTATTTCACTCCACATAATTTTTGCCCTCTTAGCAGCAGAAAATAAAATCAGGATGTATTATTTCAATTAAAAGTTTCTGTAAAATTTCCAATGATTTTATTTTCAGTTTAATTGAAAGAAAAATGTTGTATGTTAATGATATTGCATTCTTTAGTCACATTTCCTCTCTAGTATTTTACACTAAATAGAACCCTCATATTACAATACAAAAATTATATATTATATCTACCCACATACAGTACATATTATAATGCACATGTACCTACGGTGCAGTGCAGACAAATTTCAATATAATGCATATTTGATAATGGTTTAAGCAGAAACTATAATTATCTTATGTGCTGAAACAACTAACGAGAAGTGTAAGACTTAACAGAACAACCACGGAAACTACCTGGCAATGATTAGTTCAATGTAGTATTATCACTCTGCCTCAGAGGCCCCACCAACATGGAGACGCTACACTCAACCCACTTACAAAGCAGGGAATTTGCCCAGTGCCAAAATTCATCATGTCACACTTTCCCCACCTGAGGAAACTGCTCCAGATGTTGAGTGCTTCAATTTTTGCTTAACATTGAAGCTCAGCACCCCCATCTCAATCCATATGGTAGCCCCTGCCCTAAACTTACTTACAAAGCTGGGGTGGGGAAAAGTCAATAACCCACTACTACAGCACTGGACACCTGCCAGCCAGCTGCAAAAATACCTTATGAACAACATGTCAAGTAACAAGACAAACTGAGCTAGACCACTGCTTACTGTGTGGAGGGCGAAGAATACCCCAACTGTCTTTGCCAATCTGCATTAGAGGAAAATTTCTTCCTGATCCCACTAGGCAATATCAGCGAGCAGTCAACACACACCAACACCCAGCTATAATCTAACAAATCAAAAAGCAGTCACCAACACGCAACTTGGAGAATGGCATGGTAACAATCTGGGATGAGCGATGCTGTGTGTCCCAGACAAAGTTTAAATGCCTTCTAGAGAGAGAGAAAGAGACCTAACCCAACTCCATGTGGTCTTTAGCTGTGCCAGTCTAAGCCACTGGGAGGAGAGTGTGGTGCTGGTTAGATTGGGGAGTGGGGCGGCGTTTAACATATGGGCATTTAACATATGGGTTTAACATATGTCAAAATCATAATAATTCATGTAAGATATGCCATGTCAGGTACTGTTAGGAAGGTTATAATATGCTGATGTGTGAAATGGAATTTATAGATATATTTGATAGATCTGTATTTCAAATGGTGCTGTCTGAGTTTACAGAACAATAGCCTGCTTAATGGCCCATTAAGACATTCCCAGGTGCAAGGGGCCCAGGGGAAGAAGCCAGAGATACACCTGATGAGGCACCAGGACTTGCCCATGTGACCCTGAACTCCATTTTGGTTCCTGGTCAGGGCCAGAGGGTATATAAGGCAGAGGCCTTGGGAATCCATTTTGTCTTCAGTCACCAGTCTTTCAGTCAGGACTCAGCTTCAAACATCTATCTACCTCTGAATCAAGTCATCTGCAACTGAAGCTGTGAACAAAGGACTGAGGCCCATTCAATTACTGGATGTATATCAGAGGAACTATACAAGCCTACAACTCCACAATTGTTCTAGAAACCTGATGTACATGGACTTTCAATCATTTGTATGTATCTGATTGCTCTAATCCTTTAACATTTCTCTTATGGTTTATTTCTTTCTTTTTACAATACACCTTTAGTTTTAGTTACTAAAGGATAGGCTGGCAGCATGGTATTTTAGGTAAGATCCAAACTTATATTGAACTGGTGCTGTGGCTGACCCCTTGGGGTTAGAGGGAACCTCTTTAGTAAAGAGCATAGAGTTTAAATAACTGGTCTCTTTACTGGACCTAGTGGCTGATTTGGGAGCCAGGAGCTGAAATGCAGTGAAGGGGGCTGTGTGCATTTGTATACTGGCTTCTGTGGGGATTCAGAAGTGCAGTTTGTGGCTGGTTGGGAAGTCTGGCTTCAGTGCCACCCACCAGTGCTGGGAGAATCTGCTCCCTTTTTACAGCCTGCCCTGACCTTGGCATTTTAAGGTGGCTGCCCTGGGCATGGGATGGGTCACAAAGAGGATGGCAACCTGCTTCATGCCTGGGGTCCAGCCCTCCCTCCCAGTGCAATAAAGGAATCCTGAAAAGGAGGGGCTGAGCAAGTAAGCCTAGTTATTAACGCTACCTTCGTTTTCTTAGTAGATCTACCATTTTCCTATATAGATTGCTCCTGGAAAAGGCTGAAGGACTGTATAGGTTTTATTGGCGGACTGGATGGTTTAGAAGATGCTGATGAGATATAGAATCTTTTATCTCCAGGAAAATGGTCCACAGAATGGTGACTGAATTTTGTTACTATCTGATGATTGCTTGGAGTGAAGGGTATGTGAAAGGAATTGACGAGTCCCCATTCTGCTATCACCATATTTGAACTATCTTTGCCCATTATAGGAGACACCCCAGTGCCTGCAGTTGCAAGTAGGCTTAACAGCCCACTAAATGTGGGACCAGCCCCAGTGTACACAAGCAAAATGGAAATAAGGCACGTATTTTAAGCAGTGAAAGTAACTAAACTCCGAACAATTCATGTACGGGTGTGGTGGATTTTAAATCACTGGAAGTCTTTAAATCAACTTTGGCTGTCTTTCAAAAACATGCACTCTAGTTCCACCAGAAATTATCAGTTTGATGCATGGATTATTGGGTGAAATGTTGCTGCCTGTGTTATGCAGGAGGTCAGACTAGATGATCATAATGGTCCCTTCTGGCCTTAAAATCTATTTATGAAAGAAGGGAGAATCGCAGTCTTCAGAGCTATTGATCTTACATCTTTCAGGACCACTAAAATAATCTTCAGTTTTCAGTGTCAATATAAACCTATTTTTGTCCTTTCAAGGAGTCATTATAAACCCATTTTTCCCCTTTCAGGGTGTCATTAGCTGTATGATATTCTGCCAGCATTTGTAGTTTATCTTCATTTTAAGACACTTGTAAATAACTTGAGGTTGGCAATGACACCATTCTCTTCAGGGACCAACTGGCATGTGGAAGTTCCTCGAGTCCCCAACATTTTTTGTGGTGTAATGTGCTTCTCATGCTTAAACCTGAATAAAACTGTTGGGTGCAGAGTGGCTTATAGGGGGTGGTTATATGCCTACCTGTTTACTCTGGATGCTACTAGCTGTATAGAGGAAGATACTTCAGACTTGTTCTCTGAGGCATCTGGTGTCCATATGATTAGGATGCAATTGACAAAACCTCCAACCCTTATTAAAAAATAAAACACATTACAATGCTCCACAGTAAGGATCTAAAATCCTGTAGAATTCTACTTCAGTTTGGATAGTTATGAAAAATATTACAGTATTTCTTTTTTCATAGAATCATAGAATCATAGAATATTAGAGTTGGAAGGGACCTCAGGAGGTCATCTAGTCCAACCCCTGCTCAAAGCAGGACTAACCTCTGCTATATCATCCCAACCAGGGCTTTGTCAAGCCGCAGCTTAAAAACCTCTAAGGATGGAGATTCCACCACCTCCCTAGGTAACCCATTCCAGTGCTTCACCACCCTCCTAGTAAAAAACTTTTTCCTAATGTCCAACCTAGACCTCCCTCCCTGCAACTTGAGACCGTTGCTCCTTGTTCTGTCATCTGCCACCACCGAGAACAGCCTAGCCCCATCCTCCCTAGAACCCCCTTTCAGGTAGTTAAAGGCCGCTATCAAATCCCCCCTCACTCTTCTCTTTTGCAGACTAAACAAGCCCAGTTCCCTCAGCCTCTCCTCATAAGTCCTGTGCTCCAGCCCCCTAATCATTTTTGTTGCCCTCCGCTGGACTCTCTCCAACTTCTCCACATCCTTTTTGTAGTGGGGGGCCCAAAACTGGACACAATATTCTAAATGCGGCCTCAACAATGCCGAATAGAGGGGAATAATCACTTCCCGTGACCTGCTAGCAATGCCCCTCCTAATGCAGCCCAATATGCCATTGGCCTTCTTGCCAACCAGGGCACACTGCTGACTCATATCCAGCTTTTTATCCACTGTTACCCCCAGGTCCTTTTCTGCAGAGCTGCTGCCCAGCTCGTCGGTCCCCAGTCTATAGCTGTGCATGGGATTCTTTCTTCCTAAGTGGAGGACTCTGCACTTTTCTTTGTTGAACCTCATTAGATTTCTTTTGGCCCAATCCTCCAGTTTGTTTAGGTCACTCTGTATCCTATCCCTACCCTCCAGGGTATCTACCACTCCCCCAGCTTAGTGTCGTCCGCAAACTTGCTGAGGGTGCAATCTACCCCATCCTCCAGATCATTAATAAAGATGTTGAACAAAACCGGCCCCAGGACCGACCCCTGGGGAACTCCGCTTGTGACCGGTTGCCAGCTAGACATGGAGCCATTGATCACTACTCGTTGAGCCCTATGCTCTAGCCAGTTCACTATCCATTTTATAGTCCTTTCATCCAACTCATACTTCTTTAACTTGCTGACATACTTCTTTAACTTGCTTTAACATACTTCTTTAACTTTATTTTAATAGGGTAACGTTCATCCTCAAACATCTCAAAAACATTTGTTTAAATTTGTGTTTTCCTTGGTGTTTCAAACCTAACTGCTCCCTATGCAGAAGGGAAGAAAGTTTATGAAGGAACCACAATGTATGAAGGAAAACATTTTTTCATTTTAGTATCTTCCAATTCTTTCCAAGCTCCCATTATTTGGGCTGTCACCCCTTCACTGCCTGAGGTGCATTGCAGCTCTCTGCAAGAGAATCTGCTTTTCCTCTAATGGGGCTGTTCTTGCAATGGGAAATGTAATTTTCCACTCCATTACAAACAGTGTGTAAAAGGACCTTTCCCTCACTGCACACAGATCAGTTCCCAGTGAAATCCTATTCAACAAATACTACAATAGCAGACTCCACTTCAAACACAGGTGCTTTTGAAGGACTGGGCAAACAGCCTAGATGCGACTACAGACAACTGCACATCCACTGCTTAGATGTCAAGATTAGAAAAAAAAATATCCAGCAGGTTCAATGAAGGGAAACTTGAGAAGAGACTGATAAAGCATTTTTTCCCATGATGGGTTCCAGGATACCATTTCGCTACTGTTATGCTGCAACAACCAACAATAATGCAGATTTATAAAACAGTTATATCCCCTGGTCATAATTAAGCCACTTTACACCCATGAAAAGATAATAGCAAACGATGGACAAACTACTTTCTGCAACTAACTAAAACAAATCAAATAATGTTTTGTAAATATTAAAAATATAGCTCTTATTAGCATACATCTGGATGTTCCAGTCTGAATTTGTCTAGCTCCAACTTCCAGCCATTGGATCACGTTACACCTTTCTCTGCTAGATTGAAGAGCATATTCAGTATTAGTTCCCCATATGGGTATGTATAGATTGTAATCAAGCTATAATATGTTAAGCTAAATAGACTGACCTCCTTGAGGGCAGGTTTACACTACCATTTGAAGTCTATCTAACTTGCATTGCAGTGACCTAAGCACTGTCCACACCAGCGCTATGTGGGTGGGAGATGCTCTCCCACCTACATAGCTTCTGCCTCACATGGAGGTGGAGTAATTATGCAGACGGGAGAGCATTCTCCTGTTGGCATACGGCGTCTTCACCAGATGCGCTACAGTGGTGCGCTTCTACGGTAGACAAGTCCTTAGTCTATCCCTCTAAGGCATATTTTCTAATCCTTTCATCATTCTCATGGCTCTTATGAGAACCCTCTCCAATTTATCAACATCCTTCTTGAACTGTGGAAACAAGAACAGGACACAGTTCCTAGTCCCTTTGCTTCCCTTATCAATTTTCTACAATTCCTAGCTTCTGGTTTATATTCACTACTATCAATCTCTCCTTTCTTCCATTTGTTATATATCATTTTTTTACAATTAGCTTCACTTCCCCTCTAAACAACATCAGTTTTTTAACCAATACGGACTTCTTCTTCTTCAATTGGGGAATTGTGGCTTTTTGGGCACCTGTGGAATTGTTTAAGAACACTTTACAATTATAATTTATAATTTTCTGATTAAACTCTTCCTCCCACATTATTTGGCTCATAATTGTTTTCAGATTAGAGAAACTGGACCTTTTAAAGCACCATATATATATATATATATTACTGGTCTGGACTTTATTCTGTTTGCACATTATTAATGTGATCAAATGATGATCACTTCTACCTCAGTTATCATTAATTTTTATTTCTATTATGAGTTCCTCTTTATCTGTTAAGACAACATCTAATTTTTCCATGCTGGATGCAACATTTTTTGAGTTAGGAAATTGTCATCTATAATATTTAGAAATTCCAAGGATGTTTAGTACTAGCAGCATAAGACTTCCAGCATATGTCACTCAAATTGAAGTCCCTCGTGATTTAATTGTCACCCGCAGGAAACACCTACAGAATGTTCTCCATACTCACAGCTTTCACAGTGCAGACAGTGATATTGTCCGTGCACTTGTATGCTGCAAAATAAGGCTTTCGTTAAGAAATTCCATCATACCAAAGTTTTTCCCCCATGTATTAACATCAATAACACAAAAGGATGATATCTCCAATTCACTATGAATCTCAGTGAAGTTATGTCATTGACTGCACCCATCCTGAACGCTGATGCAGCATGGAACACACTATGAATAAATCCATATAGCTGCAACCTTGGCTTTTGGTAAGGAGATTGTACAAGATAAAGACTGGTTCGCAGTATACTCTGAAGAAATGCTTCCAGAAGCAAAATACCCAGCATATCTCCACCACAATGTGAACCCCTCTCCGGAAACATAAGCTAACTTCAGAGTGACCAAGAGCTCATTGCAACAAACAACAAGGCAATGTGCAGCTCAATCTGTGAGAGAAGATACAAAAGTCCTTTGAGAATGGAAATCTAAGAGGTTTTTATGATGGAATCAAGAAAGCATAGGTCCCTTTGTAGCCTGATTTTATAGTTATTAATTTATTGAATAGGGTAATAGGTTTGCCAATTGCTCTAATTAAAGGATTATGAGGTTCGTGTCCTAAATCAGGCTTCAGGTAAGTTTATAAGGACACCAGGTACAACACAGGAAGAATTTTAGTGATAACCAGGATTTGTATATTTTTATAAATTTATTAAAACAACACAAAATAATAAACAAATGATTACTATAGAGAAAATAAAATGAATAATCAAATTGATAATAGATTAATACAAAGACTTATTTGATAGATAAAGTTATGATATGCTTTAAACTAGTATACTCACACCCTTCCTGGACTTGGTTGAAAGAGATGTCTAATTTCTTAAGTTGGAGTTGAGTGGAATAAGAGCTGCTTCAAAGCTAAGAGCTATAAGCTAAGACTAACATTACAACTTTAAGAATACAAAATAAAGAATGAATCTTAACACTAAATAAAACTTCAAGCAAGGATAGCTGACAGTCGACTGCCCCGATGAGCTGCCTTTGATCTTATTTATACCCTTAAGAATATGAGTCTTTTATCCGGGCCCATACTTGGCCTTTCCACCTTCAAACTTTTGGGGTACATGTTGTCTATTGGCTACTAGATTTGTACGTATTCTTGACGTATCCACTTCCTTCTTTTAGGTGGTCTTTTATCTCACCTTTGTTATTTCTAGCTTATTGTGGGTTTTGTGGTGTTCTTGGAAAGTTTCTTGGGTGTAACCGGGACAGCCCCTTCCTTTTTAATATCTCCTGACTTGTCTAGGGTAAAGGTTATAACCATATATATCCTATCCTGTTCTATATTGATACTTATCTAAACTAAAGGTTGACGTGACCTGTCTAGGGTAAAGGTTATGACCATATATATCTTATTCTGTTCTACATTTATCTAAGCCAAAGGTCGAATACATATATATATGAACAGTAGCTGTCATCCAGGATGTGGCCTGGAAGGTACCTTGCATTACAGCTGAATAAAATCTAATTTCATCACACAATCATATCAAAATATACATATGAAAAATATTTCTAATAATAAAGCAAGCAAGCAGGTTAGTTCTATAGGCTACACCTTTCTGCCAAGAAGGCTGCCTCCACTCAAGTCTCTTACTGGAGACATCATCACGGACAGAAGGAAACAGGAGCAATGCTGGGTGGAACACTATCATTAACTCTATTCATGTGAAACCACTGTTTCTGAAGCAATGCTAAATGTGATCCAAAGCTACAGACCATCAAAGTAATTGATATAAAACCATCTATAAATGACCCCGAAAAAGCAATCACCTTCCTAGCACCAGAAAAGGTTGCAGGAAGGGATGGGATGCCAGCTGAAGTACTGAAATCAAGAGGACAGGTTGTACTTAAACGTCTGTATAATGTCTTATGTGCTTGCTGGAGGGAAGAAGGGGTATCACAATACATGAAGAATGCCAACATCATAACCTCGTATGAAAACAAAGGAGATTGAAGTGATTGCAACAACTACAAAGGAATTTTTCTCAGTGTTGCTGGCAAGGCATTTGCACAGGTCATTCTCAAAAGACTGCAAGTTCTTGCAGAACATATGTATCCAGATTATCAGTGCAGCTTCTGTACTAGTAGATCTAATATTGATATGGTCTTTGCACTAAGGCAACTGGAAGAAAAGCGTCCAGAACAAGGAAAACTTCTCTTTAAAGCCTTTATAGATCTTATAAAGGCTTTTGACCTGGTCAGCCAAAGGACCTTTTTCAACTGCAAGAGAGAATTGGTTGCCTACCTATCCTCTTTACTCTGATTTGATCCTTCCATGATGGCACAAAGGCTACAGACCAGTATGATGGGTGATCAATTGGACAGCTTTGAGATCTGCAGTGGTGTTAAACAGGGATGTGTTCTGGCATCAATATTTTTGGTATATTCTTCTCTGCTGCTTTGTCATGCTTTCTCATCTAGCACCAAGGGTATATATCTCCATACAAAATCATATGGAAAACTCTACAACACTGCACACCTAGGAGCAAAAAGCGAAGTCAAACACCTGTTGACAATGAAGTGCTTATTGCACACAATGAAGAGGAGCTTCAGCAACTTTTTGCAGTACTAGTTTCTAATAAATTTGGAATAACCATCAGTCCAAAGGAGACAGTGATTACAGTCCAAGGTGTGTTGAGTGCACAAGGTTTCAATAGCTAACACCATGCTAGAAGTTGTGCACAAGTTCTTCTAGGATCAGCTGCATCAGATAACTTATCTCTAGAGCGTATTTTTGTATTGGAAAGGCAGCTAACATATTCAGCCAACTGACCAAGTGTGTGTGGGATAGTAGGAAACTAATATTGAACACCAAGATATAGGCCTATAAGATATGCGCTTTGAGCACTGCTGTACGGTGGCGAGACCTGGACTACCCATCACAGGCATGAGAGAAAAGACTAAACACCTTCTACACCTGCTGTCTTTGCTCATATCTAAAATCAAGTGCGAAACCAAAATTCCTGAAACCAAAGTACTTGAGAAAGCAAAATTGCCAAGTCTAACCACTACTCTCAAACACAAACTTCTCCACTGACTTGGTTATCTGCTTTGGATGGTAGATGGATGCATTCCAAAGGATCTCCTGGATGGAGACCGGATGGATGCTCCAAGGCCACTAGGCTGACCTAGACTCAGGCTCAAAGATGTTTGCAAGTGGGACTAGCAAACTTTCTACATCAACACCACAAGCTGGGAAGATGCAACTAGCAACAGGCCGCACTGGAAGGCTATGCTGTGCCAGGGAGTCAAAGAGGATAGAGGGGTGGTTGAGAGAAGATAAAGTGAAGAGAACAATGAGGAAAGTGCAGCAAGTCTCAAGCACTAGTAATGTGCTGGCTTGATCCTCTGGCCCTGCTCCTGATGCCTGCACTATTTGTGGCAAGGACTGTCGCTTGAGAACGGGACATTTTAGTAACTCACAATGCTGTAGCATGATGGACAGTAACAGAACTCCTCTGATGCTTTCACCATTGACACTGGAGATGACTTCTTTGCACAGAAAGGATGTAAAGAATATTTTAATTAATTTTCTGAACGAATGTATACTGGTCATTTACCACAAACATCTGGACAACAGAGAAACATATTGTGCAAATATATCACCATTGACAGCTTAGCAGGTGAATATTTGAAACTTCAGAAGTCTTGAAGAATGAAAAGAATATACTTATCAGAGGAATCTTCAGTGAATAAGCTCCAATTGTTGACCTTAAAGATGGAGACAGATGGCAGGTGATTGCAGATTGAGAAGGAGCATAATGAAGTGACTTAAATGGACACCTACTTAATTTATCACAAGAATAGAAAACATGTTGTACTATACTATATATAGTCTATATCACAGTGCCATCCAGCTCTTTTAAATGATAGTTAGAACAACAGAAAAACCACTTCAGGCAACTGCTTCAGTGATTCAGCTACTCATATGTCTCAAGCAGGCACACGGACACTGTAAATGAAGTAACAGACAGAAGGCAAAGATCCAAAATCCTTGCTGATCTGCAAATGCATCTGAGCTCTTAACTTTGAACAATTTCCTAAGCATGCTCCAAGACAAATGCTTTAAATACCTTTCCATTTTCTTGTATGTCTACATTTTCAAACATTACAGTTAGCAGGTTACCTCAAAATTTTCACTGTCAGTTGTAGCCAGGGGAAGCTATAGTACTGTTTCCCACAATGAATAATAATTTGTTTTAAATTTTAAAATGGACAAACTTCCTCTGTCAACCTCCTGCAGGCAGTGGAATTAATTCCAAATATTTTAAACACATCTTGAAATAATTTATAAAACTTTATGGATATGGATACCAGGGAATTACAGACCAGTCAGCTTAACTTCAATAACTGGAAAGATAATAGAGTAAATAATTAAGCAATCAATTTGCAAACATCTAAAAAATAAAAAGGTGACAAGTAACAGTCAGCATGGATTTGTCAAGAACAAATCATGTCAAACAAACCTAATAGCTTTCCTTTTGACAGGGTAACAAGCCTTGTGCATGGGGGGGAAGTGGTAGAAGTGCTATATCTTGACTTTAGTAAAGCTTTTGATACTGTCTCGCATGACCTTCTCATAAATTAGGGAAATACAACCTAAATGGAGCTACTATAAGATGGGTGCATAACTGGTTGGAAAACCTTTCCCAGAGAGTAGTTATCAGTGGTTCACGGGTAAGCTGGAAGGGCATATCATGTGGGGTCCCGCAGGGAGCAGTTCTGAGTCCAGTTCTGTTCAGTATCTTCATCAATGATTTAGATAACGGCACAGAGAGCACACTTTTAAAGTTTGCAGACAATACTAAGCTGGAAAGGGTTGCAAGTGCTTTGGCGGATACAATTAAAATTCAAAATGATCTGGGCAAACTGGAGAAATGGTCTGAAGCAAATAGGATGAAATTCAATAAGGACAAATGCAAAGTACTCCACTTAGGAAGGAACAATCAGTTCCACGCATGCAAAGTGGGAAATGACTGCCTAGGAAGTAGTACAGCAGAAAAGGATCTGGGGGTCAGAGTGGATCACAAGCTAAGTATGTGTCAGTGTCAAACGGTTGCAAAAAAAGCAAACATCATTCTTGGATGTATTTAGCAGGAGTATTGTACACAAGACACGAGAAGTAATTCTTCCGCTCTACTCCGTGCTGATTAGGCCTCAACTGGAGTAGTGTGTCCATTTCTGGGCGCCACATTTCAGGAAAGATGTGGACAAAATGAAGAAAGCCCAGAGAATAGCAATAAAAATGCTTAAAAGTCTAAAAATACATGTCCTATGAGGGAAGATTGAAAAAACTGTGGTTGTTTAGTATGGAGAAGAGAAGACTGATGGGGGTCATGATAACAGTTTTCAAGTACATAAAAGATTGTTACAAGGAGGAGGGAGAAAAATTGTTCTCCTTAACCTCTGAGGATAAGACAAGAAGCAATGGGCTTAAATTACAGTAAGGGTGGTTTTGGTTGCACAAAATAACTTCCTAACTGTCAGGGTAGTTAAGTACTCGAATAAATTGCCTAGGGAGGCTGTGGAATCTCAATCATTGGAGGTTTTTAAGTGCAGGTTAGATGAACACCTTCTCAGGGATAGTCTAGGTAATACTTAGTCCTGCCATGAATGCAGGGGACTGGACTAGATGACCTATCAAGGTTCTTTTCCAGTCCTACAATTTTATGATTCAATTCTACGATTCTATGTTTTTTTAGGAATGTGTATTTGCAGTCAACTAGTGAATAATAATTCAGTGTAAGAGGATCACTTTAGGAGACATTATCTTTCTTTTCAAAGGTAATAGCTGAAAGGAACAACACTTTAAAGCGACTTAAAGGTTAGAAACCTCTACTTAAGAAGTGAAAGCTAATTTGATTAGAAAAGATGCTTAATTAAATATAGAGACGATAACTTTGCCATTAAGGAGAAATCTAAATGTCATCCCTTTGTATTGTAAGAAGATTACAACTAAGAGATAATTACTCATCTTTGTGAATTGATACATCTCCTAATTTTATTACATGAATATAACCAAGGTTGTCAATCAAATTACAAAGAAAGCAGCCATTCTTTCACAACTCAGGATGATCATACTGGTGTGGCTCTATTTTCATATTATATAGTAGATTATAATTCAGATTGTCCTACTTCTTTACTATGGAACTGCGTAGAGGTATCTAACTATCATGTAGGGATGTTTGTAACAAATCTCTCACACTTCTTGCTGTTCATTGTGGGTTTGAATTGACCCTTTTTTTCCTTTATAAAGGATGAACCACTTGCTCTAGATATATATATGAAAGACTAGATCTGCCATACCAAATCTAATCCAAAGATCTTCTGCCAGCAAACTTGAGGTTCCAATTCAGCAAAACGCATGCTTAAGTCCATCCTATTCAAAGATCACTAAGCATATGCTTAAGTGTTTTGCTAAATCAAGTCCTTAATACATGATTGGCAGCAAAAGAGCTATAGTATAGCATTAAAACATCAGCTTTTGACAAACTTAGAACACAACGGCCTCTGAGATATCATAGTTATATATCTCATTCAAAATACAGACTCTATTAGCTAAACTACTATCTGTTGCCAAATGTTTAATTTTTAATGATGATCACTTTGCTTTCTTGAACATAAGTAGGAGGAGTTCCCACCCAATCACTAGCATCATAAGTAGCACACATCTCCTTCTTTGGGTTTTCTTTTATTGTTACCTTAAATAACAACAGACAAACCTTAGCCTAAGCTTTTTCCTGAATTTCATTGTTCATAGTGGCTTTTTTCCTCTACAGGACTCTCTGTCTCTAGCACCCTATGCCCCAGAGTGAGTGACTAAGCCTTTTATAACCCTAGTTGTAGTGAATGGGACCCATCTGGTCTGGCTGCCAATGTAACTCAGCAGAAAAGTTCAGCATCTTTGTGTACAGTCCTGAACCTGATATTATGTCATGAGTGAATAGATCTATTGAGGAAAATCCTTCATTTTTGTTACTGGTGTATTGCATGTGGTTTGGGAAAAAACACGGGGAGAAAAATATCTTAGTTATAATGAAATTGTGAAACCACCTTAGGCCGGAAGGCCGGGTGTGGCCACAAGTGAACTTTGTGTTTATAGAACACAGTATAGGGAGGCTCTGAGGTCAGTGCCCTAATCTCGGAGACCCTCCTTGCCGAGGTAATGGCCACCAAGAAGGCCACCTTCCATGACAGAAGCAGTAAAGGGCATGTAGCTACAGGCTCGAAGGGGGGCCCCATGAGCCGCGAGAGGACTACGTTGAGATCCCAGGGAGGCACTGGGTCACGGACCTGCGAATAGAGCCTCTCCACCCCTTTCAGGAACCCAATTAATATAAGGTGGGGAAAAAATGGATCTCCCTTCCAAAGTCTGATGGAACACTGATATAACTGCTAAATGGACCTTCAGGAAGGCCACAAATAGTCCCTGGAGTTTTAATTGCAACAAGTACTCCAGGATCACCTGTATCGGCGACAACCCAGGTGAAATTCCCTGAAACTCTGCCCAACAGATAAATCATTTCCATTTTGCCTGATACATGACTTGTGTGGAAGGTTTCCTCCTACCTAGCAGGATTTACTGGACTTGCACTGAATAGTCTCACTAGTCTGCGCTCAGCCATGAAGCCTCCATGCCATGAGGTGTAGGGACTCCAGGTCTGGATGTAGCAAGTGACCACGGTCCTGAGGGCCATAGAAGGGGTTCCACTGGACATGAGGGGAAAAGGGTTTTACTCGAGGTACTTCTTCATCCCCAAAGTGAAAGAGGCTCTCAGGCCTATATTAGACCTGCGTCATCTCAACAAATATCTCAAGAAACTGAAATTTCACATGGTCTCCCTTGCCTCTATCATTCCCTCCCTGGATCCAGGAGACTGGTATGCCACCCTCTCGTACATGAACCTCCCCAACCACTACAGAAGAAAGGCATTGGAGAGCGACCCGGCCTCCAGACCACGGAGGGAGCAGAACTGTGGGCATTTCCTGTTCCATGCTGATGCAAACAGGTCCACCTGGAGAGAGCCCCACCTTCGGAAAATCATAGAGATCACATCTGGATGAAGCGACCAGTCGTGGCAGGGTAAGAACGACCTGCTGAGGTGGTCCACCCTATTGTTCCTCGCTCCAGAGAGGTAAGAGGCTATTATGTGAAAATTGTGCCTCACCGCCAGGTCCCACAGACAAATTGCTTCCCTGCAGAGGGCCAAGGAACAGGCTTCCCCGTCTGTTGATGTCATACATGGCCGCTGTATTGTCTGTCAGTACCTGCACCACCCTGCCCATGATAAAGTGGAGGAACACTCCATAGTCTAGGCGAATAGCCTGTAACTTTCTCATGTTGATGTGCATGCGCCTCTCCTCCCTCAACCAGACCCCTTGTGGGTTGAGGTTGGTGCTGATATGGGCCCCCCTCCCTAAGTCCAAGGCATCCAATACCAGAGTGACCTAGGGGACTAGCTCTTCGAACAGCACACCCCTCAAAACTGCCTGGGGGCTCCACCACCAGTCTAGCGTGGACAGGATCTGTGGGGGGAACCGTGACCACCCGGTCCAGGAACTGTCTGCTCGGAGCATTAACTGAGGCCAGCCATGACTGAAGTGGTCTGAGTCTTAGCCAAGCCAGCCTCACCACGTAAGCCTAGCAGCTGCAGACAGTGCCTGCTTCTTGTTGTTGGGCAGAGGTGCAGGTAAAGCAATGATGGCAGACATCACCTCGAAGCGTGGCTGGGGCAGGAAAGCACTGGCTTGGGAAGCATCCAGGACTGCCCCGATGAACTTTATTTGCTGCACCGGAGTTAACGTGGACTTCCGCTTGTTTATTAGCAGGCCCAGCAGGGGAAAATTTGGTCCCCTTTGCACCTCAGGTGCACCGCCACTACTGCCATACATTTTGTAAACACCCTTGGGGCCGAGGAAAGGCCAAAGGACAACACTGCAAACTGGTAATGAGAGCCAGCCACCACGAAATGGAGGAAACAGCGACCTCATGGAAAGCGGCGGTGTGTCAACGCTTCCACTCGGGGTGGCTGGGTGGTTGGGGATTGTCCCCCAGGCTCCGGGGATCACCTAAGCCAACCAGGGGGTCCCAACATGGGTTTACCCTGTGACACCAGCATCTTCTCTCTGGGTGGAGCCCGGGGCATGGGCAGCATGGGCAAAGCCAACAAGGTCTGTGGTGCATGAAATGCTTCTGGTGTCAAAAGCACCGGCAGGTGCAGAAACGCCGTCCCACTCCCAGGAATCGGGGGTGGCTCTCTGGTTGGAGACATAGGCTCCATTAGTGGCAAGCGAGTCTCCACTGTCTGACCTTGGTGCAGCCTCATGCTCAACCCCGCTTTCTTGGACGATGCAGGGGAGTGGCCTCGCTCTGCGTGCTGCTTTTGCTGCTTCTTCCTCGACAGAGAGGAAGAAGTCTGGTGCCGGGGCGGGGCTGGTGCCGATGGCGCACTCCGTACCAATGCCAGGCTCAGTACCAAGGTAGAACAGGTTGGTTTGGAGGATCGTCTAAGTGCTGTCTCCATTAGTAAGGCTTTCAAGCAGATCTCTCTGTCTTTTTGGGTTCGAGGTCTGAAAGCCTTGTATAGCTTGCATTTGTCCTTACAATGAGCTTCCCTCAGACATTTTAGGCAACTAGCATGGGGTTGCTCAGTGGAAAGGCCTTGCCACAGGAGGCACAAAGTTTGAAACCCAGTGACTGGGACATGCCCCGCTCCCAGCAAAGTCCCAGCCGGGACTATCTCAAGTGACTGACTACCACTATTAACAATACTTATGGACTAATCTACCTACCTAAGACAAACAACAAACAATTAAGGAGAACAAAAGAGATTGAGAACACTTGCGATGCAAGTCGTAGCAGTTCCAGCAACCACCACAGGAGGAAAGAAGGAACTGAGGGGCCATAGGGCTGGCAGCACCTCATATACCATGGCATGTGCACAGGACTCCAGGGGGTACCAGAGCCGGCCCTACGGGTACTGCTAAAGGGAAAGAAGTTCCGGTAACTGTGCACGGAGGCACGAACACACCTACAATGGAATGGACATGAGCAAGCACTCAAAGAAGAATAAATTATATATGTACTTGATGCCAATAATTTTAGAGTAGCAATGTGCATAGATATTCATATTTATTTTTTATATGAACTTTTTAAACTGCCTTTGATGAAGCAAAACCAACAGTGAGGTCTGGAAAAATGAGCATGGGATCAGAAATCAGAAAATCCTAAATGCTAATCATGGCTCTGCCAGTGACTCTTTCTGTGGCCTTGAGCAAGTCATTTAATCTCTCTTCCACTTTTCTCTCATCTGCAAAATGGGGGAAATTATACTTTATGGCCATTAAGACAAAGTGTTCTAGGTAGTTAAGTGCTTTACACGTGTAAAATGCTATATAAATGCTCAGCGAGAGCTGGTCTTGCTATATTTTGATTCCAAAATGCAGTGAGAAGACAAACTCACATTATTTTAGTCCCATAAATGTATCCCTGATACACACAAAAACACACATGGGAAATGAGTGCAAATACCAAAATATTCATATTTCTGTTGAACCTGAAAGTACACCTACAAATAATTATTTCAGAGGGTATGGTTAGAACACTGATATAGTGTCCGCCAGAGTTTGCTTTTATGGAAAAGAATTAAGGGATGGAATAACAGGAAGGGTAAACTGTTGAATTTATTTACAATTCAATGCTACTTTGCATTTTGCTAATAGTCTTGGTTCTAACACAATCACCATTCAGCTCATTATTTAGGGGAGTCTATCATTCCTCCCACCCCCTGCAGTTGCAATCCTTTAAACCAGAATGTAATTAATGTAATTCAAGTATTAATAAAGGTTGAAGGGGTTGGACACTGTGTGAAATGCTTAATTTTGTGTATCATTAGCTGATTGACTGTTTAGGTTTGTATTTCAGCTGTCAGCCAAATTATGTGCAATTAAGCCAAAGCAAAGATCTGTCTCTCCTTTAACCAGAGAGGATGGCAGACAGATTCATAGTTCTGGGTAGTGGGTGGTAAATCTGCCCACTCTTTTGTAGCTGTTATATTTTCACATTATACTTCATTCACGTATTGCATGTTTCAGTATATTCATATTTTGAATTTCTCTATTAGACTATAATGTAGAATAAATGGTTATGCTGGAAAAATAAAATGCTTTGAATTTATCTAATAACAAAATGGATGAACTCTTGCCCTTGTGCAATTTTTTCATATTCTGTTGCTTTGGTAATCAGAGCACCACTGGGAAACTATTTTCTATCTTATAATTTCTTATATTTTGTGTCATAGTACGGATCATCATAACTGGAGAGACAGGTATTGTCCCCACTGCACTGACCACCCCATTTGTACAGAATTACTTCTAGAAAAAAAAAAAAAAGACTTGTCTCCTACTCTTGTTCTAGATAGGTACTTTTAGAGATCCTCCACAATCTGCCATGTTTTGCAGTGAAGTCCTGCGGCTGCTGCTTCGGTACCTGCTACTGGAATGTGCACATTTGCTATCTATTGTCCGCAGCATAGCTCCACATCAATATTTCTTCTGGAAGAGTTACAGTATTGTGTTAAATTAACAGCTGTGACTGATTTCACAGCAGCTCTGGAGTTCTTGCTATCATCAAAAAGTGTGAAACTTAGATCTTGTCTTAGACAAAGACAATTGGCTTACACTTCTTCTATTGAGTCTCATGGGAATCTGGTCATTTTTATTTCACCTAACCTTCCTCCCAAGCTATCTGAAACAGAATGACCTGTAGAAGCAGATGAATCAACAAAATGGTAGCATAACAAGAAAGCTGACCTTCTCAATGTGATCAGCAGTGCCATATGACTTGAGTACTGACGCCTAGGACTTACCCAACGTACTCAGCCTTCAAGTAGGCTTAACACTGAAACTGTGCCCTGAGTTCTAAACATGGTTATGATCATAAGGTTAAATGTATATGCCAAACATGAAATCCAGTAAGATCTTGAAGTCCGGCTTAATGACTACATTTGACTACAATGACAATTACATCCATGGGGGAGAACTGAGCAGAGGTTTGCCAGACTTTTGGGGGTTTCAAAGGAATATGAAAATGAGAAGGATACTGTACCCAGCCACCAGTAAGACCTTAAGATGTATCTTTGGGATTCTCTAACCTGACCTTTAATTTGGAGTTAAGTCACCCTCAGTCGCTTACTAGGAGGACAAGCTAGGTCCTAGCCCCAATATAATAAAGCTCCTGTAAGAATAAGATCACCATAACTGGCTCCTTGAAAATGTAACGGAGGAAGAAAAAAAAAGACCTTTATTGACTCTTTTCTTCCACCAATAACAATAATCTTGGCACACATTACCAGCTAATTTCGTATTGCCACCTTTGTAAAATTCTTTCAAATTCCCAGATAAAAGGTACTACATGCATCATCAGGAGTTGGCTATCAACATCCAAATCTTTTTCTGCTATGATTAAGAGTAACAGTGAATAATGTTACCATTTTGTCTACTAGACAGTTATAAATTGATGTTTCTGAATAGACCAATATTGTCAGTGGCAGCACCACTGCCCCATACTGCTGAAACTTCTTCACAGACCTTTGCTCCCTTTGTCAGTTCAGAATGTGTCTCTGACCTGAATTTACTGTGGCAGACACACAAGATAAATGCCCAAATAATCTTAGTCAGCACAGAATATGTGCTTCTCTTTCATTTTAAGCCACTGAAGTCTGTGAAATTTTAATAAACTGACTGAATCAAACAAAAAGGCCTGGAGTTGGAAAAAGAACTTGGTTTAAATAATGAAATGAGCCTCAAATTTCAGAACATCCTTTGTTTTATATGATGAAAACACTGTAAATCTGGAACATGTATTCACCTTCTAGCATGGAGATTTATATGAAACATTCTCTGTACAAACTTGATTTCTCTTTTGAGGCCCCACTATCCATGTCTGAGCAAGGAAATTTCAGCTTTTGCAGATTTTGAAATCTCTCCTGCCCACCCCCATTCCTCCTGTTAAAAGCTAATGAGGCACTCTGGTCAATAAAAGCAGTTGGAGATGTCCTTGATCTCTTTGTGACTTTTATAGAAGCCAGATGGTTTGACTCTGGAATGTCTCACATAATCTAGTGACATGAACAATTAAAGGAAGAGTTTAAAATTAGCAAAATTAAACTACTTAAATATTGCAGCATGATAATAAGCTAGTGAGAATAATTGTCATTTTTTTCTACTAAAAGATTGCTTTGGGTTATGCATTTATACTGCACACAGTGGACTGTCTGTTGGAATGCACTTGAAGCAGTTAAGTTAAAAGCAGCATTAGACTGAGATAGTATAGTTTAGTAGTTTCGAGCAATGGGGTGGAAAACAAAGAAATAAAGAATCCAGAGCCGATTCCAATTATGCAAACTTTGTCCGGTCTCCCTGACAATGCTTTACAGTTTAGATTTTTTCCTAGCTCTGTCCCACCAGTTACTCCCACTGCCTGCTCCATTGACCCATCATGGACAAGAAGCGCCACTACCATATCAGCAGAATCATCAACAATGGGATAAGACAGCAGGAAAGGTTCTATTATGTTCTAATAGCTCTGAGTAGCTGCCCCCAGGTCCAGGATGAGGGACAAGTAACAAGAAGTCACCTTCACTTTAATAAAATAAACAATAAATCAAAACAATCCTTTGCACTTTTGCAGAGCCTTTCACAAAAAATCTATATGGTGCTTTACACACACTAATTACAGACACTCCTGTGAGGTAGATAATTAAGTTCAAAGAGACTTTTCACCTTGGAGCTCAGTTCAAATTCTTATTTACTCAGTGCCTGGCTTGTAAGCTCTTTGGAGGACCATGCTTTTCTTCATGTTCATAGACCACCTATCATATTACGGGCTACATGAAATATCCACCACCACCACCTACTCTATGTATGCTATCAACAAATACTTATTTAGTAATTGTTCCTGAGGTGAACGGTTTGGTATTTCTTTCTGTGTACTATGCAATTCTGTTACATGACATACATTGGTGACATGTTTGAATTTCACTCTTGTACTGTAGGAATAGCCCATGTAATTCTGAGTGAGCTCTTGTGATGGTTATTGAAGACTTTTGTTTTCAGAGAAAACATTAGCCTCAGCTTTGAAGACTGCTTTAAGCAGAAAAAAATTGAATAATCTCGATAAAAGTGCCATCAATGTGTATATGAGTATTGATTATTTCTTACCTGTATTAGTACATTTTTATATGTAATATGTATGTTTGTTCTTAAATAAGACATTAAAATGAACTTTTAAGATGCAAAGTCAACAATTGGAAATACCAGAAATAAAGATTGCAACCTTAAATTCAGCCCCCTTTGTGTGTATGCATTATGTAGAATAAATCAGAGACCTGGATTTTAACAGCCTTAGTAGTCTTTCAGTTTAGCCATTGTATTTACAACTACTTTGCTGTTTTTCTTAACCACAGCATTGCCACTGGACTGTGTATTTTGCAAGCCACTTTCACATAACATTCAATACCCAACTCCAAATTCCAGTGAGACCAAGACACAAAATAATCACTGCATAAACAATATGAAACAGAGAACAAATCCCCTCACAAGAATCCTGGGAATGGGAAGCCAATGCAATTTATGGAGCACAAGTATAACTGTTTTCCCTGTAATTCTTTGGACTGGAAGGGAGAAAGAGAAGGGAGGGCATCACTTGAACTTGGGTCCGGCTGGGTGGGGCTCAGGCAAGCCATATACCCCTTGTAGACTGCTTCTTGTTGGAATTGTGACACCCTACAGCCTTAAAGGTGTTCAGTTTTTAGTCCCTTCTATGGACACTACTTTTAGAAGTACCCTTCCCGTGTAATAGAGATTACATTGTGCAAAAGACAGCACGGTATAGTTGTTAGGACACTGGACTGGGGTAGGAAACACAAACACGCAGGATGTATTGTTTCCACCAAACTAAGTTATGTTTGTACCCCACTCCACACACACATACACAATACAAGATTTTTAGTAAGGCCAACAATTTGGATCTGGTGAAGTCTTAACAGAAATAGACTAATCCAAATACAAAGAGCAATAATTATGGCCTCGCACATTAAATTACAGATATTTCTTATAATTTTGATAAGTGATTATTGTTCACCAAGAAGGAGATATTTCACCACCAATTACAAAAAGTTGCATCCTTGTTTCCAATTATTTTTGGGAAGACATAGCAAGAGTACTTTGCCATTATGAATTGTGAAGCAAGTTATTTTTCCCCAAAGTGTAAAGTTGTTATAGCTGTCATCTTATCTGTTAGCT
Organism: Emydura macquarii macquarii; assembly: GCF_026122565.2. Classification (NCBI taxonomy): domain Eukaryota; kingdom Metazoa; phylum Chordata; order Testudines; family Chelidae; genus Emydura; species Emydura macquarii. The sequence goes on along the minus strand of NW_027130204.1, from coordinate 9,546,790 downwards.
GCGTCCAAGAAAGTCACATGCGTCTCAGGAACTTAAAATATTCTTTTTCATCTGCTTAGAAATTATCAGCTAATACCCTTCTCCTCCTCCTTCAGCTTCCACATCATTAACAGCTACCTTATATAAGCTAAAATCCTTGACACCAACTTTCATGCAAAGAAAAAAAGAAATCATTAAATGGATGTTTATATTTCTTTTATTTGGCAGTAGTTTTAGTGTTTTTTGACTGCCAGATAGCTTTTCTTTGTACAAAGGGCCCTTCAGTTAATAAACCTGATAACTCCCATTTCATTCTTTCAAAAAACGGAAAAATCCACATTCTGTATTTAAAATATGTAAATTTCTAAACAGGAAAGCTGACAAGAAAAAAGTAACACACACCATTAAAAAGAAAGAAAACCACTGAGTAAGAGCAATGTTTCAATTCGTTAATGCTGTATAGTCCTGCAGGTGAGAATTATGCTAGCACAGTGACATAAAATACAAAGGCAGTGCAGCACTCTCTCAGGGATTATCCATACGTAATTGATAGATTTAGGGAAATATTTTCAAAAGCATTTAAGTGATTTAGGAGAATAAGTCCCATTTTTGAAAGTGACTTACATACTTAGAAGCCTACTTGTCATTGAAAGTCAAAAGTGAAACTCCTAAAAACACTTTTGAAGATGGGACTTAGACTCCTGTGTCACACAGGGTATGTCTGCACTGCAATAAAAGACCTGCAGGATGGCCATTGCTAGTCCTAGCCGGTTGACTCAGGCTCACAAGGCTGATGTTCAGGTTCAGGCTGGAGCCTAGACTCGGAGACCCACTCCCCACGTGTGGTTTCAGAGTCCAAATGTCTACCCTGAAACGTTTAGCTCTGCAGCCTGAGACAGCTGACCCAGGCCAGCCGCTCCAGTGCCACAGGATTTATTGCAGTGTAAATGTACCCTTAGGTGCTTTCCAAAATGTTGTCCTTAAGGCCTGATCCTGAATGATGCTCTGCCATATCAAGGCCTGAATTTTGAGAGTAAAGTTATGGAACTACCCCCTTAATGACCTCTTATTGTTCATAATTTTGAAGCTTGACTAAAAATTTGGATCTTTGAAAAGAAGGTAGGGCATTGGAGTGGGAAATAATTTATAAGTGATGAGTAAATATAAATGCAGTTTAGTTCTTGGTTTTATATTTTCCCTGTCTACATCTAAAACCAATGAACAAAGCAAAACAACTTATAAGCCACCTGAAAATTTGCAAGGCAGTTGTTCATAATGTAGCTAAGTGCCTTTGGGAATTGTGAAAAAAATACACACACAAAAAGATTGAATTATTTAGTTTGGGAATGTGATTTTCATAATATGTGCTTGAATTTGTTTTGTGGGGTTTATTTTCCTCTTTGAAATTTTATAAGGATGTTAGCATATTTACATTCACAGCAAAAGATTAACATGATAAAGTTTAACTGCACCAGAGCAGCCATTATAGTCTGGGAGGTTAATAATTCATGAAATATATGGCTCTATGCAATAAACCACAATGGCTAGCTGTGGAGTTTACAAATCTGGTTTTGTTTTGTTTTAAAGTGTTGTTCTTATTTGCAGAAGGCAGGGTCCCAAAACATAGTCCAACACCAGAGTCTTGTACACGAAGAACTGTCTCTTGAGTGCTATTGCTAGGAAGCTTTACTTAAACATGGGATTCACACAATCAGAAAAGAGCTAAAGTACAAAACCAGTGCTTTCTGTTCCAAAACCCATTAGAGTCAATGGAAAGACTCCCACCTACTTCTGAGGGCTCTGGATTTGCTGTTGTGGATGTCTTCCTTCTCTGAGGCCCCAATTCAAGAAAGAGATCCTGCTCAGGAAAAGCATTGAAGCAGGTGCTTAACTTTGAAACATGCATAAATCCCACTGAAGCCGAACACACGCTAAAATGTTTTTCTGAATCATGGCCTGAGATTCCTAGTTCAGCAGCTAACTTCACTATTTCCATTTTTCCTTTACCTCCTTGGAGTTGTTTGAATAGAATTCCCTGCTTACAGTCATTAGCTCCCTATTATCGCTTCAGGAAGAAACCTGGCTTCATTACCTCCCACCGTTTTGCACCTATTTGGACATGGAGCAGGAAAAGACTTTAGCAGAGAGTTAAATTCCTGTCTCATAGTGTAAAAAGAAATCCTCTGTACCCATCTACAAGATATGTACTCACTGGAACCTCTGAGCCACTACGACACAGACGGTAAACTATCGGTAGATGAGGTTTATGCAGCACCTTTTCTATTCAAAGTACAGACTACCCCAATAAAACCTCAGTATTTGCCAAACTACAGTGCTTGCAGTTCTACATTATCTCCTATTCCACATATAGGAAAGGACTTTGGATACTCTAAGTAGCTAAGGCACTTTGCAAATGCAATGAACTAAATACTAATAGTGAGTGACTGTGTTGAAAAACAGACTAGCTTTTCCATGCTCAACAATACTTCTCACCCATTAGGCATTCCATCCTTCATTTTCCCCCATTCTCAGCCCCGATATGGAATTTTAGCCCATACAGCTGTATCTTGGAAAAACACTCAGGGAGATGGAGAGTATATACTGTACTTCACAGCACTACATGCGGAATAAGACTTACTGTCAAGAATAAGAGCCCCAGTGAAATTGGTGGGAGTACTTGCATACATACAACTCAATGTATTTAAGGACTGCAGAGTCAGGACTTTATCAGTCACAAGAGACTGGCTGAAAATTTAAAATCTTATGCAGACAAAAGACATTTAACACTACTACACCTTTCCTTAACACTGAGCGTAAGGTGGCCCTAAGTCAAAATGTGGAACTCGAATCTGAGACAAAAGCTCTACTACCTGAACTGTGCTGGTATATTCAGCATACATATAAAAAATGTCTGAAATAGGTAAACTATTATTTAGTTTAGTGTTAACCTGTCATTATAGAAATTCCTTCTTTGGGTTAATGATGAAGTATAACAGAGCTGAAAGTGTAGTGGTAGAGACAAGAATTCAATCATCTGAATGCATTAATTCAAGGAACTCAAACAATCTTAATAGACAATGGTAGAAACTGGTCTGATTTATTAAAGTACCTCATCCATGAAATCCATATCAAGGAAAAAAATAATACAAATTCTTTAAAATAATACACACCACACCAATTCTACCATGAGGGGAGAAAAAGGAACACCTAGAATAATTCATAAATAATACTCACTCAGGGTATATGTCATATAGAGAAATACCCAAGTGAAAATTACACCCCTTCAGTCTGTGATTAGAGGGTTTCCCTTTGGTTGTCAATTGTTTTCCAGTTACAGTACCCACACATTAAAAGGGCTTTTATTTGTAAGTACCAAGCTGTAATGAAATAAAATTATGTATAGTCAAGTGGTTGTGTGACACTGTATGCTGAGCATCATTACACTGATCCATCATGGGTTGTGTTGCTTTGGTTGCACTAATGTAGAAATGACTATCCATGCTTATACCCCATGATTTAAAGGCTATTCTGTCACTAATCCAACTCACAGGTGCATTACCTTTCTGAAAATAAAAAATAAAGCAGCTTTCATCACTGCAGTATAGGAAACGTTTTTTGTTTGCTTACCGAAGTTCCTTGTTCAATATAGTTAAAGCAGAGGGACATTTAATTGCAGATGTGTGAACAGGTGAGTATAAAATGAGAGAAGGGGATCTTTGTCCAAAAGTCAAACAAAAACTGAACCATTTGTGATTAAAAACAGTTCAATTAATTATTAAAAACAAAGTTACAAACTTCTAAATTCCCTGGCTTTCAGCCACGGTCAGAAGCAGAAATATTAAGACACAAATTGATGTCCAGACCGATCTCGACCACTAAGACATCCTGAAAATCTTGTCAAAAAATAAAATGCAAGATAGAACCTTATCTACAGGTTTATTCAGGCATAAGTGTCAAATAGAATCAGGACATATTTTTGCTGAAAAGCAATGTTTTCTGTGCACAAGCCAGTTGAAATGATAGGTAGACTCAAAAGTTCTTCCCAACCTTAAAACTACAGGAAACATTATAATAATAGCTATCTTCAGCAATCTTCAGGCATTTATAATGTACTAACAGTGCCCCTCACAAGCCAAACAGGGCTTTGACAGGAGATGGTGCCGGAGAATCAGTATGAAGCACTCTCCCCCCTCCAACAGAACTGAGCACAAGGGTGCTGGCAGTATAGTTATTCATCGAAGCCATAAAACCAATGTGACCATTAAAGAAAACCTGGCATTTTTCACCATAGTAGAGGTACTAAATGTTTTGCCCCATCATGGCAGGGATCAAAGGTCAAGTTCCTGTAACCAAACCCTGCATTCTCAAACTCATGGAAGCACTGCATAATCTTCTTAGGAACCTCAATAGGGACGTAACAGTTGCAGCTGGGTGGGCACCTCGATATGTATATTCAGGTCAGGATAATAAAACTATCTTAAAGGTCACAGTTCCCAAAATCCACATCACACACAGCTCAGATCCTCCATCGTGGTCACCCACACTAATCTCCTAGGTGTCTTGCCAACATGGATTTGGGTTCTACCAGCCATACCTTTCCCAGGTGCTCACCTGTTCCCTGCCATCCCCACCATTCTAACACTACCTCAAACCCCAGGGACTGTCACCTGTGGGGGACTGGAGTTACCGTCCCCCTCTTATTGACGCCATGAATATTGGAATCTTGACTCTCGCTTTCCTCCATGGAGCATTTTAAATTGTATTGTACTGGACAAGGCTCCCTTTGGCAGCTCAGCACCACCACTGCCTTCAGGAGGAAGGCTTAAGTGATGCAATACATGGGATGTGTGTGCTGCTTTTGTAGTACTCCTACCTCTCATCAATACTGGAGTCCCATACTCAAATACCAGCACTGGAAATGCATTGTGCTGCTTTGTACTGAGTTTCTGTTTTTATGGTCTTTGAAAAATAAAACCCTGCTCATAAAAAGTTCTCGATTTACTTCTTTTAATTCAGATGACAAAAAAATTACTTTTTAAATTTAAGAAATTGTATGGTTTTGTATTATTATTAAGAGACATTCCTGGATTTACATTTCTCAGTCTTCTCTCAATGTAAAGAAGTGCCTTTTGAAATGTGTGACAAGTGACAAAAATGAAATTACAAAAAAATTATAGGAGGAAGTTTCAAATCATGTGGAAATAACTTCTTTTGTGGAAATTAGTTGTACAGGCTTATTTTTATAGTTCAACAACATTGATGTTACTAAATTACATTAACCACTTCAGTGGCACTGTAGCAGGTTCGCACCGGCCCCCCAGCTGCTCAGCTCCTCTGTTCCACAAACCACGCGCAGATCAGTTTCGTGCTCTCACTAGTGCTCTTTATTCACAGGCTTTTCCCACCACCATTTACAAGTACAGTCCAGGCTCAGGGGCCACACAGTCTCAGCCCCTCACTCAGGGCAGCTCCCCTGCAACTGAAGCTTCTCTCTGCCAGGCTGACCACTCGCCTCTTCCTTCCTCCTAATGCTCCTGCTACCTCCTTGGGGTGAGTCTTTGGTGAGCCCCCTTGAGCACCTTCCTACGAGCCCCTTTATAGGGCCTGTCTAAAGCGCCTCACAGCTGCTCCTCGTTAGCCCAGTCCCTGCAGGCTCACTCAGCTGGCTCCATTCCCCCTTTAAGGAGGGCTGCAGTGGCAGAGGGCTGGCTTAACCCTCCGTGCTCCGCCAGCACCCTGTGACAGGCATCTAAACAGAACAAGGACTCCACATTTCTCCTGTGCTGATGAACGAGCAAACGTTCCAGTGATCTCAAAGCAATGTCCATTTCAAATTGCAGGTCCCTCAGGCAAGTGGTTAATTTGAAATGGGGATAGGGGATGGAACAGAGGAGATGTAGGAAAATAAAGTTAGGAGAGAGAGGCTCTGAAATGGTTGAGCTGATTGTGCCTCTCTGCACTGCAGAGCTGTTCAGATAGCCAACTCAAAAATTCATTCTTCCCCTGCTCCTAGGGTCTCTGGGGTGGCTGCGGCAGAGAACTGGATGATTGATAGTGATAGGATGAGGGAGAGCGCTAGATCGGATACTACCACCACTGCAGGTTGGGAGCCACCATTAATGAGTGCTGGGAAACAGAATCAGAGTTCTTTGAAGCCTATCTCCACAGTAAAGGCACAGATCTCTATCCAGACAGGAGACAAGGAGGGCTGGGTCCTGAGTGTGCTTTCTTTGTTTAGGTTTATTTCTCATGGGCTTGGAGCAAGCAGGGTACTGGGAACCTGCTGAGAGTTGCAGAAAAGACAAGAAGAAGAAGAAAAAGGCAAAATAAGAAAATAGTCCCAGTGGGTGAGAGAAAAGGTTGTTTGGCACAAGGGAGGACATAAAGGACCAGATTTGGATATTTCCCTGGGCATTGGAAATTAAGAGCGTAGGAGAACTAGTAACCACCAATAAGCACTGCCAGGTGAACTAAAGTTTCTCAGGAAGGGATAGAGTCTCCTGATTGAGGTGGCTGGTTGTGTTTCATAGCCTGCAAAACCCAGAGGAAAACCCACTGTTCAGAACCTTGAGACTGGATGTGAAGAAAACTGCAACCATCTAAGTAGTTCCGTTGATTTACACAACACACAGAAAAGCAGTCCAGGCACATACTATACTTTAGTGAGTAATGTTATGCGATAACCTCCTGTTAACCAAACACACAGGTTGTCAGTAACAAGTTAACATATACCAATAGTTGTCCAATATACAACAGTAGTTTCTTATGCTGTAAATATGGTAGAATTTCAGATACCTGTGTGGTAACTGATGATACACAGTGATGGATATATCTGGAAGCTGGAAAACAGACATGTGGATTGCCATGGATTACCTATATCTCTGGTTTGATTATCCCTTCCTTGGTTTCTCTGTATACATCCCCTTCAGGTGTTAGGCCTCTTGCTTCACCTATCCTGAGGTGGAATCTCACGAGTTTCCCACTCTTGGACTGGGTCCCTGGGTTATAGTTGCCTACATAACAACTGTGATTACTCAGAAGCCTGACTGTGTTCAGCCTTTCAATTCTTCCCTTTGCAATCTTAGGAACAGTGGTAAATACAGTGTCCAGTCGGTTTTCTTAAAACAAAGTACTGTTTAATCTTAACAACAGGAATGCAACAAAGCATAAGAGGTAAAGGATTTTAAAACCATAAAACAATCTATATACATCTATCTACTTAGGCTCACCATCCTTTAGAAGCGTAGGAAGGCCCAATAGCTTGTGTGTGTCAGCCTGTTCCTCACAAAAAGCACGAGACAACTGCTCCACCCTCTCTGTCTAGTAAGTCATTTTTAATATGTCACGTCCTTTTGATCTGTCTATTCTCAGCCTTGGTAAAACAATTGTGTAACTTTGGGCTGGAGCCAAGGAGAAGCATCTTCACTGCTTACTAGCTCAGTATTTTTTTAAATGACCCCCCATTGTGTTTATTATGAGCTTATTATCCAGAGACATTGTTTCACGCAAGCACCCTAACAGCTCTGCTGTTGATTAAATTAACATATGCATACAGTAAATACTTCAGTAAACAAACATAACTGTACAGTAATTATCTCAATAAATATGCCATACAGTATTTATAAATTATTTAGAAGAATGATTAGAGTTATGGAGAGACTTCCATGTGATGAAAGATTGAAAACGTATGACTGTTTAGATAGGAGACCAAGAGGGTATACTATGGAGGTAAACAATATAAGGAATCATCTAGAGAGGGTGCACTGAATATATCTAGTAACCCACTTTTGTAATACAACAACAATTTAATTAAACTGAAAGGCAGAACTTTTGAAACTGTTCAACAAAAACACACAATTGGCCTGTGGAACTACAAGATCCGTGAGGACAATTTCTTAAACAGTTTTAAAAAAATAGTAATTCAAAATAAAGATAAAGAAAAACCAGTGTTATGTAAATAAGGATTAAGAAAACCCAAAGTTTGGAAGGGATATACATCCTTGTGCATTAGGACACTATACAACCTCTAAATGTTATGGTTAGGATGAAAGTTTGCCTAAGGCAGGTTTGTTCCATAATTTCCTCGCTCATTGTTTCTTGTATCTCACTCAGAAGCATCTGATAATGGCTAATGTCAAGAGATATGATACTGGGACTAGATGTAGCACTAGTGTGGCAATTTCTATGTTACTAATATTTATATTAATTTTATTACTGAGTTACTTCCTTTTGGAGATGAAAATTATTAATGGAGGCTTAGAACTGAAATGGCCAAGTATTTCACCCATTAGAGAATTAACCTTATGCATATGCATAAGGGCCACTGACTTCAGTAGGACCTAAAGGGGATCAGTGGGATTTAACTACCCTTCTTGAATAGGGACTACACATGGTTGGAGTTAACACTTATTGCAGCTAATGACTTTACAGCCTTAACTATATATTTTTCCGTGTTTGATTACTTTTACCAAACTCCCCAAACAAACAAACAAATAAAAATAGATACTTTACACACTGTTTTGATTCCAAAAGGGAGACATGCCAGAGACTCCATCAAGTTCACTAGGGACTTTGCTTTTTGCTATTGATTTTCCAAGAAGGCACTGAAATACTGTGGTGATGGGCCATAGTATAAAACAGACAGACAGACATTACTACAGTTTTAGACTTCCCTTGAGTTACTGGTTGATTTTTAAACTAGTGGTTTGTAAACTTCCATAGACACACAACTATTAGTTTTTTTGGGTTTTTTTTCAAATCATTACTTTAACCAGATGGTGGCTTCCTCCCAGCTCCCCCAAATAGGTTTCTAATGATATTCCTCTATTTGGAATAGACAAGCTTCTGAGAGAGCCTGATTAGTCTGGTAGTAAAGTACAGTAGATCCAGTCAGAATTTCATCAGAGTGTGGATTTTTTTCATTAGATGCCACCTTAGAAAAACAGCTACATAGCACATGTTACACATAGTCTTTTTAATTTTTAAGGATGAAGAGAATCTATGGGACTACTAAATCTATGTATGCAGCTAAGATAAATATTGTAGTAATTTATGCAATGCAAATATACCATACACTGTACATATGTAAACTCTAATGTTTATATACTGACTCTTTCATTTTAGGTTCATAAAATTTTATTGTAGGATAAACAGATTATGCTCTGGGTTTTAAAATAAAATACATTCTTTTGGTGCATGAAGTATTGAAACTGTAGTGGTATATTGTTAAGTTATTGAACAGTAAATATCTAGAGTTATGCACTGTTATTAGGAGACAGCAACATCACCATATTGTCAACAGTCTCTTTATTCTAGGAATCTCTAATCTACAACAAGTATTGTTCTCCAAACGGTCACATTCATATAGCCACACAAGAATTCTCTAGCACCTCTAGTTAGCTCACACAATAACTCATGTTATCTCGCTGTCCCTGCTCCTGCCTGAAAGATATCAAGATTATGGTATAAACTGCATGGACCCAAGGGCTGGAATAGCACAGACCAAAAATGTGGTGCTCTAACCCTGCACCGAGGCCTATAAAACACAAGATGTATCAGTATAGGGTTTAAGAGAACATCCACTAAGCTGATAAAACAAAATACCACCATTACTAAATAGAATCTCAAAAGGGGAGAGAAAAGTCTATGGAATCAAATAAAAGCCGGTCTGATCCTGCATTCACTGAACTCAATAGCGACTCTCCCATTGATTGCAGTGGACAGGGCCAGATTTAGAGACAGGTGACCCAGGTGGCCGATAAGAGACTGACATCGCTTGAAAATGCCACTGGGCAGTCTTTGGATCCCTCTGACGCTTTGCTTCCGTTCGCGAGGGCAAAGGTGAGAAAAGCAACCTTTTCAACTCATGGACTAGGGTTAACATTCTAAGGCTGTCACCTACTGTTGGTGCACAGTTCATTTTCTTGATGTTAGCACATTTCAGTTATTCTTAAAATTAAAAAGTTTCTATAAGCTTAGAGGAAATTATTTTTTTAATTTGCTTATATATGGCATAAATAAATAGAGATTTACAGATCCTAGCGTGCAAATATACCATCTTATATAACAGGGATAAATCATGCATGCAAATCATGCATCAAAGTCATGAAATCCATGCAATAAAAAACACGGTGTTCAAAGCTTTAACAACTGGCGGGGGGGAGGGGAAAGCACCATTTGGTCTAGGGCTGGCCCTGGCAGTGGGCTCAGTTTTAAGCCCTCAATCCTCCTCTGCCAAGAAATCAAATTATGTATCTAACACTTTATTACAGATTTGAACTAACACTAAAGGCAAATATTTACTGAGAATTAATTCTGAGTGTATCTCACAGGAATATGAGTTACCTTGCTCCTATCAGTCCCATGGTCCTAGAGCCAGAGAGAGAACCAAAATCACAGAGTGACTGGCAAATGCATTCCACTGCATCAGTTGTACTCACCCTGAGGCCCAGTCTGGTAACACTATTAACCACATCTACCACTTGAGTAACTCTTGTAACTTACACCTCAGGGCACAGATCACAAGGTTTCCTTAGCAAAACACTAATTGACATCACATGAGTATGATTAGCTATCTTTTCATCCACAGGCTGGGTGTAAAACAAATTCTAAATGGCATTTTTATGCAGTGTAAGACTGAAGTGAGATTAATGCAAATTTCTCATCCAAGTTTTTTACATTACACCTTTGAGAGAATAGTATTTTATTCTAAAAGAAATGGGTCATACAAATCTACAAAGTATGTATTAAACCAGCTGCTTGGTTCACAGAATAACTTTCCTTTAATTTACTGTGTTTGCTGTTTAGGTACTGTGTTGTTTTGTTTTTCCATTTTCAAGAACTAAATACCTCAGATGAATCAGTCAACATTATGCTGGTTGCTCTTTGCATCCAAGCTTCTGCTGTTTATTAACAGTGCCTTGGTCTTGTTTCATGAAAAGAACGACAAACTTACAGTTTCAAAATGAGAATTTATGACATTCCTTGTAGCAGGATAGCAGGTAACAGGCCTGAGGAAATGGGCAAGCAGAAGTTAGAGTCTTATGATAGATAGTTAACTGCTAATTTCAGATGTACAATGCTCATCACTCATTCAAAAATGTGATATCCTTGGGCATTTTAAAAACACACATGACTTCTCTACACTTTGTAAGATGACCCGGTCACTAAAATGGCGTCACTCCCATCATTACTACTGTGGTGGACCTGCACCAGTGGGAAATTTCAAGATAAAATGTATCCTAGTGTAGTCATAATGTGCCACAGTAATCGTGTACCAGGCCTATGCACATATGATTTGAAAGTAGCTTGCTGATTAATTTAAAGAAAATATTGTGGTGATTAATATTATGTATCTAATATTTTAGATTGCTTATCAGTGAGTTCTGCTATTATATTATTGCCTCCCAGCAGAAATACATTCAACCAATGAACATATGAGAACTACTGAAGATTTTTACAATACAAAGTAATGCCAAGTTCTATCTATTAGAATTAAAATAAGAATGTAGAAAACGCATCCTATTTGTTCATATCAGATTAATGTTAAATTTAGAAAAAATCTTCTAATAGCAACTACTGTGAAGATCTGATTTCTCTCATATATTTAAATGCTGAACACATCTTTGTTACCAACCATTCCAGATAGACTATCACAGATCCACAGTCACATTATATAGGATACAAAATGCATAAGGAATTTAAACTTTTATGCTTCAAGGAACCAGTCACTAACTAACTGATGAGGTTAAGAAGAAATTACTCATGGGCTGGAGATACAATTATTATCCTCTATGGAATTTCACTCAACATCCAAGCATTGGGACTGGCCACTGTCAGGACACAATACTGTCGATGGATCATACAATATAAGTCACTTCTCTGCTCTTCCTTAGTTAGTACACAAATATAAAAAATACTCTCTTCCACCAACTGGAAAGCCTGAGATTCTGCAAACTGTCCATATACTGATGATGTGAAAATGTATTTAAATAAGCAAAATCTTAATGAATATACTGGTTATATTAGAATTTACACTGAAGAATCATAACTCTAAATAATATAGATGTTTGAAATCATTTAGTCTATTCAAAACAAAGATGAAAGACATATTATAACAGCAAGGAAGGCCAAATTACAGACCTCTCCTTCCCACCATTCATGACAACTTATGTATTTGAAAAAATGAAGTTATTCTATGTTTTAATCTATTTTAAATATCTTCTACTATTTTCAATTTATATTAAAAACATGGATTCTTAAAAAAAAACCCAGCTAATACAATCTGGACATATGCAGGATTTCAAGAAACACAGTCTTATCTACAGCTAAATATTTATGTAATATAGCCTCCAACACTGACCAAGAACATTCTACAAAGCTTTTCATAAGACATATATAGCAGCAATAAATTATACGGAATAACCCACAGTTTAAAATAAAAATTTTCAAAACTTTTATTTGCTTTTAAATATAAGTTCCATTACTAAAGGTTTACAGAGGATTTTGGTAGTTCATGCTTCAAAATATGCAGCACTTTTTAATTAAAACAGAAAAACCCACAACTTTTTGTTCTTTACAAATTATAGATCAGTGCAGTTTAGCCCTAATAGACTTTGGATCTGATTATCTTTCTCTGTTTGATTGTAGTTCTTTAACTACCTAGTTTATGAACAAAATTTACAGAAACTAATCTGGGAGGTCTTTTGACTTATTAGGAACTTATTATAACTATCACACCATTATTTAATAGATTTAAAATTATTCAAGAGACAACAGTGGATTTGTTTAATAAGGATCTCTTTTTCAGTAATGACATACTTGATAAACTTCTCTCTTTCTCTTGTCTTAAAACAAACAAACAAACAAAAAAGAAAAACAAAAAAAAGGAAGGAAGCAAGGAAGATTAAAAATAAATATTAAGAACAACACAAAAGGGGAGGCATAGCCAATGTGTACATAGTAATTCAAGACAAAATGTTGTATGCCAATTTGCAAAATTGATATAAAAGCCTCCATTACATTTTAGGAGCACAGTATTCTCTATGGGCCTGATGCAAAGCTCACTGATGTCAACTGGATGAGACCCCATGCTCCTTTGCATGCCACCTAAACACTGCATTTCATGAACATCAAAAAGATGTAATCTTGACGAATTGAATCAATGATAGAAAGTGCAGAAGCATTTTAAGTAATAGAGGAGTCTCTATGTCTTTAAGAAACAGAGAATGTACTACATGGGCCATGGAAGTGGGGATGCTGGTGCCCCCCACAATGGAAATTTTCTGGGGGGTCCACATAAATTTGTGCACACCCAGGGGACAGAGACAAGAGTGAGACCGGGAGGGGCTGCAGGGGCTGCGCAGGGCCTGGGATTGGGCGGGGGAACAGGCAGCTGGGCTGGTAGGAACCAGGGACCCTCCTTCCCAGCCTGAAGCCAGCTGCCCCCCACTGAGTATCAGCATCTCCCTTCACACCCCACACCCCCATTTGCAGGTAGCATTTGCACCTGCTCACCACTTCCCTGACTAACTGGATTGATCCCTTGCACCTTCTGTTGGAATCCAAATTGAAAGACAAGTTCAGTGTCTTCTAAGTATGAGTAGGAGACAGATTATTATGATGTTCAGTGAACCCTTGCCCACATGTATACGGGAAGTCTCCAGGGGGAAGCAGGGTCCCAGTGTAATCATAAAAAAAAATTCAGACTTGCACAAGAAAACATTTTACTCCCTTAAAACTTTTATTTTTCCCATTGCAAAACTGCTTTATCATGAGAGATAACATGTATGTGATCATCTGCCATCTTGGTAGTGCCTGGGCAGTATTATATGTGGGATGATAACACTATTAATACTGCTTCCTTTCAAAGATTTGTAACCAAAATGGCTATGAGCTTCTCCGAACCTCCTATCTTATGCTATTAGTAAAAGAGAACATTCCATAATAGGTGAAATAGGTTGCATCTGATGAACTGACTGACTCACTAACAATTTAACCTTTCTAGGAGCATATACAGCACACTACTAGATTTAGAGAGGTTTAGCTGTTACTGCATGCTACAACTGGACAGCTATGAAGGCTCCTAAGGGTCAGTCCCCAAACCCAGAATTACACAAGCATCTCTTACTCATAAACTCAGTCCTGTTGCAATGCATAGGACTACTTGGGTCAACCTTTCCTGCCATGCAGATCTAACCTCCATCCAATCTCATCCTCTCTAGCATTCTACACAAATAAATGCCCCTTGCAGTAATGCCCCAGAGAGTCAACTGATCAGGCCTATGTTGGACCAGTGAGGAGGGAGCTTGTTCCAGAGCAGATGGCCGATCACCAAGATCATGTTAGTGTCAGCCCCCGCTCCTTTAAATCAGAGTAGATCTCATAAAGATTGTCCTTGCCATAAAACTGCTCCATGTCTTATTTCCAGGATGAAGTCAGCTGTCAGCCCCATGCATTTGCTCTGAACTTTCTTGACTTAATCCACAATTTTAATTGAGATCAATCTTTTAAATGAGAACAAAAGGATTATATTTTCTAAGTGAAATGGCGTTCAGTAGAATATGTCAAAGAATACACTTGACTCCTAAGCATGGATACATTTTGAGAAGGCTAAATTGTCTCTCTCACTTCAAAGTGCCCATTCTCCAAAGAAAATACACTCTGACTGTGCAGGGAAATATGTAAGGACACATAACACCATACAGGATATGTTTTCTGCCTGATTTATTTAAATTGAAAAAGACATAAGTGCATTTCTAAGAATTGCTTTAACTTTTGTATTTATCAGTGTCCTCAATCTTACCTCCATTACAGTCCTGACAGAATAATTAATTTCAGTCAATCAATCATTTAACAAAAAGTCACAGGTGACCTCAAAATAACACATAATCCACAGAGCACCAGTCACAACAACAATTTTGAAATTCCCTTGGAAAGGAAAATTAAGCCAGCTATGTGTGGCTCGGGGCAACCTAAGCTGTAAATCTTTCTTTTCTGATCTCTTCATATAGATGAAAGAGTAATGCCGCTCTGGATTACGTAGAACAATTATGTGTTCTAAAATCTCAGGGAATCAGCTTTCAGACAGGCCTAATCATTACCAATTAACCATACTGTCTGACATCCTGGAATAGCTATACCAATGCTTGGGAACACTCTAACCTCCCTTTAGGCAGCCAATCCCTTACATTAGGGCCCGTGGTTTTTTAAAAGTCTGTTAAAATTTGTTGACAAATCTAAAGAGGGGTCCACTTGTCATGGTGCAAATTACTCCCTTTCCCCCTCTTTGGATGACCAAAAAGAAGGGGGAGCAGTTTCCAACAATTCAGTGCATTTCAACATTGCTACTAGTATTTTAATTTTTATGAAGGAGCCCTATACCTTGGATTTTTTAGCAGCACTGCCAGTCATACCCAGAGATTTTCAAACAATAAAACAAAGCTTTAAATATTTCTCTTTCTAAGAATGAACTTGTTATAATGTTATTAGTTACACCACCTTCAATATTAGGCATCTTTATATTTAGTTGCAATAAAAATATTCTGATTGTTCACTGAAAATTGATCTCACCCTTTCCTAATTAGTTTACAATGACAATTCCTTTAAAGTTTCCCACCAGCACACTCCCACAAGTAGAAGTAACCATGGGAATACTAACACCAACAAGGTATCATTAGCTGCCAGCATTTTACCACTATCTACTTGCTCTGAACCAGGTCAGATGACTCATGATAAAAAATGCTGATGTCTTTTCTATATTAGAGTTCCTATCGTGGCTACCAACTACCAGTGGAGCTGCATCTGGAAGAAGTTTTATGAAAAAGCTCAGAGCAGACAGCCATCATAGTTTACTACAAAACATATAGTGAGTCATAACAGTCCAGAAAACATGAACCTCCTTAAATACAAAAGGCTTGCTAGTATAAATCCAGGAAGATGACGTGTCCATAGTTTGTAATTGGCTTAGTAAAATTTACTTGAATTTTTAAACTCACACAGAGCATTCTGTACTTAAAGGCACCAAGATATGATTTAGGAATGTGGCGCTCCTGTCCTTACATACACAAAGAGGAAAATGCTGCTGGACTCACAGCAAAGTTAGACAGAAGAAAACTGCTTTCAAATATAACAGGAGGATAAAAATCAAGTTAAGCTAAACAAAATGTTGATCTAGAGTCAAAGGATGCTATTGCAGGTGACCCTGTTGTGAAATTTACACCGGTAGCTGTGATCTCTAACTTTCTTCATTGCTCACACTTCAGATTTTTCACTCAGGGTGAGAACAAGTTAGATAAGACATAACACATCCATTCCCTCGATAAGGGGTGCACTGACTTTGGTAGAAGCAGTGTGTATGTTGAGGTGGCAGTGGGCCTTTTACAATTCACATTTGTGCTCTCAGTAACATCCAGTCACAAAATAAATTCCACTGCTTTGGTTGTGAAGCATCTCTCCCTCCAACGATCTCAACATTGTGGTGTGTGTGTGTTTTGTTTTATATTTTTAAACTTTTTTATTAATTGTTATGCACAAAAAATTACTCTCTGATAACACTGTTCTGCAACTCGTAGGGCTAAATCGTTCCAAGCCCAGAGAGAGCATGAAGGTCTGTGGTGCAAATATGAGAAAATAAATGCAAATGATCATCTCCATTTTACAGATGAAAAAACTGAAGTTCAAAGAGGATAAGTGAGGTGCCCAAGGTTGCCCAGAAAGCCAGTGGCAAAAGCTTTGAGTCCTTACTGTCTCCTATTTTAGACTCCAATCTGTTAATCCATCCACTGGATATTATCACAATGTATTAAGTCTACAACTTCTAGTAGAAGATTACAGTTAGCATACGTTTCTCTCATTGAGCTTCACAACACAATCACGACAAAGATACACATTGCCAGTATGCTTTTCAAGTACAATATAATACATACAAAATAAGAAAACAAAAGCATTATTACAACTCAAGCTAGGGAAGGATGTCATCAAATTTGAGGAAACAATCAGAAATAAATTTGAGAAAAATACATCACCCTATTACATTGAAGATTTTCTGCCCATTTATCAGTAGGGTTATCCAAGATGGCTTTATTGGGCAAAATTCTCTGCTGATATAACTCATATGGAATTAGGCCAGCAAAGAATTTTGCCCATCATATTTTGGTGCGATGGTTAAATGATGTAATATGAAAGAGCATGAAGCAGAGGAATGCTTTGTAAAATTCAAACAGCTATCAGCACAATAGGCACTGTTACATCCTTATCACCAGTCTCAGCACGGAGGCCAGAAGCTGAAAAGGCATGAAAAGTGAATCATATCCCTAAAAATGGTGCCACATCCATTTTATCCCTGACGGGTCTGGACCTTCCTGGGGCAGAGAATCTTACAATACTTTTTCCTGCTAACTCAGGGGTGCTGGGAGAATTTGTATAGTGAGTGTGCAGACAGACATTGAACCATACTGTAAACCCCATATATAATGAAACCACTTCAAGCCAGGCAGTGTGGTAGCAGCATCAGTACCTATATGCTGACTATGAGATCTCATTCTGGGGTGGGAATAAAAGCAATACAGATGGCTGGAATGTACTTCATAAAACCAGGTAGCGCTGTTTATACCTCGACAGACTGCAATAAAACTTTTGAGCTACCCATTGCTTACTGCATACATCTAAATTCCAACAAAATGTTGGTACCTGGATGGTCATTAACCACTCCCAATCTCTCAATGAATCAGCCATGCTGCTGACAAAAAGTGAAAACTACCACTTCTTTTCCCTATAAATGTAGGTTGCAATACCCAAGACAGAAATAAACTAAATAGTACTCCTATACTGCACTTCTGAAAATTAAGTACTTCAGAGATGACTGTGAAAATTCCTGCCATAAGTATTTTAACTTGACAATTGCATTTCTTTTATCTCTTTACAAAGCAGTGTGATTTATTTTTTGATTGTTTTTGAAGATTTTCAGTGGGGTTTTCCAATACGGCTTTATTGGTCAAAATTCTCTGCTGATGTAACTCATATGGAGTTAGGCAGCAAAGAATTTTGCACATCATATTTTGGTGTGATGGTTAAACCATGCAGTATGATAGAACATGAAGCAGGGGAACACTTTGGAAAATTCAAACTGCTATCAGCACAATAGGCACTGTTACATCCTTATCACCAGTCTCAGCACCGAGGCCAGAAGCTGAAAAGGCATGAGGAGTGAATCGTATCCCTAAAAGTGGTGTCACACCCCCTTTACCCTTTGCAGATCTGGACCTTACTGGGGGCAGAGAATGGAAGTGCCAGTATTGTGCCTATTCTGTGACTAGAGGACATACATTTTGAGGTGTACCAATCTGGCACCACTTTCAGCAACTCTGTTTATAATAAAATAGCCCTACAGTGCTACATGATTGATATTCCGCACCTCAGGCTAAACGTTACTTTTGTTTTATAAGAAAATTCCTTGATATGTGCAAATGAAACAATACTCGCATCTTATAGTCATATTCAAGAGATCTGTTTAATAAATGTTGCATTATCTGTAGTTATATTTAACAAATGCACATTGTGTTAATAAAAACAATACAGAGTATAAGATTAAACAATGTGTTTTGCTAAGTTGGCAATAAAGCCAATTTTAATAATAAGTCATATTTTACAAGAGCCCTTGGCATTATTGGATTGTACATATATTCATATCCCTGGCAGCCAAGCAGCAGTAAACCTTACTTGATTGTAAAAGTCTAAAAAATGTACTTTCAGTATATTATGTGCTTAGAACATTAATTAGAAACCCAACTGACTTGCTAGAATTTTTAAAAACATCTTGGGGATCCATATGTATGTGAATCAGTATAAAAATAATTGGCAATCCCTCAGAGTCAAGGATGATCTCTTTCACAGGTTTTATTTTATATGGGTCCTTTGTTGACTGAGGAGTCCAATCCTTGAGCCACGGACTCGTTGGCAGATATTTCAGGTAGTGATGGAAGGCAGGGTTGGGCCACAATTGCTGAATGACAGTTGTTTGTCCTTTCTTTTCTTGTGTTTTTCTATGGCCAGGGCAAGGTGATTTTCCTCAAAAGTAGTTGTTCCTTCTCTGACAAATCTTTGCTAGTTGTCTTGGGGTACTGTCTCCTAGTGCGTAATGTCGATGTCATATCTCTTGATGTTGGTCTTGGGGGTGTTTTTGAAGCATTTCTTTTGGCCTCCCCATTTCCTTTCTCCTTTGGTGAGTTGGGCATACAGCAATTGTTTTGGTAGGCATGCACATGCACAGCCCGGTCTACCTCAGCTAATGCTAGACAATCAGGGCATCAAAACTGAAGATTTTGGCCTCCATGAGGACATTGACGTTAGTGCAGCCATCCTCCCACTTTATGTTGAGGATCTCCTGGAAAAGTGCTGGTGTTGGCCTTCCAGGTGTTTTCTGTAGGTCACCCATGTCTCACAGCCATAGAAAAGAGTTGGGATTACAACCGCCTTGTAAACTAAGAGTCTATTGTGTGTTCTGATGCCATGGTTGTTGATCAGCTGGCGAGACAGTCAGCCGAAGGCAACGCTGGCACATTGTATTCTGTGCTGAATCGCAATGTCTATGTTTGACCTTGCTGAGAGATGGCTTCCAAGGAAGGCAAAGATATACTAGATATGCATATGTGTAGATGTATGTGTATGGAAATATCCCAATATTCCACAGTGTAGAGAGAGAATAAAAGAAACATGCAGTTATATGTAAAAGTACACATTACACACTAGGGATGTGAAAATTAGTTTAATTTAAAATCTGTTTGAACGTTCTAAAAATAGAATGTTTAAACGGTTAAATGCTGGGGGGGGGGGGAGGGGGCAAGAGTGCTGGGCAGCTCACATTCCCCTCCACATCGGGAACCAAGCCCAGCTGTGACTCGCCCCCCCGTGCTGGGCTCCGCGCCTCCCCTGCTCACCAGGAGCCGAGCCTACCCCCCATGCTGGGCTCCGCGCTTCCTTGCCAGCGAGAGCTGCCAGGCTGCTCTGGCTGGTGTGGAGCCAACCCAGCTGCCACTCCCCTCTGCCTCCCAATTTAAAGGTAACGAGCTGTTTAAAACATTTAAACAGCTGATTACTATTTAAACAGTTAACCTGTTACATCCCTATTACATACACTATTATATATCTGTACACACATTTCTACATTAGTGTACACTTAGGTGCATGATTTTAAAAAATAATATTCAGGAAATACGAAAATTAAGCATCTCGTACCTTGCCTACATTATACATTTAGAAGTCAATTTTACCCTCAGCTACTGTTCTCACTGGAATAGCAAAATTAGAGTTTTAATATTTTCTCTTCTTTTTTTCTTTTAAAAAACCATCAAGTTTTCTATATATAGATTACAGAGAATATGATTTTAGACAGTGCTGCATAGTGAAGTTCTTGTATGTTCTAATAGGACCACACAGAGCTGGCTTAAAGATGTTTTGGTTACTCCCGCAAAACCAGTTTTAGCCTCTTCCCTCCAAGCATTAACAAGCTCCTATTAGTAATAATCACACCATTATGCACAGGGCTGCACAGAGGATTTTGGGGAGGGTTAAAAATTATTCTTTACGTTGCATCTACATTTAAATTAATTTTATATACAAAGTGCGTGTTTGTGAATGGGGAAATCTTCTAGTGCCCACCCCCAGTATTTCCTGGTAGAGAAGTGAGGAGCTTCAGTTGCCAAGTAATGAGAGATATATCCAAATACAGTGGGCACCCAGCCATTAGAGGTTATATGTGCATTCTGGTGAACGTTAGCACTTTACAAACATTAACACTTGCAATAATCCTGTGAAATAAGCAAGCATCAACACCATTTTGGAAAAATAAGCCAGAGAAGAGAAAGCCAATATTTTTATATGCTCACTAATTTTTGGTGCCCTCAGTTCCGGTGGGGTCCAACTTGAGATGTCTTGGTGCTTGGCTGTCAGAGATACTGAATACCCACAATTCCATGAACTTAACAGAAGCAGCAGGTGCTGACCAACTTGGAAAATATCAACCCATATGTATCAAAATGACAGCCAAAATGAGCGGACATTTGAAAATGTGTGCCTTGGTGATTTGACTTAAGTTACAATAGGCGCTGGTGGCCGAGCCAGGATTAGAACTGCAGAAGTCCCCCAATCTCAGACCCTAGACTAGGCTGCCTTTTGCACTAGCACTCTGCCCTTTCACAATGGCAGCAGTACACTGATTGTTCAACAGAAGAGCTGGTTCATCTATGAGCAGCTGTCTTGGAGGAAGCTTTTGGCAAGCTAGAACCATCAGCAGCAGCCTGGATGGGGCTGCCCCCGAGAGCAATGGACTGATCTGAAGATCCTCTGACAAGTCAAAGATCCTATGGCCACAGTCTTTAGAGGCTCTCAAGGACCACATTTCTCTTGTTATTTTATATAGGTTGAGCAGACTGACAGTACTGAAACAGTATTTGAGATGGCATACACTTACACAGTTGCACATCAAAACTGTACTCAACTGCGGAACTACAGAGGGTAATGACAAAAAGAAAAATAATACAGAGTTACCAACAATATGATCTATTTGTGTATACAAATAGTTAGTTTGGTAAATATCAAAACACTCAGCTTAGTGGAAATCTTATGCTGCGCCTGTGCAAATACCATTTCTCCTTTGGTTATAATAAATTTAAAAAAACAGTATAGGCAATAGTTCCTCTTAAAGTCAGGCTACTTGGAAAGTTTCAACCTGTGAAGTTTCAGCCATTTCTGAGTTACTTATACAGAAGAAAAGAACTAATGATCTTTCAGCAGAGGATACATACATATTTTTTCCTTGTATAACTGAAAACTGAATGAAAGGATTTCCTTAGAAAATTTCAGCTGAAGTCGTAATTTCTTTTCAGAAAGTTATAAACATGAGATCAAGAGACTATAATGGAAGCTCCAGTGTAGTGCTACATATAGTGTTTGCCAAAAAGTGAACAGAATAAAACAACACAGAGGGCAGATACTTCCCTGTGCTAGGCCTCTTTGTACCACTCTGCCACTGCCATGCAGCTCTAAAGCTAGTGTCACTGACCACAGGAGACTAACCAAGACCAGGTGAATACTCTGGTACCACAGAATTGGTACAGTTGCTCCTACATTTCCCCCCACTCCTAGTAGAATGTGACTATGGCATGTGTGTGTGGACAAGTTTTCCCTGTGCCCTTGTGTTTTCTGACTGTCATATGACCCCTCAAGATCACTGAGAGCAGGTGTAATTTAAAACATATTTTAGCGCCTCTAAATTATGCAGGTGAATCACCCTGGGGCACAGCTGGCTCAAGATTAGGGGACCAAAAAGGTGGCTCACCAAGAGCTACCCTGTACTCTCCTCTGCCATAGCTGTGGCGTTAGCCCACCACTTTTAAACAGTGACGTTACTGTCTGATAGCTTTATTATTCTGAATCCATTTATAAATGAGATATAAAGTAAAGAAAATTCATCTAATTAAGTCACTTTATGATCACATTTTACTTGCCATACAAAGGTGAGGTGTTTTTGGCAACTGCACAAGGCTGAGGAAACTTTATTAGATTTTAAAGTATTTCCTACCTTTAAAAAAAGCTTGGTACAGAATATGAGATTTATATAGATTTCCATGAATAAATTACTAGATTTCATGCTACCATTAAGTACTAGGGCTATTCAGGAATCATTTCCACCTCTCTCATTTGGACAAAGAGTCCAATCAATGAATCTATGTTTCTATTTTGGTCATTAGAGAAACATTCAGTTTTTAATCCAAATGTTTATTGTCAAACTGCATGCAGTGACTCAAGAGCAAGAGTACCAACAGCACGGCAGACTGTGAAGAAGCAGGGCACAAACTCCAAATTGGTTGTGAGTTCTGTACTTAGATTTTACCAATCAATTATCAAGTGTAAACTCCTCAGGCATATAACAGCCTAAACATGGAATCACAGACCGTCCCCTAGGGAACTCCTCTGTATTTTGCCATCCAGAGGAGCTTACTTTTGTGATAGATGGCCCCTTATACTAAAAATCACGGCAATATTCAGGTAACTCCCAGTCACTTATTCTAGATCAATTGCACTTTAGATCTCAATCAAAAATAATGCTTGTAGCCAATCCTATAACAAACTATACAGCCATATTAAATAGGAAAAGGAAACGAGAGTTATTTACAAGGTTAAAGCAGGGAAATATATACATACACAAATGAGTTACAATCGTACGTTTCAAAAAGTAATAGAAGCTTCTGTAATAAGCAAGCTCTATATGTACTTTAGGGTTACCCAAAGGTAAACACTAGGGACACTTCTTGCCTATACCTAATCCTCAGCTTCCAGTGTCAAAGTAGCATAGATATCCAGTTCCTCCTTCGCAGGGGTTTTTATCCCTCTCCTTCCTTGTCCTTTGAACTGCAAACTCAGCTGAAGGGATGAATTCACTTGCCTGACTCATCTTCCTGGGAGGAGGAGAGCAGGACAAGTAAATCTTTTGTCCTCTTTAGTCTCTCTGGTGTCGATGGACTTTTCCTGTTGGGCAGGATGTAACAATTTTTGTCGGAGATTAGTACTTTGCACTAATTGATGTCTCTCTCCTGACTGGTGACTTACATAGTTCAGAGGTTTACAATATAACTGCTCAGATATCATCTTAAAACATGGGAAAGAGATGTTATAAATGAGGTTAATGCACACAGTAATTCACAAGCATTCAATAAAGTCTAAACACATTCTTATAATTATAATACTTATTCATAACAATACTAACACACAGGTGAGCCCAACTGATTCCAACTATGTATTTGTCAGTATTCAATTGAGGTGTGGGGACCTTGCCATGAACTGGGACCTGATCTGCCAGCATCACAGTTACATTTTAGTTATATTTTTCTGAGAATATATCATCTGGAGGGGCAGTGTTCAAATAATCTACAAAATTTGGGACATTTAGGGCCATATGTTATCTCACATTCACTCATACTTCTCCTATTAATATAAATGGGATTACTTGCTTGCAAATCAAGGGCACTGTAAGGTCCTTCAGCATTTGAAAATACTACCCTTGTCATAGGTGTCTTCTAAAATCATCTCTGGATCTATGGATGCAACTTTTTTTGGAAAAGCTGTTGGAATTTCTAATGCATGGAGCCCCTCTAACTTAAAGAAATGTGAATTATTTTCTTTGTGAATGGTATTGATTATCTAGTTTCCACTGCATTTGTTGTATCTAGCAGGTGACAAAACCATGGTTTCAGAACTAACAGTGTTTGACTTAATGTCAGGAAGATATAACTCCTTATCCAGTTTAAATGAGAAAACATACACACCACACAAGCAAACAAGTCTGCTTTTGTATCCATATTTTACAATGTTTGTTTACTACATACAATCACTTTTGTGAATCTGGTCTAACTTATTCCAACCTGAAATGGGTCCCATCTGCATTTGGCAGATTCAGGTTATATGAATAAAGAAGGTGCCATTCAAATGCAAATAATATCGCCTTTTGCCTTTGAAATTTAAAGAAGTCTTTTCTCCCGGAAGTTTAGGTCAGAGTGCAGTTAGTTAATCTTGCCAGGGTCAACTTGTTGAAATCTGTTACCATTTCTACTTTCAGACAATTTGCATTGAAAGTCTCTCATTAACCGAATTATGTTCCATTTGAAATATTAACGCTACTTTTGGGGAAAGGGCAACAAAAATGAAGATAATGCAAGTTCGCTGGACACTTTCCTCAGCGAGGACAAATTGTTGCTACAATGCCATTTTATAGAACTATGTTTAAAGAAGTGGTCACTGGATCTAATGCTGTGCATAAAAAGTGTTAGGTATTGAAAGCCAGCCCAGCCCATTATCCAGTTGTGTATATTTTCAGTATCTGATCTGAGAAAGTGAACCTCAACAGTACTGCAAACTCAGCCAACATACATGAGCATAAAGTCTTAAATGTCCTAATCCAATAGACAGGCAGCCTCCATGGCTGAAAGCACATGGACTCCTGGCTCTGCAGCTGTGATAGCTTCTCTGGATACTCATGTGTACTACCTTATCTTTGATTACAACTATGTAGTGCCAGCTGATGTCAATGCTCAACCCCTTCAAAATGCAGTATATGGCAAGCAGGGTATAGGCGACTGACAATGGGGTGAAGGCAAAGCTGAGCTCTGAAGCTATGAATACACATATTTGGGGGACAAGATCTTTATTTTACCTCCTTTCATCCACTCACCCTCCCAAACCCTTGGATCAGCTGGTTTTGGAGAATGAGCTGGGAAAAGAGGGAAGAAAGTCCCTTCCCCTAGCCAGCAGAACTCAGTGTCCATACAAGGGAGAGAGGACAGGCTGCAAATGAACTCAGGCACAGTACCTTGTCTTCCCTAGCAAATGGTGTTTTGTGCAAGGCGCAGACTGCCTACTGCTTCCTTGCTCTCCCACTCCTAAAGAGGTCTTATTAATTCAGAAAGAAGTAGTGCAGTGACTGGCAAGCTAAAGATGATCCTCGTCAGCTACAATTACCTAAACACCCCTTTCCCACAACCAGACTGTTTAATTATTTAAATACATGTTCCGCAAGCTGTCTGGGAATCCTCTCCACCCTTGTCTCTGAGGATTTCAGGAAAGTTGCTATAATCCTGGCTTTGTAGCCCAGACTCGGTTTTCTGGGAGGAAGGTCCATGACAGAAAACTGAATGGGGAAGGTGAGTAATGAACACATTTTTGCATGCTACATTTCCTGAGTAAAAACATGACTTCCTGACATTCAGCTTTTTCTGCCCACCCCAGCAGACAGACCTCTTCCATATAGTTTGGCGTTGGCTTCTCGTGGTCTCAATATCAAAAGATATCAATATCCATAGGAAGTGCTCCTTAGCGTTTGGTTTAGGTGACTGGTCATAAGTCAAGGAACAGACCGTGTGACTTAAGATGACCTAACCTTCATTGAAAGAAGCAATGCCTCAAAGAAACCATGACATTAGAAAAAAAAAATTACAAAACGTTTCACTATTTTCCTTTTAAACAAGGAACAAAAAATATCATTTGAACAACATAAATGAAGAGCCATAGCTTTCGTTTACTTATGGTATTTCTATTAGAAAAGAGCATTTAGGGACTTAAGTTTTCTCTGGCAGAGGTTCCCTCTAAAGAGGGCTGCCCAGGCTTGTGATACAGATAAGTTTAGCTTATTCTTAGACAAGGAAAAGATACAAACCTCATGCACTGAAATAAACAGATGTCTCAGTCTGGCACAGAAGAATTTGTCAAATTCCAGACTCTCTCTCTCTCTCTCTCTTATTTTTTAAAGGCACTCATCATCAGAGGCCACCTCTCTGTAAATTGCTCTCCTAAGAAAGAGGCACTCTTTTTTCTTGACTGTGTCAATGTTAAGAAGAAAGAGGCATTGACACTTAGAGAAACAAAAAAAACCCATAACTGAATGGGTTAACGGTAAGCCTGGTATTCTGACAGTTAGACTTAGCAGTAAGAAATAATATACCTCAACATGCAGAGCACTCAATTAAAGTGCTATTATGTGTCTAATGAAAACAGAAATTCTTTAGAGCATTTTTAGCATCCTACACAACCACATTTCTAATTGTGTTTTGGATGATCATTCTGGGAACCACTGTAGTCCTTATAAAACCCTTACTTAGTTCCGACATGAAATAACTCCTGATGAAGAGAGGTAGTTTAGGCTTATTATGCAAGACAGTATTTTTGAAAATTCTAACCGTGGGGCAAAATATATTGCTAGAAGTAGTAATATGCCTTATGTTCAAGGAAATAGAACAGAATTTTGAGAAGAGAAAGCAGGACACAGAGCGCATTTTTGGTATGGTAAACTGCTTTTATTGATTTAGTTAAAATTTCATCTGCACTATGGGTAACATTTCTAGTTGTGCAGTTTAGGTTCAAAACAACGCAGTACATTGTTTTCACACAAATTCTGAGTCTAAATCACTTACAAAATTGTAAGCATAAATAAGTGTTCTGAGCAACTCTGATTTGGGACCAAAATAAAATTGCCCTATGGAGAACTATGGGAAATGAGAAAAGAGTAGGCTGTATAAGGTTTTCAAAAAAGCCTTTTCATTGGGTTGTGACTCTAAACTCACTATTAATTAGAATTCTAAGGACTGTTAGAAAACCTGTTTAAAATGGAAGAGTTACGCATGCTTTCAAATCTTTACCTAAATTACATGATGAACATTTTGTTCTAGCGAAGGCATTAGAAACAGATGAGACGACACTAGGAAAAAAGATGTAACCAGGAAACAGGTTTAGGGCTTGAATTCACGAGGTTCTGAGCACGCTCCACTTCATTGATTTCAATGGGCACTGCAGATGCTCAGCACTTAACTCTGAAACAGGCCTGCACATGGGTGTAATGTCCAAGGGCCTTATGCAGAAACCAATGGAAGGACTCCAACTGAGTTCTGTGGAGTTTTGATCAGGCCCACAGTCAAAAGGATATGTGGCCAAACTTGATTAATTTTATTCACTTCTATGGCAACTAACAGTACTAAAAAACTACCACCTTGCAAATATTTTAACTATTTGTTGTGTGACCCTCCTTAACCATGAAAACAATGGGGGAATTCAAATACTCATTCTATAATATAAACAATCTTATAAATGTACATAACCTAGACCTTTATGCTATATATCAAATGCTGCAACTACGTGGATGGAGGCCTTAAAAAAGAATCAGATCAGGCTCTCCATGTTAGGGCGTTGTTTCTAGTGTTACTTTATTGTCTTACTACTATTCCATACTATATATGAAATCCAGTATTACCAGTTTATTACTCTTCATGAGGTACTGTCTGTGATTTTATCTGCAACCTTTCCTTTGTGCATGTGTGCGTTGTCATGCCCCAAGCAGTCCTGTACAATTCTCAGGGTTGAAATAGCTCTTTTATTGTAATCAGTTTTCATTAGAGCCCTTTGATCTCACTCCATTTTTTGTACACAACACTTCATCACCTTTATTTTCTGTCATAATTGCATGTGAAAGATTTCTCCTTTGATAGACCCTGAATGCCAAATCAGTATCGAAAAGAGTGTTGAAAAGTGTCATGTGCTCTGTCTGCTTTAGAAGGAAACCCATACACCTGTGGAAGACAAACAATTTTTAAGAGATATGACATATCTATCATCCATCCACAGGATATGAGCTGATCTGTCTGCTTAATAGCAAGGGGCTATGCATAGCAAAATAGTAACTGCTGAAAGAAATTTGTAGCACATTGCGAACTGTCTGGCAGCCCTCTCTAAGCCTCATCTCATCCTGGCCTGCTGATAATTCGCAGACTGTGTTCCAGTGCGCTCATCACTCTGGCAGTAAGAGAGTGGCTAGATGGGGCCCCTGTCTCTGCTCCCTGTCACACTGTCATTCAGGTGTGTCTGTCTGCCATCACCTGCTGACAGCGCCACATGCGTCTCAATTACAGCCTAGTCCTCCATTCACACTGCTGATGAAGATGTTCAGTCTGTACTAGCTAATAGCATTCTCTCTTAAAGACGGGTCCTTTGGGGTTTCGTGAAGACAGACACCAGGTGAAGCCTGTTGGCTGCTACGGAGTAATATTTCTCATCGTAATTTTGGCACTGAATAATCAAGGGTCATTCCTTGACTCCAAGATTTCCGATCTTTGTGAGCTTTTACAATTGGTATAATACAGTGAATGGGTTTTTCCTTCTCTACTTAAGTGTGAAGACAAGTGATTAGGCGGCAACTTTGGAAAAGCTGATATGATACTTATAACATCAGAGTAATTTATTCCCTTTTGTAGTACCACCCCCATGCATTTCTACAACTAAGGATGTTTTTAACACAGTTGTCTTGTTGTTGATGAATGCCACACTCAACTTGTTGAAAAAAGAAGTTTAACAAGAGTACAACATTTTCAAAAGGAGTCTATCCTGGATGCTTTATTGTTCAACACCTGTTTTGTTTAACCACAGAGATGACTTTCAGAGACGGCTGACTGACAACCAACGTATGACTGTATCAGCATGTGTTTTTTTTTAAAACTGCTTTAGCTTCCTGCAGGTTCAAAGTTAGTATCTATACACACAATAAGACCCTGATGCTACAAGCATTTATACACGTGAGTAGTATCATTGACTTTAATGGGACTACCAACAGTGCGAAAAGTTAAACATGCACGTAAGTGTTTGCAGGATCAGGGTCTAAATGTGCTATTATTAATTATAGTGATAATAAGGCTCTATGCAGCACTTCAAATGTTTTACAATTTTTTGCATCCATTTAGGACAAAACAGAAGATCTCATTCACATTCAAGATGGTTTAGTAGATTAAAATCTGTCATAAATCTAAGGAATGTCTTGTAAAATCTAAACAATAGACATTTCTATAGTCAAAAAATGAAGAATAAATCTTAAAAAAACAAATTAAATGCATTGCAGGCTGTATAAATTGAATTAATAAATCCAGGTTAGAATTCAAAGTGCAAATATGTATTACATATGGCTTAAGGGAGGAGCATTGGACTAGCAGGTAGCACAAGGGATTAGATATCAAGACACCTGTATCCACTCCCATATATTTCTCTGACTTGCCATATCACGTTGGGCAAGTCATTATCAGTGCGTCAATTTTCCTCCCATAGCTTGATTGGCCCATTTAAGGGAGATGGGGCCAGACACACCCGTGACATAATTCATTAGCTACTTCCAACCTGAGGAGGTGGGAATAAGAAGGGTCAGGTGGTAGATTAATAGACATTTGGGCCTTATAAAAGGACTGACAGTGAGATCAGTCTAAAGTTGGAACCACAGGGAGCACTCAGGGTATTTATGGGTAAGGGTACTCCCGGGGAACCAATGCTGGGCTAGTATTCCAGCCCAGAGTTCAGAGAGACTCTCAAAGACAGCCCAGAAAGGGGGGTTAGGAATAGGGGCCAGAGGATGAGCTGAAAAGAAGCCCTAAAAGGCAACAGAACCTTTTTGTTTGTTTGGGACTTTTTAGTTTGGACTGTTGGGGGTTATGCTTGTTGTGACTTGGCCAGAGGGCTAAACAACATCTCCAGCACAGACTGGTGTATGGAAAGCTGATGAGACCAACTTCAGGAAGGAAAACTGAGGCAAGGGATGCCAACCATGCCACACTCGAGTAGCCAAGGCCACTATGGGGCAGTCAGGCCTGCCTGTGCTACCCCTGTAAAGCATGAGGAAAGACTCTGATGTAAAGTGCCATGTTAGTTCAAAATATTACTACTAATTTTTGATAAAATCATGACAACTATGGATGAAATGATTAGATTAGTCACATGGACAGTCAATATTGCAACCTTTAGAGCAAAGGATTTCTCCAAAATAAATAGAAGTGCTGGCACTTGCTAAGTGAACTCTGAATTTGACTAAAATAAATGCAGTAAAACTTAGGTAATAGTGAATACTGTGCAGCTTCCATATGCTTAGATCACAAGCTTGTATGTAAGATGAACAGATGCTTTTTAAAAACAATTATTTTATATATATATAATTTTTTTAACAAAAAAAACCCTGTAGATCCTTAATCATAAACAGAATGTATTTGTAGATTTAAAAGTTACAAAGAAGGATTCATGATGTCATCCACTACTGTGGAAGAAACAAAAACAGTTGGACACTTGAACTCAAGGCCCTTGGCATGCAAAATGCTTTTTCTTTCAAATTCAATTCCCATGAGTTTTATATTTAAAGGCTTTAATATTATCAAACCCAAACCATTTTTAATTTTCATAGTACTTTTTACCTTTTCAAACATGTCACAATTCAGGGCAATTACACCTGTTCAATAAGGTTTGTCCAGGATATTGCAGGAAATTGCCCTACCTTTTACAAACACCTTTTAAGGAAGCAATGTATAACTGGGTTCATAAAAGATCACTCAGTAACTGCCTGTTCTGTTCATTCTCTCTGAAGCAGCTGGCATTGGCCACTGTCAGAGACAGGACACTGGGCTAGATGGACTATTGGTCTGACCCAGTAGGGCCGTTCTCATGATGTGTATTCAGAGTCCATTTTTTATTCATTATATAATTTCCTCATTTCTGCTCAAGTCAGCTCAACTCAGGAATCACTCTACTTCACTTGGAAAGAGTTTATACCAAGTACAAAATATGGAGTAGGAGAAGTGCACCAATTCTTAATCACTGGTCAGTAGAACTGGCACTAACCTGAAAGAGAAACTTACTTTGATCATTGAGGTCAGTTTCCCTTGTTCCTACTACAAAGCATACAAATGGTCTGTAAGAGAAGACACCTTCCAGTGAACATTCAAGCCTTTTTTCTACCTGGGATTCTACTTGCTTAGGTTGGGCCTAACAGAGCTAGCTTCTAAACTCCCACTGACTTTCAGTGTAAACTAGGCATCTAATTCTCTTAAGGTTCTTCAAAGGACCTTTTACTGTTGTATTTCTATATGTTGGAAGATGTTAACTTTAATTATAGTACTTCCAATACCTTTAACCAATCAATTCAAAGTAAAAAATTTCAAGGTGCTCAAGCAACTCTTGAGATTTTGCCCTTATGGAAGCCTTCACTAACGTGACTCTACTACTGAGAAGGACCTTCCAGAAGGAAACAACTAACACTACCCCTTCACTGAGCATATGGGGGGAAAGCTAGATGATTTCTATGAATGTGTTTTTTGCCTGTCCTTGCTCTGTTCCAGCTTAGGATTCAATCAGTTGTCCTTTTCCATTCCTAGGTGAAAGAGGATTGAGCAGTGACAAGTATTTACAGGTAGTGCTTTAAGCCCATTCTGAAGGGAATGGTGTAGGGCAACATTAATATTTTTCCCCTCAATATTCTAAATTTAGAATCCAAAAGACTATGACAGATTAAATAAAGAAAGCTCTGTATACTTTAACATTTCCAGAGACATTCTTGGCACATGCAAATCTTTCAAAAAGTAGATGGTCCCACTTGATGTGAATAGTAAGGATGGTTCTACCTAGGATATGCATATATTCGTTTGATAAAGCAGTGTACTATTATCAGTGTGAAAAACACAGCCTAATATTGTGGATTGCATTCACAGTTGCTTACTGTATGAACATATCATGGATCCTTTCTTTGGGCTCAAGACCTGTTATGCTATGGCCAGAAAAAATGTAGGTTTGTGAGAAACTGTATAAAACATTGTAAGAAGAACTTATTTTTCTGAAAGATGCGCTCTAGTTCGAACAGAAACTAATTCAGGAAAGTCCTATGGCCTGCGTTACGCAGGAGATCAGACTTCTGGCATAAATAATCTGTGAATCTATATGAAATGATTTTACTAAACCTCAGCCTTGCATTTGATTTACTATTCATTTTGATTGCAGAACAGGTGGAATGTGGATTTGAAAGATTTTCATAAGAACAAAAGACTTTTCTATCATTCCCCAAAAGTGTTGTTTCTAAAGTTTAAATTTTGAAAGCTGCTTATGAGACATCACTACATAATAATTTGATTAATATCTGATCTGAGTCCAACACAGATGAACACCCAGATTCTTTATGCATGCTATGCTAATTGAACTTAATGCTAATGCTCAGCTGTGTTTAATGTGCTTTTGGCCTACTGTTGAGCTACAAGATCACTTTGATGTAACTAAACATTTTAAATAGTGTTTAGTGTGTTAAGAAACACCCTTTTCTTTCCTCAAGAAAGTTGTGCGCTCATTTTTAATAACAGGTCATTAAGGGTATTTCTACACTGCAATGTAAGCCCAAGGTTCAAACTCAGGCTCAAGCCTAAATCCCCACTTCTGACTACAAACAAATTGCACTAACCCAGGGTCCCAGGACACCATGGGAATGGAGAATCCCAAACCTGAGTCAAGCTGGAACCCAGGGTTCAAGCCCAATAGCTCTGCAATGCAGACTTAGCCCCACTAGTCTCAGGCTCTGGGACTACCCCAGAATCCCCTGGTTCAACTTTCTTTGTCCTCTGGACAACCAAGTGTGGAGTACAGTGACTTTCCCCACTGCACCATGAACAAAAGGCTAGAGCAGCCACATTTTGGCAGGCCGCTATGAAGTCTGGGTATGGGTAGTTGGACTCAGGTCTGCATAATGCAGTGAGATGCTGGAGCCCCACGTTGGGTTTAATAATTTCTAAACTGGGGTTACAGTAGAGTGTAGATGCCCAAGCCCTAGATTAACAAACCTAGGGTCTTCTAACTCAAGTTCTACTGACCCTGGGCTTACATTGCAGTGTAGACACACGTTTAGGTCCAGCCTAATAGAAAGGATAGGTTAGAAAAGCAAGTATGTGGTTGGATATACATACATTCCCTTAAACGAAAAATGAAAAAAATGACAGCTTTCATTCTACTGAAGTAGCTGAGCGAAGTATCACACAGTTTGCTGCTCTTCTCTACCTAAAACCTAAGATACTTACAGTTCTGTGTGACCATTTAAGATCCCATTGCACAAAGGGATTTACTTTAGTGGTCTCAGACAAAAAAATATCCCCTCCTCCTCAACTCTTGTTCAGTGTGTATTTCACCAAATTTCAGGCTGCAAGCTGCCCTCCTTTTCAGAGGAAGCTGGGTACAGTATAGTACAGTCCTACCTTCCCAGTAATCCACAGAACTGTGGAAGACATACATTTTAAGAAGAAGTTTCCCAGAAAAATTCCACAGCAGCGCAAAGAAAGGACAAAACAATACTTAGCTCTTTTAAAGCACTTTTTATCTATAGAACTCAAAGATCTTTACAAGGAGACACCGAGAGAGAATACATGTCTTGCCTCTGGTCATACAGCAAGCCAGTAGAAGAACGTGAAGCAGAACCACCCAAGTCTCCATATTTGGTGCCTAATCATTAATTTTAAAAGGAAGAGAGAGGGAAGCACGTTTCAGCCAAACACTATAGGTAGCACTGCTTTATCCTGATTGCAAACAATCATGAATTGCTTTCTGACTCTCCTGAGGAGTTGTGCGTACATCTTGATTTGGTGTTTCACTCTCATACCAAAGAGGTGGTGCCAGCAACTGAAGAGGACGTGACAGCCCAGCCCACCCATCTTAAGAAAGGACTAGGAGTGAAAGATGTAGCTCATGACAACAGGAGAGAGAAGTCACTAACTCTGTTAAACTCTTTTTTAAACTTTACATACATATATGCTGTAAAACACTTTGGGATCCTTCTGGACTAAGGGTATTATAGAGAAATACGAAGGTTTCATCTTGTTTGATGTTTTTTGGCTGTAGCAGATTTAATTAATACTTCTCATGCCTATACATATAAGAGGATTCTTCCCCAGCCACCCAAAAGGAATGATGGTCTTGTAGATAAGACATTTGACTGGAATTCAGGTAGGGTGACCAGATGTCCCAATTTTATAAGGACAGACTCGGTATTTGGGGTTTTTTCTTATATAGTTGCCCATTATCCCCCCTGTCTGGACTTTTCTCACTCGCTATCTGGTCACCCTCAATTCAGGACATCTGGATTCTAGTTCTAGCTCTACCTTTACCTTTGTGACTTCAGACAAGTCGCTTAGGGTATGTCTATGCTGCAACTCAACACCCAGGCTGGATCATGTCAGCTGACTTGGGCTTGTGGGGCCGTAAAACTGTGGTGTAGACATTCGGACTCAGACTCCATGAGGGGGAAGGGTCCCAGAGCCCAGGCCCGAATGCCTACAATGCAATTTTACAGCCCGAGGCAACGGATATGGGGCAGCCGCGAGTGTTTAATTACAGTATTGGCATACCCTTGGGGCCTGATTTTCGGAGGTGCTGAGCAATTGCAGCTCTCATTGATTTCTAATGAAATTTTGTCTGCTCTGTCAGATTGTAAATCTATGTACCTCAGTTCCCCATCTGTAAAATGAAGATAATACTTGGAACGATAAATCCATTATCCTGTTTGTGAGGAGCCTGGACATTATAGTGATGAATGACAAATGTTTGCATTTCAAGTCATAGTAAATTTTAAAAAAATCAACATGTATTGTACCAAAATATTTCGTATTTAGAAACAGGGTATAAAAATGCTGCAGAAATTAGCTGTGTGCCTACCAGTATACAATACTTATGGATAAAACCCACATCTGTTCATTCACTTTTTTACCCTGGGGCTAGCTCTCTGTATTTATATGTATGTGTATTTTACTTGTATTTACATTCAATTAAAAAAAGAATTAAACTTCTTATAGAAAAGAGAAATTTTAGACCCCAATCACTTTGGTAGAGAAAAGGTTAGTTTGTTGTCCTAATATCTGATTCTGGAATGTATGCACGAATGTAAAATAACACGATAAAATTGCTCAATATGAAGTTAACATGTTGTTAGGGGAAAAGCATACAACCACCAATATTACTCTAGAAAGTAAGTAAAGTAATTGCTATTTCTCTCTCTCAATTTCACATACACAAGTCTCAGTAACAGAGTACATATTTGGTACAGAATTTCAAATTGCCCATATAAATGTGTTTAATCTGCAAACAGTGCTGATCTTCCTCATGGATTCCTAACAATTTATATGCAGGGAACAGTTCAGCAAAACTGGATCCAACATTTCAATACTTTCAAAAAGACTTTACTCTAAGTGGCATAATCAGATCAGATTTAATAAAAATTATATAGGCCAGAGTTTAATCAAGATATTTCAGTGAAATCTCAGTTTACTGTAACCTTAAAATTTATATTTCAGGGTAAGTTTTCTAACTCTTTCCCTTGATCTTATGTTATCTACAGCTCCAACAAAGCACTTAAGCATGTACTTAAAACTATAAGTATTTGAGCAGTTTCACTGAAGTCAATTGTGCAGATTTTTCTTGCTATAACAGTATATTACTCTTTTTTTCTAATCTCTGAGTGTACCTTACTGACTATTCAAATAAGCAGAACTACGATAAATTAATTATGGAATTACACATTAATAACACCATATTCTTAGAAGTAACCAAGAATAATATACCTGCTTAATTTGGCTAACAGACTAAGCACAGCAGTTTCCCCATCCATTTACAACAGGGATTGTATTTGACTTTAAAAAATAGACATATCGTTCTTGCCCCTCCCCTTGAATGTCTATCGATTCAGTAATGCTTTGGATTAAATGCAGATCCACTGATTTAGTAGAACTTTATAGTAAAATTAAATCAAACTGGCTGGTACTAACATTAAATAGGATTAATACAATATTTTCAGTCTTGCACAGTTGGAAACCCTTGTTCCTGCTCAGATTTCTCAATTTGCTAGTGCTTCTAAAAGATAAATGAGCACTACACCACTGAAAGGAAACAGATCGCTTATCTGACATCACATTATTTACTGACATTAAAAATGATAATATCCATCAACAAGCAGCCAACCCCCAAGTGGGCCAGACTGAGAACAAAGCTACAACTGTCTCTCTCTGATACTGCTACAAAGAGACATTTATGTACCTGCCATTTAGGTGCAAATAACAGCATCATTGTAGCTTACACTGGGGCTTTTAACCACTTAATACATCTCTCCAATAGTTTTTCCCTCCTACTCCCATCTTACTTATGCATTTTTGCTAACCATGGACTGCAAACTGAGTTAAGGAAGGAACAATCAACACAAACTAGAGAACAACATGAAACAAAGATCCCTAGTTTATTCCTGCTTGCATATAGGTAAGTTATTTCCACAAACTCTTTTTCCATGACACCTCTTTGAGCCTTGGAAAGAAAGATTATTATTCAACAACAAAGAGCATTTGCAAGATTGAATACAGACAATGAAGCTCAAGGACACTCATGCAATACTTACTGGATTTAATCTTTCCAACATTTAAGACATTAAATTAAGCTCAAGAACATCCATATACAACTGACAGGTATGAATCATTGTTCTCCAGAGTTAACCTCAGGTAACAAATGAGGAAAGAAGTTAAGAAGGAATATAAACCTAGCTACTTCTCTTATTTTTCTTTTATTTTTTTATAGAGGGCAGTAATTTATCCTGAGCATATTTTTTTTTTCATGTGGCCCTGGCTGATTTCCTATTTCTTTGCATTTTTTTCATATGGGGATAAGTCCTATTTCCTTATTCAGTTTCACTTCTAGTGACTTAGCAACAGCTGAAATGAATAAAAACTCAGGGATCAATTTGTGCCATATAGGCACAGGTCATATGAGGGGGGGGGACACGGGGAGGGAGCACGTGACCCCACATCCCTCCCCACGCATCGCCTTTGCCTATAGTTCATGTGTGTGCAGAAGCTATATACCCCTGCTACCGTGTCCTTGCATGGGCTGCAAATCCCTCCAGCCAGCTTGCAAGGGATCTGAGTTATGACCCATCTTCTCCTTCCACTCCTAAGCACTTAAGGACTGATTTTGCCCAGCTCATCCCTTTCTGTGACATGGAAGCATGAAATGGCTTCTTATGCCTCTCCTACGCTGCGTGCTATGGAAGGCAGGGACAGGCACTAAAGACCTTAGAAATTTCTCCAGAGGACTTCCTTCCAAATTCAGGAACTTGGGCTGCATCATATTATCTTTACTTTTGCTAGCATGGATATCATTTTATAAGCAGGAATTAATTCCTGCATTTCCTTTTAAAATACATGCATGCGTGTTTTGAAAATGGACTCATGGGGGTTAAGAAAACCGAAAGGAAAAGAAATTCCAAAATATGGTCAGGGCTTGGGGCTCTCCCACCTTATAAAGCACTGGAATCAATAAGAATCACGATTCCAGAATAGAAATGGAAGTAAAAAATGGGCTCTTTTGTTTCTGTTGTATTGTTTATTTATTTAAAGAGAAATACATGAGAGAGAGAGACAAGATCTTTCTTCCCTTTCATGTTTCTCCAATTTATCTCACAACACAAACTTTACTTCTGCAGCCAAACATTTGAGAAGTGTCTTGAATCTCCGTTTTCTCCATTATCTCACCTATCTTTCATTTATTTTTAGTCTATTCTCTTATCTCAACAATTTCTCAAGACTACATCATAAAAATTGGAATTATTAACCTTGTCTTTCTTAGCCATTTCTAAAGTTTGGTTTAGGGCACAAAGATCTCTGATTGCACATTTTAAAATTCTTACCGTATCCCTCACCAAAGTTTTTGATATCTCTAAATTATTCTTTATATGAAGTACATATTTACATGGAAAATAACTGTAAGCAATATCTAAAATGGCAGCTAGCAAACAAAAGCTAGGCTACATTACTTAAAGAAAAAACAAAACACAAAGTTCTGGAAAAGTTCACATGCAACCTGCAGAGTGTTAATTATTTAGTTATATAACATTATTAGCCCATGAAGGAGTTTTTAGAAGGGACAAGCATAATAAAATATACAAAACAACAATACAAAAGATCAAACTAAGAAAAAATAATTTAACAATCTCAAAAATAAACATAATCACCACAACTAACAATGCTGTGTATTCACTGGGACATTGATAGATGGTTGGGCATAAGGGAATAGTTGGCCCATACGCTAGACTAGATTCAGTGTTGAGCCAACCAGGAGTGTATTTAGATTTATCTGTGGTGAAGCAATTTGAAAAGGGACAAGTGTAACATACTATTTCATAGAGCTAGTAAACTCATTATGTACCTCTGGATGTCC
Organism: Emydura macquarii macquarii; assembly: GCF_026122565.2. Classification (NCBI taxonomy): domain Eukaryota; kingdom Metazoa; phylum Chordata; order Testudines; family Chelidae; genus Emydura; species Emydura macquarii. The sequence goes on along the minus strand of NW_027130204.1, from coordinate 9,508,252 downwards.
TAGACCATTTGGGGGCTATTTTATGATAATCAGGATCTATATGCTGCCATGGAAATATAAAAATAGCTAAGTTAGATAGAGAAATAGCTATCTACATAAATACCATAGATAGATCGTTTCTTCCTTCATCCCACTCCACCCCCACCATACAATTTGGGAAATAACTTTATTTATTTGTGTAACATAGCTGAGATTTTCAGAGGGAGGAAAGCCAATATGTAAACAATTCATGGGTAGATATTTTTCCCTTTCTCCAGTTCTGTTTAGAAATGTAACCCTCTACCTATGTCCATTCAATCTAATCAATGCCATTGATAATATACAAGAGATCTGAGACTATTTTTATAAATAAGTGGCTAATCCCTCTACCAGTCTGAAAGGGAAAGTGTAAATTGACTGGGAGAAGGGGAACAGGAAGATTAGTTTCTTGATATTTAGAAATATCTAGCATATGTTACTTGTTCTTCAATTTGCATGAGCCATAGTAGAATGGGGGGAAAAAGAGGTTTCTGAGGATAAGAAGAACATTATCTTCATAAATGCTAATGTTACATTCTTTCTTAGTTATACCCCTTCAGGGCTTGTCAAATTATGAATGTGCACAGCCAGTGGTTTGAGAACCAGATTATAAAAAGGGAGAGGGACAGCGCTGATGCATCACTTTCCCAAGATGAAACACTGGTGAAAAAATAATTTTTTAATACTGAAGTGAAATAGACCACATAGAATTCACTTGGATACACTGAAAACATTTTGGGGGAAATCCATTCAACCCTTTCATATGCTTTATCTGTATCACATCGCAAGGTAACTACAGGTGTGTCTAATAAGGGAGGCTGGTAAATTGGATGACCAATCTTTCTAGTATTATTGGCAGCCAAGCTATAAAACCCACCTATATTTTCAGTATAACATTTAAATATGTTGCTAAAATTCTGGCTATGATTTTGTGTGTTATATTTAAAAGAGGAGATGAGGCAAAATTCTCATCTGTCTTTCCATTTATAAAGAGTATAGTGGTGCTCACAGGCACTCATATATACTAGAAAATTCTGAAAAAACATGGAGACAATTTTTGTAACAATACAGGACAATTTAGGATGACATTTCATAAAAGTTTCTAAGTAACTCATCCTTGAGTCTTGCTTGAGTTAAAATCCTATGGTCAATTTGTTTTCTTGCACAGATTTTAGAGTTTATCCATGTGCAATACCTGAGCAGGAGAAGCAGATTACCAAAAGGATGACTTAAAAAAGTCTTACATTTACTTACGTTGGGTCTGTTCTGTCTTAATTCTTCTAGAAGACAATAGCTTGCCAAGCTTTGTCCCCCTTCTCCTCCTGTACTCATCCCCATGTCCATCTTCGTAACAGACCAGCTCCTCAGCTGGCGTAAATCAGTATAGTTCCACCATGACATTTATTTATATCAGCTGAGAATCTGGCTCAAAACATTTATTTTTGTGTGCTCTGTTGAGCATGAATTGAGTTTGTCTACCTGTTTATTTTACTTATACTGAGGTTAAAAAAAGTATCATAGAAGAAAACAGTTTTTTGGATGTTCTTTATCTGCAGATCATAAGTCATCTACACTTCCTTAGTCCAATAATTATTTGTTGTTGTTTATTAAAGACTTTGATGCCTTCCCAGAATATAGTTGCTGAATCAACATAGTTAACTTTTTTTGTATACAATGAATGAGTGATATTTGTTATACTTTGTATTAAGAATAAAGTCCTTTTATATTAGGTATTGTACAAATCTGAATAGGACACAATCCAAGCCCTTTTAAACTTACATTCCAAATAGACAAAACAAAGGGTGAGGTGGAAAACAGGCACAAAGATGAAGTGACTTGCCCAAGGTTACACAGCAAGTCAGTGACAGAAATGTGACTAGAACTATAGCTCTCCTGACTCTCAGTCTCGTTCCTAACCAGTAGATCACATTGCCTTTTAAATCTGGTAAGGAAAGAAATTTTAGGTGAAAACAAAAGTCAACCTCACTGTCTAAAGGTCCGTGTATCCCTACTCACAGTATATTTCAATTATATTGTATGTTTTTATATATGTGTTAAAAAGTTGCAATCTGGTTCCTCTTTAGCTAATCACAAGCATTGCCTCACACTTTTTTAGTGTGGGAGAACTGCAACACAAAATCGATCAGATTTGTCGCCTTTAGGTCACAAGAGCTGACTCTCTTGATTAAGTCAGAGGACGTCAGAGTGCATCCACTGAGATCCTGTAAATCATTGAACTTTTTTGTTTAAAAACCCTTTGTAAACAATCTAAACATGAAAAATAGTCTGCGTGAGGTGCCTCTGGTACACATTAGAATTATTGCAATTTAAAAAACCTTTTCAACACATCACAGATGTGAAATAACCTGATTTATGGACTTAGATTTTTTTGCTGTTTTGTAGCTGCTAAATTTACAGAAATGCCAGTATTATATCGTGATGCTCATTTGATAGTCACTGCTGACAAAATGAGGATGCTGTAAGAAATAAAGGGATCAGTGGTTGTTTAGCACATTCAAATGAACAGATGTTTATAATGGATATATTTCTGGATACTCATTTTTTCCCCCTACCTAAAAGCCAAGCAGAGATGTCAGTAGCACAGGGCAACAGGCAAGCACGGTATCCCATCAGTCTCCTACACTCAACGGCTATGTTCACTTTCATACAACCATTACCACTTTTCTCCACGTCACTGCACCACCTCTATGTTTACTCCCCCCAATACCACTTGCAAGTCTCAGCATCATTCCGGTGCTCAAAATCCCTGCAGGATTTCACAAGACCCCTCTAGCTGTTAGCAAACTGTATACTCCCATTAAGGTAAGATTGTTTACAAATGAACGTATGTCTTGTCCTGTTTCTTGTGACCAATGTGAGGGTAAAATTTGTTGTAGGATTATTTCAAAAGGTTTTTTTTTTTTTTTTGCTCAAGCTAACGACTATTGCAGAAAACTAAAGTTATCATGAAGTTTATATGATCTTATAATAGGTTTCCAGGCACACTATATTCTGATATAGTGTATTTTTATATTATCTTAGATTAGATGAATTAATGGTATTTACTTCCCATTGTGCAAAGAGGGAACTCCTTGACTTTTTTTATATTAAAACATCAAAGACTAAGATTTTTTTTAAAATTATGTTTATTGGACTGCCAGATTTCTACTCAAAATGCAGTCCCCAGACCTGGAGCTCTGGGCCTGGTGTAAGATCTGAGGCCTGAACCAGAGGCTGTGAACCACAGTCAAGCCATGTATTAAAACTGATGTTTACAAATTCACTGTTCAGTACATGAACTTTGGAAAGATGTTGCTAGTGTATTAGGTACTAAACATTTACGTAACTATATTCCAGCTAGTACAGACACATCCAAATCTAGTACAAGGTAAGACAGTTTGACAAAATAATGAATAGGGATGTTAGGAACAAGGGGAGGTAACAAATAGATGTCATGAAACACATAAGGGGGTACATAAGTTCTTTATTCCAGTTTTTGTCTCAGTCTATAAATGTCGGTGAACCTCGCCTTTGTCCAGCTGAGGGGGCAGCGGCTGAGTCCATTGTAACAAGCATACACGTGTTAATGTAACTGTAGACATTGATCCAGGGAGGTAATACTGTGCTTCGTTGACAATAAATGTGGCCGAGCGCCTTCACCACTGAACCGAGCCTGTGGTTTTTCTTTATGAGTAACGCTGAGGTCTGCTGAATGAGCCAGCTGCCTTATCTGCTGTTAGTAGCAATAACATTTGGAAATCCAAGGAAAGAAGCATTGGGCAGCCTGAATAGCGTTACTGATGCAACGGCCCACCAGCCTTCAGCACTTAACAACACTGGGGAGTACTATTGAGGTCTGCTGAACCAGCTATCTGCGCAGAGCTGGGACAGCACACAGAAAGAACACACACATGCAAGCCAACTGACAACACTGTCATAATCGAATCTTTATTGAAGTCAATGAGCTTTACCTTATTGCAGCTTATCTACACAGGGGAGTCAACGTGCAACAAGCTAAGTATGAATTCACAGCATGCTAGCGACTCTGCACGAACTCCCCAGGTGGAAACTCTTCCTGGACACTAAAAGTACTGTTTGGTGCTTTAGGCTAAAGCACATAAAGGCACTTTCAGTATGCAATAAATCCACAATGAGAATTAGTGTGGAGCAGCCAGCATGCTGTAAATTCACACCCTAGCTTGCTGCGCACTAATTTCCCATGTAGACAAGCCCTTGAAATAGGAGATTTACCTACTTGAAGTGTGCAAGATTCATTGCTTAGGGAGGTCTGCATGATTCATTGCATAGGAAAGCTTTCCTTGAACAATAGCTCTGATCTTCAGGTGCTTGATATTAAAAATAGGTACCCAGTATTCTAGTACTCTAAGCTCGCAAAAGATTAAGACTAAACTGTTGGAAATTTACCCTGAAAAAATTAAAACCTCTCCACAGTACAATAGCAAGTTTAATTTTATTTAGCAAGCTCATTGTGGCTTACAGTACAAAGGAATGCAGCAGTACCTAATGCATGTCCTGATGGAAGTGATGATAGCATGAGGTACAGAATCAATCAATTTTTTTAAAAAGTCACATTTTATATAGATTTATTTCTGAAGAAAAAGCTATGCAGATATAACAAACACAAAAAGAATTAAAAGGAACATATAGAACACAACTTCTGCTACATAAATTATATGATAAATTATATAACAAACTAACTTCCCCCCCCCAACAGAACTTCGCTAAGACATGTGTACTCGTTCAGTGGCATATAGAGTACAGGTACTACACACCCAGCTAGCATGGATATAAATAGCAGTGTAGATGGTGAGGCACTGCTTAGGTGAGTAGAGTACGGACACACTAGAACTCTAGTGTATATGCCCTTCATAGCTCTCTACATGTCCATGCAGTGCTATTTTTAGCAGTTTTTTTTTAGTCAGAATCTTTCCCCATCGCAGGAGGGAGCTGCCGGAACCTTTCGCCAGGTACTACTAGACTACAATTAGGCACCCCTGGCTGGCCCGTGCCAGGTGTCTTGGACTAAGGGGATGTTTAATTGCAGTGCATACGTTCAGACTCAGGCTGGAGCCTGGGCTCTAGGACCCTGCAAGGTGGGAGGGTCCCAGAACATCTACACCACAATTAAACAGTTCCTTAGCCTAAGCCCTGCGAGTCCAAGTCAGCTGGCACAAGTCAGCCATGGGTGCCTAACAGCAGTGTAGACATACCCTCCCATTGCTTCTTCCCTGCCAGAGCCTCTCTCTGCCGTGTGTAGCTACCCACTGCTGAGTGGACTCTGACTGCCATTTGCTGTGCCATATAGCTACATGTACCCTACATGCTGCCAAAGCAGCATTTCTCTATTATCAGAATTACATCTTGCTAATGGCACAGTGAAGAAAGAAATCAGGACTATCAACCTTTGCTGCCAATGGAGTGGCACTTAACCATAGGCAGGTTGCACTATAGATACATTTATTGGCAATGCTGCTGCAATTTCATCTACAACTTTAGGGTTGTCAAGCTGATAGTTTTCATAGACAGTGAAGTCCTGTATTTATCCATAGAAAGGATAACTTAGAAACTTAAGGGTAAGAGAGAGTATGTTTTCCTACAGTTCCCTGACAGTGTGCCTTCAGCTTCACATGGAAAGCACTTCACAGGACAGTTTAAGTTTTATGTCCAGTTACTAGCATCTCTTCTCCTACTGACCAATAAGGTGTCAACTGTGACGCGGACATTCTCAAACGCTGATTGGAGGACCACTGATGGTCCATGAAATACATTTGTCATGCTTTGGAGTGCTGAACTTCAGCTCCTGGCCTCAATCTCTAACCATGGGTCAGGGTTACTAAAAGTTAATATTTCTGTCACTTTACAGGAGCCAGTATTCCATGGCTCCAGTGGCTAATGCCACAATCTGCAGAGCATTTATTAGTATTTTGGGGATTAGTATTTTGGGGATGAGATGGGCTGGTCATATTATTACTACTTTTTATTTGTATTATGGTGGCACCTAGGAGCCAGATTCATGACCAGGATCCCCTTGTGCCAAGCACTGTACAAAGAAAAGACCATCCTTGCCTCAAAGAACTTACAAAGTATAAAACAAAAGACAACAGGTGGATTCTGACAGACGTCACTGTACAAAGAATTAACAAAATGATGGTCCCTGTCCCAAAGAACTCACAATCTAAGGAATGGTGGTCACTTAGGGTTGCCCCATGTCCAGTTTTCAACTGGAAAGTCCTGTCAAAAAATGAACTAGGTTGTGTCTGGTCATATGTACTGACTGGACACTAAAAGTCTGGTTACCGCAAGCAGAGAGGGCGGGGAGGCACCGGATCATCAACCCGCACCACTATGTTCAGCCAGGGACGCTTCCTATCTGCATCTCATTGGCAGTCAGGTAGGCTCTGGCATCAGAATGCAACTGCCAGAGCAGAGGGAGCCCAGCTGGGGGCAGGACCAGAGGTGGAGAAGATTGAGCAACAGGGAGGAGGGGAAAGCAGCAAGCGATGGAGGAAGGGGAGAGAAGATAAAGTGAGGGGGCGGGACCTCAAGGGAAGATGTGGTGCTTTGAGGTAAAAGGTGGAACAGGGGCAGGGCGTAGGCAAACAGGTGGCACCAGGGTGGGGCCTTGGGGGGAAGAGGCAGGGCAGCAGTGGGCCTTGGAGAAAAAGGAGGGACAGGGGTGTCTGGTTTTTAGCAATTAGAAAATTGACAACTTTGTGGCCTTTACTGCCAGCTACAGTAACTATCACAAGAAAGTGACTCGAAGGATTGGAGAGTTGATCTAATACACAGTAAGAAAAAGTTTGAGAACCCTGATATAAACACCTGGCTCACTAGACTGACTATAAACTTGTTTCATACAGGCCAAATAACTGGTACCATAGCTGGTAAATGACTACAGTACACAACCACTCGGGCCAGACTTAACTTCAGGAGCACCACATAATATAAGGGAGGTTCCAATGAAGATAGTACTGTGATCCTAGGGGAATAGGAATTCACAGGTCTTTGTTGGGTAGAAGGTGGCAACCTAACTATATGTCAAATATCCTTTATCAGTAAAGTAATAAATGAAGATAGAGGCTCAGGCTTCAGTTTATAAGACTAAGGAAAAAATACTTGTGCAAAAACGTCCCAAGATCTGTATACATAGAATACTAAAATCACGAGAACAGCAACCTTTAAGAAACGGAGGGGCCTTTTTTTTTTTTTTGAACTAAATTACATGAGCTGACATTCCTGCTTCCACTTGATAAGGTGTAGACTATCCAGCTAAGCTGTCCAGAGGTGATACTGAAAAACTTGACTCTGGAAGCCTCAGTGAGTTTTAATGGATTTCCTTCATTAATTATTTGGGTGCTGGCACTGCTACAGTGAGTTCATAATTACCTAGAACAACAAAAATTCACTTGGCCCCAAGCACTTGAAGGTTTAAAAAGAAAAAAAAAAAGCAGCATTTCACTGGATGCTTTGTATGCTTATCTAAGACTTTTTAATGTCACTTTACAGTTAATAATTAGCCTTCCTCTGGTCCCCACAAAGGGTGCCACCTAGACAAAAGAAAACGTTAAGTGTGTTAGCTATACTTGCCACTGGTATAAATAGTCAAAGGGATGATTAATGAATGAGGGGGAGAATTAAACAGAGCAGTGAACAAAGACAAAGCCCGTTTGCTTGGCTGCCCACAAACCAAGACAAGCTGCATCCATAAAGCAACTACAGAAAGTGACAAACAAAAAATCAGCTTAATAGACAGCTCATGAAGACTTTATTTAACCCCACATTATGACAGCCTCACTGCTTTATTAACACTCTGACATGTTAAGATGCCAGGGTCATTTGAGGCTAAAACACACATTTGTTGGGGATGAAAAAAATGCACATTTTTGTGTGACAGAAAGAAAAACAGAGAAGCCCCAAATAACTGAAACAACACCCTTCAGTTCTCCTTTGTGGAGCATGCCAAAATCGACATTTTTAAAGAGTTGTTTAGAGATGTCAAACAAAGCAGATGAGGCACTCACACAAATGGCTCAGCAGAAGTAGCTTGACAGGCCTTGTCCTTGGTTTAAAATGGCTACATTATAGACAGACCCTTTTTAGAATTAAAAAAGGAAAGAAAATAATTGTGATAGGTGCTAAATTTAAAGTGGGTTACATTCTAAACAATCCTCCCAACCAAAAAAAAATAACTAGCTACTGAACATTTCCTCCCCCCGCCCCGCCACACACACATTACCAATTTACCCAGTGAGAAACTTTGTATTAAAGATGATAAACACCATAAAACTGAAGAGAAGTATTAACTAGGACATTATAAAGTTGTGACCTAATGAAGACAAAAAATTTCCTGCTTGAGTAGGAGTTTCTTTCACTTTTCTCTTTGTAAGAAGTGAATGAAATATGGTACCTTTCTTTGAACAAAAACAGTAGCTTTTGCAAAATTGTTTGGCCCTCTTTTCCTTTGTACAAATCTGCTGCCTCGAGGAGTGGAGAAGTACAACAACAGGATATGGCATGCTACAACACATTGAATATATAAGAACTGCCATGCTGATAGAGAGCAAAAGTCCATCTACTCCATTGTCTAGTCTCAAAAAGTGGCCAATGCCATAAGTAACTAATTTACCAGATAGGAAGATGATGTAAATAAAATACTTTATTTTGAATAAAACGTTTAAAAATAGGACCACCATTTTCTAACTCGATATTATGCATCCTTGTAATGTCATAATGGAACTTTCTCCACTCTTTCCCTATTCCTATGTGTATGGCAAATATAATCAATTTCTTTCATAAAGTGCTTGTTACCACCTGCCACAACAGTGTCCCTGCACCATCAAATTTTACAATCTCCAATCCCTAATATTCTTATCCTCCCAATTCACCACACCTACTAATCTTCCCTTATGCCCTCTTGTTCATACTTCTTGCAACATATGAAACCATCTATCCTCCTTGAATCTATTTCCTCTTGGTGTGCCTTTCAGCTTCTGTCTCTGTATCACAGTAATAATCCAACATCCTTGTTTCACTGTTATGTTCTCTGATTCCCTAAAACTATAATAAAAAAAAAAAAAAAAAAACCCAACATTCTACACACTTCTTTTCCCCCTCATATTTCCATTGATGTTTTGTTCAGTCACTTCTAATGTGTCTGCTTCCCCTTTCCCATGGGTGAGAATGTCTTTCTATATGTGGTTAAGGATTAATTCCTGTGGCCCCATCTCCTCTCTATTTTTTTAAAACCTCGATGATTCCTTTAATACCATCAGCCACCCTGAAATCCTTTAGGTCATAGGGAACAATTCATGGTTTCTCACTTACCTTGTGCTCCCAGTTTGACTCCTGTCTATCAAACTGTGCCATTTCTGTTGCTACATGCTCCCCACTCAAACATTTACTCTATTGTCTCAACCCAGTTCCTATCTAGCTCAGCCTTCCGTGCCACCATGTCTGAATTCAATCTTATGCATCACTTCTGTGTGCATGATACCCAAATTTACATCGTCTTCTTTTCTTGGCTTAGCTCTTTCTTTGCTTTCTGCCTACCCCAAGCCCTTCAAATCTCAGACCTTTCTTCAACTCACTATATTCAAAATGGCTATCTTATTAAATGGCAAACACCAACCCTTATTATTCACAACCTTATGGCTTGATGATCTTAAATATCACCTTCATTATAGGTTTTATCATGGGGAGTGTCCCATAGTGTTCTTTGTGTCTGTTTTTCATTTGATTTCACTCTGTTATCAAAGAAAATAATGAAAGAAAAATAAAAAGACTCATTGAGAGATGAGCCCAAACCAAAGCTCAAAATCCTGACCCATATTGTAAGCTGCAGATTCACCCCTACTCTCATTCAGACTCACCTGTCTCTCCACGAACAATCTCACTTTCTCTCCTACTCTCAGATACCTATGAATTTTACTTGACTTCAAAATTTTCCCTCTTCCCCAGCCTTTAGGTTTGTAATTCAGTCTTCTGTCATATTGAGAACATGACCCATATTTTTGTAGTCTTCTGTAAACTTATATCCCTTTTCATACAGTAATTCCATACTTACATAAGCCACAATAATGGTTATATTTTCAACAAATAAACTAAGACATAACTCCACAGGCATCCTGTAGAAAAAAGTTAAATTTTGTCTTTTGCAGGATCTGTTTTTGTTCCTGGATATTAGTCAAAATGAACAGAGTAAGAGGTAACACTCTCTTTCACTAAAAATGATCACCATAACATTTGGTGCCTCCCTTCCACTTTTCTTTATCAGTAAGATACTGTTCCAACATACCAATCAAACTTGTGAACTTTTGAACATACATAGAAGAGCTTTAGAGGAAGATATTTAATCTAAGTGAAAATTGCAAAATCAATCTTACAGTGCTCTCCTTTTTTAGACTCTGCAAAACCCCTTAGGAGATCAAAAGATATTGAGTGTTCAGTCTAATTCCAAAGCTACTACTGCTTGGCATGGTGTTAGTAAAGAGCCTCAGACTAATTGTAAGAGTTTCAATTAATGATTGCTTGTATGAATCCAGCTACTCTGCTAATGATTTATACCAGTAAAGAAGCTGGGCCACATTACGTACATTATGCCTTCTAGATCTTGGGTGAGACCTTAAAATGAGCTAAAGAAGTTAAGTACCCAGCAATCATTTAACTTCCACCTTGATGTCATGGTATAATTTTAACAAAAGGAATGTGAAATTAATAGGAAAGCAGCACACCAGAGAATAAACCACAGGGGGTTATCCTGACTGGGTATAGACCTTGAACTTTGAGGGATATAAAGAGAAGACAAGGAAGACATCCCTTAGGTTTCTAGGAAGTAACTGGGGAATGTGATCACATTCATGAAAATAGGATCACAAATGGCTTTGGTTGAAACCACGCAAAGATCATCTGGGATAAGACAAATGTCTTTACATAGAAGGTTAGGCTAGCCTGTTAAGTCTCTATAAATTGGGTTATGATTTTTATATACAACATTTTGCTTCCATTATTCTTACTCACTATCTCTTGAATCTTGAATATTTGATAATAAACTTATTATTGGTTTTACTATAAATATATCTCAGTGCTGTGGTATTCTATACAGAGCGGATCCTGAGATGAATCATGCAAGCTGGTGTGTACACTGTTCCCTTGGGGACAGCAGATCTGGTATTTCTGTGAGTGTTGAGCAGAGAAGGGGCTGGATACTACAGGGGAATGCTTCAAAGGGGCTCAGGAACCAGGGTGCACCTGTTGCTAACCTGCAGGGCAAAGTAAGGTCTGGCCTAGCACAAAGGAGAGTGGTTGGGTGGCTGACAGGCTGGAAATGTCATAGAGCTGACACCCCATTAAGCATGAGCAGGTCTCTAGCTTGCTGAATGCAGGGAGTAACAAGGTGATGCATAGTCTTGAATACCCTGAGAGCTATCACAAAACCCAAAAGAGATCTTAACTCCAGTGATGACGACAGTATTTTCCTGAGGGGAATAAGTGATTTCCCTGAGTTCATGTGTGATTTCCACAGTTAACTGCCACATGCAATCATACATCTACCACCGAGATGCACAGATCTGAGCTCCGTCTTTCCGCAACTGCCAATAAACTGGCAATTGATCTTCTGCACTGCACTACCACTTATAGAATCACAGAAGTTAGAGACAAAGGAGACATATTAAGTCATCTAGTCCATCTCCCTGCTGATGGGTGATATGTGGTACTTAATGAGCCTCATTGGATTTCTCACTCCATGACATCATTCTCACTGGTGTCATCTCCTAAAGATGAAAATCCTAAAAATGATAGGAAGAACTGCCGCACCACCTTCTATAGCAAATGCCATCTTTGGAAGCAAAATACTCATTCTACTTCCTGGTTGTCAGGTAGTCACATTTCTAGAGAAACCTAAAGCCATCTCTAATCCACATACGGTTAATCTGCAATTGTCAAATCAGGCATGCATCTCTCACAAACAGAGAGATGCGAGTGTAAAAGATCCTGTGAGAAAAATCACATGGTGTCCATTTAAGTGTTTTTTTTGTTTGTTTTTTTTAAAGCCCCCACAGTTGTCGCTTCTGAACTATTCTGTGTCAGTATGGTTTTTAAAAAAAATCAAATCAAATCATCCCACTTTTACACATCAAAACAATACCAATACCAATGAATAAAAAGGAGTATCAATCAACAAACAACTCAGTGTGGAAAATAATAAATTTATATTACATCAGAGATGAAAAGATCAGTCAGAAAAAAAGGGAACAAAAATTCCTTCACTTAGTGATACATTAAAATTTTCAGTTATCCATTATCTCCATTTTGAATTAGCACTTAATGCTCTGATTTTGCACATCTCAGAATGAGTAAGCAATTTCTGTGTGTTTGATTCATTCTGAGGAAGAAACAGAAAGGAGGAAAAGCAAGGAAGTGGAATCATTTAATAAGAATTCAATAAGCAAAACAAAACATGTGGGTAGAAGCGAACATTTTCCTTCTTCCTACCATACCATGAGACAAGTAAACATTTCCTTAGAAAAGCTTTCAGTTCACCTAAAGTTGGATGCTTAAGAAGGATGCATGCATGACATCAATTCAGAATTGCATGCCTTAGCATGGTATTTATATAATTAATTTGATGTGCACATGGTAATGATTTAATGAGCGCATCATTTTCTTAGAATACCCATAACAATTTATAGTTTTCAAACCTAACTAATTATAATTTCATTATAAAGTTTGGAGACTTGAATAAACTATTAAATTAGTTCATGTGATGTACTTGACTCTTTTTAAGAAAAGATGGTAAGCTGCTGGCATGAATCAGTGATTTGAAACTCAGACAAACTGTAACAATATAGACTTTTACAGTACCCAGATTAAAATTTAATCTGTCAAGGTCCAGATAAAATTTACGATCCAAATAAGCAGCTGTATTCATACCAGTTTATTTATTAGATGAGACTCTAAGAATAAAGCACATCTGCAAGTCTTTCAGCAAGGTTTAACACACTCATTCTGGAATTTATTTTAAATCCAGTTATGTACACTCCACAATTTATATATGCAAAGGAAAATATATTTTACCTTATTATTTATCATTCTGTAAAATAAAACAGTAGCCTATAAAATTGTCTGCTTCCTTATGCATCATTTTCATTCCGCTTAGAATGTACAATCCAATTTTTTTTATACTGTAGATTGGAAGGTTAAAACTGCTCAGAACATAGTAAAGAGACAATAGACTCAGGAAGCTGGGGTCTGCAAGCTCCCATTCTAAAGTAGACACCAGCAAGAATAGTTTTCTACGAAAAGAACCACCATGCAAATGGAAATAGTATCAAAGAATATTAAACAGAGACAGTGAGAGACCTGCACTATGTTGAAAAACACAGGCTATTTGGTATTTTCCCAAACTGATATACAGAATTTACTTGTTCACACTATCATTTTTGTTATGCATCCATCATTCAGTTTCTCTTTCTTTACACATTATTGACATATACACCAAAAAAAAAAAAAAAAAAAAAAAAACCACCCAGGACACATTATTTATAAAACCATCTGAATAATTTTTTGCTATAGGTAATTTCCTTACACATAGTCTCATCTTCATGAGAAGTTACAACTTTGGAGGACTATTTTATTGACCATTGGGCAACTACTAAATGGAGTCCTTGGCTAGGTGACTGGAGATACCTTTTCAATTCTGTTACATTGCAGGAGGAAGAAGATAAATAAGATCAGGGTTATGAACTGCTGAGCTTAACACTTGATTGTGCATCAGACCAGAATTCAAAGGGAGAGGGAAGGAGTGTCTATTTGTGTACGACCATCCCAGATCAGTTACAGCTCTCACAGCCCCCAGATAGCCACAGTTTTTATAGACGGGGCCAAAATCAATCACTGAAGGGATAAATTTGACACATCACTTAGCAACCAAGGAATCCCAAAGACATTGTGGAAACAAGAATTTCAACTTAATAGTCTGAATGCTTGAGAATCTAAATCAGAGGCAAATTAACCAGGGATACATTGGCTCATATTGTGAAGGGGCCTGGAAGAACAATCCTGGTCTTAGACCACAGGATCTCTTAAGATTTCTTGCGTCAGCATTCTATGTTAGGCCTTAAAGACAGAACTCTGCATAAGGCCAGTAGAGGAGAGATGTGTTAATTATTGTGCTCTTTCCTCATCCCAGCCCTAGTTGGTCAGTAAAGCCACAGGCCCAAAGAAAAAACACCTTCACTTCTGAGATTAAAGATACAAGAAGTGAAGACAATTTTTCACCTTGGAGGTTTCCTCCTTTTCTACAAGGTGTGAGGGGAGGAAGATAGGGCCCCAATGGGCTTCCACATTCAGGGCCTATCTAGGGTTTCTTTCAATCTTCAGTGCCCCCTTGTGGTGAGACTGAGTGGCAACACATCTCTGCCTCAGTTTCCCTCCTTGTTTGGTGGGTCAATCACTGGCTAACTCACTGGTTTTTTTGTTATGTCATTACATAGTCTTGGTAGTCTTTTCCTCTCTTGGAATGGTCTGAGGTCTGAAGCATCAGGAAGCCAGGCACTCTAGATGAAGGACTTATTTGCTCAGGCCTTAATAAACTACCCTTTCCTGGATTTTGGTAGGGGAACCTCAGCTCACACACTCCTCTGGGTTCCAGGACAGACCTGTATGAAATGGTTGGCACCAGTCTTTCCTAACCCCTTCCATTTTCCCAGGCCTTCTTCATACCCACCTTTCTACTGCGTTGATAGATTGTTCCTCAGATTCAGACCTGTGGTTCTCTCTTCCAGAGGTTTTGGTTTTCTGGGTGACTTCACACAAGTCTGCTATTAAAGTATCTTCCTCTCAATGACTCCTCCCCCATTATGGCACCACCCTGCCCTCCCGCTCTGCAGCCATTTAGTCGCTGAGATAACGTGGTCTGTATACAAAAGAAACACTTATTGCTACCTTCAGTTCTCTCTCTCTCCCCCCTTGCTCTGACCTCTCCCTAAGGGGAAAGAATAAATTAGCCACTGTCACCTTCTCTATTGGAGATTGATGGAAAGAGTTAAAGGAGAGAAGGGAGACATTTAAAGATATAGGCAAAGGAAAGATAGGGAGAAGGAGAAGTCAGAACATGGTGGAAGGAGATAATGGGCAATGGAGAAAGAGGGAGTGAATAAAGGAAATAGCCCTGATTTGCAGAACCCCAAGGTAGGAAGCTGCCACTGGGACCCTCCTCTAGTCTGGCTGCTAGATAGAAATTGAGAGAGCTCAGTCTTTGATTTGCTGAAGCTTCCAAGAGGATCCCAAATAGTTATTTATCTTGAAAATAGAATAAAATACATTTTAAGTAAAAAAATAAAAAAGACCCCAGTAAAAAAATTATGTGGCATTGCAACAAGTTCTTTATGAAGAAGCTAAAAAGCAGCTTTGGCAGCACACAGATGCCAAGGGATCATTATTGTATTACTACAATTACAAGAGGATGTCCAGTTTGGTGCATCTATGAGATAGAAGAAATTCAAGGGAAATTCAGCAAATGAATATTTAGCCAGAAATGTCCCTCTTTTTAGCATCATGTATTATTTAATGTTAAACTGGAGACAACTGGCTAAGAATTAGTGTGGGGTGGCATGAAGCCAGGAAAAGACTTTATAGGTTGCAAGATGGGGGTGGGTTAACCAAATATTTACCATTAGATCTGTACTTTACTTTCAGCCAGGTTGCACTGGTAGGTGCACCATAGATTTTAAAGTGTAAGCCTACTTAGGACCAAACTGAGATGTTGCTGACATCACTTCAGTTAACTTAAATGGTGCTACATGACAGCAAATGCCCAGTGAAAAGTGAAATTGCCTTTTTTTTCCCACTTTTCCCCAAGAAATGCAACTCTGAAATACAACAATTAATTCTGCACCACTCTCACATGGAAGGCAAGGACTGCCCTAGACAGCAGAAATTGCTCACTGCTCAATCACAACATTTTGATTACCAGTCTAGCTCAATACAGTTACAATTTCAGTTCTTTTAGCCTCCCTAATTTGTTTTTATGGTTTTTGTCTTCATTTGATCATTACTGTTATTTTTTCACCTAGATATTTACTTGTCTAATTTCTTCATGTCAATCTCCAGAAGTCTACTGCATCTGAAAGAATGTGACCGCTTCCCTAGGTGGCAACTCAGCCAGATTTAATAGTCTTGTGTTTCTTAATGACGACTTAAGCATGACTTCAGAACCTATCATTTAATTTAGGTCCAGTATATGGAGATGGCAGATAAACTCATCAACAATGCTGATTTTATATCATACTGTCAACTTGATCTGTACTAAGTTTAATCTAATTTATATACTACAGAATGTGTAGGCTCACCTCTAGTAGCTATTTTAAAATCATTTAAAAGCAACAGCAACTTAGCAGTTTAATACTGATGGCTATGAAAGAGGGAAATATATGAGATGTGTTAGGTTGGGGGAACACAGTGCTTTTTAAAAGAGCTGGTTAACCAACAGTTCTTCATCGATCAATGTAATTAATTTTGTACATATTTTCTTTCAAAGGAAGATACTTAAAACATAACTGGAAATCTTCTATGTTCAGAAATTTGGGGGGGAAAAATAGGAATATGAGTTCATTCAGAATGATGATTACAATTTTTAACAATATTGCTGTAAATGCAATATGTTATTCCATTTAAATGCTTATTGAATGTGTTAAGTTCTGGGTGAACAATATGTAAATAACTTTTTCCCCCTTTGAGGTCTTATTTAGTTGCAATATTAAAATGTCAGAAAATAAAGATATATTCTCCAAGGACATCTGATGTAGTTTGTAAGAATTATACTTTGGGAATTATTTTCACTTCAAAACAGCTTTGTGCTTTCTGGGGAGGGGAGCTTAAAAGCATTTTATAGTCTTTTTTTCTTTTTCTTTTTTTTTTTTAAACAAATGCACTACTAGAATGACTTTAATTGCTCATATTTCTAACATTCTTTCTTAGAAACATTTAAAGTTTAAAGACATTGAAATTTTCTATAATTTTGTGACAAACGGGTATTATATCTTTATCCCGTCTTGATGTTTGTAGCTTGAGATGAACATACCAAGCTAAAGGGCATTGTGAAGATAAGTTTCCGTGACATTTGCCATAACTCTTTTATATTACCATCTGGCTATTTTATATGTAGCATTCAGAAGCGAATATAAAAAAAATGATGTAAAGCTGAAATTATTTCCTTGATAACACTTGTTTTAAACATCGTGCCACTAAATAGCTAAAAAGTCTCAAAAGTGAATGCATAAAGCATATAAAAGCTACAAACCTACTTACATAAATTCTTAAGATTAAAGTAATAACTTCTAAAAAAAGGTGGGAGAAAACATATTGCAATAAATCTATTTCTAATGGTATTTGGGTTCCAGCAACTGCTTTCATTGTTCTCAAGTGGCTTACATATAAAACAATACATTTGATGTATGATTTCAATTCCTTATGGAAAACTGTTCTATCTACAACCAGCCTGTCAAACAAAACAACAACAACAAAAATAGTAGCTCAGCACTATGAAGGAAAGCAGCACTTTAAAAATAAATCCTGTGCTTACTTTATGTTTTAAAGTCAGTTTCCAGCCTGTGTAATCAAGGATTGGCTGACCTCAGTGGATGGGACAGGGATGAAGGGGAAGATCATCATTTCTGCTATACACATCTCTAAAATGCCAATCACGGAAACCTATGAGCATGTATAGATCACAACATACCTGAATTAAAATGTATGTTATATATAGGGTCAGATTCCACCACCCTTACTGATGCTCAATGGTACTTAATTTTGTGAGTAATCCTAATGAAGTTAAGAATATTTTCAGAGCAAGTTACCACTGCATGTAAGTAAGGGTAGCAGAACATACTCCTAAATTAGAAGTTAAATAGATCTTCTGATTTAGTAGCTTAGCAGCAATGGACAACACGATCAGAGGAAACTTTCATAAAGCTTTTTGGTTTCTCTCCTTTGTGTGATTGGATACCACTGATTTTGTCATATTTAATGGCAGCAGTGCAGTTTTCTATTGCCCTAAAATATTATTATAGTAATTTATTAATTGTATTATAGCAACACACCAAGAGTCCTGAACCAAGATTGGGGAATCATTGTCCCATGCACTTTATAAATCTGTAGTGGGGGACAGTTCCTAACTTGAATAGCAAGTGATCTAAACTAACAAGACAGTGTGGGAGGGGTCCCAAGGAAGCGAAGTGACCTGACCAAGGTCACCCACCAGGTAAATGGCAGAGGCAGGAACAGAACCCTGTATCAGAGTGGCAGATATAAGCACTATGAAACCTTCCAATCACACACACACTGGTAGGCCTTCAAAAGAGAGCATGATTTGTTCAGCAAATTTTCAGCACTGTCCAGGTATAATGGTAGTCACCGAAGAGGAAGCACTTGTCTTAGCAGGTTAGGGACTTGATCATGATAAATTGCAATACTGTCCTATTCTTGGGAGGCACCAATTTGCAAAAGTAACTAGAGATTTTTGTGTGCACAATTTGAAACACCTTAAAAAAAGCCTGATTTTCAGAGCATGCATGCTCAGCATTTTCAAATCAGCCCCATTAAGCTTGGAAATCCAAAAACTGAGGCCCCCAAAATAAAATTTCAAGTAGTTTTTGAAAATTTAGCCTGGCACGTACTATCACAGTGAGATATTTAACATTAAGATTTTTTTGTGTGCTCTTGCTGAGTCCTGAACAAGTGCTGTGGCCCAAAGAGATCTAGAAGAATGAGGGGAAATAATTTTTTTCCCCCAAACCTCAAAAACATCATTATGGATTTAGTTCCTTGGTTCCAGTTTGAGGTGAAGGTTCAAGTTTGGTTCCTCTGTTATTGGAACAGGCTCACCTGCCTCCAGTATTAATGTATTTCAAAATTATGTGTAGATGCTCAAGAAAAAGTATCTGATTTCAGTAATGGTTCCTAATGAAAGCTTTTAAAGGAGGACCCCACTGTATAAATTATCAATCTCTGTCAGTGGCAGTTAACAGCATGCCTTGAGAGTGCTGATTAAAACAAAAGGTCAGAGCAAACATCAGTGCTCCAGACTCTTGCAGATAGTAGTGTAATTAAAATGTAACTCTAGATGGCTCCATGTTTTCTGTGTCAGCATCTTTCCAGCAGGGAATGGTCAAACAGTTTGGTGAATCCAAGCAGCCACTGCAGAAACAGGCAGATGCCCAATGAGGGACCTAATAGATAGCCATCAATGTGATCACCACACACTATGCATGCTGGAACCAAAACAGCCTCCGTTTTGGGGCGGGTTTTTTTTTTTTTTTGCTTTTTTCCCCCTTCAATGTGCACACTGTCCTGTCTTTTGTTCTGGCAGAGATAAGATGTATAAATCATGAGTGGTTGACAAAGTATACTCCAGTGCCTGAGGCAGCTCATCAATCATTTTCCACATGTCGACAGGTAATTGATGCGAACCCTGCAGGCTCATCCCCATCAGGTAAAAGGAGGAAGGAATTAAATCTGCTGTCATGGTTTGAGCAGCTGATCTGTATTTAACATTCTTTTTAATTTAGAAGTTGTTTGTTTTAAACTGTACTTGTCTTCTCCAGCTCACTCCCTCCCTCCCTCCTCCAGCCCCCATACACACACTTGTGTGGAGCAGGTTTGCATCGCTGAAATGAACTACTAAGCTTAAAAAAACCCAAAGAATTCGAGAGGTGCTCCAGCACAGGGCAGCCACAGACCACCCAGTGACTGTTGGGGAGGAGCTGAGGAACTTGCTTTCTGCTTTACTGAAGCTTAACATCAAAGGCATTGGCTGTCAGGCAATTATCTGTCATGTGAATCAAGTTCCGACCAATCTACATGGGGGATGAGGATAATAAATATGAAGAACTTTTTCTTTGGATATTATCTTATTT
Organism: Emydura macquarii macquarii; assembly: GCF_026122565.2. Lineage (NCBI taxonomy): Eukaryota > Metazoa > Chordata > Testudines > Chelidae > Emydura > Emydura macquarii. The sequence continues at coordinate 9,488,300 of NW_027130204.1, read as the reverse complement.
GATTTCATTTAAACAAATCTCTGTTTATTCTTTTAAGCTTTGTAGAGAGCATTTTTAAAATCAGAACTCAAAAAAAAAAAAAAAAAGAAGATGAGTGAAATGGGAGAACTTATGAGTGAAAGGTTTATATACAGAGACCTATAACCATAGAGAATTAAGTCTTGAGAAGTATTATTTCACATGCAGACTTTACTTCATGTTAATATCTCTACCAGACTGGATGACTGCAAAACACTATATAGTGCTATATTTGGAAAATTTAGGCAAGTGCAGAATGAGCTCTCTTCCTTTTAAGAAAGTTACATCCATGCTTTGTGATCTGCATTGGCCACTAATGGATTTCCAGATGAAATTCTGACCTGTGTAGCCCTAAATGATTTGGTATCTGGCAACCTCAGACACTGCCCATGTGATACCTTAGCATTTACAATCAGCTGAGACACTGTAGCCAACAACCACATTGTGCAAACAGAAGAGGAAATGGGAAAAGGGCGCTCTCCATAAGAGAACCAAGACTCTGAAAACACTTCTTGACCCATCAAAGCCCAAATGCAAGACTGATCAGTTCTCTTCAGGCATTGTTATGGGGGAGCTGGAATGTTAGTAAAGTTAAGTGGAAGGGAAGTTCTGCATTTGTGGATGAGCTTGAAGAGTTTTTAGGCTAGGATGTTGGCTCTGTGCTTGCATGCACAGCTTTGAATGGGGACTTTTCATACAAGTCTAACCAAGGAACTGCAGCACGGGAAGCAACAGTGCACACTACCTGAATACTGCCCTGACAAGGTGCATCAACACTCACCAAAAGGGACCACTTCTAGGAGTCACATGGCTTTTCCATCTTAGTAGCCCTTTAAGTTCATAGCCTATCTGCACAAAAGATGCAGTCAGGGAGATTGTGAAGGACTAGGGAGATGGAGGACAACTGCCTACTAAGAACTAAATAAAGGGCCTAATCTAAAGCCCAGTGAAGTCAATGACACCCATTGATCTCAAGGCTTAGGTTCATATTCAATTAGGTTCATAGTCCACCAAATGATTTCACATAAGCCATCGAGCAGCTGCCGCATCACAGTGACTTTCAGAATCAGCCAAGTTTGGGTGCAGCTTAAAGTGCACGTGGCACAGCTTGAGTCCAGTCGGAGCAGCAGAAGAAGGGAGAGTGAGAAGAGTGGAGCACAGCAACCGAGCTGGCCAGTGGCAGCAAGCCACAGAGATGTGTGGGGATCAATGGCACCTCCCCTTTCGACTGCGCGGTAAAAGGGAAACACGGGGCCCGGGAAAGAGAGAGACAAGAAAATACAAGGTTACTTACCAGTAACTGTTGTTCTTCGAGATGTGTTGCTCATATCCATTCCAATATAGATGTGTGCGCGCCCCGTGCACTGATTCCCGGAACTTTTTTCCCTTAGCAGGCCCCGTAGGGTCGGCTCAGACGCCCCCTGGAGTGCTGCGCTCATGTCACGGTACATAGGGCGCTGCCGATCCCACGGGCCCTCAGTCCCTTCTTTCTGCCGACTCCGACAGTGGGGACGGAGGGTGGGTGTGGAATGGATATGAGCAACACATCTCAAAGAACAACAGTTACTGGTAAGTAACCTTGTTTTCTCTCTTCGAGTGATTGCTCATATCCATTCCAATATAGGTGATTAAATAGCCATACCTGGAGGTGGGTAGGAGTCAACGGTGAGCTGCTCTCATCAGCACGGCCCTGCCAAAGCCTGCACCCTCTCTCGCCTGCTGCACGATGGCTTAGTGGGACGTGAAGGTGTGGACCGACGACCAGGTCACTGCTCTGCAGATGTCCTGCAGGGGCACTCATTCCAGGAAGGCCGTGGATGAGGCCTGAGCCCTGGTTCAGTGCGCTGTCACAGGTCCTGGAAGTGGCACCTTCGCCCGCACGTAACATGTTTTAATACAGGCAGTGATCCAGGTGGAGATGCGCTAGGTGGAGACAGGTGAGCCTTTCATCCGGTCCTCCACTGCCACAAATAGTTGCGTTGACTTCCTGAATGGCCTGGTCCACTCGATGTAGAAGGCCAAGGCTCTTCTGACGTCCAGCGAATGCCATCTCCTCTCCTCCTCCAAACCGTGTGGTTTAGGAAAGAACATGGGGAGGCAGATATCCTGGTTATGGTGAAACTGAGATACCACCTTAGGCAGGAATGCCGGGTGGGGCCTCAATCGGACCTTATCTTTATAGAAGACCGTGTAGAGGGGCTCCGAGGTCAATGCTCTTATACCGGAGACCCTCCTAGCTGATGTAATGGCCACCAGGAAGGCTACCTTCCAAGAGAGGACAAGCAGCGGGCATGTAGTCATGGGCTCGAAGTGGGGTCCTGTCAACATGATGAGGAACAGGGTTCAAATCCCAGGGAGGCACCGGGTCACGGACCGACCTGTGGATACAGCCTCTCCACCCCTTTGAGGAACCTGACTGACATGGAGTGAGATAACAGGGATCGCCCTTCCATTGGCTGGTGGAAGGCCGAGATAGCCGCCAGGTGCACCTTCAGGGAGGCCAGTGCTAGACCCTGGAGCTTCAGATGGAGCAAGTACTCCAAAATCACCTGTATGGGTGAACAGCTCGGTGGGATACCCCGGGACTGTGCCCAACAGGTAAAACGCTTTCACTTGGCCCGGTACACCACCTGAGTAGAAGGTTTTCTGCTGCCCAGCAGAACCTGCTGGACCTGTATGGAGCAGGCTCTCTCTCCCTCCGTCAGCCACGGAGTCTCCATGCTGACAGGTGGAGGGAGTCCAGGTCCGGATGCAGCAGGCGACCCTGGTCCTGAGAGAGCAGGTCGTAGTGCCTCAGGAGCGGGAGCAGCATGTCGATGGACAGGTCGAGCAGCATGCTGTACCAGTGCTGCCTTGGCCAAGCTGGTGCAATCAGTATGATGTCCACTCTGTCCCTCTCTATCTTCAAGAGGACCTTGAGTAGGAGTGGGATGGGGGGAAACGCATACGTGAGGGTCCCTGTCCAGTCTAGCAGGAATGCGTCGAAGAAGGAGCCCGGCTTGCGACCTCGGAGCGAGCAGAACCTCGGGCACTTCCTGTTCTAGGACGATGTGAACAAGTCCAGTTGGGGAACCCCCCACTTCCGGAAAATTGAAGTCACCACCTCCGGGTGCAGTGACCAGTCGTGGTGGGGTAAGAACGACCTGCTGAGGCAGTCCGCCTCGTCATTCCTGACCCCTGGGAGGTGAGAGGCAGAGATGTGGAAGTCGTGCCTCACAGCAAAGTCCCAAAGTCGAGTAGCCTCCTGGCAAAGAGCCGAGGAGCGCGCTTCCCCCTGCCTGTTCATATATAACATGGCCGCCGTATTGTCCGTGAGGACCTGAACCATCCTGCCCTTCAGGAACCTGAGGAAAACCTTGCAGGCCAAGCTGACTGCTCTGAGCTCCCTGACATTGATATGGAGAGCTCTTTCGTCCGCTGACCAGAGCCCTTGGGTGCTCAGGTCTTTGCTGATGTGGGCCCCCCATCCCACGTCTGAGGCGTCCATTATCAGAGTCACTGAAGGAGCCAATTCTCTGAAGGGACACCCCTCAGAACCTCCCCCAGGTTCCTCCACCAGTCCAGGGAGGACAGTGCCTGGGTGGGAACCGTGACCACCCTGTTTAGTGAATGTCTGGCTGGTACATACACCGAAGCCAACAACCCTTGGAGAGGCCTGAGCTTGAGGCGAGCCAGCCTCACCACATACGTGCATGCTGCCATATGTCCCAACAGCTGAAGACAGTGCCTGGCTGTCGTCGTGGGGGACCTGTGCAGATCAGCGATGATGGTGGCCATGGTCTTGAATCGAGGCTGTGGGAGGAAGGCTCTGGCCTGGGTGGCATCCAGGGTGGCCCCTATGAACTCTATGCGCTGCACCGGGGTGAGCGTGGACTTCTGCTTGTTGATGAGCAGCCCCAGTCTGGTGCATGTAGCGCAGGTAAGTGCTAGGTTGTTTCTCACGTGGGTCCTGGACCTGCCCCGGATCAGCCAGTCGTCCAGGTATGGGAAGATCTGGACCCCCATGCAGCAGAGATGTGCCGCCACCACTGCCATACACTTTGTAAAGACCCTGGAGGCTGACGAGAGGCCAAAGGGCAGGGCCGAGAACTAGTAGTGGCAGCCAGCTACCACAAACCTGAGGAACCTTCTGTAACCGGGGAGGATAGTCACATGGAAATACGCATCTTTGAGGTCGAGGGCAGCATACCAGTCCCCTGGATCTAGAGTGGGAATGATGGAGGCTAAGGAAACCATGTGGAACCTGATGCGCCTGATGAACCTGTTCAGACGGTGAAGGTCTAATATGGGCCTCAGGCCCCCCTGGGCCTTGGGGATGAGGAAGTATCGTGAGTAAAATCCCCTTCCCCTTTCCCGTGGAGGAACCTCTTTCACAGCTCCGAGCAGGAGGAGGGAGTTAACTTGTTGTATGAGGAGTTGCTTGTGAGAGGGGTCCCTGAAGAGGGACGGGGTAGAGGGGGAATCCGGGGGGAAGGCCATGAGCTGGAGGGCATAGCCCCTGAGGACTACACCGACGACCCAGCGGTCCATGGTGATGGTTTCCCACTCGGCATAGTACGGCCAGAGCCTGTGGGCAAAGGGCTGGGAGAGATCCAGGAGCAAGGAAGGAGTGCCACCCTTGTGCGCACCATCAAAACCTTTTATTTCCGTTGTTGCCCTTGCTTGGGCCTTGTTGGGGCCCTGCCGAGGACCCCGGGCGGTCACGGCGATTGGGTGCCCGGTAGCGATCCCGACCCCTCCTGGGTGGAGCGGGTCTGTGGGCTGGCCTGGGTGGAGGCGGTGGCTGCCTCTGGGGTGTAGAGCCCTAGGGACCTTAGGGTGGCTTGCGAGTCCTTCAGGGCATGAAGCTTCTCATCTGTTTTATCTGAGAAGAGTCCAGCCCCATGGGAGATCTTGTATGGCTTTCTGGACCTCCTGGGACAAGCCTGAGGACTGCAGCCAGGAGCAGCGGTGCATGACGATGACCGAAGCCATCACCCTGATGGCGGCATCCGCCGCATCACTGGCTGACTGTAATGCCGCATTTGCCACTGCCACTCCTTCCTGGGTCACAGTGGCAAAGTCCGCAGCCTGGTCTGGTGGCAACACCGACTGGAACCTCTGCAGCAAGGACCACAGGTTGAGGTTATACCTCCCAAGGAGCACCTGATGGTTAGTGACGCGCAACTGCAGTGCCGTGGTGGAGTACACCTTATGGCCAAAGAGGTTCAGCTTTTTACTGTCTTTGTCTTTAGGGGTGTTGCCCTGGCCGCTCTGCCGGTCACGCTGGTTGACAGCGTCCACAACCAGTGTCCCCGGGGCAGGGTGGCTGTATAGGAAGTCAAACCCTTCCTTAGGGACATAGTACTTCCTCTCCGCGTCCTTGGAGGGGGCTACAGAGGAGGGCGTCTGCCAGAGGGCCTTTGCAAGCTTCATGACCCTCTCGTGCACCGGCAGGGCGACACGTGATGGCCCTGCCAACCCAGATGTCCCAAAGAGGGGGTCCTCCTCCTCTGACATTTCTTTAAGGTCCATGTTCAGATTGCCCTCCACCTGTTTTAGCAGGTCTTGGTGGGCCCAGAAGTCAAAGAGGGGGGCCTTATAGTCCCTGGCCACCACCTCATCTGGGAAGGAGGAGGAGGACTGTGGGAGGGGCCCCGTGGAGGTACTCTCCTCAAGGTCTGAACCCTCATCAGAGGGGTTACCCTGATCTGGTTGACCCGGAGGCAGGGGTGATGGCTGGGCCACCGAAGAGTGGATGGACGGGTGCCCTGGCCCATCTGGGTACCCCACGGCCCCAAGTACGGCCACTGCCAGGGGCCTTGGGGCCATGCCGGTGCCTGCATCGGTGCCTGCTGCGTGTCTGGCTGGCATGCCTGGGATCCGGAGCTGCTAGACCGACGTTTGCGGCCCCAGGGTGGTGAGCGGCCCCGAGATGACGATGATGAGGAGCGCCGGTGCTGATGTCTCCGGTGCCGTCGGGGGACGAACTGCTGGAGGAGCTGGATGTAGATCTCCTCTTGCGGCAACGCTTCCCACCTTGGGATTGGGAGCGATGACACCTATGTCTCCGCGAAGCCAAACGAGAGCATGATAGACTCAGCAGTGCCGGGACGATCAGTGCTGAGGCAGGCAGTACCGGAGCATACAATGCCGGAGCAGGCAGTGCCGAAACGGTTGGTCCTGAAGCAGTCAGTGCCAAAACACTTGATGCACTGATGGGCACCGTTACCCGCATCGGAGATGGGGACCACTCCAGGCTGCGCACCGGGGTTAGGGATTGGTGCCGAGCGAGGCTCTGTACCGATGTACTGGAGCCGGAGCTACGACCCCTGTGCAAGGAGGAATTGGAATGGCGTTGCCTCACGCATTTGCCTCTGGACTGCCCTCGGTGTCGAGGAGCTCGACGACTCAGAGTCGGAGCTAGGAGGGGAGCCTGCACTCTCGACCTTCCTCGACCGTCTGGGGGTAGACCTCGATTCCTGTCTCCTCCACCCACTGGGGCAACCCAACGTGGGTTTCCCCTGAGACGCCGGTCCCAGAACCCTCGGCTGAGGGGGGGACGGAGGTGTGGGCAGGCCCATGAGGGTGCGTGCTGCTGCAAAAGCCTCCGGCATTGACGGCCCTTGCAGGGGCACTCCCCCACCCCTAGGAGTTGGGAGAGGCTCCCTGCGAGGAGATGCCAGTGCCAGAGTAACCTCCATGGCACATGGCTGGAGCATCTTCTGTGTCACTCCCTGCTGTACTGGTCGCAGGGAGGAGTCCATGTGTGCGGCCTCAGGCTGCTTCTTTTTCTTCAGCACCGCAGACTTCGGTGCCGGTGCCGTCGGAGCGCTCCGCACCGAGGAGACACTCGGTACCGCTGGCGATCGCGATGGCTCGGAATCTGGGCGGAGCGCGGACTCCATCAGGATAGCCTTCAGCCGGGCGTTCCGCTCTTTTTGGGTCTGTGGCTTGAAGGCCTTGCAGATTTTACACTTCTCTCGTCTATGCTGCTCTCTGAGGTATCGGAGGCAGCGATTGTGAGGATCACTCACAGGGAAGTCCTTTGCACACATGGTGCAGGCTTTGAAGCCGGTGGAGCCAGCATGGCTCTATTGTAGCCCCTAAGAGCACTATCTACTCTCTAACTTATCTACTATCACTGTAAACTATCAACAATCAACTAACAAAGAAACACACTAGAATGCTAAGGGAGGCTACTTGCGATATGCAAGAGGCAGATGTTTCAGCAACCGTCACAGGCAGAAAGAAGGAACAGAGGACCCGCGGGGTCAGCAGCGCCCTGTGTACCGTGGCATGAGCGCGGCACTCCAGGGGTGCCTGAGCCAACCCTACGGGGCTTGCTAAGGGAAAAAAGGTTCCGGGAATCGGTGCTCGGGGCGCACACACACCTATATTGAAATGGATATGAGCAATCACTCGAAGAGAGAATAAAAAATGTGAACCAAGATGTAAATGGGAGCACAAGAGGCATACAAAAGCCAGGGAATACTGGGGAGTGGCAGCACCAGAACATCATCGGGGAAAGATGTGACATCTTATCTCTGGCTCTGCAAATATGGGCTGTGGCCCTCATGAATAATTGGGGAAATCCATTTGGTAAGAAATATTTCAGGTACAAGTTTTAAAGGGGTTATTTTAAACAAAAATAATATTTAAAAGCATTTTAAAAATAAGAGGGAGAGATGCTAGGGAAAATGGGATCATTAAATATCTTAAAAGAGGAAACTATAAAGGTTTAAAATAACCTTAATATGAACTGGAGATTTCCTGAAATCTTTGCCTGACTAAGTGACATTGCAAAAACTATAAATACAATTTGAAAGACCCATACTGATAATTATACTCAGCACTTATATAATGATTTTCACATCCAAAATGCCTTAAAGACATTAATACATGCCACTAAAGTGATATGTTCATTCTGTTTGTTTATTGTGCTTCTCGTGTCACTCACTGTGGCAGAAGAAAACAAAGTTGGCAGCTCAGACATATGGATCTCAGGAAAGTAATGGTATTAATACAGTACTATGTACCATTTTAAACATTCAGACTCTTCTCCTAGTTTTGAATATTTACACACCTTGCATATGAGAACTAAGATTGTAGAGTTCATTTGTACACAGGCCTTTGAACCACCGGTGAACTGACTTAATTCTGTGTTTGCATTAATTTAACCATTTGGAGAAGCTCATGTACAGTGTCTGACCACACTATGACTTGACTAACTAGAAGAACATAGGATTTGCCATAATGAACTAAATCATTGATCAGTCAAGTATGGTTCATCTTGCCTCTGGCTGTGGTAGTATGTTGCACACTGATACATGGTACTTCTGAAGAAGACAGTCTCCCCGCCAGCCAACTGTACTCGGATACACGTGGTAAAGAGAGGAAATAATCCTTGTAATTTCATGTGATCCTTACTTTAGTAAGCACAAACGTATATGCGTAGGCGTGCACAGCACATTTCATTAGGGTGTGCACCCAGGGAATCTGTATTAGGGTGTGCACCCAGGGATTTTTCATTTTCATCTTTATCAGGGGTGTCAAACTCTATTCCACTGGCGGGCCACATTTGAATTTCCTGCCGGCGGAATTCTCACCCTAGTCTCCGCCGCAAAATCTCACAGCTCCTTGTTTTTCGGCGGCAGCTATACACTCCAGCATCAGCTGGAAACGCAGAGAGATGGCGACGCGGGACACATAAAAAAGGTAGGCGGGCTGGATAAAAAAAGGTTCGCGGGCAGAATCCGGACTGCGGCCCCTATGTTTGACACCCCTGCATTAGAGTGTGCCTGGGCACACCCGGCACACCCCATGCACACCCCTATGCTTATATGATGTATTTGAGAGAAAGAGCAAATAAATTAATATTAACATTTAGCTTTAGTAGCCTGTATGTCTGATGAACTCTATGAGGGAAAAAAACTGGGAGGAAAGTGACAAAAAAAATCAAGTTGGAAACCATGACTCTTGGGAAAAAAGACTTTACTGGATAATTTCATTCAAGGTCAAATTCATCAGACTGTTAAAAGAAGAAAACATATTGTTTGTAAAGCACATTTGTTAGAATCTTATGCAATTCATAAATATCTCATTTCACAGTATATCATTGGTTGACATCTCTTTCTAATTAATTTTTCAAGACAAATGAATTGATTGTGAACTGAGTTATCTTTTTAAAAAACTCTTTAGAGAATGAAACTAACGGATAACAGTCCTGATCTATCTCTGAATCTTGCCAGCTCCAGTTCACTTCATAAGTAATATTCTTACCTATTAATTAGATGCAATGCTTTCCTTATAAAGGAAAGAGAAAATATAAAGGAATTTGTTACTTAAAGAATTTTTTGGTAATAGACTATAGTAAAAAATAAAAAAACAAAACTGCCATAATTCTCCTTTGAGCATTACTATAATGAATGTATCACCAATGTTATCTATGGCACCCTACAAGACTGAAGTCTTTGCTCTGATGACAATATAGTGTTTGATTGTGCAGCACGCATGAACACACCAAATCCTGTCAACGTTAATATCAATATTTGTTGGTACAATTGAAGCCGGTCAGTGCATTGTTATCATGATTGTAGACTCAGAGAACTTTTGTTTAGCCTGAAGAGAGCCCTAATTGAAGTTTTCTTGCCCTAAGTGCATTATGTTGTTTGCCAGACCCAGGCTGGCTGCTGACAACTTGAATCTCCTCTTCAGTCCTGAAAAGAGCTTCTTCTGTATTCATTTTGATGTGGAGGCTTTAATCTAGCTGCCACTTCCAATGCATTGTATCAGCCCTGAGAAAGGCTTTTTGTTTATTCCAACTGGCAACCCCTTTCTCCAACAACAAGGCTTCAAGTTGGGCTAACCTCGAAGGTTCCAAATTCAACTCCAGTCTTCCTCATCTCTTACTTCACTGATATGTGAGTGATAACTGAGCTCAGACCAGAGATAATTAAGTTTTGCTACTAAACTAGGGCTGTTCTCAGCCTATGTTTTTTAGATTAGCTGGTCATCCCCATATTCGTTTTTGAGGGCACTCTTGACCACTAGTGTTTCATATTATAGCTTACTGTAAACATACACAGTTCAGTAACAGAAAAGGAAATTTTAGAACTAATAATCCATAATGAAAACTGATCAGGATATACATTGAAGACTGACAAACACTCAGTGTATCCATTAAAATATAGTCAGATTCTCAGCTGTTATAAATTGGGGTAGCTCTGCTGCTTTCAATGGAGAAAAGGTGATCAGCTGAGGATCTGCCCAATACCATATAATCAATCACTTCAATTCTCCTTTTGCATTGTATTCACCAATTCAAATGCGAGTAAACTGAGGAGTAAAGACTTTCTGGGACTCCCAACTCACATACTAAATTCACATAGTGCTTTAAAATTACTACTTATAATAAGCTTCACAACCCTGTAAGATAAATAAGTATTATCCCCATTTTACAGTGGTGAAACAGAGAGGTTCAGTGACTTGTTCAAGGTTTCACAGCAAAGTTGGCATTAACTCCTGCCTTGAAGTTGTGTGTGTTAACCACTAGCATTTCCTGCCCATTATAATACAAAATATTATCACTGTATCATCCTATAACTTATCTGAGCCACTAGAGTTGCTTTAAGAAGTCTTGTCTGTAGTCCATGTAATATTGTAAATCCAATACTTGAGAGATGAACTATCTTAATTATCACATAACTTGCATAATATTATCAGTGAGAAACAATTATTGGCTAAGGTATGTAAATGTTTTTAAGTGAATTCAGTGTTAGGGAATGGATCTGACTGATTGCGATGGAAAGTAAGGTTTGTCCTCTGTTTGCCAACAGGTGAGGTACAGGTTATGGCTAGCAGTACTACAAACTGCCTCACGTTATTCCAACAATGCGCTCCGATCCTAATCAGGAAAAGAGATATACTGGTAAGAGGGAATTCAGACTCAATGACCATTCAGGTTGTAGCTGTAACTTAACAATAGCGCAGTTTGCTGCATATATAACTGTCCACTAGGAACTGCACTCAGATCACTAATTCTTATAAACAATCAGATCAAAAGCAGTCAGAGTTGGCCAAAAGAAAAGCGTAGCTGTATAATTTTTACATTTGGTGTGAGGAAGAAAAAGATAGTATTTAGATTTGTGGGAAGAAGCACCAGTGGCAGTCTGAGAATTAAGAGGAGTGTCTTATGGTAAGGTGCCTCTTTAATACTACCATCCTTAAAGCTTCACTTCTGTTCTTGCTGTTGGCCTGTAATACAATGGCTGAAAAGAAGAAGCTATTAAATATTATCCCAAAGAATTAAAATAAAACACTAATATGAGGGGAAACATTAATTTATCTTCATGCAACCATAATACATTTCCATGAAGATTTCTGCTTTTACTGTAAATTTGCCTAAACCCTAGCAAATAGCAGAAAGCAAGACAATGTATAGGAGAGAGAGAGTCCATTTTTCAAGCCAGTGCTCTCCACTGCACATCCTGACTTTTCAGGCTTGGTATGCAGGCTCTTTTTATGAATGAGATCCAAAATGTTTACACTGTCCAGCATTGTAGAATATTAAATAATCTATACCACTCACACTATATAAACTTATAAAATTTCCATGAAGGTATTTTGTCCAGAAGACATGTTTTGCTATTGGTTCAACAACCTTGTAAAGGGCACATGGAATGTAAATGTACATATAACCAAAACCAGTGTGACTCCAACTTTTATTTTATGGTGCGAACAAAACATTTTCATATATGCTTGCATCTACTTCTTTTTGTGCCCTCTTGGCCTGGTGATGTTTCAAATTTACAAGGAAATGTTTCTAACATCATTAGTAAATGCTCTTAAAATATGATACAATTTAAATTTTAAATTTTTATTTAATTTGTTTTAAATTATTTTGCAGATGGCTAGTGACTGCAGAATATACTATCTGCTAAATGGTTATTTGTCTGTAGCTGAGAATGTGACCTACTTTGACAAGCTGTCCCATCTGGAAGTTCTTATCCTCCTGTAGTCAAAGAAATACCGGTATATTGAGTTAAGTGCCTACACAGAGTAGATTGGACACCAAAAAGTCCCCATTACAAGGAGTTAAGTGCATACACAGAGTAGATTGGACACCTAAAAAGCTTTTTTTTAAAAAACAGTTTCTTGCTAGACACTATTGTTAAATTAAGCAATATACCTGATGCATGACTTACAGAGTGGCTCAACCTAAGCAAACCAGCACACCTGCACTATCTCAGATCTCTGTGCACCTGCTCTCATTTGATTTCAGTGAATCTCAACGAAAGATTCATGGTGTGGTTTTTTGCTCAGTTTAACTATTTACAAGATTTAGCTGATAAAACGGCCCACGCCTCAATGAGTCTCACCTCAAGGAGCTGGAGGAGTTCACAATTTGGGTAAACAGAAAAATGTTCAGATGCTTATTTAAACATCTTTATTCTGGACATTCTGGCCAGACATCTTACCAGTTCAGCCCCTCTGTAAAGAGAGCTCTAGGATTTCATAGTTTTAGTGAGAAAGGATATGTCACAATTTTTTTGGAAAGTGGTTTTCTGTTGCCACCACATACAAGTGTCCACTCATGAACTTTTCTCTTCCCTCTCTTTTTGTTTTTGTTTTACAACAAAAGGAAACATTTCACCAAACTTTCCCAAGCTTTTAAAAATGTTTGGCTTTGGGGTTGAAGTTCAAAGTGATGTTTAATATTATACAACCATTTCTTCCATTCCTAAGCCTTCCTGATAAAAACCCCACACGATAGATATAACGTGGGAGCTGAATATGCTCATTATGTCTTTCAAAAAAATCTATGAGTACACAGGAACAACATACCAAAGTGAATATCATATTTCAATATACCTGCTAATTCCTACATGCTTAAATCAAGAAAGCTGCTCACATATTCCTGTGGCTTGCTGCATAGCAACTTGCTAGGAGCATGTCACATGCTGCTCTGGATACCCAGCTCTGCGAGCCAACGTGTTACCTCTCTGGTTTAGCAAGTGTGTGTTTTTCTGGTGATTATACTGTGTGTCTGCTCTCTGCCATACCAGTCTGTCTTCCTGCCCAGCAAACTCCTCGAGTCTCTGAGCTTCTCAGAGATGTTTTTCTGCAATGCACAGTGGTCACAAAAGATATTAAGATTGCTGCTCTGTTAAAGACTCAGTACATTACAGCTTATTAATTTAACTGGGGGTAAATTCACGCTTCCCTTCAAACACAGCACTGAGTTGGTTTATGGCAAAAGTAAAACAGGTTTATGAACAAAAACGTGGACTATATGATATCAAGTACAAGAGATAAAGGTAGCGATGGCTACACACAAATAAAAATGAAAATGTATCTAAAAGTCTAAAACTCAGTCTAGCAAGATACAGTGTTTGTTCAAGCCTGTGCATAAAAGAAACGGTCTCCTTTCCAGCTTTTCACTGGCTGACCTGGCTGGACCCATCCAAGAGATGAAATTGATTGGTTTCTTTGTCTCCTCAGGTGAAGGATAAAGATGGAGTCTCTCTCTGTTCCTTATATTGCCAAAGGAATGTCTTTGTCTGACAAGTCAGAAAGCCTCCTGGGGATTCAGTTTCCTGTGTCTGTCTGGGTTACAGCAGCCAAGTTAATTTTTTATTTCTTGACATCAAGGTTGGGATAACCCTCCACTGGTTTAGCTTGATATCTTGGTTTACTGCTAATATGTAAGTTGAGGTAAACCCACATTCCTTTGTCTAGGACAGACCTGTTTATCACCTTTACCTAAGCTAGGCTGTGAGGTCTTAAACAGGTTCTAGTAATATCACACAGAGGGAATTCATAACTTCTATGTGAACATGTGTTTTACAATGATGTTAATAATCAGTGTGTTATTAGCTTTCACATGATACCTCACACAAAGCATATTTTGTACAAATATTACTGCAGTGATGTGTAGGGTGTGAATACATGGGTGCCTAGGGTCACAGAGCAAAAGTCTGATTTTTTTTCACTCATAAAAAGCAATGAACGTCTACAGTATGTTTAAATACTACTATGGCTGTACCATAAATTAATAAAAGCCAAGAAATTTGAAACTAAGGCTGACAAACAATTCCTGCTTTACGCCACATAGGACATCATAGGATGGGGGACATATAGAGGACTTAACAGTGGAAAAAATTAAACTTTATTATAATTAAAATTTAACTTTGAAATAAAAAAACATATTACTGAACATGTATTATTTACCCAAACGACAGTGTCTTGGATAATTTTGCACTTGGACATATGTATGTGTGTATTTAAGCTTCTTTAATGTTAATTCAATCTCACACTAGGAACAAGATGGGTCTATCAGGAAACATGAGAGAATGAAACAGACACAGGAACAGATTTTAAAGTAGTAAGCTACAACTTTATTAACTTTAATGGGATGTACTACTCTCCCTCTCCTTAAAAAATGAGGCATTTACTCAGGTCCAGTGTGGTGTTAAATGACAATAAAATTAAATTAAATTTTTAAAAAATCAGGTAACCTCTGGGATTCAGCCCATATCTCAGTCCTTTTGTCCTCCCCAGGAAGCTACTTCTGTGCAAAGATTTAAGGTCACCCCTTCTTCTTCCAGAATAATAGGATCCACCAATTATCTCCTGGCTTGGCCTCTTACTCACGTTACCTGTGGGAACTAGTCCCTTTGAATCTCGCCCACACTGACCACAGACAGAATTATAAGCTCCACTTCAAAAATCTTGTCCTTACTCCTTATTAACCGATCGGCCAACCGACCCACTGGACCTTACCAACTTTTCCTTGAGGAAGAGAATTCCTTCCTGACTCTCCAACCTGGTTAGACCTACAGTCTCTTGGAAACACAGTTCAAATCGTATCTCCATTATGTGCAGGGCAGCCACCACAATAGAATGGCTACTGCATACCTTACATTTTCACATACAGCTGGGGGAGAGAGGGAGGACCAGAAGACAGTGTCACCGCTACCTCACTTTCATGTGTAGAAATTCAATTTAATTTTTAAAGGAAAAAAAATAGGTACTTTGAACAGTACACCATTGTGTGTAGTGGGGCATTTATACAGAGATAGGACCAAATGCAGCAGTACTTATTCAGACTAAACTCCTGTTGAAATTTTAACATAGTAAAGATTGCTGGATATAGCTCATATTATTTACCCTATTAAAATCATACCTTAGGCATGACTATAATGTCCTATTTTTGGTTTTTAGGGTGGTAGTTTATTGAAATACTTTTTACTCTGGCTTACAATCTGTTTAATTTCTGCGGGATGTCTTCTTGTAGTTATATTTTTTCTTAAGGTTTAGTGTAGGAGAGCCCTGCATGCATAAAAATATTATTTATTATGGAAAAGTAGATGCTAATGACTTCTTTGAGCTAATATGGTCTATGGTAAATGTGTATTTTGATTTGTACACTACATTTGAAAATAGTTATTTATTAACCACCGAGGCCAGAACACTTTCAGAGCTGCTATCTCTTATCTGTCTATATTCATCACCTCAGGAGGTCAAATACCGTAGCTGGACTCTAAAAAGGGTTGGATAATTTTATGACCAATAACACCATTTGCAGTTATGCATGCTAAGATAAGTGTAACCAAATCTCATGCTTCAAGGCTTAAAAAAGAAATTTACCTCACACACAGCCTTGTACACTAGCCCAGTTGCACTGTGAGGATTTATTTATTTGCCTTTCTGTGAAGATTCTTATATTGGACAATGCTAAAGGCAGGGAATTTGAACTGAAGAACCAATTATCTGATCTGGTAGTGGAAATTCTAAGTTCCAAAACTCATTTACTGGTGGGTCATATGCTGACAGAACACAAGTGGCTTGTTTTGAAAGGCAAGACATATCTATTATGTAGTAGTCCACACAGAAACACAAAATATGAAACTCCTTAGAGACTATTACCTTCTTCTGTGCAACAGCTAATTTTCAAACCTCATTAAGTTAGACACTGCTTTTTCCTTATTCAGAATATATTTTAAAATACTTATTTTTAAATATTTCAGGTTTATTTACTTGTCCACTTTGTTTTCCTATTTTTTGAGTTCTGTCCTATTCTATATAGGTTCTTGAGCTGCACTCTTCACCCTAGTATCTGAGCAATTACTTGTAGAAAAATGTATGAAGATAGCTAGTTTCCATATTCCTTCCTTTTTGTCTTTACAATGTAATTTTATTAATATTCTTATAATTAAAAATATGAACAAAGAAATCAGAGCTGCTTTTAAGCTTTTAAGTCCTTATAGGGGAAGTTTTGGCCCTGAAAGAATTTTTACGGATGACTTCTGAGGTCCTGGAAAGGCTGACACAGACCTTAGCTCCAGCGGGCACCAATGGCGCCACTACAGCATCAGAAATGTTTAGAATGGAATTTAAAATGTTTAAATGACTAACTTGGTTTTTCACATCTCACGTCAATAAAGGAGATTAATCTGAGTTTATATGATTTATCCTACTGTGAAACTGGCAGTTGGACAACAGTCTCATTCAGCCATGTTTAGATCTGTGAGTCACTGAGGCCTAAAAGGAGGTACTGGGCAACTCAGAGCCTTCATTCACACACTTGTTTAAAAAATAAAATGAGTTCTATGGCATTTCATGTTTAAAACAGTGACTAGGAGGACAGATGCAGGTTAAGGATTGTGGTGCCCTGACATAACTGTCTCCAGGGGATGGTGGAGAAGGATGCACACTGACTGCTTGGCTCTAGCCAATGCTACCAGTTCTTCACTTCTATAAGCACCCACAATTTAATTTTGTCCCCCTGAGATTAATGTTAAGGTCATGATCCTGGCTCTCAGAGCACACAGCCTCTTCAAGTTACTGTATATTGAACTTCCTAATGTCCAGGCTATTTATGCCAGGGTCCAAAGTTTTCTACTTCACCTTTGCAACAAGAATGAAGATACTGTAGAATGGCTGAAAACAAGTTTCAGAGAAATGAGATGCAGTGACCTTTGGAGGATATACATAAACATAAATAAATATACCAATGATTTTGAGCAAAAACCTAACAGCTTTATAGCTGATTCTAGGTTCCAATGATGGGGAATGATAAGAAAGTACAAGTTACTTTTGTAAAATAGATGCTAATATCAATAAAAAGGTGCTTTCAGCATAACAGCAATAGGAACAAAGTGCATCAACTGAAAAGATTGATGGCTCACTTCTTTCTGCTATCATTTCCTAACACTATCAAGGAAACACATGAAAATAATTCAGGCCCTTGCCTGAAACTTGAAAACTAGAAATACAAAAATATTTAGCACTTACAAAATTTTAAAAACCCTTAAAATAATCTGGCTTTTTTATTTGTATATCAATATGATTTGGATATCAGATTATGTATGATCATCCCAATGTTACAGATGGGGCAGGAAAGCATCATGGCCCAGACTATTAAAGGTATTTGGACATCTAAGTTTTACTGAAATCAATGTTTTTAATCAACTAACCACAGCTGTTCCACTAATAAGGTCTGCCAAAAAAGCCCATATTTTTGTTGCAGTACTTTAAAGTGCAGGTTCAAAAAATTCACTTTGAATTGAAGGTTCAAAAAATGCAAAAATCTCAAAACTAAACTTAACTTATTCAACTAAACTCAACTAAATTCAACTTATTCAAAACTACCAAACTTTGGACTTTTTCTATCACAGATCAGCCCAACTTTACTCACACTGAATGTGGGCTGAGCCTAGGAAATTTCCCAAAACTTAAGGTGAAGTCCCCTTTTAAATTACAGTTTGGCAACTTGTCATCACAGTTGTCATCTCAGTCATTCATAGGCTGATGGGAGTTTTGCCTGAGTGAGTAGAACCCTTAGAAAGATTTTTGTTTTGAATTTTTTTTTTTTTAAAGAAATACATGACATTTTATTTATTTTATCTAGGATAACTCAAGTTCCTATGTTCCACATATATCATGGTCTCAAATATGCTGCATTCATTATTCATCTACAAAAACATATTATTTAATTTAGGTTCCACAACATCAGATGTGTATGCCAGGTGACTAATCTGATTCAAGTCTTAATGAACTCATATTCCATCAGGCAATTAATTCAAATGGTGCCCGACCCAGACACTTGCAAAGCTTATCACTCACTTCACAGGTGGCCAAGATAATACTCTCTCACACACTAAACAATGGTTCTGAACATTTTATGTTTCCATTAATGATTGTTACAAACATGAAAGTATTCCAATCCTACTGAAAATAATCACATTACAAGTCAGAAAATTTAATGCTCACCCCATTTAATGCCAGAGGTCAATAACTGGAGCTATTATTCACGTCTAACATCAAACATTCCTCCAGTTACACCCAGATAAGTTAATTGTTTAAGCATCACATTGTTAATTTTTATTTTCAGTTAAACAGGCAGCTTTTATAGAAGGAAAGATTCCACCACCACCTGACAAACTAGTGCAGTGCATTCTATATTGTTAAAGGTATCTGAAAACATGCTTCACCTCAGTCAATATTTAGCTCTCAAGTCAATGAAATCTTGATACTGACCTCAAAAAAATACATGTACTTTTTAAACTGTTATTCTAGTCACTAGAGCAAAATGCATGAACATCTGTCCCCAATATAGACCTGCAGCATCAAAAAAAATAACTGATTCCCCAAAGCTGGCATGAAGATTTCTGATATGCAATAGATGTGTGTTTCAAATTTGCTAAAGCACGAGATAAAATGGGCAAGTGCAATGAAAAAGGTTTTACAGTCAATAAAAGGGATATGGCCTTCTGTGATCATATTTTCCACTTTAATTTCAAAACTCACATTTAAAAAATAAAGAAAATAATATTTAGTACAAGTAGGCAAATTCCTGGATAGCTGAATAGCAAAATAGGAACACAGAAAAGGGAATTTCAAATTTTGCTTTAATGATAAACTCTTTAATATCTTTCTATATTCCATTTTAAAAAAATATTACCCTTATTCAAAAAATCTGTGGTACACCTACATCTTAGGGTACACATCTCAAAATATCTCTCTCTGCAAGAGATGTAGGATCAATGCAGTTGTAGGGTACTTGAGGTGTGTCCACAAGACACAGTACAGATGTGGTAAACGTATAACTCAGCTGATGTACTGGTTCTAACATGAGAACTAAGCCATATTCTTATTGAGGACATGTACTAAGGCCGTTAGATTCTTCCAAGTTTCATTTGAAATGGCTTCACAAACTGTGTGTGTCAGAACCTGTTTTCATAGTTCACGGGCCATTAAAAGCTTAAAATGGAAGCAGATTGGGATAAAATTATTTTCCCAATGGTCGAATTTCTTTGAAACACTCATAGACCTGGTTTGTGTTCAAATAGTTTCACTGAATGCACCGGAACGGAAAATAGGACTAAAGCCTCAGCTCTGATTCCTTCCAAAGAACCGATAGCAAGGAAACTAATTTTTCCCTTGAAAAACACGGATACAATTATTATATGATCCAAAATATAAAATGAGACAATTCTTGTTAACTAGAGGAATTAATCATGTAGCAGATCACTATCTGCCAGAATCAGAAATAAACATGACTTTGGAAGATTTTAAAAAGATCCCCTCATGTTTTTTTCAGTTGGATTAGGGACCTCAACTAACTAGAAAACTCCGCACCAGCCCACCAACTATGTGAACGGACCTTCCTGATTATACAGGATAGACTCAGGCAATCATGACCAGGGCCCCCACATGTGGGGGGGAGGGAAGGAAATGGTACATTTTACAAGGGCCCGGAGGCCCTGGGGGGCCCGACTCACGCTGCAACCCCCTTACCCTCCATTACGGGAGGGGCCCCGTGTTAAAAGTTTGTACTGGGCCCGAAAAAATTATGCATAGGCCCTGATCGTGACCACAGGAGAAATATAGCATAGCTTTCATCATGTGCCCCAAACAAACATCTATTCAATTCAAAATGCACTCTGAATAAAATTTGTGGATATCCAGATAAAGAAAAGCAGTTTATGAACAGCTTACATAAAAATTTTGTGGAGGAACATAAGTTTTAAAAAGACAGTGCTGGTTCCTGTAGGCAGACGGAATTGGAATTAAGATGAACTGTTGAGGAGTTCTGCAGTTAGACTGGAACATTTTCCATAGCTGTTGCATGAGCACAATTTTGCAGATATTTATACATTCAAAAGTAGTCTCACAATAGCAAAAAATTAAAGCAAACTAAAATTAATTTTATCACCATCATAATAATGGGTACAATGGTTACTAGAGAGGAATAGCAACTAAAATTTAATAGTAATAAAACTGGAATTCAATCAATTGCAAATAGCCAGCTAAATACATTTGTTATAAGAATTTGCAACAAATATAGCACTAGCTGCCTTCTGAACACATTATTTCACTGTTTGCTCAATTGCTGTGACATTTAAAAGGCAGTAAGTGTAGTGTACAGAGAGTCTGCTTGAGAAAAGGTGTTAGTTTCATGTACACCCGTAGCATCAATTTCAGCCACGATATACGTGCACTCTGCAGAATAAACAGCTAGAAAAATATTAAGGCATAAAGTGTTAAAATATGGGCGGCACATCATAGTTTTATCCTCATCACATTGCCTTTAGGACATTTGTGGATAAGGTGCTAAATGAGAAAGCAAGCAAGGGGAAGGTTTAGCTCTATCTTCCCCTTGCTTGCCCCACACACTGCTTTGCTGTGAAAGTAAGAGGCTGTATATCACCTAAGGGGTTTTATGAGTGAGTGAAAGAGAGAGCTTTTACTAATGAAGGGATTAGGAGGAAGCAAAATGGTGGGATTAAGTGCAAAAATGCATTGCTGAAAAGTACTCTCAAGAGCCCCCAACATGTCTTTCATGGACAGAATGCATAAATAAGCACTTAGATCCACTGATTTTTTATATAGAAAATATTCATAGAAATGTATCTGTCCTGATCAATCACTTTTGCTTCACACACCAGGGACATAACTGTTTGGACTTATTTATATGCTCCCAACATTGGTTTCCAGTCCTAACAACTGCCATGTGTAATTAGTATTACTGCATCAATTCTGTATTGCTTGGTTATGATCTGAACATTTGGCTGTTTCAGCTGAGTTTGAATTCTAAGGTTTGTTCAAATCCAAAACAAAATGCAAAACTGAGGAGATGTGAACCTCTGCAATCAGAATACCTCCAAAACAAGGTCACTCAAAAGTTTCCACAAAACCTAAACCACCAGATTTCACAGATCTCTAGTCAGATCCCACTAAGTTAGATACTTTAGTTGCTCCATTTACTTTTTCTGGTGAGAGGGAATTCAGTATTTGGGCTCTCTGCCCCATGATTGACAGCATATTTTCCAATTAGTGTCAGTTTCAGTGATGGGTCATGTAACAAATACATCTTATCCACTAGGTCATGGAGAACCAGATAACAACAGGACTCGATTACTACCAATCTGTGCTGGAGCTGAACAATTCACTTGGAGATGAAAGGCTCGTGATACCATATCAACCCCCAAGCCATCCAGTTTCCTTCTCCCTTATTAAACAGTAATCTAGCACAATTGTGGCTTCACCAACACACAATAACCAATTTTAAACAACTAGGTTAACATGCCCCAAGAAATCAAAGGGCAATACCTCCTTCGGCCAGGGACCGACAGGCCATGCGATTCACAGGTGGTCTGCGACATTACGGATGTGAATTATTCTCTAGTTAAACTTCAGTCTTCACTTGAGTTATTTTCTCTGTACACTGATGTTTACCATGTTTGAGTCTCCATATCATCTCTCCCAATGCCACAGCATAAGTCCTGCTGTAGCTGGGATTTACTTGAGAAGGCTCCTGTGTCTCTCTGTTTTGACAAGTCAGAGAAGGTACTACCAATAACTTGGACCCGGACTCCACCCCACAGAACATGACCCTGTCAAGCTTGTCCTGCTGGATCGGCAGCCAGTCCTTTTAGAAAGCCTGGAGGTGATGCCATGGCCATTCACCTTTTGGCCATTCAGCATGGGAGAGGGAGAGGAGGAGAAGTTCAGGGGAGCATACAAGAGAGGGAACTATATAGGGAAGGTGACAAGGAGAAAAGAAAGTGGGACTAGTAAGAAAGCAGTGAGACTGGAGAGCTTACTGGTGTATTTGAACACTACTGAGTGGGAGGAAAGCACAAAGAGCACAGTGAACACTCACAATCTACTGAGAACAGCGTCTCATTTTGACATCTTAAGTAAATTGAGCTTATTTTTAGGGGCAGAGCTCGAGGGAGAGCCACACCCCCTCTCTTCTGCCAATTCAATCCCTGACAAATACTTTCATGGGAAGGTGCCAGACAGGTTCCTCTCCCATCCCATACTGATGCCAGCAGAGTTGCTTTAGAGGAGTGCGGGACTGGACCCACCTCCCCATCCAGGAGAAACATCACCACCGTGGTCAGAGAAAGACATGGAATTAGCTCTGTCTCGTGGCTTTAATCAATGCCGGGCAGCCTCAGTTGATGAGGCACTTTCCAACAGCCTGTTGGGAACTGTCCCATAATATGCACTAGCAGAAGAGCAGTCCTTTGTCTGCAGAACACCACAGTGCAGACTAGCGAGTTGGTACTTAACTCGCTTTAATGCATGCATATCTTCAAGATGGTTTTGAAGCCAAATCTCAGCCCACCATTCACACACCATAACCTAATCATAAAATCAATATAAACTAGAATGTACTTTCCTACTAAAAGGAGATCTTTGTGTGGGGAAATGTGAACTTCTGAGAGCATGTGAGGGGTTATAGAGAAGGGGACCCATCCAGCACATAAGGAAAGCCTTTGTTCATAAGCACCAGTAAAGAACAGGGTAATAGTTTTTTATACTACTGAGTTTCTTTAAACATACTTTCGGCATTTAAGCAAGATAATGAACAAAACTATTCAGTTCTTACTTTATACACACACACACCCTCCCCCTCACTCACTTCCCCAATCACAGCCAGGTACACCCTAGGGAAAGCTAAGGCTGTGTTATGTGAAGACTTCCTTCCAAGTGGGATGGCATTCCTCTGCAAGGAGCCCATTCTAGGCAGAAATTTACAAAGGCAGGAAGCAGCAACGTATGTACATCAACAGATGAAAAGCTTTATCATAATCACAGTTACTGGGTTGGCTGTGTTAGAATGAAAAGAACTGCACCTACATCTAGTCACTCATTACACCGAACTTAGCATTACAAGTAAAACAGTAATTTGCAATCAGTCTTAATCACAGTTATTTTTTTATCTAGCTTTCGTCAAATGAAACGAGCATAATTGTATATAGTATACTTACGTACATAGAGCCATATTATTTTTACATATATGTCCATATACACACTTCAGTACAGATATGTACAATCAAGTACCACTATGGGACTCTGGCCTAGTGGCCAGAGCAGAGAAATAGTATTCTGAGTTCCATGTTCTTTCCCCAACATTCCTATTGCTTCATTGCATAAACTTGGGTCAAATTATTTAACTGTACATTTTTAAGGCACCATGAGCAGTGCACAGTGCAACTTGTAGGCTTTGGCTCTTCTGTCTGCACAAGAGAAGGTCTATTTTCAAAGATTTATGGATGCTCATTAGCAGGCTGAAAATCAGGCCAGTGTTGTGCACAGCACTGGGATTCTAAAAAGGGGCTTCTTTGGGTGCCATTCAGTGATACCAAAAACCTTGCAACAGCCTGTGATAAAGCAAATGGCACTTGAAGAATTTTCCCCCAAAGGGTGACCTTCATTATATAGCTACTAAACAGTCATTTGTTTCAAAGCTCCATTCACCATGTGGATGTGAGGGGTTATCCTTGTGCCTGTCCGAGTTTACCTGTGCACGGGCTGCGTAGGACCACAGGCTTGCAACATGGCCAAACAGTAGACACTATTTTCAAAATTCAGGCACAAACAAAACTAGCATCCTAAGGTTAGGTGGCCATGCCAACACGCATCACATTGAAATATGAAAGTAGTCCTATATACACACAAACTCATCTATTACAGAGCACAACAGGCTGCAGCAGTGTGCCTGGTCTAGGCAGACCTTTGGTGCTGCTGTTGGTGGAATCATGAGTCCAAGCAGAGAAGCTCCAAAAGAATGTCCTGCTTCTCTGATGAGGAAAAAGCAAAGGTTCCAATGAAGGGCTCCTCCCATGAGATGAACAATGCTCAGAGAGAAAGGAGCTGTGAGAGGAAACAGTTGTCCTAGTCAATAGTATGGATTGCCACACGAGGACTCTGGAAGAGATCTAAAAGAGGAGGAAGCTGCTGAGCACTTTTTCACTTTATCTGTCAGTATAATGGGTATATTTAGAAGTGAGCCATATAATCATAATAAACTGCACAAGTGCTTGCAATTCAAAGTTACTACATTTTTAGCTAACTTGAAAATGGATCTATTTTTCACAGAAAAGATATGCGTTTTTTATTTACTTAAGCATAACCAGACCCTCCCTTCTGGACCTGATTAAGACAGATTAGAGCAAGCTACTAAGAATAAAACAAAACTGTTTCCAAGTGAAAATGGGCCCATTTAATGATGATAACATATTTGTGTTTGTAAAGGGGATCCTCAGATGAAAGCCACAAAGTTGATGCTCAATCACTAGCTCTGATGAAATGAAGGGGGAAGTAAAAGAGGAGCTCAACACCAACTCCTTTGTCTAATGTTAATCTTATCTATCATTAAGCACTACAGACATGCACGCACATTTATAGACAAAGCACACATCCATTCTAATGAGTAGACTACTATCAATTCAAATTCTTCTCCATGGAGACTTTTGCTTCAAAACTTTTTAAAAACCCTCAAGAATGTTATTGTTTTTACTCATCCCTAAATAAAGTAACTGAAAAATTGATTTTAATCATCTGGGGTTAAGAAACAAATTAGAATGGATGAGTTCTAAAGTGTTGAAAAATAAGGCTTAAGACTGGAATGCTTAACTACAGTGCAGCTAACAGGCATTACAGCAATGTATACAACATTTTCTTGGGTCACATTCAACAAACTGGATTACCCTCTCATTTTTTGCCAGGCTTGCAAATTTGATTTCTTTAGGGTGTGTAGCTTGATGGGGAAGTTGGATTTTTCAGGGAGCTGGACAGTTGAAAGTCTTGAAGTGACATTGATGGGTTACACTTCATATAAAGAAACAAAACAAAAAAACCAAGCAGCCTTTTAGCTGTGTTACTAGTACCATCTTAGGATATTGTAACTGAATTTTAAAAATAAAAATTTAGCTTTCAGTATTTGAGCTGTTGGTTCACTTTCTGCCTTTCACTCTGGGTGGACAAATGTTTGTCAGTTGCATTTGTTTATATTTTGTTTTAGACAAACTTTGCTTTGTGTCCCTCATAAATGAGTAAGATGCTACTATGTGTGTGTGGCAGACATGTCAAGGAAAATTAATTCCTTTAAAGGGAAAAATAATTTCCTTTAAAAGAAAAACTGTTCCTACTGTTTTGGGGGTCTTCTCTGGTTTTAACTTTATGGCAATGTCTCTTGAAACAGCCTTTGCAAAAGCTTGTTTTTACAAAATTTATATTTGGAGTCTACATTGATTTGGCAGAATCCTTTTGATTTTTACTGATTCTCTTAAGCTTATTTTAACCAAAAGAGCACTATGAAAAGGACCTATATGGCCATCTTGACATAGAATTCCTGAGCAACCAACTCTGCCAACTAACTGCCTTGTTAAAACTATAGCATCTTATTAATCTTACCCCTTTTTTTAGCCTAATTATCATTCTCTTTCATGCTTTGTTTGCTAGACTTTGAATTTCTTGCTTTTATATTCTATCCTACCCCCAAGAAATTATCAGCTAAATTTGCCTGGAATGCTGAGTTTTTTCCTGTGTTTTCTCCATATAGCAACTGAAAATCCCTACAGGGGAAAAATACGTTTTTCCACATTTGGAACTAAACAACATGCTTCAAAAACATCCCCATAATAAATTTTTAATAATAAGGAAGAAATGTGCTTACAAATGTCCCTGTGTTTAGGAATATGACTCTTTTTAAATACAAATAACCAACTGCTTTCTTCTAATAACATCACATGGGCAGACTGAATTTCATGTATAAACCATTTCCCAGTGCCTTATTTTGAATTATAAAATAAACACACATTCTGAATATCTGTAACAAAATGGAGGTCTCTCTTATGTATGCATGTACTTTATGCTTTGCGACTGTTGGAAATGTAACATACTGTCTAAGAGAAGAGAAGCCTTTATAGTCTTGATTGGGGGTTTTCATGGTACTATTCATTTCCCAAGATCCCTCTGCATTTTTAACTGATTCCATATGCTTTAGTACCAGCAGACCCAGGACCTTCACAGCAAAAGCAATCTATGCTGCCTTGCCTTTTAAGCATGAGGTGCACCAGCACTATTGAAGCTTGTCATCTTGCCTATTAGCTTGATGTCTTTATTCACAGGCCATCTGCACCACTGAGAGATACAGAGGCAGCTAATGTCAATATGAACAAATGCCTCTTCTTTTACAAGAAATGTCAAACATAGGACAGTGTAAGAATGACCCCAGGAATACCAACAGATGTTAGCTACAAGGCTTTAAAAAATCAATCCTTCCTGCTGGGACTAATTAAGATGAAATAAAGAGCAAAAGTAAGAAAAATCGTGTCATATTATCAGGAACTTCATACATACTTTCCAAGCTCATTATTGGCATATTGCCCTGTGCCCTTTTGAAAAATGTTAAAAAGAGGTATTGGAGCTGGCACAATGCCAGAAAGCAGTCCAGGTTTAAATTTCACAATAGATTTTGATGAGCAAAGTTATTAATTACTATCATAGAATTATGGGTATGTCTTCACTAACGGCAGCAAATTTGCTGCTGTCAGATCGATCTAGCTGGATCGATTGAGAAGTCAGTAAAGACCCATTCAATCGATCCAGAAGTCGACGCATTAAAACCACCCCCTCAAGTGGCGTAGCGCTGCATCAATGGGAACGTATTTCCCGTTGGCACAACACAGTGAAGAAGAGGAGTTACGAAATTGACGGGAGTTACGCACGCTACTCTTTGTAGCGTGCGTAACTCCCTTCGACTGCCGCTGAATTTCCAGGTAAGTGTAGACCTGGCCTACCTCAGCGAGAAATGCAAGAAACAAACTCTCACTTTTTTACATGCATCTCTGACGTCCAAGAGCACTTTAAACTATACACTGATACAGACATTAATCACATCACTAATGAAAAACAGCTACCTTTGGAGTAGACAGTAGCAGTCAGACTGACAACCAGCAAAAGAGCATAACAATTTGGCTAAAGACATCAGGGTGACCTTTATTTACTAAAAAAGACAAAATAAACAAAAACCACATCTTCCTGATCTTTACTATCCAGGAGTCCCTCAGTCCTTTAGGGAGTAAACTCCATGGAACTCAAGTTTATCTTTCACAGAAAGGTTTAGCAATCCTCTGATTCCAGGGAAACTAAGTATTTCAAGCTTCATGCTTAGAGCACTAGGTTGTCCCCTCCAGCCTTAATATAAGGTAAATTTCATTTCATACTCAACTCATATTGCCAGGACATACATACTATGGAATAGATGGGGTTGGCTGGGAAACATAAGCATGTCCATGAGGATGCAAACTCAAAGGGAAGGTAGGAAGGGGGAGGTAAAGCCAGCTGTATCTCAAGACTGGTGCAGCCTGAATACTACACCTGCGTGATATGGTACTCTAGGGTTATGTCTACACTAGCGTCTGTACACATGTACATGCATGTAATTGTGCCATAACCCCCACTACTGTCCACATCTAAACCCCAGAAGCTTGTATCTGAAGGTACGTAAACTAGTACGCCTGAGGGGTGTGGTAAGTACAGGCTGTGGCACGGCCCCATATCCATACGAGTGTGCAATGTGGACATAGGTAAGGGACATGTACTAGGTTTCAAGTTTCTATAGTCCTCCATCCTCAATCCCACAATGCACTGAACACTTTTCTTCCTGACCAATACCTAATCTACAAAGGTGCTTGTGACCCTGGTTTTGAGTGGCAGTAGTAAACTGTGCTGACTACATCAGAACAGCTTTCCACGGCAAATTTTTTTTTTTTTTTTTTATCAGAACCAGTGAAAATAGATCCTGCTCTAAGAACATCTGCCTGGCCCATTGACCACACATGGGTGCTGATCAATTTGTGGTCAGAGTATATTGTCCTCCACAACTTCTGTACCAGGAAATTTCATGAAGGCTGGAGCGAGTAGGCATCGAGCAGTCTTCGGCCCAAAGCTGGCTCAAGCACTTGAGGTCCCTGTCCAGGAGGGAAAAAGACTCCAAAAGTCGCTCCAGGAAGGCCCTTCTAGGACAATCTAAACCAGGTGCTGTCAAGGGCTCCCAGTGCAGAGCATGAAGTGACTCATGATCTCCTGCTCAACCACACTGGCCTCATCATCTGAAGGGATGCTGATGAGGGTTCAGGTGAGGCAGCAGGGGCTGTGGAAGAACCTGCAGAGGGTAAAGAAGATGAGAAGCCTGTGACTCTGCACCATCACCTGGAAGACCCAGTTGAGGAAGGCCTTACCGTCTAACCTGAGGGAGATTCTAAGCCATGGCAAGAACCAAAACCCAAGGCTGGTAAGTTACAATGGACTCCCACCCTCCTCGCCAATACTGCTCTGGTGCTACTTGCCTGATTTTAAGCCCAGATCCTGGCCTGCTTCAACCCTTAAATAGTCCTGGAGCAAGACATGGCAATAAATCAATTATTTTGTTGATTTCTAATGACCCCTATTATGCATTTTGCAGTAGCAATTGAATCGGAGCTATGCTGAATGGGCGGGGAGGGTTAGATCCAGTTTGGGGAAGGAAACCCTTTGGTTGTCTGAGAAAAAAGTTAGTCACAGTCATTCTTTCTACGTTGGAAGATTACAAAACTCTTACAGTCCCTGTCCTCTCCCTGCACCAAGCCATGCTGCACAAGCTGGAGGAAGCAGGAGTGGCAGAAAGATCTAGGCCGACACTTTGATAAACACAGTCCACTGTCTCTTTGCTGTAGAGAGGCTTGTGGTGCTGATCTGAAACGTCAGGAAACCATATAACATTGTGCTGTCTCTTTCTTTCCCTGTCCTTTTCATTGTTGTTCCGCAGTCACGAGGGCAAGATTTTCTGGTGATCCTAGGGTAGGAGGTTTTTTTGTTTCGCATCCCACAGAAACTTTGTATGCTAGCTGAGAACATATGTGGTGGTGTTGTAGTGTTGATCTGTAGAACAGCTCTGTGAAAGCTTAAAAGCTTGCCTCTCTCACCAATGGAAGTTGGTCCAATAAAAGACATTACCTCCCGCACCTTGGCCCAGCTGAGAATATAGTCAATTTCCAGTTGAATTGCCTCTCGGTCCTCTAAGCATATTTCAGCACATTTCTGGTGCAGCAGAAACTCCAGCTGGGTCTTGAGGTTCAATAGAAGCACAAATCTGCTTGGTCCACCTTCATAGCTGACCAAACCCCTCCAACTCAGCAATATGTAGAGGAGTAACTTTAAGGCCAAAAAGGGACCATCATGATTATCTAGTCTGACCTACTGAACATTGCAGGCCACAGAACCTCACCCCACCCACTCCTGTAAAAATCTTATAACCCCTGGTGGAATTACTGAAGTCCTCAAATCATGATTTAAAGGCTTCAAGTTACAGAGAATCTACCATTTACACTAGGTCAAACCTGCACATGACCCAGCCCCATGCTACAGAGGAAGACAAAAACCCTCAGGGTCTCTGTCAATCAGATCTCAAGGAAAATTCCTTTCCAATCTTAAATAGGGGGATCAGTTAGACCCTGACATGTGGGCAAGACCCACCAGTCAGACACCTGAGAAAGAATTCTTTGTAGTAACTCAGAGCCCTCCCCAACTAGCATCCCATCATCGGCCATTAGAGATATTTGCTACTAGCAGCTGCAGATTGGCTACATGTACAATCTCATCATACCTTCCCCTCACTATGACCACTTTGACCTCACTATGCCCCTTGGAAGGCTGTTCCAAAAATTCACTCCTCTGATGGTTAGAAACCTTCATCTAATTTCAAGCCTAAACTAATTGATGGCCAGTTTATACCCATTCGTTTTTGTGTCAACATTGGCACTTATCTTAAATAACTTCTCCCCCTCCATGATATTTATCCCTTTGCTGAATTTATATAGAGAAATCATGTTTCCCCTCAGCCTTCTTTTGGTTAGGCTAAACAAGCCAAGCTTAGAGTCTCCTCTCATCAGTTAGGTTTTCCATTTCTCTGATTATCCTCATAGTCCTTCTCTGCACCTGTTCCAATTTGAATTAATCTTTTTTAAATATGGGAGACCAGAACTGCACACAGTATTCCAGATGACCATTAGCAGAAACAGCTCTCTGACACAGATTGCCAGGCCTAGAAAGCTACCTCTCTTTTCCATTCTGGTACCTTGTAAATTGCTATGTTCTCCAAATGTTGGCCAGGCTTCAAAGAAGAAATTGCAAACTAGTAACAGCCTTTGGAACTGCAACCCCCCACCCCCTTGAGACACTACAGACATTTTATATTTTAAAAAACATTAGTACATGTATCTTATCATTAGTAGCCTCTACTCCTTCCTCATGGGCTGCATAAGTGAGAACCAAGGATAGTCTAACAGTTGCATTCCTGGAATGCTGAAAAGTATCAAAATTCTACAACAAAGTTGTGTTATGTGCTAGAGAGGGGATTTCTCAGCATCTTCCAAAGGAAAAATTGCTACTTTTGTCTTTGAATTGGCAGGACCTTCAGCTTCTGTAAAGAAGGAAAACTCATTCCACCAGAAGGGCAGGAGCAGCAGCCCAGAGACATCAGAGAAGGACCTTGGAGGAGCTGCTCATCAGGATGGACAGGAGAAAATAGGAGCAGTTTGAGTTTCTTATTGCCTGGGAGGATTGAGCTCTTAAGCAGGAAGCAATACTGATGAACCAGTTCATGGAGCAGGAGGCATACCACAGACAATGGGAACATTCCCTAATGAAAGCGTTGACAAAACTGGTGTACTGAAGGAGTTCAGTGTCCACCTGCTGCCGAGGCCACTGCTCAAAAGCGTTACCCCAGTGGAGGTGCACTGTTATAATCATCTGGAATGTGTGACAGGAATGAATGGCTAATGACCTTCAGCTACAGAGGAACAAAACCCTCACAAAGCTCTGAAGCCCCACAGATATGTGCCAATGTTTCCTCATGTGCTTTTCCCAGCAGCTGCACATGGTGTCAAGGTATCCGTCAGCACAAGCAGATGTTGCAAGATATGTACACATATTGTATTCCTGATTTCCTTTGCTTGGTGAGAACCAGGACCTGTGTGCATAAGGTTGGGAACAAGCTGCCTGAACAGAGTGTGTAAACCAGACTTGTTCTGAGACCCTTCTGGATGGAAGCATTCCCCTAAACCCTCCCAAACATTTTCAAGTGTTGCAAGTAACAACTAGATAAACCACATTGGCCACACTGGCATCCAGACTGGTGCATCAGCAGCACCAATAAGATTTCAGCCTACCAAATGCACACTCCACAACAATTCTGCAGTTACCAAGTTTGCAACTGAATTCCCTTTTTTTCAGGATCACCCATGTCAACGCACAGTTTCATGAGCCAAGTCAGGAGCAGGTAGTGGAGTTCCCCAAAGTAACAGGTGGCACAGACACACCGTAGAGAACAATATCGTTTCTGGGAAATGAAGTCCCTGCTCCTCCCTTCAATTACAATCCCACTCTCCTCAGCAACCTGGCATCATGAACCTTTCCAGTGTTTCCCACTTGTTTATTCATGAATCTGCCTCTGGTCCACCAAACCTTGCAGAATAAGTGAAGAACAACCTTTCTGGTGAGTAAAGTATTGGGATATGGATGGGTGCCATAGATAGTCCTGCACAGTTTGGAATCCCCATCTTTTGAAATCCAGCGATTATTTCTGGAACTTTTCTTATGGCAATCCTCTGTGGGTAGATCACAGTTTTAATTGTCGCACAAACCTGACCAGTCATGACCCCAAAAATGGACTTTCCAACCCCAAAGTGGTTTGCAATAGACCAATAGCTGTCTGGTTTTGCCAGCTTCCACAGGGCAATAGCCACTCACTTCTCCACCAGTATATGTTCACTTAATCAAATGTGCAGGTTTGGTGCAAGCTCCTCACATAGTTCCATGAAGATCTGTTTCCTCATTCAGAAGTTCTGAAGCCACTGCTAGTCATCCTTACTTTCCAAAATGATGTCATCCCATCATACTGTGCTGGTTTTCCTGCATCAGAAGCGATGGCCCATGGACATACTGTGGCAATACCAGCATTTACCACATCTGTTCCATGGACACTGAATGAATTGTCATTCATCCTCAAAGTCAGCAACCTCTGGCATGTCAGAAAGTTCTGCCCAGATTCCATTCAGCATTTTGTGAATCACTTATTCCATTGCATAAACATTTGTCCTACACTAAGGAGCAGGAGCAGAATCAGATCATCATCCAATTGCTCCATGTCTTCCATGCAGTTTGGCAGGAGAGAGACATGAGCAGCAACTGCCAGCGGTAAATATTTGACGGTGGCAGACAGTATCAAGAACAGACAACAAAGCAGTTCCTAGAGTGTCTCTCTGTGACACACAGAATCCTGGGATATCAGCCCTGAAATGGTAGCAGTAACTTTGTTTAACAACAGCAGCTATTCAGATGTGTGTATACACGTGTACACAGTGTTAGACCCATGCCCGGCACATATGTAAACTTGGTGAGGTATAGAGAGCATGTACACAGTCAAGTAACCAAGTATGCATGCCATTGTAGACACAGCCCAGTCTGGGATGGCACAGTACCTCCACACCTGCCTCAACGCCAGTTTATACATATACATAAAAATTGGTCCTATGCATGCCAAACTCTGATTATTACACACTTTACTGAACATTACTTAGAGTGAAACATTTTAATACTGTCTTCTGTTAAGATAGCACTGGGAGATCTGTTCCTTAATGTACTTAATCTTTATTCTTCAGTTCTATGCCTCAGATTTCCTATGATTTAACTATGTTAAAATTAGTAGGAATCTGGTTGCTGGATACCCAGACCTTAGGAATATTTCATCAGGTTTTTGAGAGCACATGTTCTATTAATAAAAGCACAGCACTTTATTTTAGCTTAGGATTTTTTTAAATTAATTCATTTTATACATGTTACAAGATGCCTCTGCTTTGTAAATATTGCCCTACAAGTTGAGGAAATATCCAGTGTCAGTTCTTGAATCTCTCTATGGAAATTGGTCTCTATCAAAACAGATTCAGGTAGGAATCAAAAAAGGTAGTTCTAATCCTAGCTTATTAAACAAACTATGCAGTAAACTGTATGAGACAAATGAGACACAGATCACTAAGACGATCAACATTCAGAAGAAGCAGGGCCTTGCAAAGTTCACTGAGTTATCTAGATTGCACTAGTTATCTTTTTCCGTTTCAGTGCTGCCATCCTGATTCTGGGTTAGCACCATCCACAATTCACATGCTTATTTTTTTTTCTTTGTTTGGACAGTAAAATGCTCTGAATTTCTGCTGCTGATGTATGGTTTTTCCCAAGGGCAACGTAGCGGATTAAGTAGTCAGCCAAAGACTTGTCTACACCTGTCTGACAAGCAATTCATATACAGGTTCACTTTCTGATTTACTGATCAACCTACAGGACAGAATATACAATGACAAAGAGTTCGAAAAACTGGAGGTAAAGTTTGAAACAAAAAATAGCAAGACAAACTATTTACAAAATAAGTTGTCACAATTTATCAAAGTATCATTTTTGTAGGAACACAGTAACAGCTAGTACTTGAAATTATTATTAAAACGTTTATGCTGATGAGGATTTGGGCTTTTTGAGTGTGTGTTTGTTGTTAAATAGAGAGAGGCACCAGCTGAAAACCTCAGACCTGAAATTCAAAATTTGGGGGTATTTGGATCTGGAGCTCCAGTTTAGTCCATTTTTTTCTTTAAGTATTCATTCTTATCCACACTTTCTCCATTTGCCACATTGTGAAGATGCCCAGAAGAGAGCTTTACCATCACCAGTCATTGACCCAGTGATACGTGTCCATTTGCTCTCTTATTTCTACCTTGGAAAAACTACTCTGAAAAATGACCTTCTGCCTTGCCTAGCCAACCAAGATTCAGAAAGTATCAACTACAGTGCATGGAAGCCTATTTGCTTTAAGAGAGCATGGCATTTGCCAAACCAATATGTAAGAATGTAAGAATGTAAGAGTGGCAAAGCTGGGATTCTAAGTCTAAAAAACATAAAAGGGAGTGGCTCCGCTTAGAGAAAGTGCAAACATAGAGAAAGAGTGAAATAAAATGTAAAATTTTAACTTAAGGGCACAAGAATTTGGTTCTGGCTGTGCCATTGACCTGCTATGTGATCTTGGGCCAGTCTCATCACTTTTCTCATCCCACTCCCTTTCTCACCTGTAAAATGGAGAGAATACCTATATTTCTTTGAAAAAAATATTTGAGATCTGTAGGTAAAAATCATTACATAAGAGAAAAATATGCAAGAGCAACAACTTAAGAGAGCAAGTTTATCAAAATGTATACAAATGTCACCATAAATAAAGGGGTCATGTCACAGTGAAATTATTCTTATTAGATATCTGTGCAGTGAATAATTTTTATTTTTTTTAATGACCCCTGATCCCTTTTTTAAATATTAGCACTGGACACCAGAAATTCCATCAAGATCTTAGTGCTAATCCCTTGTTCTGTTTCTAAGGTTCTACAAAGATCTTTTATACCATTCCTATCTAAAAAAATGACACCTATAGCAACTCAGTTCTAATGCTGTGTTGTGTGATATTACAAGGCAGACCTTGTCAGGATACTTCAGCTAGGATTTCAACCTATGACCTAAGAGGTGAAAGTACTCTGGATGAGATAAAATATCTTGCTAGATCACCAACACCTAATAAAAAGGTATGAGGATTATTTTAACTTCTAGCATTGTCTTGCTTTAAACACAGCAGTGTTGATGAGAATATGATAAACTATATATACTAGCACAGAAACAACTACACTAAAACATCAACTTGACCAGCCTTATCTGTACTGAAGCAAAGATTCTTACCATTCTGCCATAAAACACAGTGTGTGGCACTTTATCTAGTCTATACACACACACACTCTAGATCTACAGTCTCCTGTAGCATATCAGAAAGTGTAAACCATTGGTGATACCGTGATGTGTTGTGCATTTTACCAACCCAACTTGGCAATGCTATAATTCTTCAGTAACTATGAAACATCTGCAGTTCTTTGATACTTACTATATTTCATTCCCATGATGCTCTCTGTATCTGTTCAGAGGACAGAAAGGTCAACCATCCCATCTGGAATCCTCCCCGTTCATCCAGTCTAGCACTCTGCCTCTCCTGCAAAAGGACTTTCTGCTGAATTTGTCACTTCCACCTGTTCTGACAGGTCCCCCCTGCCTGACCCGGAGATAGCCCCTGGGGACATTAATCATATAACAGTCTGAGTTGTGAAAGAAACAGGACTTGGGTGGATACTGTTACAGTCTCTGTCACCTACTAATCCTAGAGGGGCTTAATCAAATGGTCAGATTTCTCATTAATCATTGTAGCCTTACAATGAAACTCTTCTCAGGAAGATTAAAGTTTAGACCATCTTCTTCCCCTGTTTCTGTCCAACTGCCTACGTTTAATGAACTTCTAAGTGCTATAATTTGAACTCCAACTCCCATTTGAGCTCCACTCCTCATCAAAAGGCTGATTTAAAACCTCTTGTTGTGACTGAACACATAAAACTTTCTAAATAAAAAAAAAAAGATATACATATGCAGAGATAAATAAATATGAATTTAATGGTAGAATATAATAGGGAATCCTTGCCAGGTAGCAGATACAAATGAAGATTTATATAAAATCTGGGACTTTACAACAACATTAAGACGCAATAAAGCAGCATTTATTTGTGCTTAATCAATATCAAGTGAAATTAGGAGGTGGCAATTGAAAAAAAGAAAGCCATTATAACAGACATTTGATGTGCAAATCTTTTGTCCTTCTATGAAAAAGTTCATTTTAAATCTTTCTTTAGAGCCTACTGAAATAGCGTCAGAAGGTAAAGAATAATTAAAGGCCATAATCTAGTGATTCTAGGACAAGAAAAACAGCTAAATAAAAAAAGAAAATACAGGATTAATTTGGCTCTCTAGCTTAATCCTGATCTTGTTTCTTAATTCTGATCTAAAGGAAGTACAAGCTCCAACAAAGTTCCCAGTTAAATTGTTCCTTGCTGGCAAGTTGGCTCTGCACTTCTTCCCTGTGTTTACTTTTGCTATACCATACAATTATAGGAAAGAAGTATAATTTTGCAGTGTACATGATGAAACGCAAATATTTCATCAATGTCTAAATCATCTTCATCTCTCATCTTGACAATAGACAAAGGGGGATAGTGAAGGGAAGCTATAGCTACCAAATGCCTAACCCATTCTCCTACCTGCCTGAACTTGACCTGACAGCTACTGGGACAAAGTCAGTAAAGCAACACTGAGAGTTACTTAAAGGCTTCTGCTTTGCCAGGTTACCCAACAATACACCTCATCTGAAAGCTACCACAAAAGACCTACAACACTGTCTGACTTAACTTCACAATGCTGAGCTGAGGCCTGGTTTTTGTTGTGTTTGTTTCTATTCACTGATCCTCCATTGCTAGCCTAGAAATGACAGTAGGTGGAAACGCTATCTTTCATTACACAAAGTATAAATAGTGTAATCTATCAGCACTGTCAATCAAGATGATTGATTACAGGCTGTCATAGAGAAGAGTGACATATTAGAAAAGTTTTGTTAACAATGCCTATTGCTAGTCAGCCTGCCACAGAAGCTGGTGATTAATGTGTTGTCAGCCTGTAATCCCACACCCCTGGCTAATGAGGCAGGAATTTATCATCTTTACAGAGTGGCAGATGTCAGAAGGAAAGGAATCCAAGTGCTGGAAACAATATACTTTTTCTTACCACGCCTGACAAGTCTGACAGGCCTAAAAAACCACAAAGAAGCTTTGTGTAAGCACAAACTTAAAACGAGGAACTTTCATTTGGCATCTTTGCTTTAAATAGTGCTGCAAATCAGCCTCTATCCCTCAAAAAAGCCACAATAACAAGCTCTATGAACTTTGAACCCCATCCTTGACAACTAGGAAATCTCAGGAAAGGTTTCCATGGCAGGCACAAACAGACGGCTTTCTTCAGAAGAGAAGCAGCAAGTAACTTTTAACTTTACCTGTGAACTTGTGAACTAGGAAAGACAAAAATCCTTCTGATTGTCGTGTAGGTACATCCTCCGCCCTTCTAGTTACAAAGTTTATTAATGTCGTAGGAAACCACTCTCTAGAAAATCAGCACCTTTCTTTCATTACAATCTTTTTTTTTTTTTTTTTTTTTTAAAGGAAGGAGAATATTTGAAGTGTTTGGAAGCTACTCTGATGGCAAAGGGAAAAGTGACAATAGCCTCCTCAGCAAGACATCTCTGGCACTATGTGTTTAAAACTTGCAACTGAAATATACTCAAACTTGATTACCCTCCCACTCAGAATACTTGAAAATTAAGGCTCTCTTTCATGTGTTTTAAATTTACCCAGACTGTTATACCTTTCATTTTCTGGTGCTACATGAAATTCACAAGATCTGTTCATGTCTGGTCTCCCAAAAGATCATGATGTTTAGAATACAGGATTAAGGCTAAGATTGGCAACACTTAAAGGAAAGCTCATTTTGGCCTTTACTATCATAAAGACCAGTAACCCTCTACAATAGGAGTTATTCTGGAGGAGGTGTGTGTGTGAAAAGATAGGGCAAGGGAATCCATTCAGTTCAAAAGTTGGTGCCAGCGACTCTCAGTCAATACTTTGCCACAGATAGGCTGCCACTCCCAAAGGTACAGCTTTTCAGCTATGCTGCATTAAGAGGTTAAATCTTAAGGTTCTGAAATCTCTCTGATGTGCTGCAAAAGATTGTGCATTGCAAAAGATTATATATTGCTTAGGTTGATGTCAGTTAGTAAGGAAAGGAGGCAAATCATCTGTGCAAAGTTTTGACTAATGTAATCCTTTTTCAAACACAGATACCTCCACTAATGTGGACAAATGCAATACCAGAAAAATTAAAAGGATAGAGACAGCAACTAGAGAAGAAAAACACTGCCTTCTGTCAATTGCACCCTTGGGCTAAAAAACACAGCAAAACATTAAGTAATTTAATCTTCAAAAGACAGCATTCTGGAGCTAAGACTTATTTAAGGTTTATGAGAGACTGGAACTATCCACATTACTCAGTGAATGAGGGGTTTACTGGTCTATAATCTGTACACCCAGGAGGAGACCAAATCAAAACAAATAGCAATGCCATGAAAACCAGACCCTTTCTGCCAACAATGGGATGCAGTGATGACTTGTGACCTCCATCGAAGGCAAAATGTCCCTGACAGCTATCCCAGTGTCAACATGAGAGCTGTAATTTCTCTTCTTTTTAAACCAAACCTCTCCAGTGAAGCTACACAAGTGGTAGTTGAAACTCCAAAGCAAATAAAATGGTATGTCATTTGACCTGTACATGAGGACACAAAAACTGACTATTTTAGCGTACTTCAATACATTCAGTTAGCTATTTCACTTACTGATAAATAGGAACATTTATACCCATTCATCCATTCTCAAGGGAAAGTATAAAGCCAGGCCGAAGAGTCAAATAAGCACATATTGGTGGCTGAATGACCAAATTAACCAAAACACCATAGGGTCATAAAGTGATGGGGTTATTTTTAATATATAATTCTCTTCTTGCTCTGTGAAAGTCTTTTTCCTTTTGGGTTAGCTAGAGACAGTTCAGAATGCATCATGATAAGACGCCACTGACATTAGAAGTCTCATATATCTGCTGAATCTTGTAGGTCCTTGTGATGTCCCAGAAAGTTATCCTGGGAAATTTAGCAAACCCAGAAAAGCAGACCGTTTTCATGGAGAGGGAAAAAAAAATACCTTGTTTTTAAAAGTATGTAAATGGACTTTCTGAACACCCTAGCCTGTACCCTGTCCGGTTGATAGAGAAAAAACAGCTCATAAATTTGTGCTTCACTCGAAGTATAATTACACTTTGCCATTCTGTCTATCTAAGCAATTTATTTTATGCTCACCACTTTGGAGAATGTTCACCTTTAGGCATCTTTGCAAATTGTGAGATTACTGTAAACTTCCTTGAGAGGACCCCAAACTCTGTGGCTATTATTAAATCAACCCACATTTTCAGACTCTACCCATCCTGTATTTGTCATTATGAACAATTCTACCTCCATTCTGGCCCATCTTCCAATAGTAAAATGGCCCAATTGAATGTAGGCTTTGAATACATGAAGGAATTAGGTAATTCTTTAGCCTCCCATTTATGCTGTGTCAGACCATAACCAACTACAAGCTCTACCATAAAATTCTACTAACTCTCTTTAGAATCTACTTTAATGATGTGCATAGTCCCAGTGACATCAACAAGAGTATTCATGTGCTAAAGTTAAGTGCATGGTTAAGTGTTTTGCTGAATTGTGGTCAAACTGCTCAACGTTTTGCAGGATTGTGCACAAAACCAGCCATATTCATGCAATTTTTGCTGTCAAATTAAGAACCTGCAAACATTTATGCACATCTTTAATTATGAGCATAAGAGTAGTCCTAACCTAACAATGGACTCAAATGGGAGTACTCAAATGCTTAAAATTAAAATTTAAAAATTAAAATTAAACACCATCTTAAGTCTTTGCAGGATTGGTGCCTAAAAGTGCATCCAAATAAAAACCAGATAACGCTACATTCCTCTGTTCATTCACAAGTGTACCACGTCTTGTTTTGATGCACAAACTTATGTTACATCCAACAGAAATGGCCACCATTAAGTGACGTTCTGTTTTTTTAACTGTCACCTGCATGTCAAATAAGTTTTACATTTAATCAACTAATTTTAATGTAATTAAACTTTCCCCAATGTTTTAACATTCTTTTAACTGACACAGAGAATACATCTACATATGTATGTCTTCAATGGTCCAGTGTCTAGAACAAAGACTAGCACAAGAAGTTAAAGCATGTTTATAGGTTTATTTTATGGAGGTTAGATCTTACTAAATAGTTATCCTTCATATACTTATGCATAGAATTACAGTAAAATTCTGGCGTGTGTTAAGTTATACAAACTTTTCAAAAGTGGGTGCATAATGTCTTTTTCTAAAGCTGTGTTATTATTTTGGTCAAAAATTGTTTACATTAAACAAATCCAATTTACCAAACTTTGACATGTTTGCACAACTGCATATAATTTATACTGGAAACATGACTTTCAAATGAACTTTCTCCAGTCTAAACTCTCTGGTCTGTAGCTTGCAGTTCTAGATTCTTATGCTGCACCAAAAAGCTTGTCACTGGTTTAAATCATATCCTCTAAGAGGTTTTCAATAAAGTAAATGATGACTGTAATTTTGAATCTTTCATTAATACTTTCAAACAAGATATATCTATCAAAAATTGATTTGACTTTCATGCCAGGTGCAACATTTTGTTAGGAAAATAGCAATCTCCATATTAAGATTAGGAAAAGCAATTCCTTAATGTTGCTATTCCCTTTTAAGTTTATTTTAGTAGGTTTGATAAATGGAATTTAAATTAGTATCTCCTCATTCTAAAACAGCAGAGATTGATTATAAAATAATCCTAATAAATCCATACTACCTCCGATAAATTGAGGGTGTTATGATGACATACTGGTCTCCCATTTGTAGTATTGTTTCTCTTTTAAAAGACCATAGCTGTCTAAGAAACATGGAACTAATCCATGCTATATATTTATAGAATTTCATTCTGCTGTGCAACTTGCAGGATTAAGCCCATAATACGGAATAGTACTAGCATTAATGTAGGAATTTGATATTCAAAGGCTGTATAAGCTAATATACATTTGCTGGGTTATATGGACAAGTATGGTATCACCGGGGTATCTTAGAGAATAAGGCGTGACCAATATGTCTTTTTTTTTAAAAAATCCATAAATTCATTAATGTAACCAGACACTCACACAGGAGTGCCAGTCTCCCCTAAAGCCACACTTCCCAAGAGAACATGTTGTCTCACTTCCCATTCCCCTCGCTTCTCTCAATCCACTTGCATCAGCAACCAAGCTAGTGGGAAATGGAAAGGTTATTTCAGTGTTATCACCACCCTTCTACGGATTGGAAACAAATGGAAAGATGGGAGGTCTGATTTATAAAGGTATTTAGGCAGCCAAAAATACAGGCAGATGCCTAGTAGGATTTACAAAAGTTCCTAAGCAGGTTAGGTGACTGGAATGCAATGCAGGTTACATGCCAAACCTCTTTTTATAACTCCTACAAGGCACCTGTCTGCATCTTTAAGTGTCTAAATACCATTGAAAATCTGGCCTGAAGTGCCTTAGTCAAGGTCACTCAGTAACAGTCAGTGGCAGAGCCAGGATTTGAACTTGGGACCCTTTGTTTCAGTCTTGGTCCTATTCCTACAATAAGAGCAGCTAGTTGAGAAGCACTTTTAGAGAGTACATTCTAGGAACATTTTTCAAGTTTAATTGCTTACTTCAATGGTGTAACAGCCAGCCTCTCCGGCCAGTTGGGCAAAAGAGAAAGTAGGTCTATTGATGTATAGCCATTCTCCCTGAATCCTAATGCAATGTCAAAAGCTCAGAAGTCAAATGCTATTTTGTGGGTTGGTTGACCTTTGTTTAGTCTAATAAATAATTGTATCCTAGCTAAGAATATAGGGATGAAATAGAAAAAGGAAGTGTAGGCTGAATATCAGGAAATACTTCCTTACAAAAGGGCAATGAATCATTAGGCTGTAGGAGAGTAACCCAAACCCCATTACAAGCCCTAGACTAGACATAATTAAGATGAAAATGAAAACCTTTAAGTGAAAATAACTATCATTGTGAAAGGATGAAACATTTGGGAAGGGACAACAGAGGTTTGACAGCTGGTGGGAGGGCCATGCATGGAGCAAAAGATATGCTTCTTCACACCCCAACTTTCCAGCCTCTATTTGTCC
Source organism: Emydura macquarii macquarii (assembly GCF_026122565.2). Lineage (NCBI taxonomy): Eukaryota > Metazoa > Chordata > Testudines > Chelidae > Emydura > Emydura macquarii. The sequence goes on along the minus strand of NW_027130204.1, from coordinate 9,446,181 downwards.
CTCCTCACCGTCCTTCTTCTCCAGCCCAGGCAGCTGGTCATCCTGTCTCCTTTTCTGCTGAACCTGAATGAATTGTTCCTTTCTGTTTAACTGAATTTAGTATCTCAGCCCATAGTGCATTTGTGGGCAGCCAATATTATGTCCCACAATCCATAACATGTCCCAATTAATTCAGGAAGTGGAAGACAGAGAAAGGTACTGCTTTTGTGCCTAGCACTGGGAGAGATAGATTCTACCTGTCCTCTGTTTTGGCCTTTCCCTGCCCAGTCTCTGCAGCTTTTGAACCTAACTGAACAATTGACCAGCCACTTTAGGCAACAATCATACAAAGACGGGAAGGTGGAACAGACATTCAGTTTTCTAACTTACGTATGTATGCTTCTATGATTTTTACCAACTCCACTGTCCTCTGTTCTAGTGAAGTATAATTTCAGGCACTGTTGATGAAAATGTGTACAATTAAACAATGGAGTACGGTGAGGGAAAATGCATCAAAGCAGGCTGCTAGATTAACTTTGTTTTGTTTTAGCAATTGATGGGAAAACTTCTCCACTCTTTTAGGAAAAGAAACAGAGGTGGACCAGCCTAGAATCTTGAATTCTGTGGAGACAGAAGAGTGAAGGGGAATCTTGTTCCTAGAAACAAACCCTCTCTTCTTTGTTTTGTTACAATGTCAAGTTCAAGTTGGAAGGTGCCTATTTTCCACCTCCACTATTAAGCTCACAAAAACAGCTTCTTTGATTTGGGCACCATGAAATCCAAACCCAAATTGTAGCCATGACTCATCCTCAAAGCTGAACCCCACACCTTCCTGTGATCCAGGAACCTCTTGCTGCCAAAGGACAGAGGGTGCATAGAGTTTCACAGGGATCCCTGGGTCAGATATATGATATGATAATAATTCACCTATATTTTTTATTTACTAAAAATTTCATCCTAAGGAAGGTAATCAGGAGGTGATACGTCTCAGACGGTTTCCGTTCAGGAAGGGGTAACAGATACTTATTCCTCTGTTTGGTCATTGCGTATTGTCCGCTTCACAATGGTAGTCTATTTGCATACTGAGCCTGAGGCTAAACGAAAGACTGAAAAATCAACAAGAGAAGGAAGCCACAGGGAAAAACAAAACAATCAACAGCTTGCGTAACTCCTGTTCACTGCTGCCGAATCGCCAGGTAAGTGTAGACCAGGGCTAAGTGCTGTGTGTTAAGGGGAGCAGTGACCTGAGGTTCAATAGGCAAGCTGGGGTGCTTTGCTTTTCTGGAAGTAGCCAATCTGTGAATGCTGCAAGTGTCCAGTGAACCAGGACCTGGACTCTGCAGGATGATGCTCGGAGAGGTCAGGGCTTGGAGCATGCCTATCACTAACTAGAGAGAGAGCAGGGTTTGCATAGACTAGAGGGAAGTGCTTGCGTTGCCAGTGGAGTTCGGACTTGACCCAGGCAGACAGACGAGCCTTCCTCTCAATAACGGCAGGCAGTAGCAAGGTGCTGCAGAACCCTGGGTACTCCCCAGGACGTGTCACACTTATTCTACAACAAAACTGGATCTGGATTTATAACACTGCCTCCAAGGCCCATCACTAAGCCTAAGTAAAGTGCACTATAGCTCAGCCTATTTTCTTTGTTTGTTAACCTAACACTGCTTTTGTGCTGTCTAAATCCTTTTGTTATTTTATTCCTGTCAATAAAATTCCTATAAGACAAGCCACGGGCTATCCCCTTATGGAAGGGGTTTCAATTAAAAGTTATGGAAACTTTCTAAACAACAGATATTGTCACAAAAACACAAATTATTCCTTAAAAGTGACAAGGTTACACAAGAACTATCTTGAAGAATAGGGTAAAAAGTATCACAAATTAATTTTGTGTATCTGACAATACACGGTGATTTCAACAATGGAAAATCACTTTTCTAAATATTTTTATGGTTGTCAAACTCCTTCCTCAGAAATCTTGACTTCATTACCCCCTCAGACCTTACCAAGGTGACAGACCAAAATCTTTTATGAACGTTCAAGGTCAAAGCAAAGAAGTTAAAAATTCCATGTTTTAAGTTCAGGACAAGCAAGTGGACAGATTCCAGGGCTGCAACTCAAACACACCTCTGTTCAGGACTAACAGATCTACCCATAAAGAGTCCTTGAAAGGAGCTTCCAAGAGGAAGGCCAATAGGCAATGTCCTGAAATATTGCAGTCAAAGGGATTATAAATACAGCATTTATTTTACATGGCCAAAACCCAATAGCGGAAACGAGCAAAATAAATATAGATTGTACTGCACACACCTCACTGAAAAATGAATAGAAAGTATTGCTAATGTGGCAGAAAGCTTATTTACAAGAAGAGGTAAAGATGCAGTTATTAAAACACACAGTCTAGTTGCCCTGAGAACTTCTTTAGGCCTCTGTATCTCTGGTGAGCATGTGACCTACTAGGGGAGAGAAAAATGCAAGAGAAACTACCCTCATGGTCTGATTTTATGCAATCACTCTCCTCATCTCCCACACCTTAAACCCCTCCTTTCTCTAAAGATCTCACAAAGTCAGATGACATTCATCTAGCTTCCCTAACTAGGTAAATTTTAATTAGCTCACTTTGGGATCCTCCCCTGTGGTGCAAGGTGCATTTAAATAGCATTTCTATTTCTTATTATGTTTGCTACACGCACAAAAACAGCCTTACCCTTGGTTTGCGTTAGATTTAAGAAAACAACAAAAAAAAGAAAGAACTAGTGTAAAGTCTCCTTGAGAGAGCACAGAGTGTGTATCTCCCCTCTAAAGTAGGCTGCGGCAATGATTCTCCCTCACAAAGTGCAAGCTACTTAGCAGATTCCTAAAAACAAAAGGTGCAAAACACAGAAAACAGAACACAAAAATTACATCACTACATGCACCACACTTCGGTTTTCTTGTCTCTTGTGCCTAATATGATTGAACCTCTTTTGTTCAGACTGCAAACCAATAGACTTGGAACAGGCATAATTACAGATCCCACTCAGATTTCAGCTCAGATGGTTCATGCCAACACTTCCCCCCCTCATCCCTCTCAAAGACAAAGCTTAAACCTCTCTCCCAACTCGTGTTAAAATTTCAAACACACAAACATGCGATTTTTAAAAATCCAACAACAAAATTAAAATCCCTTCTTACCCACAGAAATGCAGAATTATTTCTCTAAACATAATTGTAGGCACAGTAATGTTTTACCTATACAAAAAATTGGCATAACTTATATTATTATTATTATTATTTTGGTGGCCGCCATTCCCCCTGCCCCTTTTATAGGACCTACTGAGTGACATAAGACTAAAAACACAGTTTAATTGCAAGCTCAGCTGAAACTGCAGTTTATATTTTCCAGAACTATGAAGAAAGAGTGAGAATAGACCGGCTGCCTGAGTCCCTCTGCCATAGACGGTTTCTGGGCAGTCCTCCCAGAGGGATAAATTGGTGCAGGAAGTGGCCCTGCAGAACACATGTTGTTAAATTAAAGGACAAAGTATAAAAGTGGCTCAGTGGCTTTCAAAAATTTCCCAGTAGCCCTGATGTGTAGGAATTAAATAGAATCAACTGAAATAAGTTCTTCACAGTCAGGGATTGTATGCACACACATAGATATCATTAAACATTCTGGCAGAAATGAAAAAAAAATATCCGGAATTTACAGGAGCACAGGGGAAAAGTGTAAGATGAAGGATGTGTCCAAAGCCTCAAGCAACCACTTGGTGCTGCCCATGTGACTCAGGACTGGGTGGTGTGGGAACAGTTTCCAGATCTAGAACTGCTTTTTTTCTTCTTCCCGAAGCACACCCTTTTGAATGACTGTCCAGGCTGCAGGGACTCTAATAGAGAGACATCTAATACAGACAGGGACTCTAATACAGAGACTGTCCAGTTGAGCAACTCTAATACAGAGACATTTGACTGCAAAGAACTAAGTAACAACCAGTGCAACCATGCACTTGCATCTGCCACAGGTCATGATTTATAGCAAATGTGTACCATTCAGGAGAACCTAATGCTCTTAGAGCTGCTTTCCTTCCTACACTTTCCCAGTCCATGAAACAAAGTTTGGTTGTGGGCACTCACGTCATTGCCCAGTGAGTGAGTGAGTTATAGAACTTGTCAGAAGTTCAAAAGAACATCAACATTTTAGCCCAATCGAGCCATAAAAATTTGGAGGTTGCTTCAGAACAGAAAATGCCCAACATATTCCCAGGACAGGGTAAATGGTAGCTATTGCTCTAGCCTGTGGGAGAAAGCCTTTGTGAATTCAATGCCATCACTTCTGTTGTTAAGATCCTGTCGCCAAACAGCCACGCAAGGTAAGTCCAGCTTCGAAGAACCTTACTCTAGTTCAGAAGCCAAACCTACAGCTGCTTCGGCCAACATACGGCCCAGTTGCATTAGTGCAATCTGATATCACGGGATTTTGCCACCGAGCTAAAAACTAGACTATACATTAAATTACATAGCAAGTTTCAACACTTAAAATCTATTTTAGCCAGATGTTTTTTACATAAAGAAAGTTTATTTACATTCAAGATTGACATATAGTGGATTACAAAGCTTATTAAAGACGCCTATAGAAATATTTTATCTGGAAGTTGACCTATGAGGTAGCAAATTGGTAACCCAAATTAGAAGCACAGCACGTGTTTTGCTGCATAGGATGCAGAAGTGGTGTATATGATAGAAGAAGATAACTTATAGAAGCTGGAGCCAAATCTCTCTCAAATTTCTGCTTAATTTTCTGCAGATTTTGGTTGACCTGGATTCCACTGTGGACATTACATTCATTTTAAAATAAGTAAGTTTTCATTTAACCTGTTGAAAACCTGGGTCAGTCCCCTCTTTGTCTGAGAAAAGGGACATTTATCACTTGCTGTTCTAAATTTGAAAACATCCTAACCGTCTGGTGGGTGTTGTCTCATGTTACACTCTGTATTTTTAGTTAGGATACAGTTAAAGTAAAAGATGCATTAACATTCTGTTTGGGGTTTAAAGTACACACATTTATAGTTTGACCTTTCATTTCCCCATATTTGCTAATTTATGTTCCCTCTTTTCTACCCTTAACCATTAACTGCCCTATTTTAGCTGAGGAAAGTCTGGGGAAGAATGCCATGGTTATTGCATACCTATGGAATGATTATTTTCACTGTCAATCCACTAATAGAAATATCCATTTTTAATAGTTCTTTTCGATATTCTTTTGGGGGAGAATCAAATTTGTTAATTGGTTCAGATTTTCTTACAAACACACTGAAAAGACAGTGTAATGTGGTCTGCTTGCTGTCTGAACACCAGTCTCTCTTGTTTTCAGCCACATGCCTTTACATCTTTGGATAATGTTTTTTATTTATAGTAGGATTACACGTTACATTTGAGCTGCTTTTTTCATAGACAGTGTTTGTCTTTAGCCATCAGCACATCTAATTCTCCTGACCAATATCAGGAGCTTTCCATACAGTTGCATCTGTATAAATAAGTGATTCTATTAATTTTATGTGTTTATATTCCAGTAACTTCTTGGGCAGAGAGTTTAGAAAATGGATTCCAGAGCTAAATTATATTTTATGGCCAAGTATTAAACTTTTGAAACCAAAGAGCTGATAATTGAAATCCTGATAAACTCTTAACTATGGGTTTACTAAACTAGGCATGAAAATTTCCACTCAAATATGAGCGATTGTATGTGCCTCCAAAATTGAGATCTCAACTATCTGTCAAGTCATGGCCATTTAGAATTATTTTCTAGCTTGAACTGTGTTATTTTCATTTTGTAGCCTATTGTTGCACTGCAGTTTGATCTTAATTGGGAAAGTATCTTTATCGCTTCTCTTCTGAGACTGAATTCAAACTCAAGTGTTCTGGAATATGGAATCTGAAATTACCTCACTAGGACAATTCTGATAGGATCTCCGTAGGCTGCCAGTGACCCATCAACTTTATGAAAACATCTTCAAAGAAGAGAGACTACTGGTAATTATAGTATTGAGTTTTGTTAAATGATTTACAGCAACATAAATGGGAAATGATTTTCTAAGAAATTAGTCCATTTAATTGTGTTTGAATACACTTTCTGTCCTACCTCTATTCATGTAACAGAACAACTATGCCCGCTTAAGTCAGGAGCATTATCTTAAATTTTCTTATCTACCTCACAAAAGCATTTTGAGGATTAATGTTTGTATTGCACATTGAATATGTAATGTTTATATAAGTGCTCAGTATTACTATTTGACTAGGATAGCCTTGTGCTATGGATGTCTAGTGGTCATCTAGCACTCTGGATTTTCCACCAACAAGCTACTTAAACTTTAAAAAAGAAACGTTATGGAGCGTTCATCCTCAATGATCAAAAATCAAGCAATTAAGCAAAAATTAAGCAATTCAGTATTAAGGCGTAAACTCCAATTTACAGCACATAGGCCTTGTCTTTCATTTATGGCTGCATGTAGGGTATGCGTAGCTACACGCCACAGCAAAAGCAGACTGCATCTCCAAAAGCTCTGGGAGCTTCTTGAGTCTTTTCCCACTGCCTCCCCCCTGCCAGAGCCTCTCCACACACTGATGGAGCCTTTCTCTGTGGCCGTGAAAGGCTCTGGCAGTGGGTATGAACCAGGACACTCCACCGCCAAAAACAGCAGTGTAGAAGTGGAAAGACTGCTTGGGAATGTAGAGTGTATACCCTAGGTTTCAGTCTTAAAGGACACTCTACTCTATTCCCCTAAGGCATGCCTCACCATCTACACTGCTATTTATACCAATTATAGCGGGGCACAGACTGTCTGCACTTTACATGCCACTGTACGTGTAGCAGTACCTCTAGATGTGTTTTATGAAATACCATTAAATAGGAGTTGAAAGGCATGCAGAGGGAGAGGAGAGTGAGCACCACGGCACTGGCATGGCTCTTCCAAATTTACTGCTCAGTGATTGAACCAAGGTTTTTCCTTTTTTTGTACAAATCATATTTTGCTGTCTATTCCATATCTGCAATTGGTAGCTGTTAGTCATTTATCAAATAAAAAGACATTGAAGTAAAAGGAATTGTGAAGACAGAAAAGCCACATTCCAAAGTAAACTAAAAGCCACTAGAGCTATAGGAACCAGGAAAAGTCTATCAGATTATTTTGATTTTAAGTATCACTAGCAAAAAAAAAAACTATTTTGTAATTTCAGAACAGCAAAAAGGAACTTGAAGATGTTTATAAAATATCCTGAAAATGGCCCATGATCTGAATTACTGCCAAAGCTGGGACTTGAACAAAGAGAAATGTTTGTATAGCCAAACCTAAGGCTCTAAAGACAGAAGGGGTGAAAATCCTGGCCCACTGAAGTTGATGGTAAACTCCCATTGATTTCAATAGGGCCACAATTTCACCCAGTGGAATTTCACAATTTCATGGGCATGCAACTGATGGAAAGACTGGGCTCCTCTGTATAAGAGAAACACAGATATTCTATGCTATAAACATCATGGGAGAAAGGCCACTGGGAATACATGCTGCACAATTTGAGAATCTTGTTTGTGGAATTTTTGATATTTCACGTATTTCTGGAAAAGAAATGTTTTTGTGGCGAATCCTTAGCTGGTATACTTTATCATGCTTCCATTGACTTCAATAGTGCTATGACAATTTACATCAACTGAAGATCAGCCTTTTCATAAAAAAGAACCAGGTATTTTATTGGCAACTTTATACTGAAATATTTCATACCACAAAGCAGTCCAGTGCTTTGTATTCCAGAATCTGCGGTCAAAGTAAGACAATAGCTCCAAGAACTCCTTCTGCTTAGAACTACAGCAATGAAATAATCAGATAAGAAGAGTCTTCCAACATAGTAGATATCATTAAAAGATCATTCCACAGAAACAAGATACAAAGCATCAACATACTACTCTGAGAAGAAAGGTAGAGAGAGAAAATTGGCGGGGATTGGAAGATCTCTCAGGGAAAGTGAATTTATGGAGGGATTGAAAAGTCTCTGAAGGAAGATTCTGCAAGAGAAGTGGGTTGATATTAAAAATATGCCTGGTGAAAAGTCATTTTTATTTAAAAATCACTCCGCAATAATGCATACATTTTAATGTCTCTCTCTGTTTTTGGATGGATTTTCATTTAAAAAATCCTGCAGATTTCTTTTTAAAAGCCTCTGAACCTAAAGCAAAATCTTTAAAAAAATTTCTGTAGATTTTGATATGTTCCAATGTGAGTCAGAATAAATCTCTAAACTGAAAATGATGTGTAATATGCTTTCTAGCACTGAAGTTCTTCAGGAAAAATTTTCCTTGTGGAAAGCATGCACTATGACTTGGCTGTAGGATATCTGAGAATTTCAATTCACATTTGTTCCTCCAAGAGCATAAACTAAATCTTTATTTTTAATTAAAAAAACCCCCAAAAACCTATGCCTGTGTCATACTGACAATGTGATATTGACCCCTCTTGCTCCTGGTCTACCATTTAGAATCAAGTCCAGATCAGTAGTGACCAAGACCTATTGTTGATTGTTCTATGGACTACATGAAATATTTGGATTGTATCAAATACCAGCTAGACAGACAGATACCCACATTGTTAACAACAGTCATCAGCTATTAGCATCCACGTTGGCAATTTCAGAAGAAAGGCCAAGAACTGAGTCAATACGGAAATTTTACCCACTGACTTGCTCTCTCCGGACTAAGGTTTAAGAATATTGGCATATTACTTCGGGATGGGGTGGACATCCACAAAATAAGTACATGAGATAAGTCAGTGCATCTAACTTCTCTCTGCACTACTGCCAGTCCAGTGCCTTTAATGAGCTCTGAATTCACTTCAAAAGTAAAAAAAAAAAAAATATTACACTGGTTCTGACATTTAGAATAGAGGAAGCAAAAACTCCAACTCTAAAAGAAATTCTATTCTATATTGTGTGTATTCTAATACAATCAAGACTAGATTACCTCTTTTTATCTATATAGAAGTGTAAATTAATATTCCATCAGGGGCCACTATAAATGTCTTACACTGAATACATTTAGGATACATAAAGGTTTTATCACAATCGTTACAAAAATGTCGCTTCAAACTTTATTTTTTATCCTAATAAGGCTGTCTTCAGCATGAATAAACTGCACTTACAGGGTGATTACCATTGTTACAAGGTAACTAGTTCACAAGTTAGTGAAATAACAGATAACATGCATAAAAAAAATTAATACATGATCCAACTTCACAAGTTTGTCACTAATCAAGTTAATTTAAGTCACAATCAAAGTTAAATGCCAAATCTACTCTGGAGATGTAAAGCAATATGTATTACATTTATATTTAAAGTGCACAGCTGATTATACACTATTATTTGGGCAGATAGGGTAACACGTACTCAAAGCACATACTGCAGCATATTCTGTCCTGAATTAGCTAGTAAAACACTATTGCAGTAGCTATTAACAATCATAAAGCCTTTTGAGTTTTACCGGGTGTTAATAATAGGCAATTCCATATTATTTATATGAAAAACATGAGTCAGCTCTTCAAATGAGGTTGATCTATAGATGCTACCCTTGTTTTGTGACCTCTTGTTATCGCTGAAATGACTTTTAAAACTTAAAGTATTTCAGCAGCCATCCCCAATACTAGCCAGTCAAACACAGTAATAAAATGCAAATCTCTCAGTTTCTACTAACTGTATCATTTATATATATACATATACACACACCCCCTTTTAGTGAACGACATTTACAAAGAAAGACTTATTTTTTAAAAAGAGCTAAAAATGCTACAAGTATTAAACAGGATTAAATCTATACTAAAATATCCAACTGAAAGCATGAAATAAGCACCTAAGACAAGTGCTCTGACTGTCTGAACACCATAGGGTAGATCCTCATCTGGTGTAAACTTCCATAACTCCTCTGACTGCAACTGAGCTAAAACACTTAATACAAAGCTAAGGATCTGGCCCTGTTTCTCATACATATATATTGCCTAAATGTATTTTAAACTAGTGAGGTGGTTGGGAAATACAATATCTCTCCAAGGAGGCCTGCACTCTGTAGCACTAAAAAGGTTTCAATGAAGACTTTTCCTGCTACATAACCTTTCTGTGATCAAATCATTTTCTTTACTTAGCTTTTTCAACATGGTGAACTAGCATTTTCTGATCCCCCTGGAGAAATAAATTTAACCTTCTTTATGTTCTCTTACTGCCTCACTCCCAAATACTACACTGCCCTCTCCTGAACTTTCTAACACCATTGGTCGAAGCAGCCTACACATGAATGTAGATTTTTTTCCACTTTAACTAGTCTCTCTCTTTTCTTTACCAAGTGCAGTAGCCTCAGTTCCCTTTTAGTCGCTGTACTCATTAGCTAGAAGTATTCCCCTCCTCCTCTTGACAATACCAGTGGAATTTCCACATGCAACCTACTCTATGCTTCAGAGTCAGTGTGAAAGGTATTTTTAGCATAAAGAGAATTTAAAGGAACTTTTTTATAGGGAAGACCTTAAGGGACAACTGCACCAATCTAACAACTGTACAAGTGCTCAGAAAGGGAAAAAGAGAGCCATGCTATCATGAAAAATGTACATGCCCTACTTTGAAACTTGCTCCTTGCAATGACCTTAGCTCAAGTGTCAAGTACTTTAAAAAGTGGGGGGAGGGAGATAAAAATGACTTACTGGAATCAGAGAGGAAGTAGGTGTATACCCTGTAGTTACAGTGGTTCCAAAACATCCTACATAAAGATCAGAAAAATATCTGATAAACATATTAAACTAATTATGTCTCGTATGTGGCATGGGTGGAGGAATCAAAAAGAGGAAAACATTTATTCTTGAGAAAATAAGCTCATCTAATACAGCCCACATTATGGCAAGGAAGGGCACAAGAAAAAAAAAGACTAACACAGAAACTGTCTTGGCTGCAGAAACAAGGAACATGTTTCAGTCTTATCACACTTCCTTGCTCTGTAGAAATACTCCTATAGTGCCCTTCTGACATCACCTTTCAGATCATTCTAAATTATGACATTATAAATCTAATAATATTTCCATGGTACTCAAGCTTCCCTACTTTGGAAGAAGGGGGAGAGAAGGGGAGGAGAGAAAGATCTTAGATATTTTAGCTCCAGAAAACCAAAGAGGAAAAAAAAAAACTATCTAAATCAAGGAATTACGTTCACTAGCCCTTCTTTCATAGATGCTGACCAGAAAGACTTGAATCTTCTGACACACTGCAAGTATTTGTAGTCTGCTCCTGGCGTGGCTCAGGAGAAGAGCATAACAAAGCTGGAAAAAAAAACCTGACAATGTGTGTCTTCCTGCTGAGTCTTAGATTAATCAATATTTTAATAAAAGAGGGAATGAGTGATCAAAGAGTAGTTCCTGAAAGAATTTCCATGGTTCACATTTGCAAGTGAGCATAAAACCAGTTTGAAAGGTATTGAGGAATTCTTTTTAGGGAAGATGTTCCAGAATCAGATGATTAATTTCTTATGAAGATAGTGACTCTCCCTCTCCATTTGCCATGATAAATTCCTTTGGTCGATTCCTTGCAAGCTGCCCACAAGATAGTTACAACATCTGAAGAGCAGTTATAGCATGTAAGATCATCAGATGAATGGATTCAAATGAACTGCTCTTTCATATTTTGGTGTTTATAGGCTCTCTTTCATACATGTACTGGTAAACTGGAGGCTTCTGATCCATGGCCAAATTGACTTTTTTTTTTTTTAGGTGGGGTGGGAGCAGTTTGACAACAGAAAAGCCAGAGTAGTTGAATGCTACATTTAATTGGATGACATGAATGCAGGATTCCTTATGGGATTTTCAGAAGCACTCACTGTTGGCCTAATTTGGTCCCACTGAAGTCAAGCTGCAGCAGAGGTAGACCAACACTGAACGCTTTTGAAAATCCCACCTTAAATGACTTTAAGAGATTTGCATGATGTGTTTTCTTACTGCAACTTTTTAGCACTACCTAATGAAGGAGCCCTTTTACTTTAATGTTATTGTTAAATAGAGCAAATTTGTATCTAGATAAATAAGGTTTCATGAGTGCTAACCTGAACCTAAAACATTCTAGTGAATTGGTTCTTCTTAATGGTGTTATATGAATAGGTAGCTAGACTTTGCCAGAGAAGAAGAGTTGACAAAAACACCATCACCATATACAGAAACTGGGGAAAGAACATGAGAATCTTCAATGACAACACAGCTCTTATCTTCCCCCTCAAAAAAACCACTCAAGTCCTGAAGGAATGACAACATTCAATAATATTTATGAATATATGCAGGGAAAAATGCACTAGAATAACCCATTTCACAATGAGATTAAACCATGACAACAGTGTAAAACAAAACAGAAGACACAGTCTTATAATAGAAAGTGTTGGACAACCTTACTTATAGAGCAACCTTCCCTACCAGTGCTCACCTAGAACAGTAAAGGTGCATTACATCCTTAGGATATTTCACTGTCTTGTGCTCACAGTGGTACGTGCAGGTCTTCCTCTGCCCACTACTCTTTTGGAAAGACTGTTGCCTTCCCCACGTCCTTGACAAGGGAAAGGTGGTCTCATTTATTTTCTCTCATCTCCTTTGAGAGGGGAGAGAGATCCATTTCCTTGTAAAGATCCAGCATATAATTCCCTCAAACCTAAAGATTCCACACCAATTCAGATTACATTAAACAAAAGCAGTATTTCTTGGCAATATGCAGAAAAGAGAGCAGAAACAGAATGTTATCGGATATTAAACATCTGGGGTGAAATCCTGGCCCCATGGATGTCAATGGAAGTTTTGCTATTGCTAATTTCATCCCACATATGGCAAAGAAGTGTGCAGCCCTAACATTGAGTTACAGAATAAATGAATATTTATCTTTCTCCCAATGTAGTAGAAGATGCTTGGTCTTCTGTCAGCCACAGCTATGGATCTACCTTAACCTACCAGAATTACATCTGAGAGTAATGCTTCTGAGAGAAATGTGAAATCAGTCAGTTATGGACTCTGTTATACCTTCTGCCTTTGAGATAAAGGTGCTACAATTTAATTTACATTGCATATTAGCCTTTAACTATGACATCTTTTCTTTAAAGTCAGAGATAATGCACCGAAATGTAAGAATCCCTCCTGTCTGGAATCAGACACACATTCTTTCTATCCATCTAGATATTTATATAGCCCATATCACCATCTGACTTATTGCTAATTGTATATTCTTCCCTCCAGTTTGTGATAGTTTATGTTCATTTTTGTGTATTATCTAGAAATCTCTTTTTAGAAGTCATCTCCCAGCTACATAAAAACTTGAAAATAAACTTCAATTATCCTTCCTTTTGGACTTCTGGAAAGTCCCGATTACAACACAATTACTTCCAAACTGTAACACTGCTAAGAATACTCCCGGTTTCCAGTCACGTGCCCTGTGTCCCCTAGACCACGTCTCTTCCACTAATATTCACCATAATGGCATTACTCAAGATTTATGGAGCTTGAATTATTGAATTTTAGGTGTAATTAGAGTCCCATAAATCTTGAGTAATGCCACTATGGTGCCTTTTTAGCCACTGGACTTTGGTTCTCTCAAAATTCTTGACAGAAGCTAGAAGGCCAGACTCTGAAGAAGAGAACCATTAGCTCTGTATTAAGTAATTTCCAAAAGGCCAAATCATATTCCACTAAGGGGTTATCAAAAAAAGAAATAAGCTTGGTATTAGCCAAAATCTAACCTCAAGGGAACCAAGTAAGTTCTCCAGCAACAAAATTACTCTGTGGTTCATGTCTATCCATAAAAGAAAAAGGCATTTCACATGAGCAGCAATTTTGCAGAAGCTTTCTCCAGAGAAACTGGTGAATATAAAAATCTTAATTTCAATGCAGCAGTAGAATAGAAGTGACTATAGAAATATCATATTCTTGTCTTCTCATTTGTTTCCCACCACCTCCAAAGTCTCCTTCATAAATGATAAGAAAAATTTTTTTTTCATTCTGTTACCTCCCCTATTTTGGAGCTATCAGTGGCCTTCCAGCACTGCATTGTTCAATGTTGAATATGTCTTTTACTGAGGGACCACATGCTGCCCTGTTAGGCAGTATGGACCTCATATAATAAGTATTTTCTATCTCTAATTTAAAAGATTCTATAACCCCCCTAGAGAGTCTGTAGAGAAGTGGTAGATGAATAGACAGCAAATATCAAATGGGTTACCTGCCCAAACATAACCCAGAAGATTGTTTTTGACTGAGCACTGCATCTTTACTTATATTTAAGAAGGTGATACATTTTTGGTTTTGAAAATAAAGTTATATAACTAGACATTTTAATTAACTCAGTTTTTAGATATTTCCTCTTTTTACCCAAATCTCCAGTTGCTACACTAGACGTAGCTGAAAAAGCAAGATTATAGACCCAGTTCTGCAGCGTTTACCTATGTTGACTGCATGGGACTACTCATAAAAATGCAACTCAAAAAGAATAAGGTTTACAGAACGAGGTCCTAAAGAAATCTCAAAACCCATTGATTCGGTACAATACACACAACGCTCTTTCCAATTTCAATTATACCATCCCATCTCCCAAAACTGCACTGTCACCATTAAGATCTTTATAATTGTCATTTAGAAGTCTGTTATGCTATCACAGTAACGTTCATTAAAACTATAAAGATATTAACAGTCACCAGTTTATAACGCAAGAACAATCCTCTTCTCCTCTACCGCAGTTTACAAGAACAGGTTCTTTTATGGAAAGGAAGCATGATCATCAGTTGATCAGAGTTGGAGTGATTTAGTGTACTAGATGCTGCAGCATAAGTCAAATACAAAAGATATCACGATTCTAAGTACATATAGCTGCCAAACCGAGGTCTCTGGGAAGGTTGCATGTGGAGCAAGAGAAAGCGCAAATCCAACTCAAAATGTATGTAAAGTCAGTGCAGCTCTCAACAGCAGTACCATCTAAACCTCTATATTTTGCTTTCAACTACCATACGGAGCAGGCAATTTAATTCACAGCTCATTACAAAATATGTAAACAGTGCAGACTCTCCATTCAAAGGAGCTGTTTTCCAGGAGAGCTATAGTCAACTTCCTCTAGGGCAGGGGTAGTTAACAGGCAGACCATGGGTCAAATCCGGACTGCCAGACACTTCTGAACAGACCACAAAATCTTTTTATTTACTTATTATCTTTATTACTGCGGCATGAAAAATGTTTCTCTGGAGTCTGGACCTTGGCCAAGAAATTTGAATCTTGACAAAAAATAATCAGCTACCCTTGTCTAGGGCACAGTGGAATTATAATGGTGGGGGAAGCACATGGGATACTTGCACTGTCTGTCCACCTCACAGCTATTCTTCCGCATCTAAGCAGGACTTTACTTCTCCAGGGTTGGTACTTGGGACCTTTCTCTTTAAAAGGGGGAGGAAAATAACCCAACACATTTGTTTTACAGAAAACAATTACAAACACTTTTTGTAGGCAACTAAGTAGTGTCAGGACAATTGTTTACCATCTATTTTAAAACTATTTACACATAGACCCAGTAGCACTTATATGTCACAGGGACAGGTACTCTCTGGAAAAAACAAAAGCAGGTAATAGATACAGATGCAGAACTTCAGACCAAAAATTTGTGGGGAAGGCTGTAACTTCCTTCAGCTCTTCCTAACACTTCATAATGCTCCATAACACCAGCCTGGTGGTTTAAGAAATAACAAAGAAAACAAATTGGTGGCATGCAATAACAAAGGAGAAAGAGCAGTCCCATATATGTTAGAGTTATAACAGATTAGAGAAAGATTTTTTAAAAGGCCCACACTTTGGTTATCGGAATTACTGGTTGAACTTGGAGGCTCATTTTGCATAGTGTTCATCATAGTTTGGTCCTGACCCCTCAGCATGTCAGGAGCCATTATTAACAAAAGGAGGCTGTGTATTATTTCAATAGAGAATTTTTCTTCCCAATGCACACTCACTTTTTGCTAACGCCAATATTCTTTTTGATAAAAAGCCCAGAAAATAATTAGCTTTAATAGCTCTTCTGTGAATAAAGCTGCACAACAGGATGACAAATATAAATGAGCTTTCTGTAGTAAAATTTAAGTCTTCAAAAAAAAAAAAATAGAAAAAGATTATAGGTTCAGCATGGTTCTGGGGGAAAATGTACATTTGTAATAAATATATCAAATCCTTTAAAAACTACACCCAATGAAACGTCATATTTAGGCTGATTTGTTTTCCAAATCATATAGACAGCATAGTTACATACAATCTTTAAATAAGTATAACCACAGAGCAATGCAGAGAGATTTAAGAGAAATAAAAGCATGATCAGCTAGCTTGTAATCTTCTTTTCTCTTATTCTCCTCCCTATAGCTGCATTAAATTGCCTGTTGAGAACAATAACATATTTGTGCTTTATAGGTAGAATGATTTGTATTATGTAAAGATTTGGCTAACGGACTAAAGATGTATTCACACTGAGCTGGATTACATGCTGTTAATAATTTTCTGGATGCTCTAGGGGACCCATAATTCTGGAGGACTACAGCTTAGCATTTGAATATACCCTTTGTGATTTCTCAAAACTGACTTTTTAGTCATTTTTCAGAATCACTCTAACCAAAAATCAGACTATTAAGAGTGTTTTGGAACGGAAATGTACTGCAATCCAGTTTTTTTTTCTTCGTCTCGATAGTAAGCATAAAATTTACCTTTTCCTATTAAACTGTATGACTTCTCATACCAGTTCAATAGCTTTCATTACAACGTTGTACTTAGAGAATATTTGGTTAGCACTAGCCTTTATGCTGGACAAATGTGCAGAACAGCAAGCAAGACACAATTAGTTGTTTTGAATAAAAATTCGAAGTACCTGTAGTAAGTTCAGTAACTATTTGGAAATTTGGTTTTGGTATCAGTAAGCCATTGATTCCAAAATAGTTTCAAACCGTTCTTAAGAATTATCATTTTGAATTAATTAATGAATTGAATAGCTAGTATTGCAAAGCAATACCCATAAAATGATACTTTTTTTGTTATTAACTATACATTTCAGTATAAAGCATGTTGTCATGAAATGCTAAACTAACTTGGCCTCCATCTACTAACCACTAAAATCCTTTGTATACTGTGCATATATTTCATAATTTCTGAAATACTTAGTACAGTCTTAAAGGATAAGCTCACTAATAAATGGAATATCCCTGTACAAATACCACTGGGAAACGTACTGTAGCATTTCCTTATTAAACAACTTACTTTTCTGAACATTATAAGGGTCACCTAACAAATACACATTGACTGGACATAGCATAAATACTTTTTATGACCTTTAGTCTCAAGTTATAATTAGTTGTCTGGTCTGAGTTGCTTACACTGTAAACAAAGACTGATAAACCCATATTGGCTACATTTATTACATTACAACACAGCTGCCAACTGTCTAACGGTTTTAATAAAAAGCTATTTTGTAAGGTTTATGTTTTATTGCATGTATGACTCCCTTATTGGTTAGCATTTTGGAGTTGTGGAAAAGGTTATGAATTTAGAAACTGACTGCATTCATATTATATTTAAAACTTAATGCTATTTTATTAAAGACATATGGGCCTCCAAAGTACACATATTAAATGTCATGTAAGAAAAGTAGCAGTTTAAATCATGGTCAAATTCATTTTTGACGTGACTCCTGAGGCTTCCCAAGATCTGAACTATTTCTTTGTAAATCTGGCAGTTTAACCACACTCATAAATCACTTTCAAAGCATGTTATTTCTTAATTTTACTGCATTAGAGAGCATTTGGCCTACACAGTGAACTGTTTCTAGCAGTTATGTGAACAAAGTTGTACAGTTAGTCTTACAATGTGGAGGTGGGGGGGAGGAGAAGAGTCTACTAATTTTTCAGTCTGGAATTTATTTCCTTTTTTATTTTAACTTAGATAAATACAATTGCTAGTGAAACTTGCCAGTGTGAGATTTACATGCTAGTTTGCTATATGTGCATAAAATGAAGGTTCGTGTCCATTAATTTCTGGACTATAAATTAGAAACAAAGAAACACAATGGCAGCTGTAATTTAATACTTTAGAAATTACCCCATAGATATCTTCTTCAAAGGAAAGAAGATATATGGATCCACTACCAAGGATGGAACAGAAGAATAATATTCTTGTAGGACAATGCTGGAATTTTAATTTTTATTATTTGGCTCCTACATATCATGATGACTGATACCTGGGCAACATGTGTGTTAAAATATATCTTCAGTAAACTTAAAAAAAAAAAAAAAAAAAAAACTTTAAGTAGATCTAAAACTATTGAATTCAACAGAAAGATGCCCACGGAAATGAAGGGGTTCCAAAAGAGATCTTAGCTCATCAAACTTTGATTGTTCCTTATCCTGGCACATTTAAAACATTCTTCATTTATTAGATAAATATCAGCTCACAGGGGTTGCTGTGATCCACAGGTCTTGCCATGCACATTTAATACTAAGATGTGAATTTCAAAATAAATGACGGTAAGACACCTCCTGAGACTTGAGAAACACTGAGTGCCTTCAAGAGTGCACTCAGAGTGTCTTCAAAGAGGAGTTAAGGATGCTCAGCATGTCATACAATCAAGCTCTTTAGCTACACTTTGAGGTCAATTTCTGTCACTTTTTCCTGAAAGGGAAATTGACCCACAGTCATGCAAATCATCACTCTGTTCATCCAGAAATGGAACTCATTGGAAATTCTTCTATTGACTTGAATTGAAGTTGGATTAGATATTCAATGTAAGGCCCCATTAGCTCAAACTGTAACTGGCATTAAACACTGCGACCAGGCACAAAATTGATGCATTTATTTTCATTTCATTCCAACAAAATATGAGGCCACCACTAACTCTCTCTAGCCTTCAGGACTCTGAACCAGAGACTTTAGGCCAAATTTAGCCTTGGTGGAAGCAGGTGCAACCCAAGGAAAAGAATCAATTTACAATCATTTATATCAGGCCTGATTTCATTCAATCCCGTTTCTTTGCCAACGTGAGCAGTAATGGTAGAGTTTTTGACTGGGGAAGAGGGAAGAAGGGAAGTCCTTATTGAAAGCAAATTAGAAGATTTTTTTTCTAAAATAACCTGTAAATCAAATTGTTTTTGCTTTGTGGACTAGTTACACTCTCAGTCCTCACTGAAGACAAAGTGACTAATGCATTGGAGCTTGTTCAGTGGTAGCGTCATCCCTATCATTCCTAGAGGTTCACCAGGACTGTTGGACTCTGCTTTGCGGGAGGGCTTTCATGTTTTCCTCTAATGTTCTTCGGTCTGAGCATGTCTGAAGATGCAAGGCCTGGAGCAGAGGGAAGCGAGCCCCGAAGTTTTGGGGGATGCAAGCCACATTAAGTTTTAATCGTCTTCTGCTCCAAATATTTTGGGATTTACCCATCTAATCCACAGGGTAAAATTAAAAACAGTAATCCCAGGCTGGATCCCCTGGGAGGCTAATATGAGGGGGAAAGGAATCCAAGAGAGCTGGCTGTATTTTAAAAAAACCTTATTGAGGGTGCAGGAACAAACCATCCCGATGTGCAGAAAGAATAGCAAATATGGTGGCGCCCAGCTTAGCTTAACAAATAAGTCTTTCGTGAGTTTAAACTCAAAAAAGAAAATTATAAGAAGTGGAAACTTGGTCAGATGTCTAGGGAGGATTATAAAAATACTGCTTGAACATGCAAGAATGAACTCAGGAAGGCCAAAGCGCAATTGGAGTTGCAGCTAGCAAGGGACGTGAAAGGGAACAAGAAGGGTTTCTTCACGTATGTTACCAACAAGAGGAAGATTAGGGAAAGTGTGGGCCCCTTACAGAATGGGGGAGGCAACCTAGTGACAAAGGATGTGGGGAGAGCTGAGGTACTCAATGCCTTTTTTGCCTCTGTCTTCACAGACAAGGTCAGCTCCCAGACTACTGCACTAGGCGGCACAGAATGGGGAGGAGGTGAACATCCCTCAGTGCTGAAGGTCTAGGTCCAGGACTATTTAGAAAGATTGGACATACACAAGTCCATGGGGCCAGATGCAATGTATCCTAGGGTGCTAAGGAAATTAGCTGATGTGATTTCAGAGCCATTGCCTATTATCTTTGAAAGCTCATGGCAATTGGGGGAGGTCCCTGATGATTGGAAAAAGGCAAATATAGTGCCCATCTTCAAGAAAGGGAAGAAAGAGGATCCAAGGAACTACAGACCAGTCAGCCTCACCTCAATTCCTGGAAAAATCATGGAGCAGGTCCTCAAGGAATCCATTTTAAGGCACTTGGAAGAGAGGAGGGTGATCAGGAATAGTCAACATGGATTCACCAAGGGCAAGTCATGCCTTACCAATCTGATTGCCTTCTATGAAGAGGTGACTAGCTCTGTGGATGTGGGGAAAGTGGTGGACGTGATATACCTTGACTTCAGCAAAGCTTTTGATACAGTCTCCCACAGTATTCTTATCAGCAAGTTAAAGAAGTATGGGTTGATGAATGGACTATAAAATGGATAGAGAACTGGCTAGATCATCGGGCTCAACGGTTAGTGATCAATGGCTCCATGTCTAGGTGGTAGCCAGTCACAAGCGGAGTGCCCCAGGGGTCGGTCCTGGGGCCAGTTTTGTTCAACATCTTCATCAATGATCTGGAGGATGGGGTAGCTTGCACCCTCAGCAAGTTTGCAGATGACACTAAGCTGGGGGGAGTGGTAGATACCCTGGAAGGTAGGGATAGGATACATAGTGACATAAACAAACTGGAGGATTGAGCCAAAAGAAATCTGATGAGGTTCAACAAGGACAAGTGCAGAGTCCTCCACTTAGGACTGAAGAATCCCATGCACAGCTACAGACTGGGGACCGACGAGCTAGGCAGCAGTTCTGCAGAAAAGGACCTGGGGGTAACAGTGGATAAAAAGCTGGATATGAGTCAGCTGTGTGCCCTGGTTTCCAAGAAGGCTAATAGCATATCGGGCTGCATTAGTAGGAGCATTGCCAGCAGATCAAGGGAGGTGATTATTCCTCTTCATTCGGCATTAGTGAGGCCGCATTTGGAGTAGTGTGTCCAGTTTTGGGCCCCCCACTACAAAAAGGATGTGGAGAAGTTGGAGAGAGTCCAGTGGAGAGCAACAAAAATGATTAGGGGGCTGGAGCACATGACTTATGAGGAGACACTGAGGGAACTAGGCTTGTTTAGTCTGCAAAAGAGAAGAAAGAGGTGGGATTTGATAGCAGATTTAACTACCTGAAAGGGGGTTCCAGGGAGGATGGAGCTAGGCTGTTTTCAGTGGTAATAGATGACAGAACAAGGAGCAACGGTCTCAAGTTGCAGTGGGGGAGGTCTAGGTTGGATATTAGGAAAAGGTTTTTCACTAGGAGGGTGGTGAAGCTCTGGAATGGGTTACCTCGAGAGGTGGTGGAATCTCCATCTTTGGAGATTTTTAAGCTGCAGCTTGACAAAGTCCTGGCTGGGATGATTTAGCTCAGGTTAGTCCTGCTTTGAGCAGGGGGTTGGACTAGATGACCTCCTGAGGTCTCTCCCAACTCTAATCTTCTATGATTCTAATCCACCCTGGCAAACATCTCTCACAAGAAGGGTCTGTGCTATGTAAATAACACGTCACAATGCATTTGCACCACATTTTGCATGCAACCATGAAGACCTGGTCCTTGTCCCACTGGATTTACAATTTAAGTCCCCAATCCTACAACCTGTTGTGTGCTCATGGACTGCTGCCCCTGGGCACAACCCTCACTGACAGCAGAGAACTCCACATAGATGCAGAAATCCACCCTCACACAAGTGGCAAGATCAAGACCTAACATTTTATTATCGACATAATGACAGACATAGAGGGTCCATGAAGGGCAGTATTAATAAAAGGAGGCAGATAGGGTATTCATAGGAAGATTATACTTGATTAGCTTTGGAGCAGATACAAGTGGAGGAGATTTCAAACAGGAGAGAGTGCGGTCATTTGAAACACAAGATCAGGTAGGCTGCTCCAGGAAATAGACAGAAAACAAAAGGAGTGGCTAGTAAGGAAGCTTGTAGGAGAGGAACTAAAATATTCAGTGAAAGCACAGGACAAGTTCCCTGTACAAGTACTGGATCAAACTCCCAAGAAGTTTAGATTCCAGTTATTTTCCAATATTTAGAGGAAAAATACTCGGGATACCAAAAAGAAATGCAAGGGAGAGGACTCAAACTATACATGATATATGCCTTACTATTAATGAACATTAAAAAGACCCACAAAACTTTTTATTTTTAAAAGCTCATTCTACAGCAAGACAAAAATTGGAGTCCTGCAACAACAGGGGAACCCACTTTGGTTCATTTTCCTACTTAGAAAAATCTTCAAACTGAGAACATACATGGCATTATTAGGTCTCTGGGATGGTAAGAAATAATGATTTCCAGTTCCAGGAACATAGCCAAAAACCCTATCATATTTAAAAATATACAGGAAAAATAAAATTGTGTTAAAATACCCTTGCAGAAAATGCTTGGTGTAATTGCTATCAGTGCTAATGCCAGTGAACTTAGCTAAATTAACATCAAAGAAAGCTCTAATTATAGTGCATCGCCTCCTTATTGATAGCACCCTGTCTGTTACTGTAAGACACACCACTGTAAAGAACATAAAAGCAAACATAATATCTAATTGTGCTATCATTTCCAGTGCCCCTTGCAAGCAAGCTCATCTGCAATCCCTAGTAATTGCTGACCTTCTTGATTGGTCAGTAGGATGATGAAGGCAATTTAAGACAAAGTGTGTACATGCCCTGCAGAGCTTATTATGGCAGCAATATCACATCTCATGACAGTCAAAACAAATGAGATATGAAAACATAGCCATGACTGTTTTCTCAACTTCTGAGTCTGATACTTCACATTTACCAAAATACATTTAAAGTCTTTTATTATTGTTTCACCATCAGTTTAATCTCCCAAAAGAAATAAGGTCATGATGTCTTACTATGAAATTACATCAGCTTTGCCCAGTGGTTTGTATATAAAGTATGTACCTCTGCACTTGAGAATACATCTCTATCTGCGGCTATAGGCAATCATTTTGAGAAAGATTCAGGGTCAATGTGCCTTGAATTCCAGGGAAAAGCACCAGCATGTGGGAGCAAGTATGCAGAGATGAACTGGTCCAAAGTCTCACAAATGTCAGATGAAAAGAATCTCTGAAATAGAACTTATTTTTCTTTAATCAAGATTATGACATGCAAAGGAATTCCTATGCTTGCCTGTGATGTCTTCTGCCAATCAAATCCAATCACATGAGCTTCTCTGAGAAGTAAAATCTAAAGTGGAATCCAGTCATATTGATGCCTTGTTTTATCCTGCCTATAACAAGCCAAAAACCAAACTTACGAGGTGAAATCCTGATTCCAAAGGGAATTTTGCCACTGTCTTAAGTGGGGCCAGGATTTCTCCCATGTTGCCTACATATCAGTGATAGATTCCCTTGAATAACATAGT
The DNA here is from genome assembly GCF_026122565.2 of Emydura macquarii macquarii. Lineage (NCBI taxonomy): Eukaryota > Metazoa > Chordata > Testudines > Chelidae > Emydura > Emydura macquarii. Next base: position 9,422,668 of record NW_027130204.1, on the reverse strand, counting down.
TACATTGGGTGAATAGGTGTAATACTGACAAGCTTCCAGGTTCTAAACCTGAAGAGTCTGTTAACATCTAGAGGATGGATGCTATTATCATAGGTATATTGAGGACATCCTACCAGGTATCATATTGAAAGATCTCTCAATTTCAATACAACCTTACAGATAGATGGGAAATATAACAAATCCAAGAGTAGAAAAAATAAAACAAATGTAATAAACAAGTTATTGAGTGAATATCTTCACTTAAATGGATGTTAATGATGAACACTGCCTAGAGTGCCAGTGAATCTCAAAGTGCTTTACAAATATTTAATAAGCCTTATGTAGGAATCAATCACCTACCACTGAAATGTAGCCACCTTTGAGGTGCATGGCAGCTGCTGGTTAACTAGCACACTGCAACACTACACATAACAGTTTCGGATGAAAGATTTAAAAAAAAAGAAAAAAAGAAAAAAGAAAACTATAGTACATTAAACCTGCAGAGAAATCTACGGAAACAGAACATAATTACCTGAGTTGGGATTTGACCTGGACTCTGGGCTTAATTCCCCTAGTGCCATGGGAACATCAATTACCTCAAGGATCTTGATTTCATGACTTAGATACAATAAAAAGAGAGCACAAATCCTTGGAAAGAGACTTTATTTCCATAATGTGTCTTGGACACAAGTATTGGATATTGAAATTCAATCAAAATAACTTCCATAAAGAGCTACGATATCTCAGTCTTTCAGGAAACATCGCTATGAAAATAAACAATAAAGAAAAGTCCCTTTCCCTCTGTAACACAAATCTCTAATCCTCAAAAGTCTATTCTTCCTCTCATGTCAAGTGGAGATAAACCAGATTAGACATAAAACACTATGTTCGTTGGCCACTATAGCATCACCATACCTTCATCTCTATCTCCACTGTTAAAAACTCTTTGATCATCTCTTGCTCCAATGACTGCAGGCTCTTTTTATCTGGCCACATGACCTCATATCTCTCCCATGCATATAACATGCCACCACAAAAATCATCTTCTTCTCTCTTCACTATGATTGTATCTCCTCTTTGAGTTCATTACCAGCTTCCTGTCTCCTTCTGTATCACATCCAATCTCCTCCTCACCTCCCAAGCTCTCTCTAACTCTGCTCCTACCTACATTTCTATCATCCTCACATCCTTATATTCCACGTCATGCATTGTCCACCCCATCGTCTCCATTATCATTGAGAGTTGTCCGTTTTTCATAGCATCATACCTTGTTTCCCCCTCACCATCCCATACACTTGGAACACCATCTCTCCTACTGTGCAACCCACATACTTCCTTCAAAGGCCTCTTCAAAAACTCACTTCTTCCATCTTTTTATTACAACACTTATCTCTGCCTTGTTGCTCCCTGTGGACACTCCGTGCTTCCCAAAGATTGGATTTTAAAAAGCCACATTTCTGTAAAGATGTGAGAATTGCTCTCTGAGAAGTGTTTCTCTCTCTCCCCCACGGTTTTTTCACCACAGCATGGTCTCTCAATACTTTGTTAGCTGCCTATAATATACTATAAGATCCTTGGCCAGGGATAGTGTTTCTTTTTATGTCCATAAAGCACTGTGAAGACCTACGCCACTATATAAATAATAATGACAGAATTTTGAGCCAGTAAAAATAGTGCATGCCCACTGACAAATTTAGTTCCCAAACCTATAACTGGATCTGCTGACAAGGACTCCCATCATCATCAATGGAGTTCCATATGGGTGCAAGGGTTTAAGCTAGCAAATCCAGTTACAAGATCAAGGCCTTAAAATATACGTGCTGTATCAAGTTTTATTTGTCTTAGAGTATACATTTATCCAACCTGTCCTAAACTAAGGAGTAATAATTGCTGTGAGCTATTGAATAGCTGCTGAGCTTCACCCCGGTAGTGGCGTAAGTTTAGTGATTATTATTTTAAATTCTGGGCATTCTAAGATGTTGATTTATATTTTTGATGTATTTCCTCATCACTTCAGGACCAACAAAATGATAACAAATGTTTGTTTTGCATCCACTAGTGCAAATCTCAGAATCTATCCTGCTTCTAACGCCAATTCAAAGTATTGTCATTTATGCACCAATATACAAGGTTTTCACAATATGTCATTTTGTATTGTACAAGGCAAGCCACATCTGTTTATTGAAGATTGGTGACTGAACCCTCGACTGCATAGCCTACACAAGTTTTATAAGATACTTGCCATGATCATTTTGATTGACTCTTCTGATGTTTTTTTGGGCAAATGAACTAAATCCATTCCAGTAGGCACTGTCAGCATACAATTCAATGCAGAACAACAAATTGTTCTTTTGAAATGAACTTGGGTAACATATAAAAGCTGTACTTTTCAACTACAACACTCCACACAGAAGTATTCTGGTGGAAGACACATGGATGCACTATATCTGGAAGGAATTAAAGTTACACATGAGCCCAAGATTTGCTATTTAAAATTCTCTGAAGAGCCAAAAGACTAGGAGTTCAATACCATTTTTAAGTCTGATCTTTTATGACACATGTATTATTCTGGTGGTTCCACATGGGAGTGCCAGTCACGTACCAGAACATAATTGTACCAGGCACTGTATGAACACACAACAAAAAGACAGTCCCGGGCCCAAACAATTTACAGATTAACTACAAAACAAGAGACAACAGGTAGCTACAGACAAACAGACAGGAAAGCACAAGGAAAAATGAGATGACACGGGTCAGCATATTAGGCAATGATTTCAGTGCACCAACTGCCTAACCATTGTCAAGTTTGAGAGTTTTGGTCTTGTTTTTTCCTCCTCCACAGATAACACATACTTTGATTCATGAAGTCTAAAAATGTATAGTAGTCGAAGACTGATAATTTCATCTTTCCAGTCACATTAAACAATTCTTTGTAGCTATGGTAGGTCATGAGATATCCAGTATAACCTTAAAATCCCATCAGTCTGATCACTAGCTTGCTTTTCCCCTTCTTCTTCAATGCTAACAGAATAATAGGAGCTACTATTCTCAAGAACTGACAGAGCTAAAAATGATGTAGTTCTCAAAAGAGTGGCTACTGAAATAATGCAGGGATTAGAGAAAAAAAGCAAAAAAATCCATAAAAATCATGTAATTTTAAGACAAGATATCTCGTGATCTACCATAGACCAAAACATAAACAGACTAGTAGGGTTACTTTCAAGGCCAGAAAACAATTTCTAAACCCTGATCAGGGCCCAATGATCAGAAAGAAAGAATTCCCCATTGAAAAATCTCATGACAAAGAGTGCAAACAGAGTAAGACTGTATTCATAACAAATGGGCCAAATTCCCAAAGGCTGTGCTATATTATGCTGTTCACAGATATGTCTGTATGGATTCAAGTCAGGGTTGAAAATCAAGACCATATTTCTTTGGGTACCAGGATGAAGACAAAGGTTACTTGGTTCTTACAAACTCTCAGGAAGAGCTCTTGGGTCTTTTGGGTAAATCAAGGGATGTCTCCAAATAGTGAAAGAAATACCGTCAACTCCAATATATTACTATTAATTATTTTACTTTAGTGCTTAGAGGCTGAAATTGAGCGAGGGGCCCCACTGCGTTAGGCCCTGTACAAATACACAGTGAGCAAGAGTCCCTACCTCAAAGAGCTTACAATCTAAATGGACAAGACAAAGGACAAGATGAGGCACAAAGAGAACTTACATGATTTACCCAAGGTAATACAGGAAACTTGTAGCAGAGCCAGAAGAAGAACCCATATCTCCTGACTCTTTCCACTGTTTTAACCACCAGATCATCCTATTTAGTTTCACTTTAAATTGATAGGTAGGGAAGGTCCAATATTTTCGATTAATTTATTCCTTATAAAAAACTTCTACTTAAACCATAACTTTATGTTGCCAACTTTGGCAATATTGGGAGTTTCTTTGAAGTCCTACTTTCTTGAATCACATGGTGGAGAAAAATTTGGAAGTGTGACACACGTACACCACAAAGAGAGGCTAAGAAACCAGGAGGCTAAGAAAAAGAACCCAAAATAATCTCAAGAGTTTTTGAGGCTTAGATCATGATTTCTGAATGCTTGAGGTTGGCAAGAACAGGCCAAATCTTCCAGCACAAGCAGAGTCTGTTCATTACAGAGCACTTCATGTACTAGAGTGCACAGTGAGGGTATTTGGGCTAAGAGCGGTTGGATACACAGGTCTATTCTCCAAAATCTCTCACTTAAAGATATGTATATCATCTAGCCATGCAGTCCTGAATCTCTGTTGGTGGACATAAAGCAGCTCTGCTGAAACCTTGTAACCTGGATAGAAGGGAATGAAAGAGGGTTCCATCCTCTGACTGCAGAAGAGCGTTCCTACATACAATTTGGTTTCCCTTTCTGGGCACAGGGTCCAAGATTGTGCCTTAGGATCTGTACTATGGGGAGGGAATAACAGATACCTTGGAATGCCAACTTTATTTACACATTTATTTATTTTTTCCACTGGGTTTTGTTGGCTTGGGGAGTTAGGATTATATTATTTCCTACCTATAATCATTACAGAAGTCAACAAATGAGTACTGGGTTAATATATTACATTACTTTACATTGGTGTTTTAATATCAGCCGAATGTGCCAGTGTTATAATATTTACCCCTCTACTATCTATCACTCAAATTTCTGTCTACACAAGATCAAATGCCAAACTATTTTGCATCTCCACAGTTCTTGAATTCTATTCCAACTTCATGCCCAAAGGTTCTTATTTTGCTATCACCATCCTTGGCTTTCCTCTGATGGGTTTTGAAGGAAGAAAGGAAGGAAGGAGAATGAACCCTTTGTCTCGTTTTTAATTGCAAATGGGCTTTACTAGTACTTGAGCTAGCAGCTTGCTGTACTGTGGAAAGTCTCTGGAGCTATCAGTGGTCGTAGACTAATAGCAACCAGATTGGCAGCATGAGCAGCATGCTCCTACGTTCGATAAAACGAACACTAGCGACTGCGGTTAGAAGACAGAAGACCCAGCAGGGACACTAGCACATTTCTCTTTCTTTTGTAGAATAATTTTGTTTTGTTTTAAATAATCCTGAGGATTCATTTAATGGTACAGGCAGAAACCAGAAGAATCAGACCCAGAGATCAAACTTCCAAGGGTGGGCCAGTTATGGAGAGTGGAAAAGGTGCACAAATTTATGTTTTTAGTGGGTATGATTTTATTTCTTTTAATGTTCTTATGCCTGCAAAACAATTTATTGTCAATTAGGAAAAGTCCTTATGTTCAACACACACTTCTTACTAGAGCATAACATATATGTTAATCTGATTTAAAACTACAAAAAGCAAGGGAATTCTCAATTAAGTATGACACTACCTCCTTAACTCAGCCCTGTTATGCCTCAGTATTATAGTATGTAAGGTAAATAAGATCATTCATTATTTGGATCATTAGAGCATGATGTTCTCTGTACAGAGTTCCTAAATGTTCTAGCTTTATTTAACTCATGCCCTTAACAATACTGCAAAGCATTTATTCTGTGGCTATATTTAATTTGTATTTTTTAATTATGTTTTGTTTTAACAGTGAAATTTTTAAAATTTAAAGTTTAAAATACTGACAGACCTGTTGGTAACTGGGCCTTGGCCCAGACAAGCACTGCTATTCCATGATGCAGATCCTTGACAAAAAAAGACAATAAGGGCCCCTTGCAAACCACTATAGTCTGCAATGTGAGAAGTATTTTGGGACTTTTTACAATCAAAGAGTTAAATACTCTTTATTCCCTATATTGCTGTACATGGATTATTGACTGAACACAGTGTTATGGTCTCTTGTGTAAGTATATATTTAGGTACTTCTGAAACTGTATATGATGGATGCTTCAGCATGCCTGATAGTAACATGATTTACTGTAATGTCTTCTTTGAAGCCATCACTATTTATTGCAACACAGTCTAGTTGGGAGTTTTAAATCTGTGACTACTTACCATCTTAGTACATGGAACTCTGACACAATGAACCAGAAGGAACTTTTGCAGTCTATTATGTCAAGGATCACTTAGAGAGAGTTCTTAACTAGCTGGCACTTCACTGACACAATGGATCTTAACTCCTTTAGAGCCCTTAGCTCTATCGCTAGTGTAGATGCTATGCGCTAATATCTGTTCCATATACAATGAATCCTAGGAAGGTTTATTAAAAGAAAAATAATGAGCATGTATGAGAAAAAAAGATTTCCAAATGGCCCTACTGTTCACCCTTTTTATGTATCTTTGACTGTTTTCATTAATGACCAGCTTCTCTGATTCAAGAAAAAAAGTGATTCAAGACACATATTAACACAAATGCTGCATATCAAGGAGAAGTATGCCTCCATTCTTGGAAGCATATATAAAACTCAAATTTCCCTTCATGTATGATTTGATTTTAATGGTTTTAGAGGAAAGCAAATGATAAAACTATTCTGAAAGCAAAATAATATTCCTTGGGAGCTGTAAGCAAACATGAAAACACTGATGATAAAAAACTAACAAGCACTGCAGTATTTTTTTTGCTTAGCTGAGCTATTTTTAGCTGCTTTACTAAGTATCTGTTTTTCCTAACATCATAAAATAACCTTCCACCTCCCTCTAAAATGTGGGTATCTAAACACAGCACAATGTGAACAAAAGTCAGATGACCTCATGACATGAAATGCAGCCATAGCCTCAACTTGCCTTGGTGCTTAATTAGCTTCCCTTAGATACTTACAAAAATAAATCTGTGTCAGGTTTCATAATGATAAGTTTTGAGGCTACAGTGTGAAGAATAAGATATTTGAAAAATAATCACAAAAGCCATTTTAAAATAAAAGAATTTCAATCTTTTGAACACAGTAGTCCAGATTCTCAGTTGGTATAAATTGGTGTAACTAAATGGAAGTCACTTCACTGGAGTTACTCTGATTCATACTAGCTGAGTATTTGGTCCAACAAGTTTGAATCACGAGATTTATTCTTTGCATCTTACTCACATTATCTACTTTCATTAGTATAAGTATAACTGATAAAACTGATAAGTTAAAAATGCGATAAGAGAAAAAAAAGTGTTGATTTCACCAGCAATTTGCTGAAATAGCAAAATGTATATTGTGTGAAAAATAAATATAATACTATATGTGGTATCCTAAAGTGTAATGAACTAAGATTCTCTCTCACACTCACACACACACACACACACACACCCTCCATTCATCTCAGGGTGTGGGTCTACGATATATAAAATTGTAACTAATATGATACAAACTGGATGAATAATTAAATAAGCAGATAGACTTTTTTCAAATACACCCAGTCTTTGATGCTTCATCTATTCAGTTTATTTGTTCATGCTCATAAGCAATATACAAATAGGGGGAATCCACAAATGCAGGATTTTAAAATGTGCCCATTTAACCCTGCCCTGTTCTGCATTTTTATGTCCTTAAAGATGAAACACTTGGTAGCAAAATTCATAGACAAGCTATAAACAGAAGGAGGGTACAGCTTTAAATAATTATGTCAAAGAAATGACAACTGTGCTCTTTACAGGAGCAGGGATGAATAATTACAAAGCTGGGACATAATTAAGCAATTTTGACTGTCGTATTCTTAAGCTGTCGTTCTGATGTGAAGTGCTGTCATGCCCAGCAACACACTTCACACTGGACAGGCATCTTCCACTTTGATCTACACTTATGCCAATGAAATGAGGTCACAGTCTGGTCATTAAATGAGGCTTCCTCATCTGGCTCAATGCCCCTTATCCAGCCAGGCTTACAAGATTTTTATTAAAATCAAGCATGATACAACGTTCAATATTTTGACAGAGGAAAATATAAACATCACAGAGTAATGAAGTTTAGCTCACTATACATGGAGAGATGGAACAGTGCATTGTAACATTAAACTGTTTTCTAATGAATGACTGCATCTCTCTATCAGACAGTCACATCGCAAACAGATGCATTTTAAACAACAAAGGATGAAATGAAGCAAAGCGCAAGAAAGTGCAGTGTCTTGTTAAAAAAAATAAAAACCAGAGACATAAATGGAAGTATAGGAATTTATACATGATAAAATATTTATGACTTTGTAAAGACTGGTGATTGCCGGATATTTCTGCATTTGTGTAAATACAAGCTGGTTGGGCGGAAATTTCCTGACTTTACTCTCATTTCTTGTATGGTTCTCAGTGGGTCATTCTGTTCTCCCAAATATTTTATGTCAAGAATAAAATGACATATCACAGCCTCTTCCAGTTTATCAATCTGCTTTTTTTGCTGAATACGTTATTCTATCTCCTGCTCATCATAATGAAAAAAATGTAACTTTAAATTTGATTTTGTTATGAAAAATAGATCTAATAGGTTCAGTGTAGATACAACACCACTCAAGAAAATATTTCCATATGGCATCTATTCAAACCCACACAACACACTCTAAATTCCACAACTACACAACACACTCTAAATTCCACTACTTGCCCCCACACAGGTCCAGTATAATCAGTTCCCTTTACCCAAAATCCTAGTTATCCAAATGCACAGTGTGCCCCCCCCCATGTAGCCCAATGTAGTTGATAACATTTCCATTCATCGAATGACCAGTCATCCAAAACTTGCAGATACCCTCCAGGCAACTGAAATGAATGGGAGCGTACTGTACATATTTGTATCTACACCCAATGGTTGCCACTAAAATGTTGTCATTCATCAATGATTATCACACCATGGTTTCTGAGGTGACACAGTTATCTCCCATTCCAAGTACTATTTTTGTGAAAACTGTGGGAAAACATTACTAGTAATGGTTTCCACTGTATTTGTATGCCCATAGTGTGTCTCCAAATATACACACACAATGCATCTACAAGCACTTCCACACTTGCAAAATATGCATAGATATTATATGCCTGAACATCCTTAAAACAGAGTAACTGTTTAATATATGTACATTCAAACCCAATTAAAGTTGCTTATTTTAAATTGGCTATTTCTACAGTATATAATTTGGTATGATGAAGATAATTCTGTAGCACACTTACAGATATTTACTCATACCATCAAAAACATTTACAAAGGTATTTTATTATGCTAGATAACCTCAGCAATTCTGTAACAGACAATTTTTTTAAAAAAAATTCAACAAGGCCACAATAACAATTAATTGGAATCCTGTGCCAAGAGAATTGTTGAAATAAATATATATATATTTTACCGTTAAGACTTAGAGGGCAACTAAATCAAAACTACACAATGGATTAAATTAGTAATACCAAGGATAAAGTTTGTATCCTATCCTGTGAGAACCAGTTTACCCTTAGCAATTGGTTTAACAGAAAAAAGAAGTGAGTACCATCCAATAAAGTGGGTACAAATTTGAACAGCTGCCACCTTCTCCTGGTCGAAATGCAAATGATTGATTTATAAATGAAGAATTTAATTGTTAACAGCATTAAAAAAAACCTTCACCAATAATGAGCTATTAAATATGAGTAGATAGAAAAAAATAATTACAAAGAGCAGATGGCATAACACAACATGATTTACACATTTCAGCTGCTGAATTTTGCAGGATTTAGTAAAGAATACTCAGTGAGGAAGCCTTTCACAAAAACTTAAAAATAAATGATTTCATTTACTACATATTGTTTTATAAAAGCTGAAATAGCTAAAGGTACTAGTAAAGAATATGTCAAACCTATGCCTGAATAAGAAGAACCGTTAGCATTTTAATAGTTATAAAATGAATCAATCTGAATTAATTTGCTATCTACTGCAATTGCAGTGGTGATAATGAATTTATCTAGTAATACCTATGCCACCAAATATAATGTAGTTCCATTGCTGCTGCACTATTATTCAGCATGATTGGAAATTTGCAATAAATTATTGATGATGTATTTTTCGAAAAGACAGCAGCATACAAAAACCTACTAGATTAAAAACTTGAAAAGAGTTTGAGATAGCTGATCATTTCATGAGATATTTGTAATGCTGAAAATACACTGAAATACTAAGGGTACTGTTATCTTGTACTGATCAATGATGCAAGAAGGCAAACTGGAAAAATTGTATCTGTATTCTGTTTGAGTCATAGGCATACGATTTGCCCAATTTTGAGGCAACTGGTATCAGAAAGCTGAAGTCTGAATCATAGATTAGAGAAACTGTCTCTCCAACATCAACAACTCTTATTAAGATGACACCACATTAAATTACATTGTATTAACTAAAGGTCAATAAACACCATAGGTGTGAGCTTTGAGATCGACATCTGTGTACAACATGCATGGTAGGGGACAAAGTGTCAGAAAAATTTCCTTCTTCTCTAACAACATATCACAGAGTTGTTATACAGCTTTAGAAAGAGCAAAAACATTCTTTTGATCCCGGAAACATGTGTTAGTTACTTAGTTATGGTGCAAACCAGCATTTCAACTATGATGCAATGACGATTGTCCATAAATCAGATTGAACAGTAAAATTCTGATCTTGGAAAAAACAGATTAAGGATTTTTTATCTCACACCTGACATAATAAGCAGTACTGTGACCTGGAAGTCCTCAGTCCTTTGCTTAGCAATAGCTTTTACCGTGCTTTCAGATTAGTTGTTTTATTGTTATTTTTCTCTGATTTGCAAAATGGTAGGCAAGTGGGATCAGTGTATGTTATCTCCATCTAGTCTCCTACCTTAGCATCCTTCGGCTTTACCACTTTCATAAAGGCACCTCGTAACAAGGCTTCCTCACGTTCCCATTTGGTTACTTTCCGAGTATCAAGAAATTTCAAGTTGGTCAATTTGTGCAAGACAAAATACCTAAAAGAAGTGACAAAGTGTTTGAATTAAAATCCACACTGACATACAAGACCATCTTCACAAATTATATGATTCAAAAAAATATACAACAGAAATGATCTCTCCTTCCCCAACCTTTCACCCACTCCCTAGAATCTAGCCTACTCTACTCTGTCTTTGGAGGAAACTGATCATATTTTTCCTTTGTGAATGCAATATTAAGTGGACCAGGGGTACACTGTTTTAGGTCTGCACACCCCAAGGATGCAGAATTGTGATGTATGGCACACTCATTAATGGGTTAAATTGGAAAAGGCAGCTGTCTGAGAAGGTAAATCAGATACAGAGAGTTTGACGATAAGCACTGCTTCCAAATTTTTTAAATTGATTTAGTGCAATGTTATCTGATATCCTGCTGGACAATTTGGGGGTAGAGTTATGTAGAAAAACCCAGAAGTTTCTCTGCCTGTTGCACAATTCAGTAATGCATAGGTCTTTATTCACAAACTCACCTTCAAACTTTTATTGTCTTTTGCTACAAATACAACAATCATCATCATTAGTGACATCGGGTAAATTGCACATTAGGGCTTTGATCCAGCTTTCCACCACATATCCTAGAAAACCTGCTACAATGAAGATAATATTCCAAAGGACACAATGATGTATGCTGTGCATCAAAGGGCATCATTTAAGAGTCTCATTAAACAGACGACTTTATCTAGAGACGGTACTGAGCAATATAATTTGGATCTAGCTTCAAGATTGGAATTTTGACCCAGCCACAGTTTGGAGACATGGTTCCAGTTTTGTCTTGTTACAGAGATGGTCCCCTATTCATAAAATGTGGATCCTGGCTCAGGTGTAGATTCTGAAGCGTGCACGCACGTGCACACAAATTTTTGACAGGTGTTCAAATTCAAAAAGTTCTTGTCCAGACCCATTGCTCGTTCTCTGTAATTGCATATTTTGATCAGATAACAAAAGCTTTGTTAGCTTGCAAAATACTGTTGGCTCCTTACATACAGAAGTAGAAAGCATGGCATGAATCAAAACCAAAACCAAACACACAACCGTGGAAGCTGATAATACCTAACTACTTCAAGTACCTGCTATTTACATTCAGTCAACCAGATGTGAAACAGACATTGCAAAGGGAGGAAGTGCCAGACTCTCTCTTGGCAGGGGGTGGAAAGGTGATTGATAATATTGCCCATGCCTAGCTGGCTGCTTCCCATAAACACCCAATCACTCAGTCAGTCAAACTGGTAATCATACAGATTCCCTTTGGCATTTGAAAGAACTTCCATATATCCAGAAGTGCTAGAAAAGCTTGCACAATGCATCTAACTTTATTTTAAGGAGAAAAAGAGCTTTATTATTTTAAAGGTAGGAGTTACTTTAAAATTTTCCTCAGTCATGGAATCTCCTTCACTGGAGGTTTTCAAAAAGACGCTGGATAGCATCTGTCTTGGATGGTTTAGACACAACAAATAATTGCATCTTGGTAGTGGGTTAGACTAGATGATCCTGGCAGTCCCTTCTAACCCTATGGGGTTCTATGATTAACTCAAAGAGATTCCAAATGTGTCGCAAGTTGTGAGAGCAACAGAGTTCATGCACATCACATTAATGCTTTTATTAATTATTTAACTTTTCTACACCCAGGCAAAATAAAATGCTACAAATCAGCCTTTCAGCTATATACAACTATCCTCTGAGGAAATAGCCATGTAAATTGTTAACAAGTGAATTGAATATTCTCACTGTCAAACATTACAATGGTCTACAATTTTAATATGAATCATCAGTCTATGCACTTTAATGAAATAAATAAATTATTATTAATAATAATAATAATAAACTAAGCAAGATGAGAAGTCATTTTGCTAAGCAGAATATGTCACAAAACAGACAATTTGTTCAGTTTAGCTAGATGTCAGAGATACTCCCATACTTCAGACGCCTCCCAACTTTCCTGGCTGCCTTTCCAGTCCTTTCTGACATGCTGCTGCTCCTTATCTTTCAGTGGAAGAGAATACATCCATCTTGTGTTACTGGCAGAAAAGCTCTGATGACAACAGATTCTTTCAGACGAAGACATGTACAGAAGGAAATAATATGTCAAGAGTGAAGCTCCAAATGAGTAAAGACACGCACTAAGTGTAGGGTGAGAAAAGATGAATATTCAGGTGAAGAAAACATCAGTATTAGAAAATCAGCAAATGTTTAATGATGGAATGAAAGATGCCATCAAAAAGCAGGCAGCAACAAAAATGACAACGGACTAAGACAGTACTGTCATCTTTGCTGACTTTGGATCACAGCCCTGAATGTCACTCTCTCTGTCATTTAAGGAGAGCTTAAACTTATAACAGAATTGTTTCTATAGGAGTGTTCTTCTCCTTTTCTCACCCCCCTTTTATTAAAAAAATCCCAGAATTAGGGCCTTAGCTTAAAACAACCCAAATAAAATAAACAGCTAATTGTGTCACAGGACAGAAGTATTTTCTGGATTCCTTCTGGGGCAAATGTTCTGTAGGGGATGATAAAATATAAAGGCAATCTGTAACAGACTTTAAAAAGCTATCCTGTCATTAGGAGTAAAGTATCCCAATAATGATGCAGTTTGAATAGAGCCAAAACTAAATTCCAACAGAATTTTATAGCTATAAATGCACAGATTTTTAATAAAACAATTGTTTAAGGCCAGCATATGACTCCCACAGTATATTTTAGTTAGCAATATACTTCATTTAAAGATGCAACTTCAGCCTAAATGTAACACCAATTTGCCATGAAAATTCTAGAAAAGATTACTAAACCCACGGAATGAACACTACAATATCAATTCAACCCTTGTAAATTTTATCCAGGATTATTTGTTGCACAAAATCTCTTTACTGTGATGTATTACTTAGTTACTAAGGTTATCACAGCAGTATCCTAAAGTTGCATAGTACATAAAACATTTCAGTTAACAATGCAGGGAGGTTAACTCCCACAGATAACCTACTATCAGAAGGTTAGACCAGATGACATGCCTCTGTCAGCTTCCAGGAGCTATTGATGGTTCAATCAGTTTGTTTTGAAGGTAAAGTACAACAAAAGGGCACTAAACTTATTCAAACTGTCAACAGGGACTATCTGGAATGTTGCTTGCAGGTAAGTAATTTTGGGTGTTTTAAGACTATTATCAAACACCGATGGCTGCAGAAAAAGACAGCTACTAATAACACAGAGTGCAGCTATCATAAAACACTTTATGGCAGGCACTGGGATCTATAAATTGCATGACAACTTGCAACTGCTTTAGACTTACACAACTGCCAGTTAGCGAACACCACTGAATGAAAAAATCCATCTAAATTTTACATTCTAAGTTTAGAATGTTTTGTTTTAGTTTAAGGGTTGGTTGGACTTTTTTTATGATCATTTTGAAACTTAGCACTGCTGCGGATGCCCTGAGACTGCAGTTGTGGGACTTAACGTCTTTGCAGTAGTGTGAAAGAAGGTTATTATCTGTAGTGACGAGGCACAAGTGGTGAGCTCTGGAGAGAGGAAAAAAGCAGGGAAGCTAAGACAGTGTGTAAAGACCCATTTATCTCTGCCCGTGAGCCTCTTTTTTGGTCCACGGTGGACTAAAGAAACTGACTGACTATGCAAGGAAACTATCATCATCTTTTTTCGCCCGCCCGCCAAATGTGTTAGGAAAATAAACTAACAAAGGGGACCAAATACAAAACAGAAGTCTAGATCACTCGTAGGTGGAGGGAAAAAACCAACAGCACTGAATGCTGCATTTCATGTTATTTCAGCTTTAAATAAGTGGAAATGACAATATGGATTAACAATTCATTTACCAATTTTGTACATCTTCCATGTGATTAAGTTTGTTTTAACAATTTTTACACAGACCTGTCAAGACACTAGGGTGACATTTTCAAAGGGATGCACGGATTGGTAATTCAGTTATACACCATCACCACCAATGTCAACGAAAGTTGGGGAGGCAGATCTCCATAAAACACTCCAGAGAGGTATTGAGGTCAGAGTAATGTACCCAGAATGAAGAAGATGTGAGTTCTAATACTGTGTTTATATAAACCAACATGCACACTTACAAACACTGAATAAACAAATAATAATAGTGTCGCCAATACTGGCTTGCTCTGCAGTCTTAGACAAGTCACAGAATTTCTATCTCAGTTTCCTCATTTGTGAAATGGGGGTAACAACATTTAGCTACCTTGCAGGAGTATTGAGGGTACTAATTAAAGTGATTTGCAAATGGAAAGCTCTATGTAGCGGGTATAAACTGCAGTGTGGACAGGGAGCCATGGCCTAGGCAAGTAGAGCAAAATGCCCTACATGCCTGAACCCCTAGGGTATAACCCTATACAGCTCTCTACATGCCCAAGTAGTGCCACCCACATCTACCAGAGTCTTTCCCCGCCACAGTGAAAGGCTTCAGTGAGGGGAAGTAGTGGGACAAGGTTCTGGAAGCAGGGAAAGGTTCTGACAGGCAGGAGCTGCCAGAGCCTTTCACTCCCAAGCAGAGCTACACAACACAGTGGCAAGCATGGACATAGCCTGCCTTTCATTGCAGCATGCAGCTCTGTGTGTAGTGGCTGGACTCTAAATGCTGTACATATGGCCTGTGTTTTGCAGCCTCAGAACAGACAAGAGCCACCGTTCACCGAATCTTGGGAGAGGATCTGATATTTAAATAAATAAGAGATTCCAGTCTCAGATGGAATTGGGCAAGAGGTTCTCGCAGGAACACCTGGCAGGAAAGTAAGGAAAGCTGGTTTAAACATTCCCAGGGAACAGTGGGGTCCTGATCCAAAATTCATTGAATCATCCATGCGTGTGGCACTAAATAACTATCATGTGTTAGTTTATACTTTATATTATTTGGAGGTCCATTTCATTAACTGTTTAATTTTAAGGGTCAGAATTCATTGCTAGGCATTAACACATTGTTCATTAGTACTATTGGCAGTTCTAGGAAATCTCTGTTCCAGAGTCAAGGAGTCCATAAGAAGAAAAGTGTCACAACGTCATAGCATCTGGACTCGTGTGTGGATGTAGTCTCATTGATCATCTCCCATGGTAAAGAAGACACAATTCGGAGAATATGCTGGGCTGTATGGCACTGGAAGAGAACAGCATCACTCTTGAGCCACACTAACAGGAAAGCTACAGAATGCCAAAGAAGTTGCCTATGGGATCTTTGACTCTCCCCTTACTCTATAGGAGAAGTGCCTACATAGGAACATACATAATAGACAGAAAAACTGTGCCACTGAGCCTGTGATGAAGGAACAGAGCAAAGGTTAAATTATATAAAGGCCCTTATTTTTCTTTTCTCTTATTTTAAAAAAAATGTATATTATGCTGAAAACACTTAAATTCTCAGCACAAAATTCATTTTGGTTTGCAGGATAGAGAGTTGTGAATCCAGAAAAATCTAGCGTTCCTAGTACCATCTGTGCAACAAACTAGATGGGCATGGTTTTGGATTAAGAACATTTCAACATCTTCATTTTTATGGAAAACTTTCTGTAATTGCACTACTATATTTTTCCCTCAAGCCCTAATAGTTTGAAGGCAAATGAATGAACATAACCTCACTTGCAGGATTAGAGGGCCTGAGTCTGCTCTCAGTTACACTGGTGTAAACTGAGAGTAATACAACTGAAGTGAATTATTTTACACTATTGGAAAACTGGTGAGAGAACAGAATCAAACCCAGAAGGAATGAATGGTTGGCTTAAAGGCAATGGCCTAGATTGTCTATTGAGATCTGGCTCATTGGCCTCTATTGTGACTCTCATGTGGGAGTTATGGAGGTTCATTTAATGTTTGATTAGCATTGTTTGCTGTAATTTTCTCTCTCCAGACAGGGTTGAAATGACAACGCCTTGGGTGAAAGGCAAAATAGCAACATCAATAATAAGATGAGTAGTATTAGTCTAGGCCTGTTTGCACCTGTTAATAGTTCATTATCCTTAGGAACAAGGTTTCCTCTCTCTCCCCCCTTCTGAAATACGTATGTGTGGAGTTTATATTATTTATAAAATACAATAAGCAAAAAAATTAAAAGAGTAAGGAGAATGACTGACAAGAAGGCTGAAAATCTCACAGGAAGAGCTAGAATTTTGCAGGACCACATGTACAGATTTTGAGCAGCTGATTTAGCTCAACAAGCTAATCCATACAAAACATATGAACTTCTTTTCTTATAGTTGTATCTTAAGAGGATTCTATAAGGTTATCACCATTTGCTCCTCTCTGCCAAAGATAGCATATGTTCTTTTAAAGCTAATTTAAAATAAACTCAGGCATTTGTTTCCACTTGCCTTTGTTTCCATGTCAACAGTGCTATTAATGAATGCACCATCCCAGGAAATGTCAATAAGGAGCAAAGAAGAATGAACAAGCACTAAAACTTCACACATGGCACACACCCTTCACAATTATCTCACTTTAATGAAAATAGGTGAGGTCACCTACAGCATTAACAAATGCTTGGTAACACATTCAGACCAAGATGATTTTTCACAGTTCAATAACAACATGTTTGAAGTTTTCACTGCAAACAATACACCCACAGGAGAGACCAAGTGGGGGTACAAGAGAAGCAACCAGCAATTATTGTATTGACTTCTGTTACTTTGATCTCTGGGTCATGACCTTTGCTTTCTTGCAATCTTCAAAGTAGAGATTGTAGATGCGGTTATTTAGAATGCATACTGGTTTTCAAGCCACTTTTTTCTGTTTCCTTTTTGGACTAGAATGTTTTCTGGCCTTCCTACCTCCCCTATATTTTAATAGACTGCTCTTAACTCCCAGTTATCGCACACATACCCATAAGATGGTCTTTTTTCTTCTCAAAGCATTAAAGAAATTATTTCTTGAAATAAAGTCATGCAAAAATGTAACAGTGGCAAACAAACATTTTAAACTATAGCATTTCACACAAAAAGGAAACTGAACACACATTTTAAAATATACATAATATTCACAAAAACAAAAAGTTTCTCATAGTATTTTCAATAGTGCTAGTAGAGAAATAGCTTGTTTTCCTAAAAATTCAACAAAAACCGAAAAAAATTACAAAAACCGTTTTTAAACACATTCAACACCATGGATCTCAGAAAATCAGGGCTTTGTTAAAATAATAACTTTGTATGTAAATTTATGTATATAACATCCCTATATGCATTTAAATGATTTTTTAAAAATTACATTAAAATTCATTTTTTAATTTATGCTACTAACAACACTTTAGATAAGTAACACTGAAAAGCTTAAAAATCTATTTGACTTTTCACCACTAGCTCAGGTTTTTGCAGGGTTTTATTTGGTTTAGTTTTTTCCTCTCTGCATTTCCATCCAGCTTGTTACAACAAAAATAGCTGATAATACCTTGATTTTTAACCACTTACTTTCTGGTTCTCACACATCTGTAGGATTCAGCAATATCAAGGTTGCAAGTACCAGAAGGTTTGAAGTCAAAACAAAAGGCTCCAAAGTGTGTGGTTTTTTGTTTTTGTTTTTTAAATTTCATACAGGTTTTGTGAAACTTTTTACTTAAAAAAAAAAAAAAAAAATTTTAAAGCCCAATTTTAAAAGGCTCCGAGTCCTAAGAAACTAATTACCCTGAACTCTAGTAGACTTGAATGGAGGTGAGTATACTGTGCACCTTGCAAGGTTTGCCCCTTCAAATTTGGTCCTCAACTACCTGACCGCAAACCTTTAATCAAAACTTTGAAACTCTCCCCTACCCATGTAGATACCCATTCAATATTCTTCCTAAAATAGTAGCCATAGTAAGTATATATACCAAAACCTTTTGATAATAATACTGTATGGTACGCTCTAAGGATATGTGTATGCTGCAATTAGACATCTGCGCTCACTCGGACACATGGGGCTCGGGCTAAGGGTCTGTTTAACTGCGGGGTAGACATTAGGGTTTGGGCTTGAGACTGGGCTCCAGGCCCCTGCATGGTGGAAGGGTCCCAGAGCTTGGGCTGCAGCCTGAACCCAAATATCTACATGGCAATTAAACAGCCCCTTACCCCAAACCCCACGAGCTGAGTCAGCTGGCATGGGCCAGCCACAGGTGTCTAATTGTTGTGTAGACATGCATTAAAGGGCTTATCTACACAATGCCACAGTCCAGACTATGGGGATGTCAACTGCAGAATGGTCTGACGTGCTCTAACTGCCCTGTGTAGCCCTCGCTGGTGTGCATTAAAAGTTCCTGAGTTCACGCTGATGTAGTCCCATTTCAAACAGGACTACATTAACATGAAGCAAGTACTTTTTAGTTCTCACCAGCAGGGTTGACACAGGGCATTTAGAGCATGACACTTTAGAGCACTCTACAACTCACATCCCTGTAGGTCAGACTACGGCGCCATGTAGACAAGCCTACTTTACAAGATATATTTCCCTACTTTATGGGAAAGTACCATGAAGTTTGCATTTCAGCTGCAGAGCTATGTTATTTAACTAATGAGCAGGCTATTCATTTTCAAACTGGTTAATTAAAACTGTTTTTATAGAAGCAAAAGTGCCCAAAAAATCTGAAAGGGGGGCAAAAAGCATAAATGTTGCCGTTTTCAACAGACAGATAAATCCAGTCACTTCACATTTCTGACACAGTGGTTTGCCATAATGTGACCTAAAACTACCCTGACCTCATAGAAATCAACATTTTGCACTGAAATGAAACAACAGACATGCTGTTTTGATGTATGGCTGTATGACATATTATAAATATTACATCAGAGATTGTCAATCAATAATATTTTTTTCAGACAGCACTAAATGAACCATGGGTTCTTGCCTCTGAATGGCTCTTTTAAGGTACTACTTTTGCTTAAATGATTAATAGGAGACACATTGTCAGAAAGTGTACTTAAAGTGAAAAACAGTAAACCGTAGAAATATCCTTCATTTTTAAGCAATTCTCTAGTGAAAATGTCACATAAATTTACATAGAGACAGCACTATCGGGCTTTTTGTAAACTGGGTATTAGGCATACCTTCTATGTCAGGGTGAAAGTGATGGGAAAATATTTTATAAAATCTAGGCCACGTTACTTAGTGAAAACCAAGATGCCACAGCTATGCTGAATTCAAAAGTACGATTGTTTGAAGTTAACATCTTTAGGCTAAAGATACACTGGAAACTATTCTCAAAAGTTGGGAGTACTGAATATAGAATGTTCATACCCAAAAGAACTGTGCCGCTGCCAACTCCACAAGCAAAATTTCAACCACTTACAGTATTAGCAATAAGCCACTGCTTCCAATCCATGCCCCTTCCAAACAAACCTCCTTTCAGATCTCCTATTTTTTCGACTACATGTTTTTAACTATACATCCTACATAAGGCTTTTGATTGTGTAAAAATATAATCAATATTTGATTTTATAAATGAACATCTTAGAAGACCTACTGAAGAATAAGCTCAGTTTCTCACTTGAGTAGATAGCTTACGGGCCATCCTTTTTGACTCTTGTTTAAGGCTTTGTCTACACTACAGAGTTTTGTCGACGCAAGTTATGCTGACAATCAAGAAGCGCTATAATTACATCACTTGTGCCTGTTCACACAGCGCTCCTTCTGTCAGCAGAGCGCGTTCACAGTTGGTCCTCTAGCATCAACAGTGAGATCACTGCACTGTGGGTAGCTATCCTACTGTGCAACTCGCCACCTTCTGCAGCTAGGACTTGTGGGAAGGTGGAGTAGATCGCAGTGCATCATGGGTGCGGGCTCAATGTCCTCTGATGTAGTTTTTTCTGTCCCGTCATTCCATGGGTTTCTGACCTCATTTCGTGGCATTTTTCAATGGCCCCTGTTTACCGTGCACATGCCATATCTGTCTGAAAGGATGGATCCTGCACTGCTTTCCAATGCTGTGGTCACTGTTATGAGCACATCGCGGCAGGTCATGCAGTATATATCGAGCTCCCAATCTGAACAGGAATCCAAGGTGCCTGACCGCTGTGTGCCATGGAAAGAAACAATGCCAGATTGCTTTTGGCATTCACGGAGCAGCTGCACATGGTGGACCATCGCTTTTAGGTATGGGAAACAAGCACCGAGTGCTGGGATCACATCGTTATGCAGGTCTGGGATGACAAGCAGTGGCTGCAGAACTGGAACTGTGTGTGGAGCTCGCCTCAGCACTGTGGTGCAAGGACACCAAAATGAGAACTGCCCTCTCAGTGGAGAATTGCGTGGCAATCGTCGTGTGGAAGCTGGCAACTCAAGACTGCTACCGGTCAGTCGCAAATCAGTTGGGAAGTCCACTGTTGGCACTGTGTTATCACAAGTGTGCAGAGTCATTAATCTCATTCTGCTATGAATGACTGACTCTTGAAAATGTGCATGAAATCGTGGATGGCTTTGCAGCAAAAGGATTCCCTAACTGCAGCGGTACAATAGATGGCATGCATATCCCAGTTTTGGCCCGGGACCATCTTGCAACAGAGATCATCAATAGAAAGGGGTACATTTCCCTATCATATGGTATTGCAGGTACCTGTGGATCACTGTCGGCATTTCACTGACATCAATGCGGGGTGGTCGGGGAAGGTGCATGACGCACGCATCTTCAGGAACACTGGCCTGTACAGAAAGCTGCAAGCAGGGACTTTCTTTCCAGACCAGAAGATATTAATGGGGGATGTTGAAATGCCCATAGTGATCCTGGGAGACTCTGAGTACCACTTACTCCCATGGCTCCTGAAACCTTATACGAGAAACCTGAACAGCAGCAAAGAACGCTTCAACAACTGGTTGAGCAAGTGCCCAATGACTGTAGACCATGCATTTGTCAGATTTGGCTGGCACAGCCTTTATGGGAGGTTAGATTTAAATGAGGAAAATATTCCCATGATCATAGCTGCCTGCTGTGTGCTCCATAATATTTGTGAGGCTAACGGCGGAAAGTTCCTCCCTGGGTGAAGCGCAGAGTTTGATCAACCAGATATCAGGGCTATTAGAGGGGAGCAACGGGGGGGCTATTAAAATCAGGGAAACCTTGAGGCACCATTTTGATGATGAACACCAGTAAGGTGTTTTTCTAAACAGCACTGTGCCATGCTTTTGTTTACTTGTCACCTCTTATGAAAATTTGGATGATTCCTGACCATAATTCGTACTCTGCAATTGAGTGAATTGCCACTGTGTATCAATTTCAGCAGCAACCGCCATGCGTAGGAGAAAATAAAGATTGCTTATCTTTCAGACACAATGTTTTTATTAAACAATTAACAACACACAAAATGCTGGGTGGAAAGGGAGAAAACAGGGAAGGGCAGTGTGAGCTCTCATAGTTGTGTGTAAGTCCAAAGGCGTAGAGTGAACAGGATACCGAGACGGGTCAGGAAGTTGGAAAGAATATATGGGAGGAGTTTGGGGATGGCACGGTAAGCAGTTCTGTATTGGCTGTGAGGGTGTGGGGGGCAAGCATGCATGAATTCAGTCTGCAGCATTATTAGGGACTAAAACAGTTCTGTTTGCTCCTCTATGGCTTTTATCATCTACTTCTATCCCGCTAAAATTCACTTCTGGTTATCCCTCCTCTCCTGCTTATATAACCATTCACAGTGTCTACACTGACACTTTGTCAATATAACTTTTCCACAAAAAGCTCCACACCTTTCGCTGAGGTGGTTTTATTTTTTTGGCAAAGCAGGAGAGTTTTGTCAGCGGGAGGAGCATTTTAGTTTATACACCTCCTCTGTTTTTTTGACGAAAGCTGAATTTGTCAACAAAACTCTGTAGTGTACATCAGGACTTACTCAGAGAGAGCCATTTTCAGTCAGCTAATGTGGAAAATGCCAGTATCCTTGGTTTGAAATCCTGTATCATATTTGACTGGGGAAAAGAAATGCAAATGACATCAAATAGAATTGTATTATAATAGCATCTCACTGACAGAAGGCAGCAGCTATGAAAAATGACGTCACTTCAGCAGGCATTCCACAGAGTCTTGGATCTATATTCAATCACCATGATGACCAACGACAATTCATCTTTATATTAGGTTTTGTTCTTCAAAAAAACCAAAAACAAACCCATTTGCATATAGCTAATTCCCAAATACATTTCGGTAGGGCTACACTCAAGAGGGGACACTTTACAAGGCTTCATTTCCAAGTGGTTCTATGTTAATTGCCCAACTACCTTTTGTCTAACTCTGCTCATGAAAACACATTTAAATGCCACATGGATATTTTGCTTATTTTAAAACCCATAGTTTGACCCTAAACACGGACTGCTCTGTCTCTGAGCAAAGAAGTGTGATACCTAAAGAAGTGCCTTCTCTGTATTCTTAATTGATTTATTTTAAAGTATGTTGAAAGAAACAAGTTCTCAATTCTTTTGCAGGAAAAAAGAACGTAGATCTACCAAAAGCTAATGATTTCAATAGCCAGATTCTGCCACCCTTACATCCTGACTCT
This sequence comes from Emydura macquarii macquarii, assembly GCF_026122565.2. Lineage (NCBI taxonomy): Eukaryota > Metazoa > Chordata > Testudines > Chelidae > Emydura > Emydura macquarii. Next base: position 9,399,370 of record NW_027130204.1, on the reverse strand, counting down.
GGCCTAGACTAAAGAGAGCATGGAAGCTCACAATTAAGGTCACCTCTATTCACGAAAGCACTTAAGAAGATGTTTCACTTTAAGCATGTACCTAACTGTCATTGACTTCAATGGGACTTACTAAGCACATGCTTACGTGCCTTCCTCAACTGGCCCCCAATAATTCCACTGAAATCAAAGGGATTATTCAAATACTAAGGCCTTGTCTATACCAGCAAGATAAGACGAATTATGTTAGGCCGACTTACATCCACCACATTAATTACTGTGATGGCTGATGTCCACACAACCCTCCTTGGGTCGGTGGTCCGCGTCCTCACCAGAAGCGCTTCCACTGAACTAAGAGGGGCAGCGTGGGGAGGTGAGAGCTCGGTCTTTCAGCTCTGCTGGCAGCTCCCTGTGGGGAGCTCGGCTGTCCCACACGCTCCTGCCGGGCTGCCCTCCCTTCCCCTCACCTCTCCACTCCCAGCTCCCAGCTGGGAGAAGGGTCCAGCCACCCAGCTCTCTAGGGAAGCGGGGGGCAGCTGGGCTCTAGAATCACAAGAATGACAGCCAACAGCCGATGTAAGGAACGCAGTGTCTACACTGACATAAGCCCTATGCCTCTCATTGAGGTGGCTTTATTATGTTTGACATAGCAGGGGAGTTGCATCGGTGGAAGGTGTGTGTACACCTCCATTGTTTTGTCAACAAAACTCTATAGTGTAGACAAAGCCTAAGACGCTTACACACAGCAGAATCTGGCCCCAAGGGAGTAATCTCAGTCTAAAGAGTATGGGAAGACTTGTTATTTTGGGAAATGCCCTTGTTTTATCCATCTGACTCCATCCAGCATTAAGAAATAGATGCATCTCATCATATCGGGAAGTTAAGATACTAACCTGTACCTCTGGTAGTCATCCTCATCCTTGTCCTTGCTGACCAGTTCATTTGGACAAGCCATATTTCCTAGTAAACTGAGGTATTCCAAGGAGGGCGCCACATCAGATAAGTGATCCAGCAGGCTTTCTAAATCTGTTATGTGTCAAAAATTGTGGATTAAGGATTCAACGACATTAATGAAAAAAGCATTTATAGTTGCACCACCACTGATTTAAAAATATATTTCAATAACTGGCAATCAAATTTACTATGGCCTTCAGGAAAATGTCATATTAATTATTACAAAGACAAATGGGGCTAAATTTAAGTCAGTTTTTTGGCACAGATCGAAAGAATTTGGCTATTTTGTCAGTCTTTTCTCCTGTTTTTCCTAGGTGGCTCACTGCAGAATATGAAAACTTTGACAAATTGATGAATGCTTTGTGGTAAAATGGTTAGCAATTTCTGGAGCCATGAAACTCTTCCAACATGGAAAGAAATAGTTATTTTTCACAGCACGTTCATCACTAATACATCCATTGGAAAATGAATTTTTTTTAAAAAAGAATCAAACCACAACAACCCACTTTCACTACAAGAATAGAAATGCTTTGAGTGCCACAGCAACACATTGATAATGACACAGTTAGTATACATGAATAAATGCTTCACTGAAAGCAACTTAAAGATCTCATTGTTACAACATGTACAGTACTACATATGTGAGGTATACATCATATACCAAGTGGAATAAACTTTGGAAATACCATCCAAATGGCTATATAGTTGGATGTTGATCAGGCTTTCCAAATTAAGTGTATTCCTCAGTACATAAATAATATAACCTTGGTTACAATAAACTGATTTAAAAAATGAGATTTAAATATCCACTGTAAACCACTGCAAGATGGGAACTGTAAGTTAGATTTAAGCAGCTGAACTGGTGCTGGGGTGTTGACTGAACAAAGAAAAAATATTCATCTTGCTAAAGAAAAAGGTTAAAGTCAATCCTTAAAAGATTATATATAATCTTATTTATTTCAATTATATACATGGAACGTGCAGATTATCAGAAAAGCTGTATGAACATATATATTATTTTTACATTTAAAAATTAACTGCCTTAGATAGTGGTAAGAATTATTCTAAAATCATACAAGGGCAATTCAGTGTTCTGTTCTCATTCACTCCCGTTACTATAGACAACCAGTTTTTAAAAAATAATCCTCAATTCACTTTTCTTGCTATTACTTATACTTGATTTATGTTTTTGTGTTATCTTTGTTATTTTTAGCTGATGGAATTTATTTTATTTCTTCACCCTATTATCTTAGGGGCAGTAGTAGTGGGGCACAAAAACTCCTAGAACTCCTTTTGTTGTAAATTTAATTTCTATTTTACTTCTCATGTGTATAAAAGCTCCTGCTGATAATTATCAATTAAGAATTTTTGTATGTTTAAAGCCATGACCTCTATATTTCTATTTATGTTCTTTTTCCATACACACTTATGTATCCTCAAATACTCTGCATAAGATTGTAGGAAAAATAGCTAGAGAGAGAAAATTAAGTAAGACGACAAGGGTGCCACTTTTTAACATGATATAGCAGAATTAAGCCACAATATGGAGGATTATGTTAAAGCTATAAAGTCAGATTCAGCAACCATAAAAAAAATTAAAAAAAAAAAATCAGTGGAAAGTAGACTTGATATCTCAAGTTTAGTAAGGCTTTTGACACAGTACCATGACACTTACATACTCAAACTAGGCAATGTGGTCTAGATTAAATTATTATAAAGTGGGTACACGACTGGTTGAAAGACCATATTCAAAGAATAGTTATCTATGTTTTGTTATCAAATTGGGAAAGCTTATCTAGTGGGGTTCTACAGATGTTAGTCCTGGATCTGGTACTATTCAATATTTTCATTAACGACTCAGATAATGGTGTGGAGAGTATGCTTATAAAATTTGGAGATGCCACTAAACTGGGAGGGGTTGCAAGCATGTTGGAGGACAGGATTAAAATTCAAAACAACCTTGACAAATTAGAGAATTTGTCTGAAATCTACAAGGTGAAATTCAATAAAGACAAGTGCAAAATACTTTAATTTAGAACAAAAAATCAAAATGCCCAACTATAAAATGGGGAATAGCCAGCTAGGTGATAGTACTATTATAAAGAATCTGGGAATTACATTAGATCACAAACTGAATATGAGTCAACAATGTGATGTAGTTGTCAAAAAGGCTAACATCATTCTGGGGTCTTCATATATGTTAAGGGCTGTTATAAGGAGGACAGTGACAGGGCTGGACAAACAGCTGCCAGGTATGGTCTAGGTTTACTTGGTCCTGCCTTAGAACAGGGGGCTGGACTTGATGACCTCTCAGGATCGCTGCCACCCATAACTTTTCTGATTTAGAGATTTTAATTTTGCATGTGAAAGTCTGGGCAAGCATGAAGAGAATCATACACAGATTCAGTTGGCAGCCAGTTTTATGTGAAGTTTCACCACATTCTTTATTGAGACATTCATTATTAGCAGTCTTTAATTCACCCTGTTCCAGTGGAATGGATAATGGTATCCTATGGATTTTTTTTTTAATTTTAATTTTATTTTATTTACAACAATAACGTATGTTTTCATGATGTTTTACAGAAACATGGAGTAAGACAGGTTCCCTGGCCTAAGAAAACCCCTTAAAAACTACTTATTTACAGAAAAGTTAAAGCTTTGTGGATATTTTGGACAGTAACAAGCAACATATGGCTGTAACACTTCAAAACAAATGTGTGGAATAGGATGGTAAAATTTGAATGCCAGAATCATTTATGTTAGCATCTGAGATCAAGTCATTACTAAAATGATTATGCCTTAGTTCATTAGCTGAACTTCTGCTCTCTAGGACTCTAACTGCTGCACCTCCACCCCCAAAAAATGAATAAATAGCCATGAGCTCATCACAGGTACAAATTCCTCCCAGAACTAGGAGGCCTGTCCATCCACAATCACAGATTATTCGTTGCACAGTATGATGAAGTTACGTCGAAGCTTTCTTGTGATTAAGTGCTTCCCTGAAATGAATCATTGTTCATGATGCCTCAAGTGCACTGTTTCATTAATTTGCATATCTTGTGCTTATTACAAAAGATCAACACTAGGCCACCAAAATAATGTATCGAAATATCTATATGGCTGTGCTGAGAACAAACAAAGTAAGTAGAGTCAGAGCTGGGAATGAAAATCCATTCTCAACTTCCCCATTGTGGTTTCTTATTGCAGTCCAGAGGGTGTCATCATGGTGTGATCTGAACCAAAGAGCAGCAAAATCCTTCTATAGCACTTAAGATCACAATTTTAGCTCTGCTCTCTGCGGAAAGTAAATCCACCATTAAATCAATGGACACTATTGGAGATTTTTTTTAAATGTTTTTTTAAAAGAGTAGACATGGTGCTGGACTGATGGAGATTTTTTATTTTTATGTACATTTGGACTATTTAGATATTTGACTACCTACCGTGTGTAGCCTACAGATGTGAATGTCACAGCCTCCATCATTTGAAATCTGTTTTTAAAATATCTCAGCTGTGTCAATTAAGATGCCCCAGAAAGAATTGACTGATCTCCTTTTCACTAGTATCATCAATCATAACAACAGTTTATGGTGTTCCTAAGGACACTTACCAAAATATAAATCCTCACCAATAAAGACATCATTATTTGCCCTTATTTATTCAAATTAGTTAAAGATATCACAACTGCCAGCCCACACTAAATGCACAGACTTATAAATGTGTATACCTCCCTATTCCACCCATTTAATTTATTTACACACACACACAAGGCATACTTAAAAGGTTTATTCTAGATCTTGAGATATTCCTGGCTCCTCAAATATTCCCCACTTGAAAAATGGGGAATATCACTAGAATGAGTAATGTCTCTAAAGCTAGACCAAACCGTTTAATGTCTGCTCATTGTGCATATATTGACATAGGGTATGTACACACTGACAACGGCAAATCCCGTTCAATCAAGTCGATTAAATTAAACCACCTCCTCAAAAGGCATAGCGTTGCGTCAACAGGAATGCATTTACTGTCAGCGCACTGCAGTGGAGACGGCGCACTACAGGGAAGTTAGGTAGTCGACGGGAGTTACGCAAGCTACTCTACGTAGCTTGCATAACTCCCTTCGACCGTTGCCGAATTTCCTGGTAAGTGTGTACTAAGCCATAGACAAAGTATGTGCATACACCCTGTGTACCGCTCATTGTACATAAACACACATCTGCACATGAACAGATGAATAAGTCATTGGCAATTTTTTTCTACTCATAAAAATCAACACATTTCAACCGCAAAATATTGGCCATACAACTGTTCAAAAAAGTGGTGGTGAAGCAGTTCCAATGGAGGTTGCATGCACTGATAGACTGATGTCACCTTTTACAAGCTAGACACAAAAAAAATATCTATTTCCTATCTCCCTTTCACCATACTAACAAAACTGTGCTGTCTCCTATGAAAAGTCAAAGATACTTATATTCTGTTCCACCTAATTTGACTATCTAGTTTCTTTTCTGGTACCAACACCAGAGTATTTGAACACCTCCCATACTGAACAGGAGCAAGAAAAAGTTCCAAAAAAGTGGAAGCGACTTCACTCCTCCTTAAAGATTGCTGGGTCAGTACTGTGTGTGTATGTATGAGATAGAGCTCACTTTTCTTCCCCCTTTCTTTTTCTGAGTAGTTGTTACTGGAGTTACTGGAAGGGTTGGATTAAATAGTTCTGAAAGTGGCTAGGTTTGTGGTCACTTTCAACTCTGCTGGAAAGGAGCTCCACAGTATTTAAGACAGCCACCAATAAAGCTTGGTCTCTCAAATTTTAATTTGGAGACTGACAGTTTAATTGTCTCTATGAAACTCAACCGTGTGGGAGATTGCAATCACAGAGCAAGAGGCACACTTTTCGTTAGCTTGGTGCATTAAAGGAGGACCCCATAGATGAAGACAGATATCTTGATTTTTCTCATGGAAGTGTTGGACTGGAAGGAACCTCAATAGGTCATCCGGTCCAGTCCCCTTGAAGGCATCGAACTTGTCTAAGTAATCTTTAACTTGTTCTTTCCCTATTTTAGCCTCAGATCCTATCTCATTTTCATTGGCGTTCTTTATGTAAGATATCCAATAGCTACTAACCCTTTTCATGAAAACTGAAACAAAAAAATCATTTAGCACTTCTGCCATTTTCACATTTTCTGTTATTGTCTTCCCTGCCTTCCCTCATTGAGTAATTAATCTCGTTTTGTACATTGGCCTTTTTAATTTTGTCCCTATATGCCTGTATTGTCTGTTTATATTCATCCTTTGTAATCTGACCTAGTTTCCACTTTTGCAGACTTTTTTTTGGAGTTTCAGATCAACAATGATCTCCTCGTTAAGCCAGGGTGGACTCTTGCCATACTTCCTGTCTTTCCTAGTGAGATGGTTTGCTCTTGTGCACTTAATAATGTCTCTTTGAAAAACTGCCAACTTTCTTGCACTGTTTCTCTCTGCTTTCACTTGTTTTCCATGGGATCTCACCTACCAAATAAAGTCTGCCTTCTTGAAATTCATTATCTTTATTCTGCTGTTTTCCCTCCTATCATTCCTTAGACTCGTTAACTCTTATCATTTCATGATCACTTTCACCCAAGCTGCCTTCCACTTTGAAATTCTCAATCAGTTCCTCCCTATTTGTCAATATCAAATCTAGAACAGTCTCTCTCCTAGTTGCTTTCTCCTCCTTCTGGAATAAAATATGGTCTCCAATGCATTCCAAGAACTTGTTGAATAATCTGTGCCTTGCTGTATTATTTTCCCAACAAATGTCTGGATAATTAAAGTCCCCCATCACCACCAAATCCAGTGCTTTGGATGATTTTGTTAGTTGTTTAACTTCTTTCTGGTTAGGTGGTCTATAGTCGCTCCCTATCATAGCATCAGCCTTGGTTTTTTACCCCTTTTATCCTTAATTAGAGATTTTCAACCAGTCTGTCTCCTATTTCCATCTCAACCTCAGTGCACGTGTACACATCTTTGATATACAAGGCAACACCTCCTCCCTTTTTTCCCTGCCTGTCCTTCCTGAGCAAGCTGTACCCTTCTATCCAATTGTCCAATCATGTGCATTATCTGTGATGCCAGCTATGTCATAATTGTGTTTATTCACTAATATTTCTAGTTCTTCCTGTAGTATTTCCCATATTTCTTGCATTCATATACAGACATCTAAGATATTGATTTGATATCCTCTCTATGTTCCCTCTTCTCTTTCCTTTGTCCCTGATGTAATTGCCCATGATCTCCCCAGATTTGGACCCATGCTTTCCCATGATTTTTACTTACTTGAGGGTTTTTGTCTCCAGGCCCCATCAAACCCAGTTTGAAGCCCACCTTGTTATGTTAGCCAGTCCGTATCCAAAGATACTCTTCCCCTTCCTCAACAGGTGGGTACCATCTCTGCTCAGCAGTCCTTCTTCCTGGAACACCATCCTGTGGTCAAGGAAGCCAAAGCCCTTCTTGCAACATCATCTGCGCAGCCAGGCCATTTACCTCCAAGATGCATCTGGCTCTGCCTAGGCCCTATTCTTGATTGGAAGAATCGAAGAGAACACCATTTGCACCCCCAACTCCCTCATCCTTATTCCAAGAACCCTGTATTCACTTCTGATCTGCTCAGGATCATATCTCACAGTATCATTAATGCCCACATGGATGAGTAGCGTGAGGTAGTGGTCAGAGGGTTGGATGATCCTCAACAATCCCTCCATAATATCTTGGATACGGGCTCCTGGCAGGCAAAACACCTCCTGGGATGCCATGCCAGGCTGTCAGATGGGTGCCTCCATCCTTCTGAGAAGGGAGTCACTGACCACCACAACCCTATGTTTCCTCTTGGGAGTGGTGGCCACAGTCCTCCCAGCCTGGGGGTGCAGGGTACAAAACTTCTCCTCCACCTTTGGGGATGATTCATCATCATCCCTCATTGCCAGGGCAGCATAAAGGTTCTTCATAACTATGGCCAGTGGTGGGAGCAGAAGTATCCAGCAGCTAGAGTTCTGCCTGTGGCAGAGCTGTATCCTCCCTCCCCTCGTAGTGTGACAGCCGTCCTCTCTAGGTGGATAGTTTCCTCAGCATTGGAGGGCTCCATATGAATACCCATATTCTATGGCAAGCCAGTACAGTAAATGGAGCAGCGGTGTGTAATGTTTTTGGAAGCTGGTGTGCTTCAGGAGATGGGCTGCAACATTCTGGATCATTTGGACTTCCCATCTTTTAAGGTCAGTGCATTCATTCCCAAATACAATGAGCTGTGGTAATCCAGCCTGGAAATTAGAAAGGTGGGCATCACTGTTGCCAGACCTTTGTCTGACAGAACAGCCTGCGGCTTTCTTGCCAAGAGCAGATGGAAGAAGGCATATTTGGCAGCTGCATCTATATGAGCAGAAGCAGTGAGGAACCCAGAAAACTCTTAGGCTACAAACCAATTCGGCTCTTTGAAAGCAAGTACTATGGTAGTGATTAGCTCTTTCGTCCGAGCTTCAAGTCTGTCTTGTTCAGGCTTTGCTTCAACCATCTCCCTTCCAACCACCTGCTTATCTTGGCCAGGCACTAAATACTTGGGCAAATACTTGCTGTCAGAGACTGAAATGAGCCACTGCCCTTTTAGTGCACTAGCTTGAGCGGAGCTATTGGGTATCTACCTAGCACTGCTAGAAAGCACACTCCCAGCTACAACATAGGCATACTCTAAGTGCAGTGTAAAGGGACCTCAGCCGATTGCTTTCCACCAGCTCCTGCTAAGCATTCAAGGTAGGGTCACCAAAGAAATATCTAGTAATACACAAGCAGATATCCTCCCCCATCTGTGTGTAATATATCATCCATCAGCACAAATGCTGCCATTTATGTTCTCTGTTCTGACCTCGAGCCTGACTGGCGAAGGTACAGCATCTTGGCAGTAGGCAGGTGCAGCTTTATAAACAATGTGCTGAAGATAGAGGGTTGCATACAGGCAGTAGGTTGATATCAATTAGCCATGACTTAGTGACAGCTAAAGTGCTCTAATCATTGCCAGGGAACAGGACTGCCAGAATTTTTAGGCTTGAAGTCTACCTGCTTCTTCCACAGATTTTCATCATGAAGCATTCAATTTCCTTCCCTTTTACTCCATGTACCACAGGTCATCTCAGAAATCAAGTCGATTGTGAGGGTGATGTGAAACAAACAAGAGCATTGAGGGTACGTTTACACAGCAACAAAACCCCCCACAGCAGCGAGTCTCAGAGCCTGGGTCTACTGATTTTGGTTTCCAGGGCTCACGCTGTAGGGCTAAAAATTGTAGCATAAATGCTTGGGCTTAAGCTGAAGCCTGGGATCTGACAGCCGGCAAGTGGGGAGGGTCTTGAAGCCTGGGCTCCAGCTCGAGACTGAACATCTACATTGCTATTTTTAGCTCTGCTGTGCGAACCTTGAGAGCCTGCGTTAGTTGAGATAGGCTCTGAGACCTGCTGCCACATGTCTTCTTTTTGCTGTGCAGATGTAGCCTCAGCTGTCAATACATCTATGGCTGTGCTCCGAGTAGCCTCATCATGTTTCACAAGATCTTCCACACAGGGCTCATCAAGTGGGGCTGGTTTTCTCTCAGGACACACTCCCATCAGCTGCTCTAGAGAGACCACAGCGGTAGGGCAGTCATCCTCCTTGGGATTTGAGCTATGAGCTCTGCTTGCAGGAGGTGGTGGTCTGTCCAGGATAAGGTCTTTCAAATGTCCACTCCTAATCCAAAAATCTAGAGCATGCCCAGCTGTTTGTATAGTTCCAGTTTCAGTTGCTTACTGAAAACCAAGAAGGATTTGGACTTTATAATCGGAGGTGTCTGTCATCATGGATGTTGAAGTCTTCTAAGACAATGAATTCTGGGATTAACACCCAGGATGGTTAACATCTCTCTCAGTTCCTCCAGAAAATGTTTTGTGCCTGGAGGTTTGTGATTTTAATGCAGATTTTGTTGGTTGACTCACAGGCTGAGTAAATGGTACCCAGCTCAAGTGGAAAGCTTCAGGAATATAGCAGTCCCAACACACCTGTGTCTTTCACTGTCATGAAGTTACTGGAAAAATAACATTTCAAAATACTGTTTTGAAATGTATACATCCTTATTTAGTAAAGTTTTATTCCATGCTTTGGAAATAATCACTGACATTTTCAATGAAACCAGCCACAGAGCTGGTGAAATTTACACTTGTACAGAGGGCCAAGCGCATTCATTTCATACTCAAAAATAGGGCTTATCTGGAACTTAAAAGAAACTCATATTTAGAGATTTAGCCAATCTCTGACTGTATTACAATGAGATCTTCATGGGGGCAGATTATTCCACACTGCCTAATAAGGGGTTCTTGTACCTTTCTCTGAATCATCTGATGTTGGCTACTCTGGAAGGCAGGATTGGATGTACAATGGGTCTAAGCCCACATAACAATTCCTATGCTCAAGTAAACCTAGACCATCCCTAACAGGTGTTTATCCAACCTGTCCTAAAAAACCTCCAATGATGAGGAAGCGACAATCTTCCTTGGAAACCCATTCCAAAGTTTAACTACCCATATAAACAAAGTTTTTCCTAATATTTCACCTAAATCTCCCTTGCTGAACATTGAGTCCATTACTTGGCCTACCTTCACTGGACATAGAGAACAATTTATCACAGACCTTTTTATCACAGCACTTAATATATTTGAGACTTATCAGGGACTCCCCATCCCCATCTTCTTTTCTGAAGACTACACATGCCCAGGTTTTTTATTTTTAACTTTTCCTTATAAATCAGGTTTTGTAAACCTTTTATCTTTTTTGTGCTCTCCGTCTCCAATTTATCCACATCTTCCCTAAAGTGCGGCGCCCAGAACGGGACACAGCACTGGTGAGGTCTCAGTTAGAATACAGTAAATGGTGGAACAACTACCTCCAATGTCTTACATACAACACTCCTGTTAATACATCCCTTTTTCATGTTGATTCATATTGAATTTGGGATCCACTGTAACCGCCAGATCCTTTTCAGCAGTACTACCACCTAGCCGGTTATTCCGTGTTTTGTAGCTGTGCTTTTAATTTTTTCCTTTCAAACTGAAGTACTTTGCACTTGTCTTTATTGAATTTCATCATGTTGATTTCAGACCAATTCTCTGATTTTTCAAGGTTGTTTTGGATTCTAATCCTGTCCTCCAAAGTTCTTGCAACCTGTCCCAGCTTGGTTTCATACACAAATTTTATAAGCATACTCTCCACTTCATTATCTAAGTCATTAACGAAAATATTGAATAGTACCCGATCCGGGACTGACTCCAGGACCCCACTAAATACAATCTCCCAGTTTAACAGTGAACCATTGATAACTACTCTTCAAGTATGATCTTTCAACCAGTTGTGCGCCCACTTTATAGTAATTTGACCTCGACCACATTTCCTTAGTTTGCATATGTGAATGTCATGTTGTACTATGTCAAAAGCCTTACTAAAAATCAAGAGATATAATGTTTACTGATTCCCACTATCTTTTAGGCCGGTAATCCTGAAGGAAATTAGGTTGGTTAGGCATGATTTGTTCTGGACAAATCCATGCTGGCTACTACTTATCACCCTTAGGTGTTTGCAATCCCATTTATTCCATCCTGTTCAAAACTTAGTTCTGGATTCAACCAATTTTTTTATTCTAAATTTACTAGTATCAATTTTTTTTTTTTTTGCAGGGGGGTGCGGGGGAGGGGGGAAGAAATAAAATGAGGAGAATCTCTGGACCATGACTGGATCATGGCATTGGGTAACAGAATGCAGAGTTTTATCTCCAAGTCACTGGTTCAAATCTTGTTCCAGTAAGTTACTGCTGTGTTTAAATGACCTGGAGCTCTCCATCCAATTTCTAGAACATGGCTTTCACATTTATTAGGCAACCAACACCACAGCCCTTATTAGCGATTCAACAGAGGCTAAAAAAAAGTGAAAGGTCATGAGATTGAACTGAGCCTCTTTCCCCCAAGAGTTAGACACACCATGGTTAAGGCCCATTGCTGGGATGGTGAAGAGCAGTTAAAGATGTTATTGTACATGTGAACCAGCTCAATTTCAAAGTCTTCTAAACTGCGTCCTATCATATGTAGTACATGTGCTTAAAATAAGAAACAGGTCTTCTACCTATCAGTATGAGGACTGAAAGACATGAGCCCTGAGTTCTATTCTCTTGGCTACCACTCACTGTGTGATTCTTGGCAAGTCACTTCACCTCATTTGTCTGCATTTGAGATGAGCTCAAGAGCTGAAATGTACTATCTGAACAGGGAAGTATACATTTTAACAACAAAAAATAACCTCAAGACTGCATGGTGTTGAAAATTGTATTCAAATATTATTCCACCTAACTTTACTTATCCTCATGTTATGGGCTATGCATCAATACTGGTCTTTAATGGACTATAAACTATAGATAAGAAAGGTGAGATATCACACTATGAAAATACGGAAAACTTTCTAACTTTCCAAGAGACAATTCTTTCACAATGGGTGGAAAAGCTGATATTAGGCAACAGTAACTACAATAAGCAGGTAGAGTATTGGGAGAGGGTAGGCGGGAGGGAAGATGAGAAGTCAGATGATGCTCATTGGTATTTACATTATTTGGTAGTAAGCTCTCAGCAGCTCTGAAATAAACTCACATAATTCATCTAGACATGAAAATAGCTGAGACCAAAGGGTTTCTTATACATACAATGGGGCCCCATTAATGCACCTTGTGAAAAGAGTAACAAGAACAACATCCAATCCAGTAGAGCAGTAACTGTACTTGGATCAAGGTGAGAATAAAGAGAGAATATCTTTATTTATATTTTCTGTTATATTGAAGAGAAGCCTTTTCAAATTTTACTTTATAGTTCAGATACATTGTCTTTCAAAGTTCTCTTTTATATCTATTTTTCCTTTTGGAAGGATAGACTGATTCCTGATTTCTTCTAGATGGATCTTCTTCACATTGTCATGTCCTTTTCCACAGTGCTACTGCACTCTGGCTTCTAACACCACTGCATTCCACTATAAACTGATCCCCTATGAGACACATTTAATTATGCTATTAAATATCCATGGATGCCTTGTAAATAGCCGAGTAAAGGATGTACCAGTTGATATGCTGCAGGAGGCTCACATGAACCCTCATTCTTCAAATGTGCCATCCAAACTAAAGAGAAAGTTATGGGCGGTCTCCCTCTTTCTATTTACTGTCAAATCTCCCCTGCCAAAGATCACCTATCTAAAGAGCTCAAAAATACTTCAGAAGAGCAATTTCTTTCTCTCCTCTGCAAGTTCACACCCTCCTGACTGAACTCAGGCGGTTTCACAAGCTAACAAATTTTGTGTAAGTCCTTTGTTAAATTATTGGCAGCACACTGCAGGAATGTACACTGGCGTATGTAATTTCTTAACCCACTGAACAGCTGAGTTCTCAAATACACACCCAGATAACTAGTCTTCATAATTTTAAAACTGCTTTAAAAAAAATTACAGCATGGACCAAACCCTGCTCATCTTACTCACAATTACTTTGAGGGGACTGTTCACTGGAGTAAGGCAAGCAGGATCATTGTAATTCTAGCAGAACCTCTTCGAATCACACTAATTATGTGGTGGCAGTATTTCTTTCTCTGTTCTGTTCATTTACTACTGACTCAGCAGAGGGTCCTCCACTTGGCAACAGTGGAACACAATACTATACACGCTGATCTGGCAACCCACACTGTACGCCCCATGCTGAGGGAATGCTTCATGAGACTTTATAGCATGAGTAGGATCAGAAATAATTTTTTGGTTTGTGCTTTATCATAGCGTGCTCGATAACAGCATATAATACAATGGAATAGCTGCCTGCATCTAACCCTTAGAACCTTAGCATGACCCACAAATCCAACCCAAGGTGAAGGGGGTTGTGTGCACTAAAATATTGCTTCTAATGGGACTTCGCACATGCTTAAGTGCTTTGCTGCTTACAGATGTATTTAAGCACGTGCTTAAATATTGTACTGAAGGGGACCCCAGGTTTGGATTGCCTGCATCTTTTTGCGTGGTTTTTATATTGTGTGTAGCTAATGGGAAAGTCGTAAGTTCACTGACTGACTCAGAAGCACACATATGCAGCAACTACCAAACTGTTCATACTGACCAACTACAACAACAGGTCACCACATCGGAGGGGTTTGGGGGCTTTTTTGTTTTAAAAAGAGGCATTCAAAGTATTAAAAGTTTATGCTGTTTCACTGCACTCTCTATTCCACTAGAGGTCAGCCTGCAACAAAACCCCAAGCAAACACTGGAGCTCCTGCACACTAGCAGCATTGACATTATTTTCTTTCTCTATTTGATCTATTAAAAAAGATTCCTTCAGAGCCATAACTTAGATCTCACACTAAAATGGAGCAACAGGAAGATATAATGGTGCATTTCATTTATGAATGACCTATAATAAATTACTCTGAAGTATTCCAGGTGCCAAGAGAGAGGCTGCTTTGTCTGCACATGAACTATATTTCACATACTTTAATTTGGCTGACACATAAAACTCATTTGACATTTTGCAGGTATTTCTTTGAAAGGATATTTGGTTCTTGTTGAGCGTCAAGGTATGGAGGTGAGGTAACCTGGGTAACCGAAGGTCATTTCCGAGGAGATTGTTGTCCAAGATCAACTCTTCCAGGCAACTGAATGTTTTTAGTCCTTCCAGTGACCTGCAAACGACAAAGAAAACAGGAAAAATGATACTCCATTAAATCAGAGAGGCCATTATGAGCTGAAATAAATATTTTAACCTTCCCTTTCAAGAGTGGGAATAGTTTTGGTTTGGGCCTGTCAGGAGAGTGAATGACAAGAATTAGTGGCAAGGGGAATGCTGGCACGGCAACACATCCTTCACATGCTGGCAGGATGAAGGATGGGGGTCACTTAGTGAGTAGCCAGGATCCAAAACAAAAGGCTTCAGATATGGGGCCTGCAGGATGAATTTGTCAATGTCTTGTGCCTTCAGGCACCCAGCCTCGCCTGACCCTAACCTCCATTCCCAAGATAAATAACTCTGTCACAGTTCACCTTCATTCCCTGGACACAAATTTAAGTTGTCATCCATCATTTCTGCCAAGACATATCATACTCCAATAACAATAATAAATACAACTTCAAGTATCATTTCTTAGCGGTTACCCTACATGCAATAATAGGAAAAGGTGAGGGGATTTTTTTCTTTTTTATTAACCACTTAATTTGCTTCTGCTTGAACTCTGCAACCAACATAAAACGCTTCAAATCTGCAGAATTGCTCCAGACAGAGAAGACATATGCTTTGATTTTAAATTTCAAGATTTCAAGCCAGGGTTCAAACTGTAGAAAGCAGCTTTAAAAAGAAGTACTTCACAGCATAAAAATGTCGATGCCAGGGTTGTGAACAAACAGGCATCTGTGAGAAACCATCACCCAGTTAGGAAAATAGAGAAAGATATTGAAGAGCTAGCTAAGAAAATAGAGAAAGATATTGAAGAGTGCTAAGGCACTCATTCCAAAATTAACTCTTAATTTCATAGGCTTGCACATTCCTAAAGGGGGGGGGACCCCACATTAATCAAGAAAGACAGCATGGTATATGGAGCAAATGAACAGAGACACATTCACAGCTCATTCACCTACCAGACACCTAGAGAGATGCTGAGATTGCATGACTTGACAGCTGATCTACTATGCCTACCAGTGGGAAGATCATCACTGTATCTCCTGGCTGTTTTATAAAATGTGATGAATAAGAGAGATGCAGTCTATACTATTTATTCATTTTCTAATGACATTTATACTAGGGGGATTCCCCCCCCCCTTCTGCAAAGATCCATTAAAAAAATAATCTAAGCCTCTTGTAAAGAGAAATGGACCATGTACTGGAGGAATATGCAACAGTTAACATAAAATGTGATTTTTTTTAATTGCATGGCATTCACCAAGTCAACAAAAATCCAGATGCATCTTCTGAAGATCCATCAGCCCTCATTGCCATTATGAAGCATAGTTAGAAGGTGCAAGTCGAAAATTCCTCTGTGTGAAGTCAAACCTGCAACCTTCAAACAAAAGTTTAAGGGCACTGTCTACTCAGTTATAAATATTCAAAAAGTAAAAACCAGCACTCAAGTACTTAAACAGCACCTTCAGTCTAAGGATCTTACAGCACTTCAAACACTTACACTGCATTATTTGAGGGAAGTATGGGTAAGTATCATTAACCCCACTGTACTTATGGGCAATTGAGATACACTGAGGTTAAGTGAATTTGCCCAAAGCAAGTCACTGGTCAGGTCTACACTACAAACTCTTGCTGGCATAGCTATGCCAATCAGGGGTGTAATCTCTGACTGACACTGCTGTGTCAGCAAAGACCCTGATTGTAGATGTACAGCTTATTTTATTTGTTTATGGTTTGGAAGTTTTGGGGGATGAGGGAGCAGGGAGGCAGCTGGAATAAGCTATCCTGACAAAAGCACAGTTTGCAAGTATAAGCTATATGCACACTAGGAGCATTTTGTTGGTATAGTATACTGGTATAGTTATACCAGCAAAGCACTCCTAATGCAGACCCGGCCTCCGTCAGAATCAGGATTAGAACCCAAGCCTGCATCCACGCTTCTCCACAAGTACCTGTAAAGGGAAAGCAATCTAGAGGAAGTAGGAGCTAATTTATTATGCTGTTATGATTTTTAGTTCCAGTTTATTTGACAAACCTAGTTTAGAAAATTCCCCTTAAACACTCTTTATTATATAAATAGTTAATAGTGGAGTATATCCAACCCTTACTTTTTAATATAAGGCTTCTGCTTGCCAAAAGGAGTTCAGAATAGACCACTTCCCTGTCAGCACCACAAAGCCTTATGGGACTCTAATAGATCCTTTGTGAATAAACATTGCTTGGGATCTGGTCAGTGTCAGCATCAAAATACACATTGTTCCTATGTTACGTTATGCAAATATAATACTCTTATCATGAGAATCAGCAAATGGTTGGCAACTGGCAAGGAGAAGAAAGCATACATCCAAAACTGCTGCAGGGGAGGCATAAAACAAAATGACAAGCCATGAAGTGGGACAAAGGCCCTGAAACACTAGAGGGAGTTGCCTATTGAAACGGCCTTTCTTTCTAATGCTTAGGCTGAGTACAATGGTACTAGCTTCATAGATGAGCAGAGAAAATTGTGTGTAAATCCCCTTACACCTGTCTGGTTTTGATCATTTTTGCCATGTAATGTTATTAACTGCTCAGTTAAAAAGGAGCCATGTTACACAGGGGGTTGCTTATTAATTGTTGTTTTCATGTCATCAGCATGGTGTGCACTTGGTGATTTAATCAGCTAAATTCAGAGCCTAGGGACAGGGGCAGGAATTGCTACAGTGCAGAGAGGGTGTAAACAATTAATATAAATTTATGTCCATATGTTATTTTGCTATTCACAGAATTGTCAGCTACCCCCCTCTCCATTAAAGAATCAAAAAATAAATTGATTTGAAAATTGTTGAGGAAACAAGGAAAGAAGAAATTTTTTTGTTATCATGAGTGATATCAGCTACTAAATCTATATAAGAATTCACATGTGTATCTCTCATCATAATATATAACGGGAATGATGTCTAGTGGTTATACCGCAGGACTGAAAAGTATAAGCTCGGATTTTGAGCTCCAGAGACGATTTTCTGCATGAACTTCAGCAAATCACACAACTTCTAGGTGCAGTGGTTTTCCATCTGTGAAGTGGGCATAATACCTGCCTACCTGACACAGGCATGTTCTGAGGCTGAATAGATGTTTGGAAAACGTTTTGAGGGTCTCAAGTGACGTGCCATATATATAATATGATATAATATGATATATTATATAATATTACCCTTTTAATTGCGTGCTAGAAGGAACACATTATTGTATTCAAAATATTTCATTATTAACATACCCAAAAGTTGAAGGATGAAAAAAACAGCAAAAGCAGCAGTGAGAAGAATGGTTAAAAAAAACCCTAGTCTAAAGTCTAAACAGACAGACAGAGAAAGGTAGAAGAATTTTCTGAGAAATAGCAACATCTTAAAATGAAATCTTGGATGCTTCCTCATAGATCATAGCAACTGGAAGCAACTCCAGTCTTGGTAAATAAATTAACAGACAAGCCTCACCACCGCAATAGAACCAGGACTTAAGGGGTAGTGGCAGGTAGCTGTTTTCCCTAGTTGTTTTAGAAAGCTAATAAGCATCACTGAAGTGTATGCACGTTGCTTTTTCCCTGCTCTAATGACATGAAAGCTGCCCATTATCTCACCCACAGGTACCATCTCAGTTACCTCATTGCAGGGCTCACACTCCACTCCCAGAGGAGAGCAAGTGCTGCCAAGAGATTTCCATTGCAATTTCCAAAGTCACATCAAAATGACAAAACATCACAATGTATTCAGCTCTGCCTGATCCGTACAGAAAGAACTTTAAGTTTCCACTGTAATTAACCCTATCCTCGTTAAGATAATTATGATCAAGCTCCCTGTCACAGCTAATATCACAGCATCATTGCCTATGGCTCATGCTTTGCCCTCATTAGCTTACAAAAACAGTGTGCTAAACAGGCAACTAACTCTCTCTGCAAAATGACTTAAGATGTTCTGTATCCAGACAGTAAATAATCCTTTAGAACACAAAGGTCTCAGCAATGTCCTTTCAACCAAGTCCTTCAGCTAATCAGTCTGATTTCTCCCAGCTCTCTTTTCCATAATTCAGTCTTGATTTGCAGCAAAGTTTTAGTCATAAAGGAATGTCATTGTAGGGATTTTTCTGTGCATAGGCATGGTAATTGTCGACTATGCTATTTTATACAGTCCCTCTGGTTGATGTGGAAATGGATTTGATTACACTGAAACTAAATAGCAGCTCCTCTTATTGGTAATATTTGTCAGTGCATTCACAGGATTTGGAGAGAGCAAAAAGCAATGCTGTCTATCAAAGAATGGCCAAACCTCCATATTATGCAGTTGTCCTTGTCCTGAAATAAGAGTATGGTCAGAAATATATTTAAAAGAGAACATGCTCCCCCTCCCCTAACTAAAACAGCCGACTCTTTCCTAATGATATTTTTTCTGGTTTAACAGGAAAAAGAGAGAGCAGTTAACCATATGTAAAGAAGAGAGTTTGGCTTTTCCCATGAAATTGAGTTGTGCTGTGGTGACAACAGATAGTCATTACCAGAAGTTAAAAACAGGATTGTAATGAGAGGAGAACTTGTTTAAATCTCTCTCTTCTTGGGCCTTTGTAATTTCTTAGCCGATTTTTTTTAAGGCAGCTATAGCACACATTGAAGCACTAATCATAATCTCAATATTTAAATTAAAGAAAATACGAATGATTTTCACTTCTATAATACCTAGTGCGAAAGAATCTTAAAGCATTTTACAAATATTAATGTATTAAGCCTTATAAAGCTGCTTTGAGCTACAGATAGCTATTGCATAGAGAGTAAAACTAAAGCAGAGAAATTAAGGGAGTAGCCCCATCTGACACCCAACAATTCTCTAGAGAGAAGGGAACAGAACCTAGGTCCTAGGGTTCCCAACTTCCAGTCTTGCATTTTAATCACCACCACTGCAAAAAAGATGCACAATATAAATGGAGACATTTGTAACTTGATGTATCAAGTTCACACTGGGTTCAGCAAAACCTGGTCTGAGTTTCAGTTTGCCCTAATCTGACTCTTCATTAAGTTTCACTTTCAGTTCCAATGAACCTGAAAACTTGAAGCAAAACTTCAACCAAAACAATAAATCCCTTCCCAGCACTTATAGGACAAAAGGGGGGTTACATGAAACTTTTACCTAGGTTTAAAAAGCTGGGCTGAGTTCCACATTCATAATAATACTGCAAACCAGATGCAGTTGCCTGGTTTTCAGGTTTTATTCTGGACATTTTTCTCAACTACATGTACAATTTAAGAAGAACCCAACTAACAAAGATGACAGTTCAGTTCTAATGTCATGCACCTTCCCTCTCCTCTTCATTCAAATCCCTCTTCAAATCACATCAGTGTCAGCTCAGCTAAGCTAGTTGTGTTGGTACATACCCCTAAATGATGAAAATCAAACCTACAAAATCTAAAAATAACCTCCCACCCGTAAAAGGTAGCCTTTTACCATAGTAGCCTTTTACCAATATAGGGTAACCAATATGGCCATAGGTACTGGAAATACAGGCACTGGGGGTGCTTCCACATCCACTGGCTTGAAGTGGTTTCCATCACTATACAAATTGTTCCAGCACCCCTGAATGTACTTGTTGTATAGCTATGACAGCAAACCTTTTCTAGTGTAGGCTAGGTCTCAGTGTAGACTGAAATTACCAAAGAACAGGGGTCACACCTTTGTCTTCCATACACAGGGGTGGCACTTAAATAAACACCATATTCTCTCCAAGATCTCTGGGGCTGTTAGCCCTGAGACTGCTCCCTCAATACCTGGAAGACTGCAAAATGCATCACTCCACTTGGGGCAGTATGGTATCTGGATGCAACTGTTCCCAGATTCTTCCTATTGGACCAAAACTGAAAGAAGACCTGTAATGAGTGGTGGAGAAAGGAGGAAGTCAAGGGGGAGGATGGATAGTGACCATTAAATACCCTATCTCCTGAAGAGCATCTTAATGAGATTAGATTTGCATACAACTTGTTTGTGATACTAACATACAAAATCACAGGAAAAGCTGGAATTGAACCTTCATCCCAAAATTGGTTGCCCAATATATCTGAGAACCTAGGTTCCACACATACAGCAATGACAGGACCCTACAAGACAAGGTTAAGGAATAAAGCTGTACCAGGATCAGTTGTTTTGCAGGCAGGAGTCCTGAAAATATGTTCTCCGTAGTGTACTTAGTTTTACAACTCTACATTTTGCTCTGTGCTTAGAGTGTGCAATATTACCAATCTCAAATGTTAAAAAATAATGATGCAGGCCTCCAAGAAATCAAGATTAGCTTAAAAATCATGAGATTTAAAAAAAAAAAAAAAACCTCAGTCTTCTGGTTTCTGAGCCCTTAGGGTGCACCTGGTTGTACAGAGACGCTTGAAAACATGACCCATGTGGACTAGAAGCTTACTTTTTCTTTTAGAAAAAAAAAAAGAAGAGATTTTCTTGTATCACATCACTTTAGGAGCTGCAGCTTTAAGTATAACTCCAAATATTGTAAGATTCGTGATAAAACTGAAAGTTTGCAACACCTCATTCGTAAGCTTTTTATGGCAGGTATATATAGCACCAAGTGCAACGAGGCACCAAGCCTGATCAGGGCCTTTAGTGGCTGACACAATACAAATAATAAATAACCGTTTAATCACTCACAGTGAAACTGCTATACCCGCTATACCCAGCAACATTGTTCTATCTGGCCATCAAATCTACCTGAAATGACCAAGTTTTCTGTACCTTTTACTCCAATCATGAAACTGACCAGGCTAACTGGAAGGATTTTTTTTTAATGTATCTTTTCAGAGTTTCAGGTTTCTTTATATGCATTTCAGACAGGTCTCTTCAGGATGAAAAGCTTCAGTCTTAACCCTCATTTTATATTTTTTTAAACCAGTTTATGTCACACCCTTAGGATTATTTCAACACTGTAGGATTTTAATTTATATTGCTATATTTTGAAATAATTTGCACAAAATGACAATCTAGAGTATAATCTTCCCTATGGAAGGGTAGGAGAGGTCATATGACAAAGTGTATTGGCTATTTTTAAATAACAAAAACAGGCATGAAAATTCATTGTGGTGGTCTAAAGGGCAAATAAATAGTACGGAACAAATTGCATTTTAAAACATGGCTTAGAATTACCCACTAGATAACAGACTACTGCACTCATTCATACTTTAGCAAAGGACATTTGTAACAAACAACTCAGGGAAAATCACTGTGGATCACTGTGCACATCACTACCGCAGCATTCCTAGGAATGGAGACCTTAATATCCTTCTCCTAAAACCCTTGCAATGATTTGACAAGGAACAAGAAGAATGTGGGGGAGGCTGTTTGTTTGGGTTTTTTCCTCCTCCCCATTCCTAACAAAGGATTTGAGCACAACAAATCTTTTCCAAATTCATTTAAAAAGACACATACACTGTCATTTCCTAATCCTACAAGAGCAACAAAAGGTACTGATTATAACCAAAGATCTAGTTAGCCATTCAAAAACCACATACATAAGATTTATAAATTATTTATACAAAACAAACACCAACCAGCTACAAGTCCTATGTTTCAATCATGTATGTAAAATTCTCAGATAACAGGGATTACAATGAAAATAGGGACAACCAGAAGTGCAATGGCAGTGTCATTATGGAAGTTTTACTTGGAAGTATTTTGAATTATTCAATCACTCCGCAATGCAGAGAGTAACCTCACCTCTACCCTTTTTGCACAGAAAAAAAGGAAAGCAGAAAAATCCCATGGAGTGCGTAAAGCCCATTTCAGCTACTAGAGTATAGTGAGAAGGGGAACGAAAAGTAATTTTTCTCCTATCTTCCACAACCACCAAGGCTGAGGATTGACAAGCAAATTGACGCACTGCTCAGAGGGCAAAAGATAAATGTTTGATGAATTGGCCATTGCTGAAGGAGTGATGGGCTTCATATGTGCATAATGGACTAGCTGCTGTTCAATTCAGATTGCCTGCCACGATAAGAAACCATAATGAATGGACGAAGCAGAGTCTCTTCCATAAGAAAGTATAATCTGACTAGTTTTAATAAACTTAATAAAAAAGATGAAGCAGAGAGACGCAAGGGGAACTGGCCTTCATGACCAGCTGTGAGAGGTGAGAAGAAATAATAGATGCTCGAGCAGGATAGGAGAAGAGAAGCGCTGTAGACGTAACATTTGAATCTCTCCCTTTTCATTGTTAAGAGGTGTCTTTAGAACAACTAAAACAAACCACACGTACAAAAATTGAACAAAGTGTAATAATGCTCATTATACATTGTAAAAATGCTATTTTTTCTCCTTTCACCCAATAGGTACATATATATTGTCTCTTTCCCTGATACATACACACCCACGCACTCTCTCTCTCAGTGTAAGGCTAGATCTACACTCTAAATGTTTGCTCATAGAATAATGTTGATTAGGGGGTGATTCTTTACAACATTTTTATACTGGCCAAAAGCCCTAGTGTAAACAGTTATACTGATGTCCTTTTGCTTGTATATCTTATTTCATTCAGGGACCTTGTATATCTATACCATCTACAGCACTTGTTTGCCAGTGTAAGCTGCATCTCCACTAGTAGTGTTTGCTGGTAGAGCTGTAACAGCAAATCCTTCCTAGTGCAGGCCTAAATTCTGCTGGGTTGCCAATGAAAGTTCTTTTGGTTCAGGGTTTGCTCTTTCAGGGCTCAGCTTCTACTTTCCAGAGAACTTGGGGTCACAGGTGGCTTCCAAACCTACAAGAAACAGCCAGCAATTTCAAAGCAGGAGGCACTTTTAACGTATCTAACATATCAATCAGCAGGCAACTTTCACGTTAATGCTGCCATATTGATCGCAATGAAATCCCATGTGATTTTAATCAACGAGGGCCAAGAGGAATAAAAATAGCTCTGAGTAGCTTGAAAACGTCTCTCTTTCCCCAACAGAAGTTGGTGAAATAAAAAATAAAGTTACCTCACCCACTTCATGAGCCCAAAGAAATGCCCTTTCTCACACTTATGAGATTATAGTGAGTGATAAGCAGTCTTGTTTATTCACTCAGGAAAGCAGAGTGCAGAGAGCCTGAGCAATCCCGCTCATTGGAGACTCCAAAGTATTTAAGGCCAGAGTTGCTCCAGGATTCACTCTCCCAAGTCTCTACTGCAGTGACACTTAGCCTTTGCAATAGTAATGGCCATATTAGCAGCATGAAAAAAACTGGAGGGCTTCACTTACTTTGCATATATTTACAATATGGTTTTTATTCATCAATAATATAGTGGCAACTATGAAAATAGTCAAAATTCACCAACATGTTGATGACTGGGATCACACAGTATTTTCCTTACACTTGAAAGGGAAACAATTGATTTCTCAGATACTGTGGGGCAAATGTTTGTACTTACTGACACTTTAATGGTGACTGTTGTAAATACATGGGGCCATATTCACTTTTACTGCAAATCTTCCTTGATAGAATGAATAGCAGCACTCATTGACCGTAGTCTACCAGCAGTAGAAACATATATGTGGAACAGATCCTGCTGCAATTGAAGGTAACAGGACTTCAGTGGCGGCCTGATTCGGCCCAGGACCTGTCTTTACACTACAGTTACAGAGGATGGGAATATATTTTGCTGTAAAACATAATATTTGGCCGTGCAGAAAAGCTACATTTATTTATTTATATTTTAAGGAAGCAGGAATTGGAAAGGAATCAATCTGACCAAGCGCAGCTAGAAAGCACAACACAGAATAGTAGTTAAGTGTCATCTGTGCCCGCTTCCCTTTTTTTTTTTTTTTTTAAAACCTTTTCTCTTGATAATGAAATATAAAGAAGGAAACATTAAATAGTCTCCTTTCGTAAGTATTTAAATTATCATCTTCTTGATGTAGCCCGTGTCATATTTTAACAGAAAAGATTACATGCCAGAGGTATGTCTAGTTTTCAATATACATTTTATATAACTGCAAAAGGAAAGTAACATTACTGAGCAGCTCAGTAAAGCTCCCACTACTGAAGAAAATAAAGTTTTATGACAAGAGGGTCTCTCCTTTCTCTCCCAGTATGAGAGTGAGAAAGTGAGTGAGAGAGAAAGACAGACAGAGAGGTAAGGCTCAGGAGTGCTGGGTGAATTATAGACTGCCTCTCAAGATTCACAGCTCTTCATGGTAGGAGGTTAATATTCTCACATGTCATTAGGTCTGCTGGCTCTACTGATGGCTCATTGAATCAGGCAGCAAATTATTTCCTCATGCTGCAGAGGACACCACACTTCAAAGGGAAGGAGCCAGGGTCAAGACGGCTCTCCAGTTCGATTAATGAGTTGGGATCAACAGAGGTTGCCTGTAGGTAAGAATGTGACTGAAGCTTTTGACAAAGCTGACTTTTTGAACAGGACTTGACCCAGGCCCCTTACCCCCCTCACCACCAAATTTTATTTCCAACCATTGCCTGACTGACTGACCTGCTCAGGCCTGTTGGGATAGTTTTGACCTCCTAAGTCTTTGTTACCAGACACAGGAGCTGTCTGCCTATATTTGATGTGTCTCTCTCTAAAGGCCACATCATCTTATCTGAGTCTAATCAGAATAGTTTAGATCTGCACAGCAGCAAAAGAAGATCAAGTGGAATCATTTTATTTTTTTAATTTTCTTATCAAATTTGTTTGAGGGGGGGTGGAAATCTCTTAAACAGCAGCTTTCAGTATCATAAAGAAAGACTGATTCTAAATGCCATTAAATGCAGACAATAAAAACACAAAGATGGTTAAAAGCATACGGCTTACATATTAAAATGATGGAAAAGCAGAAAATATATATTCCTGTCTGCATAGATTTGCTGACTAAGAATATCCTCAGCAAATAATGTATTATATCAAATATTTCTGTACAAAGTTTTATTTTTTATTTCCTTAGTAGCAAGAGATAAGAGACAATTAAAACTTAACGGCCGCTATATTCATCTCTCTAAAAGCTGAACTATATTCTCAGTTTGATATGTGCTTGAAATATTTTAATGCATATTTAAATAGATCTAATAATCCACTGAAGTGAGCTACGTCATACTAATGCAATGTTTCTGATAAATTCTACTTAAACTACACACTTACTCCAGCAAGAACGAATAACTACATCAGCATGTAAACTGTTTCACTAGTAAGCTTCTAAAATCATTCAGTTGCTGTTTATTGAACCTAGGGTTTTACCAAATAAACTGAGTTTATTAGAAAAATATTTTAGAAAAAAAAGAATACAACTTCAAGAAACTTCACCATCTTTA
Source organism: Emydura macquarii macquarii (assembly GCF_026122565.2). Lineage (NCBI taxonomy): Eukaryota > Metazoa > Chordata > Testudines > Chelidae > Emydura > Emydura macquarii. Next base: position 9,373,402 of record NW_027130204.1, on the reverse strand, counting down.
TACTAATGTTTCCTGACTGAACGTCTATATTGCCCTGCAATATATATTTTTAAGAGAGACAACATTTAAATTTTATTTCTGATTTATTCACTCACATTTTGAAAGGAAATTTTTAAAATTTAATTTTGAGATGGGCCTGATGTACCACAGAAGATCAGTAACCAGGGCTCTAAGATTTGCTTAAGCTTTTCAGGACTATGTCTTTTTATTTTTTTTACATCAAGGCCAAGAGTTTCAAAAATATGTGCCTGAAGTGTGGCTCCTAAGTCTTAAACATGTACAGAAATGGCCCAACTTTCAAAAGTGCTAAGCACTACGCAGAGTGCATTGACTTCAACAGAAGCATCATCATCTTCTTTTCTTTTAGGCTGCTTTTCCTGGTGAGGGTTGTGGCGGCAGCATGGAGAGCAGGGAATACTAGACTTCCCTTTCTTCCGCAACAAGTTCCAGCTTCTCCTGGGAGATTCCCAGGCATTCCAAGGCCAGCTGAGAGATGTAATCCCTCCAAGCAACCTGTCATAGATTGGCCTCGGGGCCGTCTCCTGGTGGGACATGCCTGGTATGGTTCCAAACGAAGCCTGTTGGGCGCTTCCTTTATCAGGTGCCCAAACCTCTCGATGCGGAGGACTAGCGACCCTACTCCGAGGCTCTCCTGAATATGAGAGCCCCTCACCCCATCTCGGAGAGTCATCCCAGCCACCCTGTGGAGAAATCTCATTTCCACCGCTTGTACCCACAATCTCATCTTTTCAGTCATTACCCAAAGTTCATGACCATAGGTGAGGATGGGGATGTAGACTGACCGGTAAACCAAGAGCTACAGCCAAAAACTTAGCTCCTGCTTCACGCCCCACCCTTCACACCGCATTTATCAGCAAGTCAATCACCCGCTTCTGCTTACCATCACTCGTGAACAAGATCCCTAGATACCTAAGCTCTTCTACTAAGGACAGCCTTTCTTCTGGAAGAGACCCATAACCTCTGATTTGGAGGTGCTGATTCTCATCCCAGCCGCTTCACATTTGGCAGAAAAGCATTTGAGTGCATGTCAGCGATCACTGTCTGAAGAAGCAAGGTGGACGTCATCATCGGCAAACAACAAAGATGCCACCTCCAAGTCCCTATCCTGGACACACTACCCAATACAGCTGCGCCCTGATATCCCGTCCATGAATATCATGAACAGGAGTGGGTACAGAATGCACCCTTGATGGAGTCCAACAGCAACCTTGAATGAACTTGACTTAATGTCAAGAATACAGACAGAATTCTCACTCTGGGAACAGAGGGACCAGAGGGCATGGAGCACCAGTACTGGCACCTCAGAATCCCACATCACTTCTCACAGGACATATTGGTGAACGCGGTCTGTTGTTCTACATCCGGGACAGAAACCGCATGGTTCCTTCTTAATCCGAGGTTCCAGAAACAGACAGAGCCTCTTCTCCAACATGCTTGCATAATCTTTGCTGGGGAGGCTGAGAAGTGTGATCTCCTTGTAGTTGGAATACATACTCTGGTCTCCTTTCTTAAAGATCGGGACCAACAGAAGCACTTTTGAAAATCTGACCACTTATTTAGGAACTGAACCGTGGGCATACTTTCAAAAATAATCACATAATCTGTTTCCTGACAGATCCATTCTTTTATTGTCTATACAAACTGTTATATTTGCTTTGCAATTTTAATCTCCTCTTCTTCCCTTCTCCTTCCCACATCTTTTTCTGAGTTCAGAAGCATGTTATTATTATTACCATCATCCTTGTTATGGATTTCCTTATTGAAAAGGGTTTTTAGCTAGAAAAGCTAGTAAACAGATGAATACGTCTATGGAACAGGAGTTAGGATGGGAGTATACAGACCTCTACATAAATAACTAGCTTGTAAGTGTGATTAGAATTCTTCCAGACAGGGTATCTACCTGCTTTACAGAATGTCTCTCACTTATATGCCTCATTCTAAAATGTACGTACACTAGCAAAGGACCAAATTTTGCTCTGAGTTATACCCATACCATGGTAACACTGTGTGGCAACACATGAGTAATTTATTCCCATTAGGAGGGATCCTGCAAACATGTATACATGTTTGGAACTACTCACTATGGGTAAAGTCAAGTATATGCTTAAGTCTTTACAGGATGAGGGCCTTAGATTATACATCTTTATCTATACAGTAGCATGAGGTCTTTTTGATTTTTTTATTCATTCTAATGCAACAAATGTGTTCCATTCATTCATTCACAATTAACTAACAAAAATTCCATCCAAAAAGAGGAATTATATTACTTACATCAAGAAATTAAAAATAGAAATGTTTGCAAAAAGTTTTTTTAAATACTCATCCTCATTTAAGTATCTTTCTTCCCCTTTTAATTTGAATATCTTTCTATTGTTCCAATTTCACAAACAAGGTAATGACATCACCTCATTGATTCAGTGTCAGAAGCAGCAAGTGCTTAACAGTGAGAGCGGGTAGTCAAAATAACATTCTAGAATGAAGCCTCCAGAATGACACAAAGTGTCACTCTCTGCCTTGAGAATCATTGAAGTTTCCCAGGAACATACATGATTGACAACAGATGTGTTTCCTCTAGTTCCAACGTCATTTGGAAAGAAAGGAATAAGCACATCACACAGAATGTTAGCTGTTGTCCTCTTGACAGTGTGTTGACATTCCATTATTAATCAGCAATATATTTAAAATTGGACTGGACAAAACACTGGAGGGAAAAAACCTGTAGCGAACAATCCTACAATGGCAGAAGGATCGATTAGAGGATCTAATAGGTTTGTTTCCTAATCTCTAATTGATATGATTTGGCATCTGAATATCTACGCATAAGGTATACAGCATAGATATCCCATGCATGTGGTTTTTTTGAACATACCAACCAAAATTCTATTGATAATACTATATTAGATGCACCTTTAAAAGATATGCCACTCTTCACACTTCTTGTAATAGGGATGGGGAGGATGATAAAGAAGAAGTTAGCCATGAACACAATACTAGTTACTGCGCTAGATGTATTTATGTATCTCACCAAAACAACAAAATGAAACATTTTAGGTCTATCTTTATTTAAGTAAACAAACACCTTGAATTTTCACTTTAAAACTGTGGGGCCAGCTCTTTCAAGCAACTTCACATGGGTAGTCTCTAATGCCTGTGATAGTCACTTGCAGAAGCCAGATTGCATGGGGAGATCAACAAGGCGACCTCGTGTTAGTCCTCTGCACCACCGTGAAAAGTTTTCATGTCTAGGGAAGGTGATGTATGACTGAAGTAGTATGTTCCCCCAAATCAGGAAAGGGCAAAATCCTTTCACAGCTTAGGAAAAGATACTGATATGCTTCAAAGAGATTCCTATATATTTTGTTCTGAAATTCAACTTTCTGAACTTGGGATCCCATCTTCATTAAGTCTCACCTCCCACTACAAAAAGTGCAGGGCCTCAAAAGAGGCCAGAAGTGCCCAAAGGAGAACCATTAAACCAAGAAGTATTAGATTCAGAACTGAATGAGATTTGCAACAAGATCACAACGACAATCAGAATATACACACTGAAAAACATGAAGGGTCGGGGCTCAGCAACAACAGAAAATAGGTTAGCTCAGGATGGTGCTAAATCATTGTAGACTATAGGTATGTCTATACTGACAGCGGCAAAGTTGCCACCGCCAGATCTATCTTTCTGGATCGACTGAGCGGTCAATGTAGACCTGCTCAATTGATCAGGAAGCTGACTGAGTAAAACCACCTCCTCAAGTAGCATAGTGCTGCGCCGACGGGAACACAATTCCTGTCGGCACAGTGCAGTGAAGACAGCACACAGAAGGGAAGCACGGCAGTCGACGGGAGTTACGCAAGCTATTCTGCATAGTTTGTGTAACTCCCCGTTGACTGACGCCGAATCTCCTGGTAAATGTATACCAGGGCTATAGCAAGTACTGTTAAAGAAATTTTATATGCGTTTAAGTTTAAAAAGACATACCTTCCAGACATCAATTACACGTCAATTAACTCAAATTCTCTTTTCTTAGCCAGGTATCTAATTCAAAGTAGCTTAGTTGAGGCCTTGTTTGTCATGCTCATTAAATAATGTCATGTAAACGTGTAAAAAAAGAGATGGCTGGCTACCTCTTATGTTTGAACCCAGTTGTCTCTGGTTCAGAACAACAACATCAGCTAAAGCCCCAAACCCTCCACGACTCTTGACTGACTGGTAGAGAACATGTGAGTGCATGTGTTGAATTATAAACTTACTGGGACATCAGTTCAAGACTTCCCCCCACCCCTCCAGCCGCTGAAATTTTTGGCTCTTGCTACAAGAAGGTGCCTGAAGATTCCAAGACATTAAGTTCCTCCATCTGAAGACTGGGTTGCAGTAACTTATTCTGAGATTGCACTGGCTAAAAGCTAACATTGTGTACACAGAGGGAATTTGTTCCTGGGGCAATCATATTTCTGTGCAACATTTTACTGCAGGTCTCTCTCACTCATGTTACCAAATTCCTAAGTAACTGTCACAGTGAATGATCAATGGGACTCAATAGATGTCTGCAACATAGTTGCCCTACTGGCCTATATTAAACCGTTCCCCCTTCCACAGACCACATCAAAGCACTTTTGCTGTCTCATGGCCTTTTATACAGTCATTTTGGCCCCTGCTATAAAATTTGCTAATAAAGGTTTAGGTGTAAAACATTAAAAGAAATAAATTGAGAAGGATTTTGTCCTTGAAAACCTCATCTTGTCATTACTGAAGGATAAAATAAAAACTTAATTTTTTTGTTAAAATTAAAGCAAAAATTAAATCATCTTATTATGTAATTGGAACTAGGCTTCAGGCGTTAGCAGTAAAAAAGGGATTAAGGCCTCAACCACCTGGGTTGTCATTCTCATGGGCCCCATTACCACCCCCTTATTCGTTTTTATAGCCAACAGATTAAAATGCGAGTGCCGCAATCTTTGATCTTTCACTTGCTGACACAAATCCTTTCAAGCCTCCAACGTTTTCTGCTGAGGTAATTAGTACTAATTAAAAGGTTTCCAACAGCCTTTGCTCTAGTTTTTTCCCCTCCAAAGAAATTGCTTTTACAAGTGCCTTCCATCTTTGAAATGTATGCATCGCTCACTTTCTTCTTTATCTGACTCTGAGAGATCAAGTGGATTAGTGACTCCATTATTCCCCAAGACAAAGCCAAACAACAGGTTTTTACTATCTCTCTGACCTGTTGAGGTGCAGGGTGTATATCCAGAAAAAAGAGCCTCTGCTTGTATTAAAAGACAGTCCAATTATGCACTAAAAGACACAATACAGGGTTTCTGCATTTAAGAATGGACATCATTTAATGATGCAGTGTTCTCTCATAAGTGATAGAGGCAACTGGTTCACTAATCAAACTGACAAGTTGTAGAACTAATAGGGCCTTCTTTGTTTTCATTCTTTTTGTGTATCTGGGAAGGTGCAAACAATTTCTTTTTTGGATAAAAATTCTAACTTTGCTATTGACTCATATTTGCTACTGCGTTAAAAAAAGTTTGAGAAATATCTCCCTGAAGGTAATTGGGAAGAGATGAAAGCCCAGTCTGAAAAAGTTTCTAACCCTGTAATTAAGCAGCATGCACTGTTACAAAGTAGATTGATTGCTGACTAAAATATTACTGCGAACAAAACTGTCTGAAGTATTAATGAAAACCCAGCTTTAAAAAAATAAAAAGCTGCAACAAAAAGAAACAATATTTTGCATCAAGAAAGATTTATGTTTTGAACTTATAGGTTTTCAAATGATTGCTCAATTGACATGAACCCTATATGGATCATTTTTCTTTATGAAAACCTGGAAGCTTTGTGCCTACTGTGATAAAAATAAATTACACTTCATGCAGCAAAAGTGCTATTCAGAAAAGAGGACAGTTCCTTAGCTCTTAAAGTCCTCACTTTCTATTGAAAAATGACAGCAGCGCTCTCTCATGCTGTAGTATCTCTGGCACAATAGATCAGGAATCATACACACACAGCCACAAGAGGCTATCTAACTTATCATTATAAGCACAGGGGTCTATTCTCCTCTTGCGATGCCAGCGCAAAACTCCTGCTGTCACTAATGGAAGCTGCCTGTGCACATCAAGGGGAAAAATGAACCCAAAAAGTATAACAGAATTTCTAACCTGAAATAAGTTAGAAAGTTTTTGAATTAGAAGTAGAGGATAGTCAATCAATTTCTTCTTACTCATCCTTCCTATTCTACTTTCCTTCCAACAACTGTTCTACAACAGTAGTACTTTCTTTGCCTTTAACTTTCCTCAGAGGATCTAAAAGTGCTACCAACTTTAATCAGCTAAGCCATTTTACATCACTGTAAAGCAAGTTTCATCGCACACATTTTGCCACAATCGTATGGAAAGAGCCAAGAATAAAACATTGGCTAGCATCCTAGTTCCCTAATCTAACCATGAGATCAATCTCCTCCACTATGCATGCACATGAAACAAACCTTCAGAAGGAGCTAGGTTAAGCCTCTCAAGCTCATAGGGATGAGCAAAAGGATACTTCATAACACAACCCTTTTAAATACCTTGTCCCAATGATCTATATTAAATGTATACTGCTAGATTAGGCAACAAAACCAAGGCAATGCACTCAGAAAATGTCTATGCAAACCAGCCTAATGGAGTTAATCTCCTCATTTTACTAGGAAAATAGATAAAAGTTGGGCTCTGTTGCATTAGTTTGGGCTGCCATGTGGGAACAATTCATAGAGCTGTAGAATTTTAATGTGTTAGAAGGTGGAATCTTAGGTATGTTTTGGAAGTGAATGTGAAAGAGGACAGTGTCCTTGTTATCTACTAGAATGGTATTTGGTATTCATATTGTGGAGGTGATGGTAAGCTGATTTGATATAAACATCTGTCTATCTTAGGGTTTTATATTGTCGCCCAATCACTGTAGTATCTGAGAATTTTCCATGTAAAATCAATACCACGGGCCAAGCTCCTATTGGACTTCATGGAGTCTCTGGCACTTCTCCCTTTATGGGGTCAGAACTGTGGTTGGCATAGGGTTTGGGAATAAAGGGGATGCTTGAATTGTGAAATCCTGATCTCAGTGTCAGTGACAACACCAAGCATTCAAAGATCATGAGACTGGCTTAAAAATCATGAGAATTTCAAAGTAATATTTTTTGGATTCTTTTTATTTGCCTTCTCATGTTTGAGTCTTTATGGGTTCACATTTGCAAGTTTTTCTGCACAATCATCAGGACTAGAAACTTCCTTTTTTAAAAAATAAATAAATAAAATGACAGTTGAGATTCTGACATGATAAAATGCATATAGGCACTTAGGGCTTTAAGAAAGCATCAAATATTACATGACTCAAAATGATATGCATTAACAACATTGTGTAAAGCAATTATAGTTTTAGCAATGGTAGAAGAAAAAGGAGTTCCTTATTTAATATTTTAGAACATCTAGGCATTAAATCTCACTTTGAATACTTAATAAATGAGGCCTTTACAAACAAGCAAAATGAGATTCTTATTGGCAATCAGAATTTATATAAGCAAATCTTTACATGTCAGCCCAGTTTTCTTCTTTTTGAAAGGCTTGGAAGCCATAGCAAGCCACAATTCTCAAGTCAATAGAGAACAGGGATATCCAAGAGAGTCACCATCTTCATGTGGTCTTTGGGTGTAGCCCTCACCAGACCGTAAACAGTTGGTGTGGCCCTACAGGTCAATTATTCATCAGCTGGGGATGCATGGATCATGAGCAGCTGACCATTTGAGATATATTCAGAGGGGGAGGGGGGAATAGAACTTTCTGATAAAGAAACATCAGTCCAGATCAGCAGCCCAAAATTTATCAGTTTCTTTTAATTTGTGATCACACCCCCCCCCCCCCCCACTGCAATTACAATCCATAGCGTACATATATGAGGAAGGAAGAGGAGCGGGGGAGAGTAAAGGAATGGATTTCAGTTGGAGTTTCCAAGAAATAATTATAAACAAGAGGGAGAGAAAAGAATTCTTGGGATTATGAAAAATACTTCAACAGTGTCTCTGTTAGACTCACATTTAGCCCTTGAAAAATATTCTGCCAAAGGGTGCATTTTGACAGAGAAAAGATGAAGAGTGGAGGGAAGAGGCAGCAGTCTGTCATAATGGATGACACTGCAATGCAAGCTGAAGTCAGGATTGAATATTTACAAAACCCATTTTGGGTGAGATTTTTAGAAGGAAAAGAAATAACTACTCATATACGACTTTCACCCTTTTTAAATAAAAATTGGGGGTTGGGGCGAGAAGTGCAACAGCTGAGATTGATCCAATATAGTCAATATAATCACATACAGACATGCAAAATTTCATTCAAGAGACTTTCTCACTATTCATACGCTATCTGCATCAGCACTTTATATGTTTAACTTTAACATAGACTGGAAAGTCCAGAAGACAGAAAAAAAAACACACATTTGCAAGAATCTGCATTCAGGTTGTATACTATTGGCTTAATATGATACAATGTGGAGGAGCTAGATGGCTTAGGTCTTAGGGGCATGACACAAATTGGAGTCCCTAGGTAATCAGTTCACATTCAGCCCAGCTCAACGGTGACTAAGAGCTGATACCATATGAAGGCTGCTTGATGGCCAGCGTGAAATAAGTTTTAGGGTCTGAATCCAGCTCTCAGTAATTAGGTAACCATGTTATAAAAATGTACCACAACGGGCACTTTTGTCATCAGTTTCAGATGAGAAGCCAGGAACTAGACTAGACTCCCTTTGATAGCAATGATCCCTCCCAGGATAGGGCTGAGGTAGGCTGGTAAGCCAAAGTAGGGAAGCCTTTACTTCAGATGCCTGTCTGTATCTGTTCTGCAGATAGAGAGGAGTTCATCCTCCAGGGCTGTCATTATGGCACCTTTCACAAATACTAAATTCACACTTAACTCAAACAAACACAACCTTCCTCCCCTCAAACAATGTGTGATGTACAGGCCTCGCTATTTAAAGAACGCCCAAGCAACCTGGCAAGAGATGTTAGACATTGGCACAACTGTGCAAACAATCTCTCATTCAGGGGTTGAGCCAACTTCCAGTGAAGTCGCTGGGATTCTTTCCCTAGACTTCAACCAGAGCTGGTTTGGGCTAATATTATGGTAGCATGAGCAGTGATTCCATGGTTACGCTTATGATGAGCTTTTCACTTAAAGCAGCACTAAGATCTCTCTGTTGCACTGTTCAGTGATTGAATTGAGTCTCTACGTTTACCATACAATCTGTTCAGAGGACAAATGAATTTTCCAAAACATGGCTTGGAATAAAATAGGCAGGGACTTGAAAAAAACCTGTCACCAAAACTCAAACTTCACAGCCTCACCACAACACAGACATAGGGCACTTTTAGAAATGTTAACACTAATCTGAGATAAAAAATAGTTCCCCTTCTTCCTGATAATCGTTCAGTTTGTACAAGGAAACTGTGATTCTTTTTGCCGATGCTATCCAGCTTCACCCTGCAACAGAGATCACTGGGCAGCTCCTAACTATGGGGATCCAGGGAGGCAGCCCAGGATGGGGGGACAAAGGGGTAACAATGAAGAAAATGTAGTACATGGCAGATACCTACTCCTCAGACACACAGCGGTTGAGTCAGCTCTGCATTTGTCTGGCTAGGCTGCTTCACCAAGGATCCCAATCCACCAACCCACCTTGTACATTATGTTTCTTTATTTTCCTTCTACCCCAACCTCCCGTGCTAAACCTGAACAGATTTAGCAGAGAAAGCGCCAGGTTGATAAACCTGCCCTAATACATCCAACCAGTGCTCCCCTTTAGCAAGCCACAGGAGGTTTAAGAGAGGAAGAAGCTACCTCTGTATTAGAAACACTATTTCAATATAAAATTTCTGAATAAAATCAAATTCTGCTTCTTTACCCTTTACAGTATAATATGCCTTTCCCATTGGTGCTATATTTTTAAGGCTTTTCAACGACTTCTAAATGGAACAGGGAGACGAAAGGTTAGCCTTACACTGCAAGGTTATATTCTAGATACAGCAAAAAGTGCAATGTGAATAAATTTAACTCTTTGACCAGTGATCAACTGAGTCAGGAGTCTTAAGGAAAACTAATTTTGGTTATCTAATATTTTTAAGTATTGTTCATGAACATGATTGGGGTATTATAACGTGTCTCTCTTCCATTTGTCAAGGGAAGTTACTGTAGCAATATGTGGCATGCATATTGTTATTTTATGAGACAAGATATAGACTGTGCAGCAACTTTTATATTCTCATACCAATATTTGTGAAGCTGCAGGAAATATAATAGCATTGCTCATTCCACTCTATTTTCCAAATGGTGTTTGCATTTTTGTTATCCTGTTCAGGTATAATTCTATATATCCATGAAAGTGCACGTCTATTACTTAAAACATATTGAAGGAAAATAAATTTTCAGTTATTGAGTCACATTTCTCCAATAAGATTGGGTACACAGCTGTATTTAATAAAACCATTTTAATCCTGGTAAGTTGGTATATAAAAGAATGTGTCTTTTACATAAAAAAACCAACATGAGCAAATCAAGGCTAAAATAAGACATAACAGGAACACCAAATCCACAAAGCAAATTTTACAGACAGTACTAAAATGTGCGTACTGGTAATAATAATAAAAAAATATTGCATACTCTCCTTATCTAAACTCATTATTATAGTAGCATAACAAGAATGTGCTTCAGAAGTGAGATATTAACAAAAATATTTTGATTGCATTATCTGGATTTGAAAAAAATATTTGGTGTATTTTTTTAGTGCATGAATGGATACACCAGGGAAGAATATAACCAAAATGACTATGAGCTGTTTGTGTGCACGCACTACTATAAACCTGCTCTAGCTCCTAAGTAATAGGCATTCTGTGTCACTTTGGTTATCTGAATTGTATTGTCAATTACTTTAAATTCTAAGAGGATTTTCTTTAATCCATTATTCTTGATAAGGTAATGATTCTTTAGTGTGTTACAATTTTAGCAGCTCACTACACTGGCCTTTTTAGGCAAGAAAGCAGTGGGTGTTTTTCCACTCATAGTATATTTGCATTCTACAAGTACATCTAGGAACTGTTCCTAGTGCCACCACCCACATCCTAGCTATGCGAGTCAGCTGTGCATAGTGTCCTTTGTGAATTGCTGGTAAGAAGGTGCAGGCTCTCTCAGATACATATGAGAAAAGCTCACTGATTGCATGCACACGAGTTAGTTCTCCTTAATTTTTTAAAAAGCTAAGTAATAACAGTAAAGTATATTTATTTAATGCTAAAAGACATCTTCAGGCACCAGATGCAATGGAAATTTTTGTCAAAAATATGAGTTAATATATTTCAAGGTCAATTGAGACAAAGGTGCACTAGGAAAAAAAGTGTTTAAACTGCAGCAGATTTAACAGCTTAACCAATAAAGCTACTTTAGCCTTCAGTCAATGGGAATCAAAACAATGATTTCAAACTATTTTATTCAATCTACAGACAGGATTACTAGGTGACAGCACATTTTCCTTTTTTCTCTACTACAGAAGCAAGCCTTTTCTCTCATTTTTAAAGATTCCTTTTAGCAGAGTAAATTAAGCACCCTTTTCAGGGTTACCACTAAAAGGATAAAAGATTTAAAAAAAAAAAGTTTTATATTTAAATTCTGCCACTTACTAAAAATTGATTTTCATCGCTACAGTAAGACCTCAAGCACCCAAATTGTTCAAAATGGTATTTTTTTTTAAAAATGAAGACATTTGCTGCCACACACAAAACAAGGGAAAGTGACCCAACATAGAATAAATTACAATATTCTGATTCTTTATCGTCGTGTTTTTTAAAATAATCTGAAAAGTGTCAATGTGGAATTCAAACCATCACATAGATTAAAAGCTCTCCCCCCACACCACTTGCTAAAGTCTATAAATTCTTTAGAATAACACTTCAGGCTTTAATAGCAATTAACATATTTCATACCAGTGTACAAGGGGGCTGTACAAAGCGATTCTATAGTAAATTAGTCTGAAAATTGCCTTAATTGTTAGGCTAGAAGATGTCCTCTACGTTTTGTCTTGGGAAAAAGATCTTTCTGTCTAAATGCCATTATGTGTCATCCCGGCTGAGCCTCCTGCCTAGCGGGGACATTGAAGTTGTGCAGCAGGAGCCGCTTCTCAGGCTTTAAGAACTACAGTAAATCTTCAAACAATTTATCCAAACAAAGGCCAATGTGTGGAGAGAAAAATACACGGGAAGCAGATGAATAAGCAACATCAATTATGGGGGGGCTGACCTTTCTGCCCCACACCATGGCACAGATTTCACACCAAATCGCAGCAGATTGAAGTTGACATGCCTGGAGTGAAAACACTGGTCCTCACAATGTTGCCACTCTACATTCACAGAGCTGTAGAAAAGGAGAGGGAGAAAATGAAGGCAAGGGGAGGGTGTGTGAATGAAAAATCACGCATAATGGGCCTGGGTTTATTTTACAGAGAACAAAATGGCTCAATTTGAGCACTTAGACTGTCGAAATTGGCTAGTGTGAGATACAAGAGGTACATCCAAGGGGACAGTTGAATCAGGTGGCTTCAATGATAAGACCAAAAAGGAAGGCAGGGAGGAATTAAATACAGTTCCTACAAACTTATGGTCATTAAAGATTATATTTATTTATTTATTTATATATATAATATATAAAAAGAGGCGCACACACACATGCATATATATGTATATAAATGCTACATAAAGAAAAATCTCTGTGCATGAATACACACATCTTCTAAGATATAATTTCTTTCAGAAATGAAGTGTACAGGTTAAGGATATTCCTACATAGTCAGGCCTTGTTTGGTTACTTTAAAAATGGCATGTTATTTTAAAATGCAGCCTAGTGTTATCAGGGATGCATTTTTAAAGAATGATGCCACCTCAAAATGAAAATTATATTCACACCAAGAAAATTCATACTGACTAATGTGCATTCTATATTACAAATACCTGAATTTAAAATTCAGGTTTTGGCCTTTAAAGGAGTCTATTTAAAGATTTTTTTTCTAGATTGGTTGCAGACAGATTATTAAACATTTATAAGCCTGTGAAAGGGATAGACAGCTTTTACTTGTTTTATTGTGGGGTTTTGTTCATTTTTTAGGGGATCTATAAGTGATCATTTTATTTGGACACTTCATTAGCTGGTGAGTGCCAAGATAGGTCAGCCAACACGACAGTCTGTTTAATGTCAACTGAATCTGCTAACACTGAAGTAATAGGAGTTTAAGATTTAATCGTGAATCAGATCAACATCTTTTGTTGGATTCCAGAATACAATACTATATGGACTGCTAATATTTCATATCAATGTCAGTTTTGGTTTGGATTAAAAAAGGTAGGCATACATTTTAACTAATCACTAATCTAACTCGATATTTTATTTTCAGAAATTGCCCAGGCAAGTATCAATCCGCCAGTGTATTTTACTGCTAACCATGAGATGCAAGGTTAATGTATAATTTCGGTCTTGAGATGTCAGATGCTGGAGAAGTGGACCTTTAGTTAATGATGGTTACAGTTCTCACATAGGGCCAGATTCAAAGCCCAGATGTTCAGGGCTCACTGCTGTCAAATACAAAAAAAAATATAAAAAACCCAAACAATTGCTACTCTTCTCCCAGTTGCTGAACATGCAAGAAAAAGGCTTCCCAACTTATACACATCAAAAAGGTCAAGTCTTCCAGTAAATTGGAAAGGAAAAATTATAACAACCCCATTAGCGCATTCACACACACACACTTCGAGACTGGAATACTTTACTCTGGATGACCATGAATAGTTTTAGAATTGGCCAAAAGCAAATCTATAATGAAACCAACATTTTGATTTTACATCCCTGTTTGGAGACAACCAGAAAAATTATCTTTAACTTTTTGAAGACAGTCTTCAACAGACATATCTCAAATAAAGTGAGCAGACCCAGACCTAGCCTTCTGTTATTTTTACTTCATATAGCACAACAAAAGGATTCATAGTGAATAGGATATAGCACACCTCATGCTTGATGCACAAACACAACCTCAAAGTGGGAACTTGGAAACCAGAGAGCAGGGCTCGGTGGGGTAAAGGACTATGGGGCTGGCCACAGATTTCATCGTCTCTAAACATGCAACATGATGTATTTTATGATCTACTGCTATATTTCAATATTGTATGATTCTACCTACCAGACTGATGAACATTTTGAGAGCCCTGGGCCTTGCCATTAACTCAACTCTGTAGGGTGCATAACCAAACTCCAAAAGGCAACTTTTGCTTCCGAAGACCAAACAAAGACACAAAGGCAATAATTAGAGAACTAGTCTTCTCATGACTAGCAATTAATACAGTGGCAGGCAGTTAAACCCCAAGTTCTGGGTGCATATACAAAGTTTATTCAAGTTTTCTGATTTCTTCCTCCCCCATCTTCCGGCAAGCCAGCCTGACCTTTCCATCCTTCCAGCTTGTTACTAGCTTCTGAGCTGATGGAGTCCAATTACCTCATCCCTCACAAACCTGGACTCATTAATTCTTCTGTTCCAACCAATTCCTTTCTTCTCTCAGTGACTCCCAACCAGTCTGTTCTTCCTTTGCTACTGTCCAAGTAAGTTCAGTATATTGCATCAGCAGGTCTGTGGGACTGGCAGATGTCTTGAGAACATCTTATGCTCTGGGACTTACATGGATGACAGGACTCTCAAAAGACATTTTACCCCTCTGATTCTGGGGAGCACTGTGAAACCAAGAGTTTCAGCTTTAAATCATTACTTATAGGCTGCAGTCACAAGGTCAGCATTCCAGGATTGTAAAGTAAAGAAAATTAGTCCAAGCATCAGGAAAGTGGAAATAAGGCAGACACCCCGCACAAAATCAATCTTTGTTAGTCAGCCATCCAGCCAGAGGTGGGTTTGATATCAGCTCTGAGGGATCTCACCCATTTTCCCAGCTCTTGAAAAAGTGCTATGGGATAGCCATTGGCAAAAATGAAACTCGGGGCAAACAATGAAGAAAGAAAAATATGAGCATGTGCTTCAATGTCTGAATCAGTTAGCTCTCCTGCAAAGGTCTTTGTCTAAACTACCTCTGATAAAAGCATAATATTTTAAGCTTAAGTCCATTAGAATCACTTTCTATCATGCTCCTCAAAAATAACATCTGAAATTTGCATGCCCAGTAGACACACTCATGGCTGGCTCATAAAGTTACAAGTGAAAACTCACAAAAGGATAGAAGAAGCTTGCATGGCAATATAATACTATTATAGAGAACTCTTACTATGGAGAACATTCTATATTATTTGAACCATAATTTAAAAGTGCAGAATTTTGGGGGGACGGATTTTTTTTTTTAATTTTATAATTTTTTTTCAATACAAAGATCACGTGCCCAATGTAATAATCTCAGGCTGTGTCAATACTATGGAAACAAGAATGGTGCAGCTATGCCAGCATAACCCCACAGTGTAGACACAGTCTACACCGATTAAAGGGGCTCTTCTGTCCATGTAGGAACACAACCTTCGCGAATGAAATTAGCTGTGTCGACGGTAGCGTACTTCAGTCAGCATAGCAGTATCTACACTGGGGGTTAGGTTGGCATAGCTATTTCAGTCAAGCCTGTGGTTTTTTTCACACCCCTGAATGACAAAGCTATGGCAACTTAACTTTTAAGTGTAGACAAGCCTGATTTATTTTCCTCACTCCACGGAGGCCACTGTAAAATGCTAAGACAAAGAAATGTGAAAGAAAGATCTTCCAGAAACACAGGTTCATTGCTACAAATCTCACCTTTACTAAGGCCATTCTGAAAAAAAATGGTCCTACCCTGAGTGAAATACTAACCTATACACACATATTGACATGTATGCAGTTATAACTGCATACATATGTACATATATTCACACACTTGCATGTGCATGCATATTTTTTGTTGCACAAACACAGAACAGACATAGGTCTATCAACTTAGACAGCTGTAGATCCATCTATAGTCCATTATTTTAAAATTCACTAGGTATTTGACAGGTCTAATACTTACGCAAGGCATAGTAGTAGAAAAACTGTCTTTATTTCTAAGATTTCACAAATTTCCTAATTAATTCAAGGGGACTTATAGTTTTAGATAATATTCTTCCTTCCATCACTTGCCATCTAGCAGTTGGTATAATGTCAACACTTACATCTTTTTTTCTAACCAAAATCATTTTAAAAACATTTTTTATCCTTAAATGTTCACCTCGATTTTTCAAAAATTATCTTAAAGATAAGAGATTTCTTTCCATTTCAATCCCACAACAAGGAGAATGTCAGCACAGCTTTTTTGACAGACAAATTATTGAATCAAAGAAAGAATATGCCATTAAGCCCACAGGTTAGGAAGTGTCAGGAATGGTTTAAAGAGATATCCCATTTATCTTCAAAACATGCACGGAATGTCACTAATGTGTGTTTATCATGTATAATCAGACAAAGAAAATATCGAAATAAAGTACTCCTGCATACAATAGAAGTCTCCTTCCATCTCTCAAGATATCAGTGCTATTCAAATAGAATAATAATGATGAAACCTCTTTCTTGAAAATGGAAATCAAGTGAAATGTAGATAGAAATGATTTTTTGTAGTTGATGTACATTTCTAAAGTGCATTAACAGGAAATCCAGAACTTTTTAGGTCAATTATATTGTCAGTATTGTCAATGCCACTGAAATGAATACCTAAGCAGTGCATATTCCTGATGGAACAGAGTTAGAGAAGAAATCCTGTATACTATTACTTGGAGAACAGCGACTACAGAGATACATTTGAAGGTTTACTTTGTTACAACTTTTGGGTTTTTTCCTTAATCAGTGAAAACTGTTCCAAATATCAGACAATTCTATTTACTGTAGGATATAAAAAAATAAATTGATCTGAAGTCCTTGATTTATTTATTTTAAGTCCTATGGCTACAATTTCTGGAAGCCTATTTTTGGTACTCAAGTACATCAGAAATACCAATTCACTGCTTTTGTAACAGATTTTCCAAGACAAGATGCAACAGGTATATAAGGTATACTAAAAATGAGAGTGAAAATACCAGGCAGCTTTTGTCCCACATATCTAAAATGTATCAGAAACCAAATCTGTGATGACATATGGCTGGGTAAGTGGTTTTGCTAGGTGCTTCCTTCGTATAATTTTGAAGATGCTGCTACTCACCTGAACAAAATTTGAAATAAAATTATTTATTGAAGTTTAAAGACAATGATCCCATTGACAATAGCAGAAAATGTGTGTCTCTCTCCTCCTCCTCCCCATCCCCTGCTAAAATGGTACTGATGTAATAGAAAATGTTCTTCCATGCACATTTTTAAGAGGTATTATAGGCAGAAAATATTTCCTATAAGATAAATAAAATTGGGAGGCATGTGTTAGATACAACGCAACATCATGGGAAACATCTCAAATATTTGAAGCCATGGTTGGAATTTAAAGGAGGCAAAATTACTAATGAATCTCCTACGTCAGCGGGTCTAAGGAGTAGTAGTATTCTGTAGAAGAAAGGAAGAGGAGGAGGAAAAAGAGAGACATTCACTGGGGAAGGAACATAGATTTTAAAAAACTCAAGCCTTATCGCAGAAAACAGCAGGAAAAAAGAGAATCAGAAGCAGATCTGAGAATGCAGGGAGATGGAGGAACAAGGAAGAGAGAGAGCAAAAGACAAATGGTCATAAAAGATTTATTAAGTTCACAAATTGTCCCCTAGATCTCCAACCCTTAGAGACATCACCAGCCAAAAGCATACAACACTTTCTATTAATTTGTTCAGACCAGGCGCTGTGGACTATACCTAGTTAAATTTTTAAGGATGCATTTTGAGAAACATTCCAAAATGAAATATAAAATGCTTCACCATATGTAGCAGGTATTATGGTGTTTCATTTTTCCTGAAACCTTTGAGCAGTTTATGAAAATAGTCAAATTGCCTTACAGAGGGATCTAACTCTGTATTATAGCATTCATAAGGAAATGCTAGAGTTACATTTACCTTTTCCTGTCCCTTTAAGTATTGAAGCACTGCTGAAAAGGTCAAAGGGGACACAGCTCTGAAGAGCAGGAGATGGTCCCAAGAGGGTTTTGGTGTGTTCAGGACAGACTTGGGAGCAATGGGGTTTGTGCAAGCGGCGTGTATATATAGTAAATTTAATAAAGCTCCAGTTTTAAAATGGTTCCTCATCTGGGAGTGAAACATTCTTTATTGGCTTTGCTAGTTCTTTGGTCCAGGTATGTTGAGGTCAGTTCTGGTGGCCAACAGAATTAGTATGACTTTTTTTTTTTTTTTTTTTTTAAAGAGGAAGAGTCTAGAAAAATACATCAATTCCCTGTTTTAAAAGACTGAATAATATTAAATTCCTTGAAAGCACAAGTAAATTAATACAAACAAAAAGCTGCTTCATGTGTATTTGCATTTTTCAAGTACTTATTTACTATATATATATATATAATAAGTTTGTAATTAACTAAGTTCATTTTCTAGATTCTTTTAAAAAATGGAAAGGTGTAACTGACTCCTGTTGACCAAAATAAATTTATTTTTAAATAGTAAATAAGATAAAGTAAATAAGGTTTTGAAAAATATATTCTAAATTACATATAATTGCATTATATCTCATACATTTTCTATATACAAAAGTTGTACTTGCTAATATATTAATCTCTGATGACCTTAAATATGAAAGGGAGGTCTTGTGAGTATGTCATAGGACTGGATGTGGGAGGTGGATGACCGAGGTTCAAATCCTGATTCAGTGAAGTCTCTGACAAACTCCTATTGACTTCAAAGGGGTCAGGATATCACCCTTAATGATTTGTTTTGGAAAGGTATCCACATTTCACAAAATTAAAAACCTTTCTGAGTTTCCCCTGAGTATAGTGAAAGCCAAACAGACATAGTTCAGGTTCTTTTCTTGGATATGCATATTGACTTCAACATGTGCTCAGAATGCATATCTGAGAACAGAATATGGCCCTTAATCTTCAATTTGCAACAAAATCTACAATATTAATTCTACTCAAAATGTGGACCTAACACTGTTTGCAGTTTTCCCCACTTCTTCCACTGTGAAAGAAGAATGGTCAGATTTCTCTTGCTAAAGGATACAGCATTCTGATTCATCTGAAAGTCCATAAAACCAACTTGGACATAAACAGAATTTCCCACCATTGTACAGGAAGAAATAATTTCATTATTCACTGAGCAATAAGGGTCTGATCCAGTATCCATTAAAGTCAATGGGAGTCCTTCAAGAGATTTGGAGGTGTACGGACTTAACACATGCCTAAAGCTAAGCAAGTGTTTCAAAGCTTTCCTGAATCAGGGCCCAAAAGATTAAAACTAATATAAGATTAAAGTTACTACTTCTGAAAGATCTTCATTCAAGGGTTATATGTTGAATTTCCTAGCTTTTTGCCCAATGGATTTTTTTTTTTACTTAGAATTAGACTGATATCAGCTTTTCCCAAAGGCAACTGGCTAACCCTAAGTTTTCCTGTAAGCTATTCAATAATTCATTATATCAGTATTCCTATCTTGTTTCCGCCACAGCCTGAGAGTGCAGGTGAAGCTTCCAGTTGCTTATGATATACCCCTTGCTATGGCAAGGTATGCTGTTAATGCTCAGAGCCTTCAATGTTCTGAAAAGCTGAAAGGTAGACAAACATTTTTAGCTGCTGAAAAGTTGCAGGTTAAAAAAAAATATACAGCAGGAGAAAAAAATGAAACACACTAGAAAAGTAAATAAAAAATAAATCAAAAGAGATATAAGACAGCGTTCAACTCTTTGCTTCTTGAAAATTTAAATGAATACTCCTTGAGAGCAAACTACAAAATGCTAACCTTGAAGTGTTGAGTGGCAGAAAGAATTATGGGTTATTGTACTGTCAAAATGCCAGACAGCTGTATGTTGAGTTACTGTGTTATTTAGACAATCAGAAACTTGGAAGCTAATGTGACATATTTTTTTCAGTGTGAAAGCTCCTGACACGCGTCATGATAATTTCTAAAGGGACAAAATGTTATATAAAAACATAGTTCCTTTATGAAACAGCCTCACAGGTACAACACCACTGCAAGCAGAATTCATGTTAAATATATATATATAAATATATAGCTAAGTAGATTCAGAATACTAACAATTAAAATCATTAATAGGTACTTGGTTTATATTTTTATATTTTTATTTTTTGCCCTATTTGGAGGCACAACCAGACACTCCTACGCCCACCCTCTCATTCTAGGTTCAGATACTTTACCTTAGCTCTGACTTTGCCCCAGCTCTCCACTCTAGTCCCTGTCTAATCACTCTCTCTCTCCTGGCAGAAAGATGGACCATGCTACCTCAGCTGAGACTGGAATTAACAGCTGCCTTGTGAAGTCATATGCAGAAAGAACCAGAGAAAAATGGAATTGATTACCTCTCTCTCTACTCCAAAACACCTTAATATTCCTTGGATCTAAGGTGCATTCAAGCTCCAACAGAGAGATGTACTAAGAATTCACTTGAATATAGTTATCTCCCTTTGCATCTTGATGTGTTCCCACTCTAATCTTAGTGGGCCAAAAACCTTATTTGTATTCCTCGCTCTTAAACACACAGGAATTACCATAATGGTTCAGACCCATGGTCCATCTAATCCAGTGCTCTGTTTCAGACAGTAGTCACCACCAGATGCCTCAGAAGAAGGTGCAGGAACTCTTACAGTAGGCAATGTTGTATAAACTGCCCCCATCCCAATCCTTAATCATTATAGATTGGTTTAACTTCTCAGGTGTGGGGTTTTATCCCTTACATAATGCTTCATTTGTATTAAACTGTGAATATGTTTGTTATTCATATAAACATCCAATCCTACTTTTAATTTTACTAAATTTTTATTCTCAAAACATCTTCTTTCATTGAGTTCCACAGTCTAATTAGGTATTGCATGAAAAAGTATTTCCTGTTATCAGCGTTGAATTTGCTACCTTTCAGTTTCATTCAATGTCCCCTTATTCTTGTGATGAGATAGAGAGAACAGAGATAGAGAACAGAGATAGAGAGAACAGAAACTCCCAGTGTACCTTCTCGAGACCATTCATTATTTTATATACTTTGATCATGTCCCTTCTTATTAGTCTACTGTCTAAAATAAACAAATTCCAGTCTTTTCAATCTCTATCTATATGAGTTTTTCCATGCCTCTAACCGCTTTCATCATCCTTCACTGACCCTCCTCTACTTCTGCAAAAACCTTTTAGTGATTGGATGACCGGCACTAAATAGAGCATTCTAGATGAGGCTGCACTTTTGACTTCCATAACGCTATAATACTTTCTATATTATTCTCCATCCCATTCCTTATGCATTCTAAGCTCTTGTTTTGTTTTTGACCACAGCTGCACATTGAGCAGAACTCTTCATTGAGTTCTACACAGTGATGTCAAGGTCCATTTCCTGAGCTGATACAAGAGCAGTTCAAATTTTCCCATCTAATGTGCATTACCTTAATGACCATTGAGTTCCATCTGCCATTGTGTCACCTAGGTTGGTTAAGTCCATCTGAAGTTCCTCAGAGTCTTCTCTGGATTTAAATAATCTAAATAACTTCGCCATCTGCAAATCTTTCTACCTTAGAGCCCATTCCCTGTTCATACCAGTAATACATTTATTAAACAGCAGGCCTAATTCTGAATATTGAGGCACCTCATTGTTAATCTTTTGCCATGATGAAGATTAGCCATTTATTCCTACTTCTTCCCCCCATCTCTTAGTCATTTTTTGATCCAGATCAATATTTTGCCTTTCATCCCATGACTACCTAGTTTCTTCTGAACCCTCTTGTGGAGGAACTTTCAATAAAATACAATATGTGCAAGGAAAACAAATGACAAACAGGCAGGCACATTTGAGAGCAACCAATAGGTGAACCAAATAGTTGAGATATTATATAAAGTAGAGCCCTGAAACTAGTACTTTCAAGATTGCTCATTCAGATGTTAAGCAAATTTTCCTGGAGTGTGCAGTACATTGCAGCCCATTGTTCTCTTTCTATATATACACATTGAGAGAACATTTATGACATTAATGCATTAGACATTTCCATTAGAAATGGTTTTGGTCTTTTGTTACCATACCTAAAAGAACAAACCTTAGAATGTACAGTACAGCGTTAAATAACTTGTTTAGTAGAGACAGCCACAGCCTTCTATGGTGGTTTCTAAACTATTCAACCAATCTTACAGCTGATTTTTAAGAAGTGTTTCCCAAATCACTCTCTGCATAGCATAAAGCTCACTTCTATCTAATCTGCAGCTTACTGAACATCACGGAAAATATCTTTGTGCTCACTCTCAAATTACTAATGTCAGGACACTTTATACTTTTGCAACCCACCATAATATAAATATTTACTGCTAGCAGAAGTTCAAGCTCAAAGATAAGCATAATTTTTTTCACAAAACTTAATAAAAATGTTCTCTCTATATTTTATTTTTATTCTCTGTAAAACAGGGGGGAGAAAGAATAATTTTAATTTAAATATTCCCCTCTTCAGCACATGTTGATGGGACACAGATCTGTGTTGTTTCACTGTCCAAGCTGCGTGAAGTTCAGAAAGTGAACAAATGGTAGAAAAAGTGAAAAGTAAGTTAGATTTTTATCAATGTTATAAGATGTTACTAACAACAGGTAAAGATTGCTTTTTGTTTCATCTTTCCTTTAAAAACAATTATCTGTGACCTTAAAAACATACTTTAAGGGGGCAGATCATGCAGAACCGAGATGATTAATTCTTTTCTTGTTCCACATGGGAATCTTTATTTTGTGCTTTGAATTAAATTATTCTGGGCAGATATTAATGGGGAAAAATGGTCATCATGGATTTTGTTTCATGGCAGTGTGGAGGAAGAGAAGCAGAATTTTGTTTATTTATTTTAGTAAGAAGTTTGGATCATTGCTTCACAAATGATACCATAACAAACAGCTGTGATGTATCAGTAAACTCAACATTGTCAGTAAATTTAGCCTTGTTTAGGGTAAGAAATGCACACTGGCCAAAAAAAACAAGAACAAAAAATTATAAAGGTCAAAATACTATGCACCAAAATTTAAACTCTCTGTAAGTGCACTGGAGTTAGAAATAAAGGGGTCCTTTCAGCATAAATGAGCAAACCAGAAGGATGTGCAATTTAGGGTGACCAGATGTCCTGATTTTATAGGGACAGTCCTGATATTTGGGGCTTTTTCTTATATAGTGTCTATTATCCCCCACCCGCCTCCTGATTTTTCACACTTGCTATCTGGTGGCCCTATGTGCAGTCAACAGTGATGAGGGGACTGCAGCCCCTAAAGGCATGGCTACATTGCGCCTGGGATCATACATCCCAGCCTGAGCAAACATACATGGGCTAGTGTGCTAAAAACTACTTAAGCTAGTGTGCTAAAAACAACAGTATGGACATTGTGGCCTGGAAGGCAGCACAGGCTAGCCACCTGAGTTTGGATCCAGGGGCTTGGAAGGGTTTGTACTCAGGTGGCTGTGCTGCAACATCCACATCGCTAGTTTTAGCATGCTAGCTCAAGCAGAGATAACAGGTGTCATTCTGTCCAAGGCAGGAGGTATGCTCCCATCTGCAGCATAGACTCATTGTAAGAGGCTGAAAAAATTACAACAGCTTTGATTAAAAAGTATTTCCTTGCATAAGAGAAGTTTAATTGTTGTTAAAACAGTTAGATCAAACAACAGCTGAATATCTGAATAAGAATATTCTGCATATCCCTACCAGAAGTGCATTTACAGACATGATTGCATTTGCAGGAAGTTTTATCTTGGATTTGCTTAATGCAGATGGTGAAGATGATGCACAGCCCACTACAGCTCTGTGTGCAGAGCATAACTGTTGCTTTTACTAGTTTACTGAACTATCACAATAAAAAATACATTATTTGGGCACCTAGAGAAGAGAAGCTTTTATTACTATTCAGCAGTGGTAGTATTTGATCCCCAATTCTGGCCCTTGAGCCATCCAATCCAGAATTAAACTACATCAATTTTATTAACATTTATTAGCTTGTTACTCACAAATGAGCACCGATTTTACACAAACTTTTTAAGGGCAGAGCAAGAGTTACCATCTCAGCCAGTTCCTTGAAGAGATCAAGAAATAACATGGCAGCAGAAGTTTTAGACTCCCATGTGTGTGCTGAACTTTGAATTTCACTATCACCTCCATGTGAAGAACCAGAGGTCTCAAGTTTGATGGGTATTATTTAATTCCTAACAGATGCTCCACATCAGTGAGTTGGGAAGGCAGAGTTTGTACTGCATCAGGGTATATATCTGGTAGTCTTTCACCCAGGAAATACTGGGCTATTGTAAAAATCGTATGAGGTCTGATCCCTCACCAAATTAAAGCCAATTCTTCTGCTAAAAGACGTTTCAATTATGTTGGATCTGTTAAGGATTTTAAATGAGGAATGTCTTCTCTTCTTTCTTTTTTTCCAGCTTATTAATTTTTATTTTTATTTGACAGTTAACCTAATGCTAAGATAATATAGTATAACTTTAATGCTTGAAATTGATATATTGCTATAGGGCATGCTTTGTGATGGATGGGCTCCAGTTTTATACAAGGAGCCATGCAATTTGATTACTCTGGTTCTTATTTAGCATTAGCGATAAATATTTTATAGATTAACATTAGGCTACACCAAAAATAATAAAAACATGGTTATAATATTCTTAAAAATATAGGAATGTCAGCTTCAAAGCACTTCTTTTGCAAATTTAACAGTGTGAAAACCACAGCCAGATAAACAAAAGCCAAAGTAGCATATAAACTGTATATCACGATTCTATTTTCTGAATCATCGCTTGATTTAATCATTTTTACAACATTTAAAAATTAGCAGCTATGGGCCTGATTCATACAACAATTTCTGTCCTGTCCCTATTCAGCTTATTGGTTATTTACACAGTGAAAGCTCACAGCACAGTTCTCTGCACAGTGGCCATAGTAATGGCATGTGTTTCAAATGTATCAACCCCTCTTCCATAACTTATATGTACAATAAATTAATAAATTAAAGGGAAACAAACCGATTTTACTAGTCATGACCAAAGTTCAGGGCTCCTGCAAGAGGAAGTAACAAGGCTGTTCACTTGCACTGATTTTACACCAATTCAATCCCACTGATTTGAGAGTAGGAGACTTCAGAGTCAAGGCCTTTATCACAAAGAAAGCAGAGTATGATCTACATTCCTTGCATTGCATCAGGTCTTTGTGTTGCCATCGATTCTTGCAAGAGATGCACAAAAATTCAGTAGGTAAAATAGCAGAACAAATGATTTCCAATTATTTTAAGCAAGAACAAGTTTCTATCTTTTAGTAACAGGCGCAGTCTTACCTGGCAACTTAAATACCTACTTATTTTTCAAGTGCATTAGTTCATTACTTTAGTTTACCTCTGCAGGAAAAAGTCCATATCCTAAAGCATCCCTGCTCTAAGCTGCAATACTTTCTATAGTCTTAAATTTTGGTCCACTCTCAACCACGAAAAGTCTAGATGCTTGACAATGTAAAATTATTTGCTCTGCTAGGACACATGCACCTCTTCATTTACCAGGACTTCAGTGTAGGATATGTAGTATTATCAGTCCACTTTCTAACACCAGCCTCCAAAGCAGTATGCCAAATAAACAGTTCATTGAATGAGGTTATTTACTCTCTATTATCTTTACAAATATTCTTAATCATTTCCGCTCATGTTCAAAGTGCTTATTTCTTATTTATAGTTATAAATAAAAAGCTGGTACGATATTTTATGGACAGTTGTTCCAATGGCATACGATACTTTCCAACTTTAAGAATCATTCCTCCTTCTATGCACATTTCATTATAAAAGGGGTTTACCATAAATACTGGAATTTGAATTCCACCCAAGTAATGCATTAATAGATACTAAACCATTAATAATTTCTGTGCTTTTTCATAAATGGGCAAAGTCCAATAAATAAACGATAGCTCTTACATGTCGGAGCAGGGTTAACAAGTACCAAGGAGATTTCAAAGACAAACTACTTGCACAGGCTGCCAGAAGGTAAGATACATAATGATGCCACAAATTCCAGGGACCCATTTTTTATTGTCCACTACGGCAAGTATCTAAAATTAAATGCTAAGCAGAAATTCGCCCTGAGCTCTGACACACAGTAGTTTAGGTAAACAATCTTTAAAATTAAAAACAGATTCTTGATAATAAATCCCAACATATATATCTTGATAACAGACAATCCTCCCTTATAAATCAACTGCTGTACTGCCCCTTGAAACCTTTCCAAATTAGACCAGATGATTCACCAGAAAAATTTCAGCCCTCTCACCTATTTAATAGAGGCCAGCAATTAATGCCTATTTTGCAGGGTGAAGAAGGCGTGGGCATTTAAATATTAAACCCAAACTGAAAGCAACTGGGATAATCAACAAAAGAGAATTGGTCCAAGGGGACAGGATGCCGGATTTCATTGATCTCAGCTTCCTTTGGCCAGGAGGATTCTTTTGATTCTCGCCTTTCCCCTGAAACCTGAAGATGTATGATGGGAACATGCTGTACTGACCAGGATATTTCATGATCAGGTTCTGTGCTCCTATTTGATATTAGGATATGCCTTGAAAATCCACACACTTTACTATTTCTTCTAGCCTAAACCCAAAATACCCTCCCTTTTCTAATAATTGGTGACATTAATTGTTACATGTAATAAATAGGGAAGACCCTGGCCTTATGTAGTCATTTTGCACCCAACCACATGGGCAAAGCAGCTGCACAGTCTGTTCATTAGCTGCCTCCACAAGGATTCCCTATATCATAAAGGAAATTCCTAGCTGGTAGAAGGCCAGCACTTCACCACTTCCAACACTCTATCCAGTCCAGAACTCTGTTGTACTCCATCAATTTTCAGCTGCTAGAATAACTCCTTGGGAGTCACCACATGGAGGTGCAAGTTACAGCAGACCTGAAACTGCTCTATCTTGACTGTGGGTCCAACTGGCCCCTGAATTGGGGGTGAGTGGACAGAAGGGAGGGAAGAGTATATAGTGAAGCTTTTCTGGATCCACGGATCTACCATGATATTAGTTACGAAAATAGTCCATTTTTCAGTTAACGGTTTCCTGGTGAACCAACCTCAAAATCTGCATATGTACTATGTGTGTTTCACCAGGATGTTTGACAAATATCTCTCAGCCAATAGACAGCTCATAAAGTGTTTGCTTTGAATATTCCTTATTCTTGTTGTGAGACTGGTCACCTGAGTTGCACAGTATTCTTGCCACTCTGCCTGATTACAAGTTTTTTTTTGTAAGAGAAGAAGAATAAACGGTGAATAATGAAAATTTGCAACCAAATTTTCAGATGAATATTCATTTTTGCACAATCATTTTCATCTGAACACTGGCAAACAAGGAATATGACCCTATGAATTACAGCAAGCCAAGCTTGGCTTTTATTTGCAAAAATATTTGGAAATTAGATTTTGGAGGATGGGGTGGTTAAAATAGTCTGAACACTTTCTAGTAACACTATTTAGCTACAGCAGAATAATTGGGATAAGAAGGGCAACTATAAACATACTCTAATGCTCTAGGTAGAGTGCAGTATACATTTGTAATAGTTAGTCACTTGAGTGACATCCTGGTCTCTAAAATACATGACGTGCCTATCAGCATATTAGTTGAAATGGTTGTGACAGGTGATGCAACCACAAAATGGGAAAAGTGGACTTCATTGGGAAGGGAACAAAGAATGAAACCTGGCATAACTTTTAAGTCCTCTGATACCCCTGCATCAAAGCTGCGGGCAAAGAAAAACCAATTTGCCAAACATGAGTCAGCATGACAAAACAAAGCCAAATATTAAGCATCCTTTAGAAGAAAAAAAGAAATGAAAAAGAAAAAGGTGTAATTGTAGCATGGGGGCAATATTTCATATGAAAATTATATTCACAAGTAATGACAAATACAACTGAACATGAAGAACAATCTTGTCTCGGGCTTCTTAACAGATAATGACTTCAAGGTCATTCCATTAGTGATCACTGCAGCTTTTAAATGAAACACATATAACCCTGATCCAATTAATGAAAGTATCCTATTTCTTATACATGCTAATGTTGAATGAATGTTTAAACCTTGGTCATTCACCAGTGCATGGACTATAAGTCAAAATCAGAGAAGCACAACAACATTACTGAGCAAAGAAAGGGCCTTAGCATCTTCAGCCTAATATAATTTTACCTTGCATTTTGTCCTAGTATTACAAGAACAAGCAGATTTTCTTGTTGTTTAAGTGCCAAAAACATTTTTTGAAACACAAGTTTTTTTAAGTTCACATTTTTAATGGCATCAAAAACATTTTTCTCTCCTTTTACTTCGGTTCTTTTCTTTTTTGTATGTTTTTTCTACTTCCTCTTCGTTTCCCCTTTTCTTCTCCTGCTGTTTCCTTCTTATTACAACCCAACCCTTGCATTCTATCCTTTCTCCTCTACTTTCCTTTTACTACTCCTATTTGACCCCCTCCACATTAGTCTTCCTCTTTTTATTGCTCCATTCCATGTATAAGTTGAGCAGAATACCAAAGTGAAAGTGACAAGGAGTAAAATTTTCAAAGACATCTAAGTGCCATAGAAGCCTAAGCGAAATTTTCAAAGGTGATGTAGGCACTGAATAGTCTAAATCTACTGAAAGCCAAGGGAAATAGACTCCTTTTGGAAAACAGAATTTAGCTGATGTTAGAATTTCACTCATGATCTTTTAAATAGTATA
Source organism: Emydura macquarii macquarii (assembly GCF_026122565.2). NCBI lineage: Eukaryota > Metazoa > Chordata > Testudines > Chelidae > Emydura > Emydura macquarii. The sequence continues at coordinate 9,344,494 of NW_027130204.1, read as the reverse complement.
TAGCTGCTCTAACAACACAGGCACTAAGGTAAATATTGTCCATTTCATTTTCTGCTCTGCTCCCAAATCTTATACAAAACTTCCATAAAATTCAGTGAAAAATAATAGCTGTTCTCGGGGGGGGGGGGGGGGGGTGTTAAAAACCAAACTTAATAATTAAAAGAGAATGTCATCCCTGCTATAGAATTCAAAGGTTGGTTTAAAAATTGTCCAGAAAGGATATTATTCTCTCCTATTGTCTTTAAGATTGCTGCATCAGGGAGCCAAAAGCAGAGACTATCTGTGCCACACCAGTAGGGCTTTGTTCATTCCATTTTCTGAGACATGTGCACCAAACGTTTGCAATATCTGACCATCACTGCACTCTTGCGAGTTGGCTGTCAATCCTGCCCTTCTCTCTGTGAGATGTGAAAGTCTAATTCTAAGTCACCCAAGTTGGAATGGATCAGCAATGTCAGAATCTTGTACTCTTTTCAATAAGCCCTAGTGAAAAATAACCTTACATTCAGATTCCTAGTATGAATTCAGCTTTTTAGATGAATGAATATCAGCAAAGCAAGGCTCATTTGGATCCAAGTTAAGATATCTTAATTCAGTTGTCCCCATTTCTTTCACATAACTGAAATGTTTATCTCCCTGCCTCATTGAATAGATTTAACTCCCCTAAACATTTGGAATCAATTATGCTACCTCAAACTATGTTTTGTACATAGTCTTCAGAAGAGGACAGATGATGTTAAATTATCAAACTAATAATGATCTCGGAGAGCAGTGATCAACCTAGCAGCTATGGCACAAACCATCCAAGCCAAAAAAAATTGTACTTTAAAGGTAGAAACAGGCTCTACCCCATTTTCTCTGTCCTGCTTCCACATTCTCTTCCTCTTCTTTCTCCTTCCAGAAGCAAGACCAGTGGCAATAAATAATATTATGTTACCACTTTGCATTATAAATATCTACTATCCTGAACACAATGACTATTAAAGGGTTCTTCTTCACAAAATGTGTGGTAGCCCAGTTTAGACTTTTTAGTTCAAGAAGTGATGCCCACTGAATTAACAAGCAGTTTTGTAAGACAGCAAAATCAAGATCTATGCTTCCCAATATGCAAAAGACAACAACACTGATACTGAATGAAACATGCTAATGCCGTCTCTCTCTTTGTGTCTCCTCATGTAGAAATCTGAGTGTCAAGACAGTGACAAATGACAGTACTTGTTAAAGCAGCAGGACCATCAGGTCTTATCCACCTCATTGCAAGTGGGAAAGGCCTTGTGAAGAATGCATTTTCTGCCCTGGCAGATCTACATCTATTTCTTCCTCACTACATGAGTGAAGCTTCCATTGCCAAGGCAGCTCAGCATAGCATGGCTCTCTTGTTCATTTAGCTGTTTTGCAATCTGTTGGTTTGGATTCAGAATTTACCACAATGTTTAATGGCTTGTCTTCAGAATTGGACAGATTGGTTACATAATAATGTGTCTGATGTTTGCATTTCTACTCCAGGCATGAAAAAATCAGAAAACCAACCATCAAGTACCATTTTTTTTTAACACAGTAATGGTAAGTGTCTATGCACTCTCATAACTCTTGACACAGCACGTGCTGGCAGATGACTCAGGGATTAAGCAGCAATTCACCATTAATCAATACATAAAATTCATAAATTTAAGGTAAAACCATTTTCTCTAACCTCTTTAAATATTTCTTTTCAGCAACCTCTCTTTTGCATAAAGCACCCATGTATTGATGAAATCTCCAGACCAGTTCCTCTATTTAATGTATTAGAAAGTCAAGAAATACGGAAAACAGAATATAATTCTTCATAGAGTTGGTCAAATTCCTAATAGTAATGTTAAATGAAATTATTAACATGTAGCAAAATGCCAAAAGTTCTAAAAATAAGTACTGACAAAAGAACAGTGATGATAGTTATGAAGAAATATACTGGATTAGACACCTGAAAACAACAGTTCCCCAAAGTGAATAAACATTTTTTTATTTGTATCATACTTCTAGAAATTTGTTGAAGTATATTTTGAGGGTGATTGTTATAAGAGTACAAATAATTTTTTTTCCAAATTGGGCAAACGATTGTGAGAAAGTAACTCAACAATAAGTCCCTTGAGTAAAACATAAATCAGCAAGGTTATAGGATTATTTTCAATATCTTCTGAAAATTCTGTTTTTCTGGGCAAACAGTAAATTGCCCTAAAATAAAAATCTAGCTAAAAAGATTGTTCAGCCTATTTAATTTTGTCTAACTACAGCTGCTTCCTCAATATAATGTGACATTTTTATGGCTGTCCTAAGCAATGAATGGTCAGCACAAGGATTTTGCACATGCTGCAAGAGGATATACAGTCAACTTATTCCAGTGCAAAACATTGATTAGGAAGGACGTAGGAAAGCATGCAAGAAAATATGTATTTTCTTTAAAAAGCAATTAGGGTTTCAGGAAATCTTATAGTACAAAAAAATTCTGTTCCAGCAGAAGTTATACTAGGTATACAAAACATCTTTTTCTACTCTCTGTACCCATTTCAACAGAAATTGACATAATCTGGTAATTGATCTATCCCACTCCTATTATTTCCAACTTAATCAAAGGGAAGTATGAGATCTGCAGTTTGAAAGAAAGGAAAAAGATTCTCTTTTAGCCCTACATACATATATTGTATTTTTCTTAAGTGAAAGCACTCTATTTAGGAATTTAAGGTACCTAGGCCCTGATCCAGGAAACAGTTATGCATGTACTTAACTGTATGCATATGACATATTACAAGTGTTAACTTTACACAAGCACGGCTTTATGTGAATACATTGTAATAAGATCAAATTTATTTTTTTTAAATTAATCACTCACCAAATCTTTTAAAAAGTGTCTCCACACTTTTTATTCACCTCTGAAGTAATTCAGTAATTACTACCTCAGTTATCACATTAAGCAACTCTCCTCTTGGCAAATACTTTCAAGCCTTACCTACGTTTTTATATCCCTATTATATTTCTGTTACAACTGAATGATGCCTCAATGAGGATCAAGGTGTAACCCTCAAAAAAAGGCTTTTCATTATTGCAGAACTACAGTGCATAGCAAAACATAGAGCTGTAATTCTATGCAGTGCATGGACAGTGCAGCTACATCTTATGTTTCTAATTAAAAGAATGTAATTTAGTAACATGAAAACCCACACACATTACTGAGTTATAAGTTGCAGCACAATGGAGAAGACATTTACCTTTGAATACTAATGCTGGAGATTAGAGCCAGATATACCAGGTAAATTGATTTGGTGGTCACATCTCGATAACATATACAGCTCAGCTGCAGTTGCAAGATGCCATCATATCCATCAAAATTAGTAGGTTACCTTTCAAAGGAATAGTATTAAGAAATCTTAAATGTTCTCATCTCCCTGTTATAGAATGATTAGGAGAGGAATTGCATATATAATAATGATAAACAAGTCATGCCAGGAGCAACTCCTGTTTGAAGTCACTGGCATAAATACAGACGTCATTTTCTGATGACTTTTTCAGTGTACACTTCAGGGTAATGCATAACTCTTAGATTATGCATACATTTTTTTTCTTTTAAGGGCCTGACAGATGAATAAAAAATTAATACACTACTACTACATTTGAGACACACTGTGGTCTAGAGGATAAGGTACACTGACTGGACATCAGGAACCCTGGGCTCAATTCCCTGCTCTCTCAATGATCTCCTGGGTGGTTCTTTTTTCCCCTATGCTCCGTAGTTCTGAAATAATGAAAAATGCCTCTCTTTCCTTTCTTGTGTCTTTTTCTGTTTAGATTGTAAACTCTTTGGCGCAAGAGATGTTTATCACTATGTGGTTGCATGGTGCCTAGCACAACAAGGCTTGGATTTCAATTGGGTTCTCTAGGCACCACAGAAATACAAGTCATAAATAATATAAAAAGTATGGTTTTTAAGGTCTTGAGATCTTTGCTTTAAATGTTAGTGTGCAGTGCACAAAGGTTACACGTGGTTTTAAATTCCCTGCGTACTCTAATGTTTTGAGTACATGTGTACTGTAAATAGGAAGGAATGCCTTAACATGGGACAGACAAATGCTTAGGCAGTGATTTTTCCAACTAAAATAATATATTAACATGAGCACATTTCCAAATTAAGTACAATAGTGTGTTCTTTTCTCCTGTACTGTGATGGCTGATTAGTTGATAAACAAAACAAATAAAACTTCCTGCACTATTAAAAATAGATAATATTAACAGTAATGCTTTGCAATTCTATACGCTTTTCAATCAGAAGTTCTCAAAGCACTTTATGAACATTTATTAATCCCTGTAAATCATCCCTGTGAGATGGATAAGAGGTGAGGATTAAGAGTCTGACTTTCAAAAGTGCTGGGCGTCCATCATTCCAACTAATGTCAATAGGAGCGACTAGTTTCAGAATCTCTTCTATTCGTATTAATTACTTGTATTTTGGTAACACCTAGAGTGCTCTCTGAGTTAGGTGCTGCACAATACACAGTAAGAGGCAGTCTCTGGCCAGAAATAGTTTACACTGCAATTTGCTGCGCCCTAGCAGAGTACCACTGAAGTCAATGGGGTTCTAGTTGGAAAGATCCATATGCAGGATAAAGTCCTCATTAGAGAGAGCAAAGGGGGTATTACCATCTCTATTTTAAGGTGGAATTCTGAATCACAGAGAAATTAAGTGATTTGCACGGAGGCAAACAGCTCTGAAAATCAGAGACCAAATTTTCAAACTCACATGCCTAAAGTTAAGAGGAAGGAAGCTGAAAATGAGAATATTTGGGGAATAATTCATGCACTAAGTAAAAGTCAATTGGTCATAAGGTATTATTTTTAGGAGAGTAAACGGGCACATAATTCTTGCAGGATATATTAAGACATCAGTTGCTTTATGACATCACAATAGTAACACACCATGCCTCTAGCACAAAAGACAAAGAATCTGATGTTAATTTTCCCAAGAATCCCAACATTGACAACATTCTGACTGTGGAAATTTACTTGGAAATCTAAAAAGTAACTTTTCCAAGTTTATACACTTGTACTTTTTATTTATTTATTTTATTATTTATTTTTAAGTAGATGCTGCATCATTTTGTGGCCAGGCTTGAAATTAAAAATTATACTGTTCTGCCAACTATAGCCCATTTTTCCTGGTTTGTTACAGCGTTAAGATATTCAATACAGTGTCTCTTCACAAATGAGGGACCTTGAGGAAGTGACAGCATGATGAAACAAACTTGATGAATCAAAGAGCAGATTGGTCATGAAGAATCACTGACTGACCTGCTGTCTTCATTTTATTTAATTTCCGCACAGTGCTAGCTACACATCATAAGATCTTTTGGAAAGCAGTAACTGACACAAGGGGGGGGGGACACGTGTACAGGCAAAGAAAGAGGCCGGGACGGTTCAGTGAAATAGAAATGGGATATGGAATTTTTCACCTCTCTATCACCGGTTGAAATCTAACCCTATTCAGTAAGACCAAAAGTCACTAAAATTCCACCTCATTTATGGATTATCCCCACAAAAAAAAGTATTTACCTGAAACAAGATTGAGGCCTCTGACACACATTAAACAACAAGGCTTTTTGTCTCTAATTCAGATCGCAAAACTGAGCAATCAAAAATTAGGAAATGGCAAAACCCAAGTTGCCTGTGTAATCTTAATTCTGCCTTCTCCCCCATGTATAGATTTGATAGTGTTTAATTACACGATCAAAGACTATTTTCCCCCACTAAGGAAACCGCTTTTAATCCATGCACAGGACAGGCAAAATGAGGAAGCTGTTCAACATTTATTTTTTATCCTCATCATTCAAAGTGTGACTCCATGCTAAATTTACTGCATATCATCAAAACTCTGCACTGAATACAGAACTACTAATATCCTCATGGGCTTTTTCTATGGTTCTTATCCTCACAGTACCTGAACGCCTCACAGATATTAATGAATTTATCTTTACAAGTCTCCTGTGAGATAGGAAAGTTTTATTATAGTAACCTTTTTTTTAAAAAAAAATGTTCACAAAAACTTTTGAAAACATAACCACAGATTTTCTCCATAACACTTGCTTTGATTGCAGCTAAATGTTAAAAGAAAGGAGAAATTAATTTGAAAAGATTAAACTGCAGAAGAAAAAACACTAAAAAGATATTCCAGCAAATTACTGCTTCCTCTATCCTATTTTATGCCTCATATCATGCTCCACTTCCTCAGATTCTTTTGCATGAAGTAAGCTAAGCACCACCCGACGGCCATTAGAGAGTTAACTAATATTTCCAAGAGTTGGCAAATGTTCAGTCAAAAACCTGGCCAAATGCCTGTTGTTTACTGAAGCTAGGGAAGAAGCATCTGCAACATTACGAAAAACATATTGTAAAAGGCAACACATGCAAATTAAACCTCTTGAGCTATGAGTAAATTGCTGGGGAAATTTATAACTCATTTAATAAAGCTTGAAGTAAATACATATCCTTGGCTCCCAGGGAAAACAAAATACTTCCCATGATTCCCTTTTCCAAAACGATCCTCAACCCAGACTGCCACAATGCTGAGTACAAAAGGAACTAGTATGAAACGAAACTCCCTCCTTATGCATATCAACATGGATACATATGTACCAGTTGTAAATAATTTAAAGTCAGACAAACTTTGATGATTCATGTGTCTTAGTCACTATTATGCTCTCTCTCTCTTTGTGTGTGTGTATATATATATATATGTAAACAAACAAACAGGAATGCAAGCTCCACCTTTAACAACATTCAGCAAACCCTTACCATTTTTGTTCTAAATTCAATCCCCATTTTGTAGTTCTCCTGAAAGGGAGAGTTAGTTATATCTGCAAGGTCTCTGTAGATTGCATTTTTTGCAGTTACAGACAGAGCCTCCAGCAAGTGAAATAAGGGGAGGAGATCCAGAGCATGGTAAGATTTTCCTAAAGGCATAAATCCTTCGACATGGGACATGCAAAATTCTGCCCTCCCTTACTCCTCTGCAACCTGAATACATTCAACAGTTGTGTGTGTGTTACTAAGACCAGGATATGGCTTTAATTTATTATCAAGCCTCACAACATGTTGTTTTGGATTTTGGTGACTTGTAACTGGGGACCAGGGCTGTAGCCGCAACGCCCCAGGAAAGTTCTGGGAGACTGTGTTGAGGGGAGGCATGACAACTGGTGTAGCTTCCCAGCGTGCATGGAGAATGTGACCACTGCTGTAGGCTTACTCTCCCAGACATCCACTGTAGTCTGCTGACCAGTGTGGAGGCGGGACCATCCTCTTCACTCTCTATTTGGGGTGGCTAAGACCCAAGGTGAATCTTGGAGATAGCAATTCCTGTGCTCTGGGGCATCCAAAGGGTATGCATGGAGAGATTTTTTGTGCCCTCCTCCATATTTTCTTTGCATACATTCACCATGGCCAGACACAATCTAATCCATCATCTTTGATATGTGGGCTTTTCCCTATTCTTCGGAGAAGAAATCACAGTGCTATTATTATTTGTATTTTGGTGGTGCCAAAAAGCTGCTATCACTGTGCCAGGCACCGTACCAACTCAGAACAAAAAAACGGGCATGACCCCAAAGGAGTCTGGGTATAAAATGAGAAACAACAGATGAATACAAAAGATGCAGAGAGCATAAGGAAACAACGAGATATCACTGGTCAGCACAGACAGCGGTGCATACAGGCTGCCTTAACACTGTCCAGTTTTATTTATCTACAATGTCAGTGTGTGCTGACTGCTGGTAAAGGTTGCCTCTCCATGATTACTTTGTATAAACAAAAAACCTAAAAGCAGCTCCACAGCAGTCAAGCTCGCACAACCTTCTTCTCTGTTTACCAGAAATAGTAAAATTCATGCAAAGAACTGATTTGAGAATCTCTTCTTGGTATTTCCCACCACTATTCTCTACAGAACTTGTGTGGAACTGAAAAACTCAATACAATATTTTTGAAAATTATGTTTTATTTACTTATGATGTAATTGATGTGTGCATTACTCATTTTCTGAGAACTGATAAAGATCTTTCAAGGAAAATATGACTCATTCTTTTTCCTATTGATATTCGCTCCTGGCTTGTCATTTAAGCCCTGGGGTTTGATGGGAAATTAGTCATTTGAATACAGAGCAAGAGAGACTTGCAGAACGGTAAAATGTTAGGATTTAAAGAGTGGCAAAAATATAACCACTGAACTGAGTCTAAATGAGCAAATGACTTACTGGAGAAATCTCTACACCTTAACACAAATATACAGATTTTAATATATAGTTATATAGATTATGACTGAGCTCCATGTAAACATAGCAGTGCTTTCCTAACTACTTACCGTCCATATAAAAATAAGAGTGCAAAATGATTGTTTTAGACAATGTTCAATGCCCTTTATACATTTCTCATATATTTTGCCATCAATCACAATCATCAGAATTCTGTGACTGCTGCCTGCTGACTGACAACAGAAAGAGAAATTTAGAGGTGTGAGTGAAATGACAGAGCTGTCATGGCTGCCTCAAAAAATTACTCTTCTTAGAGAAAGAAGAGATAATACTTCAAAAACAAATGCAGACAGCAGTGATGCCCCTGTCAGTAGTGGCGGTAGGGGTTACTAAAAGCTGGAGGGGGGTAAAGAGGGAGAGGTTGTCCAAAACTTTAACTTCAAGTCATCTTATTTAATGTACATATTATATATGTAATGACTTTTTCTAATGAGGTTTCCTTTTTGAAACCCACATATATAGCAGCAGTATCACACTCCCAAACCTGAGGTTTGATTCTGCAAATCAGTGATAATCTTCTGCTGAGTGCCTTCAATTCCCACTGAGTACAAAGGGAATTGTGGATGCTCAGCAGTTATCAAGAGAAGGCCATTGTTTTACATATATGCACATAATGTAAGGTGAATCTGCTAAACTTAGTTATTAAAAACTCAAAATGAAAGCTCAATTGAATCATATATTTCAAATTTATGCCCTTCCGACTTAATAAGACTTCAGTTTCCCAGGTTTTCTGCTAGCAGGAAAATCTACACAAAACACAAATAATCTTTTAAGTTCAATACACTATTGCCCTATTTGCTGCTCTTTTATTCAAGTGACCTGTAATATCATACTCTTATCTTTCTTCTGCAGCTAAGACATGTAGAGCACTATTTTCATGTAGCAAGAACATTTGATTGTTTTTTCTTCCTGGCATTTCACCTTACATACAATAGTAACTTCTTAAAATGTCGTTTTCCATCAGCTTTAAATCAACTAAGATTTTCTATATAACGAGCTTGCATTTGCATGACTCCTTTCATCTAAACCCTTTGCACGTTTCACTGATTGCACAAGGCATATGTATGTAAAGTGGCATTTTAATATACATCTAGATCCATCACAATCACTTTGTCCACCACTGAACTGCAGCCACCTGAGAGGTGAAATGCACCAACCATTTAACAGGGCACAACAATGTTTCCCAACCGTTTAGTACAGGAAAACTGTATCCAACTGAATTTACAAGCAGAAGGTAATTACCCAGAAAATATTTATAACATTACGACTCTGTCACAAAATGTCATGGGACAATCACTGTAGTCAAGACCTCAGTGTCATGTCGTATCCAAAAACTGACACCTACACCAGCACAGTTTCTCCTACCAGCATTCTGTGATGTGGTTTCAAAGACAAGAGTGCCTCCTATTGAACTGCCAACACCACTTTCTGAACCATCTTTCCTCACCCCCACCATCCTCTCACCAATCTTCCATCCAAATACTGGTCAGGATGTTATCAAAATGAAGTGCATGCATACATTTATATATAGTACATATTTAATAAACTACTTTAAAAAACAAGATTACTAACATTTTAGGGGAGGCGGTGTTGCCTAGTGGCTAGAACACTAGACCTAGGTTCTATTCCCAGTTCTCCCACTGACCTGCTGGGTGATTTTGGCACATCACCTCTCTGCGCTGCAGTTTCTCCATCTGTAAAACGTGGATATGACACGAACCTTTGTAAAGCGCTTTGAGATTTACTGATGGAAAGTTCTATATTGGTTGTTTATCCCCTAGATTGTTATTTTAATATTAGTAGGTTGTTTACATCTATATTTTAATGGCACATGAGAAAAACAAATTGTGGACTTCATCCACAGGTCAAGCACATCCCAAAGAGGAATTCTATCATTAAGATTAAATCACTGAAAGCCAGTCATGGAAATTAGCTTTAATATCAAATAGGGAAGTTGGGCATAATAAATTGTAAGTAAGTTCCAGTTCAAGTACTTTCCACAGAAGCCTAGGATAGACATATATGCCAGACCAGGAAGCCCCTTTACAGCATGTAAAATGCTCTTTTTGTTAGAGCCACAAACTTCTACTAGATTGTTGATTGATGTAACACTTGGATTAGAAATACACAGCATGAAATACAGTTTCCAGAGAGGAAAGGGAAGTTCTTGATGAGACTGGTGAAAGAGTGATAAAAGCTTCACTCAAGGCCTCCACTTTAGTATGAGATTGTGGGAAACTTTCATTTACACAGCCCAACAAAGTCCATTAGCCATCAATCTACAAGCACTAAATAAACCCTTAACACCTCTTCCAAGAGACTGCAACATAATCATCTAACCAATCCTGCTAGAACTACTGACAAAAGGGCTGATAAAGACTGGAAGAAGTTTATAGAGAGAGGAGAAATTTCCTCTCAAAAACAGCTCAAGGTGTGTCCACAAGGAAACTGCACATTTTTTCCCCCCTCGCCAATGTTATTCACTGAAGAGGAAAAAAATCCTGTACCAACAGAAAGAGGAGGGAAAAAAAGCCAATAAATAAAATAAATTAAGGTTACAAAAATGTTTTTGTCAAGCCTTCCATAATTTGGGAAGAACTATGCCATGGTACCATGTATCAGTGGGCTATATTACCAGTGCTAGCTGGCAGTTTTGTTCCCTGAAATTAATTCCTTTGGATTTCTGTCAGTCATTTTCAAGATGCTGAGAAGGCTGTAGTCTAGTTATTGGTACATATCCAGGCACAGCATGGACAGAAAATGATAGCTTGCTGTAAATGTGTAGAGGCACTCCACCCTTTGAATACCAACAGAGGGTTTTGTTTGTTTCAGGGAGTGGGCATGGTTGGGAAGGGAGATAATGTGAAAAAAGCTAAAACCTACGGAGTGATTTTAGATGCTTTGATTTTGGGATGTCCAACTTGAGACACTTTATTCAGGCTTGATTTTCAGAAAGTGCCAAGCATTACCCTTTTGATAATCAGGCCCCTTTCAGATGTCTCAAGTTGGACACTGAACCTGAAGCACCCAAAATCGGTCACTTTTGAAAATTTAGTCTTAAGGCTGTAAACACGACACTCCACACGTTCATAGTTTACAATGAGAAGTGCCGATTTTGTACAGTGTGAAAAATGTGGCTGCAAATATGAAAATTATGAGCTCCGGGATGTTTTTTTACATCTGGCACAGGTGTAATAGAAAAAATTAACTTTTTAGCAGCAATTTTAAACATGAATTCGGAGCACATGTGAGCATAGGTATTTAACCACATAGTACAATTCAATATCAACTGATCTTACTGGGCGGGAGGCATACTTGAAAGAAGCATTTTCTGTTCCTAAAAAAGCAAAACGTATTAAGATGTAAGATACACAGAGTAGCTATAGACTGTTAAGCTTTGCTGGAGGGGATAGCAGAAGAGTCTAAATGTCAGGTTAGAAATATTTATTATTCTTTGTGATTTACAGTCAGATTTAGGCAGGGTGGTTCAAATCTTCATCCCTCAGGTTCAGTATAGTAGTGAGTGCCATAAACTTTCCTGTGTGGGATCCTCAGACAAAACCCTAAAAACCAGACCTCTGTCTGCTCTATACAAACTTGAAAGGACAGAGGGTTTAACCTGTTGTCAATATGAAAACGTACACCCAGCTGTCAGTTAGTATCCGTTGTGA